>NC_042619.1:195422187-197822187 GCF_901001135.1 Rhinatrema bivittatum
CCAAGGCCTCCCCCATCATATTAACTAGATCTTCTCCTCATCCTCACTCTGCATCCATCCACTCCCTTCATTCACTTCTCCCCTTGGTCAGATGTGGCCATGGACAACACAGGCAGGTACCTGAAGGCACCTACAAAATGGGACAGGTCCACTGCTCTTTCATCTCTGGGAGTAACATTTCTCACTCCCCACTGTTCTACCTATGTCCACTGATTTATTTAATGCAGCCCTCCTTCCTCTGACCACCCCCTCATTTTCTGTCTTGCGTCTTCCCCCTACCCTAGTATGGTCACCAGAGTAGTGGGGGGAATGTGGGAAGCCAGCATGCTAAGCAACAATGGTCAGGAAGCTGACACACCTAGTAGTGCCTGAAGTAGTGGGACAAACAGGCTATCACCTTATCTCTTTTCAGTCTTGGCCATTAGACTTCATCACTTTCTCAATTATGATAACACGTAACACTCGCATCTGCTCATGTGGCTATTCTGTCTCTGGCAAAGCAGCTCCAACACACTCAGCTCTGATGTGCCTTCCCTGGGAGACCAGAACTGATCAGTATTCTTCTTTGTTTGTGGTAGGGGTGGGAAAGGTTCCCACCCCTACCACAAAGTCTGGTAACAAAGAGCAAGTGCTCCTACCATGTGACAGGGGCCGACCAATGGCACCGGTAGCCCCTGTGACATAGTAAGGTCAAAGGCTATCGGCGCCATTTCGAATACCGGCAGCCGACGGCCCGAGTGCAGGAGATCACTCCCAGACCCCGCTGGACCACCAAGGAATTTTGGCAAGTCTTGGGGGGGTCAGGAGGGTGGGGGGTTGTAGTTAATTACATTTTAGCCGGGAAACGAATAAGAATGGAACGCATGAATGGATTGAGGCCCCCCTTGCCGAATGCAATGTATCTGCCCCCCCACAAATACGAATACCGAATGTAACGTATGCCATGCCTCTACACATCCCTAGCAATTAGGCAGATGATTTCTATGTGGAATTCTCCACCCACTCATTATGACACACCTAGCGCCAAGTGTTAATGATATCCACAGTGAAATGTGCTTGACGTGATTTGTTCCGATACTCAATGACAATGGCTGAGTGATCAGTGTGACTTCGCCTGGAAGAGGATTCCCATGTACAGACAAGAGGACAATGGGGGTTCCACAGGAAAGGTGAAGAGAGAACAATGATGCATGAGGTCTTGCCGGATAAAGTTCACCCCAGCGCCAGAGTCCACCAGAGCCTGTGAGGAAACCCTGCTGGTAGACAGCTCCACTGACGCGGGCAAAAGAAACAGGGGTGAACACTGAAGCAAGACCGAGGGTTATAACTTTGGCCAACTTTTGACAAAGTGGCATCAACCTCTGGGACAAAGGTAAGGGCGCAGGAGGTCCACCAGTACCACAAGGGACTGCTTGAATGCAGGGTGTGGTCACAGCTGCCAAAACTTGGGTCCGACCCAGTTGCATCAGTTCGGTAGGAAATGAAGGCTCCTCAGGCCGGAAGAGTAACTCCGAAAGGCGCCCTCGTCGCTTTGTATGGGCCTCCTGGGCCTGTTCCTGTAACCTAGAGTTGATCCTCCCTGTGAGGTTAATAAGTCCCTCCAGAGAAGTAGGAAGCTCCCATGCCGCTAGTTCATCCATAATCTGTGGAGTTAGGCCCTCCAAAGATATGGCATTTAAACTGTTCCCCTGCCAGTTTAATTCTGTAGCCATAGTGTGGAATTCTATAGCATATTTACTTAGGGTTTGAGAGCCCTGTCGAAGATGAAGGAGGTCCGCACCCATAGCTGGCAGCCTGCCGGGCTCCTCAAACATCTATTTGAAGGTGGAAACAAACTGAGGCAGGTCAGATAGCAGCGGATTGGAGTGCTCCCATAAAGGTGAAGCCCAAGCTAGGGCTTTTCCATCTAACAGGGAGAGAATGAAGATAGTCTTAATCAAATAAATCGGGAACAGCGATGGTTGCAGCATAAAGTGAATATGGCACTGATTTAAGAACCCCTGACAGAGCTTAGGATCCCCAGAGTAATGGGGCGGATTAGGCAGTGAAATCGCTGTTTGATGGGCTCCAGGGGCCACTGGTGAAGCAGCTGGTGGGGAAGAAGCTGCATCCAACTTCTTCAGGAGGTCCTGGCAGAGGATAGACGATGGACATCTGCCCATTACTAATTCTACAGATGTCTGAAGGCTTTGAACCCTCTGAAGGAGACCGGGGAGCGACTGGAGTACTTTCAAATCTTCAGCTTGCGAATCCAGTCGAGCATTCAGTCGGTCAACAGAGGTAGATAGTGACTCCAGGAACCTTTGTTGTTCTTGACTCAGGAATGGCCTGGAGTGCGGAGTATGAGCCGGGTCCATGGAGTTAGCAATCTGTTGTTTGTAGCGAATTGGACCCTTTGTCGTATTGGAGTTGACTCCTCCCACGGGGAGGGACCCCGTGGGGAATCAATACAATAGGCTAGACTCGAATAGTAGACACAGAAGGAATGAAGGCTTTATTGTACTGCTGTAGATAGATGGTGAAAGTAGAAAGGTAAGACACTGATCCACGAAGTGCCAGTACGTTCAACAGGCTCAGATGTAATGTCTCACCCAGATATTCATGAAAGGCGGGAGCCCGCAGTGTGGGTAACACCGCGGCTGGTGAGTAGAGCTGGAGCACCGGATCGTAGAGGTACTCACAGGAAAGAAGGCATCTTCCTGATGGTAGAATCATGGGACCGAAGGTCCGTGGTGCAGGATATAATGGCTGGTAGGCCCTCAAGGAGCGAGTACCTGGTAGTCTGATATCCTGAAATGTAGAAGAGAGAAAGACCCCCGAGGAGTGGTTGTCTTAGATAGTGAGGACCCTGAAGGATGTTGGAAGCGAGAGACCCCTGAGGAGCGGGTGTCTAGAGCTTCTATAGGAGCGAGGCTCTTGGAGAGAAAGCGGCATCTAAGCATACAGCTTAGAGTGGTCAGAGTAGCTAAACTGAAGTCCTTGCTAACTCAACCACCAATGGTGAGTTAAATGTTTAAATACCTTAAAAGGGGTGGAGTCCTACCTGGGTGCTGCCCATGGTTTCCCACGCTGTCCTCTTTAAGAGAGGGGCTGGTTCTGCTGCGTGCATCCTAGGGAACATTGGGGGTGGAGCTTCAGCGGCAGCACCATTCCTGCTGTCAAAAGAGGCCTCCCAATGCTGGAGTCAGTTCCAGAGGGAGCGGCCCGCTGCCGGTGGAGGTAAGCTAGGTCGGCCATGGCCACGGCCGACTGGCGCAACACTGTCACAGGCAAAAGATCATGGTATGGTATCAACATGGAAATTCAAATTTCCTAAAATAAATACTGGAACATCGTCGGATAAATTATTTGCTAGTAATTCAATTAAAAGAGAACTGTTATGATTTAATAGGCCAGGATGACAACAGACTAAACAGATCTAAAACAAAATTGGATTTAAATAACCCTACTTCAAAAGGGGGGTGGTTGAGAGTTGAATCTGCTTTAAGTTTAAGACTTTTTTGGCAATAAGTATTAGACCACCACTTTTATTGTTTTCCTTGAGATTGAAAAAATATCATATAAAGGGAAGTTATTGTTTCTAAAGCCTTGCCTCATCTAGCCTCATCTCTCCAGATTGCCTTGTCCTGTCATCTCAACCAGTGATTTCTGCATGTATTTGTCTGCCCTTGGACTAACTCTACAGATCTTGCCCTCTTGCCTGGACCTGACCACAATTACCTGCTGCGTGTACCTGAACTCTTGCTTGGACCTGACCGCCTTGTCCTGACCGCCTTGTCCGCCTTGACTTTGACCTATTTCTAACTCCATTTTCTTGCTGTCTGCCCTGACCTATGCATGCCATTGGATGGATTCTTACTCTAGCCACCATCTTAGGCACCCATCTAGAACCTGCTGGCCTCAAGAACCCAAGGTATCAATCTATAAGGGAGGCAGCTTCTATAATGGAATCTCCAGTCTGTCCAACTACAGTGCGCATTTGCAAACTACTGGCATAGGCCTCATAGATTCACTTATGAGGCTGCATCAACTACACTGTAGCACAAAGGACTCATATCCATGCCACATTTCACATGCACCTAAAACTCCACAAAGCAGGGGTTTCCCTTGGTTGATGTTTGTCGTGAGAATGAGGGACAGCCTTAACAGAGTTAAAAGAATCAGTAACAAAAGCCATATTCTATATCATTCTACAAAAGCTGTTTCAGTACTGCTGGGATTAAAGGTGCATAATGTGACACGAAGTGCCTCAATAAATTGCCCTGAGTCAATATGGCCTCTTTTAGGAATTAATCCTTGAACAGGTACTGTGTTTGAGGAAGTAATATGAAATGGTAAACTAAAGCAAATTAAATTGTGATCTCACCAAGGAACATCATACCACTCTTAGGCCTGGATTCTCTAAGGTTGGTAACGGGGACGGGGACGGCAAAGCAGGGGGCGGTCCTGTGATAGCCGGCAGCCATCGCACCTCTGCAATGCGATCGCTGCCGGCTTTCGCGCCGAATAACTACACCATAAAAGGTGAAGTTATTCGGCGTGAAACTGGCTGCAATATGGAATCTTACCTTTCGCAGCCAGTGATGTGTCCTCAGCGACAGCCCCCGGTGCCCCCCCAACTCCTCCTTTTCCGAGGCCTACTCCACCCCAAGCTAGCTATCGCACGCGAAAAGGGACTTTTTGCGTGCGATAGCTAGCTTGGGGTGGAGTAGGCCACATTTGCCAAACATCCTTTGGCAAATGTGGCCAATTTTTGTGAGGAGAAAATTAAAAAATCAGTTAAACCAAGCCCAAGATATTAATAAATTATGCAAAACTATTAAGAACCATACTTCTTGCTCTATGCAACAGGACTTGTATATATGAGTCCCAAATATGCAGGAATTGTCTCTTCTTAAAGCTTTTATTTTTTCCATATGCTGTTTAAAAAGACACGTTTGATATAGTTGATTCTTCCACTGAGTTAATGTCAGTGGATCTTCAGCCAACCAACAATGCAGTATGGTTTTCTTCACTTGACGAAGGGCTTTACATATCTATTGTTTAAAATATTTGTTAAGAAAGATAATATCTTGCATATTATCAAAAAGAATGAATTTAGCATCAAGGGGTAGGGATATTCCAGTTAACAAAATTATGCAAGCGATTACATTCCTCCAAAAAGATTGAATCTTAGGACACTCCCAGAACTGATTTCCCAATGTATTAAAAGGAAAAAAACGAAAGAAAGAAACTTTTTTTTTTCATTTGAAACTAATGCAATGAATAGAGGTGACCTATGAATTGTATAAACAAACCAAAATGAAAATGTTGCTTCTGCACATCCCTAAACTCTAATCCACTAGTCAAGAGACATTGTGGTAACTGAATCCATTTATAACTTTGTGTGACAGCTAAATCAAACTCTTGCTGCAAGTCTTGGAATGACTTCAACTTATTCCCTCTTATCAGATGACCCACTGACCATGCATACTTATCCTGTCGCTATCTCCAATTAATCAATTACATTACATTTAAACTTAGAATTAAATCAAATAGGCATTCTCTTAGAAGAGTGCTAAGTGTATTATTTTTAAATATAAAACCTTAAATACTTTTACTGCTGCTTGAGGTAGTAAGTGATTCTCCAGCAGCTTAGAAACAGTCATATAAGGCAAGAGCTTACTGGAAAGAGGATCAATGCTTCCTCAAGTAAGAACCACCTTATTTATTGTGATCCATGCTGAACAATGAATTGGAGGATGTAGAATATAAACTCTATTAACTAAAATAAATACAGTAAAATGTAGGTTTGTTCTCTTTAGTTTTCTAATAGTTAAATAGTTATACTTCTTATATAAAAAATTATATTTCTTTATTTATTACCAGTTAAAATATTATCACTTTATTTAGCACTATGTTAAATTGTCAACCAGTTATTCTGTTCCATATGTTATACGGTTCCATGTAAAGCTCCGCTATCTGTTGAGCAGTTCTTCGTTTTATGTAAACCGGAGTGATTTGTAGTCCCTACTAGAACTTCGGTATATAAAAATTAAAAATAAATAAATAAAATAAATAATAAATATAGAAGGACTAGGGGGCATTCCATGATGTTAGCAAGTAGCACATTTAAAACTAATCGGAGAAAATTATTTTTCACTCAACACACAACTAAAATCTGGAATTTGTTGCCAGGGGATGTGGTTAGTGCAGTTAGTATAGCTGGGTTTAAAAAGGTTTGGATAAGTTCTTGGAGGAGAAAGTCCTTTACTTAACTGCTTTTAATCAAGTTGACTTAGGGCCTCATTTTCTAAAGTATCACAGTGCGATTGCTGCCGGTTTCGCACCCAATAGCGCCACCATAAGAGGTTGTAGCTATTTGGAGGAAAATAGGCAGACGAAAAGGCACTTACCTTTTCGCTGTGCACGCCGTCATCGCAGGAGTCAGCCCCGGGTGACGCCCCGACTCCTCCTATTCCGGGGGCCGACTCCGCCCCCATTTTGGTATCGCACGCGAAAAGGGACATTTTGCGTGCGAAACGTCTCTTACCACGTGCGATACGTTTGGAAAATAAGGCCCTTAGGGAGTAGACACTGCTAATACTGCATCAGTAACATGGCATCTACTTAGTGTTTTAGTACTTGCCAGGTACTTGTAACCTGGATTGGCCACTGATGGAAACAGGATGCTAGGCTTGATGGACCCTTGGTCTGACCCAGTATAGCTATTTATTATGTTCTTATGTACCCTTGCCTGAATAAAAATGCATCATGATATAAAGAAAATTCCAGGAAAATTAACTTTATCCCCTCAAACTCGTGTCTGGTTGGAATGTATACATTCTAGGCAGGACCAAGCTGATCCTGCCTATGATTTTATACATCCCAACCAGACATGGCACCATATGCCTCAGATCTTAGGGAGTTTATTCCAATAATCACTGGATACGGCAGGTATGGATATTTGGCATTGTCCTTTTACCAGATTCCAAAAGCCTTGAGGTCTGCCGTATTCTTCCTACCTTTACAGTCTGCTGCTATTATAACCACTACATTAACCATTTTACTAATCATTATGTACTCCATCACTAAAACAATCCTCTGTAATTTATGGCCTCATCCTAACCTAGAAGTCAGACTGCCCAAGTTTAACAGAGACCTGGCTACCAGCATTTAATGTGGATCTTCTAAATTTCTAAATCAGAATTGCTCATCAGAGTACAGCTATATCTCTCGCAGCCTAGGATAATACAGAAAGAATGTGGTTTTGGTAATCTTTCAGCAGTTTTTACAACTAATCAAACTGATGACAGCCATTGCTTACCTATATGAAGTTTTATTTTTATGATCATATTCCACTAACTTCTGTATGATGTACAATCAGCTGGGATTACTTTCAATTCCTCTTTATTAATTAAATTATTTTACTTGTTCCAATGTAGATATAACCAGTACACTTTTTCTTGGGCATTAATCTGCATGTCAATTAGCATCCTCCCCTCAGCTGCTTGCAAAAAACTTTTGAAAATTATGACTGCTTTTGGATGGGATTAGGTGGTTAACTGTGAAGTCATAAAGCAATATCTTCAAATACAAAAAATTGTGTTTAATTCAAAAGTTTGAACACACTTCACAAATCACACTGTAAATATATACAGACAAGAAGCATACATTAAAACCTTCCAAAACACAATAATACCATAATCCTCTTTAAATAACTCTATAGTTGAACATACTCGATGCAACCTCAAAAATTGACTGATAGGAATATACTCCTTAAGTGCTCGTAGATGAAAACTATTATTGTTAAGAACACTGCCCGCGGGTGTCCCTACAAGCAGGCACCTTACTTTTCGCTGCTTGTTGTTGTGCCTGACGCGGCCAGATGCCACCAAAATTGGGCCTTCCCGCGCGGCTGGAACCACGGACTTGTTACCTTTGCGGCCTGGAGGCCTCCCATCCTGTTCTGCCTTCACCGCGGCCGGAGCCGCGGACTTCCTGCCATCTTCACGGCATGGAGCCGCCGCCAACATCCTGGTGATCCTTGCAGCTGGAAGCCTCAAGCCCCAAATCTGGATTGGCGGCTGGAGCCGCCCTCTGGGCCTCCTGCTGTAGCTGGAGCCACTGCCGTCATCAGGGCCTGCGTCCAGGCCCAGCCTGCTTCTTCTATGTCGACATCGGTGCAGGGCCGCTGTCCATGGTCCTGCACAGTCCAGCTTCCTTCCTGCTCCTAGGAGTGCGGCCGTGCCTCTCTTCCACATTTAAAGCGCCCACGGCCGGATATGCCGTGGGCTCCACCTTCAGACTGTTTCCTGTCCTAGCCCTTTAAAAGGGCTGTGTTTGCATTTGCTCTTCGCCTTGCATCGGAGTGTCTTCAGTCCTGGAGGCTCCTGCTTGCCAGTGCTCCAACAGGTCCTTGGTGTTCTTCGTGAAGCGTCTCGTCTCATCTGCGTCATGCCAAGTCTTCGTTGCCTGAGGTCCCCGTCCAGTTGTCCTGGTGTCTTATCTCCTGATGTCTCGCTTCCTGGTGTTCTAGCCCTCCTTGGTGTTGTTCTTGCTCTGGAGCCTTCTGTTCTGCCGGCGATGGATCTCCAGGTGATGCTTCTCCATCTTAGGAGATGCCGGCAGTGGACTGATGTCCTGTGCTCCTGAGCCGTCCTGCCCTGCCAGCCTTTGTGGCGCTTCGGATGACATAGGCTTCATCATCGAAGTCCCACCTCGGCTGGATTCTCTCCTGTGCTCGTCACGCTCTCCTCATGATCCGTGACCAGCCCCCTCAGGCTGTGTAGGGCACGTAGTGGGACAGGGTGGTCCGTGACCAGCCCATTGGGTCCACCCATGAAGGTGGGCTGAGTAGGGCGCCCTGAGAGACAGTGCCAATGTCTACCTTCCCAGCTTCTTGTCTTGTCTGGACTTCTTCAAGTTTCCTCGTCTCGTCTCTGATGCTGTTGCATCAGCCTTGGTGTCATGTCTTCACATCAACCTTGGTGTCATGTCTTCGTGTCAAGGCCTCCATCTTCCTCATCCTCAGGTCGGCCTGCTGCTCCATGCCAATCCAAGCGGCAGGTCCAAAAGGGCTTGAACGGTCGAAGGTCCGTTCCCCTACCACATCATCCTGTTGTTGGTGCTGGGAGCTTGCAGGCCTGGCAGAGGGTAAGACCATGTTCTTCCATGCTGGGACACGTCGACAACCCTCGGTTTGGTCCTGGATCCTTCTGGGGTTGGGCTGAGGCCCAAGGGCACACTAAAACCTGATCTACACAACAGAATGCAAGGCCTTCTGAGGCTGTTTGTCTCACAACAGAATGCAAGGCTTTCCGAGGCCGCCTGATACACAACAATTATAATGAAGCAAGGTGTTTTTATCAGTTGGTTTTCAAAAGACTGATGTTTGTAACAGCCCATGATGCTTAGAAATCAAAAAATCTAAAAAGCAATATGTTGCGGATGATAATTATGAGAGAACTGAAGATTCAAATCAATAGTATTGATCCACTCAAAAAACCTGCATAGATCTTTCAGGGACCCTGTCCAAATGCACAGTATATCGTCCATATACCAGCCCCAAAATGTTATATATTTCCAAAGCTCGGAATGATTAATATGTTTATTTTCAAACTCTCCAATGTACAAACATGCAATTGAAGGAACCATTGTAGACCCCATGGGGACCCCCTTTATTTGATGAAACAGACTTTCCACAAACTTAAAAAAAAATTCTCTTTTAAACTATTGTTCACCAGTTAACATAAAGACCTACGTTTTTGATCCGAGACTACGGCCAGTTCCAACACTTTTCCAACCACCTCCCCTGCCGCATCCTCTGGCACATTAGTATACAAAGTCAAAATGTCCAGAGTGACAAGCCACCAATCTGCTTGAACATTTTCTATTTGAGATAACTGACAGTTACAGTAAGACATATCTTTTATGTAAGACTAAATCTTTAACACCTTGTATTGCAACCAACTGTCAGTATATCTAAAAATTGGTTCAAATAGAGAACCTATACTTGATACTATAGGACACCCCGGAGGAGATTGTATCAATTTATGAATTTTAGGTATCAAATATAATACAGAAACTCTAGGAAAAGGTTCATATAGATAATCAGCTAATTTTTTATCAGTTAGCTTCTTATGTAAAGCATCCTGCAATATCTCCCAAATTTCATTTTGTAACCTTTCTGTAGGGTCTGATGATAACTTCAAATAAACTGTATCATCACTCAATTGTCGATGAACCTCTATTAAATAATCATAATGGTCTTTATAATGATCCCTCCACCTTTATCAGCCACCTTTATTATTATTGATCTAACCTGCTTCAACCCCCTCAAAGCTATCCGCTGAGAACAGGTAAGATTGTTAAAGTATGGTCTTTTTTTCATTTCCCAGTGCTTGGAGATCCTTTAATACCATTTTTTCAAAAACCAAAATACAAGGATCTTGAGGGTCAGGAGGTAACCATCTTGACTTTTTCACAAATGTATCACATCCCCATTAACAGCTTCATTACCAAAAAAACATTGCCAATTTTAAACATCTAAAAAACTTGAACAAATCAATCCTCGTCTGAAATGTATCTTATTGAACAGGTGGGATAAAAGACAACCCCAAATTTAATAATTCTATTTCATCACAACCTAAACATTAAGACGAGAAGTTGTCCACCATGGACCAGTCACGTTTTCCTTCTTCTAATGATGGCTGGGTTGAAATGTCCGAAAACATCCTGTATCCTGAATTTGCTGATACCATGGTCTTCTGATATCCTGATTGTGAGAACGTAAAAAATGACCTGATTCCTTGTCAACATTCCCTTGTATACTCTGATCTTTATTGGAAACATTACTGGAAGCATCACCCACATTTTCAGTAAACGACACCATTTGTTTGGGCCCTTTATTACAGCCTTTGTCCTCATCAGATAAATCATCTGAGGAGGAAAAATACTTTTTCACACCTTTATATTTATCTTTCACCATCCATGGATAAATAAATCCTTTTGTATAATCATGCTGATCTCTATGAAATGTTTTCATTTTAACAATTTTTAAATCAGCATGAAATACTTCCTTTTGTTCTTTATACTGATTTAATTTCACTTCTAACTGATCCTGTGTTAGCCCTTCCTTAAATGTTTCCAACAATTGCTCTAATTCCTGTCCCAATATTCCTGTCGTCAATCTTTCAAAAACCAACTGATAAAAACAACTTGCTTCATTATAATAGTTTTCATCCATGAGTGCTTAAGGAGAATATCCTATCAGTCAATTTTTAAGGCTGCGACAAGTATGTTCAACTATAGAGGTATTTAAAGAGGGTTATGGTATTATTGTGTTTTGGGGATTTTAATGTAGGCTTCTTGTCTTTATAGATTTACAGTGGGATTTGTGAAGTGTATTAAAAAGTTCTGAATTAAACACAATCTTTTGTATTTGAAGATATTGATTGGTAAATGGTGAGATATTGTTACCCCTTTTTTGTTACCATGAGAGTCATAAAGCAAGCCATATGTTTTATCTTATTTTCTTAAATTCCTCTTTCTTCTCCTTTAGCCCAAGCAAGCTTAAGGTAGGGAATGTATCTTGACCAGATCATTTCTTGCTTGGTCTGTCCATTGTTATACCATCCATGTTTTTAACAATGTATGGTAAATAACCACCTTTTTTTTTTTATAAATGTGACTCTGTTTTCCAAATGTAGATACATACTTGAGTCCTGTGATTTTCTAGTCAGGGCTTTGTACACATTCCATCCCCAAAGGTTTTCTAATGACAGAGACACGTAAGTATGTTTTTGCAAGCTGGCCCCACACTATGGAATTGTTTGCCTACCTTTTCACGTAAGCTGTAGATACTCAGGCATTTAAAAAAAAGTGCTAAAATCATTTTTTTATTTAAGCTTTTGATTCATTAACCTGAAATAAGAACATAAGTTTCAGTACTGGGTTGACTGAGGATCCATCAAGCTCAGTTTTCTATTTCCAACATTGACCAGGATAAAGTACCTGGCAAATAGCCAAGCAGTTAATATCCCGCGCTACTAAAACCAGTAATAAGCAGTGCCTATTCCATAATTTAGCTTGATTAATAGCAGTTTATGGACTTCTCCAGGAACAGCCTAAACCTTTTTAAACCCTGCTAAGCTAACAGGCTGGGCCATGTATGGCGCAGTAAAAGGTTATATGGCAAGGATGGCCTATATTTGTCTGAGGTAACCAATTAAGGTAAATACAAAAAATTGTGCAATCCCTCTGAATATAGCAAATCAATAATACCAAATAATCAGAGGAATGATACAATATACATAATGTGATAACTCGTATTTCCACAATATCGCTTGTATATATGTTTTTTTATTACATAAGAACATAAGAAAATGCCATACTGGGTCAGACCAAGCGTCCATCAAGCCTAGCATCCTGTTTCCAACAATGGCCAATCCAGGCCATAAGAACCTGGCAAGTACCTAAAAACTAAGTCTATTCCATGTTACCATTGCTAATGGCAGTGGCTATTCTCTAAGTGAACTTAATAGCAGGTAATGGACTTCTCCTCCAAGAAGTTATCCAGTCCTTTTTTAAACACAGCTATACTAATTGCACTAACCACATCCTCTAGCAACAAATTCCAGAGTTTAATTGTACGTTGAGTAAAAAAGAACTTTCACCAATTAATTTTAAATGTGCCCCATGCTAACTTCATGGAGTGCCCCTAGTCTTCTGCTATCCGAAAGAGTAAATAACCGATTCTCATCTACCCGTTCTAGACCTCTCAGGATTTTAAACACCTCTATCATATCCCCCCCTCAGTCGTCTCTTCTCCAAGCTGAAAAGTCCTAACCTCTTTAGTCTTTCCTCATAGGGCAGTTGTTCCATCCCCCTTATCATTTTGGTAGCCCTTCTCTGTACCTTCTCCATCGCAATTATATCTTTTTTTGAGATGTGGCGACCACAATTGTACACAGTATTCAAGATGCGGTCTCACCATGGAGCGATACAGGGGCATTATGACATTTTCCGTTTTATTCACCATTCCCTTTCTAATAATTCCCAACATTCTGTTTGCTTTTTTGACTGCCGCAGCACACTGAACCGACGATTTCAATGTGTTATCCACTATGACGCCTAGATCTCTTTCTTGGGTTATAGCACCTAATATGGAACCCAACATTGTGTAATTATAGCATGAATTATTTTTCCCTATATGCATCACCTTGCACTTATCCACATTAAATTTCATCTGCCATTTGGATGCCCAATTTTCCAGTCTCACAAGGTCTTCCTGCAATTTATCACAATCTGTTTGTGATTTAACTACTCTGAACAATTTTGTGTCATCTGCAAATTTGATTATCTCACTCGTCATATTTCTTTCCAGATCATTTATAAATATATTGAAAAGTAAGGGTCTCAATACAGATCCCTGAGGCACTCCACTGTCCACTTCCTTCCACTGAGAAAATTGTCCATTTAATCCTACTCTCTGTTTCATGTGTTTTAGCCAGTTTGCAATCCACGAAGGGACATCGCCACCTATCCCATGACTTTTTAATTTTCCTAGAAGCCTCTCAAGAGGAACTTTGTCAAACGCTTTCTGAAAATCCAAGTATACTACATCTACCGGTTCACCTTTATCCACGCGTTTATTAAGTCCTTCAAAAAGTGAAGCAGATTTGTGAGGCAAGACTTGCCCTGGGTAAAGCCATGCTGACTTTGTTCCATTAAACCATGTCTTTCTATATGTTCTGTGATTTTGATGTTTAGAACACTTTCCACTATTTTTCCTGGCATTGAAGTCAGGCTAGCCGGTCTTTAATTTCCCGGATTGCCCCTGGAGCCCTTTTTAAATATTGGGGTTACATTTGCTATCCTCCAGTCTTCAGGTACAATGGATAATTTTAATGATAGGATACAAATTTTTACTAATAGGTCTGAGATTTCATTTTTTTAGTTCCTTCAGAACTCAGGGGTGTATACCATCCAGTTGAGGTGATTTACTACTCTTCAGTTTGTCAATCAGGCCTACCACATCTTCTAGGTTCACCGTGATTTGCTTCAGTCCATCTGAATCATTACCCATGAAAACCTTCTCCATTACGGGTACCTCCCCAACATCCTCTTCAGTAAACACCGAAGCAAAGAAATAATTTAATCTTTCCACGATGGCCTTATCTTTTCTAAGTGCCCCTTTAACCCCTTGATCATCTAACGGTCCAACTGACTCCCTCACAGGCTTTCTGCTTCAGATATATTTTAAAAAGTTTTTACTGTGAGTTTTTGCCTCTACAGCCAACTTCTTTTCAAATTCTCTCTTAGCCTGTCTTATCAATGTCTTACATTTAACTTGGTCAGCATACACAAAAGTGCAAGAAATAAGTGAGTTCCTGGTAAAATTTTTGAACTGTCACTTCTGAAATTTATTTCGGCAACTCCTTAATTTGAATACAATCTTTTACTGAAGATCCCCTAACACGGTCCCGTGTTTTGCCACCCGGCTGCTTCGGGGGGGAATAGTTTTAACAGCGATCTGAAAATGCACAAGAATAAATAATGACCAGGAACAATATTGGTACCGAACAGTCTTTTGCCATTAAAGGTGCACTACTACACATTAGCATTATTCAACATTATATTATTGACATACCTGTATCAGTCTGACATGGTTTTGAATCGGAGTGCACCCGCGTCGGCTTATCACTAGGTTTATAAACGCTACTTTGTATACGGGGGTTGTATACATTGTATACGGAGGTTGTATACGTCATCATCTGCCCCTGCAAACTGTTGTATGTGGGCAAGACACAACGGAATATTAAAACTCGCATTATCGAACACAGATCGAGTATTAACACTAAGAAGGAAAATGCTCCATTAGTCTCTCACTGGTTACAAAGGTCCCACACAATGGCTGACTTATATTTCTTCGTGCTTGATGTCATTGTGCCCCCAGTAAGAGGAGGGGATTTTCCCCTGATCCTCTTGCGGCAAGAACAAAGATAGATCTTCCACCTTAATACAGTAGCTCCACATGGTCTTAATAGTGAGCTTGAGTGGAACCATTTTCTTTAGTTTCTTCAGTTTCTTTAGGTTTAGTGTCCTGCGGGTGTTCCATCGGGTAGATACAACAAAACATCCCATAAATTATAGTGAGGGTCAGACGTTCTTGACACAAGAGGGGATTCCCACTGCAGTCTCCTTTTAAGGTCAATGACTTCGGCATGTCAGGCCGACGTCTATTGGGTAACAGAGCTGGTTAGCTATTGATGTGATTTTCATGCCCAAAAGTAGCGTTTATAAGCCTAGTGATAAACCGACGCGGGTGCACTCCGATTCAAAACTATGTCAGACTGATACAGGTATGTTAATAATATAATGTTGAATAATGTTAATGTGTAGTAGTGCACCTTTAATGGCAATAGTCTGTTTGGTACCAATATTGTTCCTGGTCATTAATTATTCTTGTGCATTTTCAGATCACTGTTAAAACTATTCCCCCCCGAAGCAGCCGGGTGGCGAAACATGGGACCGTGTTGGGGGATCTTCAGTAAAAGATTGTATTCAAATTAAGGAGTTGCCGAAGTAAATTTCAGAATTTTACCAGGAACTCACTTATTTCTTGCACTTTTGTGTATGCTGACCATTTAGGGTGCAAGTGGTGCTCCGGTGTGTTGTTACATTTAACTTGCCAATGTTTATGCTTTATCCTATTTTCTTCTGTTGGATCCTTCTTCCAATTTTTGAATGAAGATCTTTTGGCTAAAATAGCTTCTTTCACCTCCTCATTTAACCATGCCGGTAATCGTTTTGCCTTCTTTCCACCTTTCTTAATGTGTGGAATACATCTAGACTGTTCTTCTAGAATGGTATTTTTTTAACAATGACCACGCCTCTTGGTCATTTTTTACTTTTATAGCTGCTCCTTTCAATTTTTTTCTAACAATTTTTCTCATTATATCAAAGTTTCCCTTTTGAATGTTTAGCACGAGAGCCTTGGATTTGCACACTGTTCCTCTTCAGTCATTAAATCAAATTTGATCATATTATGATCACTATTGCCAAGGGCCCCACCACTGTTACCTCTCTCACCAAGTCCTGTGCTCCACTGAGAACTAGATCTAAAATTGCTCTCTCTTTCGTTGGTTCCTGAACCAATTGTTCCATAAAGCTATCATTTATTCCATCCAGGAATGTTATTTCTCTAGCGTGTCCTGATGATACATTTACCTAGTCAATATTGGGGTAATTCAAGTCTCCCATTATTAATGCACTACCAATTTGGTTAGCTTCTCTAATTTCTCTTAGCATTTCACTGTCCGTCTCACCATCTTGACCAGGTGGACAGTAGTATACTCCTATCACTATAGTCTTCCCCGACACACAAGGGATTTTGACCCATAAAGATTCAATTTTGCATTTAGTCTCATGCAGGATGTTTATCCTGTTGGACTCTATGCCATCCCGGACATATAGCGCCACACCTCCTCCCGGGTGCTCCTCTCTGTCATTGCAATGTAATTTGTACCCCAGTATATCACTGTCCCATTGGTTATCCTCTTTCCACCATGTCTCTGAGATATCATTTAAGTCTATGTCATCATTCACTGCTATACATTCTAATTCTCCCATCTTACTTATTAGACTTCTGGCATTAGCATACAAACATTTCAAAGTTTGATTTTTGTTTGTATTTTCATTCTGCTTTTTAATTGATAGGGGTAAGTTAGAATTTTTTTTAGCTCAGGTGAGTTTTTAGTTACAGGCACTTGGACTATTTTTATAATTATTGGAACCTCACTGTCGGGACGCCCTAATTCTAATGCATCATTAGTATCCTTTGAAGATACCTCTTCCAAACCATGCACTGCTGAGCGACTGTCGGCTTTCCCCTTTGTTCTAATTTAAAAGCTGCTCTATCTCCTTTTTAAAGGTTAGTGCCAGCAGTCTGGTTCCACCCAGGTTAAGGTGGAGCCCATTCCTTCGGAAGAGGCTCCCCCTTCCCCAAAAGGTTCCCCAATTCCTTACAAAACTGAATCCCTCTTCCTTGCACTATCGTCTCACCCACGCATTGAGACTCCAGAGCTCTGCCTGCCTCTGGTGACGTGCGCGTGGAACAGGGAGCATTTCAGAGAATGATACCCTGGAGGTTCTGGATTTAAGCTTTCTACCTAAGAGCCTAAATTTGGCTTCCAGAACCTCCCTCCTACATTTTCCTATGTCATTGGTGCCCACATGACAAACAGTCTAACTTCAGTTAGTCAGCCAGAGTGACTCACTGCTCTCTTGATTAACAAATGTTGGTCCCTATTCAAACCCAATCACACTACCTCAACACCTTTCCAAGGTGAGTAACTGTGCTGAACTATTCAACTTTTTTACTTAGGTATACACTGCTCCTAGCTTATTTCTAGCTTCTGGCTTCTTTTTGGGTTTTGGTTTTTTTTGGTGGGTTTCTTTTTTTTTTTCAATACACTCAGTTTGTATTAAATACAAACACTCAGTTCTTAAAAAGTCTGCAGAACACTCAGTTCTGCAGACTTTTAAAAATAACCACACTACCTAATGCTTACTAGCTACCTTATTGACTGACTATTTAAAAATACAAACAGTCTAACTTGTTTATTCACTGCCTTTCTGACTATTAAAGGCACAAACACACAAACACACTAAATAATATTCTCAACTAGTTAACTTTGCCCCAATACTTTTAAAAAAGACAATGTCCCAAGCAAAAACTTACTGATTCCTTTCAGCCACCAGCAAGGTGATCCTCTCCTCTCAGTGTTCCCACTGGAATTCACAACATTCATTAATGATATTTCTTGAAGAGCATTTACACAATGTGGGGCAGATTTTCAAAGGGTTACGTGAGTATATTACACGCATAACCCCGAAAACCCATCCTGCGTGTGCCGAGCATATTTTGCGTAGGCTTGGTGATGCGTGCAAACCCGGGACGCACGTATGTCCCAGGGCTTGAAAAAAGGGGTGGGCGAGATGGGGGCAGGCCGGGGGCAGGGAGGAGTGGGGAGGGGGCAGAACTGAGGCCTCTGTCACAGCGGTCATGCCGGGGGCTCGCACGCCGGCACTCGGCCGGCACATGCAACCTACGCCTGCCCGGAGGCAGGCACAACTTTATCAACAAAGGTCAGGAAGGGGTTTTAGATAGGGCTGGGGGGAGGGTTAGGTAGGTGAACGGATGGGAAGGTAGGGGGGTGGAAGGAAAGTTTCCTCCAGGGCTGCTCCGAGGCCCCAGATTTTATAACATGCGCACGGCTAATCACGCATGTTATAAAATCGGGCGTAGATTTAAAAATCTGGCCCTATATATGTAATCTTTTACATCAGATAAGAGCACCATATAACACCAACTTATAAAACCGATAACATTCCATACATCATATTAATGATGCACCCATATATCCAACCATTTATGCTTTGATACATACATACCCCACATCCTCTATTAAAACCACACCAAATTAAAGAGAAAATTCTCTGCTAAAACAAGTTACAGGGAAACTCTCTCACTGAGATATAATCTTTAACAATACAAATACATGGATTCAAATTCCAAATGTCACTTGCTGGAAATTCTCAGATGCCACAGAGCACTGGTTAGCTCAACTCCCGAACGTTCTCAAATACCACAGAGCACAAATTAGTTCAACTCTCAACGAGGACCCGTGTTTCACCCTCATGAGCTTCTTTGGGGGAATGCAATCTCAGCAAATTTCTTCAGAAAACTCCATCATTTTCTTCTTGTTATGTTGTCTGTAACTTGAAGGACCTTCCCACACTCCTTCCCATGTCCTTCAAGGTATCTCTATTCAACTTCAACAAATCTATAAAATCTATTTAGATACTACTTATGTGAGTAGTTTTTATTTAGATGCCCTGTGAGTTTGATATTTGAGGTAATGGTGGTAAGCTTATACATATTTTTGCAATTGTAAGTGCACCGTACATTGTTGCGACTTCGGTAACAACACTGGATCTTGTGAATTTGAGTCTCATGATGTTAAAAACATTTTGGGTGAAGGTAGGCATGCACATTGATAATTAAATAGGTTTTTTTGAGTGTTTTATTTTATGTTATGTGGTAGATAGATTTTTGTTTTTTATATTTTAAAGATTTGTTGAAGTTGAATAGAGATACCTTGAAGAGCGTGGGAAGGAATGTGGGACGGTTCTTTGAATTACAGACATTGTAACAATGATGTGTGGAATGTTATGGGTTTTATAAGTCGGTGTTATATGGTGCACTTATTTGATGTAAAACACTACATGTATATTGTGTAAATGCTCTTCAAGAAGTATCATTAATGAACATTGTGAATTAATAAAAAAATATATACAAGTGATATTGTGGAAATAAGAGTTATCACATTATGTATATTGTATCATTTCTCTGATTATTTTGGTATTACTAGATTTGTCTGAGGCAGTAAAGAATACTTAAATCGTAATCCCCCCCCCCTCAATATTAGTTCTCTACTAGTACCCTCCCCTGTTAGTTCACCCTATTACCCTCCCCATTAAAGCATCTCCATTAACTCATTTTTGTTCTGTACTTATTTCCATTATGCAGTTCCTATTAATTTATGAATGTTTTAGTGTAAAGCCTGTTGCTTTTTGTTGGTTCTCTCACGTGTTTCTTGTAAAGCCCATTGCTGCATTATGTTCTATTGTAAACCAAGGTGATGTTCTAAACGTGCCTCGGTATATAAAAACTCTTAAATAACTAAATAAATAAATAATGTTAAGTGAGAAAATCATATCATATATAACTAGGCATTTAAACTATATGGTGAGGTGGCAGGAGATTGCCAATGAAATTGGCGTGTCACCCCCAAGCAATACAGAAAGTGGGAAGTGAAAATAAAATTGATCTGCTCAAAAAAGCAGAAAGGTGAGTATGTAGAGCATCAAACCAAAGGCAAAAATTTGGAAAACTATGACCATAAATACTCATAGTTTGGGCAGTAAAATCCCAGAGTTGCAGGTCTTAAAGGTGAAAGTGGTCTTGGACATTGTTGCTGTTAAAGAAAGATGGTTCACTGAGTCTCATGATTGCGATACAGCCATCCTGGGCCATAAATTGTTAAGGAAAGACAAGGTGGACAGTAAAGGGGGAAGAGTAACTTTTTATGTCAAAAAGAATATTCAAACAACTGAAATGCAAGGGGTGTGGGGTAGGGAAAAAGCATTATGAGCTGTCCTAAAGAAAGAAGCTGGCACTTCTTTTTACACTGATTTGGTCTACAGGCCACCAATTCAAATAGAAGAACTGGACAGAGATCTGATTGAAGACATCTACAAGTTGAGAAAGAAGGATGAAGTGTTGCTTGTTGAAGATTTTAATCTGCTGAATGTGGATAGAAGTATGACTTCTGTGGAATTTATGACAAGTAGAATGATAGTGAATGCCTTTCAAGAGTCTATGCTCAAACACATGGTAGTGGAGCCCATGTGGGAAGGAGTGATTCTCAAACTAGTGCTCACTAATGGGGGTAATGTTTCTAATGTCTGGGTTGGTGCCCACCTGAGCATCAGTGATCATCAGTCAGAATGTTTTGATATCCCAATTACAATACAGAGAATTTACACAAAGATACAAGTTTTGAAATTCAAAAATACAGATTCTTTCTTGCCCACAAACCAGCATGCCCAGTGGATGTGTCTCATCAAAAGCAGCAGACATCTTGAGCACTCATCACTCAAGGCTAATGCCGGAGTTGATGGGAAAAGATAGTGTTTTTGAAAATCAATATGCTTTTGCTTAGGTATCCATTAACTTAATGGTAAATGGATGAACAAATAAAACAAACAAACTTTTTTTTTTTTTTTTTTAATGAACAAATGACTGAAACTTACTAAAAGAATGAATGAATGAACCAATATGAATGTTTTTGACTCTTCACGTGCATATTGACTAATTCATTCCTTCAATCATTTATTTTCAAACCATGTGCCAGGTCACATTGGTGTGCCATGGCAAGATCAGTGCTGTGTCATGGTACTCAGCCTCACCTGCAGCTCTTCCAGCTCTCTACACCTGCAGGGCCATCTCAGGAGCACAGGTACTTTTGCCAAAAGGCAGCAGAGAAATAAGTCTGGGGCTACTTGTTCTGTCCTCAGTTCCCAATGTCCTAGCTTGGAATCCTATACAGAAAGATAATTTCATTCTTTTTTTTAGCTTACAAAAGTCAGAGAGATCTCAGATCTTAATACCAAAACATTTATTGAATGATAAATAGTTTGACACTCATTGTAAATGGTATGGTATTAAAGACAGCTGCACAGACAGCTGTGATAAGAAACTATGAGAGCTCAGTCAAAGGCAGATGACTGCAGACATAGAGGAGAACTTAGCTCCCAGTAATATAGCAGAAACTAACAGCAGGTGGGAAATAGATGAGAAAGAGGAAAGGAAGCAAGGTATCAAGGTGAAAAGAGTGATGATTCCAAGAGCCTGCAGAGAATTCAGGAGAGCTGCAAGCTTGTCAAGAGCCAGTTGCAATCTGAACTTTCAGTAGGAAGTAAAGTCTACCAGGGATTCCAGAAGGCAAAAGACTAATAGGAAGAAACAAAATAACATAGACAGAGGGGGAGCAAATAGGAACAGAGCCAATCACAAGCAATAACAAACCAGGAAAGCTCCACAACATGTAGATAATCTACCTAAGCTGTGCAAGGATGAGGAATAATATAGAGGGGCGGATTTTCAGAGCCCTGCTCGCGTAAATCCGCCCAAAACCGGGCGGATTTACGCGAGCAGGGCCCTGCGCGCCGGTGAGCCTATTTTACATAGGCTCACCGGCGCGCGCAGAACCCCGGGACTCGCGTAAGTCCCGGGGTTTTCGGAGTGGGCGTGTCGGGAGGCGTGTCGGGGGCGGGGCCGGAGCGCGCGGCGTTGCGGGGGGCGTGTCGGCAGCGTTTTGGGGGCGGGTACGGGGGTGTGGCTACGGCCCGGGGGCGTGGCCGCGCCCTCCGTACCCGCCCCCAGGTCGCGGCCCGGCGCGCAGGAGGCCCGCTGGCGCGCGGGGATTTACGCCTCCCTCCGGGAGGTGTAAATCCCCCAACAAAGGTAGGATGGGGGTTTAGACAGGGCCGGGCGGGTGGGTTAGGTAGGGGAAGGGACGGGAAGGTGAGGGGAGGGCAAAGGAAAGTTCCCTTCTAGGCCGCTCCGATTTCGGAGCGGCCTAGGAGGGAACGGGGGTAGGCTGCACGGCTCGGCGCGCGCAGGCTATACGAAATCGATAGCCTTGCGCGCGCCGATCCAGGATTTTAGCCGATACGTGCGACTACGCGCGTATCTACTAAAATCCAGCGTACTTTTGTTTGCGCCTGGAGCGCAAACAAAAGTAGGCTGTTCGCGCTCGTCTGAAAATCTACCCCATAGTGTATATACTACATACACCTCAGAGGCAGAACACTGCCACTGCTCCCACTCATTCCCACTTCTAGGTTTGAGACCATACATTCTCAGGACCAGAAGCTGTCTGGCCACCAGCAGCAGTTTTCAATATCAGGAGTCAAAGCTCATGTTCCTAGCTGCTCTTGGACCAATCCCAGCACTAACAGCACCAGTGGGAGCTGCTTCTACATGCTCACCTTGCCTTCCAAATTCTGCACCCATGACAAGAAGCATCATTAGAGACTTTCTAACAACTTAATCTGTCTCCTCTACTCATCCTGCCTCTGTCCCCTCTATGGCTGGGGTTGCAGCTGCTAAAAATATGGTGGTGACTTTCAACCAAGGTAGACCCTCTTCACTGCCCTGACTCTTTTTGCGTGGGCTGCTTCAGCCCTTCTCCCTTCCCTATCCCTATACCTTTGAGCTAGGACAACCTTCTTCTCTTGCCAGACTGCTACTGGACCTTTCATAGCTACATGCTGCCATGGTTTCTCTGGCCCCACAACATCATGTTCAGCATCATCTATCATAGGCATCCTGACAGGGGCATGGGTGCCCCCAACTTCCAGATAAAATATTTTCTTTTCTTTACATATTCACATTATTTTTCATTAGAAATCTTTAAATTTAATTTCCTTACTTGTTTGAAAACTGGGGGAGGGGTGCAAAGGGGGGGGGGGGGGGGGGGGCGGGGCCTGCGAAAGCCGGCAGCCTTTACACCACCGCGGTGTCTTCGCTGCCAGCTTTTATACTGAATAGCGCCACCGTGAAAGGTGATGCTATTTGGCATGCTACTGCTGATGATAACGTGGGTAACATTATCGCCGGCTGCGAAAACACCGCCAAATCTGCCCCCTCCCCACCCTAACTCCGCCTCTCCCTGCCCTGACTCCTCCCCCCTAATTTGCATGCTGTCGCACGCGAAAAGGGTCTTTTCTCGTGCAATAGAGGCTTACTGCACGCAATACAGCCGTATCACATGCAATAACCCTTTGATAAATGACCCTATTAAATAGGTAAATGATTTTAAAAGCACTACTTATTACATTATAATCGTTTTCATCCATTTGGGTAAGGATAGATATTTTTCTTCCTTTCATTCATACTTATGAGCAATAGCACCAAGCATCAAGGTTTCAGTTCTGGTTATTGTTCATTCACACATCTTTCATAAACACACATTATTCAATGTTCTTTCTTATTTAAAATAATGTAAAACAAAAGTTAATCCTCTATTCATTCATCTCATTCATCATACTTGGAACAAATAACTGGTTACATTGGCCTTAGTTTCTAAAGTTTGCTGTTAGGAAATTGAAATATCAAAGGGAAAGCAAAGGAAGGCCTGTAGGGCAAAGTAGAAACAAATTAAAAATAAACATTTAAAAATGGGAAAAAATATAGTTGGGAAGCTGACTTGGGAATGAAGAAAAAATTACAAAATATTGCAAGAATCATATACTGCCACATATCCTGCCATGATCCCCATCTTATATTAATTTCTGTGCTTGTCATGTTTTTAGAATGTCAAACTTAATTAAAAGTATACTTCCTAGCATTCTTACAGTCACATGACCAATGACCAGTGACCAGCATTAATGAATGTATCACACTGTCAAATATTGCAGACTCTGTTGCTTTTTATTTCTTCCAAAAGTTAGGGAATATCATAGCTAGGAAATCTGAACTTTTAAATAACTTACTCCACAGATTTATAAAAAAAAACCAAAACAAAACATGGTGTAAAAAGTCTCCCAATCCTCAGTCTAACATATTCATCCCATCTGAAAATTATCCTTTTGTTTTTTCTTCTCAACAAATATAAAAGTGTGATGATCCTGCTTATTTAAACTGTTCTTACATCCTGTAAAATCTTTTTATGCACAGTGTTAGAAGAAGGGATTGCAGAAGAAATTCCTGATCTGGAAGCACTTCAAAGCGAGGGAAGACCTGCAACTTTATCAGAGTATTCACTGTGCATAGGATATTAGTTGAGGGAAGGAAAAGGGGCATCTCACAAATATTGGTATTCACTATCACCTGGAAAAGCAGCACCTGCTAGCATTGGCTAGCATTGGCAGTACTAGTGGGGATACCCCCCCCCCCCCCTTTCTGCTTCTCCAGGTAAAAGCCAAAAGAAAGAGGCTGAAAAGTGGAAGACTTTTCCCCAAGCTGATCCCTGTTCCAGCACTCAGGTAGTATTCCAGCAGTCTTCTGCCATATGTTCAAAATAGTAATCTACCATGGATAAAATGGGGTGGTGTTCAGTAACATTGTCTCCAGGCAATAGGCAGGCGGCATCAAAAGTTGTATTGAGAAGCATTAAAGATTGCCTTTGATGACCAGAAAACTACAGGTAGTTGAGAACATGGGTTTTAAGCATCTGCTGAACATGTTAGACCCTCCAGTACTACATTTATTTGAAAGGTTATCCCCAGCCTCTACAACTAGTGCTATAATTGCATCCAGGTGCAGCTGGCTAAGGCAGAGGAGTGTAGCAGCTCATAGAGGACATGGGCACAGATATGCTGGAATATAGATCACACATATCCACACTCTGTCCAGAAAAAGCCACAATGGCTCAGCATTATCTTTCTTGCTCACCAACCAGCATGCCCAGTGAATGTGTCTTCTCAAAAGCAGTGGACATCATGAACTCCACAGCCACAGCTTCCAGAGGCCCCTGCACCCTTTGCAGTAGAAGAGAACCAGAAGGCTCATCTGCTTACTGCTCCCAGCATCCCTTGGGAGAAGGCTCCAGAGATCATAGCGAGCGATCCAGGCAACTCCTCAGCCTCAGCTTCCAGGCAACTCCTCAGCCTCAGCTTCCAGAGGCCCTGCACCCTTTGCAGTTAAAGAGGACCAAAAGGCTCATCTGCATTCTGCTTCCAGCATCCCCCAGGAAAGGACTTCATAGAAAAGAGCATGCAATCTAGGGTTTTAACGCCCAGCCCCAATTCCAGAGGCCTCGCACCCTTTGTGACTGGAAGCACATGCTTAACAGTGCGCAAATCTCAAACCCTTCATCTCTTTGAGTGAAGATCAATTTAATGGTGGTTGAAGAGGATTGGAAAGTATAGCTTTGGGAAATCTTTGGATTTAATAAACTTTAGAGAAAGGTGAAATAGTGGGATATATTCTTTAGAATGTGTGTGTGTCTGAGATAATAAGCAAGGCAGAGGTAGTTAATTCTAGTGTCTGTCTTTCCCACCCATCCAACCACCCCTACTCAACCCTTGATTTTTAGGTAGGAGACACTTTCTCATTAAAACTCAATCAGGCTCTTATCTAAATCATAATATTGCATCAGCCCTTATTGAGAGTTTAATCATCCTCTTGTAGGACACTAGCAGATTAATTAGTAAATGCACCTGTAAATTTAAAGTACTCTAATTCCAACTCCCTTAGTATCCTAAACTTACCTAGGAACAACAAAATTAAGATGAAGGCAACGGTCCAGCAGCAAGGTGGGGGCTTTCCATTCTTTTGCACTGTGTGTCACATGTATGTTGTTTTACCCACCGGTGAAAGATTGTATGTGTACACCCAGTACAAAGAGCTCCTATCTCTCAGGGAATGAGTCTAATCTCTGGAGGCTAGAGTGAAGACTTGGAGGAGCTGAGGTAGAGTGGTACATTGATGAGACCTTCAGGAACATAGTAGCCAAGTCCCAATTCCAGTCTGGCAGACTCAGTGCTGCCTTGAATCATAAAGGTCTCTCAGTTGGAGAACCTCATCCTGGTGTAGCAGGAAGTGATCCTGTAGCAAGGACCTGCTTTCCAGGTAATGTGTTGTTCTCTCACACTGAGGTCAAGTCTCCCAGGGCTACTGCCCAGGAGGGAAGGGATAGGTCAGCCATCATAGTCGGTGATTCAATTAGAAGAAATGTAGATAGATCGGTGGCTGGTGGACGTGAGGACTGCCTGGTAACTTGCCTGCCTGGTGCAAAGGTGGTAGACGTCACGCGTCACCTAGATAGGATTATAGACAGTACTGGGGAGGAGCCAGCTGTTGTGGTACATGTGGGCACCAACAAATTTAGCCAAATTTAGAATTTTAGATAGAAAGCTGAAATAAAGAATCTCCAGGGTGGCATTCTCTGAAATGCTTCCTGTTCCACGTGGAAATCTCAAGAGGCAGGCAGAGCTCCAGAGTCTCAATGCATAGATGAGATGATGCTGCAGGGAAGAAAGATTCAATTTTGTAAGGAACTGGGGAACCTTTTGGGGAAGGGGGATACTTTTCTGAAAGTATGGGCTCTACCTTAAACAAAGTGGAACCAGGCTGCTGGCACTAACTTTTAAAAAGGAGATAGAGCAGATTTTAAACTAGAACAAGGGGGAAAGCCAACAGAAACTCAGCAGTGCATGGTTTAGAGGAATATATCCTTGAAAAATACTAATGAAACGGGAGAGTTACGGCATCCCTACAGAGAGGTTCCAATAAAAGCAAATATAGTCCATGTGCCTATATGTAAAAATTCACCTGAGCTAAAAATTTCCAAATTATCCCTCCCAACTGAAAAGCAGGTTGTTAATACAAACAAAAAATACACTTTGAAATGTCTGCTCGCCAATGCCAGAAGTTTAAGAAGTTAGATGGGAGAGTTAGTCTGCATAGCAGTAGGGATGTGAATCGGGTCTGGAATCATATCCAGAATCGTAATCGTGGGATCGGGATCAGGATCGAAATCATAGCCATTTTTTTATCGGCTGCGACCGATCCCGATCCCGATAAACCTACCCCGACCCCTAAAATCAAATTCAATAGAATCCCCCCATCCTCCCGAGCCCCCTAAAACATTCTTTAAGTACCTGATGGTTCAACGGCCCTCCCGACCCCCCCCCCCCCAACCTTTTAAAGTACCTGGTGGTCTGGCAGGGATCCCGGGGGCGATCTCCCACTCTCGGGTCATCGGTTGCAAGTAAACAAAATGGCGCTGATGGCCCTTTGCCCTTACCATGTGACAGGGGCTACTGGTGCCATTGGTCAGCCCCTGTCACATGGTAGGAGCTATGGATGGCCGGGGCCATCTTTAAACATGGTGCGGGCCATCCATTGTTCCTAACATGTGACAGGGGCTGGCCAATGGCACAAGTAGCCCCTGTCACATGGTAAGGGCAAAGGGCCATCGGCTAGGGGTGTGAATTCGGTTCCTATGTATTGGCAATCTGCAACGGATGTGGCCATATTCGTTGTATTCGTGGAGAAGCGAAACGTATTGCAATTCCCCAGGAATACACGAATCTTCGCCGAATTATTCGGCCACCTAAAGAAACCAATTTAAACAAACCCCCCTCCCTCCTTACCCCCCCCCCCCAAGACTTACCAAAGCTCCCTGGTGCTCCAGCGGGGGGTTCGGGAGCCACCCCCTGCACTCACACCCTCGGTGCTGGTTTCAAAATGGCACCGATAGCCTTTGACTTACTATGTCACAGGGGCTACTGGTGCCATTGATCAGCCCCTGTCACATGGTAGGAGCACAAGATGGCGCCGATGGCCATGTGACAGGGGCTGACCAATGGCATCGGTCGCCCCTGTGACATGGTAGGTCAAAGGCTATCGGCGCCATTTTGAAACCATCACCGATGGTGTGAGTGCAGGGGATGGCTCCCGGACCCACCCCCCCCCCCCCCCGGCTGGACCACCAGGGAGTTTTGGTAAGTCTTGTGGGGGTCAGGAGGGTGGGGGTGGGGTGGTAGTTAATTTAATTTTAGCGGGGGAATGAATCAAAATGGATGTATTAACGGATCGTGGTGCCATACGGCCGAATGCAATGTATCCGCCCCCCTGATGAATCTGAATCCCGAATGTAACGTATGGTGTCCCTCTGCACATCCCTACCATTTGTGCCATTTTTTTAAATTCTTTATTGCTTTTCCATTTCATTACAATAAACAAAATACAATGAAAACGTCATAATGAGTGAGTTGAATCATAACCAATCATTATCCAAACTTAGTCATATACATTCCCTTTATCAACCCTCTATCATTCATGATCCTATGAGGAAATATAAGTAAATCCTATCTTTCTGAATGGTATATCAGTAAATCATTATATCTAGGAAAATATACATTTTCTAAGACCAGTATTTAATATTAAAGCCAGTCATTTTATGCAAGGAGGTTTTTCAAACCATCTGGGTCTATAAAAGAATAGTTCTTACCTTCCAACTTAATAATACACTTGCATGGGTACTTTAAATTAAAATATCCCCCTTTGTCTAATGCAACCTTCCTATATTGCAGAAACTTTTTCCTGCGAATCTGAGTAGATTTTGTGAGATCAGGAAAGATCCATACCTTTTGACTGTAGTAAGTATTCAACCTACTACGGAAAAAAGTCCTCAAAATATTATCCCTATCTGAGGAAAATGTGAATTGGACTAACAAAATTCCTCTTGTCTTTATTTCAAAATCTTCCTGTGACTTCTGAAATAAGTCAGATATATTTATAGAATTATTACTAATTTCTGTTCCTTTACCATATTTTTTTTATTTGATCTAATTCTGTCTCATTTTTCTTACCCCCTAGATAGAAAGCTTTAACTATCACTGGTAAGCATTTTTCAGGGATTTTCAAAATTTGTAAGATGTATTGCTTAAACAATTCCATGGGATCTATTTTACTTATAATTGGAAAATTATTAACTCTTAAATTTAAAGATCTTACTACATTTTCTAAATTTTCCAGTTTTTTATTTGTTTCGTCTTCTACATTTATCTGATGACTCTGAATTTTCTCAATTTGCAATACCCATTTTTTTATTACATCTATTTCCCCTTTTTGCTTTTCCAACTCGGCAGTATTTTTAACTGACGAGTTGGAAGTTTTCATCACAGCTTCAGTTAACTTATTTATTGAAACATCTAATTTCACCATATAATTCCAAAGGCTTTCCAATGTTATATTTGCCGGTTTCATTAGCAAATTATCCGCTTTAATTATTACATCAATGTTGTCCTGTTTCCCTTCATTAGGAATAATTGCTCTTGATGTACTGGTCTCATTAGGTATATCGAGGGAACTTTCCATCATGCTTAATTGTATTACTTCTTGCTTTCTTTGTTCCTTAGATTCCAAGTTCTTATTAGATTGATCTAATTTATCTTGAGGATCCAGAGGATTTAAAATTCCCTCATGCAAATCACTTGGGCTCAAAGAGAGGATACATCTCTCTCTTCCAGGTGGTGATGGTGGAGCTGGTGCCCCTGGGCTCAATGATGTTTCAATGGCCTGAAGAGAAGCATTCCGTTCTGATGCTTCTCTCACAATGGTCTGCCCTTGCAGGGAATTCTGAGGGTCTAACCAATCCAATACAGTTTTCTGTTCAATTTCTACCGTGGTCACATCACTAGGAGGCCATAGTTTGGCCTTCCTTTTAGTGTGTGGCATGATTGCAGGAAAAAAAAAATGTTAACGTTGAAACACAAAACTTGAATTGGTACAATGTATATACAACTTAATTAAGGATTCCACTTAGGAGGCTTTTGAGGAGAGAAGAGAACTTAGGTAATTCCTACCTTTAGCTGTTAATCAAATCTGAGACCAATAGTCCATAATCCATTAAGGCAAAACTGGCGAAACCGGCGAAGCCCGGCAAAGCCCTGCTTAGCCACTCGCCCCTTAATTCCGCGCAGCTTTACCCACGTGCCGGCATCTGCTGCGCACTGCAGATGATTCAGTTTTTATCGCTGCTTCTGGGTCCCACCTCCAAATGACGTCCCAACGGCAGAAAATCAGCTGTAGAAATTAGAATACCATCGGGGCCAACAAGTAACCCCTGGAACTTTTCAAGCAGGTAAATGACCAGTTCTCTCCTCCTCAACTCGGAGAATGCTGGAGATAGTTCAGTTTTTATCACTGCTTCCGGGACCCACCTCCAAATGACGTCCCAGCGACAGAAAATCAGCTCCAGAACTTTTCAAGCAGGTAAATAGCTAGTTCTCTTCTCCTCATCTCTGGCGCCATTTTGTTTACTGGCAGCCGACACCCCAAGAGTGGTAGATCACTCCTGGGATCCTCGGTAGACCACCAGGTACTTTAAAAAAGTTTTTGGGGGGTCAGGAGGGTGGGGGATGCTAAACAATTAGATCCAAAGGGTCGGGGTGTGTTTTGGGGTTTCTTGGGGGATGTGTTCCCTTTCTCTCCTCTCCCCAAACAGATACGAAAACCACATGAGCTATTCGTGGGGTTTCCTATCTGTTTCGGGGGGGGGGGGGGGGCTCTGACAGCTGAAGAATTTTGAAATATCATACCGATATTTCAAATCATCAGAAAAACAATTCACATCCCTACATAGCAGTAAATGATGAGATTGTCATAATTGGCATCTCAGAGACTTAGTGGAAGGAAGAAAACTGATGGGACAGTGCTATATCAGGGTACAAATTATATTGCAATGATAGGGAGGATCAACTTGGTGGGAGTGTGGTACTTTATGTCCGGGAGGGTATAGAGTCCAACAGGATAAAGATCATACAAGAGACTGAATGCTCAGTAGAATCTATATGGGTAGGAATCCCATGAGTGCTGAGTAAGAGTATAGTGATAAGAGTATACCACGGTTCACCTGGACAAAATGATCAGTCAGATGATGAAATGCTAAGAGAAATCAGGGAAGCTAACCAATTTGTCAGTGCAGTAATAATGGGACCCATATATCCATGGCTCAATCAAGATGCAAAACCAAAGCAGGTCACTTTTAACCTGTCAGATAATTCATCAGGTAGTGACGAGGATACTCCAGCGGGGGACTATCCGAAACCGGTCCAACATCAAGGGCAAACCACCAGGGGAAGAAGACAAGGAATACGCAACTACCAAAATACAGATTGGAGTCGGCCCAGGATCAGATCACAATATCCAACCAGCAATTATCTCCTAGTGACCGGACAGAAAGAGTGGTCATAACATCGGCTGTTATTAACATATCAGGTTGCCCAATTATCGCTCTTGAAGAAGCAGTGCTCAACAAGGGACTTAACTTTGTCCTCACTCAGAAACATGATCCCTTTAAGTTCCGATGTGATTTCAACAAATTCATCAGACAATTGCAACGAAAAATGTTTTTGTCCCGCAGCCCTTTTGAAACCCCACCATCAGCTATCACATCCATTGTGAAGCCAAAATCCAAATGGAGTCCCCCACCCCCCGGGGACGCAGCAATAAACACATTTCAGGCACTTGTCATGCATGAAGTTGAAACATTGAAAAGACCACGTTTCATTCTTACTTCAACTTGACCCATGAGGAATCACAAGCATTATATCAACTGCAAGACAGACAAGACATTGTTATCAAGCCTGCAGACAAGGGAGGAGCCGTGGTGTTCATGAATAAAACATCATACCTGCAAGAAGTACAACGTCAACTTACTAACAAGGCATTTTATCAGGAACTCAGCGAGGATCCTACAGATAGCATTTTAGCTGAGGTCAAACAAATTGTGGAACATGGACATGAACTAGGATACCTTACCAATAATGAGCATAACTACCTTATCAACCAAAATCCTAGAATACCTGTGTTATACATCATGCCCAAAATGCATAAGAACCTTGAGAACCCACCAGGAAGACCCATAATCTCTGCTAAGGAATCAGTGCTCGAGCCAATTTCAATTTTTCTTGACAAAATTTTACAGCCCTTCGTATCACAAGCTCAATCCTACATTAAGGACACATCAAACATACTTCAATTTTTGTCCACTGTTACCCTTACTTAAGACAGCATATTAGTCACTATGGACATCGAGTCTCTCTACACAATCATCCCTCAGGATGAAGCACTAACAGTCATAGCTACAGTATTAAAAAGCTGCCCATGACCATAACGAATACCCACATCCATTATCATTGAGCTCCTACATTTAGCCCTAAGCAAAAATTATTTTATGTTCCAAAACAAATTTTTTCTGCAAGTCTGAGGGACCGCCATGGGGGCAGCAATGGTGGCAGACATTGCCAATTTATTTGTCACTGCGTTTGAAATGCAATATATTCAGGGATGCCAGTGGACTCCACATCTCAAACACTGGAAGAGATATATAGATGATGTATTCGTCGTATGGGAAGGATCACAGTCATCACTTCTGGAATTTAATGCCTGGCTCAATAGTTTGAATACATGTTTGAAATTCACTATGAATTTTCACCAGAAGCAAGTGGCATACCTGGATATACTTATCACCAGACATCATGATTCAATCATAACAGTTTTACATCGCAAACCCAATGACCATAATAATCTATTGCGTTTTGACAGCTTTCATCCTAGCACATTTAAATTAAACCTACCAGTGGGACAATTCATGCATCTAAGGCATCTGTGTACTGACCGCATTGAGTTTAAGAATCAAGCCTGACATATGGCAGACAGGTTCCTACAATGGGGATACCCTGTACAATGTGTTAAAAAAGCATATCGCAGAGCTCTCTATTCAAATAGAGAATACTTATTTTTGCAAAAAAATCCTGAGGATTCAAACCCCCCCAAACTCTGGTCTTGGGGCATACACTGGCATCACCAACCAAGTAGCACATTTAAGACTAATTGGAGAAAATTCTTTTTCACTCAGCGCACAATAAAGCTCTGGAATTTGTTGCCAGAGGATGTGATTAGTGCAGTTAGTGTAGCTGGGTTCAAAAAAGGTTTGGATAAGTTCTTGGAGGAGAAGTCCATTAATGGCTATTAATCAATTTTACTTAGGGAATAGCCACTGCTATTAATTGCATCAGTGGCATTGGTGCTTCTTAGTGTTTGGGTAATTGCCAGGTTCTTGTGGCCTGGTTTTTGACCTCTGTTGGAAACAGGATGCTGGGCTTGATGGACCCTTGGTCTGTCCCAGCATGGCAATTTCTTATGCTCTTATGTTCTTATCAGTAGAGCTATTAGAAAACACTGGGAGATTCTTCAAGAAATTTACCCATCATTTCAAGAACCTATCCGCATTGCCTACTCTAGAGGTAGAAACATCAAGGATCGTGTGGTCCACTCTAGCATATACAATCCACCGGCAATGGTAGAAGATATAAAAAGCTGTGTTAACTGTTCATACTGTTCTCTAAAATCGCCATAGACAGTGACCTTACCCCACTCCACCTGCAATACATCATATGTTGTGTATGCAATATTTTGTCCATGCCCTTTAACATATGTGGGAATGACCAAGCGCCCAGTGCACATTAGGCTAACGGAACATAAATATTGTTTAAAAACAGGTAGAATGGATGAACCGCTAGTGGCTCATTTCAAGGAATTTAATCACATTTATTCTGATATTCTGTGGACCATATTGGAAATCGCACCAGAACATTGGAGAAGAGGGGACAGAATTAAATGCCTCTGTCAAAGTGAACAAAGGTGGATTTTTCAACTTCAATCAATGGTCCCGCATGGGCTTAATAAAGAGATTGAGTGGATTCACTTCATGTGAGTATCATCTCATTAGGCCACATCAACACACAGGTGAAGTATATAAATTTACACATAAACAGTCTTGGTCTCGTGGTCTCTCTGTTCAGACACCGACAAGAGGAAATGGTGACAAGTCATGATCTCAATGTATTCAAGAAACCCTAGGGATGAGCAGTATAATCTTAAGAATATATGTGGTAAACTATTTGAATTTAAATCTCCTAGAGTGAAAGTATCCAGGACCAACATCCGGGAAAGCAATGTGGATCTAAGAAACATACTTCTTTTGATAAATATTGCCTGGAGAATACCATCCACCACAGTCCCTAAAGCAGCAGCCCTGCGAAACGTATGTCGGACTGGACTTGTATCAAAATCTTTGGATCTCCAAAGCGCGGTAGCACCATCAAAAAGGGAAGTACTGTTCCACATCTTTTAAGAAAAAATAAGAAAAATAATATAAAGAAAAAAAAATTATTGCTGGACTGGACTTGTATCAAAATCTTTGGATCTCCAAAGTGCGGTAGCGCCATCAAAAAGGGAAGTACTGTTCCACATCTTTTAAGAAAAAATAAAAAAATAATATAAAGAAAGAAAAAATTATTGCTGTAAATAAAAAGGACATTGAGGTTATGGACCGATGATTAAAAATGACCTGCAGCGGTTGAAAACACAAGTTTACATACTTGCAAACCGCGGGTGTTATGATGGTCCTACATAAAAATTAAACAAAAATTGACACACTGAAAGTTAAAAATCTTTTCAATACAACGTGATTGTTTGAAGTATTTTGTATTGTTCGTTGTATACTGGACTAATTGTACGAACTCCTTGGAGATTTCAATTACCCTATTATTGACTGAGTAAATGTAACATCAGGTCGTGCTAGAGACATAAAGTTCCTGGATGGAATTAGTGACTTCTTCATGGAGCAATTGATTCAGGAACCAATCAAAGAGGAAGCTATTTTAGATTTAATTCTTAGTGAAAAGCAGGATTTGGTGAGAGATGAAATGGTGGTGGGGCCTCTTGGCAATAGTGATCAAAACATGATCAAATTTGAACTAATAATTAGAAGGGAGTAAATAAGTAAATCTACAGCTCTAACACTAAATTTTAAAAATGGAAACATTGATAAAATGAGGGAAATAGTTAAAAAAAAACCCTGAAAAGTGAAGCTGCAAAGGTTAAAAGTGTTCAACAGGCATAGACATTGTTTAAAAATTCAATCTTAGATGTGCAGTCCAGATGTAATCCACGCATTAAGAAAGTGTTGCGCTTCCCGGCCACATCTGCTCCGTGCCGGTCCTGCTCACCTGGCCCAACCGTCCACCAGCTCCACCCTGAGTCCCTGCGCTGCTTGGCCATGGCATCCACAGGTGTCCCCGGCTCCTTCGCGGCCTTCCTCATCGCAGCTGTCCTCACGCCGGGCTCTGCGTCCTCTCGGTGTCGGCCCTGCCCCATAGCGTGTGCGCGCGTGGAGCTCTCCTCAAGTTAAAGGGCCAAGCATGGGAAATCCTTGGGCGGTGCCCAAGTCTGACGTCAATTGAGAATGATATTTAAACTGCAGCTCTAGCCCTAGCTCATTCCCTTGGCAATTGGGTCGTACACTCCAGTGTGTCTAGATTGCTTTCCAGCGTTTCTTGTTCCAGCGTTTCCTTTTCCAGTGTCTCTTGTTCCAGTGATTCTTGTTCCAGTGCCTACTGTTCCAGCATCTCCTGTTCCTTCGTCTCTCCATCCTTGGTAGTACCCTCCGGACTGATCTCACAGTACTGACCATTGCTTGCTCCTGACTATTCTTGATTGTGGCCTGGACCTAACCTCTGCCTGAACACCTACTACTCTTGACCGCTGCCTGGAACTGACCTCTACCTGGACACTTACTTCTTCCAGATTGACTACAGGTACTGACCCCTGCTTCGGATGACCATTCTGATCTTCAATTCTGGCCTTGATCCTCGCTATCCATTCAGACTCTCTGTTCTGGCCTCCTCTGACTGCTAGACATTCTGGCGTGGACCTCGACCGCACACCCTTGTTAGTGGTGGGCACTCCTCTATACTTCCTCTCCAGGAGATCCTGTGAGGCCCACCTAAGACCAAGCAGCCCGGATAAGCAAGGGCTCAACCTGAGGGAACTCCGGGTTGCTATTGTTGGAGTTCCAGCTAGCCTCTGTCTCCTCCTGTGCTCCGTCTCCTGGTGGCAGGCACTCTCCAGGTCTGACCGGAGGGCTGTACCAATCCTCCACCACGCCAAATGTCCACCTCCAGCGCAACAGGTTTCCAAGTCCATGGACTCGGCAGAGTCTCCCGCCTTTCAGGCCATCCCTGGCCTAGCTGCCCATGTCGGAGAACATCAGCAAACCATTGAAGCATTAATTTTGTTGCGTCCGTCGGTGCTAGACGGCTTTGCCCCATTTGCCTCACCTTGTTCACGGCTCTTCCTGCTTACCTAGGAAAGATGGCTACTGCCACGACTACAAGCCGACCTCTCCAGCGTCCCCGGAACGGCTATGGTGCAGCCTCCCGCCATGCTCCTCCCAGGTACCTACTAGGGTGTGCATGCGCATCACCCACGTCTTTATTCCAACCTTGGCGCGAACCTCGGGGGTGTTCCCCCTTGCTAACATCACGCCATCCGGGTATATAACCTATTCTATTTTGCTAGCTCATTGAGTTAGCAAGGACTCAAATCTGTTTCTGTCTTCACTACTCTGCCGCTTCTGTGCTGCTGCTGGAAGCTCTCTCTCTGCCCTTCGGGGTAACTGCTAACCTGGGGACCCGCTCCTCGGGGGCCCTCTGCTTTATTTCAGGTGCCTTACATGGAACAGGTACTTGCTCCTCGAGGGCCTGCTATCCCTGCCTCGGTGCCTGCATTTTTACTTCAATTTGGTGGAATCGCATACCTAATGAGTACTCTAACTCTCAGTCTGTTTCATCCACATTGCTACCTAGCTGGGAAACCTGCTTCGGAACCTTCCTGTACCAATGGGGTGAGAAGGGCTCCCTCTGCCGAGGTCCCTGAGACTATTCCTACCAGACTGCCTCACTACTGCCAACTCTGGTGGTACTCTTCAAGCTGTATAATAAAGAACTAACTATGTTTGTGCGTTCTGAGTCTAGTCTAGTACTATGGCTCCTCACGGGGCTCCTCCCCGTGCGCGTGGTCATCTGCCACAGTACCCAAGGATCCACTCAAACACTGCTTAACCATAACAGACTGCTAACTCCATGGATCCAGCTCAGCTCACCACATTACAGGCCATTCTAGGCCTGGCCCAGCAAATTTCCGAACAGCAGAATGCGCTTAAGGGTTTGACCGCTGCATTCAACCTACTGCACACACAGATGAACTTACCTATCATCACAGGTAAAGAAGCAATGCCATCTGAAGTGATGGTCAAGACTATTGTACCTCTATCTGCTCCTACCCAATTCTCGGGGGAAGTTTGGAGATGCAGAGGTTTCATTAACCAGTGCTGCATGCACTTTTCCCTGCAACCCAGCCATTTTCCCCACAGCTTATGCCAAGACCACCTATATCTTGTCGTATCTAAACAGACGAGCATTGTCTTGGGCCTCTTCGCTGTGGGAGTGCAAGGATACGATTCTTTATGACCTTGAAGGATTCCTCAAACTATTTAAATCAGTTTTCAATGACCCTGCCTGGTATACCACTGCAGGATCGTCCTTGGTTCACCTGAGGCAAGGTAATAAACCATTAGCAGACTTCGCTATCGAGTGCAAGACACTGGCGTCTGAAACATCCTGGGACCTAAAGTGCCTGAAGACCCTCTTCTTTGAAGGACTGAACTCTCGACTGAAGGATGAGCACGCCGCTCGTGAGATGCCTGAGACCTTGGCTGAACTAGTGAAGTTGGCAAAAAGGATTGATCACCAACTTCGTGACAAGGTTCAAGAGACCAAGACTCCCAGAAAACTCTTTCCGGGTGAAGCTTGAGTTAAGTCCACATCCAAGTCTGTTCCCTCAGCCCCAGTTGCTGGCAAAGAAGAACCTATGCAATTAGGCCGCAGCCATCTGACACCCAAAGAGAGAACATGGAAGAAATTGGGGCTGTGCATGTACTGTGGACAAGCTGGCCATGCTGTTCAAACATGCCCTATATGTCCTGGAAACTGGCAGACCTAAGTCCCGCGGGAGGACTCTTCTTAGGTCTTACTGCTCCTTATCCTCTACTCTCTCTTCCTGTATCCTTGACCCTTAGAGTATCAGACTCTTGCCCTAGTGGACTCAGGGGCAGGAGACAATTTCATTCTACAATTAGTGGAGCACCTACGGATCCCTACTACCACTATGAAGTCTCCACTAATTCTGTCATCCATTCATGGAGAGCCCTTACCGGGTGAAGTAACCCAACTCACCAAACCAGTTTGTTTACGTACCGGTACTCTCAATTCTGAAGCTATCTCCTTCTTTGTTTTAGAGAAGGCCATGCACCCTAAAGTACTGGGATTACCGTGGCTGCAGCAGCATATGTCTCAATTCAATTGGGCTATACTGGAACTTTCACGTTGGGGTCCAGACTGCCATGGTAAATGCCTGATGGAGGTTGCTCCTATACCCTGCATGCCTACCAACCCAATGGTGCCGATGGCCTTTGCCCTTACCATGTGACAGGGTATCCGTGCCATTGGCTGGCCCCTGCAACATGGAGGGAGCACTGGATGGCCGGTGCTATTTTTAAAGATGGTGCCGGCCATCCAGTGCTCCTTCCATGTTGCAGGGGCCGGCCAATGGCACGGATACCCTGTCACATGGTAAGGGCAAAGGCCATTGGCACCATTTTTATTAGTGGCAGCCAACGGCCCGAGAGCGGGAGATCGCTCCAGGGACCCCCACTGGACTACCAGGTACCTGTAAAATGTTTTTTGGGGGGTCGGGAGGGTGGGGGAAGCAAAGGGATTAGTTTTAAAGGGTTGGGGTGGGTTTTTTGTTTATCGGCTCGGGCGCAGCCGATAAACAAAACCGCGATTGGGCCCGATGAAAAAAAAAACACATGTGAATGGGAACCGGAATCCGAACCGATTCCGGTTCCGATTCACATCTCTAACAGTTACTACCCTTAGAAGAAGGCATGGAGATTAATACCCTTTACCAATGTGCTCTAAGGCTTTTAATTTCAACTGCAACATTGCTCTCCACTTATACAGCAGGAAGAAAAGAAGAATTAGATTCAGATGACAACAGAGTGCCCCATCTTCCATGGTCTGGAAGACTAATATGCAGACATAAGGGAAAAAACACAGGACTGCTTCTACAGCCAAGTCATAAAGGAAATGAAGAAAGCGTGCATAGGTGTAACTTGCTGGGGCAGTTCTTACCACCTTTAATCAATTAGCCTTCATAATTTTGTTGCAACTACAACATTGTTCTCTGCTTCAACAGCAGGGGAAAAGGGGTATTGGATTCAGACAGCAATCAATGAGGGCCCCAACTTTTACAATCTGGGAAACTGATAAGCATTGGGATAACCTGCCAGAGCAGCAGTTTCTACCCTTAACAGAAGGCATGGGATTACTACTCTTAACCAATAAGCCTCAATGCTTTTGAAGCAACTGCAAGATCACTCTCTGCTTTGGGAGGTGGGGGAGGGAGTGGAGGTTAGAAGGAAGAGGAATTTGGATTCAGAGACAACCAATACAAGCCGTGCCTTTTTTACAGTGTAGGGTACTGATATGTAGACATTAAGGAAGAAAACACAGGACCGATTCAGCTGTCAAGTCCATAAGCAAAACACATCAAGCAGTATTGAGTGATACATGCGGGTAACCTGAACAGAGTGGCAGATGTGGAGGCTTGCTGGGCAGACTGAATGGACTTCTGGTCCTTTTATATGCTTCTATATACAATCTTAAAGCTCATGTTTTTAACCCTCCCTCCCAAAATACTAATTCCCATCTGCCTCACCCTATGATTTCTTTGTAGAGGGGCCTGCTCTTTTTTTTTTTTTTGGAATGGGGCCTTCTGCCTTTTGATGTCTCTATGGTTTCTAGTTGCTAGTCTCATGAACTGACAGTGAAAGATCCATCATGCAGCCATTGCATATTGTTGTTCAGGTACAGGAGATGAGGGAGAAAGGGCTGCCATATAATGCCAATTGATTCTTCCACATTATATCATAGATTCTGGCTATGTTGTCACATTCTCCTTTGCACTATACAGATCTTGCTATATCTTCTCATTTTGATTTAAAATTTATATCTCATGCACAGTTAGCCAGGTTGGTGTCATGACTCTCTCCAAAGACTCATCTCTGATGTCTTCAGAGGGCACTTCTTCTACCTCTTTGCCCTTTCTTTCCAGTGAGGGAGGTTGATGATTCAGCACCTCAAGAATTGACTCTTTTTGGGTTTCCTTAGAACCCTATGGGTCAAAAACCAGAAAGTTGTCTTCTGGTATGTCATCCTCACATGTATTCATTGCAGAAGATTCACATAGAAAACCAGCAATTCTTCCCTAGCCGTCAAGCTAGAAAGACATGGATGTATCTCATCTCTGCATTTCCTGATGCAAGAAAGAAAGAAAAATATTTGTTATAGCTAATGTAAACAAATATTGGAGGTACTTAGACTTTTATTTTTCTTATATATTTGTTCCACTGGAGCTACAGAGCCAGAGGGAGGAGAGGAATAGGAATAATAGCATTTGGGAAGTAACAGAACAGAAAGCCTTCTATTTGGATGCTGGTAACAGTTTAGGGGAGAAACATAAGGTCAGCTTGGAAAGTGGGAGTCTGAACCTTGATAAAACCCATTTAGTGTATATTAACATGATTTCAAATGAATTAACATCATTTACATGCATTTATTGTTATGTGTGCCATCCACGGCAGACCCACGACACGGCCCCCTCACCTTTCTACAGTGACTTCAGCCTCTGGTTCCTAGAGATGTGCTTCGTTTTTTCCTGCCGGGTCATTTTTTGACTCGGATAGTTCGTGGTAAATTTCGGGTTTCCTCGTCTCGTTTTTCGAAAAAACGAAATGAGGAAACCCGAAACCGGGCCAAAAAACAAAACGGCAAAGGAATCTTTAAAAAATCCACCTCAAGCATTTAAAATTCTTTTTTTACATATCTATCACTACCACCCCCCCCCCCAATCCCGATCCCTCCCCAAGACTTACAAAGTAGATCCCTGGTGGTCCAGCGGGGTCCCGGGATCCATTTGCCCTCCTCCGTGCCCATGTTTCTGCAGCCGTGCTCTTTAAAATGGTGACGCGCAGCCTCTGAACACCATGTCACAGGGGCTACCGGCGCCATTGGTCAGCCCCTGTCACATGGCCATCGGCGCCATCTTGTGCTCCTGTCATGTGACTGGAGCTGACCAATGGCGCCGAAAGCCTCTGTGACATAATATGGGCAAAGGCTATCGGCGCCATTTTGATTACTGGCAGCCGACAACGAAATGGCTCCCGGACCCCCGCTGGACCCCCAGAGATTATTAGCCCCCCAAGGCTTGCCAATAATCTCTGGGGGTCCAGCGGGGGTCCGGGAGCCATTTCGTTGTCGGCTGCCAGTAATCAAAATAGCGCCGATAGCCTTTGCCCATATTATGTCACAGAGGCTTTCGGCGCCATTGGTCAGCTCCAGTCACATGACAGGAGCACAAGATGGCGCCGATGGCCATGTGACAGGGGCTGACCAATGGCACCGGTAGCCCCTGTGACATGGTGTTCAGAGGCTGCGCGTCACCATTTTAAAGAGCACGGCTGCAGAAACATGGGCACGGAGGAGGGCAAATGGATCCCGGGACCCCGTTGGACCACCAGGGATCTACTTTGAAAGTCTTGGGGAGGGATCGGGATGGGGGGGGGGTGGTGAACTATAGTTAAGGTAAATGTTTGGGGTGGTTTGGGGTGGGTTTTAATTAAAAAAAAAAAAATGTGTGCCCCTCCCCCAGGCAAACCCGAAAACCGAAATTTCCCCGAAAGTCGGGGAAAATTCTTTTCGGGTTTCGGGCCTCCGAAAAAAACCCGAAGTAGGAAATTTCGGGCAATTTCCTACTTCAGGCGAACAACGAAGCACATCTCTACTGGTTCCTCCTCGCTGGCGGCAGTGGGCCATCAGCTCCGTCCTTGGACCACCCCGGTGCCTCTGGCTCTGCCAAAGTCCCCAGTGTTCCTGGTCCTGCTTCCACTTCTCATCGGGCCTCTCTGCATGGCCCAAAGAGAGATGCTGCTACTCGCACTGCGCCCCTCCCTAGGCCTGCACGCATACATCATTGATTCTTAAGTAGGGACCGCGGCGAGACCGTAGCCGCAGCCCTGGATGATGACGTCAATCTGACTACAGAATTTAAGTTCAGGCTCCGCTCCCTAGCATCGCCTTTGCAACAGGTCTCCTCGCTGGTCGAGTGTTCATTGCTTCCTAGAGATTCGTCTCATCCCTGCATTCCCGTTCCTCATTGTTCCTGGTTGCTGTCTTTTCGTTCCTACCCTGCTTATGCTTCGGATTGACTACACAGACTTTGACTTTGCTTCACCTGTCTACACTACTGCTTATCTCCAGACCCAGACCTCTGCTTCACCTGACTACGCAACTGCCTATCTCCAGACCCAGACCTCTGCTTCGTCCGACTACGCATTGCCTATCTCCAGACCCAGAACTCTGCTTTGCCTGAATACACCTTTGACCATCTCCATGATAGGACCTCTGCCTTGCTTGTCTATGTCTATGCTCTTTTATTTTTTATATATTCTTTATTTATATGATTTTAATATGATTTACAGAATAAATTCCAAATATTCAAATCATGGGAAATCATTAAAGAAAGCAATAAAATGTAAAGGAAAAATATCACACAATCAAATATTTCCATCTTCCCCCCATTATCATATTTAACTGTTAAGCGGCAATATTGGGAGATCCAAGATATAAAGGAACATTATCTACACAATTATTTAGAATTTCAAGACATTAAGGAGGATACTGTACTTTCTATCTAAACTCTAGACTTTAGGTCACACTCCCCCCATTCTTATGGCTATCTATAAATGTACGTAGATGGTCAGGTTTAAAGAAAATGTAGAGGGCATTGTTCCAACTTAATACGCATTTGCAAGAATATCTTATGGTTATCTTGGCACCCATCAACCTTGCCTCCTGGCTCATCTCAAGCATATTTTTCTCTGGATTTGTGTTCCTTTGGTAATGTCCGGGAAAATCCAGATTTTTTGCCCATAGAACATCTTTTCCCTGTTTTGCAGAAATAGTTTTAAAATCATATCTCTGTCCATCGAGAAAACAAAGGAAACAGAAACTGTTCCTCATGACTCAATTTGCTCCTCCGTTGATGTCTCAAGAAAAGCTGTTAAATTACTGCCAACATTCAAGGGTGGGTTAGCCAGACTTGGATTATTTACATTTTATATATTTGCAATTGGGGGAATCGCTTCTGGGGAAACTTGGAGAATTTCTATTAAATATTTCTTAAATTTATCTCTCAATGGGATCAGCCTCACTTGAGGGAAATTTAAAACCCTCAGGTTCAAATATCTTTGTGTATTCTCCAAATTTTCTAACTTTCTAGTAGTATCCAGGTCAGATTTCACAAGATTTAGTTCTTGCATCACTTCCATTTTAGTGTCCAATTCTTTAAACTTTGCTTCATGCCGTGCCACCAAAGGTTCAATCTTTTTAATGCTCTCCTGGTTATTTGTCAACGCCTGAGTTAACGACGTGATTGATTTTTCTAAAATTACCAGGGCACTCCAAACCGTCTCTAAAGTTATTTCAGTTGGTTCAACCAATTTTTGAATGTGGTTTGTGCCATTCCTGGCTCCTCGACAAACTTCTGAAATTCTTTCAATTTCGTTGGTCGAGTCCCCTTCCCCCGTTGGGTTAAAACCGGTAGCACTTGGTTTTTCATCAGTCTGTCTCTCCCTTATGGCTTTCAACCTCTGTTGTTCCTCCATTGCCACAGTACTGTCCACAATTGCACACGCAGCAAGCAAACCTCTTCCCGCCTCCGTTGCCGCACCCATCGCCAACTGGCAGGCAGGCCAGTCCGGGTCCTGGTTGTTGCTCTGGGTCGGAGGAGAGGGCGTCTCAGGCGCTCCAGGACTCAGCGATGTTTGTATATCCTGGGGTGAGTCAGCATTTTCCCGCTCAATACCCCAGCGGACCTGCCTGGAATAGAAACTGCAGTTGGAGCAAAGAAGCCCACTATCATGGGTTGGGAAGGCGTCATCATGGCAGGCACTGAGGAATCCTTTGGGAACCTTCCTTTCCTCTTGGTATGTGGCATGAAGAATCACGGTATGAATGTTGTCTAGTGGAGCCAACTTTACTGCGACCTCTTCTTAGGACACCATCTTGGATCTCCCCAGGCCTGCTTGACTACGCTCTTGACTATCTCCTTGATCAGACCTCAGCCTTGCTTGCCATTGCCTTCAGATTGCTGCCAGCCCTGACTCAAGCCTGCCCTTGGATGCCTCTCCAATTTACTCCCTGGACGTGATTTCTTCAGGCTTCGGCCTGCTTTTCCTCGAGTGCCCCCTGTCTGCCTTCATTCCATTGGTGCCCGAGTTTCCAGGACATTACCCAGTCTGGAGTAAGACTGTACTATCTCTCACTTACTGTCTCTGGGCTGAACCAACTTCTACTGCAACTACATACAGAGGCCCACCTAAATCCTGCCGGCCCCGGCACCCAAAGGCTTAACCCACGGGGAACAAGGGCTGGTATAGGTGAAGCTCCAGCGGCCTCTATCAGCCCACTCTGCCTGCTGATGGTGGGGGCCCATAGTTCCTTGCCTTCGGGTTGCGTTAGCCCCACCTCGGCCCAAGGGTCCACCTCCGACGCAACATTTATCAGTTTTAGAGCATGCTAAAACATTAAACACATACTAAACAAAATAAAACCAAAAAGCACATCCCTAGACTGGATCAGCCTGCACTGATAATATTAAAACCCTTTTCTCCTTTCCACCGCTCCCCTCCAAGTGTCATTGTTGTTTCTCATAATTTTCTTTATCTCAAGATCAGATTTGGGATGTGCTGATTAGTTTTCTACTGTATATTTGAACATCTGTCTCCTTTTTCTTAACCTTGAAAAACAGACAAATGAAGAAGTAAACAGTGGAAGTAATAATCCACTAATTTTCATAATAAAAGGAAACACAAACATTTAATTAAGTTATGTAGGTCAACTAAGTGTTTGCTTTCAGAAGCTGCAAATTTGAACAAAAATGATATTCTGTATTTCCGTCTATGTACCAGAGGAATAAGTGTCAGGGAATAGTGAGAAGAAAATATGATGAGTTTAAACCAAAAGTCACTAAATCTTCTTAAACAAAAAAATAAAATGATAAAATGCTTTTAGTGCCACAACAATTACACAATGGGTTTGAGTCTTCTTAGACTACATTTAATAAATTATTAATTCTTGTAGATATTATATGCATGTCCATGTCTTTGTACACTTAATAAGCAATATAAGCTGTTAGCACTGCTCCCTCATCATTGTGTTTATTTGAATTAACATGTAAACCTCATGGTTAGAATAATGATGACTCTACTGTATTTTAAGGGTGGGAAGGGGGGACATTTTGTTTTATTTTTTTGTTTTGTTTCATTTTTAGGAGACTTTCTCCCCTCAAATTTAATTTCATGTACTGTTCCTTTAATTAAAAAAACAAAATAAATTTTGAAAACAGGAAAAAAAGAAAGAAATGTGGTCTCCCAGGACATTCCATGCCCATCACCCATTCCTCCCACCTGGAAAAATGCCAGAAACAGGATCATCCATGGTCCCCACTTACCTGGTCTAGAGAGGATCTGCAGACAAGACCTAGGCTCCAGCCAAACCAGGGCCTTAGGTTGAAGCCTCAGTTGAGGCCCCATGCAATGCCTATTGTTGGAGCCCTGGACCCAACACTGGGACTATGGCCCAGACCAGGCTCACTGCAGGGGCCTGCCTTGAGGCCAGGTCCCAATGCCTGGGCATCTGCCCAGGGTCAGGCACAAACCCAGGTCTGGGCCTTAGCCTCAGAGCTCCTATTCAGTGTCATTTTTCTTTGGCTCTTCATTGCCACCCTACACCATCCACTAGGGTCAGTGCATCATATTTATTTAGATTTTTTTTTTAATTCCACTTTTTGCAGTGCTTCAAAGTGGATTACATTCAGGTACTGTAGGTATTTCCCTATCCCATTGTACCTGAGGCAATGGAGGGTAAAGTGACTTGCCCAAGATCACAAGGATTGACAGTGGGACTTGAACCTTGGTCTCCTGGTCGTAGCCCACTGCTCTAACCACTAGGCTACTCCTTAGCCTGGGTCTGGACTGAGGCCTCTTTGTCAGGACCTGGATTATAGACTGGTCTGCAGTGTCGGGCCTGGGCCTAAGACCTAGCCTAGGATGATATTAAGGCATTGGGACATATTCATCAAGCAGGGCCATGAAATCAGGCCTTTGCCTGGACCCTGGTCTAGGCTGAGGCCCAGGTTGGCACTGGGCCTGAGACTGGGCTGAAGCACTAGCATCAGACATAGCCTCTTGGCCAGACCACAATGTCAGGCTTGGGCCTGGGCCCTGGTCTAGGACAAGGTCCAGGCACCAGAACCCAGCCTATGGGCCAGGCTGCAGTGTTGGGCCTGGGTCCTAACTGAGGTCCCAGCATCAGAACCAAGCCTCTGAGTAGGGCCGCAGCATCTGGCCTGAGCCCAGGCCCTGGCCTAGGCTGAGGTTCAAGCTTTGGGACCCTGCCTCAAGCCAGGTCATGACATCGGTCCTGGGTCCAGGCCAAGGCCTCGTTGTTGGCAGCAGACTAGGGCACAGTGTCAGATTTGGTAAGTGGTCATTAGGAAATTTACCAGGCCTGGGTCTTTGTTCAGATCTTGACCTAGTCCCTAGAGAGGCCTTGGTCTCAGGCCTAGGTCCAGGCCTGACTGGCAACTTATTTTTTTTTTAAATAGGTTTTCAAAACTCATAAGATTCTGACAAAATTTCATCAGAATTTAACTTGCTCCATTTTGAAAATGATTTGAAACGAAATAGGAAATTTCTTCTCATTTCCTATTTCATATCTCCCAAATATCCATTCCCAGTGTATTTCAATTCTAAATCTACAATTGATTCTTTTTTTAGGGTAAAGAAACCTTGAAATTAGAAATAAGTTTAAAATGTCCCCACCCACATGCGAAGCCTGGTTGTTCTGATTGACAATCAGCTCACTCTTAAACCCTTCATCAAATCTATCCTCAGTGACTGCTACTTCAAACTGCAAACAATTAAAAAACTACGAACTCTGCTATATTTCACTGACTTTCGCACCATTCTACAGTCTATTATTTTCTCTAAGATATATTGTAATGCCCTTCTGCTTGGCCTCTCTACTACCTATACCAAACATTTACAACTCCTACAGAATGCCTCAGCACGCATCCTCACAAATTCTAAAAAAAGAGACCATATTACACCAAGACTCATGGAGCTACACTGACTAACAATTAAATCGCGAATCCTTTACAAAACCTTATCCCTCATTCATAAAAGTATCATAAATGAAAACTTCCACTGAATCAACCCTCCACTCCTTCTGCGCACCTCCTCAAGACCAACCCATTCCTCCCATCAAGGAACACTCTGCCTTCCATCGATCAAATCTACCAAACTTACCTCCACTACCAAGAGGGCCTTTTCTCTGGCTGGCCCCATCCTTTGGAACTCCATGTCTCCAGATTTACGTACTGAAACCTCCACCCCTAAATTAAAAAAAAAAACTAAAAACTTGGCTGTTTCTACAGGCCTTTCCCTCAAATACCACCTTCCCATGTGAATAATTTGCTATAATTTACCCTACAACGTGCTGTATGACCTAATACCCTGCATGACCTAATACCCTCGAATTTTTCGCCAACACGGTATATTTGCAAACTTATGTACTTATCTCTGTACCTTTTATGTAATTTTCATGCAGAAACCTTGCCCTTACCCCCCAGCTTTTTGTTAACCCATTCCCAAGATTCTTCTTTAAACCCCCTCACCCCTCCCTCCTCTTCTCCCCCTTGAAAATCACCTTTCCAATTTTAACCTCCGCTGTATATATTGTACATAGAAATTCACCGTTCCTAATTATCCTACTCTTTACATATCATTACCTAGTGAATCTATTTATAATTTATCTTCCAGCTAACCTTTTATCTAGCTAATGTCTTTAATGTTATCATGTTGTTTTTATGTTCTTTGTTGCAAACGGATGTCGGTATATAAAAAATGTTAAATAAATAAATAAATAAATAAATAAATAAATAAATAAATTAAAATAGAGAAATTATAGTTGTATGGTAACATGATGTTGCAACACAATCTTTAATTAATCTGATTAATGACCTCTAGCAAATGTTCAATAAAATCCAAATTTCTAAATTTTATTTTATATTAATTCTAGATATACCATAGTTGTACATATAACAATTCAATTAAAAGTTTAAGGGATTTATTATATTCTTAAATCAAGAAATGTCCCCCCTTGCACACATATACACACACATCATAATCTATTATGTAAAATCAACAGAATTACTAATTTGTATTACCTGATGATTATTTTCAACTATCTAAATAAGACAGATTTCCTAAGCAAAATATTCTGAATATATTAAGGCTGGTTCTTGTCATCTTATAATGCTTATGTTCTTTTTAATAATATGAAAGGAATTATGGCAAGACAACAATTACTTCATCTACAAAATGTATACTAAAAACTTGTTGAAAGACCAATTTTTACCTCTGAGATCCCAATGGTCCAGTCCATTACAATGTACACCAGCTCCACACAGAGTCAGAGTGTTAGCTGAAGGAAAACATTGACCTCATTCACAAAAAAGAACAAACAAAATTATATTATAATGCGAAATAAGAAATGGAAATTATGTTTGTTTCAAACAGATTAACTCTTCTAAAAGATGAGTGTTGGCTAATTTAAGAAACCTTTGCAAGTACAATGCCAATAACACACAGTATTAATAAGAATCTGGCAACTGAAGGCAAATGACCTTTTACAATACTACAGTATGAAATTAATGCAAACCTTTTTAAGTCCTGTGCAATTCAAACAAATAGCATTATGTATCACCTTTAGTACTTAAAAATAATGATTAATCTTGCCCTGGTTGCACAGCAACAACTAATATGATATATGTTCCTTGTCAGCCTTCAGTTAATCATAGAATCTAATCAATACCTTCCATTTTCGGAATGAGTTTTAGCATTTCATCTTTCAAGCACTGCTGAAAAGCATACTAATAAGGGTCTTTAAATAATCAATGATGTTTTCATGAACAGAGAGCATACAATTTTCCATAATATTGCAGTCATTTTGTTAGGGCACAGATATTTTTATTTTTTATTATGATTTCACCTGTTGCAATCCTTATGCCACAGGTACCACAGGATAAATTATAACAAATATTTTTGAATTATGTAGCACTTGTTTTCCTTCCCTTCTCTCTAAAAACTGGAAAATGCCTTGTAGGTAGACAGAGTGATAGAAATATGGAACATTTTGCCAGTAGAGACAGACATGTCTACAGTACTAAATTAATTACTTTATCTGACAAGATTTTGGAAGGTAAAGAGAATAGGGAACATTATAATGTGTTTAGACTGCAGGGAAAATAGCTATTTCTAAGACTTAGTCTCATCTCAATATTCGGGTTTCAGAAATAATTGTCTTTTCTCTGCTGCAGAATTGATTAGCAATGTGCAGCATGTTTTATTTTCCTTTCTTCATGGTTACTAGGGAAAATAGCTGATAGAAAATTGTAAAGATGGTTGGACTTGGATTAATTTCTGCACCTCTTTGAAAAGAATTAATAAAACTTGTATTAGGGCAGCATGACATTATAGAAATCAAGAGGTTATGGTGAACTTAAAGTAACAGTCTATTCCAGGTTTAACAATAATCATTATTACATTCATAATACTACAAAATATAAATGCTTAACAAGGTTGGCAGTGTCTAATTACCACATTCCATGCAAGATGGTATTCCAAGAGAAAATCTCTACAAAATAATCTTCAATTAAAATTATTTCAGAAGCAGTATTTTTAGCACAGGTAGCTCAATCCACACCTATCTTCCACATCATGAGTCTTGACCATCTCCAGCCAATCCCACAGAACATCCTAATAACTTGTTTTAGCAAGCAGGCCCACAGCCAACCAGAAAGGTATGTGACATAAGTTTGAGTGAATTTAAGTAGCTTCCTTTCTGGCTAATTTTAAAAGGAATGCGATGCACCCATAAACACGATGTGCGAGCGGAGTTACGCTGTAATTTTACATCATGCGTGCACATATGCGCATGTCATTTAAAATTCCCATGTTGCATGTTTGTGTGCATGTAATTTTAAGAGGCAGCTTGAGTAAATGTCCTGCACATATTTCCCCTAGGGCTTTAGAAGTTTTTACATGCGCATGCTGGAGAATTTTAAAGCATGCTCGCATGAGGAAAAAAACCTGTTTTTCCAATTAATACACCAGTTTGTCAGGTTGATTTTGAGATCTTCAAGACCCCTCTGGTTCCTCATCTTGTAAGCTCTCCACTTGAGGCTGAACCCTCATGCCATGCTGAAAGTCTTAAATCTCAAGATCTCCAGACTTGTTCCTCATCAGGACCAGCAGTAAAGTTACGAGGATAACATGCCGACATGCGTCATGATCAGCTTTTGCAAAAAGCTGTGGATTTTGACTCTTGATTTTGACCATTGGATTCTCTCAATGTCTAAGCAATTCTCTGTCCTGGCCAGTGTTTCGCCATTAGCAGCTGGCCAGGTCAGAGAATTGTTTGGACATTGAGAGAAGTCACTGGTCTTTAAAACCTCTTTCACAACGGGAGCTGATCAACCAAGAATAAGCTAAGTAACTTTGTCTTAGCATGGTAAAGTTGAGTTGAAGGCTCCATTTGAAAAATTGAATTGCACTGCTTCCACATTTTATAATATTAGAAAATATGTAAAAATGTATATGGACAATAAAGAAGCTGTGTTTGCTAAACCAAGTAGGATAGGCACAGCATCACAAAAAGAGAGGAGGTTTTTGACTCATGATTTTGCCCTTTACCAAATCAGTGATGTTTCACTAGCATTTGGTATCTGAAGTCTTTTCCTCCTTAAAATAAAAATACTTTTTTGTGTGCAATGTGTAATTAGGTGCAAAGTATTTTGCTTTATTAGTTAATTTTTGCACCAATGCCTTACCAGAGGCCTTGCAAGCAATTGGTGATTTAGTCACTTTTCATAAGCAGCTTAAATGATGATAACAACAGCTTGGACCCATCAGAAGCGCTTACAAAGGCACACTTTATGCCCCACCAGCAAAAACTTCACTAAAGAAGAGAGCACTATCCACTGCAGGACCTCACCAATGGAATGCGCTCCCCCCAGACCTACGACTTGAACCCAGCCTACCAGAGTTTTAAAAAAAGCTAAATACCTGGCTCTTCAGCCAAGCTTTCCCAGATACTTAATGCTACTAGGATGACATGATTTGATCCCTTAATTTAAGTGCATGATCTGATACCTTAATTTAAGCGCTATCTCCTTAAGCTCACTATGCTGATTCTCTTTATAGGCGGTACTTCTCCCCTTGCCATCCTTCCTACTCTCCCCCCTATTTCTCTCCCCCCTAGGTCCTCCCTCCTCTGTAGCTAATACTGATCTCCTCCCTTCCATGTTAGTCGTCCTTCTCAACTACCCAACCGGATCTCTCACACTCTTTCCGTCCCTCCCTTCTACACCTCCCTTCAATTTTGAACTTCCTTCCTGGTACTCATTCCCTCATTGCTTTCAGCTATTACTCTCCTTTTTGCTCCCCCTCCACTACCCTGTTCAATTGTTTTCATTTTCATTTTTCATTTTAACCAGTGGCGAGTTACTGTTTAATTTTATGTAAAGCCATTAGGTATACACTTAATGCCCCAGGCAATTTCCTGTTTAATTGTTAAATTGTTAAACTGAGGCTTACTGTTTTAATCGTTATATGTACATTTAACCATTTTATGTAAAAGCCGTGGGAGGTTATTTAAACCCCGGGAGATTAGCCGTTCCATGTAAACCGGATTGATTTGTATTTCATACAGGAATTTCGGTATATAAAAATTAAAAATAAATAAATAAATAAATCTTAATTAATGTATTGTGCTTATTATTTTATTATTTATTTGTTTTATGCTATTATTGTTTTAAATTGTATTAACATTTATTTACTTTTATTATAATCCTCTTAGCACAGAATGTCCTGTATTTATGGAATATAATTTTTTAAATCTATATATATAAACACCAAAGCCCTCACTGAATGACTCACTCACTCACTCATCACTAATTCTCCCACTTTCCGAGTACCTACAAGGCTGAAACTTGGCTCCATCATTCCCTATCATGTCCTTGGAAAAACTAACTGCTTCTCACTTTCCTACATTCGATGGTTCTTCCAGCCATCAAACACAACACCCCACCAGGGTCATGTCGGGGTCACCAAGAAAATGTTGAGTACTCCTTTTCGGCTCCACTACTTTCTACATGTATATGATAGAGTGGCATAAGCGAGGTCTTCCCCATGTCCACATCCTCCTATGACTGTGAGATCAGATCAAACTGGACCTCATTGATCAGGTGATCACTGCAGAGATTCCTGACCCTGAAGTTGATCTGCAACTCCACCAAATCGTTAAGTCAATGATGCGTCATGGACCATGTGGACTCCAAAACAGAAACTCTCCTTGCATGGTAAGCAGATCCTGCAGTAAGAAGTACCACCATCTGCTCATCAAAGAAACTCAGACAGGAGATGACGGATACCCCCAGTACTGACGGCAAGCTCCTTCCAATGGTGGCCACACCATCACCATCAATGGAGTCGAACTAGACAGCAGATGGGTGGTCCCTTACAACTGTGTACTCTTGCAAACCTTCCATGCTTATATTACCATTGAGTTTTGCAATTCTGTAAAATCAATCAAGTACATCTGTAAATACATCAACAAGGGCAGTGACCAGGCCATATTTGCCCTGGAGAAACAACATGAGGTATCACGGTATGAGACAGGGCGTTACATCAGCAGCTCTGAAGCAGCCTGGTGCATATTCTGTTTCCCTATTCATGAATGTTTTCCCCCAGTCGTTTATCTCGCTGTTCATCTGGAGAACGGCCAGAGGATTTACTTCACAGCTGACAATGTTGTAGAAAAAGTACACAACCCTCCCCAAACAACCCTCTTGGAGTTCTTTGATCTTTGCACACAGGATTATTTTTACAAACAGCATCTGTACTCTGAGGTTCCAGCCTACTATGTTTGGAAAAATAACCAATTTGTTAGGAGGAAACAGGGACAGCACATACCAGGCTACCCAGGAGTGAAAAAGGACCAAGACCTCAGCAGAGTGTACATAGTCCACCCAAATAATTTGGTGTGCTATCATCTCAGACTCTTGCTTCATGAGGTCAGAGGGCCCACATCTTTTCAATATCTTAAAACTGTCGCTGATGTGCTACAACCCACATTCCAGTCTGCCTGTCGAGCACTCGGTCTGCTAGAAGATGACACGCACTGGGACAGTACTCTTCAGGAAGCTGCACTCTCACATTCACCACCTAGGATCTGTCAGATCTTCGCTATTATGTTGGTGTTCTGTCAAATGGCAAACCCCTTACCACCATGGGAAAAAAATAAAGATAGTTTTTCAGAGGATATTCGTAGGCAACTGCAGAGGGAATCTCTTCAAGATGTATGCCCAAGAATGGTCATCCATAATCTATAATAAATGCCTCACCTTCCTTCAGGATTGTGCACTGGCTATAGGAGGTCAACCTCTTCACAAGTATGAATTGTCTGCACCATCACACCAACACGAACACGCTGCAGCTAACCCCGACTATTTCAGAGAGCTGGCTTACATCTGTGATCTGGCCAAGACAGTCGATGACAACGAGCCAAGGCTGAATACCGAGCAGAAGAATGTCTATCACGAAGTCATGACCAGCATTCACTGTCAAAGTGGCCAAATCTTTTTCATAGACGCTCCAGGAGGTACTGGTAAAATATTCCTCATCAACCTGTTGCTTGCCAGGGTATGAAGAGACTCAAACATTGCAATTGCTGTGGCTTCTGATGGCATCGCAGCAACGCTTCTGGAAGGTGGATAGATGGCACATTCTGCCTTAAAACTTCCTCTCAATCTCAACAACACTGAAACACCTCTATGCAACATCTCTAAGCAGAGCAACATGGTGCAGTGCAAACTCATAGTGTGGGATGAGTGCACCATGGTCCACAAAGGCGGCATCGAGGCTCTCCATAGGATGCTCCCAGATATCCGAAACAATAACAGCCTCATGAGAGGGTTGACAGTACTGCTCACTGGGGACTTGAGACAGACTCTGCCAGTTGTTCCATGGAGGACCCATGCCAATGAAGTTAAAGCTTCTTTCAAGTCCTCTTACCTGTGGCCGACAGTGAAAGTCCTGTCCTTGAGAGTGAACATGAGGGTACACCTGACAGGTGACGTCAAGGCAGGAGAGTTTTCACACCTTCTTTTGGCTATAGGAGATGGTACACTCCATGAACAAGATGGCAAAGTGAAACTGCCGGCAAACCTATTAAATGCCTTAATACATGCTAAAAGCACCAAAAACATGGTGTGATGCTAATTTGGAAAAGGGGGAGGGTTTTTGCAATGCCATACCATACAGTTAATAACTACACCTTTTTCATTTGTGTTAAGCTTTGCAATATGGTTATATCACACTTTGAGATCTTTTTGCAAATAGTGTTTTAGGAGAGAGAGAGAGAGAGACAGACAAACAGACAGACAGACTAGCTATAAGGTCCTTATAGTAGTTAGGTATTAATACCTCTATATGACGCCCACCTAGTAACTCGAGGTGAGGTTTAAGTAGTAGTGTAGGGGTTAGGGGCCACTTTGACATTCAGAGTGAGACATACGAACAGAACAGTACACTCTTGTGAAGATTTCATGTCCATCTTACAAAGATGAGATTTGTACAATGTTCTCTCAACCTAGCTTGATGGACTTTCTCTCTCTCTCCCTCTCTCTCTCTCTCCTGAATATTGCTATTTAGCCACATAAGTTATGCAGCTAAGTTGCTCTGTCCCGATCTACCCACAACTTATGCAGCTAAAAAGTTAGCTACATAAGTCACTTATGTTGCTAAGTGGTGCCATTGAACGTAGGAACAAATTCAGAGACTGGCTGCATAACTTTCACTTAAATGGCTAAATAGCACTGAATGAGCTTTGAATATTGACATCATAGTACCTAAAATCTAATTTGTTTTGCACTAAACATTACACAGTTATCCTTTTCCAATTAACCAGTCAGTTAGGTGATAAATTATCCAGCTATATTTAGCCTGATAACTTGTTCAATATATTCATATGGATAAATGTCCAATTGAATGTACTTTCTTAAAGTTATCCAGCTACATGTAGCCAGATTACTTGCTACTTATCTGGATATATTTAAAAGATATCCAGGTAAGTAGTACTTCTATTTACAGTATAAAAAATAGTTAATATAAAAGGACCTGAGGCCTGATAGACAATGTCCCTGCTTAAATATCTTCTGGCCCTGTACCGCTCCTCAACACCAAGAAAATATTAAAACAGGTTCCATGGTTCACTGATCCCGCCCCTCTTTCCTTTGTTCATTAAAAAAATACCAATTTGCCCTCACAGACCACAGGTCATATGTACAGAACTGCCTGCTCCCCCCAGACACCCCTGGAACTCTCCTGGTACTCCAGCCATGAGCAAGGTATCCAGATTGACGTTCACGGCTTGTCAAATGCTGCCTCTCAGTGACTGCACTCAAAACATAAACTACACCATAGCTTACGCTTCCAGAGCACCCTTTGTTAGCAGTCGCTGCATTGGAAGTGTATGCTACCGGGTAGATTATGCTCTGAGCACAGCTGCTGAGAGGCTCCATTCAATGCTCTGGGACTGGGATCTGTAGAAATTCTGGAGAGATCTGGAGGGAGCAGGCAACTCTGTATATATGGTTTGTGGGTGGATGGATCCTGAGGGGGGAAGGAACAAATAGGTATTTTGTGAATTAACAGGGAAAAAAAAGGGAGTGCAGTATCAGTGAGCCCTGGCACCTTTTTAAATATCCTAGTGAGGTTAGGGGTTGGTAGAGGCATGTCCTGAATGAGCCCGAAGATATTTAATTAGGGATATTGTTGGTTTGGGCCATAGGTCCTTTTATATCTTAACTTTATTTTGCTGTAAATTGCAGTGCCACTTATCTGGATATCTTTTGAAGATATCCAAATAAGTAGTAAGTTATCCGGCGACACAAGGCTAGATAACTTTAGGAATGCTCTCAAGCAAGCTTTAAGTTATCCAACTAACCAAACTAGATGTATATTATATTTGGCTAGGTTAGCCAAAGTACTCAAACCCTCCCTAGAACACTCCCTTTTTATCAGCTAAATTATAGCCGGATTAGTCATTATCTGGCTATAATTTAGCTGGTTTAATGGCTGAATATTCCAATTTTGCCATTTAGTTGGTAGCTTTTAAGTTATCCATCTAAATAACTTTTAAATATTTACCTTTACATTTTTGGTATGAAGGAAAAATGAAATTTCTAAAGAAGGGCAATGAATAAACTAAAAAATACTTGAGTGTTTGTGTGAATAATGAGGTAACTATTGACTCTGCCATCGTATTTTCCCTGTTCTTGCAGAATAGGCACATAGAATGATGATTCTTTAATCAGATACCCCTATTGCACATATCTATGCAGTTTCTAAAGCCTGTGCAATAAATTTCTAAAGCGTTAGTGGAATTGAATTGTCATAAATTTATAGAGCAACTTACCAGAATATATTTAGAAGAATATACTTTTTTCTATTATTTTGCACATAACAAAAGATAGGAATCTGTCGTTATTGTACAGTTTTCATGATTGTTATTAGCTAATGTGCAGTAGTAGAATCTTTCTACATCAAATAATGTAACTTTTGGCAAGCATTCAGAATGGCATGTACCCAACAAAGCACTTGGTGGAGTTTGTATTTGTTTATCAGAGAGTGAAACATTCTCAAAGATCATGGACAATTTGTCCTAGAAAACAAGAATAGCCTGCCATTACTATATCTATTCCTGGAAGCAGAGTAGAAGTAAGTCAGGGAAAGTCTGAATTAGAGAAAAAAGGGCACACATCCCCCTTCATAACAGGAGGTGTGCAGAACATCCTATCATATAGGGCACTGCTTCAATATGTGAGATAGCTATATTACAAAAGATGACACAGTGTTGACAGGAGCAGGATGTATGAAGGCTGAATGCCCTTTATTAAGACATGACTGCTTGGGATAAAGGATAGTTGATGCTTGCAAAGGAGGGATGCAAACTCAATGCCAATGTTCTTTATCATGCTGCTTTGTGCTAATGGGAGGAAAGTAGGGATGTGAATTGTTTTCCATATCGTCTTAACGATAGAAATCGTGTGGCAGGGCAAGAAAATCGTCTTAGGCACGATTTTTTAGTTAAAAAATCGTTAAAAATCGTTTTTTTCCGATTAGTGCGCACTAACTGGGAGTTAGTGCGCACTAACTGAAAATGATACAATTTGACACTTTTCAGGTCAGTTAAGGTCAGTTTAGGAATGAATATGTATTCCTATTGGCTGCCCTCTTATTTATTCATGTTACCAAGTTTCCTACTGACAGTATATGGGGGATGGGAAATGGAAACAGTTGGTAGCTTGACAAAACAAGTAATGTGATCAGTTAATGTGACTAGAACTTGTGCCCTAACCCTGATACCAGGGGTATTGTGATCTTCCTGCACACAGTGCCCTATCCCTATTAATACCAGGAGTGTTGTGATCTTCCTGCACACAGTGCCCTATCCCTAATACCAGGGGTGTTGTGATCTTCCTGCACACAGTGCCCTATTCCTGATACTGGGGGTGTTGTGATCTTCCTGCACACAGTGCCCTATTCCTGATACCGGGGGTGTTGTGATCTTCTTGCACACATCCCGATATCAGGGATAGGGCACTGCATGCAGGAAGATCACAACACTCCTGGTATTAATAGGGATAGGGCACTGCATGCAGGAAGATCACAACACTCCTGGTATTAATAGGGATAGGGCACTGCATGCAGGAAGATCACAACACCCCTGGTATCAGGGATAGGGCACTGTGTGCAGGAAGATCACAATACCCCGGAGGAGTGAGGGTCAGGCAGCTCCCCCCTGTCTGTGAAGCCAGCCTCTCACTAGTAATGCAGGGAGGGAGCTGTCTCAGACTTCACCATCCTCCCCCCCCCCCCCCTTACCCACACACCATTCACTAGCTGGGACATGGGGGAAGTCAGGAGTGAGGGTCAGGCAGCTCCCCCCTGTCTGTGAAGCCAGCCTCTCACTAGTAATGCAGGGAGGGAGCTGTCTCAGACTTCACCATCCACCCCCCCCCCCCTCACCCACACACCATTTACTAGCTGGGACATGGGGGAAGTCAGGAGTGAGGGACAGGCAGCTCCCCCCTGTCTGTGAAGCCAGCCTCTCACTAGTAATGCAGGGAGGGAGCTGTCTCAGACTTCACCATCCTCCCCCCCCCCCTCACCCACACACCATTCACTAGCTGGGACATGGGGGAAGTCAGGAGTGAGGGTCAGGCAGCTCCCCCCTGTCTGTGAAGCCAGCCTCTCACTAGTAATGCAGGGAGGGAGCTGTCTCAGACTTCACCATCCTCCCCCCCCCCCCTCACCCACACACCATTCACTAGCTGGGACATGGGGGAAGTCAGGAGTGAGGGTCAGGCAGCTCCCCCCTGTCTGCGAAGCCAGCCTCTCACTAGTAATGCAGGGAGGGAGCTGTCTCAGACTTCACCATCCTCCCCCCCCCCCTCACCCACACACCATTCACTAGCTGGGACATGGGGGAAGTCAGGAGTGAGGGTCAGGCAGCTCCCCCCTGTCTGTGAAGCCAGCCTCTCACTAGTAATGCAGGGAGGGAGCTGTCTCAGACTTCACCATCCACCCCCCCCCCCTCACCCACACACCATTCACTAGCTGGGACATGGGGGAAGTCAGGAGTGAGGGACAGGCAGCTCCCCCCTGTCTGTGAAGCCAGCCTCTCACTAGTAATGCAGGGAGGGAGCTGTCTCAGACTTCACCATCCTCCCCCCCCCCCCCCTCACCCACACACCATTCACTAGCTGGGACATGGGGGAAGTCAGGAGTGAGGGTCAGGCAGCTCCCCCCTGTCTGCGAAGCCAGCCTCTCACTAGTAATGCAGGGAGGGAGCTGTCTCAGACTTCACCATCCTCCCCCCCCCCTCACCCACACACCATTCACTAGCTGGGACATGGGGGAAGTCAAGAGTGAGGGTCAGGCAGCTCCCCCCTGTCTGTGAAGCCAGCCTCTCACTAGTAATGCAGGGAGGGAGCTGTCTCAGACTGGTATCAGGGTTAGGGCACTGTGTGCAGGAAGATCACAACACTCCTGGTATTAATAGGGATAGGGCACTGTAAGAGATGACTGTAGTAGATTGAATAAAGATCTGATGTTTCTGCTCTCCTCACACCAAACAAAAACAACACACAAGCAGAGAAGCCCTTCTTACAAAGCTGAGCTAGTGAGTTAAGTAGGAGGAAAAGTAAACATACTGGTGCCAGTGTGGCTACTTAAAAAATACACTTACCAACAATCAATTACATATATTTGAACTGTGTACAGTTCCAGCCAGGACCACCTTTCTAAAATGCACAGTGATTGGCAAATTCAACATGCACTAGCATTTCAGGTGCCTGCTAACAAAAATAATAAACAAACAAGTTCTAGTCACGTGAGTGCTGATCATTACATTACTTTTTTTGTCAAGCTTCCAACTGTTTCCATTTCACATCCCCCCAACCATATTGGTAACATCAATAGATAAGAGCACAGCCAGCCAATAGGAATACATACATACATATTCATTCCTAAGTGACCTTTACTGACCTGGGAAGTGTGAACACTTTGTTTCATTTTCTGTTGGTGTTCGTTAGTTTCCAGTTCCATTTCCCATCCCCCCAACCATCACCTCAGTGGTAACCTTGGTAATATCAATAGATAAGAGGGCAGCCAGCCAATAGGAACACATATTCATTCCTAACTGACCTTCAGTGACCTGGAAAGTGTTTATTTGTATCATTTTCAGTTAGTGCGCACTAAATCGAGTTAGTGCGCACTAACGGGGAGTTAGTGCGCACTAACTCGAGTTAGTGCGCACTAACACGATTTAACGATTTTTAACGATAAATCGTTAGAATTTCTATTGTATTGTGTTCTATAATGATTTAAGACGATATAAACATTATCGGACGATAATTTTAATCGTTGAAAAACGATTCACATCCCTAGAGGAAAGTGGTTGTGAGACCATGATAGCAATGCAAGGGTAGAGGCATGCATGCATGGTGTCATCTATGCATGGCTTACATTCATGGAAAAGAGAGCTGAGAGTCAAGGATGAAGATGAAAGAATGTCTAGGTGGGAAAAAATGTTTTCATATTTTCATATATTCTAGCATTTCATATCTATTCTAATGGCAATGTTTTCTTATCTGTATTAAGTGGTTTATTATACATATGCAAGTACTGAGGTTTTACCCTTTGCAAATGAGAAAGATTTACAATTGAAATGCATGCAGAAATGTATGGCTTCTTCCCTTAGGGGGTCATTTATCAAAGTGCTATATGGCGTTTTTGCATGCATTAAGGCATTTTCACATGCAACAAATGCCTTTTAACACATGCGAAAGCACCATAACGTTTGGTGCGATGCAAATGAGAAAAAGGGGAGGATATTTTGTCCAAGTGGGCTGGGCTTACAGTTTTGCAAAGTTGTATCACACCGCCTTAACTACACCTTTTTCATAAATTCAAACATACAGTCACTTATTTCAATCTCTCTATCTAAAGTCCTCAAATGTGAGGGGTGGGTCAAACTCAACCTAAAGAAACTTTAACAAAGAAATTGCTTAGTGGTATAACAGCGGCTCAATACTTTCTATAAGGGACTGGATATAACTATGGTGGTCTCTATGGGAGCTTCAGGAGATTTTCCCTCTAAGAAATGTGTTAATTGTGGTGGGTCAAAAAATACATAAGTGTTATTAAGATATTTAACCATGCATTTACATGGGAATTTCAAGAAAAACCCACCCCCAATTGATAAGACCTGTGGTCTCAGTAGGATGGAGTTGCTGGGTTTTAAAAAAGTTTGAATAAGTTCCTGAAGGAGAAGTCCAGAAACTTATGTTAATCATTAGGGAATAGTTGTTGCTTGTTGCTGGCATTAGTAGCATGGGATCTATTTAATGTTTGGGTACTTGCGACTTGGACTGGCCACTGTTGTAGGCAGGATATTGGTCTTGATGGCCCCATGCTCTGGCCCAGTAGGGTATATCTTATGTTCTTATGTTTTAAAACTGAAAACCGCAAGCATGTATACACTAGATATTCATGTAACATTACTGCTTCTCTCGATGAGCTGCATGTCTGTAGATCTTGAGTTTTAGTGCTTATAGAAGAAGGTGGGAGGTCTGGGTCAACTGGGGACATGTAGGATGAAGAACAAGAGAGGTCTGCATGACCTTGCTATTAATTGCACAAACTGGCGAACTAATTGCAAAACTGGGAATGTGCCTCGTGCGAGCTTGTTTTAAAATTCACTGACATACATGTGTAAAAGCTGTCAAGGTCTTATAGAAGACACATGAGTGCTAGCTGTGCTCAAGAAACCTCTTAAAATTATGAGCATGCATATGCATGATTGGTGCATTTTCAAACATACATATGCAAGTGCGTGCACAACAAAAAATTTCAGCATATCCTTGCTCACAAGCCGCTATGCACGTGTATGGGTGCATGCACCTTCATTCTAAAATTAGCCTATTAGGCTTCACAAGGGAGGATGTGGACTTCCTGTACACTTTTTCTTCCGGAGGAGATTATTCTATTCACCACCCTGGGCTCCTGCTATGATCTGATTAAGTACAATACAGCCTGGGCGGCCCTCCTGGAGGATTTCAATAGGTGTGCCTCTTTCCCTCAGCAGATGAAAGATTTTCAGAAGAAGGTTCTTATCTCTGTCTTCATGAGGGGGAATGGTTGAAAGAGGTCTGGAGAACCTTACATCCTTCCTTAGCTGGTAAGTTAGTTTATAAATTACTCATAGTTTATGATAGTCAAGAAATTAAGTAATTGTCACATGAATGTTGTAAAATTAAATGTTAGAGATAGTAAAGTTAAGTACAATTATGTTCAATGAAACACATGCATGCATGCATTTTCTTGGTCTGCTACCATTTGCATTGGAAGTATATAAAGAAAATTGTATTTATATGTGTTATGCTCAGGCTTGTGAACCCTTGGACCGATGGGAGGATGGTATAGCTTAGGAGGTGGATCTGTAGGTTCTGCTGTCGGGTGGCGAGGCAGAACAGAAGATGCGACCGGCTGACCCTCGGCACTGGAGACTGAGGTGGCTGTGGAGGCAGAAGAGGAGTCGTGATGTCGAGGGAACAAACTGTGTCTTCGCCACTGGAAGCCTGCGGTCCCCCTGGGAGGAGCCCGTAGGGACCCGAGCCACTGGGACTTAGGTGGACCTTTGAGAGTTCAAGGAGTCATGAGTTCGGTGCAAGGGCTAACTGGAGCTTCACCCCTGGAAGCCCGCGGTCCCACCGGTAGGAGCCCGTAGGGAACCGGGCCGATGGGACTTAGGTGGGCCCTTGGAGACAATGGTCCAGAAGAAGTCCAAGGTCAAGTGTCAGAGGGTTGTCACTTACCAGTCAGAGGTCACACACCAAGGGATCGCCGCTTGCCAGTCCGAAGTCAAACACTAGAAATCATCGCTTGCCAGTCCGAAGTCACACACCAGGAATCACTGCTTGCCAATCCGAAGTCACACACCAGGAATCACCGCTTGCCAATCCGAAGTCAGGAACCAGGAATCACTAAGATGAGACAGGAACCAGGAAGCAAGGATCCGAAGCACAAGAAGACTTACCGAAGCAAGCAGACTCAAACAACGCTACCAGGAGACGTTGCCAAGTCAATGAATGAACAGAAGAAGCCCCTTATATACTTCCTCTGCTTGGGCTCATTGAAACAGGTGCAGGCACTCAAAGGGACGAGGTACCTTTAAATCCAGTGAGGAGGCGCAGCCTCGTGCCTAAGATGGCGGCGGCCATCTTGGAATTCCGACCGCAGAGGAAGGCTGCCGACGTCACCAGAGAGGAGCAGGGGCGGCTCCCAACCCAGCGGTCACCCCGGGGACCCGCACCGACGCGTGGGAATGAAGGGCTCCTGAATCAGCCGCCTGCCCTGTTATTGCCGCGGCGGCCCGCTGTCAGCATTCGGGTAGGGGGCCGTGACCGCGGGCGTCCGCGGAACACAACAATATGTATTGTAATGTTATTGGTGCTGTCATAAGTGGGATTTTAAGCAGTGTTACATACAGCATCCTAGAATGTGCTGAGTCATACAAACATAAACATGCTGCATAACTCATATGATGATGGTCTTAATAAATAATTGATCATTTATCACCATAGTCTCATCTGATGTTGTCTGAACAATAAAGTTAAGTTATGATAATGTTTTATTCTCTTATGTTATCTTTTAACAGTAAGTAACACTAGCAGTGGTGAGGCGGGGCTTTCTGGGCCAATAACTGGAGAAGGATCAAGGAGCAGAGGCTAGTTAAAAAAATAGCAGTTTTGTCTTTCTGATTGTTGTGCCATCTAGTCTACTCTTAGTACTAATAAATAATCAAATAAGCCATGTCTATGTATGTATGTATAACTGTATGTGTGTCATCATCACTGATTATTGACATTGCGATGGTAGACTTTGATTGCATTATATGTTTTAATAGTCATCATCATCATCATCATTTTCATCTGAAAGAAATCACCATCTGCAAGCAAGACCTTATTTAGCACTGATCGTTAATCAAAGAATAAAGTGCACTGCACAGATTTGGCCTTAGGTTGTCCTCATGCTGTTCAGGCTTTTCCTCCTTTCTTGCTGCTGACTTGAACCTGAAAAAAAACTTTCATCTACATCGATACTTCCCAACCAGTGTGCCTTGGCACACTGCTGTGCCATGGCTGAAGTGCAGGTGTGCCGCGGTTTCAGTCTTTATTTTGTCTTTCCCTCTGGTCCCTCAGGATGTCCTCTCTTATGGTAGCTGCTTCTGCTTTCCCTCTGCTGGCTCTGTGCATTGAAAACTGCACTGGGCTCTATAGGCTTGTGAGGCTTGCTGGCACAATGCTATTCAGATTGCAGAGGGAAGCTGGAAAAGGTGGAAGAAGAAGCATTGGGTAAGCTTGCTCCCAGACTTCTTCTGTTCAAGGATTGAGGGTGGGGTGGGAAAACAAACAGCTGAATGTGCCACTGGGTATGGGGGAGAGAGAAGGGAAGTTGATGATTCCAGGAGATGAGAGAGATGTGAGATGGAAGATGATGATGCTTCAAAGAGGTGAGGGGGAGGTGGAGGGAGAAGGAAGATGATGATGCCAGGGAATGACGTTGAGGGAAGATGATGCAGGGGATGGAAGGAAAGGGAAGAGAAGTTGATGACATACGGATGGGGGAAATGGAAGATTATGATGATGATGTTGGTAGGGGAGAGGAGTAGAGAGGGGGGAAGGTGATGATGCCAAGGGGTGAGGGAGAGGGATGATGATGATGCCAAGAAGTGAGGGAGAGGGAAGGTGATTCCAAGGAGTGGAGGGAAAGGGAATCAGAAGGTGATTGGCATGTCAGGGTGGAGAGAAAGGGAAATTAATGATGAAGCCATGGGTGAGGGACAGGGGTGGAAGGAGTTAGAGAGGGATGGTGATGATGCCAGGGAGTGGAGGAAGAGGGAAGTTGATGATGATGATGATGCCATTGGGTGAGGGAGAGGGATTGAGGCAGAGGGAATGTGATGATGATGTTGCCAAGGGGGGAGGGACAGGGATTGAGTCAGAGAGAAGGAGATAATTCCAGGTGGAGGGAGATGGAAGGTGAGGATGATGGGGGGGGGGGGGGCACAGGTGTGAAGGGATAGGGAAAGTCATGATAACTTGAGTGGTTGGGGGAAGAGATGTAGAAGGTGATGATAATGTCTGGCGGTGGGGGAGAGGGATATCAGGAGAAGGAAAGTGATGGTACCAGGAGATGGGAGAAAGGGTAGAAATAAAGAGAAGGTAGTGATGATTCCAGGGGTGAGGAGGTGGAGAGAGATGGTGATGGTGATAGGAGGTGAGTGAGGGATGGATGGGGTAGGTGATGGTGATGCAAGGGATGGTAGGAAATAGGTAGTGGGAGAGAGAAGGTGATGATTATACCTGGGGATGGGGGAGAGAGATGAAGAGAAAGGGAAGATAATAGGAGGGAGTAGGGGAGAGGGAGGGAAAAGCATGATGATGATGGCAGGAGAGGTACAGAAGATAGGGAGGGAGGGAGAGAGAAGGTGATAATTCCAGACAGAGGGGATACATTCTATATACATTCTATATAGTACATTTTCATGTGAGGATTTCCATTGGACACAAACGGAACTTTTGACCAGGAGGCCCCCCCCCTCTGGGGGGGGCCACCTGACCCCCCCAAGCTGGCCAAAAGTTCCGTTTGTGTCCAACGGGGACCACGTGACAGCCGCGTCACTCCGACGTGACGCGGACGTCATGTGCTCCTCGCAAAGGAATAGAGGAATGGCTTCCTGACTCCCCGCTGGACCACCAGGGAATTTTGGTAAGTCTTGGGGGGGGATTAAGGAGGGTGAGGGGTTTAAATTTTTATTTAGGGAACCGGTGCACGTATGGACATAGACTCAACTTATGGAATTCTCCATTGACCGAAATTGACAGCCCTTTTCGACTTATGGACTTATGAACATAAACATTTTGTCTGCACATCCCTAATATTCTGTATTACCTGCAATTTTTTAGTTTTATTTCTCTAGCACTCCCAAGATTAGTACACTGCAGTAATCCATTTGAGACATACTGTAACTAACCACAAAATTTGCTCCTTATGTTATGTTATGTTATGTTATGTTATGTTAACCACAAAATTTGCTCCTTATGTTATGTTACGTTATACTGATCTACCCCTGTTCGATGTAAACCGACCTGATATGGTATTCAACCTTGAAGGTCGGTATAGAAAAATGTTAAATAAATAAATATAAATAAATAATGCATAAAATCCCTTTCTTCTTTAAAGCAGATAGGTCTAGGAAATGTTTCTGTTGTCTACTTAACTTCAATTTCAAATATATTTATATATATATATATGTGTGTGTGTGTGTGTGTGTGTGTGTGTGTGTGTGTGTATGTGTGTGCATATGTAGCCACACCCAGGGGTCTGACTTGAGTAGAAATGGATTCCCCTTCTGTAAAAACACTATTATGTCCCCATAAACCAGCAAACACACACTAAAATAAAACAACACTGCTTTTATTATTGCAAGTAGCAGAGCTATGTCAAACTGTGCATAAAAAAGTTTTAAAAATTCAAATATAACTAACATTCATAAACAGTGCTAATAAGCATACACAGAAGAAAAGATGTACAACACCCTTTTTCTTAGAATACTCATCCATGAATATTGCTTTTAGATTTACTCTTACCAAGGCCTGGTATACCTTTATTTTATTAATGAGCTCATTTTACCCCTTGAGAGTATTTCACTATCATTTACTGGGCCCAGAATTACTCACATATAAGCAAATCCAGTAATACCTCCTCCCCTCCCCAGAGGTGCACTACAATGCTTAAAGTTCCTTGACCTATAGGAATTGAGGCAACTTGATGTGCCCTTGGCTTTCAGAGGGGATAAAAATACTGAAGCACAGTGCTGACGCAACTGAGAGGATAAAAAAAGGAATGCTTCACCTCCTAGGGTACACTGTTGGGGCCGGGGATTCAAAGGCTGATGTTTAAGAAGTTCATGGGTTTGTAATCCATTGGTTTGTAGGTATGCAGATAAATAACTATTTCTTAAGTATTGAAAAATGTGCCAATAAAGGAAATAGCAGCTCAGACATTTACATAGAGCCATGTGTCACAATCTATCCCTTGTTAATATTCACGCCTTCCCACAAGGGCTGCTGAATGGTTCTCTGGTCTTCACCACCAGATTCTGGAGCATTTCTAGCTTTCCAGGCAAGAATTGAGGTGAAACAGCTTCCTGCCAGCTCCAGAATCTCATGGATTTCTTTATTCAGCTCTGTTTCCACTATCTGTCTACTCTCTTTTGTTTAAACTATCTGAACACTGCAGGAAAACATTGTTCATATCCCTGCAGTGACCAGAACATTTTTTTCTGCACAGACAGAGGCAGCCTATAGTAAACCACAGCAGCTCAACCAAGCAAGAGATTCTCAGGAACAAATCCCCTGCAGAGAGATCCAAATTAGTATCTTCAGTTTCTCTCTCTCCCAACCCCCTTTCCTTTAGAAAAAAAACCAAGCACACTTTGAAAGAAAAACCTTTCCTCTTGTTGGTTCATAAAATCAGGTGGCCTGAAGAATGGTACAGGCTTATAATGAAATGACAGGTTAGAGCAGCCATATTGTGTGTGTTGGCAGAGCAATAGTGTTCTGACATTTCCTCTGTTACAAGTATACAGAGCAAGGGTACAATACATATGTATACTACATCTCTCTCTATATATAGATATAGATATGTATATACTCTCTATATATATTGGATTTAGCTCACACATTTTCAAAGGTAGCTCAAGGTGAGTTACAGTTAGGGATGTGCATCATTTTTTTTGACGAATTAAAAAAGAAAAACCCCAACCCTTCAGATCTAATTATGTATAATCCCCCACCCTCCCGACCACCCAAAAACTTGCCTAAAGTCCCTGGTGGTCCAGCAGGGGTCTCTGGAGCGATGTCCTCCTCTCGGGCCGTCGGCTGCTACTAATTAAAATGGTGCTGATGGCCCTTTGCCCTTACCATGTGACAGGGGCTATCAGTGCCATTGGCCGGCCCCTGTCACATGGTAGGAGCAATGGATGGCTGACACCATCTTAAAAAATGGTGTGGGCCATCCATTGCTCCTACCATGTGACAGGGGCCGGCCAATGGCACTGATAGCCCCTGTCACATGGTAAGGGCAAAGGGTCACTGGCGCCATCTTGTTTACTGGAAGCTGACGGCCCGAGAGTGGGAGATTGCTCCCGGGACCCCCGCTGGACCACCAGGGCTTTAGGCAAGTTTTTGGGGGGTCGGGAGGGTGGAGGATTGTAAATAATTAAATCTGAAGGATCGGGCAAGGTTTTTCTTTTTCGGATTGGGTCAGCTGAAAACAAAAAACGGTCAGAACCGCAGGAAACATGTTACCTTTTTCTGTGACACTATATGAACATTTTAGCTCTTGCTTATGCTGTGTCAGATTTTCCAGAATGGGAAACTGCATCTGAGGTTCCTACCAAATGAGTGCATGTCACTCACAACCAAGCTATTGCTTCCCATTTCTAGCACTGCTGTAGAACTGAAGCAGTGCATCACAGCTGCCACACATGCCATAGCAGAACAACATCAACATTGTGGTATGATTGTGCATGTCTCTGGCTGTTCTGCAGTATGTCCTCCAGAGATACACATTTGTCTGTCCTGACACAGTGAATATGCTAGGGCCAAAATGCACAGCCCCAAGCAGCTTCTCTCTTTTTTTTTTTTTTATTTATGCAATTTTACAAACTTATAGACAGCAATTCAAACTTGTCAATGAATAGGTTTTTGAAATATAATAACACAACAGTTATACAATATCGTTTTGGGCTCATCTTGAATTAGAAGTAAATCAACATCTCTGTACTCACAAGAAAAAAATTGTTATAAGATGAAACCTCTACTTATCATAGAGACCATTTATAAGGAAATAAGGGAGATCCAAGATGTACAATTTGGAGCCAAAAAAAATTAGGAAATTTTCTTAAGGAAATTAGAAGGAGCTAAGAGCTTCTACTATCAAATCCCATGATTCAATTGATAAATCAAATTTATTTAGAAGCATGATCATCTAAAAATTTCCTGAGCTCTAGTGGTTCTAGAAACACATATCTTTCATTCATATTTTAAATATACATTTACAGGGGAAATACAATGTCATCAGAGCCTCTAGATTTTTAACCTCTTGGCTCATCATCAGGAAGTTCCTTCTCCTAGTTTGCGTAGACCTTGCAATATCCGGAAACATCCAAATTTTCTGTGATAAATACAGTTTATCATGATTTTGAAGAAAAAGTCTTAAGGTTTTATCTCTGTCTTCAGCTCTCTGAAACTTTATACATAAAGTTCCACGTTTTTTCACTTGATCTTGCATAGATTCTTCAAGAAAGTCTGTTAAATTGTTCAATTGCTGTGATTGATTTTGAAGTGGCCCAATTTCAGATTCCCTTTTCCCAGGTACTATAACATATATTTTTTCGATAGGTAGAATATTCTCTGAAGATAATTGTAAGTTTTCCACAGCAAATTTTTTAAACTGTTCTTTAGGTGAAATAAGTTTCACAATGGGAAAATTCAATATTCTCAAGTTATTGTATCTGAAATTATTTTCCATTATTTCAATTATCCTTGCATTTGCCACTTCTCCCTTCATTAATCCAGATTGGATCTTTTGAATCTGGTCAACATGATTTTCTAAGGTCTCTAACTTCTCGGTATGATTTTTAACAGTTGAATCTGTTTAGATTGATTCTGAATTTCTGTTATTTTTCCATCCAGACTAGCCATTGAGGTTTTTAATTCCATCAAAACATGCCATATGCTTTCTAAAGTTATCATTTGTGCTGCCTCCGCACTAGAGCCCACATCAGGAACAACAGATTTTTCAATTTGAAAGCTGCATTCTTGCCTCATAACAGAGGCCGCCGCCTTACCTTCACTGACCCCAGCTTCTCTTTTACCTGTGTGATGGTCAAGACAAATTGTGGCTGACATCCTGGCTGACCAATCACTATTAGGGTGTACTAATCTGGGAATCCCTGTGGACACAAAAAGGTTGTGAATTCCAAGTGAGATTTCAACTGCTCCAAATGGGAAGATTTGAAAAGGCAATTGTTTAAAATGAACCCACAGAAAGTGTTTAGTGGCTGGTCACACACAAAGCTTTGTGCAAAGTGTATTGTTTGGGCACACAACATTAGCAGGCTTCTCTATCATGGAGAGAGAAAGCTGCCTCTGACTCAATGACTCATATACCCAACTCTACAAGCAACTTGTCATGTAACCGATGGTATCAAATCCGCAACAGCCTACTTTGTGAGTGCCATTGGCTGGAAACACATAGCCAGGGAGGGAATAGAGAAACAAGCATCACTGTTTCCTATGAGCCAACTGTCACCATAGAGGCCATCTTCAAAATTGTCAAACAGGGCCAATTGCCTAAATATAAAGGAATTGTGTATGGCTCCTGGTACCTGGCCACCATGTTGAGGATGTGCATTCAAGACTCACAGACCACTTGCACATTGAAGGAGTTGAAGAGCTTTATGTTGAGGTAGATCTCCTCCCTGCCTCATGGTGGTATGATGGCTACATGAGTGCAGTTGATAGCTCTCAGAACATTTGGAAAATTGGCAATGGCATAAAACCCTTGTGTCAATTCCATCAAGCCCTGCCTATCATGATGGAATACTATGTAGCTGTTATGACCTGGCCCGGAGATCGGTAAAAAGAAGTTTAGGAAATTCCTCTGATGACCCCGACTGCCATTTGGAAGGAGCCAGAAGCCATAAAATGCAGGGTGGACAATAGTTTAAGAACATAAGAATATAAGAACATGCCATACTGGGTCAGACCAAAGGTCCATCAAGCCTAGCATCCTGTTTCCAACAGTGGCCAATCCAGGCCATAAGAACCTGGCAAGAACCCAAAAACTAAGTCCATTTCATTTTACCGTTGCTAGTAATAGCAGTGGCTATTTTCTAAGTCAACTTAGCAGGTAATGGACTTCTCCTCCAAGAACTTATCCAATCCTTTTTTAAACACAGCGATACTAACTGCACTAACCAAATCTTCTGGCAACAAATTCCAGAGTTTAATTGTGCGTTGAGTGAAAAAGAACTTTCTACGATTAGTTTTAAATGTGCCCCATGCTAACTTCATGGAGTGCCCCCTAGTCTTTCTATTATCTGAAAGAGTAAATAACTGATTCACATCTACCCGTTCTAGACCTCTCATGATTTTAAATACTTCTATCATATCCCCCCTCAGCCATCCCTTCTCCAAGCTGAAAAGTCCTAACCTCTTTAGTCTTTCCTCATAAGGGAACTGTTCCATTCCCCTTATCATTTTGGTAGCCCTTCTCTGTACCTTCTCCATCGCAATTATATCTTTTTTGAAATGTGGTGACCAGAATTGTACACAGTATTCAAGGTGGAGTCTCACCAAGGAGCGATACAGAGGCATTATGACATTTTCCATTTTATTCACCATTCACATCCTATTAATTCCCAACATTATGTTTGCTTTTTTGACTGCCACAGCACACTGAATCAAGGATTTCAGTGTGTTATCCACTATGATGCCTAGATCTCTTTCTTGGGTGGTAGCACCTAATATGGAACCCAACATTGTGTAATTATAGCATAGGTTATTTTTCCCTATATGCATCACCTTGCACGTATCCACATTACATTTCATCTGCATTTGGATGCCCAATTTCCCAGTCTCACAAGGTCTTCCTGCAATTTATCACAATCTGCTTGTGATTTCTCCAGATCCCCTGAGTTCTTCATATAATTCCATGATAGACCAAGAGCTGAGGTGATACCTACTACCCGCATGTTCCTCTGACCCAGAAATGTGGTTCGTGGAGGAAAGATGCTCTCCTTGTATCACCACCATGCCTGTGTGGCCAGCGCTCCTTTGGGCCCTGACACTTTCCTAGTGGGGCCAGTTGCTGTGGCTCCAGTGCAGAGACTTCCCTAAGAGGAGTTTGACCTTATCTTGCCTGTTGTTATGGTTATTGTTGTACTTGTTGTGGTTAGCGCTGAGCATCCTGAAACAGCCAGTATCCTACTACAAGTAAACTTCCCCCTAACATTTTAGCTTTAGGAAGACAACTGAAGTAAGAAAAGGTATTTTTCTTGGCCCAGAAGTGCTTGGTAGGTGTGTCTGATGGAAGACCTAATTTTATCTTGTGATAATAGTCAGGGCAATAGGCACGATCCATGCTAATGGCTGCTGTCATGCGATAAAAACCTTTTTGCCCCTCTAACATAAAAAGAAAGGTGTTATTTCCAATGTTAAATGCTGCATTATTGTGCATTAAATCACCACAAAATGCAGTCAGAGACACTAATTTGCGTTAAATCCTCACATTTTCATATTCAATATAATTTACATGCTTGCTTGTGATGTGACATTTATCGTGCATTAACACATGTTAGACAGCATTTAATGCAGATTAGGGCCTGAACGCAATCTGAAAAATAACCCTATTAGGTTCCCTGAGTTAGATGTCTATTTGCAGCCAAATTTAGAAGCCTAAGATAGAGCAATTGGAGGGGGCATTGTGTGTGATACCAGTGAATGATTATGGCACATCACAGGATGATGAAAGCAATATAAGGCAGACCTAGAAACATAGTGAAGAAGAAAGGCAGGAGAGAGATCAGGAGATAGAGGAATTTAAGGACGAACTTCTGAAAATACATATGGATGCTGGGGTCTAGGAGAGGCAAAGTTGCATGATCAGTAAGAACAACAAGAAGCAAGAACTGAGTTGGAGAATATTTGTGAATACCCAGAAGCTATTAACTGTACTTATGCACTTCAGCTGATGACAAAGGAACGTGAAGAGCTCTCAGAAATAAGAAAACTGCTACTCAAGTCCAAATCTAAAATACCAACCTATGTTGACTTTGTACCCTACACAGTGCCTCTGTAAACTATGGGAACACAGAGGATGAACTACCACCAGTTTTCTATAGTACTAGAAACATTAATTTTGGCACCTAAGAAAGATTTAGGGAACATGGCCCATATTAAGAAGGTCATGAAAACTATAGAGCATATGAAATATGCAAGCTCCAAACATCTTAAGTCAGCTTTTTATGTTCTTACATTCCAAATGTTGCAAAACAGGAAAAATAATATTCTGGAAAGAAGCAAACAGAATGTTGGGAATTATTAGAAAGGGAATGGTGAATAAAACGGAAAATATCATAATGCCTCCGTATCGCTCCATGGTGAGCCGCACCTTGAATACTGTACACAATTTTGGTCACCACATCTCAAAAAAGATATAGTTGCGATGGAGAAGGTACAGAGAAGGGTGATCAAAATGATAAGGGGAATGGAACAGCTCCCCTATGAGGAAAGACTAAAGAGGTTAGGACTTTTCAGCTTGGAGAAGAGATGGCTGAGGGGGGATATGATAGAGGTGTTTAAAATCATGAGAGGTCTAGAATGGGTAGATGTGAATCTGTTATTGACTCTTTCAGATAATAGAAAGTCTAGGGGGCACTCCATGAAGTTAGCATGTGGCACATTTAAAACTAATTGGAAAAAGTTCTTTTTCACTCAATGCACAACTATACTCTGGAATTTGTTGCCAGAGGATGTGGTTAGTACAGACAGTATAGCTTTGTTTAAAAAAGGATTGGATAATTTCTTGGAGAAGTCCATTACCTGCTATTAATTAAGTTGACTTAGAAAATAGCCATTACTATTACTAGTAACAGTAACATGGAATAGACTTAGTTTTTGGGTACTTGTCAGGTTCTTATGGCCTGGATTGGCCTCTGTTGGAAACAGGATGCCCAGTATGGCATGTTCTTATGTTCTTATAATCTGCATGAAAGGACCATCTATTGATATCACATAAATAAATCAGATACAATATTTTGCAGTAAATATTATTACTGAAAGAGTTCTACCAATAAGGACATAAGATCAGAAGCAAAGAAGAAAAATAACATCTCCTCTAAGGAAAAAAAACATATAGAGGAAAAATTAAACTCTATTAGGGTAATTTTCAAAGGATAATGAAAATGTAATATAGTACTATAGCAATTTTTAAAAGCCCATTCACCTACATTATGTGCCCTTAACTGAGTTAAAACCTACAATAGCATATATTTTAAGTTCACGTAATGTGAGTGAATGGGCTTTTGAAAATTGCTACAACAGTATATTACATTTATATATTCCTTTGAAAATTACCTTCCTGGTGTATGGAGGTGTCACTGATAGATGAGTACCTCAAAAGAGAGAGGAGAATAAAAATAATGAGAAAAATTCAAAATCTCAAGCCAAAATATGTTGCACTAACAGAAGAAGTTCTTACATTTATATACTCCAATAATACATTGAAAATAGCAGCAGAAGCACAAAAGCTGAGAAGATATGAAGAAAATAGAAATGGAAGACATCACAATGAAATATTTGGACAGAACCCCAAAGCAATTCTATAGGGAACTGAAGAAGACTATTAAAGCAGCTTAAACCCCACTGACTAAAACTGAAATAGAAGTAGACTATAGCAGATAGAGATGCATATGCACCCAAAAGGCCTTTTTGATTTCTTCCATTTAAATAGACTTGCAAGAAATTACTCAACAATATCAGGTATTCTGTGAGGTCCTGTAATACCCCTCCCACCTGCCAAAAAAACTGCTGGACCTGGATCTACTGAACTATGTTTAGCTAAGTTTATTCAGGGATGTTCTGGGCCCCTCCAACCTTCAAAAACCTTGCAAGGAATCTTCTCATCACACACTTACCCATTCTGTGAGGGTCCTCTAGGTGAAAGGGCAGTTTAGATGCCTACCTGCTTCTGCCCAACTTGCCAGTCCTTTAATAAATGATTCTGGTGGTCCTGAGACTGGTGGCAAATAAAAGAAGGCGACATGGGCTGGTCCGGGGTCGCCGCCGGTAACCCGGGAGTGAGCGCGGGAGGCGGCGAGCGGGGGCGGGATAAGCAGGGTTAAGGGAAAGATGATAGAGAGGGTACCAATGGGGAGGCAGCAATTCGAATGCTGCTTCGCCATTGGTTAAGGGGCCAGGGTTAAGAGGGGGGGTCAAGCAGAGAGTGCGGCAGTTGGGAACCAGGCAGCGGATCAAGCAGGGGTTCGTGCTTCCCACCCTCCCTCCCTGGGATGCAATGTTGTTGGTTTTATGTTTTGTACCTATCGCAGTGGTGGCGGAAAACCCGAGCCATATGCTGTATTGTATATTGTGCAATTGTAATTGACTGTTCGGAGGGGGGGAAGAATGCCCGTGTAGCTTGGGGCTGCTACACGGGAAGACCTAATGAGCAAGGGGGGGGGCCGATGCTCAGGCCGCAAGCTTACCCTCGCTGGTGATGCGGCGGGGTGAGTAGGGGAAAAGGGGGGCAACAACGCTAGCTTATCACCGGGCCGCGGTGTAAGCGAATGGGGGGATAAGGCGGAGGAAGTGGAAGGTGGGGGTATTTGGATTGTTGTTAAGATGTTGGCTCGTGTTAAGGTTAAGTTTAATAAACTGCGGCCTTTGTTATCACCATACAGATGTATGTTTGTATTATTTGGGGAAAGGGGGAGGGGCAAAAAGGGGTAGAGCCGGACGCAGGTCTCGAGTCCTGGGTTAATGTCACTAATGCTCAAGAAGTGCTGAAGCATGAATGTAAAAGTCCAAAATCAGTCTTCATCCTAAAGCTCAAAGGATTGTTTTGGTGAGTGGAAGCAATGAGTGAAAATGTATCAGCACATGATGGAAACAAGCAGCAGACTTTGCAAAAGAAGAGCAAAACTCCTTAAAGAATCTGATCATCAGACAAGGAAAATTTAGCAAAATTATAAATATTATGGGAAATATAGAGAGTTGTTTCAGAAAATCCACGTGGATCAAAATCTGACTCAGGAATGGATAACGATAGGTGAACTTACACATAAAGATGAGAGACTGATAGTTACTAGAGATATGCATTAGTTTCAAATGAGTGTCAAAAATGTAATGAATGAGACCATTTTCAGGTATGTATTTGTGGCATTTTGGAAAACAAACAGGCCTCTGGGGACCCAGGCTGGGATTCCCAGGCCCCTTTGCCCCCCACTCCTGGGCCAAAAAAACATATGGTCCAGAGCTGACCCAGCCAGGGCCCGATTGGAGCTGGCAGGGCTGGGGTTAGGGCTGGGGCTGGGCCATCATCCCCCCCCCCCCCCTTCCACACACACACACACAATTTATAGGTGCCAGAGTTGGGGAACTCCTACAGCAACCCCCATTTACCCCCTTTCAGGATATTAATTGAAAAAAGGCAGGAGTCATTCCCTCTTACTCCCAACCCAGTCCCAGTGCTTTAAAATTTGTGCCATCTGCCTGAAGGATGGCGGTGAAGTGATGACAGTTAAGTCATTTTGATATCCTCTAGTTAACAGTGCCATTTCCTAAAGCACCAGACTCAGGTGGGAGCAAGTAGGTAATGATCCTCCTCTTTTACAATGAGTTCTGGAAAGGGAATGAGTGGAGCTGGGATGGGATCTCTCCCATAGTAGCACCTTTAAAGGGAGGGAAGGACCCAGCCCTGGTCCAAACACCAGCCCAGGGCAGGCCCCATCACTGTGGAAGCATCATTTATTGGCCTGGGAATGGGTATCACAGGGACCTATGAAGGTACAGCCGGGGCTATCGCATGCCTGTATTTTTTTAAATTGGTTCTGGTTTTTTTTAGTTTAGTTTACTTTTTTTGCTTGTTTGTTTGTTTGGTAAATTAAACTAACTGAAAAACAAACAAACCATTATGCGAAACCCAAAAAACTAAATATAACTTAATAGGAAAAAACAAACCAAAAGGGAAAACTAGCAGCTGCACAGGATAGTGGACTACGGACAATATGGTTCACAGACAGCATAGATAAAACAGTAAAATAGATAAATACAGATTTTGTGAAACTGAACTAGAAACAGTGTCACATATTGTTGCTGGCTGACAAGTGTTGATGTCAGAAGAGCAGCATACAGAAGGCATAATAAGGTGGCAAGCTCATCCACTGGAAATTGTGTAACAATTTTAACATTATGGTACTAGAAAAGCATTGAGATCATGACCTTAAGAGAATTGTAGAGACTGAGGAAGTTGTGATCACCTGGGAAATTCTTATAACAACAAACAGCTCAATACCAGAAAAACAGATATTGTGCTAAAGGACAAAAACACTAAAACTACATTGCTATTAGACATGACAGTTTCTAGCAGCTATAGTGTGGATTATATATATATATATAGAAAGAAAAGCTCCTCAAGTATGAAATGATGCAATCGGAGGCCTAGAAAATGTAGCAGGACCAATTTAGGTCATTTACCGAAATAATTCCAATTTCATTGTGTGCTAATGGCCATACTAAAAAGAGCTTACAAATAAATCTAGACATGTTGCATGTGCATAATTACATCTTATGAACTCCAGAAGGAAACTATCTTTGTCACAATACAAGTATTTAGAAGGACACTAGCAATGAATTTGAGAGATTGAGATCATACTCAACATACCATGATTTATGAGAAAGGATTATTCCTGTAAAGGAATTCAAAAAATCAATCCATTAGGAGACATTACCCATGAAGAGCAAAAGACAGCAACAATAGTGGGATGAACACCACAAAACAGGAGGAAAAAAGGCACTAAAAATAGTGGCATGACCAATGCAAGACACCTACAGAGGAGCAAAGGAAATCAATAATAGTGGCATGAATACAACAAGGCATCTGCAGAGGAGCAAAGAGCAAAGATGATATTGGCATGAACACCAGTGTGCACAAAAAGATCACCAAAGGAACCAACATTAGCTAGATGAGCTTTTTTAAAATGTTCTCTGTCACGGTCTGAGCACCAGTGTCAGTGCATCTACAAAGAAAGCAGGCAGTCACCAGACACAGGTACACCCAGCCACTTTGTGGATTAATTTGTTGCAACAGTACTAGTGAATGGCTGTACTCATGTACATATTAGAGCATTATTCATCATTCTGTGCTTTGTGTGCGTTTGTGTGTTCACTACACTAGCCTGAAGAGGACAATACCAAAATAGTACTGTAGTGCATTTTCTTTGGGCCAGATTTTAAAAGGGTTACGCGTTGAAGTTAAACGCGTAACCCTTAAAAAAAAAACCTGCGCGCGCCGAGCCTATTTTGCATAGGCTCGGTGGCGCGCGCAAGCCCCGGGGCTTTGCAAAGGGGGTGTGTCGGGGGCGTGTTGGGTGGGCGGCGCGAATTTCGGGGTGGGGCGGGAGGCATGTCGGGGGCGTGATGCCGGTCTGGGGGCGTGGTCGAGGCCTCCGGACCAGCCCCCGGGTTGGGTGATGGCGTGCCAGCCCGCTGGCATGCGCAGATTTAGGCAGGCGTAAATCTGCCAACAATGTTAGGGGGGGGGTTAGATAGGGCCGGGGGGGTGGGTTAGGTAGGGGAAGGTGAGGGGAGGCGGAAGGAAAGTTCCCTCCGAGGCCGCTCCGATTTCGGAGCGGCCTCGGAGGAACAGGCAGCGCGTGCTGAGCCCGGATTTTATAAGATACGTGCAGCTACGCGCGTATCTTATAAAATCCAGCGTACTTTTGTTTGCGCGTGGTGTGTGAACAAAAGTACATGCGCGCGCTGTTTTTGAAAATGTACCTCTTTGTGTGTTGCTCAAATTTACACACAGAGTGATCGCTTTAGTCAATGTCACATGCATTCACTTCATTGAAAATAATAAAGAATAAAACATCTTTTGTCCATCATTTAAATTCCAATAAGCAGGCACTGCACCTGATAAAATCCTGTTATGTAAGGCAAAGGTATTGCAGGCCATGGCAGTTGGTAGCAGATTGTTTTTATAAGACAACAGTGAGTCTACCAACCAAAATAAACAGGGATTTTTTCAAATCCAAAACATCAGCAGGAGAAGCAGGCATGTCAAGCCGTAAGAAAGTGAAATTTGAGAAAGATATTCCAGCACTAGCTGTGTCTCTGTCAGACCCTGTTGTGTGGAAGAGAGAGAAAGGTCAGGCACTAGTAGCAGCAGCAGCAGCAGGTTCAACCACCAGTGCCTTTGGAAGTAGAAGTGCAAGTTTTAAAACCTAAAGCACTAGCAACAAAATCCATTAGTGCAGCACAGGCAGAAAAAGCATTTTTGTTATACTCTTCCTCTGAATGAGAGTTAGAAGAATCTCCCTTTAAATAGTTTCCTGAAAGAGAGATGGCAGAGGTGTTAGCAGAAGACCCTGTGATAGGAATATTAGTCAATACTGTATTAGCCTCCACTTTGGTGATGGAGGAGAGAGAGGCAAGAGATGATGTTGCTGAAGGAGAGCAGGCCACACTGACAGTGCAAGAACAGAGGATGGGTGAATCCTCTAACACAGTTTCTCAGGGTCTGTTTGTCTCCAACACCACCAGTGCCAGCATCATCCATCCTCAAGGATGCAGACAGATTATGTAAGAAATCTGTGATTTGGAGGCATTTTCAAATGAAGGAGCACCGACATTTGGTTCGTTGTAAATATTGTGCGAAGGAGATCAGCTGAGGGAAGCAACTGGGCAATTTAAGTAATTCTAGGATGGATCATGACCTGAAGAAGACGCATCCCCTTCAATATTTGGGGATGGTAGATGCAATAGTCAGAAAACCCCTTCTACAAGCCAGAAGACAATATTTAAAAAGAGGACAAGTGCTCCTCAAGATGTTTCCAAGCCTTTGTCTCCTTCAGCCACTCAGGTGGAATGCCAGCAGCAACAGTCCCCAGTTATAACTAGGAAGATAAGAGCCCACAATGGAGGAAAAGGGTTGTGTTTGGTGGCACTGTCATGGGGAAAGTGGCAGGCAGCATCCAAAGTAGTGACCAGAAGCATTGGCTAGATCAGGGGTGGGCAAGTCCGGTCCTCGAGGGCTGCAAACCAGTTGGGTTTTCAGGATACCCCTAATGAATATGCATGAAATAGATTTGCATACAACTGAGGCAGTGTGTATGCAGGTCTCTCTCATGCATATTCATTAAGGATATTCTGAAAACCCAACTGGTTTGCAGCCCTCGAAGACTGGAATTGCCCACCCCTGGGCTAGATAATCGCTTTAGAAGACCAGCCCATACAAGTCGTGGAGAATGTGGGTCTCTATTGTTTGCTGCAGGTGCTAGTGCCAAACTATAAAGAGCCCTCCAGGACCACTTTCAGCAGAATAGTCATCCCCAGTTTGTACATTCATTGCCATAGACCCATACAGGTGCTGCTTGCAAAGGCACATGGGAGCCACAACACCATGAATGCTGATTCAGGCTGTATCCCCAACACCATCAGTTGGGGCACACTACAGCAAACACACAGCTGCTGCCTCCTAGGCTAGAGAAACCATTCTGAGGGCCACAACATACCAATTGTTGATTCCTGCTGTGTCCCTAACACCTGTTTGCGCTAGATAGTAATTTTTTGTCTAGTTAGGATTGTTTTAATATGTTATCTGATGAATAAAGAATGTAAATTATACAAATACCATATGTTTATATTCATGAGTTCTCTTATGTTGATGTAATTATATACATAGAGAGAACCTAGTATAGACTTTACCCTCAGTGTACATTACCTTGTGGTGTCCCTAACACCGCCAGTTGGGCTACACTTCTGCATACACATTGTTTCTGCCTTCAAGGCTGGAGAAACTATTCTGAATACCACAATACCACAAATGTTGTGTCCTGCTGTATCCCCAACAGTGCCAGTTGGGTCACACGTCATCAAACACACTGCAGGTGCCTCCCAGGTCCAAAAAAGCCATTCTGAGTTCCACAATACCCTGAATGCTGAGTCCTGCTATATCCCTAACAGAGGCAGCTGGGCCACACTACCTCTAACACACTGCTGATATCTCCCAAGCCCGAGAAACCATTATGAAGAACACAACACACCAATGCTGATTCCTGCTGTGACCCCCAACACTGTCAATTGGGTCACATTTCTGAAAACAGAGTGCTGCTGTCTCCAAGGCCCAAGAAGTCATTTCAAGAGTCACAACACCATGAAAGCTGAGGTTTTTGTGCCCTCAACATCATCGTTTGGCCACACACATTCTGCTCACTCCTGCCATGTCTCCAAAAACACTGCTGGGACAAACATGCACTGACACTTTCTGCCAGCCATGCCCTTAGCAACATTACCTAGCCTAACATGCATTGACAACTTCTGCCTGCCTTGCTATTAGCAACATCATTTGGACCAACAGGCACTGATACCTTCTGCCTGCCTTGCCCTTAGCAACATCACTGGGGCCAATATGCACTGACACCTTCTGCCTGCCTTGCCCTATATATTATCACTGAGTTCTGACCAATCCTGCTGTCCCTTGACATGTCCCCATCAACAACACTGGTTGTGGAAACCTTTAGATGAATATTTTAATTCCTCCTAATTCTTTCTTTCCTTTTTATTGTTTGCAATAAAGCACCTTCCTTTTTCTTCTCAAAATGTAAGATTCTGATACCTTTGTTATTCACCCTTCCCCCAGTTACAGATATTGGTCTGAATTTAAGACCTTTCTTTAATGTATTCTTTAATAATTTGGGTAATGCCAATATTATTTTGTCCTATTGCTGCTCTAATATTTTTGTGACATTCTTTTACTGATGTAGAGCACTGATGACAGATCTGTTACTTTTTCTTTTTGTAAGACTCTTATTTTGTTGAATAAAACAATAACAATTTTCAGAACAAAAAAAACCACATGGTCCTGTCACATCCTGCTGCCTCCAGACACATCTCCATCAACAACACTGGGGCTTGTCAAATTCTGCTGCCTCCTGACATGTCCCCATCAATAACACTGGTACCTGTCATCAACAACATTGTGCCTTATGATATGTTCCCATCAACAACACTGGGGTCTGACCCCACCTCCTGCCTTCTGATACATCCCCAACAACATCACTGGGGCCTTTAATAATCTGCTGCTTCATGACATGCCCCCATAAACAACACTGGTACCTGTCATGTCCTAATATCCCCTTCACACTGCCATCAACACTGGAGCTTTATTTTTCTTGCTTTTGCCTAAAACATCCCCAACTACAAAACTAGGTTCTGACTCAGCTTAGTTCCTCTTGACATGTCCCCAACTAGAACACTGGGGTCTGACTCTACTTACTTCCTCTTGACATATCCCCATCAACAGCACTCCTCCTGCTTCCGCCTCATATTTCTAAAACAACACCACTGGGGCTTGATTCAACATACTTCCTCCTGATTTGTCCCCAACAGCAACACTGGGTCCTCACACTACAGGGGTCTGACAGCACATCCAGCAGCAGCCTTCCATTTCCATATTGCAAAACCAACAGCTCATGGTTCTGGCTTGCATCACATCCAGCTGTAGGCTTATTCCACCATACTCTAGCATCAATAGCACAGGGTCTGGCAGCACATCTAGCAGCAGCTTTACACTCTCATACCCAATATCAAAATCACAGTGTTTTGGCAGCATATCCAGATCCAGCCTTACATTGCCATACACATCACATAACCGTATGGTCTGATACATCCTTATTCTGCCTGCCATGTTCCAAGTACCACCAATGTGGAATAATTCTTCTGAATTCCTCTGCCTGCTTAGCCCCAAGCACCACTGCAGGGTCATGATTCCACTGATTTCCTCTGCTTGCTTTTCCTCAATCACTACAACTAATGCATGGCTTTACTAAGTACTCTGCCTCTTTTTCTCCAAATGCCACCATCGAGGCAAGACTTCACTGCCTTTGTTTCCCCAAACAATACCACAGGGTCATGACTCCTCTGAGTTTCTCTGCTTGCTTAGCCCCAAACACCAAGGCAGAGTAATGACTCCACTGAGTTACTTTGCCTGCTTAGCCACAAGCAGTACTGCAGGATCATAACTCTACTGAGTTATTCTGCCTGCTTTGCCATAAGCACCACTGCAACATCATGACTCCTTTGAGATCCTCTTCCTGATTTTCTCCAACCACCACAGAGGCATGATTCCACTGAGTTCCTTTGCCTTCTTTTTCTCAAACTTTTCTGCAGGATAATGACTAAACTGAGTTCCTCTGCCTGATTAGAACCAAGCACCACTGCAGGGACCTGACTCCACTGAAATCCTCTGCCTGCTTTTCTCCAATCACCACTATCGAGGGTGGATATAAATATGTGGATAAAGGTGAGCCATTTGATATAGTGCATCTGGATTTCCAGAAAGCATTTGTCAAAGTCCCTCATTAGAGATTTCTTAGGAAATTAGAAACTCATGGGATAGGTGGCAGTGTTTAGTTGTGGACTGCCAGTGCCAATTGGTTAAAAGATACTAAACAGAGAGTAGGGCTAAATGACAAATTTTCTCAATGGAAAAAAGTGAATAGTAAAGTGTTCCAGGGATCTGTTCTGGGACCAATGCTTTTTAATATATTTATAAATGACTTGGAAATGGAAACAATAAGTAAGGTGATCAAATTCGCCAATGACACCAAATTAATCAAATTTGTCAAATCATAAGAGGATTGTGAGAAACTGGGAGACTGGGCATGAAAATAAAAATGAAATTTAATGTAGAGAAGTACAAAGTGATGCTCTTAGGGGAGAGTAATCTAAATTATAGGTACAAAATGCAAGATTCCACCTTAGGAAAAGGATCTAGGTGTCATCGTTGAAAATACATTGACATCTTTTGCTCAGTGTGCAGCAGCAGCCAAGAAAGCAAATAGAATGCTAGGGAATTTTAGGAAAGGAATGGAAAATAAAACAGAGAATATCATAATGCCTCTGTATCACTCCATGGTGTGACCTCATCTTGTTGTGTTCAGTTCTGATCACCACATCTCAAGAAAGATATAGAATTAGAAAAGGTACAGAGAAGGTAGACCAACATGATAAAGGGGATGGAACAATTTCTCAATGAGAGGCTGAAGAGGTTAGGACTCTTCAACTTGGAGAAGAGATGGCTGAGTGCAGATATGATAGAGATCTATAAAATAACGAGTGGAATGGTATGAATATAATTTAGTCATTTGTTTACTCTTTCTAAAAGTACAAAGACTAGGGGACACACAATGAAGTTACTGGGTAAAATATTTAAAACTAATAAGAGAAAATATTTTTTTACTCAATGCATAATTAAGCTCTGGAATTTATTGCCAGAGGATATGGTGACAGGTATTAGAACAGCTATGTTTAATAAAGGTTTGGACAATTATTATGGTAGAGTTGCATAAATCCACTGCTTATTCTTAGGAAAAACAGCTTAGAATCTATCTACCCCTTGGAATCCTGATAGGTACTTGTGCCCTGGCTTAGTCACTGTTAGGGATGTGAATCGTTTTAGGACGATTAAAATTATCGTCCGATAATTTTAATATCGTCTTAAACCGTTATGGAACACAATACAATACAGATTCTAACGATTTATCATTATAAATCGTTAGAATCGTGAGCCGGCACACTAAAACCCCCTAAAACCCACCCCGACCCTTTAAATTAAATCCCCCACCCTCCCGAACCCCCCCCAAATAACTTAAATAACCTGCGGGTCCAGCGGCGGTCCGGAACGGCAGCAGTCCGGAACGGGCTCCTGCTCTGAATCTTGTCATCTTCAGCCGGCGCCATTTTCCAAAATGGCGCCGAAAAATGGCGGCGGCCATAGACGAAAAAGATTGGACGGCAGGAGGTCCTTCCGGACCCCCGCTGGACTTTTGGCAAGTCTCGTGGGGGTCAGGAGGCCCCCCACAAGCTGGCCAAAAGTTCCTGGAGGTCCAGCGGGGGTCAGGGAGCGATTTCCCGCAGCGAATCGTTTTCGTACGGAAAATGGCGCCGGCAGGAGATCGACTGCAGGAGGTCGTTCAGCGAGGGTTCCGGCGCCTCGCTGAACGACCTCCTGCAGTCGATCTCCTGCCGGCGCCATTTTCCGTACGAAAACGATTCGCGGCGGGAAATCGCTCCCTGACCCCCGCTGGACCTCCAGGAACTTTTGGCCAGCTTGTGGGGGGCCTCCTGACCCCCACGAGACTTGCCAAAAGTCCAGCGGGGGTCCGGAAGGACCTCCTGCCGTCCAATCTTTTTCGTCTATGGCCGCCGCCATTTTTCGGCGCCATTTTGGAAAATGGCGCCGGCTGAAGACGACAAGATTCAGAGCAGGAGCCCGTTCCGGACCGCTGCCGTTCCGGACCGCCGCTGGACCCGCAGGTTATTTAAGTTATTTGGGGGGGGGTTCGGGAGGGTGGGGGATTTAATTTAAAGGGTCGGGGGTGGGTTTTAGGGGGTTTTAATGTGCCGGTTTTTCGATTTTTCGATTTTTAACGATTTTTAACGATTTTTCACGATATTTTACCCCCCCAAACGGCAACAATACGATTCCCTCCCCCTCCCAGCCGAAATCGATCGTTAAGACGATCGAGGACACGATTCACATCCCTAGTCACTGTTGGAAACAGGATACCTGCTTTGATGGACCCTTGGTATGACCCAGTATGGCAAGCCTTATGTTCTTCTCCTTAAGTAAATTGTCCATTCAGTCTGCCCAGCAAGAATTTTAAGATTTCTGTTAAGTACAGTAACTGCTGCACCAGCAAGTTACTCCTTTGCATGCTTTTCTCATTTCCATCCTCTAGCCTTTAGAGATCCGCTGGGGTACATTTTAAAACACAGCGCGCGTGCATACTTTTGTTCGCGCACCAGGCACGAACAAAAGTACGCGTGATTTTATATGATACGTGTGTAGCCGCGCGTATCTTATAAAATGCAGGATCGGCGCACGGAAGGGGGTGCGCATTTGTGCAACTTGCGTGCGCCGAGCCCAGCGCGCGCTGCCTGTTCCCTCCGAGGCCGCTCCGAAATCGGAGCGGCCTCGGAGGGAACTTTCCTTCCACCTTCCCCCCACTTTCCCCTCCCTTCCCCTACCTAACCCACCCCCCCCACCTCTGTCGCACAAGTTATGCCTGCTCGAGGCAGGCGTAACTTTGCGTGCGCCAGGCCGGCTGCCGTGTGCCATGTTCAGGTCCAGAGGCCACGCCACGCCCCCGGAACGCCCTGGGACAAAACCACGCCCGCGGCACCGCCCCCAGATGACGCACTGACTGCGTCAAGCCCCCGACACGCCCCGGATGACACGCCGACCATGTCACGCCCCCCGACACACCCACTCCAGGAAAGCCCCGGGACTTACGGATGTCCCAAGGATTTGCACGCGCCAGAAGCCTATGCAGTATAGGCTCGGCACACACAGGGGTGTTTTAAAAGGGTTACGCGCGTACCTTATGCACGTAACCCTTTTAAAATCTGGCCCACAGTGTTTATCCCAGGCCCCATTGAATTTTATGACTGTTTTCGTCTTTACCACCTCTTCCAGGATGGCATTCCAGGCATCTACCACCCACTCCATGAAGAAATATTTCCTGACATTTATTCTGTGTCCATCAATCTGGACTTTCAATTTGTGAACCCTAGTTCTAATGTTTTCTTTTCAATGGAAGAGGTTCCAAGTCCATGCATTATTAAATCATTTCAGGTATCTCTTCCAGGGTATACATACTTAGATCCTTCAGCCTCTTCTCATTAGTCTTCCGATACAGACCCCACACCATTTTGGTCTCCCTTCTCTGGACCACCTCCATCCTGTTTCTAACCCTTTTGAGATACAGACTCCAGAACTGAGCACAGTACTCCAAGGGAGTCCTCACCAAGAACCTGTACAAAGGTATTATCACCTCCTTTTCCTTGCTTGTTATTCTTCTCATGATGCAACCCAGCATTCTTCTGGTTTTAGCTATTGTCTTGCCACATTGCTTCTCCATCTTTAGATCTCTAGATACTAGTTCCCCAAGATCCCTCTCTTGGTCTGTGCTCATGAGTCTTTCACCCCCCATCACATACAGTTCTTTTGGATTACCACATCCCAAATGCAAAACTCTGGACTTCTTTTCATTGAATCCTAGATGCCAAATCTTTGACCACTCTTCAGACTTCCTTAAATCACTTTTCATTCTCTCTTCTCCTTCAGGCATGACACTCTGTTGCAGATCTTAGTATCAGCCACAAACAGACAAACATTACCTTGTATAACTTTTGCAATGTTGCTTACAAAGATATTGAACACTGTTCCCAACACCGATCCCTGTGGAACTTCACTTATATGGTTCTCTCTTCAGAGAAGATTCCATTTACAATTACACACTGTCTGTTATCAGTCAACCAGTTTGCAATCCATGCCACCACCATAGCACTCACTTCCAAGTTTCTCATTTTATTCACAAGCCTCCTATGCAAACCATATCAAAAGCTTTGCTGGAATCTAAATTGATCCAATTTTTTAGTTACCCAATCAAACAAATCAATCAAATTTGTCTGTCAGGACCTTCTCCTGGTGAATCCATGCTGTCTTGGGTCCAGAAACCCACCAGATTGTAGGTAGTTCACTATGCTTTCCTTCAGCAGAGTCTCCATTAATTTTACCACCACCAAGGTGAGGCTAACTGGCCTATAGTTTCCAGCTTCCTCTCTGCTACCACTCTTGTGAAGCGGTACCACCACCACTCTTATCAAACCCCATGGCACCTCTTCTATTTTTAGCAATCTATTGAAAAGTTCCTTCAGTGAGTCTGATAGCACATCTCTGATCTCTCAGTATCCTGCAGTGTTCCTCATCTGGCCCCATGGCCTTGTCCACCTTCAGTTTGCCTAGCCCGCTGCTCCCATATATTCTCTTCTGTAAATGGAGTTTCATCTACTCTGTCCCCAGCTATGGTCTTGTCAATGAGTAATGATCCTCCTCCAAGGTCTTCTTTAGTGAACACCAAACTGAAGCATTTGTTTAATATTCCTGCTATTTCTTTGCTATTCTCCTCACATTGCTCCTTGGCACCTTTCAAATTCACTATACAACTTATAACCTCCCTTCTTTCTCTGATATATCTGAAGAATGTTTTGTCTCCACACTTTACGTCTTTGGCTATCTTTTTTTCCACTTGACTTTTTGCTTTCCTTATTTCTTTTATTGTGTCCCTCAGTTTTAACAGATATTTTTCTTCCCTGTGTTCCTTTTTTTTTGGTATCCTTTATACTTCTTGAACACTGTTCTTTTTGCCCTTATTTTTTCAGCCTCCTCCTTAGAGAACCAGATTGGATTATTTTTCTTCTTATTCTTGTTTACTTTTCTAACACATAGATTTGTGGCCTTTGTAATAGCTCCTTTTAACTTGGCACACTGTTGTTCCACTTCACCCATTTTCTCCAAGTCTTCCAGTTCTTCCCCTAGGTATGAACCCATTTTGACAAAGTCCGTCTTTGGAAATTCAAAACTCAGGTCTTCCTGTGACTTTTCTAAGTCCTATTTGAATAATTGAACCTCTCCGTCTGAGGCTCACTGGTGCTCAGGAGAGCCCCTACTGGAACATTAGAGACATTATCACCATTAGTCAGCACCATATCTAATTTCAAACCCTCTCATGGGTTCCATTACCATTTTTTTTTTTTAAGAAGAACCTCTCTCTACTTCTCATAGATTTTGCAGAAGGGATACTCTAGTCCACATCTGGTAGATTAAAATCTCCAATGAGCCATAAGTTGCCCATCTTTCCCACCTTTTGGATGTCTTCAATGAGTTCTCTGTCCAGTTCATCTGTTTCAGTCAGTGGTCTGTAGATCACATCAGTAACAATGGAAGCACCATCTTCTTTTTTAAGGATGATCCATAATACTTCTTCTTTACCCCATGTTCCTTGCAATTCAGTTGCTTGGATATATATATATATATTTTTTTTTTTTACATAAAGAGCTACTCCTACCCATGTTCTGTCCTTTCTTACTAGTTATAGCTTGTGATGGCCATATCCCAATCATGAGAATCAGTGAACCATTTCTCAATAACAACTACAATGTCCAAGTCCGCCTCCAACATTAGTGCCTGCAGGTCTTGGATTTTGTTGCCCAGTCTATGAGCATTTGTAGTCAAAGCTTTCCAGCTGCTCTTCATAGTTACATTACATACTCTGCTTATTTTAACTGATTTTACTTCCTCTTCCCTCGTCCTGTTTTGCTTGGGGGTGACATGCTAAATTCATGGCCACCTCCTGCTAGCCCTGCCTAATAATATATGATCTGAATTTTTCACTTAGCTTCTTCTTTCTTGCCATTAAAAAATGTAGGCCATACTTACCATATAATCTTTTATTTCTCCATACACATTTTCTGCCTCCAATTCATACCTGCAAACTTTCCAGATTTGACTCTAGAATTCTAAATTAATTGCTGGGTCTCTGTGCCAACACATATAATCTACGAGTGCCCTGCTGCTGCGGCGCAAGTGAAGCAACCAGACTAAAAGGCATCTGATTGGCCTACTTGGTCCAATATAATTTCACCTTCCTGTTCCCTGCCCTGTGAGCAATCAGAGGCCTCCTTTCTTCTTCCTGCCCCGTGAACCATTGGTGTTCCTCCTCCCTTTTTCCTGACTGTGCTGGCAGGAAGAAGGGAGGAGACTTCCAATTGGCCTGTGAAGACAGGAAGAAGGGAGGAAGCTAATGGAGGCAGGGGACATGAGAGATGTAGCCTGCACTGAGGTCATACCCATCTTACCATTCAAAAGCAAATGTGTAATGTCCAGGCACAGAGAGAGAAATCCTGAACTGCAGAGGACCTCCCAATGTCAGAATCATCTGGATTAGTAAACTGTGTCATTACTCATGTGTTTTGAGGGTTTTATAATTGCATGCACAGAACTGCACTCTCATAATTTGAAAGCCAAAATCACAGCAGATGGCAAGAGTTTCTCCCTAATTACTTTTTCCTGATGTGGAGACACTGGGAGCAAGGCAACCTTATCTGCAGTTGGTAGAGAAACTGATTCTTTCACTCCCATTCACTTCCATGTCCAAGGCCATACAGGACAAGGACAAAGTATTTGGGAAACTGCATTCTGTCAGTGTGACCAGTAATGTTTTACCTTAAAATTGAATATAAATAGCAACAAATGATTAAAAATAGCAGGTATCTATGTAAAGAAGTGTGTGGTACCTTATGCCTCAGTCACACTGACCACAGTAGCACTACCCAATCTTTCTTCATGCACATTTTTGAGCACATAAAACAGACATAAAACAGACATGATCTTTAACATGGAAAAAGAAACAAAACCCCAGGAGTTGCTGCTATTGGTGAGTTTGGGGTTGGGAGAGGTAGTGTATGAGGAGGGGTATGTGTGGGTATATGTTAAAGGGCATGTATGCAATCCTCTCTCCAAGGAGTGACTAGGTGTGTACAAGTTTTTTTTATGTATGAGCAACAATTTTATTTAACTAATAATTTTTGAGCACCAGTATTATCATTGCATTTCTGTACATACATAACACAAAGACAAATGTATGTGAGCGACCATATAAAAACTATGAGCAATCGCTCATGTGCTCAGCTGAGAGGGAACTATGCATTATGGGGCAGATTTTCAAAGGGTTATGTGCGTAAGATATGTGCGTAACCCCCAAAAAGATGCCCCAAGCTGTCCCTGCGCGCGCCGAGCCTATCTTGCATAGGCTCGTTGGTGCTCGCAAGCCCCGGCACGCGCGTATGTCCCAGGGCTTGCAAAAAGGGGCGGGGCATGAGCAGTCCGGGGGTGGGGCGGGGGCATGGCCTGAGCATCCAGGCACAATGGCCATTTGCTGATGTGCCCAGGATCACAGGCCAGCCATTGGCCGGCACGCGTAACTTCTTCAATAAAAGTATGGGGGGGTTTTAGATAGGGCTGGGGGGTGGGTTAGGTAGGGGATGGGAGGGGAAGGTGCTGGAAGGCGTAAGGAAAGTTCCCTTCGAGGCCGCTCTGATTTCGAAGCGGCCTCGGAGGGAACAGAGGCAGGCTGTGTGGCTCGGCGTGCGCAAGTTGCACAACTGTGAACCCCCTTGTGCGCGCCGACCCTGGATTTTATAACATGCGCGCGGCTGCGTGCGCATGTTATAAAATCTGGCGTAGATTTGTTTGCGATGGGTTGCGTGAACAAATCTGCACCCGAGCGCAGGTTTTAAAATCTGCCCCTATGTGTGTGTGAGGGAAGGATTATGTGTGTGTGTATATATGTGAATGGGTGTGTACATGGGGGAGGGAGTATATAAGGGGGAGGTGAAGAACATGTCTCTGAGTGTGTGTGTGTGTGTGTGTACAATTGTGTAGGAGGAAAAGAAGTAAAAATGTGAATGAGCATATATATGAGGGTGAGTGGGCGTGTGTGTGTGTGTGTGGAAGAGGGAGAGAAGTGAGAGAGCATGTATGTGGGAAAATGAGAGGAGTAAAGTTGTAAGTGAGCATGTGAGAAATATGTCAGAGAACGAGGAATGAGAGCATGTAAGAATGAGCATGTGTGTGTATGTGCATGAAAGTGATAGTGAACATGTGAGTGTGTTAATGTGTGTGCTTATGAGAATAAGTTTGTGTACATCCATCCCATACCCCCTCCTGAAACCCCCCCCCCCCCCATTCATGGTAATCTCAGGGTGACTGGAAATCAAAAGTTCCCAGGTATGCTCCAATGTATCAAAAACAACATTCTTTACACCAGGTTTTGAGCCACGCATTAAAGTAACCTATATGGCATAACCCCTCCTTTCCTCTAAACAGCACAAATAAGCACAATATATTGGGGCAAATGTAGCACAAAGTTATATTAAACAGAGTTCTGTGCTCTTCTTTTTAAATCGCAGAGGGATTTTTAAAGTAATAACTAGTAAAATAATACCCAACACACAAGACAGAGGGGCTGATGCAATACAGTGTGCTTCCCCGAGTTGAATGTGGGTTGTGGAGGCACAACCTAATCCCCTTATGCAATAAGGGGATTAGCACTTCCACAATGCATATTGATGAGGCTATTAGTTACTCACCTGAAATGCAAAAAAAAAAAAAAAAATGTGCATCCAAAACACACAGTTTTGTGCTCAGAATTTAATGCAGGCGTTAATTTCTGAGCACTCCCAAAGTTGTGCAGAAAAGCAAAAATACTGCTTTTCTGTACATCCTTCTACTTAATATCAATGCAATATTAAGTAGGAGGAACTAAAGATTAAAATATAAAAGTTTTCAAAAAAAGTGCCGGCGGTCAGGTTCGGGAAACGAATGTTCACTTAACAAGCATCCATTTCCCGAACCCGTGATTGTGTGCCGACTAGGAAAATGGACACCGATAAATCCAGCGTCTGTTTTCTTAACCGGTGAATGGCTGCTGACAGCCGACTGCTAAGGGCGCCAATCATCAATGAGGCACTAGGGGAGCACAATTGACTCTAGTGCCTCCTTGACAACGTGACCCCTTATTTAAATATTGCATGGCACCCCCAGGAGAGGTGCCTGGGGGCACATTATGAAAGCGGGCGCTGAACACTCAGTGCCTGATTTCAGTACTTTTTTTTTTTTTTTGCATCGGCCCCAGAGTAAGCAAAACAATAACTAGCAAGATAATGCCACAACATATCAGACAGAGTAAGAACCCACAAAAAGAAAATGACTATCCATTGGAAATTTTTTATATTTATTTAATTGTTTTGGTAAGATAATTCAGCCTCACACAAGACAGAAGCAGAACAGGAGAATTAAGAAATATCTATTGGAAAACAATTATCCTGCCTGGCACAAGAACCAATTTTAAACAGCACAAATCAGCTTAATATATTGAGGTAAACGAGATTAAAGTTATAATAAATAGACAGTTAAATCTTAGCTAAAACAGGAAACAGGTGAGTTGTACTGAATCCAGGAACCAGATGAACTATGCTTACAATATTATGTGTAACTGGAATTTAGTAGTGCATGGCTTGATTACCTCCTGCTCTGTAACTGATTATACTACACCCGGAAAGTTTAGTAGTCCTGTGCTCATCTCTTTAAATCACACAGGGATTTAAAAGTAATAAGTAGAAAAATAATACCACACACACCAGACAGAATAAGCAAAATAAGAACTAGCAAAATAATGCCACAACAAACTAGAAAGAGTAAGAACCTGAAGAAATAAGATTACTATCTACTGGAGAACGTTTTTGATTTTTTTTATAAGTGTATTCAGCTCCACACAAGACAGAAGCAGAACAGGAGAATAAAGAAATATAAATTGGAAACAGTAATCCTGCCTGCCACAAGAACCAATTTAAAAAACACAAAAAAGCACAATATATTAGAGTAAATGCAGTGTAAAGTTATATTAAATAGTCTGTTAAAAATTAGCTAAAACAGGAACCAGGTAAGCTGTGCTGGATCCAGGAACCAGGTTACCATCAATAAAATGTAGCCAGTTGGTGAGACAAGGCTAGGCTACCCTTTCGTAAATCCATGCTGGCTGAGACCCATTAAAACTTGTCTTTCTATATTTTCTGTTATTTTTCCTGGCATTAAAGTCAGTCTTTCCTGTCTGTAATTTTCCAGATTATCCCTGGAGCCCTTTTTAAGGATCGCATCATATTGGTCACTCTCCAATCTTTTGTTTCAATAGACAATTTTAATGGTAAGTTGCAAATTACTAGTAATAGATCTACAATTTTATTTTTAGTTCTTTTATAACTCTGGGATGTAAGCCATCTGGCCAGGTGATTTGCTTCTCTTTACTTTGTCAATCTGCCCTACTACATCATTCAGGTTCACACTGATTTGTTTCAGTTCATTGAATCATCAACAGTGAATATAATTTCTGGCACAGTTATATCCTCACTATCTTCTTCAATAAGCATCAAATAAACACCAAAGCAAAGAAATCATTTAATATTTCTGCTATGGTCTTGTCTTTCCTAAGTGTGCCTTTAAACCCCCAATTATCTAACGGTCCAACCAATTCCCTCATAGACTTCCTGCATCATATATATTTAAAATAAAATGTTTTTATTATGATGTTTTGCCTTTATAGCCAGCTTGTTTTCAAAATTTTACCTGACTGGAACCAAGCTGCTGGCACTAACTTTCAAAAAGGAGATAGAGCAGCTTTTAAACTAGAACAAGGGGAAAAACCAACAGTCATTCAGCAGTGCATGGTTCGGAGCAATGTATCATTGAAGGATACTAATGAAACAGGAGAGTTAGGGCATCCCAAAAGAGAGGTTCCAATAAAAGAAAATGTAGCCCATGTGCCTATATGTAAAAAATCACCAAAGCTAATGATTTCCAAATTATCCCTAACAACTGAAAAGCAGGTTATTAATACAAACAAAAAACACACTTTCAAATGTCTGTATGCCAATGCCAGAAGTCTAAGAAGTAAGATGGGAGAGTTAGAGTGTATAGCAGTAAATGATGAGATTGACATAATTAGCATCACAGAGACTTGGTGGAAGGAGGATAACCAATGGGACAGTGCTATATCAGGATACAAATTATATCGCAATGATAGGGAGGATCAACTTGGTGGGGGTGTGGCACTTTATGTCTAGGAGGGTATAGAGTCCAACAGGATAAAGATCATACAAGAGACTAAATGCTCAGTAGAATCTATATGGATAGAAATCAGATGTGTATTGGGTAAGAGTATAGTGAACATAAGAACATGCCATACTGGGTCAAACCAAGGATCCATCAAGCCCAGCATCCTATTTCCAACATGGCCAATTCATGCTATATGAACCTGGCAAGTACCCAAAAACTAAGTCTATTCCATGTTACTGTTGCTAGTAATAGCAGTGGCTATTTTCTAAGTCAACTTAATTAATAGCAGGTAATGGACTTCTCCTCCAAGAACTTATCCAATCCTTTTTTAAACACAGCTATACTAACAGCACTAACCACATCCTCTGGCAACAAATTCCAGTGATAGGAGTATACTATCGTCCACCTGGACAAAATGGTCAGACAGATGAAATACTAAGAGAAATCAGGGAAGCTAACCAATTTGGCAGTGCAATAATAATGGTAGATTTCAATTACCCAGCTTAAGTACAGGGAGTCAGTGGTTACCCACACCAATTTAAATCACAACAAAAAAAAAGTGGAAACCAAAACATTTTTATATATAGCCTAAACAAAGGTGTCAGCAAGCCTGATGTTGTGTAACTTCAAAGCAACCAACCTGTCTTTTAATCATTCACCTTTAAAAAATCTTTTAATTAAAAAATTATAGTCAAACTTCTTTTTTTCATTTTTTATAAGTATTCATAAAATTGTCCTCAATCCTCAGAGAATCCTCAAGACAATTTTGAACCTCCGATGTGAATCATGCACTCCCAACATGCAAAGATTCCTTAGTGTTAAATCTTTCTTCCTGGGATCTATCATCTATACAATTGAAGGTATTAGAATGGGGTCTATCCTTTGTTCACACCATACGGGCTGATAGATTCTCTTTGCAAGTGGCTTTGTTTCATTTTGTTCGAAATTTGAAAATAAAAAATGTTTTTGAGTCACATTCACCATTCTTTGATTCATCAATTATATCTAACCCTTCCACCTGGATACCTCCCGGTCCTGAGGATCCAGCCATCAAAGTTTTTTTTTATCAATTAGTGTCTAAAGACATTTCCTCTCTACAGAATTCTACATCAAACCAGAGATTTTCAAATTTGTAATGGAGTGAAAGAACTGCTCTTCAAGAGCTACGTTCTGCTAAGAATTTAATCATTAAACCAGCAGACAAAGGCGGAAAAATTGTTCAACAAATCGTTGTGATTATGAAAAAGAAATTTGTCGTCAATTAAATGATACTTGTTTTTATAAACGTTTGGATTCAGATCCAACCACTGTAATACAACAAGTGATCATTCAAATTGTAAAAAGTGGCACCAAATCTGGCTTTCTGACCACAAAGGAAGCTAAATTTCTAGTTAAGAACCATCCTCATGTCCCTGTATTTTACACGTTACCAAAGATTCACAAAAACTTACATCAACCTCCTGGGCGTCCGATAGTCTCCAGTTGTGGATCCCTAGTAGAACCACTTACTCGATTCATTGACTGACTGTTTTTTAGCACCATTTGTTCCATTGATGTCATCCTTCATGAGAGACTCTTCTGATATGATTGTTTTCTTAGAACAATTAGAGATTGACACCACCAATGTAAACATTGCCACTTTGGATGTTGAGGCATTGTATACCTCCATCCCCCAGGATGAAACCATAGAAATTGCTTACACCTATTTTGAGAGACGTCCTAGACCTCATTGCGTTCCGAGTGACATTCTATTACAATTGCTACAGATATCTGTGAAGAAAAGTTTTATTGCATTCAATCAAGATTTTTTTTAGCAAATTTGTGGGACAGCCATGGGGGCCACCATGGCCCCCGATCTATTGAATTTATATATGAATTATTTTGAAGAACTATGGCTTACCCACTACCCTTTTGAAAATCACTTGGTCATCTGGAAACGATATACTGCTGATTTTGTCCTGTGAAGAGGTGATGAGGGTAGTTTCAATTATTTTCTACAATGGCTTAATTCCTGTAATGCCAATTTGAAATTCACTGCTGAAATCCAATGTGAGTCCATAGCTTTTTTGGAGATAAAGATCACTATGAATGATGGCAAATTCATAGCTTCTTTATTTCGCAAGACTGTGAGTTCCAATACATACCTGCATTTTACTAGTGCTCATCCTAGGAACTTTAAATTGAATCTTCCAGTGAGTGAATTCATCCGGCTAAGACACCTGCGCACCACTACAGCTGATTTTTTCAGTCGAAGTCACTCCATGAACGTTTTTTAGCTCATGGCTACCAACGTTCAAGCATTCGTAAAGCTTATTTGTGAGCTAAATTTTCCCAATGTGAGTGGCTCTTTCTTCCACGTTCTGCAGATGATTCTCCCCACCACATTTGCATTTTACCTTATTCCTCTGATGTTCATTTGATTTGTAAATCCATCCTGTAATACTGGCATGTACTGCAAACATATGATATGATCAAATACCTCCACGGATCACTTTTTCACGTGCCACCAATTTGAGAAATTTGTTAGTGAGGTCAGATTGTTCTACTGTTCCTGATTCAGATGATATTATAACAGGATCACATCATCCGTGCAATGGTTGTTCAGTATGGGGTAGATTTTAAAACCCCTGCGTGCGTAAATCCTCCCGGATTTATGCGCGCAGGGCACTCGCGTGCCGGTGCGCCTATTTTGCATAGGCCACCGGCGCGCACAAAGCCCCAGGACACGCGTAAGTCCCGGGGCTTCGTAAAAGGGGCGGGAGGGGGCGTGTCCGGGGCAGGGGGCAGTCCGGGGTGGGTCTGGGGGCATGACGACGATTCGGGGGCGGGCCGGGAGGGTGGTCCCGAGTCCCCCGGCACTGTGGCCTGTGCCAGGGAACGCCGGGGCGGCGCGTGCAAGTTACGCCTGTTTCAAGCAGGCGTAACTTGCCCAACAAAGGTAGGGGGGGATTTAGGTAGGGCTGGGAGGTGGGGTAGATAGGGGAAGGGAGGGGAACGGAGGGGAAGGTGGGCGGACACGGAAGGAAAGTTCCCTCCGAGGCCGCTCCAATTTCGGAGCAGCCTCGGAGGGAACGGAGGCAGGCTGCGCGGCTCGGCACGCGCACGCTGCTGATTTTGCGCAGCCTTGCACGCGCCAACCCCAGATTTTATAAGATTCAGACGGCTACGCGCGTATCTTATAAAATCTGGTGTACTTTTGTTCGCGCCACCGGCGCGAACAAAAGTACGCACGTGCGTATGTTTTGAAGATCTACCTCTATGTGTTTCTTCTATGTCCATTCAAGATTCACTGGTTTTGAAAACGGGTTATAAGATCTTCTTGAAATAGAAAACTACATGCATCTCTATGATGGTGATTTATCTAATCTGATGCCCCTGTGAGCTTCTTTATATAGGAAAGACTAAATGTTTCCTAAAAACTCGGATGATAGAACGTCGGTCCAACATAAAACATGCCCTAGTTGATGAGCCAATGGTATCACATTGCATCAAATTTGGACATTGCTTTAATGATCTTCCTTTTTGTGCCATTGATCACATTCCCTCATATTGGTGTGGAGGATATCGCAAATCACTACTGCTACAGGCTGAACAACGATGGATTTATAGACTAAATACCATTACTCCACACGGGCTAAATGCTGAACTTGATTTACATGTGTTTTTAGGATCAATGAACTCTGAGATTTGGTTCTGTATATTTTTTGACAGTGTTCTTGATGAATAGTAAGAAGTGTCATTGATGTTTTGCATTTCAGTGACATCATACAAGAGTTGGATATTTAAAGAGACGTGAGCCTCGGCTTCAGTTCCTCTGTTTCCAGTGAAGAGATGATCAAGACGTAGTATCCATTTTGAGATGGTAGCCTTTCAGACTAAGATAAGTACTTTTTCATCTTCATTACTAGTGAATTTCTATAACAACATTATTGTTATCTTTAGGTCATGACTCTAAGTTTAATGATGTTTGCATGCCCTGAGGAAACTGTGCTGGAAAACACCGGCTGTGTTGAGCTGTTTTGTCTACAGTACTAAAGAGCCTACTATTTACATTCTTTGAGGATTGAGGACAAATTTATGAATACTTATAAAAAGTTAAAAAAGAAGTTTGGCTATAATTTTTTAATTAAAAGATTTTTCAAAGGTGAATGATTAAAAGACCGGTTGGTTGCTTTGAAGTTACATAACATCAGGCTTGCTGACATCTTCATTTAGGCTATATATAAAGATTTTTTGGTTTCCACTTTTTTTGTTGAGATTTCAATTACCACAATATTGACTGGATAAATGTAACATCAGGACTTGCTAGAGACAAAAAGTTTCTGGATGTAGTAAATGACTGCTTCATGGAAAAATTGGTTCAGGAACCAACAAGAGTGGGAGCTATTTTAGATTTAATTCTTAGTAGAATGCAGGATTACGTGAGAGAGGTAACAGTGGTGGGGCCACTTGGCAATAGTGATCATAACATGATCAAATTTAAATTAATAACTGGAAGGGGGACAATAAGTAAATCTGCAGCTCTAATACTAAACTTTCACAAGGGAAACAGATGTATTCCACGCTTTAAGAAAGGTGGAAGCAAGGCAAAATGATTACCATCATGGTTAAAAGGTGAGGTGAAAGAGGCTATTTTAGCCAAACATCCTTCAAAAATTGGAAGAAGGATCCATCTGAAGAAAATAGGATAAAACATAAGCATTGTCAAGTTAAGTATACTACATTGATAAGACAGGCGAAGATAGAATTTGAAATGAAGTTGGCCATAGAGGCAAAAACTCACAATAAAAACTTTTTTAAATATATCTGAAGCAAGAAACCTGTGAGGGAGTCAGTGGGACATCAGATAACCGAGGGGTTAAAGGGGCTCTTAGGGAAGATAAAGCCATTGCAGAAAGGCTAAATTAATTATTTGCTTCTGTGTTTACTAATGAGGATGTTGGGGAGATACCAGTTCTGGAGATGGTTTTTAAGGGTGATAAGTCAGAAGAACTAAACCAAATCACTGTGAACCGGGAAGATGTAGTAGGCCGGATTGACAAACTAAAGAGTAGCAAATCACCTGGACCAGATGGTATGTATCCTAGGGTACTAAATGAACTAAAAAATGAAATTTCTGATCTATTAGTTAAAATTTGTAACCGATCATTAAAATCATCCATTGTACCTGAAGATTGGAGGGTGGCCCATGTAACCCCAATATATTAAAAGGACTCCAGGGGTGATCTGGGTAACTACAGACCAGTGAGCCTGACTTCAGTGCTGGGAAAAATAGTGGAAATTATTCTCAAGATCAAAATCGTAGAGCATATAGAAAGACATGGATTAATGCAACACAGTCAACATGGATTTATCAAAGGGAAGTCTTGCCTAATAAATCTGCTTCATTTTCTTGAAGGGGTTAATAAACATGTGGATAAAGGTGAACTGGTAAATGTAGTGTATTTAGATTTTCAGAAGGTGTTTGACAAGGTCCCTCATGAGAGGCTTCTAAGAAGACTAAACAGTCATGGGATAGGAGGCGATGTCCTTTCATGGATTACAAACTGGTTAAAAGACAGGAAACTGAGAGTAGGATTAAATGGTCAATTTTCTCAGTGTAAAAGGGTTAACAGTGAAGTGCCTCTGGGATCTGTACTTTGACCGGTGCTCTTAATAATATATGAACTCTACCTCACAATAAAAGTAATTGCAAACACTAAAAATATGATTTTTACCCGTGAACCGTGCATTACAGGTACACTTGGTCATGGCCTACTTCACTAAACAATTGATTGTCTAACGATTTATTGTAACTGAACCTTTTGTGGCACCTGTTAGAATGTAGTATAGTACGCATCCACCTACATTAATTTATGTGCCTACATGTAAACCGTTGCGATGGTATATAACTTAGCGACGGTATAGAAAAGAATTTAAATAAATAAATACATACATATTAATGATCTGGAAAGGAATATGATGAGTGAGGTTATCAAATTTGCAGATGATAGAAAATTATTCAGAGTAGTTAAATCACAAGCGGATTGTGATACATTACAGGAGGACCTTGCAAGACTGGAAGATTGGGCATCCAAATGGCAGATGAAATTTAATGTAAACAAGTGCAAGGTGTTGTACATAGGGAAAAATAACCCTTGCTGTAGTTACACGAAGTTAGGTTCCATATTAGGAACTACCACCCAGGAAAAAGATCTAGGCATCATAGTGGATAATACTTTAAAATCGTCAGCTCAGTGTGCTGCAGCAGTCAAAAAAGCAAACAGAATGTTAGGAATTATTAGGAAGGGAATGGTTAATAAAACGGAAAATTTCATAATGCCTCTGTATCACTCCATGGTGAGACCGCACCTTGAATACTGTGTACAATTCTGGTCACCACATCTCAAAAAAGATATAGTTGCAATGGAGAAGGTACAGAGAAGGGCAACCAAAATGATAAAGGGGATGGAACAGCTCCCCTATGAGGAAAGGCTGAAGAGGTTAGGGCTGTTCAGCTTGGAGAAGAGATGGATGAGGGGGGATATGATAGAGGTCTTTAAGATCATGAGAGGTCTTGAACGAGTAGATGTGAATCGGTTATTTACACTTTCAGATAATAGAAGGACTAGCGGGCATTCCATGAAGTTAGCATGTAGCACATTTGAGACTAATCGGAGAAAATTATTTTTCACTCAATGCACAATAAAGCTCTGGAATTTGTTGCCAGAGGATGTGGTTAGTGCAGATAGTGTAGCTGGGTTCAAAAAAGGTTTGGATAAGTTCTTGGAGGAGAAGTCCATTAACGGCTATTAATCAAGTTCACTTAGGGGCGAATTTTCAAAGCCCTGCTCGCCTAAATCCACCCAAAACCGGGCGGATTTAGGCGAGCAGTGCCCTGCGTGCCGGTGAGCCTATTTTACATAGGCCTACCAGCGCGCGCAGAGCCCCGGGACTCGCGTAAGTCCCGGGGTTCTCCGAGGGGGGCGTGTCGGGGGCATGTCGGGGGGCGGGCCCGGTCGTCACGGCGTTTCGGGGGCGTGTCGGCAGCGTTTTGGGGGCGGGTACGGGGGGCGTGGCTACGGCCCGGGGCGGTCCGGGGGCGTGGCCGCGCCCTCCGTACACGCCCCCAGGTTGCGGCCCGGCGCGCAGAAGGCCCGCTCGCGCACGGGGATTTACTTCTCCCTCCGGGAGGCGTAAATCCCCGGAGAAAGGTAAGGGGGGGGTGCAGACAGGGCCGGGCGGGTGGGTTAGGTAGAGGAAGGGAGGGGAAGGTGAGGGGAGGGCGTTAGAGGATTCCGTCCAAGGCCGCTCCGATTTCGGAGCGGCCTTGGAGGGAACGGGGGTAGGCTGTGCGGCTCGGCGCGCGCCGGCTATACAAAATCGATAGCCTTGCGCGCGCCGATCCAGGTTTTTAGCAGATACGCGCGGCTCCGCGCGTATCTACTAAAATCCAGCGTACTTTTGTTTGCGCCTGGAGCGCAAACAAAAGTAGGCCTATTCGCGGACTCTGAAAATCCGCCCCTTAGGGAATAGCCACTGCTATTAATTGCGTCAGCAGCATGGGATCTTCTTGGTGTTTGGGTATTTGCCAGGTTCTTGTGGCCTGGTTTGGCCTCTGTTGGAAACAGGATGCTGGGATTGATGGACCCTTGGTCTGATCTAGCATGGCAATTTCTTATGTTCTTATGTTCTTAACTTGTTAATAAGTATGTTTTCTCCTATTTTCTTCAGTTGATTCCTTTTTCCAGTTTTTGAAAGAAGTTCTTTTGGCTAAAATGGCCTCTTTTACCTCACTGATTAAGCATGCAGCAGTTGTTTGGCCTTTTTTACTCATTTTCTACTACTTGGAATACATCTGGTCTGTGTAAACTAAAGTCATTTAAATTATGTGGTGTATGTAATGTTAATTTGGCAAATACTTGCAAGGGGAGAATAATAAATCTATTGATAAGGGCTGGGTCACTCCTTGTTTGTTAAATCCCTGATTGATTTCTGCTGTGAAAATGTTTGTTTGTTTTTTTTGGCTTCTTAAATGAGATAAGGTTCTATAAATCAAAGAATGTGCTTAGGAGTGGGTGGCAGGGAAAGAAAGACACTTAAAACTACCTACCTTTCGTTTCTTTTTATCAGGCAAACACACATAAACCTGCCTACCTTTCCTTTTTAATTAAGCTCACAAACTAAAGATTAATTTACCCTATTATTTTAATCTCCCACAAACTTACCTAGAATTACCCTGGAAAGCAATAATCACTAATCCTCTTTAGTCAGCAGCAAACTCTTCTTCTCCTTTTGATTCTCCCCCAGTTCTACAATATTAGCTTTTGATGTAAAAATTGAGGGCACATAGTCAGGAAGTATCATAGGGAAGAGAAAAACAAAGCCTTCCAGACTTTACATTTAGTACCTAAATCTCCTTTACACTAAATCTGGAGATTGTTCCCAGAATTTTATAGAAGATTGGGTTGACTTGGCTGACTATTTATTGCACCCTCTCTTTAGCAAACTCAGTGCTGGTTTAATAATTGGGGGATCTGGCCTCAGTTACGTAATTTCTAATATCTATTGATCAAGAGGAATGTATAAAGATTGGATATAAAACAGAAAAACTGCTAGAAATGATTAAAGTGCTTCATGTTTTATGGCAGAAGATGCCAACATGACATTTGGGCAGTATGCAGCATGTTAAACTCCTGAAGTCCATTGCATTTTTTTTCTCAATTAACTTTTTTTTTTTTTTTTAATCTTTTGCAGAGATGGATCAGAAGAGGAAGGCAAGACAGTTTGTTTAATATGCATTCTGTCCTTACCACTGCTATCCAGGCCGATGGATATCTATGTTCTTTGTGGCTTCCAGCTGCAGGAGGTAAGCTGTTGAAGAGTGCTCCCATCTCCTCCAAGATCACTGGACTTATTGAGCTTAGCGATAATAATGCCTTCAAATGATCCTGCTGTGGACTGAGAGTCTAGGCTGTAACAAGGAGTGACAACTGTTTGATGATGCAGCAGTGATATCCCTTAGTTCAGGGAGTGTGACGGGAAGCTGTGAGACTACAGTGTTTGGCTGTAACAATGCTGAGGGAATTGGACAAGGGGAATTGTTCCAAGGTATATAAGTACCTCTAATCTTACCTCAAGCTGCTCGGAAGAGATTTGTCTTTATATTAGAGGCAATTTGGGATGCCCTGGAGGGGCTAGGCAATGCTTTTAAGTCTCAGGAAGCCTTTATGAAGGAAAAGATTTTGGATTTGGACAAAAATATTTGTCATTGGAGGGTTCCAAAGCTGTGCTTTTGGAGCAAGTATCTGAACTTCAAAGTAAAGTGGAAAATGTTTTGAGTATGCAGGAGGCAGTGGTTAAAACAGGAATGATAACTTTCAAACAAATGTGCATGGTGACATATATGTGTGTAAATGGTTACAAGCAGATTTTTGCTAATATTTTTTAACCAGTGCATATGATATATGCATGTTTTATAAAATACTTGTATCTCTACCCCACAATATATGTAGGCTTTTTCAAAGGGTGAACTGCTGGCCTAATTGGTAAAACTGGTAATTTTCTTGATGTGTGTCTGCTTTAAAATGCACCCACTTACACAGATAAATCCTATATATTAGGGATGTGAATCGTTTTTGAACAATTAAAATTATCGTCAGATAATTTTAAAATCGTCCTAAATCATCAGAGTGCATGATACAATACAAATGCCCAGGATTTATCGTCATAAATCGTCCTAAATCGTTAAATAGGGCACGGGAATTATTTGGGGGAGGGCGGGAAAACCGGCACACCAAAACAACCCCTAAAACCACCCCGACCCTTTAAAACCAATTCCTTACCCTCCCCCACCCTCCCAAACCCCCCCAAAATGTTAAATTACCTGGTGGTCCAATGGGGGGGGGTCCCTGCGCGATCTCCCGCTCTTGGGCCATCGGCGCCATTTTTGCTGCCACTAATTAAAATGGCGCCGATGGCCCGATAAAAAAAAAAACCCACCCGACCCTTTAAATCGACCCCCCTTAGCCTCCCCCACCCTCCCAACCCCCCCAAAACCTTTTAACATTACCTGGTGGTCCAGGGGGGCCTCGGGCGACAATTTCCCATTCCCAGGCATCAGCTGCGTTAAAATAAAATGGCGCCGATGCCCCTTTGCCCTTACCATGTGACAGGGTATCCGTGCTATTGGCCGGCCCCTGTCACATGGTAGGAGCACTGGATGGCCGGCGCCATCTTTAATGATAGTGCCGGCCATCTTTACTCATCAGCCCCTATTATAATATACTCTATAATAGGGGCTAATGAGTAAAGATGGCCAGTGCCATCTTTAAAAATGGCGCCGACCATCCAGTGCTCCTACCATGTAACAGGGGCCGGCCAATGGCACAGATACCCTGTCACATGGTAAGAGCAAAGGGGCATCGGTGCCATTTTTTTTTTAGCACAGCTGATGCCTGGGAATGGGAAATCATCCCCCGAGGCCCCCCTGGACCACCAGTTAATTTTAAAAGGTTTTGGGGGGGTCGATTTAAAGGGTCGGGTGGGTGTTTTTTTTAGCGGCGCGGGCCTCCCTAAAAAAAAATTTAGCGATGTGAATTGGAATCGGAAACGATTCCAATTCACATATCTTAATGATCAGATTCCCTCCCCCCCCCCCCCCAGCCGAACCTGATCGTTAAGTCCTACTTTATTTTCATATGCAAAATAGCATATGAATAAGTTGAAAAAGTATGCACATTCAATGCATTGATATACAGCATTTAATTGATTGCATGTATTCTTTATTTAGTGTGAACTACAAAATTAAAGGCAAATTTAAAAAAAACAAAAAACTGTGCATGGCAAATCCTGGAGATACGCGAGTATCTTGGGCCGGTTCACACGGCAAGGAAATTAAGAAGCACCTGAGTAGTGTATACTCATATTTTCCCAGTATATGCACAAATGGGAAGGCAAAAAAAAAAGGGGTGGGATGTGGGCAGGCTCTGGCCAGGGAATGAGTAGGACATGGGCAGTCTGGGTATGTAACATGAAATGTACCCATAAGTATTTATGCGCAAAAGTGCACACCGGGACCCCTTACCACATAACTTTACTTCTGCTGTGGTTGATGTGTAAGTAATGAAACCAAAAATTGAGGCTGGTTAATGGGCTTTTAAGGATTGGGGTTAAAAGCACAAAAGTGAGGCATATTAACTAGGGGGGTTAGGAAATCCTATCCTTTACCTGTGCAAACTGGGAACAGACGGGAAAAACAGGTAATTGCATCAGCACCCGTATCTAATAAAATCTCCCCACTTAAGCAGTAGAGCCGGCCTGTGCGTGCACATGCAGGCATCCATATTACATTGTGTGTACATGTGCGTGCATACAGCCAATTTTATATCATATGTGCATATGCACGCACATGTTATAAAATGGCCATGTCTCTAAGCACGATCCAGCATACAGTACATGTACAGCACATGTATGCCCATGCAGCTGTTTGAAAGTTACCTTCCTAGTATACATTAAATATTTTTAAAAAAGCACATTAGGTTGCAAGAAGTAAACATTTTATTTCATTTTTTTATTTCGTTTTTGGAGATTTTACCCTGAAATGTATGTTTAATATTTATTTAATTTACTTGGTTTAAAAAAATGAAAAACATTAACCCCATCCCAAAAAAAAAAAAAAGAAACATGGCATCCCAAAACCACCTGTTCCCACTATCCATCCCTCCCACCCAAAACAATTCCGGCGCCAGGATCCTCCCCAACCCCCACTTACCCAGTATAGGCAAAATCCAACATGTGACCTATGTGCAGGCTGAAACCTTGGCCTTGTATAGGCTTCGGCCATAGTAGGTCAGGATCAGGCTTGGAGGCCTGGTCCTGATGCTGGGGCCTAGCCTTGACCAAGGCCAAGGCTCCAAGTCTGAGGCCAGGTTCTGATGCCTATGGCTCTGACTAGGCCAGGGCCCAATACCAGACGTGATGCCAGGGCCTGTTCCTGAATTCAGGTCCTGATACCATAGCCCAAGCCTGGGTACAAGCTTGATGCCAGAGTATAGCACAGAGGCTGGATACGGACACCTGGACCTTGGCCTAATACTATGGCCATTTCTGGAGGCAAAGTACCAATGCCTGGGCTTTCACATAGGCCAGGCCCCAGGTTCTGATGCCTGGGCCTCAGCCTAGCATTGGGCCTGAGCCCAGATCTGATGCCAGAGCCCAGTCCAGTTGACCCAGTCCTGACCCTTGGATCTTGGCCTGGGCCCAAGTCCTAGCCCTGGCCCGACACCAGGGCCTGGCCCAGAGGCTGTGTCCTGATACCTGAGCCTTGGCCTAGTCCAGGCCCCAGTCCCCAACCCTATGGCAGGACTAGGCCTGGAGGCAGCTAGGTTGAGTGTACAATGTACAAATCTCATCTTTGTGTACATTTGCTGACTCCAAATCACATCAAATCTTTACTGATGTGTACTCTGCTGTTCAAACCTCTGACTGTGCATGTAAAACTGCCCCCCAAAACCTAGACCACCACCAAAACCTCACCTTGAGTTATTTCTTGCCCCTTCTACAGTGGTATAAATAGTTGACAAATATGTCTGCCTCCCCAGAGACTCACTCTCTCCCCTCCCTCTCCCCTCTCCAAAATGGAATTTGCAATTTTTAGTGCAAATTCCATTTCAGGCATATCGCACAGCATAACACCATTTATTTATGTATTTATTGATTTAGAATCTTTTCTATACCATCATTAAGTTATTTACCATCACAACGGTTTACAAAAAGGCACATATAGTAACATTAAATATTTAAACTAGGTAAAACGTTAAAGAAGTGCCAAAAATGATCCGGTTACAAAGTGTATTCTAATATAAAATTATTTGATGAATTCCCTTTGTTTTGTCCTTTTAATACATGTATCAAAGTTAATTTACATGTAAGTCTCTCTTGCAATTCAAATTCTATATAATGTTATCAGTGAGATTTGGATAAAAAAATAACAAATAAGCACATAGTAAAACTGACTGCTGAGTTTATGATGCCCGCTTGAAAAAAGCTATAGTTATTTCCACTCCAGCATTAAAACCTGTGATAAGGTACATTACACTATAACTCGCAACATTAAATATGCCTCATTTCAATGTAATCTGCCCAAACTCCTCCCATTAGGGAAAAATGTTTAAATTAGCATATGCATTTTGTTGTGGGCGTTATAGCATTATCGTGAGCGATAGGGCATTAAAGCCTGCAATAAGGCCCTAACGCGATTTGATGAATGACTTCCAATGTCTCATTACCAATTTTTTTTCTCCTGAATGCCTATCCCTAATAGCTAATGTGGTTTTGATTTTGGGACGTTTGCATTGATAGTTGTAGAGTTAATTGTACATTTGTCATGTACAGAATGAATTGCAATAGGAAATTTGCTAATTTGCAAGTCAGCATAGACATCTTGAGCCATAGAAGACAATGCATGTGGATATGTACTAAAAGAATGGCTTTTTGCAGAAAAAGAAAATAGGAACTTTTCTGTCCACTCACTTAACTGAAATGTGTAGAGGTTGTTGCAGAATGAAAAAGTGGATTTACATTATTTTCTTTGACATTATTACTTATTTAGAAAAAGAGTCACACAATAAAGAAAGGTCTTTAATGGCTTTGTAACTTTTGGTACACTATAATAATCAATAAAACTCTGAAAAAGATTTTTTAAAGGGGGATGGTAGCCATATATGCACAGACAAATCAAACAGAATGGCCAAACGTCCCAACAATGTGCAATCAATTAAATCACCGTGCGTTACGGATTTTTTTTATCTCATTTGATGGGCCTCATATGTAGGCATGGGTATCAATGCATATTAGCAGAGACTGTTAATGCCGGTAATATGATCATATGACCAAAATTTTTTTCGTGCTTGTGAATTCACCACCGATTAGTGATTTACTGTTCAACAAAGTTTTTGCATTTAAGATTATATTAGTAACATATTGTAGTAAATGTTACTTAGCTTTTAGCTGTATTGTAGCAAAGAAACACTTGTTTTTCAAAGTCAAGAGGCTACAGGTATCAAAGCCCGACACGGACCGTGTTTCGGCGGCTGCCTTCTTCAAGGGGCCAAATTCATCTGCGAGTGTTAAAGTAAACATGCTGATAAAACAATATTACATGATAAGTGACAGGTCAAAACAGTGTGGTACTAAAGTATCGAGATATCAGCAGCATTTCTTCCAGCTAGTAATGCATTTCCTCTACCAAAGGTGCCGCACAAGTGCCATTTTTAAAAGGACAATAAACCAATGGATGGAAGGCACATAGAAGCAAGATGACGTCAGTGGTTGCTATGTAATTACATATGTCAAATAACAGAGTACCATTCAATGGACATGTTGAGACCATTAGGCTGCCCACTGTTCAAATAGAAAATCCATCGTTGTTCATGAAAATTAAGAATATTTTGTGGATCGCCCCCCCCCCCCCCCTGCCCTTGATGACATGAAGATTTTGTAAATCACCCGCCACTTAAGATCCATGAATTGATGCTGGTATTGTAGGCAATGTTGAACAATAGGTGCTTGAATTTTGCCAGTCGATAAACAGCTGCGATGTTCAGTCAAATGAATGTGAATCGGGCGTTTGGTTCTGCCCACATATATCTTGTGGCAAGGGCATGTGATGATATAAATAACATGAGAAGTTGAACAATCAGAGAAAGATCTTGCCATGTGAATTTTACCAGTATCATCAGTCCATGTAGGACCAGATAGAGTATTAGCACAGAATGAACATTTATTGCACGGCCAGTGTCCAGCTGGGAGATCACTTTGGGATGAAACATCTGGGTGTAAAAGAGTGGATAAGTAGATCCCTCAGATTTTTGCCACGGCTGTACGTGACAGTTTGAGGATCAGTGAACACTGAATGGGTTTTCAAAACATGCCAGTTGTTAGGAATACTAGAAGCAATAGTAGATGATTTAGAGGAATATCTTAAACTACATATACTTCAGGAAATACTTCTGAGGTATCAGAGCTATCTAATAGAAGCCCTTCACATTGTGCATTGAAAGCACATTTTATGGCTTTTTTTCAAAATTGATGATATCCACGATGGAATAATCTAGATGCAAGAAGTTGGGCCTGGAACAAAAATTCAGATTTTTCAGAACACAAACGACGAAGTCTTAAAAATTGACCAATCGGTAAATTGCTTTTCAAAGTATATGGATGGAAACTGGAGAAATATAAAAGTGTGTTCCTGTCTGTGGGTTTTTTATACAGCGTGGTGATGAGGTGATCATCTAGTCGTGTGATCAAGTTGTCTGTTGCGACCGTCACCTCCTAATGGCTTCACTCCACCTAACTTTCCTTTTTGCCGACTCCTCCTGCTCCTCACGGACGTCTGGCTGCCACGGCATCCATCTGACTTCCTGTCCAGGCTCCCCAGACCAGCTTGGGCGCTGCCTCCTACCATGCTCTTCAGGTACCTTAGGGTGCGCGCGCCGCACGGCCCTCATTCTTATTTCCTCATTGGCGCGTTCCTCAGGGCCTTCCCCCTGTGTTGACTTCACGCTGCCCGGATATATAAGCCTCCTCTACAGCACTGCTACCGGAGGAACCATTGTTCCAATGCCCTGGGGAATACTATCCCAGATGGGCTATGTCTTTTACTCACTACTGCCACCTCTGCTGGCTTCTCAAACTGTCTAAATAAAGAACTATCTGTGTTTGTGTGTCCAGAGCTGAGCCTGACCTGTGGCCCCTCACAGGACTTCCCCCCGTGGGCGTGGTCAGCTGCCACAGTGTCCAAGGGTCCACCCAAACCTCACTAACTATAACAATGTCCAAAAAGTTAATTTGTTTGGAGTGAAACTGCATGGAGAAAACTAAATTAATGTCTCGGGAATTTATCCAATCAAGAAACAGATGCAGGCTGCATTCATCACCATGCCACATGAAAAAGATATCATCTATATATCTCGTCCAATGGGAAATATTATTGAACATCAAATCAGGATATAGATGGATTTCTTCAAAATTGGACTTGAACAAATTGGCCAGACTGAGGGCCATCGTGGCACCCATGTTGGTACCATGGATCTGCTGGTAAAATTACTCGTTGAATAAAAAATAGTTTTTCCGCAATGCTAATTGTGCTATGGTAACCAAAAATTCAGTAGATACTTGGTGGGGACGAGGTCTGGAGTCTAAGGCTTGTTCCAAAATCTGTATGGCTTGTTCTTGGTGAATACTTGTACTATAATAATACTACCCAACAAAGTGAAAAAAATAAATATCAATCAAAATCACTGTAAATTAAGACCTCTGAAAACTATATATGCTATAATAATGGGACAATTTTAAAACTCACATGCATGCATGCATCCAGGTGCACACGGTTCCCAGCGCCTGCACATGGTTCCCAGTGAGTGTACATGGACGTGGCTATTTTAAAAGATGTGCGCATTGGCGCACTTATGTTATAAAATATGATTCCTGCACACTGCATGCCACATTTTAATGACCATGCATGCATGTGTGGGCGAATGGCCTTTTCTGTGCACAACGAGGGGAGTAAGGTTCTCCCAGCTCCCTCCCAGTCCATTCCAATTAAGGAGCAGACTAGGAGGGATCTTCCCTATCCAACTAACTACTCTTCTTACCTTTTCCCCTTACCTCACCTCACCTCACCTCCCCGACCCCTAACCTCTACCTAACTATTAGATTTTTTTTGTTTTGTAACTTACTTGCTCCTTTGGAGCAGAAGTAAGTTACACACGCTGGCCAACTGCCAAAGCAAGCTTCCTTTCGACAGAGCCTAATGGCCACTGTCCCAGCTGTCCCCACCCCTCCCTACCCAGACCATGCCCACAGCCCACCCATTTAGTTAGGCTGGAACTTGTGAGTGTGCCGGAGGATATGCTCTTGGTTGGACTGCTTTTAAAATGTGCTCGGCGTGCGCACGGCCCGGCCATGCGCATATTCCCTGATTTTAACATGCGCAGCACTTTGAAAATTTGGGCAAAAGTGGAGTGAAACCTCTCATAAATAGCTCTCAAAATAATTAGACTTAATACAGAAGCCCCACAGGGGTTGAAAGAAGAGCTAGATCGGAGCTCTTTAATTTGACCCACAAGTGTTAGTGCTTGTTTTGAGTTACCTTGATTGGTTGACCGCAACCCTTGTTTTAATTTTTGATTGGCCCTGCATCAGTCCTCAATGGTTTTCAATGGTAATTATTAAGATGGATGTTTCCATACATTTTGAGATGTTATTATATGGAGTGCCTATGTTTGGCATTTTAAACATCACATCATTCCCATTTTGAAACTTAGCTTAGTTCATATGATTTGCTTTGAGTGGATATCTTGACAAATCTACATCACAGAGCAAGATGAGATTTATTTGCAAAATAAAAACTCTTAAAATATTTTCAAAAATTATTTTGATAATGCGCTTTTGTGGAATTTGATAATTATGAAACAGCTCCAAGGTTGAAAATTCTTATTACTTATGAGAGCTGTTTATGAGTGATTCCATTCCACTTGTATAATTTTAAGTTGTCTTAATTTACAATGTGATTTAGAATGACACTTTTAAAACATACAGGATCATTGCTTTCAGAATGAACAAGTTTTATTATCAGATATTAAACTAGATTCTTTAGGGAATACCTACAATTATTTAGTAATTTAAATAAAATCAATAACAGTTTAATTTAAATAGTAGCAAAAATATATGTACAATCTCCATAGTATTTAAAATATGAGAGTATTGTGTACTGGAAAATGAAAAGATTCAATTAGACAGGTTACTGAATTGTTTTGTTTTTGTTTTAATAAATTGGCTGTTTGCAGATATTTTATATTATAATTTGATTTACAAATGAATTAATTGGCTTTATGTGAGAATAAATATTTTTCAGGAAAAAAAAAGAATAGATTGCATTTCTCCTCATTAAATGATGATCTCCTTTCCTTCCCACTTTCTTCTACCCTTCTTCTAGAGAAGTTGCAAGAACAGAAACATTTTTTGTTGTTTCAAAGAAACCACACCTATTAATCTTTTTTTATTTTTATTTTCCCAATTTTCATGAACAGATCTGAAAAATATTTCTGTCTTTTATTATTATTGTTATTGATTTTTCTATAAGGAATTTTGAATGTTAATTTGAAAATGTTAAAGTCATTTTGGTGTTAGGGGGTGAAATTCATTTCTGTGTGTTAGGATTTGTGGGTTTCGTGGACCCATGGCCCGAGGTGAGGGTTGATACCACCTATGGGGAGGAGCCCCGTGGGTGCTCACCATCAGGAGGTGAGGCCAGATGTAGCAGGAGGTCTGGTAGTAGTAGCAGAGAGATAGGGTGTCCTGCGTCATAGCCACGTGATCGCAGGAGTGTGTAGAGAGGATACTGTGAGGTGTCCCGAGGAGCGGGGTAGACACACAGTTTGGAGGGAACCCACAGTACTCAGGCAGGACTGGAGATGCAAGTACCAGAGCAGGAGCCTCTGAAAGGGGTGTGCTAGGCAGGCCCCGAGGAGCGGAGAGCGCAAGGCAGGAACTGTAGGAGGAATACAGCAGAGACTGTCCTGAGAGGCGGGACAGCATAGCAAGCGAGGCTCTGGTGTGATGTAGGCTGACCCGAGGAGTGGGGAAACCAGAGCCGAATCTCTGGGGCAGTGACGTAAGCTGCCCCAAGGAGTAGGGCTGCGCACAAAGGAATCTCTAGTAGAGAAACTAGGCATGGCCCCAAGGAGTGGGGAAGCGCAGAGTACAGTCACTTATGTAGAACATAGGCATTGCCCTGACGAGCAGGGAAGCACAGATGTAGAGCATAGGCACTGCCCCGAGGAGCGGGGAAGCGCAGAGTACAGTCTAGTATGTAGAACATAGGCACTGCCCCGAGGAGCAGGGAAGCATGGAGTGCAGTCTCCAAGGCAGGAACGTGGTCCAAGGGGCAACTCTGAGAAGCAGGGAAGCTTGCAGGCAGAGTCTCTGGAAGTAGCAGGAGCTAACTATAGAATTTTGTATGGAAAAAAAAAGTTATGTTAAAAGTAGTTATTGTAAAAAATTATTACGAACATTTTTTTTGTTATTAAAAAAAAAGTTGTTATTCCAAAATAGTTGTTGTTTCAGAGATGTTTTTCCAAAAAATCCTCCCACTCAATGGTTAAATTCAAGCCCCCTCTTGAGCATTATGCCAGGAGTAGATGTAAAATTGTTCCTGGCATCTCAGAAATAAAGAAATATTACCTCCCCTTGCCATCACAATTTTCTTTATTATAAAAATCCACAGATTATATCTTTTCACAAAGGCAGATTACAGTTTATTTCACCTGCAAAGAATTGCAGTCAAAGTTGTTGCAATTCCTCCCGTGGCTGGTGCCACGGGATTGTTATCTTTTCAGCAGGAGCCATGGATGCTCTGGTTCCCGCAGCCCGGGGCCACCATCTTGCCAGCACGGCAGGAGCCATGCCAGGGTTCCAATGCGGCAGAGAGCCGCTGCGAGTCAGTTTTCCTTCACGGTCTGGAGGCTACAGTCTTCAGCCTCTCTTGTGATATGGTGCCGCTCCCAGAGGCCTATTCAGCGGCAAGGAGCCACCTTCCACATTGGGGCCTGCCTGCATCTCAGCCTCCTTCTACAGCGGCAGGACGCTACCTCCAGCATCTGGGCCTGCATGGCCCAGCTCCTGCTCCTCCTAACTCAGCAGGGCCGCTGTCCAGGGTCCTGCTGCTACTCCTGCTTCCTCTCCTTAGGTGTGAGGCCACGCCTTATTCCTGGATTTCAAGGGCCAGGGAGGGAGTGGCCCTCCTGACTCCACCTGCTGATGTCATCTGGGAGTTGTCCATTCTGCCCTACAAAAGGGCTTCCCCATCATTCCAGCTTTGCCTTTGCAAGGAGTAAGTCCTTCTTAGGACTCCACATCTTCCAGCTTCTCCAAGGCACTCTGTTCCATGTGGGATCCCGAGTCTTCGTCTAGATATTCTTTGTTCTTTTGTTTCTTGTCTTCGTCCTTGTTCCAGATGTTCTCTTGATGTTTTCTGTATCCTGATGTTCCATTCCAGTCCAAAGGTTCCTGAGGTTCCATCTTCCCATCCCTCGTGGTCTGCAACCAGCCCGGCTGGGCTGTTAGGGCATGTAGTGGCCCAGTGGTCTGCGACCATCCACGCTGGGGTGTGTAGGGTGTTGGTGGGATTTCTCCATCTCACGGACCGAAGATCCTCATCGTCCATCTGAATTTTGTCTTGGATCTTCATCCTCAATCCATCCAAGTTCTGTCTCGGATCTTCATCCTCAACCCATCTGAGTTTCACCTCGGATCTTCACCCTCACATCTTGAATTCTAATGTAATTGAGTCGATGTTCGTTTTGCTCTTCATCTCCATCGTGGTCCATGACCACCCTGGCTGGGGTGTGTAGGGCGCATGGCATTGCAGCACTTCTTCTAAGTTCTACCTCCAAGCCTGAGTCTTCATCTACCTCCAAGCCTTAGTCTTCATCTACCTACATCTGAGTCTTGTCCTGTGCCATATGTCTCCATCTGCTCTTGTCCTCTGTCTGGCCTGCCGCCCTTGTCATTCCCAGCAGCAGTCTGAAAGGGTTTGGAACGGTCAGAGGACTGTTCAAGAGACAATCCTTGCATTGATGGTCTCACCTGGGCGTGCAGGTTTGGTAGAGGCCCTCCATTCCCAGTTCCTAGACTTGGACCGTCTCTCTGCAGGGGCATACATCTCTTGTCCCATGCTGGGGCGTGCCCCCTGGTGCTCCCTTCCATCTGCAGTGCAAAAAAAGTGGCCTTGCAAAGCATGATAGATGGGTTCTGTAGCATGTCTAAATACAGAAATTTGTAGCACATTAGTACATACTATGCAGTATGTACAAGTAAATTGTCGCCAATTTTCATCTTCAGTTTGAGAAATTAGCAGCATGTGTACTAATTTGCCATGGAGATTAGGTCTCCTGGAACATGTGAATCAAGGTTCTGCTTGAAACAATTTAATGCATCTGTAGCACATGCCAATGAAGTAAGATCATTTTTTGCACTAAACTAGACCTCTCAGAGTAAAGTAATACACACACGAGGTTATCACTGGATGGCTATAAAAAAGGTGTTAGTGCATGCTGGCCCCAGTTTTAGGAACCAGGGAAAGGTATGCAGAAGGTCTCAATGCATGTTGGCTCCAGAGATGATAAAAAGGGCAAGGAAGGCCAAAGGTATCAGTACATTTGGCCCCAGTGAAGATAAATAGGGCAAGGCATAAAGAATGTATCAGTGCATGTTGGTCCCAGTGAGAGTAACCAGGACAAGGAATGAAGGAGGTGTTAATTCCTTTTGGCACCAGTGAGAGTGTGCATGCTGCTCTGCTGTGTGAGTGAGATCCAGAATCTTTGTGCAAGCATACATGCATACACCTTAGAGGGAATTGATGTCAGAAAGAAGAAATGCCAGCACAAGAGAGAAGATGTACAGGAGATACCTTTTACATATTCTGATTGTGATATATGTTTCAATTGGAAATCAAATGTTACAAGAAACCAAAAATTCTACTCAACAGTAAGTAGGGATGTGCATTCGTTTGCGCCGAAATAGGAAATATAGATATTTCCTATTTTGTCATGTTTCGGGGGGTTGCCGAAATGATAGGAAAACACACGAAATGTGTGGTTTTCTTATCGTTTTTTTTTGAAGGGGGGGGGGGGAGAAAGGGCACATAAAAAAAAAAAAAACTCACCCCAACCCTGTCAGAGCCCCAAGGTGTCAAGTCTGGGTATTGCAACAATGCTGAGTTGCAGAAAGACCAACAAGGTATAGCATGAGGGGTTCTGCAGCATTTCAGCATAGCATGGGAGATGATCTGTCATCTGTACCACTTTTGTAACATAAGCTTTTATTATATTATCTATTTGAAAGCAATCTTACTGTTAGAGATGTGATGTGGCTAAACCTTTCAGATCGGCCTTCATTATCAGCCCACCTCATGAAATTTAATTTCCCGTGGTTCGGGTTGATTTTTTTTCGGTTGTCCCGAATCGAAAAACAAACAAACCACCCCAACCCTTAAGATTTAATTAATTACAATCCCCCACCATCCTGACCCCCCAAAACTTGCCTAAAGTCCCTGGTGGTCCAGTGGGGTCCCGGGAGCGATCTCCCCCTCTTGGGCTGTCGGCTGCTACTAATCTTGAACAAAATGAAGCCCTCCTCTCACCCGGCAGACCATATTCTCACCTGGCAGACCATATGGCAGACCATATTCTCACCCGGCAGACCATATTCCCACCAAACTTCTATTGTCCATCCCAGATGCCATAGCACAAACGCTAGCAGACATCACTAACTGTTCCTTATCACAAGGCTTCTACCCAGATGACCTTAAGATGGCTTCCCCAAACCACTTCTAAAGAAGCCTAACTCAGACCCCAACGACCCGAACAACTTCCGACCCATCGCCAACCTACCTCTCATAGCAAAGATTATGGAAAAATTAGTTAACACACAAATCTCAGATTACCTTGAAGACAACAAAATCCTCTTCCCCTCACAATTCGGATTCCGCAAAGCGTCCAGCACAGAAACCCTCCTGATATCTCTGACAGACCACCTGATCCTGGGTCTTGACAAAGACCATTCATTCCTACTGATCCTGTTGGACCTCTCAGCTGCCTTTGATACCATTAACCACGCAAGGCTCATAAACCAACCATTGGAATAGCAGGTACTGCCCTAACATGGCTCAAAACCTTCCTCAATAATAGAGGCTACAAAGTGAAAATCCACAATAAAGAATCCTCCCGTCATGACGCGCCTATAGGAGTCCCACAGGGATCCTCATTATCACCCACCTTGTTCAATATATACCTACTCCCGTTGTGTCAGCTACTAACAGATCTTAAACTCAAACACCTTATCTACGCAGATGATGTTCAGATAGTAATTCCCCTCAAAGAATCTCTCGCCAAAACCCTCGAATATTGGGAATCCTGCAGATCAAAAATCAATGACCTACTCTCCAGCCTTAATCTCATTCTAAACTCCTCTAAAACCGAACTAATACTTATTGCACCAGAAAACAACATTTATGCCTGCCAATCATCAAACATCCCTCTATCTTCACAAGTCAGAGACCTAGGAGCCACAATCGATAATAAAATGAACCTGAAAGTGTTTGTAAACCACACCACTAAGGAATGCTTTCACAAACTCCAAGTGTTGAAAAGGATAAAACCGCTCTTCCATTTTCAGGACTTCAGAACTATACTACAAGCAATAATCTTCGCAAAATTAGATTACTGTAATGCCATCCTTCTTGGCCTTCCATCCTCATACACCAAACCCCTTCAGATGGTCCAAAACACAGCCGCAAGAATGCTCACAAATTCCAAGAGAAGAGACCACATCTCACCAATCTTAAAAAATCTTCACTGGCTCCCCATTCACTTCAGAATCATCTACAAATCCATCACCATCATATACAAGTCCATCCAGCACCTTACTGCCCTGGATCTCCAATATCCATTGAGCCCACACGTCTCTCACAGACCAGCTAGAGAAGCCTACAGAGGATCACTCCAGGTACCGAATACAAAATCCACCCGGCACATAACTTCAAGAGACCGGGCTTTCTCGACCGCAGGGCCCGCACTCTGGAACTCCATCCCCTCAAGTCTGTGCCAAGAACCCTGCCTACCAACGTTCCGGAAAAGATTGAAAACTTGGTTATTTAAGCAAGCCTTCCCAGACAACTCATAACCACCTCCAGTTCCACCCAACAATGTAACCTCAATGTATCCTCCTGACACTGTAAATAATTCAGCCTCCTGGCATTGTAAATAATTAACTTATGTCAACCTGGCATTGTATATAATTAACTTATAACCTACTCTGCCTTCCTCTTCTTCTCCCAGTTTCTATTACCTTGTTCATTGTAACTGCAACCCTCATGCACCAGTTTATAGTTTTATTGTTACATGCACCCCCTGTTCGAATGTAAACCGACATGATGTGACCTGTTCATGAATGCCGGTATAGTAAAAAAAACCTAAATAAATAAATAAATAAATAAATAATCAAAATGTTGCCGATGGCCCTTTGCCCTTACCATGTGACAGGGCTATCGGTGCCATTGGCTGGCCCCTGTCACATGTTAGGAGCAATGGACGGCCCGTGCCATTTTTTAAGATGGCACTAGCTGGTTCTCATTCATTTGTCCTTTTAAGGTACTTTTGGCTATTCATGTCACTTTTGATGCCACATTGACATAGTCTGAAAGCATTACCATACATTCACTTTTCTGACTGATGTCTACCTATCACTTTTATTAGAATTGATGAAAAAAACCCAATTGTGGAGCCTAAAATAGACTGCAGTACTATTCTCATAGCCTTTAAAGCTAAACAAATGAACAAATAAAACAAATAAACATACTTTTTGTTGTTTATGTTGTTTTGAAATATTGAACTGAATGGAAGTACCCTACGAAATGAATGAAAGAATCAAAATGAATGTTTGTCTTCTGCATACCCCTAATACATAAATCAGGGAAGATCTGGTCTAAAATACTGCTTATTGAAAATTTACTAGGCTTTTCCAACATACACAGACTCTCTGATCATGTTTTTATTCTGTGGATGTAATTATTTTTATTCATCCGGCTGTTGAATATTTTTCTTATAGAAATTATTTTAAAGTCCATAATTTGAAAGAATTATCCCATGTAGAAGATTTTTCAAGTCACACCACTTTTTATTCCTTTTTTATAAACCTGGTCCTTTTATGTTATTTATTATTTGATTCATATCCCTTTTTTCAGACACTTCAAAGAGGATTTAATTCCTGGTATTTCCCTTTCTCCAATGAGCTCACAATATAATAAGGATATGTATTAAATGCAATATTTTATCAGGGGGGAGAGGAAAATATTGCAGGGTGATCCTTTGATATTTTACCTCTCTCTCATGGATTTATCATTGCATTCTTTTTTATCACAGAAAAAATCTGCAATAAAAACAAATGTTGCAGGTGCCGCAAAAATGCATGATGGCAGATTGCTTTGCATTGTTGTGATCCTGCTTGCGGCAGGGCCGCAAGCAGGCTCTTACCTTGGCCTGGAGGCCGCACTTCAAGCTGGGGCCTTGCCTGGGGCTGCCAACGCCGGGTGCTCCCGTGACCCAGCCCCCATCTTGCCGGCAAGGCAAGAGCCGTGCCGGGCCTTCCCGATGCGGCAGAAAGCCGCCGACACCACTGTCTGGCTCCGCGGCTTGGAGGCCACATCCCCAGACTGTCCTTCGTGGCTGGAGCCACTCTCCCCCCTCCTTCAAGCGGCAGGAGAGCCACCTTGTGTGTCGGGCTCTGTTTCCTCAGCTCAGCCCTGCTCCATCTCCTCAGTGGCAGCATGGCCGCTGTCCAGGGACTTGCCCCTTTCTCCTTAGGGGCGGGCCTGCAGCTTCTCCTCTGATTTAAAGGGCCAGTGCAGGTGCGGCCCTTATGGAGCTCCTCCCAGGGAGTTGCCTCTTCTGCCTACTTAAGGACTCTTTGCACATTCACTCATCACCTTGGCAAGGGCTCAGTCCTCCCTAGGACTTCTCTGTCTTGTTCCTGCCTGGCTTCCTTGACATCTTCGTCTCTTGATCCTGATGTTATCTGTAGTATCTGGATGTTCCGCTCCTAATGTTGCAGTCCTGATGACCCAGGTTCTGAGTAACCCATGACCTCTGGAGGTTCCTGTTTTTATTGTTGATGTTCCGCTCCCTAGTTCTCCTGTTCCGACCTCAGAGGATCCTAGGGTTGCTCAATCCTTCCTTGTGTCTCGTCCTGCGCATGCCCGCTCCCCTCGTGGTCCGCGACCAGCCTTCTGGCTGGGTAGGGTGCTTGGAGGACAGTGTGGTCCGTGACCAGCCTATGGGCTGTTTAGGGTGCCTGAGGGACTGTTCTCGCCCGTCTTGTCTGTTCCAAGTTCCAAGACCTCATTCTGTCTGTTCCAAGAACTCATCCTGTCTGTTCCAAGACCTCGTCTCGTCTGTTCCAAGACCTCGTCTCATCTGTTCCAAGGTCTCGCCTCATCTGTTCCAAGGCCTTCAGCTAACCTGACCTCTGTCCAGCTTGCCACCTCTGATGCTCCCTGCGGCAGGTCCGAAAGGGCTGGGAATGGTCAGATGACCGTTCAGAGACCACCATAGCGTTGGTGGTCTTTCCAGGGTGTGCAGGTCCGGTGGAAGTTCCGGCTCTCCAGATTCCTCATGTCCACCCAGTGGGACTAGTCTCACCGCAGGGGCAAACATCTTGTCCCGTGCCTAGGAGCACCCCCTGCTGCTCCCGTCCACCGTGCACAACATGCATTGGGCCATCATCATTTTAAAGGGCCAAGTGTCATGAAATACTTCCTCCCCAAAAGCTTTAAAAACTTCCCTGGGGTCTTACAAAATACCGACTTAGCCCTCTGCCAGTTTTCGAGGTGGTGCCAAATATAAAAGTAAAAAAAAAACCAAAAATTAACTGTTATGGAAAAACTTTCCAAACCCCATCTATTTTGTAAAAATACCCTCATTCCAAACAAATCCATCCTCATTTATAACCCAAATCCTGCCCCCGTGCACCCTTCCCAAAAAGGCCAGAATCCCAGATGCCTAGTGCACTCCTCCCCCTCCCCTTACATGCCATAGTATCTGGTGGTTTAAGGTTTTATTGAATCTCCACTCCCAGAATCATCCTCAATTAAGCATCACTGGTAGTAGTGTAGGCCCAGAGTGCCCTCTATCTTTGAGCCTAGTAGATACCATATACAAAATGGCACCTATCTGCGATTGCCCCATCATGCTATTGGGGTAATGGCTGATCAGCACCATTTTTCAAAATGGTGTTGAACAGGCCCAGAGCTAGGGTCCAGAGCCAACATCCAATACTACCATGGTAAAATGTCTACAACTCCATCAAATGCAATAAAATAATGAGGCTGATATTTTTCTAATTCAGTCATGTAATTTTATAAACATAGAATTATGTGTACATTAGCTGCTTGAATGGATTTGCAAAATGCATGCATGTAAAGTACTAATTATAATATGGCATGTTTGGGGCTTAAATACCATTAGATATTGCAAATATCATGTGATATTGCCATAATATGGCTATATTGTGCAGTAAACAGCAATAAATACTCTTGAATGCAGTTTAGCCTTATCACGGCTCAGTTAATCTAGGTCTAAATTTATACCTGAAGCAATTGAAGGTAAAGTGATAAGCTTAAGGTCAGAAGGAGCAGCAGTGGGATTTGATTCCTTATTTCCCTGATTTGCAGCTCACTGCTCTAATCACTATGTTTCTCCTCCACTTATAATTCTTAATATCAAAGCATTTAATAATTGTTACAGTAGTAATAAATATTTAAGACAGATATATCCAAGTGATTAGTACCCATGGCTATGCAACTAAATTGGTTGTGAGCCCTTGTGCTGTGGCATGATTGATGCAGCCTAACAGGTGACCCCACTAGGCACACACCAACAGCTGTCAGACATATCCTTGGCTGGGACTGAGCTGGACCTTCACCTATTCCAGCCACATTCCCTGCAGGTTGAGCCCTTGGGTTCCAGGGGCTGGCAGGACTTAGGAGAATGTCCCAAAGAAAGTTCAGAATGAGAGAGTCCAGAGACAGGCTAGGGTCATGGCAGGCAGCAATCAGATACTTACCAGGTTCAGGATTAGCGTCAGAGAAGGCAGTGATCAAGGCGGAGTTGGGGACCATAGCAGTGGTCAATGGTAGGCAGCAGGCAAGAGAGAGCATGGGGTCCACAGCAGTGGTCAATAACAGGAAAGCAGGCAGTCATAAGACTGAATGAGGCAAGGCAGGCTTACAAGGCAGGCTGGAACAGGAACTGGAGCATGATAGGGTCTGGAGAAGCAAAATGCACTGCAAAGCTACAGGAGACCTGTAGCTGAGATTTAAATACGCAGCTGAGTTGATATGATTAGGAAGTGCTGGCTTGAGGTTCTCACTGTGTAGCCTTCTTAAGCTGGCATGCATTGTGCACACGTGTCTAGCAAGGCCATCATCAAGGGGCATGGAATTGTGGCGTGCTGGAGTCTGGGTGAGTCAGGCTGCTTGCAGAGCCATACCTCAAGGGGCCAAACATTACAGCAACTGTTCTACTAAAATGTAATTTTTACAAAATCATTACTGCTACTTCGTATTTGACATTTTTTTTTCTGTTTTTACCCTGGGCCCAGAGTAAACTTTTTTATTGACACTGGAAGTCATTTTTTAGAAAATATTATAGGCTTCAGAGACATATGCAACATTTGAAAAAGACACATTTATGTTTTGATTTAAGATAAGCCCATGAGAATCATCCATTATTCATTTGCTTCTCATTTGCTCTGTTTAAAAATTGAAATGTAGAGTGAATTATAATTTACTGTTGATATTTACATTTATTTAACAATTGCACTTTTATTTATGTATGTGTGTCAGGAATCATGGCTGTTCCTGGAATGGAGAAATCCCTTTAGAGTATCTGCTGCTGTCAGACATATGAATCCTGGTGCTTTGAATTTTCCAATGTTGGTATAGAAGACCAAATGTCATCTCTTTAAGGACTACAAACACTGTCCTAGACAGGCCCAACCAAATAGCCATGACCCTAGCTACAAGAAACACGACTATCTTGAGTCTTTCTACACTCCCAGTAGCATCTTGTATCTGGCAAAACGTTTAGTAGACCCAGAGGACTACTCCTTCAGGGTACGTCCAAGCTGTTGCAGATCTTTATGTCATCTGCAAAAACATACATTTTTCCTTCTAACTTCTTTGGATTATCACTACAAGATATTGACAGAACATGTCCCAGACCAATTCCAGAAGCACTTTACTAGTCACCTTTCTTTCCTCAGACTGAATTCCCTAAATGACACTATAGTGATACATGGAAATGACTCCGAGGAAAGAAAGGTGAAACGTGATCTAGGAAAGCTTGAGGAGTAGTTGAATGCTTGGCAGTTAAGATTTGATGCCAAAAAGTGCACAGTAATACATTTGGGGTGAGGAAATCTACAGGATCTGTATATAATAGAGAGCAGAGATGTGCATTTATTTTTCCCAAATTAGACAATTTCAATGAAATTGTCTAATTCGGCATGGGGCGGGGGCAAAGCAAACCGAAAATAATTTTTCCAAAATTTCTGAAAAATTCGTATTTCGGGTTACTGCGCACTAACTTAGTGGACTTAGTGCGCACTATCCCGAAAATCGGGGGCCCAGGAAAAAAAAACCACGAACCGCGGGAAAAACGAAACTTCCCATGGGGCCTGAAAATGAAGCGTGAAATGAAAAAAAAAAAAACCCACAATGCACATCTCTAATAGAAAGAGATTGATGTACATGGACCAGAAGACAGCTTTCAGAATGATAGTGTCTAATGATCTAAAGAAAGCAAAAAATAGTGACATGGCAGTGACTAGGTGCAATGAAGCAAGGGGGCAGGGACAGGGAAATCAACTATGAGTGACAGGAAGAGGCCTTGGGGGCTGTCTCCTAGGAGGACAGGCAGAGATTCCCAGGACACAAAAGTGAGAGGTTTTAGGTGTACTGACCCAAGAAAGAGGGAGAGAGGAAGAAAGAGCTGCCTTTGCTGAGGTATAGGATTTGTTAACTGCATTGGAAGTTTAATTATTGAACTGCATTAAAAATGTGCTTTTTTGGACTGCATTGAAGGTTTGGGTTTTTGAATAGCATAGAAATCTTTTTTTTTTTAAACAGCTTGAAACATTTTTTTCCCTCAAAGTTTGTTTTGGGAAACTGAACTGAATAGTCACTTTTGGAGTGAACTGGGATTTTTTTTTTTTTTTTTTTTTTTTGCACTGTGTATTATTTTTCTACAGACACTGCAAAGCAGTAAACTTATTTGGAAAAAGGGTAAAGATCCAATGGTCTTGCAGACAGCTATGCTCCCTCTGGAGAGTTGTTTTTCCTAACTCAGATACTGAGAATTAAGGTGTTCTTCTGTTTATGTGGCTTTCTAACTCCATTGGCTGTCAGGCATCACTCTTGGGGCAACCAGCCTTACAGGACAGACTTTGCTGGGATCCAGATGTAAGGGAACAATTTATAAAAATAGAGTTCATATTCCTGCTATACCTCCTACAAATCTGTCTCCCAGCAAAAGACATAAAGAGTCAGAGGGGTTACAGGGCTCTGAAGTACCCTTAGGCCAGGGTGACGTTTGCAACTCTTCATGCCACTAAATATACCCAGATAAGTTTGAAGTTAGCCGAATATGTTATCCAGCTAACTTTAGACCTGATCAATAGCAGGTCTAAAATTAACTAGATTAATTAGCTGGATAAGTTTGAATGTCACTACTTATCTGGTTAACCGGGTCACTTATCAAAATGCATTAGGGCTCTAACACACGTTAAATGTGTGAAGGACCTGCTGTTAGCAAAAGTCCGTGAACAGGAGTGCCATAGGCAAAGACAGATAAGGCTTCAAGCAGAGGTGGAAACAGCAGGTACTTCAGAGAGTTCTGCTGCTAGCCCAAGCAGGAGCAACACTGTGTCAGCGACAGATAGTACCTCCTCCTCCACGTCAGAACGTCCAAGGCACGTTGCCTATAAAGATTCATCTTTTGTGCAATGGGCGAGAGAGAAAGCAGCTGGCATGAGTGACTCTCAGCCCGCCCAAGCAAAGGAGACACCAGCACAGCTGTCAGTGACACGGTATCTCTCAGAGCCGATAGAGAACATGCAGACAGATCTGCTGGCATATTGGGCACACAAGTCCATGGTCTGGCCACACCTAGCCAAAGTGGCTCAGTGATATCTGTCATGTCCACCAACCAGTGGGCCCAGTGAACGTGTCTTTTCAATGGCAGGGGATATCATGAGCCCTCACCGCTCAAGGCTGGCACCAGAGTTGATGGAAATGCTAGTGTTTTTTAAAGTAAACCTGCCTTTGCTTGGGTTTCCAAATTTTCCCTGTGAAAGGCAAGAGGAATAAAAGCAATTGAAAGCCTTACAGCAGCTCCAACTGCCTCCTATGCTCCAGATAATATAAGTACTGCAGCACATGTACCTGACCTCAAATGCTGTGCCTGACCGTCCACTGCCCAGGCCGTATGTCCCTACAAGGGCCTGACTTCAAACACTGTGCCTGACCATCAACTGTCCAGGCCTTATGTTCCAACAAGTGTTTGACCTCGATTGCTCTGCCTTTCCGTCCAGGCCTTCTGTCCCTAGGTGGGATTGACCTCTTGCACGACTACTCTGCCTGTCCATCCAGGCCTTCTGTCCCTAGGTGGGATTGACCTCTGTCCTCGAGTGCTTTGCCTGTCCGTCCAGGCCTTATGTCCCTAGCTGGGATTGACTTCTGCCCTCGAATGCTTTGCCTGTCCATCTAGGCTTAATGTTCCTACAAGTGTTTGACCTCGATTGCTGTGCCTGTCCGACCAGGCCTTATGTTCCTACAAGTGTTTGACCTCGACTGCTTTGCCTGTTCATCCAGACCTTATGTCCCTAGGTGGGAATGACCTCTGTCCTCGAATGCTTTGCCTGTCTGTCCAGGCTTAATGTTCATACAAGTGTTTGACCTCGATTGTTGTGCCTGTCCGTCCAGGCCTTATATTCCTACAAGTGTTTGACCTCGATTGTTTTGCCTGTCCATCTAGGCCTTATGTTCCTACAAGTGTTTGACCTTGACTGCTTTGCCTGTTTGTCCAGGCCTTATGTCCCTAGGTGGGATTGACCTCTGTCCTCGACTGCTTTGCCTGTCCATCCAGGCCTTATGTTCCTACAAGTGTTTGACCTCGATTGCTTTGCCTGTCCATCCAGGCCTTATGTTCCTACAAGTGTTTGACCTCGATTGCTTTGCCTGTCCATCCAGGCCTTATGTCCCAAGGTGGGATTGACCTCTGTCCTCGAATGCTTTGCCTGTCCATCCAGGCATGTCCCTAGCTGGGATTGACCTCTGTCCTTGAATGCTTTGCCTGTCCGTCCAGGCTTAATGTTCCTACTAGTTTTTGACCTCGATTGTTGTGCCTGTCTATCCAGACCTTGTGTTCCTACAAGTGTTTGACCTCGATTGCTGTGCCCGTCCATACAGGCCTTATGTTCCTACAAGTGATTCACCTCTGCCCTGGAATGCTGTGCTTGTTTGTCCAGGCCTTATGTCCAGTCCTAATGGCTGAACTCTCATTGCAAAGGGAAACCTCAGTCTCTGGCAATTAAAACTAGTAATCCTTCACAGCATGGATCCTTAAATAAAACAAAGAGTTTTCTTTAGTTTCAGGGTAGAGAAGAGAACTTCCTTCATCTTGGTTATGAAGTCATGATCTGTTTGCAAATGATTAAATCCTAACAATTTGTACCATTATACACTCTAGTGGCCAATCCATTCCAAGGAGCCCTTTCCTGCTCAAAGAAAGGGAACTCTCCTCAGTGTTGCAGCCTATCTCTTAGGACCTGTTGACCCATGTTGAATAGCTGTTCACATGGCACCCTGCTCCATGTCTCCACACTTTGAAGGCTCGTGCTTCACTCTAGGGGCCAACCCATTCCAAGGAGCCCTTTTCTGCTCTTAGGAAAGGGAACTCTCCACAGTGTTGCAGCCTATCTCTTAGGACATGTTGACCCATGTTGAACTGCTGTTTAGGGGTGAACCCATCCTAGGGAGCCATTTCCTGTGCAAAGGAAAGGGAACTCTCCCCGGGTGTAGCCTGCCTGTATCTATCTACCATCTGACCCATGTTGAACCGCTGTTTAGGGGCAAACCCATTCTAGGGAGCCCTTTCCTGCGCAAAGGAAAGGGAACTCTCCCTGGGTGTAGCCTGCCTGTTTCTACCCTCTGACCCATGTTGAGCCGCTGTTCACATGCACCCTCCTCCGCCTCTGCCTTGAAAATTCTCATTTGTATATTCAAGTTTCATATCACCAAAATTCCAGCAAGAGTGGAGATGCTAGCACATATCAAATCTTGATTCTTCTAAAGTATAATTCATCTGTATGTACTCTTTTCTATCTGTGTTACTAGGTGCCAAGCATAGTACTTCTTCTTAGCTTCGGAATAGTAAAGTTCTTCAAAGCCTCTGTTTCTACTAACACAACAGCTGGCATTTGGGATTTTGCTTCACTTGATGAAGTCCTTTTTATTAGTGTTTTACCTCCGGTTGTTTCTTCCATTTTGAAATCAGCCTCTTTCTATGCCAAGCAATACTCTTACTGCTTTCCAGCCTCCCTGTCTTTTGTCAAGGATATTCTCACACTACAGTCCCTGGGAATCCCTGGTGCAGCCAGCCTGATTTTAAAATACCAGCGAGAGCCCACTGGATCCCAATGGAAACCCCCCCACTTTAGGGGTGAGCCCATTCTAGGGAGCCCTTTCCTGTGCAAAGGAAAGGGAACTCTCCCTGGGTGTAGCCTGCCTGTATCTTCCCTGTGACCTATGTTGAACCGCTGTTCCATTTTGAAATCAGCCTCTTTCTATGCCAAGCAGTACTCTGACTGCTTTCCAGCCTACCTGTCTTTTGTCAAGGATATTCTCACACTAAAGTCCATCGCGGTCCCGTGTGTAGCCAGCCTGTATCTACCCTCTGACCCATGTTGAACTGCTGTTTAGGGGCGAACCCATTCTAGGGAGCCCTTTCCTGCGCAAAGGAAAGGGAACTCTCCCTGGGTGTAGCCTGCCTGTATCTTCCCTGTGACCTATGTTGAACCGCTGTTCCATTTTGAAATCAGCCTCTTTCTATGCCAAGCAGTACTCTGACTGCTTTCCGGCCTACCTGTCTTTTGTCAAGGATATTCTCACACTACAGTCCCTGGGAATCCCGGGTGCAGCCAGCCTGATTTTAAAAGATCAGCGAGAGCCCATTGGACCCCAATGGAAACCCCCTACTTTAGGAGCAAACCCATGCCAGGGAGTTCTTTCCTGTGCAAAGGAAAGGGAACTCTCCCCGGGTGTAGCCTGCCTGTATCTTCCCTGTGACCCATGTTGAACCACTGTTCCATTTTGAAATCAGCCTCTTTCTATGCCAAGCAGTACTCTGACTGCTTTCCGGCCTACCTGTCTTTTGACAAGGATATTCTCACACTAAAGTCCATCAGGGTCCCGTGTGTAGCCAGCCTGGTCTACCCTCTGACCCATGTTGAACCGCTGTTTAGGGGCGAACCCATTCTAGGGAGCCCTTTCCTGCACAAAGGAAAGGGAACTCTCCCCAGGTGTAGCCTGCCTGTTTCTACCCTTTGACCCATGTTGAAACACTGTTTAGAGGCGAACCCATTCTAGGGAGCCCTTTCCTGCTCATAGGAAAGGGAACTCTCCCCAGGGCTCTTGTTTGAATATTTGCTACTACCACCAAAATCGGCACCCACAGATGCTCCACTCCACCCAGGCATAGTTCATCATGTTTCAGGTCCTAGCACTCGTGTTAGACTCTCTGGTCCCTGTTTCAAGATGGGTCTGGTGCACAGTATGCACAGTTGACAGTCCCACCACATGCTGAGCCTCGTCTTGTCTTGCCTCCTTGTCTTTCCCTTATCAAACCACAGGGAGCTGACTACCTCGGCTGTGCCAGCCTGTCTTGCCCCTATCAACTTTCTGCCACTCTGCCTTGCTGCCAATAACCAGATGACTCACTCAACTCCTTGTGGTGTTATTGCCCTCTCATGGTTCCTCAGTGTGTTGGTGCTAGTCTTTCTGATTGCTATGTTCCCCCTTCATTGTGCTGTAGGATGTCAATGCCACTTGTTTTGCCGCTTTGCCTGTTGTGCTGCCTTCAAGGGTTCATGCATCTGTTATTGGTGCTCTCTATTGAAGCTGTGGTGTGTTTTTGACACTCTCGCTGCACTCTTGCCACTTCTGGTACCCCTTTGCACCTTTTCAGTGCCTTAGGCTATTCATGCCACTTTTCCACAGTCTAAGTACCTTGGAGCTCTTTTGTTGTTGTGATGATTGCTCCCAAGAAGTTTCATCAAAATTGATAATAAAACCCCAATTTTGCAGCCAAAAATAGACTGGAAATCCTTCCCCCATTGACTTTAATGGGAACTGGAAAACAAATTCACATATCAACATATCGGGGTGCCATACATCCGAATGCAATGGAATTGAACCCTGACGAATACGTATCACGAATGCAACGAAACATTTTTGGCTGCACATCCCTAGGAAATAACAGTTTCAAAACAACACAGGAAAGAGGTAAACCAGGAGAGAGAAAAGGCATGAGAAGTAAACTGGGCAGCAGCAGCAAAAGTGGCAACTGGCAACAAAATAGCAAGGTGCTGAGGGAACAAACCCTGAGGTTTTAAGTATTCTCAGCAAGAACGTTTGGCTCCTCCACCTTTTCAAATTAGTCTGGAGAATACAAGGCAATCTACTTTTAGTTATATTGGACCATTATGATGCAACAATGTTCCCGTGGATCTATGATTGAAATCTAATTTGTGTAAGTTTCAAAAAGGTATTAAGACCCCGCTGTTTATTCAAGCTTGTAACCTAACCTAGGATGACTACTATGAAATTACTTGATTGCTGTTATTTTTAAATATGCTTTGTTTACTAAAATCTTGTTTTCTGTTTTAAATTATTATGATGAGTATTTTATTGTATTAATTTGATTGCTTTTGTATAGATATTTTAATCTTGAATTTCTTTTGAATATGTACATCATTTTGATGTCTATGTTACGATTTGAAGTATATTAGATTGAATTGCATTACTGTAGTCATGCCCTCAGTTCTTCTACTACTTGCATAGAAATTTGGGGAAACACAATAGAAGGAGTTTATGGTTAAAAAGTTGACAAATGATATTCATCTTTGAACTTTTGATTATGCCTGCAATTTAAAATGTCAGGGCCTGAGGCTTCAATTAAACAGAAGTACCACCTACCCTTGGGAGTTAAATGCCCAGAGAAAAGTAGGTGGTCAAGGTACAAATAAAGAGAGGGAAATCTGGATGTATATGCTAAACTACAAGGCCAATTTGGAGGCACTTGCACCCAGCAAGAGGCTTTCCACATAATCCAGGGTGAAGGTTACCAATATGATGGAGTTTCCTCATACATGGGTATACTCTGGCAGTATGCAACGCCATATCTGGAGCTGTGGGAGCAGGGCAGCCCTGCTATGCCCCTCATCCTACACCTTCAGATCTTTGTGCCACTCAGCCTTTTTGCTATGCACAGATTTTACATCTTGATAGGGATGTGAATCGTGTCCTCGATCGTCTTAACGATCGATTTCGGCTGGGAGGGGGAGGGAATCGTATTGTTGCCGTTTGGGGGGGTAAAATATCGTGAAAAATCGTGAAAAATCGTGAAAAATCTAAAAATCTAAAAATCGCAAAACCGGCACATTAAATCGCAAAACCGGCACATTAAAACCCCCTAAAACCCAGGAGGTCGTTCAGCGAGGGTTCCGGCGCCTCGCTGAACGACCTCCTGCAGTCGATCTCCTGCCGGCGCCATTTTCCGTACGAAAACGATTCGCGGCGGGAAATCACTCCCTGACCCCCGCTGGACCTCCAGGAACTTTTGGCCAGCTTGTGGGGGGCCTCCTGACCCCCACGAGACTTGCCAAAAGTCCAGCGGGGGTCCGGAAGGACCTTCTGCCGTCCAATCGTGTTCGTCTATGGCCGCCGCCATTTTTCGGCGCCATTTTGGAAAATGGCGCCGGCTGAAGACAACAAGATTCAGGAGCAGGAGCCCGTTCCGGACCGCTGCCGTTCCGGACCGCCGCTGGACCCGCAGGTTATTTAACTCATTTGGGGGGGGGGTTCGGGAGGGTGGGGGATTTAATTTAAAGGGTCGGGGGTGAGTTTTAGGGGGTTTTAGTGTGCCGGCTCACGATTCTAACAATTTATAACGATAAATCGTTAGAATCTCTATTGTATTGTGTTCCATAACGGTTTAAGACGATATTAAAATTATCGGATGATAATTTTAATCGTCCTAAAACGATTCACATCCCTACATCTTGATGTTCTTATCTTCTTTCTGCCTGTACCTTCCTGGCATACTCCAGCTCTTACACTTTGAGGACATCTTGCCAATCCGGGTGCTGCTGTGCACCTCTCCTATGCTTTTGAAAATTTGATATCACTCTATCTGATTCTTGGTCTCTTTATCTGTACCTTGGGATTTTTTCTGCCATGTTTTCTGCTTAGTTCCCCTTTCATGGTTCCTTAGGGTCCAGATGCCTCTTTTGGTGCTACTTTGCCTCTCGTGATGCCATCAACTGTTCTTCACACTATTGGTGGGCTGACATCCTCTTTTAAATCCTTGAGGTGTTCTTCCTCTTCTTTGCTTCACTTACATTGCACTAGAGAACTCGAGCCAGTCCCGGAAGCCTGGCACCCCATTGCGGAGCCTTATGCTACTATTTATGTCACTTTTGATGCCACTTTCCCACACTCTAAATACTTTGCAGTTCTTTCCATCGTCTTATGATTTCTTCTCACAAGTTTAATTAGAATTAATTTAAAATATCACTATTCTAGAGCAGTGGTTCCCAACCCTTTCCTGGAGGCAGTGCATGCAAATTTTCTCTCATACATATTCATTGTGGATATCCTGAAAACCTGACTGGCAGTGGGGTCCCCAGGACAGGGTTGGGAACCAATGTTCCAACCATAATCACTGTGGCCTAAAACATCCAGCTTTCAGATGCCATGGTTCAACCAGCCATATCCACTGAGGCCTGACTTATTCTGCATAAGTCTGTCTTACTCCACCCACCACCCCTGAGGCCTGACACATCCAACTTCAACATGCCATGCTCCAACCACATCAAAACAGTCTTAGAAATGATCAGGATCCATTATATGTTCAAATGGACTTCGCAGTTTCTAAGAATGATACATTTTCTGCCTGCATATCTATTTCACAAATGCTGCAAGGATCTGACATGGACAACACCACAGGTTCGGGGGAGTTACAGCTATACCTCTGGTTGCATTGCTTTGTTCTATCATTCCAGGTTTTAAAAATTATTAACAAACACCACTTCTGTCATCTTTGCTAAAAGCTATTCTTTCCACATTTCAGTGCACACTCACTTTACTGCTCTGTGCATGTGCAAGAACTGGAAAATACCTTTGGGGGTGTTATTGCTACCCTTCTCACTGTGTTGCTCTGCTCCTACTATTCCAGTTCCTAAGATATAGCAACACCACTGCTGCTGCTGCTGCCATTCCAAGTCTATCTTGGTAAGTTAGAATGCTTCCTCTACTGCTCCAGCTCTGTTCAAGTTTCTTGTCAAATCCCCTTCCCCGATAGTACTTGCCCATTTTTTATTTTGTCCTAGCCATACATTGCTTTGCTAATTTACTAAACAGTCCTCAGGCTTTTAATACTATTCTTATCTTTATCAATAGTACTCACCTTCTTCCCATCTCTTCCTCTTGCCACTGCTCTCCATTGTTCCGCACACTTGCTTCACCACTTTATGAATCATATTTTTATTTTATAGCTAAATCACAGTTTCCCTGCACTATGCATGTGGTAGGGATGTGCAGCCAAAATGTTTTCGTTGCGTTAGCGATTCGGATTCGTGGAGGGTCAATTCCGTTCCATACGGACGTATGACGCCCCAATGCATTAATACGGCGAGTAAATTCGTGTCCCAGCTAAAATTAAAATTAACTACAACCCCCCACCCTCCTGACCCCCCCAAGACTTACCAAAACTCCCTGGTGGTCCAGGGGCGAGTCCAAAAGCCATCCCTGCATTCTCACACCCTCGTTTGCCGGTTTCATCATGGCGCCGATAGCCTGTGTCACAGCGGCTACTGGTGCCATTGGTCAGTCCCTGTCACATGGTCACTGGCACCATCTTGTGCTCCTACCATGTGACAGGGGCTGACCAATGGCACCGGTAGCCCCTGTGACATAGTATGGGCAAAGGCTATCGACGCCATTTTGAGTCCTGGCATCGGACGGCCGGCGTGCACGATGTCGCTCTGGGACCCCCGTTGGACCCACAGGGACTTTTGGCCAGCTTGGGGGGGCCTCCTGACTCCTACAAGACTTGCCAAAAGTCCAGCGGGGATCCGGGAGCGACCTCGTGCACGCCGGCCATCCGATGCCAATACTCAAAATGGCACCAATCACCTTTGCCCTCACTATGTGTGACATAGTGAGGGCAAAGGCGATCGGCGCCATTTTGAGACGCAAAGGCCGATCACATTTGCCCTCACTATGTGTGACATAGTGAGGGCAAAGGCGATCGGCGCCATTTTGAGACGCAATCGCCTTTGCCCTCACTATGTGTGACATAGTGAGGGCAAAGGCGATCGGCGCCATTTTGAGTATTGGCATCGGACGGCCGGCCCCCGTTGGACCCACAGGGACTTTTGGCCAGCTTGGGGGGGCCTCCTGACTCCTACAAGACTTGCCAAAAGTCCAGCGGGGATCAGGGAGCGACCTCGTGCACGCCGGCCGTCCGATGCCAATACTCAAAATGGCGCCGATCGCCTTTGCCCTCACTATGTCACACATAGTGAGGGCAAAGGTGATCGGCGCCATTTTGAGATGCAATCGCCTTTGCCCTTTGCCTTTGCGTCTCAAAATGGCGCCGATCACCTTTGCCCTCACTATGTCACACATAGTGAGGGCAAAGGTGATCGGCACCATTTTGAGACACAATCGCCTTTGCCCTCACTATGTGTGACATAGTGAGGGCAAAGGTGATCGGCGCCATTTTGAGTATTGGCATCGGATGGCCGGCGTGCACGAGGTCGCTCCCGGACCCCCGCTGGGCTTTTGGCAAGTCTTGTGGGGGTCAGGAGGCCCTCCCAAACTGGCCAAAAGTCCCTGTGGGTCCAACGGGGGTCCCGGAGCGACCTCGTGCACGCCGGCCGTTCGATGCCAGGACTCAAAATGGCGCCGATAGCCTTTCCCCATACTATGTCACAGGGGCTACCGGTGCCATTGGTCAGCCCCTGTCACATGGTAGGAGCACAAGATGGCGCCGGTGACCATGTGACAGGGACTGACCAATGGCACTGGTAGCCCCTGTGACACAGGCTATCGGCGCCATGATGAAACCGGCAAACGAGGGTGTGAGAATGCAGGGATGGCTTTTGGACTCGCTGCTGGACCACCAGGGAGTTTTGGTAAGTCTTGGGGGGGTCAGGAGGGTGGGGGGTTTAAATTTTTATTTAGGAGGCCGAATAAAACAGAAATCTGTTTAATACGTGGGGAGTCGCAATGCGTTTCGCCTCCCCACGTATTTAACAGGACAAAATAAGTTGCGGATTACAAATACATGGAAAACGGATGCACATCCCTAGCATGTGGTTACCTATAAATGCATGGCTTAGTCCATGACGGAAACATATGCTACTAGACTCATGGATCAGCAGGTGCAGTCATATTTCAACAGAAAAAAGCATCCCTCTCTCCAGTTGCCTCTATGCTTGAATGGAATGACTTGCTTCTTCCATGCCAATCTGCCTTAATGCTTTGCCCCTCATCTATACCATTTGCTGCTTGGTCTTGCTACCATGAACAGATTTTACTCCTGGGAGTCCTTAACTTCTTTTGCCAGTGTACCTTCCTGGCATACGCCAGCTCTTACAACTTCAGGTCTTTTGCTAATCTTGGATGCTACTGTGCACTTCTCCTATGATTTTGAAATCTTGATACCAATTGTTGACCCTAATCAGAGATTAGTTCATCTCTGAAGATGTTATCCTTCTGGTCAAGCAATACAACCTTGAGCACTGCTAAGGGTTAAATTTAGTGAAGAAGAATATAGGTCATTAAATACAAAAGAATCTACAAGACTTGGTAGACAGCTTAAGGGCTAACTAACTACAATATAGTGATAAATGCTGGAATTAGAGTATCTTGTTATAAGGCACTAACATTTACATCATGGACATAATGTGGCTTTAGCTAGTATACATCAAAGTACAAACCAGAATATTTGTGGCATGCTAAATTAAATACTTTCACTTGGAACAAGCAAAGGTGAGAAGTGCTAGCAGATGTGCCAGCTAGCAGATGATGTGAGGAGTCCAGCATGATATACGACAGTAGTCTCCAACCCTGTCCTGGGGGCCCATCAGCCAGTCGGGTTTTCAGGATAGGTCCAAAAAAGCAAACTGGAAACCGATCCAAAACAGCAGTTGTGACCAAAACAAGAGGATCAGTGAACACCAGGAGTTCTTTTATTTTGCACAAAACATCATAAAAAGCCCGACTCAAGCCGAGTTTCGCTCTTTGAGCTGCTTCAGGGGCACCTCCACTCAAATGCCGGTACAAACACTTCCGTGGCAAGTTCCACTTCAGGCAGGAACTCAGCCGAATAGATACTAGCCTTTAGACAGTCAGAGCCATACATTTTACAGCCGGAAAAATCTACAATGCCAAGAAAGTCAAAGATAGAAAGGTGTCCATGATCATACTGTTACACACCCTGCCCGCGGCCGTTCTGTGCACGGGACCGCTCAACTTCGGGGTTCCACAGTGGGTCCCAATTCAGACTCCCTTGCGGCTCTCGCTAGTCCAGGTAGGCCCCGGTGTCCCGCGGCAGTGGTCGCCGGGCCTGTGGCTATGCGCCAGGTCTCACACTGAGCCTCAGCGTCCTCAGCATCCAGGGCAAAGCCTCTAGGTGCGCACGCATGGACTAGCCGCTCTGATGTAGGCTCCAGGGTGGCGCCTAGTTCCGCAGCGCACCCTGATTGAGTTCCTGTTAAAAGGAAGCTCCTGGCCTCACTTCCTTGCCTTGGCAATCAGGTCGGTTTGCTCCTGAGATTGCCCTTGTTCATGTATCTTGCTTGCTTGTCCCTAGTCTCGTTCCAGGATCCTTCTGTTCCAGTTCTGTTCCTGCTTGTTCCTGCTTCCTAATCCTGCTTGTGCCTACGTCCATCTGTTCCTCTCCCTGGTCTTACCCCAGACTGACTTACTGGTAAAGACCTCAACTTGTTCCTGAATTACCTGCCTGCCTAAGACCTCAGCCTGTTCCTTGACCTCGTCTGACCTCCGGCTCCTGACCCTTGCTTCGTTGACCACTCCTTGGACAAAATTCTGGATTCTGACCTTTGCCTGCCTGACCTTGTCCATTGATTCTGGCTCTGTCCCTAGCCTTGTCTTCACCATCACTATACTGGTTCTCTCTGCTTCAACCTGTCTCCAGCCTTGAACCTGATAGCGCTCCCCTAGTCTCTGTGAGCACACCAGACTTCCATTCTCCCAGGAGACTCTGCGAGGCCCACCTAAGTCCAAGCGGCCCGGTTCCCTATGGGCTCCTCCTGGGGGGACCTCGGGCTTCCAGTGGTGAAGCTCTACACTGCCTCTGTCTCCTTCCATGCTCCACCCTCTGGGGAAGTTCCTGCACTGTTCCGGTACCGAGGGTCCACCTCCGAGTGCAACACATACAAATGTTCTCACTTAATATGGAGACAAGTGAACTTTTCAGCATATGCAGGTGGGAAAGGTCACTATACTATGGACTTTCTCTTGTGGGTTTTGTTCTACTCAGGGAACTGAGCTTTGGTTTGTGCACCTGCAAAATTACTGAGAATTACATGATTTGTAGGGATGTGAATCGTTTTCCATATCGTCTTAACGATAGAAATCGTGTGGCAGGGCAAGAAAATCGTCTTAGGCACGATTTTTTAGTTAAAAAATCGTTAAAAATCGTTTTTTCCGATTAGTGCGCACTAACTCGAGTTAGTGCGCACTAACGGGAGTTAGTGCGCACTAACTGGGAGTTAGTGCGCACTAACTGAAAATGATACAATTTGACACTTTTCAGGTCAGTTAAGGTCAGTTTAGGAATGAATATGTATTCCTATTGGCTGCCCTCTTATTTATTCATGTTACCAAGCTTCCTACTGACAGTATATGGGGGATGGGAAATGGAAACAGTTGGTAGCTTGACAAAACAAGTAATGTGATCAGTCAATGTGACTAGAACTTGTGCCCTAACCCTGATACCAGGGGTACTGTGATCTTCCTGCACACAGTGCCCTATCCCTATTAATACCAGGAGTGTTGTGATCTTCCTGCACACAGTGCCCTATCCCTAATACCAGGGGTGTTGTGATCTTCCTGCACACAGTGCCCTATTCCTGATACTGGCGGTGTTGTGATCTTCCTGCACACAGTGCCCTATTCCTGATACCGGGGGTGTTGTGATCTTCTTGCACACATCCCGGTATCAGGGATAGGGCACTGCATGCAGGAAGATCACAACACTCCTGGTATTAATAGGGATAGGGCACTGCATGCAGGAAGATCACAACACCCCTGGTATCAGGGATAGGGCACTGTGTGCAGGAAGATCACAATACCCCGGAGGAGTGAGGGTCAGGCAGCTCCCCCCTGTCTGTGAAGCCAGCCTCTCACTAGTAATGCAGGGAGGGAGCTGTCTCAGACTTCACCATCCTCCCCCCCCCCCTCACCCACACACCATTCACTAGCTGGGACATGGGGGAAGTCAGGAGTGAGGGTCAGGCAGCTCCCCCCTGTCTGTGAAGCCAGCCTCTCACTAGTAATGCAGGGAGGGAGCTGTCTCAGACTTCACCATCCTCCCCCCCCCCCTAACCCACACACCATTCACTAGCTGGGACATGGGGGAAGTCAGGAGTGAGGGTCAGGCAGCTACCCCCTGTCTGTGAAGCCAGCCTCTCACTAGTAATGCAGGGAGGGAGCTGTCTCAGACTGGTATCAGGGTTAGGGCACTGTGTGCAGGAAGATCACAACACTCCTGGTATTAATAGGGATAGGGCACTGTAAGAGATGACTGTAGTAGATTGAATAAAGATCTGATGTTTCTGCTCTCCTCACACCAAATAAAAACAACACACAAGCAGAGAAGCCCTTCTTACAAAGCTGAGCTAGTGAGTTAAGTAGGAGGAAAAGTAAACATACTTGTGCCAGTGTGGCTACTTAAAAAATACACTTACCAACAATCAATTACATATATTTGAACTGTGTACAGTTCCAGCCAGGACCACCTTTCTAAAATGCACAGTGATTGGCAAATTCAACATGCACTAGCATTTCAGGTGCCTGCTAACAAAAATAATAAACAAACAAGTTCTAGTCACGTGAGTGCTGATCATTACATTACTTTTTTTGTCAAGCTTCCAACTGTTTCCATTTCACATCCCCCCAACCATTACCTCAGTATTAGGCTTGGTAACATCAATAGATAAGAGCACAGCCAGCCAATAGGAATACATACATACATATTCATTCCTAAGTGACCTTTACTGACCTGGGAAGTGTGAACATTTTGTTTCATTTTCTGTTGGTGTTCGTTAGTTTCCAGTTCCATTTCCCATCCCCCCAACCATCACCTCAGTGGTAACCTTGGTAACATCAATAGATAAGAGGGCAGCCAGCCAATAGGAACACATATTCATTCCTAACTGACCTTCAGTGACCTGGAAAGTGTTTATTTGTATCATTTTCAGTTAGTGCGCACTAAATCGAGTTAGTGCGCACTAACGGGGAGTTAGTGCGCACTAAATCGAGTTAGTGCGCACTAACGGGGAGTTAGTGTGCACTAACACGATTTAACGATTTTTAACGATAAATCGTTAGAATTTCTATTGTATCGTGTTCTATAACGATTTAAGACGATATAAACATTATCGGACGATAATTTTAATCGTTGAAAAACGATTCACATCCCTAATGATTTGTATGTTTGGCGATTTGCCACATTGTCTTGTATCCTATATAATCTGTGTATGTCTTGTCAGTATTCAGAGCTTGGCAGAGCTCAGAACTTCTCAGACTGGCAACTTTTCCTTGTTTACAAAGCTTGCTATTACTGGAGCTAATAAATTAAGTGTTGTTGGCACTTCTCACTCTGGTCCTTTGTCTACTAACACAAACTACTTGATGAGAGAAATTTCTACAATATCAACACATCAACCTAGCATTAATTATATAAAAATTCATCACTAATCATGGGAGATATATGAAAATGTTTTATTTCAAAACACAATATGATGCTACAATGAATATATATCTTAAAACCCTATATTTATCTATATCATACAAAACTCACAAAAACACCACCCACAAACACAGAGAAGCTAGTCAGAGATGAGCGTGGTAACACGATAAGCTGATTTTAGGAGATAAGATGTGAAAACAACGGCTTGGAGCAAGCAAAGGTAAAAGTGAGATAGCTGTATTTGGAAGCCATGGAGAAGATGGTTGCTATTTGATTTAAGAACTTTTATTATCAAGTGCAGTTATACTTTGAGGAAGCCCAGTTAGAGTGAAACAAGGGTCCCTTGTCAGGCAAGTTCTGAGAGTAAGACCTAAAGGGCAACATTAAAGGGAAAGATTAAAGACCAAGATTGAAATGAATATAAAGCAGGGATGTGAATCATTTTTGAACAATTAAAATTATCGTCAGATAATTTTAAAATCGTTCTAAATCGTTAGAGTGCACGATACAATACAAATGCCCCCGATTTATTGTCAGGGGCATTTGTATTGTATCGTTAAATAGGGCACGGGAATTATTTGGGGGAGGGCGGGAAAACCAGCACACCAAAACAACCCCTAAACCCACCCGACCCTTTAAAACCAATTCCTTACCCTCCCGAACCCCCCCAAAATGTTAAGTTACCTGGTTGTCCAGTGGGGAGGGGGGGGGGGTCCCAGCGCGATCTCCCGCTCTCGGGCCATCGGCGCCATTTTGGCTGCCACTAATTAAAATGGTGCCGATAGCCCGATAAAAAAAAAACACCCAACCCTTTAAATCGACTCCCCCAAGACCTTTTAAAATTACCTGGTGGTCCAGGGGGGCCTCGGGGGATCTCAGGGAGAGATCCAGGGGGGCCTCTCCCAGAGGCCCCCCTGGTGGCCTCTGGGAGAGCCTCTAGTCAGCCCCTGACTATTATAATAGGGGCTGATGAGTAAAGATGGCCGGCGCCATCTTTAAAGATGGCGCCGGACATCCAGTGCTCCTACCATGTGACAGGGGCCGGCCAATGGCACAGATACCCTGTCACATGGTAAGGGCAAAGGGGCATCGGCTCCATTTTTTTTTTAGAACAGCTGATGCCTGGGAACGGGAAATCTCTTCCCGAGGCCCCCCTGGATCTCTCCTCTCCCCGAGGCCCCCCCTGGACCACCAGGTAATTTTAAAAGGTTTTGGGGGTCGATTTAAAGGGTCGGATGGGTTGGTTTTTTTTAGCGGCGCGGGTCTCCCTAAAAAAAAAATTAGCGATGTGAATTGGAATCGGAAACGATTCCAATTCACATATCTTAATGATCAGATTCCCCCCCCCCCCCCCCCCCCCAGCCGAATCTGATCGTTAAGACGATCTGGCACCCGATTCACATCTCTAATATAAAGTGAAAGATATCCTGCGAAATCATATGAACATTGAAATTTGGTGTGAAAACATTTTTGTACATCAATATTGAACTTTCGAAGGAAATGCAAGAATATATTTTTGGAGAAAATTTTGTATAGAAATTTTTGTTCAATGTAACTCACCCATTTTTGCATTCATGTATTTTTATAAGTGGGGTGGATATGAATAGATGAGATAATATGAATGCTGGTGTATGTGTGTGTGTTTGTGTGGGGGGGTGTTTTTGTGAGTTTTGTATTATATAGATAAATATAGGGTTTTAAGATATATTTAGTGCACACTAAGTCCCATTAGTGTGCACTAACCCAAAATATAAATTTTTCTGAAATTTTGGAAAAATTATTTTTGGTTTTTGTTGCCTCCGAACCATGCTGAATTAGATGATTTCATTGAAATTGTCTAATTCGGGAAAAATGAATGCACATCCTAGTGTTGTTTTTCTATTTTGACAAAGGCTGTGTTGGGGATCGCTCGCCAGCCGTAGGCTAACGCGTGCAACTTCAGCCCCAGGGCCGCTGTTCCAGGAGCAAATGGCCGCTGTGCCAGGAGCCTCTGACCCCGTCCCTACTCTGCTCCTAAACCGCCCCGCCCTGCCCACGCTCCACCCCTGGACCACGCCTTTAGTAAAGCCCCGGGAGTTACATGTGTCCCGGGGTTTTATGTGCGTCGCCGGGCCTTTTGAAAAGAGGCCAGGTGCACTTAAGGCTGGATTTATGTACATAACCTTTTGAAAATCCGGCCCACAGCCACTTCTTCTGGGCACCCAATGCAGAGAACTAGGGATGCACAAATTATCCATTACATGTCCCTTTCAGCGCAGCAGCTCATTTTATATTGCATCAAGCACCCAGGAGATGAGGATGTGTGCATGTTCAAAAAACATGTGTCCAATTTGGATGCCAGTTTTTTACATAAGAACATAACAGGCCATACTGGGTCAGACCAAGGGTCCATCAAGCTGTTGCGTCCATTGGTCTTTGACGGCTTTGCCCCGCCTACCTCTCTCTACTTGTGGCTCTTCCCGCTTGACAGGGGAATTCCCGCTTGACATGGAATTAGTCAGTCCCGCTTGACATGGAATTAGTCATGTCCCGCTTGACATGGAATTAGTCAGTCCCGCTTGGACTGACTAATTCCATGGATCCTGCTCAGCTCAACACCTTGCAGGCCATTCCAGGCCTGGCCTTGCACTTTGCTGAACAACAAGACACACTGGAGAAATTAACTACTTTGTTTCATCAGCTGCACACACAGAGGAACCAAGATTCTACTTCTTGTACTGAAGGTCAGTTACATGAAGTAACTATAAAGACTACTGTGCCTCTTGCTGCTCCAGTTCATTTCTCTGGGGAGATTCAGAAAACTAGAGGCTTCTTAAACCAGTGTTGTATGCATTTTGCATTACAACCCATTCATTTCCCCACAGCCTACGCCAAGACTACATATATTCTATCCTACCTGGATGGAAGGGCTTTGACTTGGGCTTCCTCACTGTGGGAACGCAAAGAGCCTATACTTCAGGATATTGACAGATTTTTGGACTTGTTTAAATCCATTTTTGATGATCCTGCCCAATACACTATTGCTGGTTCTACATTGATGGACCTGAAGCAAGGCTATAGAGTTCAAGACTCTTGTGGCTGAATTATATTGGGACCCTAGTTGCCTGAAAACTCTCTTCTTCAAAGGTTTGGATTCCCGCTTGAAGGATGAGCTGGCCGCTCGTGAAACATCTGACTTGCTGGATGAGCTGATGCCCTGTCTCTCTCTTTCCTCTCTGAGGATGTTCCTGAAGAACCTCAGCATATCATCGACCCGAAGAAAGTCATCTTGGTGGCTACCCATTCTGTGCCTGCCAGTAAAACGATTGTACCTAAAAACCTCAGAAAGAAACTACTACACTGGGAGAATTATTCCAAGCTGGCTGGCCATCCTTGTGAATGCCGTACCCTGATGAAATTACAGAAATACTATTGGTGGCCTACTATCAAGGAAAAATTTATCAATAAGACCACAGCTATCCTGTAGCACCCAATTTGAGGAAGGGAGTAGCAACCCAGCAAGAAGTGAATCAAAACAGCTAGAATCCCAACATATAAAGCTCAATACTAGTGTGAATACACAGCGTGATATTACTCATCAGCAGACCTCATACAAGGCATACATATTTGATGCTAGTTAGCATAATAGCATAAGAATACCAGTATTATAATCATAGGTCATGTATTGTCCATCAAAAAAATTTTTTTTTTTATTTTTCTTATGCAAGTAAAACATTAAAATGGTCCGTTGGCCCATCAAAAATTGTGTAACATTTCAAAATTAGCACTTAGCTTTTTTCTTTATCGAGGACATAGCAGAGACATGGACGTGAGGACATGCACAGCGTCAAGCCCGACAAGGACCGTGTTTCGGCTTTAAAAGCCTTCTTCAAGGGCCAATGATATAGAAAGATAAAGGAACAGCATCTTCAGATGGTAGCGTTTTCTCCTAGGAGAAAACGCTACCATCTGAAGGAAAACATGTACTCCTATGTAGCGTCATGTTCCAACTGTGCTAAATATAAGCCTACTTCTGGTCAGCCTTGGGGATTGCTGCAACCACTGCCAGTTCCGGAAGAGCCATGGATTCACAGACTTTGTAGTTGATCTGCCTCTTTCTGGAGGGATGAATACTATCTGGGTGACGGTTGACCATTTCAGTAAGATGGCCCATTTCGTGGTGCTGCCTGGCTTACCCCCAGCCTTGGAGATTGCTAAGCTCTTCATCGCACACATCTTTCGCTTACATGGCCTACCGAAGCACATTGACTCTGATAGAGGATCTCAATTCACGGCAAAATTCTGGAAGGCTTTGTGCAAGCTATTTGACATCTCTCTGGATTATACATCTGCCTATCATCCTCAATCTAATGGCCAAACTGAGAGGATGAATAGGACCCTAAAACCTTTCATTCGTGCCTATGTGAGTTGCTGTCAGAATAACGGCTGAAATGTTGCCATGGGCAGAATTAACCATTAACTCACATCCAGCGTCATCCACTGGATCAACACCATTCGAAGTGGTTTATGGACGACTACCTTCATCGCCACTTCCGTTGACTCTCTCAGTGTTGTCCCCAGCAGCTCAATCCACTGCTGATGATATCCATCAATTATGGACTCAAACTAAAGACATGCTAATGAAAGCGGGTGAACGAGCAAAGAAATCATATGATGCTCATTACTCTAAAGCGCCTGTATTTCAACCTGGTGACAAAGTCTGGCTGTCAACTAAGCATTTGAGACTAAAGTTTTCTTTGACTCGATTTGTTCCATGTTACGTTGGACCGTTTCCAATTCTACGATGTCTTGGCAACATTACGACACCGTCTGAAGCTACCACCTGGATTGAAAATCCACAACACATTCCATGTTTCACTTTTGAAACCACTCATTCTCAGTGAGTTCTCATCCAAGTCTCCTGAACCAACTTCTATTACCACAGAAGAAGACCTTGAATATAAGGTTGAAGCTATCCTGGATGTAAGAAGACGTCGTAAAATTTGGGAATACCTTCTGTCTTGGGAAGGTTACGGCCCTGAGGAAAATTCTTGGGAGACGATAGCAAATATCTTGGATAAAGAGATGCTTCTTCAGTTTCCTCAGATGCATCCACACAAACCTAAATGTGGTAAAAGGGCCGGAGGCCGTCCTTTGAAGGGAGATACTGTTGCATCCGTCGGTCTTCGGTGTCTGCTTGCCGTTCTCTCCGGCATCCCTGGACCGGCTTTGGTGCTGCCTCCAGCCATTCTCCTTCAAGGTACCTTTAGGGCGCATGCACTCACGCCGCCCTCATCTTTAACTCTATGTTGGTGCGAACCTCAGGGGCGTCTCCATGTTTTGATGTCACAACTTCCAGGTATATCTGCCTACAGTATTTGCTAGCTCGTTGAGTAAGCAACAGGATTTGTATGGATGGGATCCGCTCTCTGTTGCTAAGCTACTCTGCCACTCCAGCACTAACTGGAATTCTTACTACCCTTCGGGGTCTCTAACGGGGTACCCGCTCCTCGGGGGCCTCTTTGCTTCTTTCAGGTACTATCAGGAAATATGTACTTGCTCCTCGAGGGCCCATGTTCCCTGAGTTGCTACCTGCAACCTCTACCTTTCTTCTTGAAAGAACTAACCTACAGCTATCATCAGTGAGTACAGTAATCATCTCTATCCACAGTACTGCTTCACTGAAATCAGATACTTGCTCCTCGAGGGCCTGCTCTCTGCTCCGGTACCAGACCTCTCATCTAGTGGAATCTCTGTTACTGCTACGTGAGTACAATGCTACCAAGTTTCTCTGTTCTAAGAGATCAGGTACTCGCTCCTCGAGGGCCTGCTCTCCCTGTCTCGCAGCTCTCCTATTTCAACATTGGGACTCTGTATGCTATTCTCATTTTGTGCTCATAACTCTCAGCCTCTTTCCACTACAGCACTGCCCTGCAGAGGATCCGCTGTCCAGTGTTCTGTGTGAGACGCCCCCAGCCGGGCTCCACAACCACTATTCACTACTGCCACATCTGTTGGTTACTCAAACCTGTTTAAATAAAGATTTAATTCTGTGTTTGTATGTCCAGAGTCTAGCCTGACACCGTGGTCCCTCACGGGACTGCCCCCTGTGGGCATGGTCAGCTTCCACAGTGTCCAAGGATCCACCCAAACACCATTAACCGTAACACAAGCCCAGCAGTGGCCAATCCAGGCCATAAGAACCTGGAAAGTACCCAAAAACTAAGGGGCAGATTTTTAATCTTACGTGCGTGGGGTACATTTGTGCGCGCTTCCCAGCACACACAAATGTGCACCCAATTTTATAATTTGCGTGCGCTGCTGTGATTTAATAATCTACCCCTGTGTGTCACAACAGCCTGGCCAGAGCTCCCTCCCCACTCCTTGGTATGGCTGTTCCCGACTGGTCCTTTACAGTGACAAGTGTCAGTAAAAGGACCAAGTCCCTTTCAGGACAGCCTTCTGAATGGGGCTTGGTCCTTTCACTGACATGTTACAGTGAATGGACCAATCAGTAGAAAGTGAAGCAGTGAATAAATTAATATTATGTGCCCTGTGTGTGCATGTTACTAAAATGGATGCTCAATTTATGAGCATCTGTTTTATCCTGCAGCAGCTAATTTACTGGCACAATATTCATGCACAAAATACATGACTCTGAGTGTGCATATTCTGGGTGTATATTGTGCGCCCCCCAATTTTTTTTTTTTTCACGTAAAGACCTTTTTTTGCATGGTGCTGCTTTCTGTGGTTCTTCCTATTTAGTATCTGCTTTTTTTTTTTGGTTTGTTTTTAAGTTGAAACCTTGACATGTGAGAAGACTATGCCTGCTCCAGAGAGGCATAAAATTTGACTGGTTAAAAAGTGTACATTGGGCGCATGAGGATTTTTTGCATTATGGGGTAATAGCTAATAGCCCCATCTACATGGAATTTACATGTGATGAGGGCTATTACCTATGTGTGAGTTTGGACGTGTGTTTTGGATACGCTGATCCCATTATTACATCATGGATTATAGACGCACTTTCAAAACATGCATTCAAAATCTCGACCTGTAAGACAGGAAAGGGATGGGCAACTCCCAGGATTGTAAATAATTATGGGGCACTCTTTCTGATTCTTGGTCTCTTTATCTTTACTTTGTGATTTTTCATGCCAGGTTTTCTGCTTCATTCCCCCTTTATGGTGCCTTAGGGTGGTTATGTAATTTCCGGTGACACTTTAGCACTCATGATGGCATCATGTGCTACTGTCATTATTGCTGGCATCCTTTTTTTGCACCTTGGGGTGTTATTCCTCCTCTTGCTTCTTCTTTACTTCTCTCATATTACTTTGAACAATTCCTGCCAATACTGGAAGCCTGGTACCCCTTTGCCCCTTTGTGGAACATAAGGCTACTATTTATGCCACTTTTGTTGCCACTTTGATACTTTTAATTAAAAAAATTAAATTTAAAATTAAATTAAATTTAAATTAAAATTAATTTTAATTTAAAAAATAAACCCTGCACGTCATGATATGGACACCATCCCAACCCGAGCTTTAAAGGAAATCGCTCATCCTTTAGCCCCAACAATAGCAGCAATCATCAACAAATCTCTTACTGAGGGTGAGCTTCCTACCAAACTAAAAACCGCTACAATCATGCCACTACTTAAGAAAAAAAACCTCAACCCAGAAGATTTAAACAACTATCGCCCAATATCAAACCTTCCCCTCTTTGCTAAATTGACAGAAAAGGCGGTTCTGAAACAACTAAACAATCACCTTGAAGACCACAAAATTCTATTTCCCACACAACACGGTTTTAGAAAAAACCTGAGTACAGAAACCCTACTACTCAGTCTTTCTGACACCTTATTAAGAAGCTTCGATAACAAACTTGATCACCTTCTGATCCTCCTCGATCTGTCAGCAGCTTTTGACACTGTGGACCACAAAAGGCTTATCTTTAGCCTGGAATCCATCGGGCTAGCTGGAAAAACCCTTAACTGGTTCTCCTCTTTCCTTAAAAACAGATCTTTCAAAGTCTCCTTCAACAGCTTTTCATCTGAGGCTATCCCCCTGGAAACTGGAGTTCCTCAAGGGTCGGCTTTATCACCCATTCTCTTTAATATTTACCTTCTTCCTTTATGCCATCTTCTAACAAACCTCAACATCATTTTCTACATGTATGCTGATGACATACAACTTCTCATTCCCATTACTTCGTCTTTAGAAGAAACAATGTCAAAAGCAGCCTCACACCTTGAAGCAATACAAAAGCTACTAAACAATCTAAAATTATGCTTAAATATGAACAAAACAGAATGTATACTAATTTCAAGAAAAAACTCTAGTATAACATCCACTACACCCTTCCAATTTGACAACATGCAAATTCAACTCAAAGACAACGTTAAATACCTTGGTTTTTGGCTAGATAACGAGCTAAATTTTAAAAAAACATATCTCATCAAAAACAAGAGAAGGCTTCTACAAAATTCAAATACTCAAACACCTTAAACCGCTGCTTCACCCCCTGGATTTCAGAACCGTTCTTCAAACCCTCATATTCTCCAGTTTGGACTACTGCAACTCCCTTCTAATAGGCCTTCCTAACTCAACCTTAAGACCACTGCAGTTACTCCAAAATGCAGCTGCCAGAGTTCTGACTGGCAAAAGAAAATCCGACCATATATCCCCAGTACTCTACAACCTACAATGGCTACCAATTAAAAAAAGAATAGAGTATAAAGTCCTCACTATCCTACACAAGACAATTCACAAAGCTGACTTCACTGCCCTGGACAATATTATAAATCAATCCAAAAGCAACTAGTGTCCTGGTATTAAATTTACAATAGCACCTAATACGCCCAACTACTTATGTATGACCCTCTATTCACGGGCAGACATTGTCTGTACTGCTCGTTTTTCATAGGGGTCACTAAATCTTTAATCAAATGTAATTTTTTGTTGATTTTCAAAAATTTTTAGCAATTGCAATCAAAAATAAAAACGGATACTTATCCGCACTCGGAACCCAAACCCCACGTGCATGGCTTAATCTTTGAGACAAGCATATGCTACTGGCAGGATCAACCAGGTTGATCCTGCCAGTAGCATATGCTTGTCTCAAAGATTAAGCCATGCACGTGGGGTTTGGGTTCCGAGTGCGGATAAGTATCCGTTTTTATTTTTGATTGCAATTGCTAAAAATTTTTGAAAATCAACAAAAAATTACATTTGATTAAAGATTTAGTGACCCCTATGAAAAACGAGCAGTACAGACAATGTCTGCCCGTGAATAGAGGGTCATACATAAGTAGTTGGGCGTATTAGGTGCTATTGTAAATTTAATACCAGGACACTAGTTGCTTTTGGATTGTTTACATTGGTGTGTACTGGAATACACCGTTGGTGTGTGGGTTTTTTTGGTGTGATCAATATTATAAATCTACATAAATCATCACGTACCACAAGATCAACATATAAAATTCAGCTGGATGTCCCCTCACTACCACAAGCCAAGCTATCCTCCACTAGAAATAGAGCCATCTCTATCGTCGGCCCAAAATTATGGAACTCACTACCTCAACACCTCAATTCGCAAGTAAACTCTAAATCTTTTAAAAAAGAACTCAAAAATTGGCTACTTTCACAGTCATACAATGACAGCAGAACTTAAACCTTTTATCATATCCACTTCTCATTCTTTTTCTTGCTGCAACCCCCTCCTTCTAACTTGCCCCAATTCGCAGAAACCTTTTTCTCAATTACGATATCAACTGTCTACTTCAAGATATGCATACATTCATATCTAATGTTCATTGTATTTATTGAATTTTATTAAGTTATTGTTTTTTGATTCAATCTCTGTCATACTGTTATGAATTTAAATGTAACTGGTTGTTATTATGTAAACCGGAGTGAAGGCAATGTCAGCTATACCTCGGTATATAAACAAATGCTAAATAAAAATAAAAAAAAATAATTACTTTGCAATTCTTTTCCCTTTCTGTTGATTTCTTACCACAAGTTTCATTAGAATTCATAAGAAAATTACTATTCTGGAGCCCTGTATAGACTGCAATGCTTCCCCCATAGTGTTTAATGGCAAACCAAAACATTAATGAAATGAATAAACAATTTCTTTTTTTAGGGTTGAAACTAATGAAATGAGCTCAGGTCCCAACAAAACAAATAAATGAACCCAAACAATTTTTTCTTCTGCACATCCTTAGTATCAGTGGCTGATCTTAAACTCTGTGCTTTTATAGAAAATGGAGATCCTAGCCTTGCCATAAGGACAATAGTATTTATTAAGGCATTGTCAGTGAAACTTGGAGAAAATGAGAGAACTAAATAATTTATCTGAATTCTAAAGCAAAGAGACAAAGAAAAGACAAATATTGCTGTAAAAAGAGATAAGTACCCTCCTTACTAATCTCTACCTAGCACTGAACACTACAAAAACAGAACTGCTCTTCATATCTAATCACCAGAACCCCAAACTTTCCCTCTCAAGCAACCCCTCATTCAGCTCGATCGCTACACTGCCCTTTGTTTGTGATCTCGGTGTCATGATTGACCAGCATCTAAATTTCAAAAAACATATTAACACAGTCCTAAAAGAAGGTTTCTACAAGCTCCATGTTATGAAAAAACTCAAACTACTACTCAATTCACATGATTTCTGCATAGTCATACAAGCGACCATCTGCCCAAAAATGGATTACTAGAACTCCCTACTTCTAGGCCTCCTGTATGCCACCATCAAACCACTTCAAATGTTGCAGAATGTGACAGCTGGAATCCTCACAAACTCATGCAAATCTGACCACATAACTCCTGTCCTCAAAGATCTTCATTGGCTCCCTATACCTTCACGCATCCTTTACAAAACTCTTACCATTATACACAAAACCATATACAACCACGATTCCAATTGGCTGGAAGAGCCACTTCGTTTCATCCACTACAGCCGCCCCACCAGAACAACTCTCAAAGGTACCCTGCACACCCCCTCCATCAAGAATGCACATCTCACCTCCACGAGGGAGCGAGCCCTGTCTGTTGCAGGTCCCACCCATTGGAACACTCTACCCTCTGAACTCCGCATTGAGCCCTGCTCTTTAAAATTCAGGAAAAAGCTAAAGATCTGGCTCTTCGAGCAGGCATATCCAGCATAGGTCACCCCGCTCTTCCTCCCAGTCATTTGACATTGTTATATTATTAAGTTATTATTACATTATATTACATTGTTTATTATGTTATTTCACCTGTTTGGAACTAATTAATCATATGCACTCTATGCCTTTTCGCCTTGTTGATTACTCCTTCCGGGCCCTTTCATCTTACTCCCCCCCCCCCCCCCCTTCATTGTATTTCTCATAGTTCTATGTAAACTGATAAGATATACCCACTAATATCAGTATAAGAAAAGCTGTTAAATAAATAAATAAATAAATAAATAAATAAATAAATAAATAAAACCAGTCCCTGTCCTTATCAAAATCTAATTAGAGATAACTTGAGTTCCTAGCTGAGAGCTGAGTAGGCTACTATACTGTAATAAACATAGTTCCTTCCTGGGCAAGAAAATGTAAGAAATATACTATTAGTTTAACTCTGAAAGAAATGCAGAGAGAGAGTGTTTGTTTACTGGGATATTGAATGATCATTTGCTCCATGTCACTGCCCTACATCTAGAGATAGGGTTATTCTGCTTAGCCTTTGACTTTGATGAGCTAACCATTCCAGTTCACTAAGATGGAGGAGAAATATATCCAGGAAACATAGTAGATGCCAGCAGATTTGTGGTGAAATTGACATATCATCTCTTTTTGTGGTTTTTAAAGAGTAGGTAGTAGGGTGAAGAACTTTAATGAGCTCTTCGAGATCAAGGGCTCCATTCCTCAAACTCTAGCCTTGATCCCAAGCCACAAATTATAACAACTAGACCACTAAACAACATACCAATGTTCTCAAGCTACATTCTGAAGCTGCAGATGCAAGTTACGCCAGCTCCTGTAAGCCTCAGTTAAGCTTAAACACACCAGCAGTAATAAAGAGGGTCTAAATATACTGAGTCAATAAATTACAATCACAGGAAAAGGAGAAAGACAGAGCAGAGAACAGAGACAGGAGAGGAAGGAGAAAGAGAAGAAAGAAAAGTATATAGAAAGAAGGAAAAGTAGAAAACTAGGGAAAACATTAAGTAATATTTAGTTTTTCTACCAGTAGAAATGTTTTGTTGAGTAATTGTTCTACTAGAAAAAGATAAGAAAACACAAAGCATCAATCTTAAAGGTCATGACATAAAAAAGTAAGTAAATTTTGTATGATAGTTTATATTTCAAGGTTAAACTTATCTGATAGTCTTCCTTTACTTTATTGAGGGAACAAGTTCCATAACATTTGAATTCTAGAAAAGAAACATAAAAAGTGATTTATTACCTTGTTGTATTAAGAGGATTTATACAATCTGATTACTTTTAAAATATTATAAAAAAATACTTTGTTGATAAGAATAAAGTTGTTTTAAATCTATAATACTCAAAATGAGAGTTTTAGTTGTGCTTCCCTTCCAGAATTGGGGACTTTGCTGGTTGGCTTCTGGACCTTGTTCCTTTGTAGCAGACCCAGTTGGGAGGAGAGCATCAAGTTGTACACCTTGCAGGATGTCATCTGACTACCTTGCAACACTGGGACCATGAATTAAAAGAAACATCTTATCCCTCAGCCATGAGGGTAGGCAAGCTCTTCACCTCAAAGGGGCATGGATTCGACTGGCACATATGGCAACCTTCAATTGTGGATGTCCATGAACCAACATCATACAACTAAGAGCACATAATCCAAGTCAAAGGCCTCAAGAAAAAGCCTGGGAATTGTGCCACCTGAAGGGGGAGTGGCTGGAAGCTGTGCCTGAGGCAAGAGCAAGCCAGTGGTGAGTACATTCTCATATGGGAGGTTTTGCCATCGTGTATGTGCAACTTCCATCATATAACCAACTATTGTGCTGCATGCCAATCACACTTTGACTCAGACTGAAGATTTAAGTGATCAAGCAAGAGACATCCTTGCAAAGGTTTAGAAAGCAGATTAAGGCATTTCTGTTTAATCAAGCCTTTGAGTAGAGGTTGAACTTATTTTTTGCCATGAATGCCGATAATTCATTCGGTTTGGGATGTTATGTATTGTATTTTAGTCCTTGTTTTTAACTTTTTATAGTTTCTAATTTTTATTTAGTTTTATTTATGGGTTGACTTACGATAGGAGCATTTATTATATGTCTTAGGCCTGTGATATATTTAATACTTTTATATTATGATGTTTAATTTTGTGTTTTTAGTGTAGTTGTTTTTTATTGTGTATTGTTTTTACTTGGATAATTAGGGATATTTTTATTGTTAGTTGCCTAGGAATATTGAAATTGATAAGTTTTTGAAATAAATATGTGTCCCTCCTGCAACAAATACAGAAACTTTAGGCATCTATCCAGAATAACTGTGGATAAGACACTACACATGGGTCATTGCAAGCCTTGCCAAAAGGCACAACTCTGGAATTTGTTGCCAGAGGATGTGGTTAGTGCAGTTAATATAGCTGTATTTAAAAAAGGATTGCATAAGTTCTTGGAGGAGAAGTCCATTACCTGCTATTAAGTTCACTTAGGGGCGGATTTTAAATCCCCTGCGCGCCGGCGCGCCTATTTTGCATAGGCCGCCGGCACGCGTAAAGCCCCGGGACACGTGTAAGTCCTGGGGCTTTCGAAAAGGGGCGGGATGGGGCGTGTTTCTATTTTAAACTACAGTATATCCAGCTTGCAACCCTTCATTGCTGATGGATGCCCCACTGCTTCAGTCATATCCCCTAGCCTTTGCCCCTCACATAAATGGAACCCATGCTTGCAACTTTTATGATTCTCCAACTTACTCCCCCATTCACACCAGCAGACAGCTTTCCACACACTTTATTTCTGTTTTCATAGACACCAATTGCTTCATCTTAGGTAAGGAGGAAGTGGACAAAGACAAAGATGAGGAGATGGACCAGACCTCTCTTGCTGAAACAGCTGCACTGACAGCTATGAGTGTCCAGCCATTATCACCACCATCACCTGTGCAAGCACAATAAACACACCCCTATAACATAACCCTGGGCTTTTTGGGGGCAAACTACCCCAAACAGCCCCCACTTGTTGCCCCAGACCTCCTGTCTCCTATTCATTCTTCCTGCCTAGAGTCTTCTCTCCCTTTTTCCCTGAAATGTCAGACCAATAGTCCTGTAAGTGCCCTGCTGGTGCAGGGGTAGGGAGGCAATCATGGTAGGAGACAGTTTACTGATAATCCAGGGCAGCACCCCATAGCTGAGGAGCCAGGCTCTGTGGTTGCAGCACCTGATTCTAGTACAGAGGCCCAGTATCGTATGGCTATGGGCACGTATGCTCAGAGGATTGGGGAAGCTATCATCAGGAACTGACCTCAGGAATCTGATGACAGTGGTGGAAATCCTTGCCAAAGCTCATAAAGGGATCATGAGTGCTCTTAAGCCTGTTGGCATGCACCAAAGGCCAGTGCCCCAGCCTTCTAAACCTAGCAGGATCTATTCGCCTGATGTTCCTGGGGCATTTTCTATTTTGTACATAATTATGTCACTAGGAATTATGATCCTTTCCCTCCCCTTCTTTTGTAAAATATTTTATGTTATAATGAGGTCCATATTGAGCCACTCTGTGACTTGGAAAGCTAGCCAGATATATTTATCATGATAACTTACCTAGGATATTAAGTGACGTGGCAGGGCCACTGAATATAACTGGTTATCTTAAAGTTAGCCAGATAAGTATACCTTTCTATCTTTAGGATAGCCCTGTGGCCAGACCATAGTCAGCCAGATAAGTTATCTGGCTTACTCTGAATACTGAAGTTAGCCAGAAAACGTATCTGACTAACTAAGCTCTTTCCCAATCAGCCTATTCCTCAGCCCTGAGGGCCAGATAGTCAGCACCGGCTGGGTAAGTAAGATAAATCCAGCTAAGTCAGATCAGCTCTATGGATGATTTAAATTATCCAATTAACTTAACCGAATAAGAATGAATATCTGGTTAAGTTAATCAGATAAGTAGTGCCACCTAGATCCACTCATTGCCGGCCCACAAATTGGCTGGCTAAAAGATAGCTGGATAAGTGATTTATCTGGCTATCTAGTGGCCACTGATTTCCAGCGGCACTCTTAATAACAGGATAAGTCATACTTCTTCAGCTATCCAGTGCTAAATGCGCTTTCAATATCGGGCTCTGAGTTCTCTGGCTAAAGGATTATCCTCACATCTACTAAATATAAGAATGTGAAATAAAGGCAAAGTCCCCTTGAGAATTCTTGCTGTTATGGCCCTAACACGACACAGCTGTATGTCATCATTTAACTCTGACATTCTCTAAGTACCAGTGGTGTGAGTGTGAAGTGAAGCCATAAACATAGAGCCATCCATGGAGGGTAACATCTTAGCTGTAACCTCTCAACAACCATTACACGAGGATGAGACAAAGTACACTTCAATACTGGTCTTTTGATAGATAGAAAACGTTCCAGCAGAGAAGAAATATCATATAGTTGTGCAGATATGTGATTTTTTTCAATAAATCCATCTGTCTCAAATTCTAATCATCCAACTTTATCTCTTAAATTCTGGTAATGTAAAGGAAAACTCTTGGTCATACATTTGCCCAAATACCATGGTGGCAATTGCAAACCAGTTGTTCAACTCAAGGCTCCAGTTATTAGATCCCAGACCACACCATCATTCTGCATACATTGGGTAACCACCCAAGTAGGATAAATAACAGGAGTCAAGTGGCAGCTTATAGACTAACCTTAGACTAACCTTAGTCTATAATGTGCTACTCAACACCTGTAATTTTTTCTACACCAGACTAACATGGATATCCCTCTGAAGATTTTTCATCCTGGTAGGATGTATCTTTCCACCACAAGATATAGGTGCAGAGTGAAGGTACCTTTCATTACTTTAACAACACATCAACCACAGAAGCTACACATCCACCTAGAGTCTCCCCAAGAACTTTATTCTTTGTCCTGACATCCTTAGGACATCCTCAGAAAACAAGACACCTATGAGCTATCTTGGACTAGTAATAACTATTTATTACTTCCTCCATCACACACATTTCATACTATACTGAAGATGAATCTACATATAGCTGTCCTTTGGAATCTAAGAGAAATCAGCTGAAGCAAGATCTGAAATAACTGTACCCACACCAGTTTCTCATATAGAATAACAATAAAAAAAATGGTTAATACAGAAAATATACCACAAATGACATATTCATGACAATAATAGTCTTCTAGTACACAGTAACCATAAGTCTACACATGAGTTAATGATGCACAATGAAAGGCCAGACAATTTCTAAAAATTACTGCTATTAATCATGTTGATTTAGGGAATAGCCACTTCTTATTACCAGCATCAGTAGCATGGGATCTATTCGATGTTTGGGTACTTGCCAGCTACTTGTAACCTGGAATGGCCACTGTTAGAAGGAGGATGCTGGGTTTGATGGACCCTTGGTCTAACCCAGTAAGGCAGCTTCTTATGTTATCTCCTAAAGACATGTGAGCTAGGGCTTATATAATAAGGTAATATGGGAACGAGCTTCAGATCATGAGATACTCATATTTATATGCCTTGGAATCCTCATACAACATAGAGTGCACACAGGAGAACTCTACCTAGACACACATAGGAAGGATAACTTTCAAAGAACTCCATGTGGCAGCATATATGTGTATATGTGGCTATGCCTAATTTTACCATAGTATTTTATAGCATGCACATACCAGATACACACATATTATAAAATATGTATATGTTTACTAATACACAAAGACATGCAATGCATTAAAACCACTTATTTTAATGCATTGAATGAATTTACCCACTTATTTTAAAATATTCACACATATATTTTGTGTTAAAGTAAACTACGACTTACTTGCGTAAGCCTTGATTTACATACATAAGTTGGCCAATTTTAAAACATGCATGCATCAAGGAAATTAACTAGTTTACCAATTAGTCCACCAGTTTACCCAGTCCTTTTCCAAGTCATCAAGACATTCCTGGTTCTTCAGCCAGAACTCCCTCCAGGATTCCCAGACCTCCCACCCAGTCTCTACTACTCAATAAAACACATTTAATATCACTAATACTAGATAAATGTGTTGTTAGCAGAGAGACCTTAAGACTCTAGGAACATGAAGGGAGATCTGTAGCTAGAGACCTTTGAGTGGGTCCTTTTTGGCTTATATCCATGACTATAGTGGAGGTCCAGTGGGATGTCAGAGAGAAAGCAAGGGGAGCAAATTGTCAGGTCCAGATGTGAGGTTCTTGCAGAGAGCCATTTGCATATACAAAACAATCTCCTTGTTGGCTTACAGGAGAAGTGCTGCGAGAGGAGCTACAGGGAATTAAGTAAGTACTGCAGAAGGAAATTAATATAATTTTTAGTGATTTGTGAGATATGTTTGTGTGCATGCTTCATGGAAACCACACCCAGCATGGGCCAATCCCTGGTTGCCACAAGTCCCTTGGATGCCACGTTTTCCTAAGTTTTATCATCAGGTTGGTTTTCTCCTCCTTTTGCAGTTACACCAACACCAGCAATTTTTCATCTTCCCACTACAGGTCACAAAAACAAATGATGTAGCTCCACAAGCAAGGATGCTCTTCCCTCAGTAGTCCCATTGATGTTTACAAATCCACTTGTCTCTGCTGGCTCTGTTTTACTTCATCTATCATGACCTCTGATGAGCCCCCACAACACCAGAGCTGGCAGTCCATCCTTATCTGGTCCACCAAAACTATTATCCCTCTTATAGTATCCTCATCACATCAATCAAGAAGTATTCAGCAGGATTCACAGAATTACAGGAATCTTCCACTAATTTTAATGTGAATATTTTTGCTATGTCATTCTATTTCACATAGGCTACATCAGCTGGGATTTAAACTGATGGACTTGAGGTATAAGATTCTATACTGCTATGACGAGTCCCCTGAGCCATCCAGTCACCACATTTAATATATAGCACAAAGTTATACATAAGAGCATGATAATGATTGCATGAATACAAGTTTGAAAATCTCTTCTATTCATGTAGATAGAAATATTCATCCACTGAGCGGCTCAGATAGTTAGCCAGATAAACATATCTGGCTAACTAGCAGAGTATATTCAGTGACACAATTGTGCTGCTGAATATACCCAGTTATTTTAAAGTTAGCTGGTTATGTATAGCCAGCTAACTTTAGGACAGTACTGCGATTCAACTAGAGTTAGCTGCATAAGTTAACTGGCTAACTCTGAATAACCCCAGAATAGAGTTGTGTATTTGTTTTAAATGAATTAGACAATTTCAACAAAACTGTTTAATTCATCATGATTTGGGAGCATTAAAAAAATGAAAGGAATTTTTACGAAATTTTGGAAAAATTCACATTTCGTGTTGATGCGCGCTAACCAACTATGGTTAGTACACACAAACCGAAGTTAGTGTACACTAATTCCCATTAGTGTGCACTAACACGAAAGTCAGAAACCATGAAAAAAAAAATCACGAACCGCAGAAAAAAACGAAATTTCCCATGGGGGACCCAAACCGAACCACAAACCGAAACAAAAAAAGATACACATCTCTACCCCAGAATGCCTCCTGCCTGACCCTAGAATAACCCAATTTATCTGGTAAAATATAGCCTAGTAACTATTTATCCAATTAGAATTGAATAGCCAGATAAACACTGAAAATACCCAGATAAGCCATTTAGATGGATAACTTCTCAGTAATCCATTTAAATAACTTTTGAATAGTGACCTCGTAAATTTCAAACATTCCTTGACACATCTCTTTTCTATCCATACAGATTATGCATGTAATACAATCACATAGGTATTACTTTTTCATTCACTTTTTCTCTCTTCGCCTATTGTTCACGCTGATGTGAATGTTATTGCACTGTTTACTGTAAACCAATACGATATGATTGTTATCATGAGTGTCGGTATAAAAAAGCCCTAAATAAATAATAAAATAAATACTTTTATTAGTGAAAATACACATTTTACAAATATGGCTGACTTACATATATAAGTTCTTATTTTATGCCTATAATTCCCAACTAGACTTTAAAAAAAAAATTATGTCCATTATGATTTAGTTGACAATCTGTGAAACATGCTACAAGTCTCAAGTTATAAAGGAAAGAATCTTTTTTACATTGCTGAATGTTACAAACATTTTACACCTTGAGAAAAAATAATTTTAAAACTTTGTTACATATTTTATTAGACCTACCAACTTTAGCTTGCTCAGTATTTTTTTTTTTTTATCCATGAAAGAGATTAGAGTAAAAGTACTTTAATGGTACCTAACCTGGGGATTATTATTCACTTTCCATTCAGTTTGCATAATATGCTGTCAAACCTTTAGAGATATATGTTTCATCAGGGACTTGATTTTCAGCTTTTGCAAATGTACTCTCTTTGGTTGACATCATAGACAATGAACCTGCTTTTGAAGCATACATAAAGCATTAAAACACTAATCTTACCAAATAATGAAATATGGTCTATATAAAGTCTCAGAAGTTAGATCTTCTTCTTTATAGATTAAATGAGCTAATTGACCTTATCGTTATTGATGTAAGCATATTCTATTCTGGTCTAAGTAGAACTTTTAAATTTACAGTTAAGAGAACCAGCATGTAAAAGGATCAGTTTTATAGTAATAAAAAAAGGTTTTGGAGAAAACTGTATCTGTGAAAAAATATGAACAGAATAAATAAATGAAGGAGGCTTTGATAATTTATGAAGAAAATAGAGAAACTAAAGTGTAGACATTAGCGTAGGGGAAAACAAATGTGAGGAAAAAAAAGATAGCACTGGGTAAAACTTTCAAACAAGTGCTGGGTGCCCAACCTAGCTGGCAAAGGAATTCATTTACTAAGCCATGTTAAGGCAAAAATGTTAAAATGAGATTACTGCATTGTACTTGCATGCTTGTGTGAGATAGTTTTCATTTACCGTTCAGCATTTCATATTTTCATATCCTGTTTAGAAGTTTTGTATGCTTATATATCCCTAAATGTTTTAGGAAATGAATAAATCTTATTCACATCAAGCAAATTGTCTTGATTTCATCTGTGAGATATTTAAGGAAATTCCATGTAAAATTAACAAAAACAGCTACTCCTCTGCAGTTGTAGCTTTGGCTTTTTGCCCTTCAAAACTGTGCTTAAAAAATTGCCTATTTTGCATGTTTTGTTTTGTTTTTTTTTTTTGCCACTCTTAAAGATGGACCACATATAGAATTTACCGCAAATGATTGAAAAGACCGTGCGATCTCCGTAGCCACAGGAGATACGCTGCCTGGCTTGCTGATGCGGTTCATTCTTATACAAATAAAAATAAAAAATTTAAATTGAAAGGTAAAATATAGCACTTGAAAATTAAAGAATAAAACAATAAATTGTATGATTAAACTCACAACTTTATAAGTGGGCAACTATTCTAAGCACTCACATTGTTTTCCCTTTTCTGTGATAATTTTTTGTGGGATTTCTTCGCTCTTTTTTTGTTCTTTGTTTTGTTTTTTTTTGCAACAACTTCAGACATACTTATCCGCCTTTGAACTTAATAAAACTCTTGACTTATGTGTCCATGCTTCTTCTGAGAAAAATGTTTAGCCAGTATAGTGTAATGTTAGAAAACTGTTTGGCTGAGGGGGCAGACCTTCTGTGGTGAAAGTGAAGAGAGGCCGAGATGAGGCCTTTGATACCACAGATGCAGGAGCCAGTGCACGGAGAAGGCCAGCAATAGGGATAGATGGGCCAACAGGAGATATATAAAGTTTTGAGCCATAGGAAGAAGCACATGTCCCACGCAGAGATATTATTTTGTCCCTGCACCACATTGTTGGGTTTTTCAGAGGACTGAATGATCAGCAGATATTGCTTGAGCTCTGTGGCCATAATGACTTTATATGAGGATCTCCAAACACAGATTGAGCCACACACTGCCAGGTCCCAGGCCATACCAGGCCTTGTGAAATTGCTGAGCTTCCTTCATTTCTTGGCTTCGGACTCATTCCAAATAACAGTCAGCATCGTAGTGGGGATGTTGCAAACTACCTTTTCAAGGTTCTTATATCAGGCATTTCAAGTCATGTGAAACTGGATTCACAATTACCTCTGATTCCCCACACAGAGGCAAGAATGAAGGCCCTGAAGAGGGATTTCTATGCTATGACACCATTCCCCAATGTCCTTGTAATGACTGATTGCACCCATGTAGACTTTATCCCAACCTGTCACAGGAAAGAGTCCTTCCACAACCTGAGCCTCTTCTACTCTATCAATGTGCAAGTGGGTGTATAATTGTATTTATTTATTTATTTATTTATTCATTTATATAAAATAATTTCTTACCCACTTTCTCTAAAGTTCAGGATGGGGGCAGATAAAAACATATATAATGGTGAAATGCAATATAATCAATTACAAATACATACATACACATGACAAAACATAATCATGCTGCAAACATGAGTTTCAGCCCATTATAGAATAAGGAATCCCATAAAGAAGAGCAATATATTAAGCAGAGAATGAAAAATCATCCTTTAAAAAGAATGTTTTCAATTCCTTCTTAAAATATTTGCAACATCTTACCCTCTGTTTTGTGAAACATCAGATAAACCAAAGGATAAGCCCAGCTATGAAGAATGCTATCTCACATGTTTCAGATTGCCATGAAGCACAAGGAAATGGGATAGCGAGACAGTTCTAGCTGGAAGAGTGAAGAGTCCAGAAAGGAATATAAAGTCATAGTGTCAAGACAATCCAAGATGATGCTGCATTGTATAACAGTTTGTGATTTATTCTTGCTAAACTGTATTTTATAAGCTATTGTACTTGCAATCAATGAAGTGACTGTAGCGTGGGTATAATATGGTCAAGGACATTTGTTCAAGGAAGCATACATGCCTAGGTACTTGGAAGATATCTACGATGCCTATATCCTGTGACAATCAGCAGTTTGATAACGGGACAAATAGTGAAGGATGGTGACTGTACAAGCTTCTTTCATTCAAATCTCTTTTCACTGTTCTTCATACATGTGGAAGGAAAATATGTGCATGCCAAATCACAGCACACCTATCATGTGGATCTCATTTACAATCATTATCTCTGTTCACCCCCTCACTGCCTTACATGTGGCGCCTTGCTTTGATAATGGGGTGTGAAGGAAGATGAAAGAGACCAAAGTGCTTGGCCAGCCATCTTTTAGATGCAGCTGTTTCAGCATATCTCCTGGGGTATGAACATTGGGGCTATGGTGGTGGTGGTGGTTGGGGGGATGGGGGCAACCACCAGTGGACACTGGAATACTTGCCTAAAATTGAAAAAGGGTTTTGGGGTGGGGAGACTCAGCCCAGTGGGGCATATATTAAGGTTTGTGGAAAAAGGTAGATAATCTGGCCATAGACCCTTTACTTCTTTTTTTTTGTAAAGCAATACTTAACTGGATATCTTTTGAAAGTATCCAGTTAAATAGCAAGTTATCCAGCCACAGAAGACCAGCTAGCTAAAAACTCTAACTAGTAATATTGAAACATAGCTGATTAGGTTTTTCTTATCCAGCTAAATGTAGATGAATAAATGTAAGCACTGAACATACAGGACAAGTTATTTAGCCAGATAACTTATCCACTCACCAGCTTACTGAATATTACCTCCATTATTTCCAAGTCAGTAAGTGCAACCCTGGCTATTAAGGATAATCAACCTTTATAATGTTCAAGGTACACTGTATTCAGTAATCTAACAATAGTATGTAGTAAAAAATGATAATTAGTATATCTATATACTGTATGTGGTTCATTTTGTATTCTTTGTCTATTTACCTCGCCATTGAACATTGTTGACACATACCTACATAAGCATAGTGCTACTTTGCTATGGTAATGGGTGGGTGCTAGGGTTTGTAATTGGCCCCAGGTATTCAGGCAGCCTGATCCTTTCTTTATTTATGTATTTACTTTGGGGCGGATTTTAAATGCCCTGCGCGCGTAAATCCAGCCAGATTTACGCGCGCAGGGCCCTTGCGCGCCGGTGCACCTATTTTGCATAGACCGCCGGTGCATGCAGAGCCCTGGGATATGGGTAAGTCCTGGGGTTTTTTAAAAAGGGCGGGAGGGGGCGGGAGGGGGTGTGGTAGAATGACGCGGCGTTTCAGGGGCGTGATGCGGCGTTTTGGGGGCGGCGACGCGGGTGTGGTTTCGGCCCAGGGGCGTTCCGGGGGTGTGGCCGCAGCCTCCGCACCAGCCCCCGGGACTGGAACACAGAGCGGGGCAGCCGGCCGGCGCGCGCAGATTTACGTCTGCTTTTCGCAGGCGTAAATCGTGGAATAAAGGTAAGGGGGGGGGGGTTTAGATAGGGCCGAGGGGGGTGGGTTAGGTAGGGGAAGGGAGGACAAAGGAAAGTTCTGTTGCTATGCAAACTTTTTCTCTTCTGTTGGCAAACCACAGAGGCTGAAGGGCCTGCATCAGCACTCCTCACTGAAAGGCCTACATTAACACTTCTTGCTGAGTTTGCATAATCTCGTTCTGAACAGACACAAAGTCTGCATTTCTTAAGCTGTTGTTTTTCCAGACTTACTCAGTATAAATAACCCTCTGCCCTAGATACAGTATGATCGTAGACATAGAAACCGGCACAGCATGACAGATTGTAGCCATAGCAACGTAGGCATGCACGCAGGTAACATGTATCAGCTCGTAGGACGTATTAACCAATCATATACTGTATAGTAGATGCTGTGGAATTCTGTAACTCGATATAATAAAAACAACATCCTCGGACTGGGATCAGATGATGAACAGAGGATGCTGGCTTCCTGATTTCCCTAAGAATCCTGTCTGATGCCTCTTCTTTCCCTGTGTCGCTACATCTGGTGACCCCAAGCCGTGAAAGACCTCATACTCACTCGAGCTGGAAAAGCTTAGGTGTACCTCTTCAGTAAACTCGCTCCCGTTGTTGTAAGTATTTTCTCAGCGAGTTTGCTCCCACATTCATGAGTATGGGGGGACAACAGTCAGCTAAGCAGAATGTTCATGCACAAAAGCTGGCGCAAATAGTAAGAAATCATTTCTTGATTAACAAAGGAGAGGTTATTAATGTCAGACTAGGAGATATAAAAAGTCTATTGAAAGAAATAAACAACAGATGTCCTTGGTATCTGGAAGCTGGTTCTTTTGATATCCGGGAATGGGTTCACTTAGGGAATGCTTTGCATACATCCCCGCGTGCCCCACTACAACATCTCTTACTTTGGCAGAAATGCACAGAAGCCATAGAATATCTGGGGCCACACACTCACAAGACACCGTCCCCACCTGAGGCTCCGGTGGCATCCTCAGAAAAATCCCAGCACATCAAAGAGCCTGAAATCCAAGAAACTAACTTTCCTCTACCTCCCCCTCCAACCCCCTCACCACAGAATACCTCCCTGTACCCCCAGCTGCCACTGCCTGTGACTGTTGTTGATTCTGCATCACCGACTTGTCCAGATAAGATTCCATCTCAAAACACCGCTCCCAGTAATGATTTATGTACTGCGGTCTGCATGGAATTTAAAATAAAAGAACAGGTGAAAGAAAAACTCACAGGAGAGGAATTATTAGAGGGGCTTCAAGCATTTTCCATCATGGAGGTAACTCATGCCGAGGTATGGCCGGCGCCATTTTCCGTATGGAAACGATTCGCGGCAGGAGATCGCTCCAGGGCCCCCGCTGGACCCCCAGGAACTTTTGGCCAGCTTGGGGGGGGCCTCCTGACCCCCACAAGACTTGGCAAAAGTCCAGCGGGGGTCCGGAACGACCTCCTGCGTGGAATCGTATTGGTCTATGGCCACCGCCATTTTGCGGCGGCCATTTTGCAAAATGGCGCCGGCTGAAGACACCAGGATTTAGTGTGCCAGATTTCCTGCTCTCCCCCTTCCCCCGATTTAGCTACGGACCCGGGGGTAATTTAAGCTACGGACCGCCGCTACGGACCCCCAGGTAATTTAAGGCATTTGGGGTGGGGGATGTAATTTAAAGGGTCGGGGTGGGTTTTAGGGGGTTTTAGTGTGCCGGTTTTCCTGCCCTCCCCCTTCCCCCGATTTACAATTTTTTGACGATAAATCGGGGGAATTGGTATTGTATCGTGGCCCTAACGATTTTTGATGATTTAAAATATATCGGACGATATTTTAAACCGTCAAAAAACAATTCACATCCCTATTATTGAGAAGTATAAAGACTGCGAGTGTTTTCTATAGTAAATTAAGATTAACTGCCGGCCTTCTTTGAATTCTTTGTAAGTGTACAGTTCACAGATAATGATTTGAACTCTGCAAAAAGCAGGTAATGATTCCTTTAAAATCTCAGAGTATCGCAGTGCTCTGAAAATGAACATAATATTTTCAAGTTGATAATGCAGTTTATTAGTCCCTAAATTTCAAGTGTTTTTACAGCATTTTAAGCTAGTTTGATAATGTTTAACATCCCAAGAATGGCTTTCATTTTAATTTGTGAAGTATTTCTGCATGAATGAATTGTGTGGACGGAATGGAATGTGTTTACAAGCTGGTATGAGAACTGAAGTTTTTTTCAGCTTCAGTTCTACAACAATTGCAGCAGCTTATTCTCTAACATACTATTTTACATTATTTTATAATAACACATGAAAACATAAGATGACTTACAGGATCAGATTCCCAAGCGGCCATATCAGTCCTACGCTCCCGTCCTCAGACTCAGAATTTAACCCTTGGCTAAGCTATTAGCACAAGGAAGCCTGTTTCTCTTATAGAAGTAAAAGATTTTCTTTTTCAAACTGTCCAGCATACTTAATGAATGTTTAATCAGAAGTGATACTAGTTTATTCGCCATGTTTAGATTTAATTTCTGAGAATTTTTTTTGGAATGAAGTGAATATTTGGCAAAGTTTTGCAATGAAATAATTTCTTTTTACTTTTTCTACTTTCTTCCTATCCTATCTTGTTTAGTCTCACTGTTTTGCTTTCTGTCCTGTACTATGACATTGTAAGAACAATTAGATTTAATTTCAGGCATTGTTTGATATTGAAAAAGTACTCACTAGTGTTTAAAAGTTTAGAACTTGAAAATGCTAAATCAGTTAAAGGGTTAACAGCAAACATCAGTGACTAGGGAGAGAGGTAAAGGGGGGTCAAGCTAGTGAGCTGAAGAAGAAAAAATAAAACAACTTAGGTTTTGTTTTGTTTAAACACAGACAGTTTATGTAGGTTTAAAACATGAAGCAAATTAATGCTTGCATTAATGATGCAATTCAATAATTGAGATACTTATTTTATATGCATGTGTAATCTGTCCTTTATTTTTTTTCTCTCATTTCTCTTTCACAGAATGATTGTTGGCTTTCAGCTTGCATGGCAAGTGTACATAATTTGCATTTTTACTGCAATATTCATTTTAGGACAGAGTAGGTTAAGATAGAAGTTTTTTTTTTCTTTTCAAAGGTTTTCCCTTTATCTTACGGGAGGCAATTAAGAGTTAACAACAAGAAAGAAAGAGTGAGAGTGGAGGGGCTAGTGTGGGCAGAACAGCATTTCTCAAGCAAAAAATTAGGTTTCGTTTGGTTTAAACAGAGGAGAGAATTTGATTCTATGAATTAATCCTTTAAATTTAGAAACAGATTCCTGAAGCAGTTAAAGATATTGATAATAATGTAGCCATAATTTAGCAAGAAAGTTTAATTTTATTTACAGTGAATAAAAAATCTGTGTCTTGCCAGTATAGGAAGTGAGGAGTTGAAAAGGTTTTTTTAAAAAAAAAAGTAGTTTTGTTTTTGGTTTTGGGAGAAAACGGCGTTTTCTCCCAACACTGTTCCTGTCATTCAGCAGTACAATCGCCGTGAGGCTGCACCAGTTAAAGTGCACCGATGTTTCACAAGCGTGTATATTGACTGCAACCAACAGGCTTCAACTATAAGTATATTTCTACCTGGAGGGTCCCTGAGGAAGGATTCCTACACTCCGAAACACCGCAGTGTTGGAGCAGTACTTCAGGATTATATATGCCACTTTGTCAAACGTGGAACCAGATAAGTGCTCACACAGTAGTTGCTTTGCACACAGTGTCAGCATTTCTAACTTCTCAGCAACCGATGATTAGTCAAGCCCAGTAGCTACACGAGCTTGCATATATAAGCCACAGCTCACTGTGGCCAAGTATGATGGTTGCTTGAGAACATACATAGAGTTCTTGTCTTTAGCCAAATCTTTATTATTTTCTGTTGTTGTGGATTTTTGGCTTTTATAGAGTCTTTCATTACTATAGTCATTCCATTGGAGCATATAGAGAACCGGAGAGAGGGATGCTGCTCAATGGCTGATACACCAGTCTTGTACATATGTTTGTGTCATGTCATAAGTACCCCTGTGAGCAGTATAGTGGAACTGCGAATGGGCCATGAAATCAATTACAGTTCATGGAGTGGTGCAGCAATTATGCAGAAAAATGGATAGCTATGACAAGAACAAGAGATGGCAAGAAGGTGAGTACCATAGAAGAAGAATGGTATTAAAGTTTGCAAAGCAGTGTATGGCTAGGGCATGATGAAAAGTGGGCAAGTACTGTAGGAGAAGGGGATTTGTAAAGAATCTAGAATACAGCTGGAGCAGTGAAGAAAGCACCCTAATGTACCAAGACTGACTTGGATGGCAGCAGCAGCAGTGGTTCTGATTGATATTTTAAGAACTGGAATGGTAGGAGCAGAGCAATGCAGTGAGAAGTATAGCTGTAACACCCCCAAAGGCATTTGCCAGTTCCTTACACATTCACAGAGCAGCAGAGCGAGTAGGCACTGTAACGTGGTAAGAATGGCTTGGAGCAGCAATGGAATGGTAGGAGCAGAGCAACATAGCAAGATTTATTTTCTGTTATTATTCAATATGTTTCATAGAGGGTTTAATTGTGGAACTCTGTTCTTTTTTTATTATATTTATTATCATTTCAAATTTAAGCGCAAGTAAAGATTGTACAGAAAAACTACGATAATACAACATCAAGATATAAACCAAGAAAAAAGGAAATAATAAATTGCTGAATAACCCCATTTCATGTAGAACATAGAGGGGAAGACACAAGATCTAATTGAGTGAATAGAAAAAAGAAAAATGTAAAAAGAAAATAGAATAGAGAGAAACTTGTATTATACATTATATGTCAGACGTCAAAGTTGCCTAACCATGATCAGCATGAGCATGTAGAAAACTCACAGCTGAAAAGGCTCACAGAATACAAATTTCACATTAGAATATTTCATAATGCATTGAAAAGTAAAACAAAGATCAAAAAATGTGTCAGGAGCCAAAACTTCATGGCACATTTCAAGAAATGTCCTCCTATATAGTTGCTTGGCTCTAGTAATATCTGGAAATACCCAGATCTTCTGACCATAGAATAAAGTATGGCTATTACAAAAAAATAATCTCAATACTGAGTCACGATCTTATGGAAAAACAAATTTTACCAATAAAGTTTAAAACCCTGTAAACTGGGTTTCTGTAGAAGGCTCCAAAAATTGAGACAGATCCATGTCTGCATCTTGTCGTTGTTCCTTTAAAACTTCTCTTGAAAGATTGTACATGTTGGAAATAGGGGGCATACCTTCACCAGGAAATTTTAAAACATCAAGCAAATATTTTTTTTAAAGTTTCACAGGTGAAATTACTGCTAAGACAGGGAAATTTAATACTTGCATATTAAGAAAGCAAAGAGAGTTTTCAATGTTTTCTAACTTTTTTGGTATTAACCAAATCACTCTGAATTAATTTCTCTTGTATGTTCTGAATAGCAACAACACATTTATCCAAATCCTCCAATTGCTCCCTCTTAAGAGAAAGAGCTCTTCAGGTCGATTGAGTATGAGTATTAATATCAGAAGAAATGTAAATCAAAGAAGAGATTGACTTCTCCAAAACAACCAAAGCTGACCAAACAGAGTCCAAGGTCACCATCTGGGGGTTTTCTACTACTGCACAGTAGACAGATCTTATCACAAGTTCATTACTAGAAGCAAGAGATGGAAGGTTGTTTCCTGTATCTCCAAATAATAGCTGGTGTTGAAGACTGAAACTCCTGGCCCTCTGTGGCATCCTTACACAATAAGGTGACACTAAGATCTTGCTTCAGGAATACAGCTCTTTCCAGGGAACCTGGGAAATGTCCTCCTCCAAAACAAAGTGAAACCTCCCCAGATGCTTTTGATATGGGCCTCAACAAGTACCCACACAGTGTTTTCCTGATTACATCCAGTGAGGGGGAGAGGGAACTGTCAGCACTCCGGGGCACAAAGATGACTCTATGTCCAGCAGAGAGTGGTGTTCGCTCCATGGACCTTCCTGCAATAGATCCAGCACCTTGAGAAATTCCAGAAGTATGGTTGAGGAACCCATCTACTTTTAGCTGCAAAGGGTAGACTACAGGGTGGACCACAGGGTGGCTGGGGGCCCATGTCAAATTTTAGTTTAGTAAGAGGCTTATTGTTGAAGAAAACATAAGAATTTAGAAAATTTCAAAATGCCGTATCCTCTCGCAAAGCCACCATTTTTGTCTCCCAGAGCCTCCATGTTTTGAAACTCAATTCTTTTTTTAATCTTCTGGATCTAACTGCTATGTTTGACATGGTAGATTATAATTTGCTACTAAAAAGGTTAAAAAATACTGGAATTGCTGGTTCAGTGCACCAGTAGGTCACCCCTTTTGTGAATGGACAAACTCAGAGTATTATAATTTAAAATTCCAAGCCTTCTCTGTTTGAATTAAAAACTGTAGTGTCACAAGAATCTGCCCTGTCAGTCTCACTTTTTTTTTTTTTTTCAATATCTGTTTTATTGTGACAATGGCAGAAAATGAACACACAGTAGAATACAGATATAAACATTTTAAATCATAGATTAACATAATATAGCGAGGAAACAAGATTCAATGTTTAGGTAGAAAAAGAACTTTGCACCATATTACTTTGTAAATATCATCCATATCCCATTCCCACCTATATTTTTCCTACCCTACATCAGTGTCCCCCTTTCCACACACACACACACCCAGTCAGCCCGCCTCCCTTCACTCATTCATTGAATTAAGAAGCTTCTTTACCTCCCGCACCAGGGAATAATGACTATTTTGCAAAGCAGTATGATTATTTATTGGTAATAAAACATAGAAACTTTGCTATCCCTTTTTATAGTCCACTGATGCCCTTCCTGTTGAGAAATATACATTAGAATGCTCCATTTGAATAATGTTTATCATATACTCCTGCTACACATTAAAGGAAGGAGGCCTCACTTTTTAACGTTTAATTGACACACATTTGTAAGATTTTTTCTAGTCTTGAAATTGAAAATCATACATTTACCCATGATATCCAGCTTTATGAGCCAGTTAAAGGTTCTCAAAAAAATACCCTTGATAATATCTCACTTTCCTTGACCATTCTTAAAAATTGGCTCACAAACAATAAAATCTCATTGAATATGAGTAAACTGAGATAATAAATAAATTTAAAAATATGGTGGATGGAGTCTCCATCCTTATTGTTAATCAATAATGGACACTAAATTATCCCTATGCACAAATATTAACCAGATTGTCCAAGGAGTCTTTTATAAGCTTCAAATGGTACTCTGATTACCTTCTTTTCTAACTGAAAATTATTTGAAAACGATTACATTTTCACTATTTTTTATGGCCTGCTGTAACTCCCACTTTCTGGGATTACCCCAGATGACTGGACACTTCAATATATACAAAATTCTGCAGCCAGGGTTATAGCCAGAATCCTGATGCAACAGCATATGTTGCCCATTTTGAGTAAATATCACTGGTTACCTATTTCCTGTAGGATATAATTTAAACTTGTTTTACTGGATTTTTAAGATTTTTATGGTGTTGTTCTCTTGGTTTTTAATGTAGTTTTATGGTGTTGTTCTCTTGGTTTTTAATGTAGTTTTAAAGCTTTTTGGAGGAGAACACGTGATGCGGTGAGCCGGGCGGATCGTTCTCTGATCTGCTCCGGGTACCGCTCCCCCTATAATCTGGCCTCCCCGTTCCCAAACCGCGAACTCTACGGCTCCGATAGCGGTAAAAGACCTCCAAACTGAGGTGGAGCAGTGCAAGCGTGACACCGAAGCCGGTGATGTCCGGCAAAGCGGTAAGAAAAGAAAAATTAAAAACTGCTGAAGCTAACCACAACATGGCAGACGTGCGGGGAGGCCCGGAGGGTGGAGGGCTCGATGAACACACGATAACCCGCCTCACAACGGCAGTAGTCGCTGGGCTGGAACCGAAATTCACGGGGATAAATGAAAACCTGCAAGCCCTTCGAGAGTCGATGGGGGAGGTGGGCCGCCGGCTAGAAATTGCAGAGGGGAGAATTTCCGCGGCAGAGGAAGAAAATGGAGCGCTGGCTGCACATGTCTCTAAATGAGAAGGCGATCGTAGTAGCAGAAAATAAACTGGAGGACCTTGAAATTCGCGCACGACGAAATAACTTAAAAGTTTTTGGGGATCCTTGAACTTATTTCGGATGGCGAACTTAAAATCACTCTGGAGGAATGGCTCCCACGGGCCCTGCACTTACCAGCATTGAAAGGGAAACTAATCGTGGAGAGGGCACATAGATTAGGCCCCAGATGGGATTCTAACAACAGACGCCTTGTGATTGCCAGATTTCTAGATTGGGCTGATAAAACACAGATTCTGGCTGCATTTCGAAAGATGAAGGAACTTTTGTACAAAGATGCCAAAATTATCATATTTCAAGATTTTTCTGTGGCAGTGGCAGCTAAAAGAAAATTATGTGCCTCAACCTGTAACATGCTCTTCCCAAAGAACATTCGCTTCACGCTCCAGTTTCCAGCTACACTAAAAATTTGGAGAGATGGGAAGATACTACAATTTGAGGCCCCGGAGCAGGCTGGAACCTGGTTGAAAACTTTGGAAAACTGACTTGGACCTGACTCACTACAGATACTAGAGATGTGAATCATGTGCCCGATCATTTTAACGATCAGATTCGGATGGAGGGAGAAAAAAATTGGATCGTTAGAGATGTGAATTGGAATCGGTTCCGATTCCAATTCACATCGTTAATTTTTTAGTGAGGCCTGAGCAGATAAAAAAAACCCCACCCCAACCCTTTACAAATGACCCCTTTGCTCTCCCACCCTCCCGAACCCCCCCCCCCCAAATGTTAAATTACCTGGTGGTCCAGTGGGGGGGGGGGGGGGGGTGTCCCGGCGCGATCTCCCGCTCTCGGGCCATCGGTGCCATTTTGGCTACCACTGATAAAAATGGCGCCGATGGCCCGATAAAAAAAAACCCACCCCGACCCTTTACAAATTACCCCTTTGCTTTTCCCACCCTCCCGACCCCCCCAAAAACCTTTTACATGTACCTGGTGCCATACTGGCAGTCGATCGCCTTTGCCCTCACTTTGTCACAGGGAGTGACGGTCGCTCCCTGTGACATAGTGAGGGCAAAGGCGATCGGCGCCATTTTGAAACCAGTCCTGCACCGGCACCGGCACAGAGGGTATGATTGAAGGGATGGCTCCCAGACCCCCCGCTAGACCACCAGGTACATGTAAAAGGTTTTGGGGGGGGGGTCGGGAGGGTGGGAGAAGCAAAGGGTCGGGATGGTTTTTTTTTTATCGGGCCATCGACGCCATTTTAATCAGTGGTAGCCAAAATGGCGCCGATGGCCCGAGAGCGGGAGATCGCGCAGGCCCCCCCCCCCACTTGATCACCAAGTAATTTAACATTTTGGGGGGGTTTGGGAGGGTGGGGAAGGGTAAAGGATTGGTTTTAAAGGGTCGGGTGGGTTTAGGGGTTGTTTTGGTGTTCCGGTTTTCCCGCCCTCCCCCCAAATAATTCCGTACTCGATTTAACGATTTTTCACGATAAATCGAGGGAATTCCTATTGTATCGAGTCCCTTACCGATTAATGACGATTTTAAAATTATCAGACGATAATTTAAATCATTAAAAAATTATTTAAATTATCATCAGATGACGACAATAGAAGATCTGCTGATGGAAATGCGGTTTGAAAGGGTTAGTCAATAGTATGGATGCTGTCAGCCCTACACTAAGGCTCCAGAGAGCTACCTTCTAAAGTTCAAGGTTTTTTCTTTCTATCCCCATGCATGATTTGATAAGTACCTGATAAAAATTCTGTGGTTCATTATGTATGTACTTTCCTAAAGAAGGGGTGGTGGTACCCAAACGCATATATCACTGACCTCATGCCCCCTATCTTTCAGAATGGGGCTGTTTTTTTCTAATAGGGGGAAGGTGCGCAAGGGGGAGTCAGGGGAAGAGGTGCTATAGAGAGGGAGGGGAGGGGTCAAGGGGAAGGGGGGGGGAAAGGGGAGGTTAAGGGTTGGCTGTGGGATATTGAGTGACATGAGACAGGTGGGGTTTAAAGAGCTACATGAGTGTTGGTGGGGAAGAAAACATGCTGGAGTCCTAGGCTGGGGGGATTTCCAGCAGAAAACACAATCTTTAGTTCGGAAACATAAGGTAGCTAAAGGAGTCGGATAGGCCGTCTGCGTATAGGTACTTAGAATGTGGGAGGATTGGGTAGTCCTGTTAAGAGGCAAAAAATCCTGAGCACCGTGCACCGAAATAAAGTTGAGATAGCAGCAATTCAGAAAACCCACCTTACTACTGAAGAAAGCAAAAAGTTAAAGAGAGGGTGGGTAGGTCAATGTTTCTTTGTACCGGCGCTAGGGCAAAAGGCAGGAACAGCGTTATTGATCCAGAAAAATACACATTTTGAACTTATAAAACAAATGACACTGAGGGAAGAATTCTCATAGTTTCTGGAAGGTTACAAGGCCAGGAGATTACTATTTGTTCTGTCTATGCACCCAACAATTATTCCCATTCGTTTTATCAAGAATTGGTTGGCAGGATTCTGTCGGTGTTGAAAGGGCCACTTATACTACTGGGGGATTTCAACTGCGTGCATGATCCACAATTAGACAGATCCCAAGCTACTGGACTAGGAGGAAGGGGGCAGCTTAGAGGGATCACATACTTATGCCACGAATTTCAGGCACGAGATATATGGCGCTCTCTATACCCCACGGAACATGACTATAATAACTTGTCCAGGGCGCATGTGACCATGTCAAGGATATACTATATTCTAATCTCAGATTTTTTGTTCCCCAGGGTGGCTGACGCTCAGATAGGGGTTATAGAAGTCTCCGATCATGCACCGGTCTGGTTAGACTTGCAGGATAATAATCCAGAATCGGGGGGAAAAATATGGCGTTTCCCAGGTAATTTAGCAGAAGACAAAGAATTTCAAATCTATTTGCAAGAACGGTGGATAGAATATGATAGGCATAACAAAACACACCTCAACACTCCAGGGCTCTACTGGGAAGCAAGTAAAACAGTCATGCGGGGGGAAATTACTTCCTACATGACAGCTAAAACCAAGGCGTTACATAAAGTGATACTGGCTTTGGAGCAACAACTAGAGTTGGCAACACAAAGATTAGCCCAAAAAAAACAATAACTCAACTTGTACAGAATATTATGATACGCTGCATACCTTAAATGCTCTCTTACATACCAGAACCCAAAAGACGCTACAAACAGGTGCCCACAAACTTTTCAGGTTCGGGAATAAAGCTGGCAGACTCCTGGCAACAGGATAGGTCAGGGGGCTCCCTGGAAGAAGAGGAATTTTTTAAGGAACTGAAGATTCCACGTATATCCAGAGAACAGCTTGATCACCTAAATGTCCCTATCAGGCTGGAGGAACTAACCGCAGTTATAAAAAAACAGTAAGAGACACAAGGCCCCAGGCCCAGATGGCCTGACGGCCGAATATTATAAGATTCTACTTCCGCAGGCAGGAGAGGCCCTACTGAATTTCTATAAAGAGGCACAAATAAACTGACACTGTAGATTCCAGAAGGGGTGACATGGGCGTTTATAACGGTGTTGGAAAAGCCGGGTAAAGATCTAGCATCCCCTGCGTCCTATAGGCTCATATGTTTGCTAAATTTTGAGGCTAAAGTGTTTGCAAAAATCCTGGCAGATCACCTGAGTAGTGTTTTCCCCCAAATAATCACGATGCAGCAGGCAGGCTTTGTTAAAGGTTGAACTATAAGCGCAAATTTAACATCCCTTATCATCTCCATGGAGGAATGTAAAAGATGAGGGATTGGGGCCATGGTGGTTGGATTCGACTCTGAAAAGGCGTTCGATCGGGTATCATGGCCCTTTCTCTTCTAGGTATTAGAGAGATACGGCATAACAGGGGAGATAGTCCAGGGAATTCAAATGTTGTACAGAAATCCTAAGTCAGCAATCCTGGCCAACGGGCACCTTTCAGACGACTTTCCATTATTCAGAGGTACCAGACAAGGGTGTCTGTTGTCACCGTTACTATATATATTATCCATTGATCCACTTTTGCGTAAAATAGCGGCAGAGCCCAAGATTACGGGCTTCATGATGGGTTTACATGAGTTTAAAATTTCTGCGTTCGCAGATGATGTTCTGGTCTTCTTGACAAACCCTCAGCCATCCTTAACCAAGGTATTGTCACTTCAACGAAAATTTGGGACCTTTGCAGGACTAAATATTAACACTGACAAATCGGAAGCTATGGCCTTATCCCCATCTATCCAGTGGGAGTGGGTTGGTTCATTTCCCCTGAAATGAGTGGAAAATGAGATGCGCTACTTAGGCATACGTCTCCCAAAAAATGTTGAGGGCTTATATAGAGCAAATATAGACCCTCTACTTCAAAATATGGAAAACAAAACCTGAAGACCTGGACTAGATTACCCCTATCGCTTTCAGGCAGAGTTTTCCTTATAAAAATAATGGAATTGCCTAGTTGGCTGTATGTGCTGCAACAAATCCCTCTATGGATTAAAAAACATGAGATAGTCCGCATACACAGAACGGTCAGAATGTTTCTATGGGGGGTCCATAGGGCTCACTGCTCCCTGCACACTCTAATGTTACCCAAGAGCAGGGCGGCTAGGCGTCCCCCAACTGGAGGGAATATAACTTAGCTTGCATTTTACACCACATTTATGACTGAGTTCACGAGACCAACTATTGTTCCCCATACCAATTTCTTAGAGCATGGCTATTTCCGTTCTGTCCTATAAATATTATTCAAACTCCATGCCAATTTATCCCCAACAGACATAGGAATTGCCTACTGATACACATGGGTTGACAGACGTGGAGGTTGTTATGCAAGGCAAAATGTGGAATGACTACTGTGGTCACACCATTCATTACACTTCTGGGGAACCCGACATTTTCAGGAGGGATAGATTCCAGGGTATTTCTCAGATGGGCCGAACAGGGACTGACAAGTGTGTACCAGTTCCTAGATTCAGGGCGGGATGGAATCAAGAGTTTTCAAGATCTGAAGGAGCTTTATGGGCTTGACAATAAAGAATTCTAAGGTTATTTACAAGCTAGCCATTACATTCATTCCTTACAGTTCACTGCCCTAGACATACAGAAATTTGGGGATTTGCGGAGGGTATTTGCTATGAGAGGCCATAAATATAACTCCTGCGCTACCTTCTCAAGGACTTTGCGTGGCTTCCAAGACCACTCAGCCCTGAAATCCATACAGGACAAATGGCTAAAACAAGCAAATATAGATTTAACTATGGAAGAGATTGTTAAGATTTTGAAAGGGTGTTATCGGTGTCTGAAAATGTGAACATGAGGGAGGTAGGTTTTAAGATTTTACACTGTATGTATATGTCATGCACTGGAATGTTCGCTGCAAAGTTATGTGATTCTGCGATATGTCTTAAATGTGTGGCAGACACAGGATCTCTATATCACTGTTTATGGACTTGCACCACAATAAGTGAGTACTGGACTAAAATATTATTGGTCATTGAGCAGGCTTTGGAGACTACAATTCCGAAGGACCCACGGATATGTTTGTTTCAGCTTTATGAAGGGGCGTTAGAGTCCTTAGCTGAGATGGAAAAGTTGTTTTTGAGCAAAGCTCTGGTGACGGGCCTACAAGTCATAATGGCAGAATGGACAACGGACGCCAGTCCACAGCGTGCCCATTGGAGGAACAGAATGGACACTTTACTGCAATACGAATGTATGATGGCTAGGAAGTCCACTCAACGCATACAACACAAATGTGAAGAAATCTGGCGGGGATATTATGCTCTCCTACCACAGTCCAAGAAGGACTTACTTAAGCACCTGTGTCTAAAAGCATATACAGCGTCTTCCCGACAATCACAGTCGACACTGTCAACATGAGGACACGTAGCTCTTTCTAAACGGGGGAGGGTGGGGGGGTCTGGGAATCCATAATGTTTACTGTTAGTAGTTCTATTCAAGTGTTTTGATGAATGTTGGATGTAAAAGTTTCATATACCTGTTTCTTTCTTATATTGAGCAAACACCAATAAAGAAATCATATAAAACAAAAAGCTTTACCAGCCCACCAGACCTTTGCATTCTGCTTCTCAGTTCCTGCTCAATGTCCCTTTTTTCAGGCTGATTAGACTAGATAAATCTTGAGAAGGCCTTTTTTGCATTCAAGGTCCTTCCCTTTCAAAGTTGCTGCCACTCGAAATAAAGATGGAAGGTTTTTTACTCAGGTTCAGAAAACTTAAGGCCTTTTTCTTTAGTCAAGTGTTTAATCTCACAGAGGACATTGTGAGATTAAACACTTGACTAAAGAAGCCAAATATAAATATACCATTATAAGGATTGTTATAATGCCAGCACTTACACTTATAGAATTAGCAAAGGAAGAAATTGTATTTGTCTCATTGCTCTTAAATTTGTTTCATCTTAATCTGTTTTATTGATTTTTGCTTTGATTAATTAAAGCAATTGATTTAATTAAGATTTAACTATTGTGGATTGAATCTTGGTAATATTGTTTGCTGTCTCTGTTTCCTATGTTTTATAGTTTTATGAATGTTAAATTGTAAACCACTTAGAAATGGTGATAGGTGGTCAATAAATTATTTAAATAAAAAATAAACACCCAACAAGCCGTAGTGTTATCAGCATGTCAGTTCCATGCATCATTTGGAAAATAACTCTACATGCCGAAAATGAAGCATTCTTAGAGACTGCTAAGTTTATCTGAACTTATTAATGATCCTGAGCCTTACTAAGACTGTTTTGATATGGTTGGAGCACAGCATGCTGAAGCTGGAAGTATCGGGCCCCAGGGGTTGCAGTTGAAATAAAACAGCATTATGCAGGATGCTTCAGGCCTCAGTGGATATGGTTGGAGCATGGAATGCTGAAGCTGGAAGTATCAGGCCTAAGAAGCTGTTGTTGGAGCAAGACAGGCTTATGCAGAAAATGTCAGGCCTCAGTGGATATGCTTGGAACATGGCATGCTGAAGCTGGAAGTGTCAGACCCTAGGGTTTGTGGTTAGAGCAAGACAGGCTTATGCAGAAAGTATCAGACCTCAGTGGATGTAGTTGGAGCATGGTGTACTAAAGCTGGAAGTATCAGGCCCCAGGGGTTGTAGTTGAAATAAAACAGCATTATGCAGGATGCTTCAGGCCTCAGTGGATATGGTTGGAGCATGTCATGCTAAAGCTGGAAGTGTCTGCCCACAGCAGTTATGGTTGGAGCACGGCATGCTGAAGCTGGAAATGTCAGGCCCAAGAGGTTGTTGTTGGAGCAAGTTAGGCTTATGCAGGGTATGTCAGGCTTCAGTGGATGTGGTTGGAGTATGGCATATGGAAGCTGGAAGTGTTAAACCACACTGGTTATAGTTGGAGTAAGACAACTTATGCAGGATACAAAAGGGCTCAGTAGATATGGTTGAAGCATGGCATTCAGAATTGTCAAGCAACAGTGGTTATGTTTGGAGCAAGACAGGATTATGCAGGATATGTTAGACCTCATTGGATGTGGTTGGAACATGACACATGGAAGCTGGAAGTATCAGGCCCCAGGGATTGTGGTTGAAGCAAGACAGGCTAGTGCAGTATATGTCAGGTCCTGGTGGAAGTGTTTGGAGCACAGAAACTCAGTGGAATCATGCCCAGTGGTGGTGACTGTGGAAAAGCAGATAGAGGAAGACAGTAGAGTCATGGCAAACACAACCATTGAGGGATGACATCACTGACTTCTCCCTGCCTGCTTCATGCCAAACAGTTGTGGAGGTAATGGAGGCAGAGGATCTTAGTAGAGTTATGATTCTGTAGTGATAATTGATTTGGGCTAAGCAGGCATAGTAACTCAGTGGAGTCATGACCCTGCTGTGGTATTTGTGAAAAGACAAGCAGAGGATCTCTGTGGAGTCATGAACGTGTGTTGGGTTTATGGCATAGTATGGACTCTTAGTCACTGTGGCGATGACTCCTCCCATGGGGAGGGGCCCCATAGGGAACCACAACGATAGGCTAGACTCAGAGAGCAGACACTGGAGATGGAAAGCTTTATTGTACTGCTGTAGATAGATGGTACTAGTGCAGGAAGCAATGGCACTGAAGTCCAGCAAGGTGCCAATACGTTCAACAGTCTCAGAAGTAGTGTCTCACCCAGATGTTCAAGGTTGGTAGTGTTCCGCAGAGAGGGATAAGCTGAACCTGGTGGGTGGAAATGGAAAACTGGATCATAGAGGTACTCACTGAAGAGTAGTGCAGGAATCCTCCTGGTAGATGATGAAGGTGGGACACAAGGTCCGTTGTGCAGGATACTCTGAGCTGGTTGGCCCTCGAGGAGCGAGTACCTGGAAGCGCAGATAATCCTGAAATGAAAAGAGAGACCCCAAGGAGCGGTTGTCTGAGTTAGTAGAAGAAACCCCGAAGGGTCGGTGGAAGTGAAAGGCCCCTGAGGAGCGGGTGCCCAGAGCTTCTTCTGGAGCGAGATACCCCGGAGGGTAGCGAGGAGTCTAAGCATGCAGCTTAGCGGTCAGAGTAGCTAAACAGAAGTCCTTGCTAACTCGTTCATTAGGAACGGAGCAGAGGCTCAAATACCCGGAGGTATTGACGTCATGCAGTGGGGACGCCCCCGAGGTTCCCACCATGACGTGTAGATAAGCGTAGGCAGCATGTGTGTGCACGCCCTAGGAGGCCACAGGAAGGAGCATGGCGGACGGGGACGCCCATGCTGAGTTGGAGATGCCGAGGGTTTCAGCACTCGGCACCAGAGGCAGCCATCTTACCCATGGAGAAGGAGAAAGGCAAAAAAGAGGTGAGGCAGAGCGGTCACAGCTGTCTGCAACCGACGGACGCAACAATGTGCAGTGATGTTTGGGGAAAAGCAGGCAGAAGAACTGTAGGGTTATGCTCCAGTGGTGGCTCTTGGGGCTAAGGAGACAGAATCAGGATATTTCAGTCCCCTGTGGTGGTGACAGGGGTTTGGCTGTGAAAGGCTGCTGTAGATTATGCTGTCAGACCCCTGTGTTGTTTGTGTTGGGGTATGGCAGTGGAAAGCTACTGCTGAATGTACTGTCAGATACTTGTGCTGTTGTTGGGGCATGGCAGTGGAAATCTGCTGCTGGATGAACTGTCAGATACTTGTGCTGTTAGTGTTGGGATATGGCATCAGAAGGCTGCTGCTTGATGTGCTGTCAAATCAATGTGCCTTTGCTGTGATAGGATAGCAGTGGAAGGCTGCTGCTGATTGTGCTCTCAGAGCCCTGTGCTGTTAGTGTTGGGTATGATAGTGGAAGGCTACAGTTAGATATGCTGTCAGACCACTGTGCTATTGGTATTTGGGTGTGGTAGTGAATGGATGCTGCTGTAGTGTCAGGCCCCGGTGTTGTTGTTAGGGATGTGATAGGAGGAAGAAGGCTAAGTCAGGCCCCAGTGTTGTTGTTGGGGACATGTTAGGAGGATGCAGACTTTGACAGGCCCCAATCTTGTTTTTGTTGGGGATGTGTTAGTAGGAAGCAAACTGAGATAGGCCCTAGTGTTGTTGTTAGAGACCTGTCAGAAGGAATCAGGAGGAGCATAGCCCCAGTGTTGTAGTTGGGGACATGATAGGATGAAGAAGACTGAGTCGGGCCTCAGTGTTATTGTTGGGGACCAGTCAGGAGGAAGCAGGAGAAGTGAAGCTCCAGTGTAGTTGTTGGCAAAAGGTCAGGAGGCAGCAGGCTGAGTCAGGCTCCACTGTTGTTGTTGGGGACATGTCAGGAGGTAGCAGGATATGACAGGTCCAGGTGCTGTTAATGAGGACATGGCAGAAGGTAGGAGGAGGAGGAGTGAAGCCCCAGTGTTGTTGCTGGAGATGTGTTATGAGGAAACAGGCTGAGTCAGGCCTCAGTGTTGTTCTTTGGGATGTGTTAGGAATAATCATGATTAGTCAGGCCAGAGTGTTATAGTTGGGGGCTTGTCAGGAGGACGTATGAACAGAGAAGCCCCAGTGTTGTTGTTGGGGATGTGTTAGAAGGAAGCAAGAGGAGTGAAGCCCCAGTATTGTTGTTGTTATGGATTTATTAGGAGGAAGCAGAAGGAGTGAAGCCTCAGTGTTGCTGATGAGGACATTTTAAGAGTAATCAGGCTTAGTCAGACCCCAATGTTGTTGTTCAGGACATGTCTGAAGGAAGCAGGAGAAATGAAGCCCCAGTGTTGTTGTGGATGTGAGAGAAGATAGCAGGCTGAGTCAGCCTCCAGTGTTGTTGTTGGGGATGTGGCAGGAAGAAGCAGGATTGGTCAAAGTCTAGTGTTGTTGTTGGGGACTTGACAGGATGAAGCAGGATTGGGAAGACTCCAGTGTTGTTTTTGGGAATGTGACTTGATTCAGCAGGATCAGTCAGACCCTAATGGAGATATATTGGACAATGTAGGTAGATGATAACAGTTAATATTGAAATCAGTGGAGATATATAGAGCAAGGCAGGAAGTTGGTGTCAAGGTATGATGACACCAGTGATGGTAAACATGACAAAGCAGATAGATGGTGCCAGTGCATGATGGCCCCAATGTTGGAATACAGGGTAAGGCAGGCAGAAGATTGTCAGTGCATATTGGCCCCAGTTGTCATATACAGGGCAAGGCAGACAGACTGTATCAGTGCATGATGGAGCCAGAGGTGGTATACAGGCAAGGCAGGCAGATAGTGTCAGTGCATGTTGCTCCAAGTGGTGGTAAAAAGGGCAATGCATGTAGATGGTTTCAGTACATAATGACCCAATGGCATTTTTGTAGACATGGGGAAGGTTTGTCTTGGGCTTCACTGTTGGCAATATGCGAGAGATGTTAATAGGGAGTGGCATCTCTAGATGGAGCAGCTCAAGGGGAAGCTGCTCACTCTTGAGGTGGAAATTCAATATACCCAAAGGTGCAGCTGAAAATCAGAAACAATCAAAATATAAGTATTCAGCGGAGAAGAACTCTTTACGAGTATATACAGCAACCGTCATAAATGGCCTCAATGTACTTGTGACTTATTGAATAAAGCCTGTAATACTTTAGGCTGGTATAATCATAGGTTGCGAGTGTATTTTGTTGTGCACCATCTGGTGCTATAGAAAGCTGGGGCACAGTCACACTGTACAATTTAGGAAACTAGTGTGTGCACTTATCTTGAATACCACGTAGAAAGAGCTGGCTTGGACAGTCCTGAAGTTTTCCTCCAACACTACAGTGTTTCGGAGCCTTATACTCCTTCCTCAGGGATCTCCAGGTGGAAATGAGCCGTCTACAAAAATCTGCGTGGGGAACAAACAGCATTAGAGTTCTTTAAATGCCAAACGACTGTAAAAATGTATATAATGGCAATCGGTAATGGAAGTCAAACTTACTCCATGATATCCGGTCAGTTCTTAGATCAAAAGCAGCAAATGCTTATGCGCTACGGTAAATGATAAATCCTTTAATGAATGTCAAAAGAATGACTTTGGTATTTAGCGTTATAAGAAATGAATATTCGTGGATAGCTGTACTTACGCTCACTATGATAATGTGACCTGCCAGCGTGCCGTCTTGATTACTGACAGCTAGAACGTCAAAAGGACGCCAAATTTAAAGAGATTCCATCGACTCGCGCAGTCAGAGGAAATGACGTATATTGTTCCAGTTATGGTCATACCCTAAAAAAGTAATTGACGTAACATGGGAACCTCTTAATTATTAATACAAAAAAGGTTGATGACGTGACTGCGGCGGACATTTTGAAATGTGTTGGACTTTGAATAAAACTGGAAAATCTGCCTTTATGTTGTCTAATTCAGATCAAAGAAAACCACTCGACCTTCTCATTCAACCCTTCTGGTTCGGCAGATTGTAGTTTAAAGATCCATCGATTTTCTTTGTGATTTAGTAGGATAGAGCAATCTCCCCCTCTCCAATTCGGGGGTATGTGTTCGAGAATTACCCACTTAAAATCTGCAAATGTATGAGAACATGAAATGCAGTGTTGAACCAATGGTGCTTTAATATCTGGTATTAATCCTACTACGATGTTCAGTCAGGCGGATAATCTTGCGTCTGGTATGTCCCACATAAATTCTGTTGCAAGGACATTGAAGAGCATAGATCACAAATTCAGTATTGCAATTAACTTGGTGCTTAATCGAAATCTGAAGACCAGTTTGAGGGTCTTTCCAATGAGAACCTATGTGTGCTTGAGAACAGACTGAGCAATTGCCACAGGGCGTTTGTCCAGCCTGCTGTGGATAGGAGGGGACCTTATCAACTGCTCGGACTACTCTTTGTTTAATATTAATACCTCGAGAGTATGCGAATATGGGGGGATCTCAAAAGATGGCATGGGGACTGAGGACATGTCAATTGTTTAAAATGGCTGTTTTAACGTAGGATGTAAAATTAGTGTATGGTAAAACACAAATTAGGTTCGTTACTTCATTCTTTTGTCTATATTGTAGTAATTGATCTCTGTCTGAAAAGGTTGCTCTCTTATATGCTCTTCGGATAATCAATCTGGATAACCTCGCTCTTGAAATCTGTGTCCCAATTTGACTGCTTGATTGTGAAATTCATGCATATCTGAACATAATCTTCGGATGCGAAAAAATTGACCCACTGGAAGTCCTTCCTTAAATTGTCTGGGATGGTGACTTTCAAAGCGTAAATAATTGTTCCTGTCAGTTGTTTTTCTAAATATGGTTGAGTGAATGCCTGTGTGATCTTTATTTATTTGAATGTCGAGAAAAGACAATTGGGTTGCATTGTAGCTCAAACTGAATTTGAGATTAGGATTAACCTGGTTCAACCACTGGTGAAATTGTAAAAGGGATGACTCTGTGTCGATCCAGATGAAAAAAATGTCATCGATATAACGAGACCATAGTTTGATTGATTGAAAAAAAGGGGATGTATATACATGGTCTTCCTCAAATTGCGTGACATACAAGTTGGCTTTGTCTGGGGCTATGGGTGAACCCATTGCAACTCCATGGACCTGAAGATAATATTTTTGTTGGAATGCAAAAAAATTGTTAAACAGAATGAACTCAGTGAGTGACATCAAAAACTCAGAAGGTATGCATTGCGGTCTAACTCTGTTATTGATGACTTCCTGGACCAGCTGTAAGGCATCTGTTTGGGGGACATTGGCGTAAAGTGCCTCTACAAACAGGCTTACTAAAAGGCTTTCATTAGAAACATTGTTAATGGTGGCAAGTTTGTTGAGCATATCAGAGGTGTCTTGAATGTAAGACACTGAATCTTTAACTGCTGTACGAAGAAAAAGGTCCACAAACTTAGCTAATGGTTCTAAAAGAGAACCGTTCGCAGAAACTATGGGTCTGCAGGGCGGGTTGATCAAGGTTTTGTAGATCTTTGGTACCCCATAGTAGAGATGTGAATTGTGTGATCGATCGTCTTAACGATCAATTTTGGCTGGGGGGGAGGGAATCTGATCGTCGCGTTTTGGTTTTTTTTTTTTTTTAAATCGTTTAAATCATAAATCGGGGGAGGGCGGGAAAACCGGCACACTAAAACAACCCTAAAACCCACCCGACCCTTTAAAATAAATCCCCCACCCTCACGAACCCCCCCCCCAAAATGTTTTAAATTACCTGGGGTCCAGTGGGGGGGGGGGGGTCCCGGTGTGATCTTCCACTCTCGGGCCACGGCTGCGTTAATAGAAATGGCACCGGCGCTACCTTTGCCCTGTCATATGACAGGGCAAAGGTAGCACCGGCGCCATTTTGGTTCCTGTCCCCCGACGTCACGAGCACAGGAGATCGCTCCCGGACCCCCGCTGGACCCCCAGGGACTTTTGGCCAGCTTGGGGGGGCCTCCTGACCCCCACAAGACTTTCCAAAAGTCCAGCGGGGGTCAGAGAGCGACCTCTTGCACTCGTTGCCATATTGCAAAATGGCGCCGGCCGTATGGCCGTATTGCCGTATTGCAAAATGGTGCCGGTCATACGGCCGGCGCCATTTTGCAATACGGCAATGAGTGCAAGAGGTCGCTCTTGGAACCCCGCTGGACTTTTGGCAAGTCTTGTGGGGGTCAGGAGGCCCCCCCAAGCTGGCCAAAAGTCCCTGGGGGTCCAGCGGGGGTCCGGGAGCGATCTCCTGCGCTCGTGACGTCGGGGGACAGGAACCAAAATGGCGCCGGCACTACCTTATTAATGATCCTGAGCCTTACTAAGACTGTTTTGATATGGTTGGAGCACAGCATGCTGAAGCTGGAAGTATGGGAAGATCACACCGGGACCCCCCCCCCACTGGACCCCAGGTAATTTAAAACATTTTGGGGGGGGTTCGGGAGGGTGGGGGATTTATTTTAAAGGGTCGGGGTGGGTTTTAGTGTTGTTTTAGTGTGCCGGTTTTCCCGCCCTCCCCCTTCCCCCCCCCCCCCCCCGATTTACGATTTTTGACGATAATCGGGGGAATTCCTATTGTATCGCGCCTCTAACGATTTTTTACGATTTAAAATATATCGGACGATATTTTAAATCGTCAAAAAACGATTCACATCCCTACCCCGTAGATGACAGGAACACGTGGTGACGAGACTTGCAGAAAGGATATTCTTTCGAAGTCAAAAACCCTTGTGTTTGTGCCTGACGTAGTACATCTTGTATGTTATTGTGTAACATGGAGGTAGGATCATCATCCAATAGTTGGTAATATTTCTGATCGCTCAACTGGCGTAATATTTCTGCCTGATAGTCAGCGCGGTCCATGATGACGGTGGCCCCTCCCTTGTCAGCGGGTTTGATAATGATCTCAGTATTGTTCGCTAGACTATTAACGCTGAATTTTCTTGTTTAGATAGATTGAAAAAGATATGTGATTGTGTAGATTCCATGGCAGAAATGTCTTGTAGAACTAACGTCTGGAATGCTTTGATTTGTTCATCTACCATTCCCGGAGGAATCCAACGGGACTTATTCTTAACCACCGACACGTCTTGTGTCTCTGCTGGAGAATTGGAAAAGAAATGTTTAATAAGTAGTGTTCTGATAAATTTATACAAGGATATCCGACATGTGAAGGGGTCGTGCTTGTTGGTTGGTACAAATGAAAGACCTCGGTTGAGGACTTGTTCTTCAGATTGCCTGAAGGTATGTGTGGATAAATTAATTATCGACGATTGGTTGTTGTTTGGGACCGAGTGAATGGCTTGTGCCACAGTGAATCTTCTTCGGAACCTTGTTGTTGGTTGGTTTTCCTCCCATAAGATCGGGGAGGACGAGATGGGTATCGACGTTTCTCTAAAAAAGCAACTGATCATTGTGCGCGTGGTTCTTGGTGGTTCTTGGATCCACTGGATGAATCATCAGATGTGGCGAATGCCACTTTTTTGGGGGGGTGGTATCTTCTTCCTTTTTGTTATTATTAAGAGCATCAAATCAAGTGAGCACTTATTCAAGATAGCTGCCCACTTTGAAAGGAAGTCCGGTCTGTCAGTGAACATCAGGGGTGCCTTGTTAATGCGTAGCCCACGTGGTATGATTTGTTGTTTCACATATTCAACCATAGTGATTCCGTGAAGTTTCCTGAGGAAGACTCCGAAACACTGTAGTGTCGGAGGAAAACTTCAGGACTGTCCAAGCCAGCTCTTTCTACGTGGTATTCAGGATAAGTGCACACACTAGTTTCCTAAATTGTACAGTGACTGTGCCCCAGCTTTCTATAGCACCAGATGGTGCACAATAAAATACACTCGCAACCTATGATTATACCAGCCTAAAGTATTACAGGCTTTATTCAATAAGCCACAAGTACATTGAGGCCATTTATGACGGCTGCGGTATATACTCGTAAAGAGTTCTTCTCCAGCTGAATACTTATATTTTGATTCACTCTTGAGGTGGAACTCCCTGATGCCAACCAGACACAGTATAAGGAGAAGAAGCGCACCCTTTGAGACCTTGAAGGGTCTTTTGTAGGCTCGCAATTCTAATTCCTATGAGAAATGGACTACAGCTCATGCTCCTTTTATGCACACAAGAAGAGGAGGAGTAAGAAGCAATGTATGACCTGTTTACTCTATGCTGATGGAACCCCCTTCATGGAGCCAGAGAGGATTAGGGCTAGAGCATGGGAATTTTACTCAGCTCCCTTCTCTCTGGACCCTGTTGACTCCATTGCCTGCAGTGAACTGTGGGAAGAGCTTCCCATGCTAAGTTATGGCAACAGGGGGGCCTGATAAACCCTTTACTCTGGCTGACCTCACTGCTGCGCTAGGTCAGATGCCTAACAATAAAACACCAGGCATCAACAAACTGACCATTGAGTTATTTGCCCATTTTTTGATCTCCCAAGACCTAATCTCCTGCAGGTGCTAGATAAAAACTGGGAGAGTAACATCCTACCTCTTTCCTGCCAACACACAGTGTTACCCCTCTTGCCCAAAGGAGGAGACCTGTGTGACTTTCAGAATTGGTGCCCAGGATCCCTGCTGTGCATGGACTATAAGATCTTGGCCAAAGTGATGTCACAATGGCTAAGGTCCAAGCTGGCGTGTGTGATTCCCCTGACCAGTCCTACATGGTCCAGGACCAGATCATCTTCTACACATCTTTTTGGTCTGGGATCTTATTCATTATTGTCAAGGGACTGGTCTTTAGGTAGGCTTTTTGTCCCTTCATCTGGAGATGGCCTTTGACAGGTTGTATCCTCATAGAAATCCTCAAAGAATTTGGATTTAGCCCGCATTTTGTGGGTCTTCTCCCTGTCCTGTATTCTTCTGCAGAATGTCTCGTGAAAGTGAACTGGTCTTTGATGGCACCTCTGGCATTTGGTTAAGGAGTACATCAAGGGTTCTTGCTCTCCAGACAGCTGTAACTGCTGGCCATCGAGCTGTTTCTGTGTCTTTTGCACAGGTGGCTCATTGGACTGGTGCTGCAGGCACCAGAGATGTAGATCACCCTGTTCGTTTTCAACAATGATATTCTTATGATGGTCTAAGACCCGGTTGATTTGGAGAATATGCGTGCCTACCAGTGGATTTTTTCACCCGCATTCTCAGCCTGAATCAAATGGGTCAAATGCTCTGGACTTTGTGTAGGGCCATAATGGATGGACATACTCCCTAGTAGGGATGTGAATCGTTTTTTAACGATTAAAATTATCGTCCGATAATTTTAGTATCGTCTTAAATCGTTATAGAACACAATACAATAGAAATTCTAACGATTTATCGTTAAAAATCGTTAAATCGTGTTAGTGCGCACTAACGGGAGTTAGTGCCCACTAATTCCCGTTAGTGCGCACTAACAGAAAATGATACAAATTGACACTTTCCAGGTCAGTAAAGGTCAGTTAGGAATGAATATGTATTCCTATTGGCTGGCTGCCCTCTTATCTATTGATGTTACCAAGGTTCCCACTGAGGTGATGGTTGGGGGGATGGGAAATGGAAATGGAAACTCAGGAACACTAACAGAAAATGATACAAATTATTGACACTTTCCAGGTCAGTAAAGGTCAGTTAGGAATGAATGTGTATTCCTATTGGCTGGCTGCCCTCTTATCTATTGATGTTACCAAGGTTCCAACTGAGGTGATGGTTGGGGGGATGGGAAATGGAAACTGTTGGTAGTTGACAAAAAAAGTAATGTGATTAGTCAATATGACTAGAACCTGTGCCCTATTCCTGATACCAGGGGTGTTGTGATCTTCCTGCACTCAGTGCCCTATCCCTGATACCAGTCTGAGACAGCTCCCTCCCTGCATTACTAGTAAGAGGCTGGCTTCACAGACAGGGGGGAGATGCCTGACCCTCACTCCTGACTTCCCCCATGTCCCAGCCAGTGAATGGTGTGTGGGTGAGGGGGGGGGGGATGGTGAAGTCTGAGACAGCTCCCTCCCTGCATTACTAGTGAGAGGCTGGCTTCACAGACAGGGGGGAGCTGCCTGACCCTCACTCCTGACTTCCCCCATGTCCCAGACAGTGAATGGTGTGTGGGTGAGAGGGGGAGGATGGTGAAGTCTGAGACAGCTCCCTCCCTGAATTACTAGTGAGAGGCTGGCTTCACAGACAGGGGGGAGCTGCCTGACCCTCACTCCTCCCCTCCCCCATGTCCCAGCCAGTGAATGGTGTGTGGGTGAGGGGGGGGGGAGGATGGTGAGGCTGAAACAGCTCCTTCCCTGCATTACTAGTGAGAGGCTGGCTTCACAGACAGGGGGGAGCTGCACTGTGTGCAGGAAGATCACAACACCCCTGGTATTAGGGATAGGGCACTGTGTGCAGGAAGATCACAACACTCCTGGTATTAATAGGGACAGGGCACTGTGTACATGAAGATCACAACACCCCTGGTGCCAGGGTTAGGGCACTGTGTGCAGGAAGATCACAACACTCCTGGTATTAATAGGGATAGGGCACTGTGTACATGAAGATCACAACACCCCTGGTGCCAGGGTTAGGGCACTGTGTGCAGGAAGATCACAACACTTCTGGTATCAGGGTTAGGGCACAAGTTCTAGTCACATTGACTGATCACATTACTTTTTTTGTCAAGCTACCAACTGTTTCCATTTCCCATCCCCCATATATTGTCAGTGGGAACCTTGGTAACATGAATAAATAAGAGGGCAGCCAATAGGAATACATATTTATTCCTAAACTGACCTTAACTGACCTGAAAAGTGTCAAATTGTATCATTTTCTGTTAGTGCGCACTAACGGGAATTAGTGCGCACTAACAGGGAGTTAGTGTGCACTAACTCCCGTTAGTGCGCACTAATCGGAAAAAACGATTTTTAACTGATTTTTTAACTAAAAAACCGTGTCTAACATGATTTTCTTCTCCTGCCACACGATTTCTATCGTTAAGACGATATGGCACACGATTCACATCCCTACTCCCTAGTCAGATTGGTAATTTTTCGTTGTGAAGGGAGACCCTCAAATATCTGGGTGTCCACTTATCCATTGCAAAGATTGTGACACCGGTGAACTGGAAGGAGCTGGAAGAGAATATCACAGATCGTCTGAGGTCATGGAAGGGTTTAGTCCATCCAATGTCCTTCCAGGGGACAGCTGGAGTCCATACCCTGCATCTCCAGGCCCTGCAAATCTTCCTATATGCATACCCACCACCACAATGGGGGAATACATCCTTCAACTAGTGGGTGGATTGCAGTACCGACTGGCAGCTTTTGGTGATCAAAACAGTAGGGTACAAGCATGACTTCTCATTGCTGCCAGCATTCCACCAAGATATTTTCAAAGCCTGGGGCATGGTCACTGGGACAAGAGACCCCTTGATACCCCTAAGCCTACACAATCCATAAGAGCCCCTTCTTCACACTCAACTCTTTTTATGAAGGCCCTGGAGTCCCTTCAGATGTGTTTATGGCTCACAGAGTCTGGGATCATATGGGTTGGTGATCTCCTGAGCAATGATCGGCTGCATTGGGTATCCTCTGAAGTGCTGGCCCAGCACATGGGCATGAGGCACATGTATGTGTCTGGTTGACTGCTGAGTGAGACATAGGGTCTTTTTTACCCCTTATTCCTCCAACCTTCTTGAAGGGGTCCTTCAGGATGGGAGTCCCCATCCCTGCCCTCCCTTCCCCCTCATCTCCTAGACAAGATCATAAGCCCCCCCCCCAAAACATCAAGAATCTCCTCAACCTCTCTGTTCCTCTCTCTGCCACCGCAGCCTGAGCAGGCTGGAGGAGATCCATCCAGTCATTTCTATACTGCTCCATGAAAGGTGATAGCCAGTCTGATGCACCATTCAGTTCATCGAGCCACTCTTGCTTCCCGAATTGATACATTTTGGTGGGGAGTGCTAAGTGGTGAGATGAGTCACCAGTGGGGAACATTCTGTTCAGAGTTAATACCAAAATCATTGGGGATCTAAACTGGTGCATTGTCCATTGTGCCATAGTCACTGGCATCCTTCAAGATCACATAAACAGGACAGGAAGAGAATGCAAGTTTTGCAAGGCAGAAGACATACTGTCCCATATTTTTCTATATTGTCCTTGCCTAAGTACATTATTTTCACTCCAAAAATCACTCTTCCTATGGTTCTGGTTACATTTCAGTTAAAAATAAATAAATAAATAAATAAACATGTCTTCATGTATTATTTATTTTATTTATTTAACATTTTTTATATACCGAGGTTCTAGAGATAGAATCACTAAGCACTTCGGTTTACAGACAACAGATGAAATGACTGACTAGAGTCTTACAAAGAACAGGAGATAAGAACTGGGATATAAACAATAAATTCGTAATGAATTAAAATCCTTGAGTAACAGAGTTAGTATAACTTGGTAGTCAATACATGTAACAGGCGATTAAAAGAGCCTAGAATATTATGAGTTTAAGTCTATGGGTGTGCAACAAGTATGAAGGAATGATTACGTCTGAATTAGGCATAGGCTAGGGTGAAGAGCCAAGTCTTTAGTCTTTTTTTGAAAGTAATTGGACAATGCTCAAGTCTAAGATCTGAAGGGAGAGAGTTCCAATGATTCGGGCCGACTGTAGAGAAGGCTCTTTTATTTGAAAATGCTTTGATGTATGGAATGTATGGAAGCACCACATTAAAAAACCAAAAATACAAGCACGTGACCCCTAACCAATTTCCTCCTAGCCTCTATAAAGCTGACCATCCATCAAACCAGAATAAAGAAGCTTGATGGAGGCAACCCAGAGGAATGTGAGGTTCATTTTAGATAGCTGGTGCATTCTCGGATCTGGGTAGAGTACCACTATGAGGCATCCACTGGCAGTACTGAAGAGTTCACAAGCAAGTGAGCGATAAAAGAGATGCTGTGTTTGCTGCCCTCCCTACCAACCCTTCTTTTGTAATTCTGATTTGAATAGTTAGGTACAGGATTTGTTTTCATGGCAGTGGCCCATGTCAGTCTGGACATGTACAGGAACCATGATACGATCCCCCACTTAGAAGGTCACAACCTCGTGGTTCCGCTTGAGCAAGCAAGGTATTCCACAAAGCCTCCTTGCCAAGATTTATGGCCCCTAACCCTTTCCAAGCCCATGAATATGGCTGACCCAAATCCCCTGATGCCAATGTAATAAGGCATCTTAAGAACTGGCCTAACATTGGTGCAACTCTTTCTTCTACTCTCCCCTCCCCCTCTGCACTCAGATGACAAAAGGACTATTTCTCTCACAATCACCCACTCTCCATCTGTTAATTGAGTCACTATAAGTATCTGTGACATTAGTTTAAAGCATTTTTAGTTCGGACACTTAATGCAATGACTGCAATAGACTTTATGGATGTTTATGCTTGCAAGGGGGAAGCTTTCAGCGGCCTCCCTAGAGGACATTGGAACCAATGTCTTGAAATAGGCTCCTTTCCAAATTAAAGGAACCTTGATCAGTGTATTATTTATGTATTTATTTATTTATTTAGAATTTTTATATACCAACATTCTTGAACAAAATATCAAATCACATCGGTTTCCATAGTAACTGAACATTTGCGGCACTTAGATTTATTATCTATGAGATTTATTATCTATTATTCGCGGCACTTAGATTTATTATCTATGAGATAATAAATCTAAGTGGATACACAAACACACACAGACACACAATAAATTAGTTAATAGGTCTTTATTATATATACTATAATACAGCAGACATCAGAACACTGTAATCATCAGTACTTACTGCGTTCTATCACTACATCAGGCTGGAAAGCCCTGTATTTCAGCCAAAGACAGGATCCCCAGTGTTCAAGCAAGTCCCGAGCAGCGCATCCGCTCCATAGATGAGACTTCTGACTTCCCTGAAAACCCTCCTTCTCTTTATAATACTGCACAAACAAGTGCACATGTGAATTTCTAATTCTGATGCTGAGAACAGACAGGACAGTAAGGCACGATCCAAACAACAGGATGCTGGCCAGGTGCCCAGCCATCTGGATGAACATCCTCTGCCCTGCCAGTTGTAAACAATCAGAAAGCTCACCTATAGATTACAAAACTGTATTGTTCCATGCTGTTTCAACCAGGAAACTGTAACCATCTAGCTTGTTTTTGGTTTTTTTTTGGCTCACGGATCTTTGCACACCTCTTAAGACCTTTAATATATAAATTAAATTAGTATTACTGGCTGTTATGTTTATGAAATAAATTGTAACTTTTTGGGGATGGTTTATCTTGGTGAATTCTCTTCTTGATGATCTGCATCTTATATCTTGTCAAAAGTCTTTTAGAAAAATTCTGAAAAAGTTTTTTTTCCAGCAGTCATTTACATAGATTGAGGCTTCTGGGTTTCAGTTGTGACTGCTCTTTTCTTCTTTATTTGTCATGATGTGTTTGGTATGATTTATTTTATTTTTTATGCTGATACTAGCCGTTAAGCCCGTAACAACGGGCTACATTTAAAAAAAAAATTTCGGTCTATTTCCTTCCTACTTCCTCCCCCCACCCTCTCTCCTCCCTCTCACCTCCCCCCTCTATTCTCCCTCTCCTCCCTCCACCTCGCTCTCTCCTCACTCCCTCTCACCTCCCCCCTCTATTCTCCCTCTCCTCCCCCCTCCCCCTCTATTCTCCCTCTCCTCCCTCCCCCCTCTATTCTCCCTCTCCTCCCTCCCCTCACTCTCTCCTCCCTCCCCTTTCAGCTGATCCACAACTGTCCCTCCCTCGCGCACGCGCCGCCGCTACTGCTCTTCCCTCCCTCCCTCGCGCGCGCGCCGCCGCCGCTCCCGCTCCTCCCGGCCGCCGCTCTTGCTCCTAAGGAGCAGGCGCCATTTTTTTTTTTGGGGGGGGGGGCACGCTCTGCTCTGGCCGACGTGCTCGCATGCGCGGTAGAGCTGCTCTCTACTGCGCATTTGCGGCACGTCGGTCCGGGCTCCCTTATAGGTATGATGGTTTTATGAATATTTTTTTCAAGTGAGTTGCCTTGAGCTATGATTTTTAGGCAGCATATAAATCTGTAGGGCACATTGTAATAGGTAGCTAACATGTGCAGCAGACCCATATTCTCCAGTACCCGCAGGGTCTGGTGAACAAGGGAAATAATTTCCCTGATGCACCTCATTACTACATGTGATGCTGTCTATGTCTTGCCCCAGAGCAGTGAACATAAGAACATAAGAATTGCTATACTGGGGCACACCAAGGGTCCATCAAGCCCAGTATCCTGTTTCCAACAGTGAACAATCCAAGTCACAAGTGTCTGGGATGTACCCAAACATTAAGTAAAGCTCAAGCTACTATTAATTAATAGCAGTTTATGGATTTTTCCTCTAGGAACTTATTCAAACCTTTTTTAAACCCAGTTATACCAACTGCTGTAACCATATCCTTTGGCAATGAATTCAAGAGCTTAACTATGCACTGAGTGAAAAAGAATTGTCTTCAATTCATTTTAAATGAGCTAATTTCATGAAGTACCCCCTAATCCTTCTATTATCTGAGAGAATAAATAATCAATTTAAATTAACTTTTTCAAGTCCTTTCATGATTTTGCAGACCTCTATCATATCCCCCCTCAGTCATCTCTTCTCCAAACTGAACAGCCCTAACTTCCTTTGCTTTACCTCATAGTAGGGATGTGCAGAGCAAAAGTTTAAGTTCATATGTCCATATGTCCAAAGGGGGTCCCATTTGCAGTCAATATGGACATATGGAGAATTCCATAAGTTGAGTCTATGTCCATATGTGCAAATAAAAATTTAAACCCCTCACCCGCCTTAATCCCCCCTCCCAAAGACTTACCAAAACTCCCTGGTGGTCCAGCGGGGTCAGGATGCCATTTCTGAACTCCTTTGCAAGGAGCACGTGAGGTCGGCGTCACGTCGGAGTGACGCGGCGTCACGTGATTCCCCTCGGGTCCGCTCCCGGACCCCTCGTTGGGCCCAAAAGGCACTTTTGGCCAGCTTGGGGGGGGGCCTCCTGACCCCCCAAGCTGGCCAAAAGTGCCTTTTGGGCCCAACGAGGGGTCCGGGAGCGGACCCGAGGGGAATCACGTGACGTCCGCGTCACTCCGATGTGACGTCGACGTCACGTGGTCCATCGCGGTTCCGCTCCCGGACCCCCCCCAAGCTGGCCAAAAGTGCCTTTTGGGCCCAACGAGGGGTCCAGGAGCGGAACCGCGATGGACCACGTGACGTCGACGTCACATCGGAGTGACGCGGACGTCACGTGATTCCCCACGCGTCCGCTCCCGGGACCCTCTCGGGACCCTCTCGGAACTTTTGGCCAGCTTGGGGAGTTTTGGTAAGTCTTGGGGGGGGGATTAAGGAGGGTGAGGGGTTTAAATTTTTATTTAGATCAACAATCGCGATTTTCAACGTATTCAACATAGCTATGTTGAATAAGTTGGAAATCCGATCGTTTACGCCTCATCATTTTTTTAAGTTAAAAAAAAAAAATAAGTTGTGTTTTCCATTTAAGTTCAAAACGAATGCACACCCCTACCTCATAGGGCAGCTGTTCTATGTCACTTATCATTTTAGTTATCCAGTAATATGGAATACCACACCATTTGCTCTATGGTGGGATGTAGCTGCTGGCTTGACTGCTAGAAGGGGCCATGTAATCAGTTTGGGTAAAATTCTTCTCCATTTCAACCCCTATCTTCTTACTTTTTGCTTTGAGTGGCATAGGGTTTTCCAGGCTAATACTGCCAAGGATAGTGGGTGCGGCTTCTGCAGGTGATGCTGCATACCAGTATTTCTCAGATGCCCCAGGATATTCCCTTGAGTAATGGCCATATTTAAGTGAATACATTGAGCAAAACACAGTTCCTTTTTCATTTCAAAGTGATTCCAGACCATGGATATTTTGAATGATCCTTCTCTGCATCTTTGGGATCTGATGCTGTACTGGAGTTGAGATTAAAAGTAGGGATGTACAGCCGGAAAGTATTCATTGGATTCGGGATTAGAGATGTGCATTCGTTTTTGCCGAATTGGAAAATTGCAATGAAATTGTCCAATTCGGCAAAAAAACCGACATTTTCCATGGTGGCTGAAAAACAAAGAACGACACGAACACAAAAAACAATGCACATCTCTATTCAGGATACATATTTGTCGGGGCCCAGATATGTTGCATTCGGTCAAGGGGGGAAGCCCGATCCATTAATACGTTGAATTAGGCATTCATTCCCTTTAAATTTAACTAACTACAACCCCCCACCCTCCTGACCCCCTCCAAGACTTACATAAAGTCCCTGGTGGCCCCGCGGGGTTCCTGGATCATCCTGCACTCGCACCTATGGCTGCCGGTATTCAAAATGGCGCCGATAGCCTTTGACCTTACTATGTCACAGGGGCTACCGGTGCCATTGGTCGGCCCCTGGCACATGGTTGGAGCACAAGATGGTGCCGGCCACCCATTGCTCCTACCATGTGACAGGGGCCGACCAATGGCACCGGTAGCCCCTGTGACATAGTAAGGGCAAAGGCTATCAGCGCCATTTTGAATACGGGCAGCCGACAGCCCGAGGGCAAAAGATCACTCTAACATATGGCGAACCAATGTATGGCGAACCCCAACGTATGGTGAACCCCCATGAATGCAATGAATCCTGAACAAATAAACCCCCCACCCTCCTGACCCCCCCAAGACTTGCCAAAAGTCCCTGGTGGTCCAGCAGGGGTCCTGGAGTGATCTCCAGCACTCTGGCCATCGTCTGCCAGTATTCAAAATGGCACTGATAGCATTTGCCCTTACTATGTCACAGGGGCTACTGGTGCCATTGGTCTGCCCCTGTCACATGGTAGGAGCACAAGATGGCGCCGGCCATCCATTGCTCCTACCATGTGACAGGGGCCGACCAACTTGAATTTATATAAAAGCATTTGAATTTATTATAAGCAGAAGAACATTTTGTTAAAGAATTTAATGGAACAACAAATTTAATAGAGCAACAAAATATCATTGTATGAGACATACATATTTAAAACATGTTCATTGGATTTTATGTGATATGAGTGGTGAATGTATGGGTATGTGTGTGTTAGATAGATTTTAAATATCTAGATAGCTGGAACATATGTGATTATACAATAAAAGTGTTGAAACTATATAAATATAGTTCTCTTGATGTGTGATTTAGTAAGTTATGGAATCCCAGCAGATATTAACCACATTATAGAGAGGATCCTATGTGCCCCCTCTACATGACCTGGAGTTGACAGCAACCATCCAGCACCAATTTGCATGTAGGTATTGGTCAGGGCCTTTTAATATTGTATTTATGATCTATGTGTAATAAAAAGAAAAAAATGATTTTACTTCTGGAAAGGAATCTCCATATCCTCTGGAGGTCAGATGTGCAGGGATCCTGTACTAGTCAGGAACAGAAGACAAAGGCTAGGCATGTGATATAATGCTGTCAGGGAATGGGAAGTAACTATTCTTTTGAAACTAAAAACAAAAGAACAGCTAGAATTAAGGGAATTTTTTTGCTATCATGGCTTAGGTCAGTAAGACAAGGGTATGCAGAGTTGACCTGGATCAGGCCCCCATCCCCTGAGGAAGTGGAGGAGAAGCAGATAGCTGAGGCAAGAGTGAGAGTACTCAGCTGACTCCCATGTCTGTGAAGAGGACAGAGAGCAGAGCTGCCACTGTGATTGCATGGAAAAAGAAAGTAAACCCCAGTCAGCTGTTTTAAATTGTGGCAGCCCAGGGAAATCTGCCACTACAAGCCAGTGTCGTGATTTCTGGTGAGAGGGCTCTGGGCAAGCCCCCAACGAGAGAGAACATGACCATGAACCAGAAGAAAACCAGAATGTCAGTTCCAGTCCAGCAGAACCCAGGCAAGCCAAAATTTAAAGTTTATGGTTCAAAATGTTTCCATTCCATCTGTTTAAGAGAATCCAGTTTGGATTTATAAAAAAAACCCATAGAGATTAGTAGCACTGCTGAGAATTCTAAACAGCTTAGAATGGAATGATGTAGCTTTAGCCAAGGATAACCATGATGCCATCACCATGGCAGGACAGTGGAAATATACAAACAGGAGTGAGGTGACTAGATAACCAGAACATACAATAAGTTTGAAAAAAAAAACTATGAAAGTTACTTTCAGGTGGTACTTGTTACGCACCCCGTCCGCGCCTGGCCCACACACACACCTGCTCACCTCTCTGGCTCCACGGCAGGTCCCGGGTCAGCCTCCCTAGTGGTAGCTGTGAGCTTTTCCAGGCCTTGGCGTCCCGCAGCGGTGGTCGCCAGGCCTTCCACTACGCACCAGGCCTCACGCCGGAGCTTGGCATCCTCGGTGGCATTAGCCACGCCCCTACATGCATGCGCGCAGACTGTCAGGCCTCTTGTAGGGCCAGGGGTGGGTCCTAGCTCCACAGCACGCCCTGATTGATTCCCTGATATAAGGAAGTCCCTGCCTGTACTTCCTTGCCTTGGCAATCGGGTTTGTTCCTTGCTAGATTGTCACTGCGTCTGAATCTTGTTCCAGTCTCGTTTCAGGATCCTTCTGTTCCAGTCTTGTTCCTGCCTTGTTCCTGCATCCTAGTATTCCAGTGTCCTCCTGTTGCTGTGTTCGTTTGTCCGTCTCCCCAGGTAGTACCTCCAGACTGTTTCACCGGTACTGATCTCAGCTTTTTCCTTGACCTGCTTGCCTGCTGCCTGTCTTCTGACCTCGGCTTATTTTATTTATTTATTTATTTATTTATTTATCTATTTAATTGTTTTTATATTCCGATAACCGTTTTCACATCGTATCGGTTTACAGGGAACAATGATACAAATTGCCTATATATGTGGCAGAACAGTTACATAGAACACATATCTAACAAGAAAACAATTAATTGGCATGCATAAGTAACAAGTAACTTCATCATATAATAAAATAATTATGTGGACCGTACAGTAGCAAGTTATAATGGTCTTGACCTGCCTGCCTGCTGCCTGCCTTCTGACTTCAGCCTGCTTCTTGACCTGCCTGCCTGCTGCCTGCCTTCTGACCTCGGCCTGCCTGTGACCTCATCTGACCTCTAGAACCTGATCTTTGCTTCATTGACCACTCCTCAGACTGACCCCTGGATTCTAACCTCTGCCTGCTTGACCACATCTCCAGATTCTGGCTCTGTTCCTAGCCTTGTCATCACCTATGCTGTTCTGGTCCTTCTTGCTCCATCTGACCTCCAGTTTTGAACCTGACCACGCTCCTCTCCTGTCTGTGGGCACGCCGGACTTCCATCTCTCCAGGAGACCCTGTGAAGCCCACATAAGTCCAAGTGGCCTGGGTCCCTATGGGCTCCTCCCGGGGGGATCTCGGGTTTCCAGTGGTGAAGCTCATCCTAGCCTCTATCTCCTCCAGTGCGCCGCCCCCCTGGGGGTAGGTGCTTCCTGGCCCCTACCAGGGAGCCATTCTCCACTGCTCCAGGACAAGAGTCCCTGAGTGTAACAGTACTCAAGACTAGTGAAAGGTTAAACACTTAAAAACTAGCATTCCAGTAGGAAGACTCAGCTACATTAGTAAAAAAAAAAAAACAAAAAACAAAAACAAAATCACCTTGATGAAATGACAAGGGAGAGATACTGTAACCTGTTTTTTTTTTCATTGTGGCTGTTTAGAATTCTAAAGAGATTGTTGAAGACTGCTAAGGTGTACAGATCTGTATGTTGCTACTCTGTGGCAAAATAGGCCCTAAAAGCTAGGGATGTGAATCGTTTTTTGACGATTTAAAATATCGTCCAATATATTTTAAATCGTCAAAAATCGTTAGAAGCGATATTTAATAGGAATTCCCCCGATTTATCGTCAAAAATCGTAAATCGGGGGAAGGGGGAGGGGAAGAGGGAGGGTGGGAAAACCGGCACACTAAAACATCCCTAAAACCCACCCCGACCCTTTAAAATAAATCCCCCACCCTCCCGAACCCCCCCAAAATGTCTTAAATTACCTGGGGTCCAGTGGGGGGGTCCCATTGTGATCTTCCACTCTCGGGCCACGGGTGCGTTGATAGAAATGGCGCCGGCGCATTTTGCAAAATGGCGCCGGCACCATTTTGCAAAATGGCGCCGTACGGCCGGCACCATTTTTCATTACGGCAACACGATTCGAGTGCAGGAGGTCATTCCCGGACCCCCGCTGGACTTTTGGCAAGTCTTGTGGGGGTCAGGAGGCCCCCCCAAGCTGGCCAAAAGTCCCTGGGGGTCCAGCGGGGGTCCGGGAGTGATCTTCTACGCTCGTGATGTCGGGGACAGGAACCAAAATGGCGCCGGCGCCATTTTCTATTAACGCACTCGTGGCCCGAGAGTGGAAGATCACAACGGGACCCCCCCACTGGACCCCAGGTAATTTAAGACATTTTGGGGGGGTTTGGGAGGGTGAGGGATTTATTTTAAAGGGTCGGGGTGGGTTTTAGGGATGTTTTAGTGTGCCAGTTTTCCCGCCCTTCCCCGATTTATGATTTACACGATATTTTAAAAAACAAAACCACGACGATCCGATTCCCTCCCCCCCCCCATCCGAAATCGATCGTTAAGACGATCGATCACATGATACACATCTCTACTAAAAGCTGACCAATTGTACTAAAATCATTGAAGGAACACTTTTAAGTTGCTGTATGAGTGATAGTTTGTATGAAAAGTAAATAGAATTTGGTAATTTTAGCGTTGACAAGATAATGTTTAATTGAAGCTTTACTGTGGGAATTGCCATTTCTCAGCTTAATAAATGTGTGTGAGTCAAAGTAAAAATCAAAGTGTTATAAACTAACCTACCAAACCTGTCAAGTAAAGAGCAAAAATCTATGTAACACAGATGAAACAATTGAAAGCTAACAATTAGAGCTATCATAATAACCTAAAACTTAGGAAAAACAATATTAAAGATATTGATAATATTGAGCTCACTCAAATGTAAATATAGCACCAATTTCCAAGTATTAAATTAAAGTTGAAAAAAAATGTTCCTATGATTTAGAAAAGCAATTATTTTATTGTAATGATAGTTAGAAAAGAAAGTACTACAAGCTGTCACTGGACTTACATTTAAGGGAAAATTCTAGTTACCAGAAGATTATCAGTTATAGTGTAGTAGATAGTCCTTTTAGTTTTTCAGTTAATTAAAGTATAGATAAAAGAAGAAAAGAGAAAGACAAGGACAAACCTGAGATGACATATCCCACCAAGGAAATCCAGCAAACGTAAGACTCAGAGAACAAACCCAAGCTACAAGATCTGTAGTAAACGTGTGCTCACACCAATACGACATTCAAAAATATATCACAGGAGAATAGAAACAGCCTATACAAGCAGAAAGAAAAATATACAGAAATAAAAAAAAAATACTATTATAATGAGACAAGCGATATAGAAAGAAGAACCGATAAGAAAGACAGAAAAGACAATAAAAACAGCAAATAGAGAAAGTAAGAATGAATACACTTACCAAAAAGAATGCTCGGATCATTTCCAGTATCCTGGAGCAAAGCAAATTAAAGAAAAAACAAAGACTCAATTTTACACTTAAAGATTTTATTTTAGATTAGGTACACATTAAGTTTAGAATAATTTATTGGTAATACTTATCTGAAAACAAAAAGACAACTTTTGAACCACTTATAGTTAGAAAAGAAATAATTAAGAGGTTAAAATTTGTCTTTTTCAAGTTGATATAGAAAGTACACAGTTTTCTGATATACAAAATATTTGTTTTATTCTTTTAATTGTGGTATTGATAATACAATTTTTGACAAAAGTTACTTGACACTTCTCTAATTTCCCTTTCCTTTTTACACCTGCTTTCCCTTTCAATCTCTGAGAGCCTATATTGGGTAAGTTGCGGACCCCTAACTTCTAGAACCCAATAGGGCAGGGCTTCCCAAACCTGTCCTGGGGACCTCACAGCCAGTAGGGTTTTCAGGATATCCACAATGATTATGCATGAGCTATATTTGCATACCATGGAGACTCAACATATGCAAATTTATCTCATGCATATTCATTGTGGATATCTTGAAAACCCAACTGGCTGTGGGGTCCGCAGGACAGGTTTGGGAAGCCCTGGAATAGGGAAAAGGAATTTCCTTGTGCACCTCTAAGGTTAACCTCTGGATCCCTTATATAGCTTACCATCTGTTGTAGGACACATAATAGTGTCTGGAAGAGCCCACTGTGAGGGTGCTTTACATATCCAAAGTGAGTCCCAGTACAACTACCTCTCTCTCACCCTTCTGCTATTATATATGTATGTATGAACACTTGAAATTCTGCTTTTTCAAGGGCCTCATTCACTAAGCATTTTTCCCATGCACACAGAATGAGAGAAAAGTCTTAGTGAATCAGGCCCCTTGGTCTCAAGGCAGTTTATAATAAATTTAAACAAAGAGGCATTAGAACAGCTTACATTCAAATCAGAATTTGCAATTAATGTTTTAATGGGATCCAGCATACTAAAACCCATGTATGAATAGTTTCAATACCCAACTATGTCCTTGTTGTATATAACTCAGTCCTTAATTGGGGACTTTTTACTTAAAAACACAGAAACATAGAAAATGATGGTAGAAAAGGACCAAATGGTCCATCCAGTCTGCCCAGCAAGCTTATGTAGCATCTGCTATTTCCAGGTTTTGCGACATTTTTTTTTCTTGGATTTTGCTTCGTGAATTGTTTGATTTGATTTTATTCATGAGAAAAAAAAGAATCAAACAATTTACAAAAAAACCCCCACAAAATGGCCAAAAATAAAAAATGAGGCCTCCCAGAGTCTCCTGCCTGCCTTCCTGGTCCAGTGGGGATCCACTGGCTTTGGCCTAGGCCCAGGCTGAATCCTCGGCCTTGTGTAGGCCAAGAGCACAGTATGTCACCAAGACCACAGCATATTCAAGGCTAAGGCTTCAGCCTTACCTGGAGGTCAGGTCCTGATGCCAGGTCTCAGCTAGAATTAGACGCAATGATGAAAACTGGCCCAGAGGTCTGGTCTTGACACTGGGGCCTTGGCCTAGGCCCTATCCCAGGCCCAATGCCATGACCCAGCAAGGTCTTACACTGGGTTCTCAGCCTGCACCCAGGCCTGACACTGCGACCTGACCCAGAGGCCAGGGCCCAGATCAGGCCCAATGTCGAGGCCTCATCCAGGAGGCCAGATACCAACACCTGGGCCTCAGACCAGGGTCAATCCCCAGCCTTGGACCTCTTCTTCGTCCTCGTCTTTCTTAAACATTTGCAAGCCAAATGATGCCATCTATGGTCGCGGTATCAGGTCTGGATCCTGGACCCAGCCTAGGCTGAGGCACCAGCATTGTGACCCAGCCTCTGGGTTGGGTTGTGTGTTGGGCCTGGATCTGAGCCAAGGCCCCATCTTGGGAATTGGCCTCTGGGCTATGTTGAGATGTTGGGTCTGGGTCCAGGCCAAGGCTCCAGCTTCAGGAACTGGTTCCAGGTTGGGTCATGGCATTGGATCTGGGACCTGGTTCCAGCCTAGGCCTAGGCCCTTGATTCAGGACCCAGCCATTTGTTTAGGTCTCAGAATAAGGACTGGGTCTGGGCCTAGGTCCCTGCATTGGCACCCGGTTTTCATCAGATACCCATTAGATAAGGTAAGTTTTTATTTTTGTTGTTTAATATTTGGGGGTATCGGCCAACCCCCTGGTGTCAACCCATGACTCCACTGAGACCCCTAGGCCATGTCCCCTGCTTTGTGCTTCACCTATTTCTTAAGTGAAGCCCCAGCTTCAGGTCTAGGCCAAGGCACTGACATCACGCTTGGGCATAGGTAGTGGCCCTTGCTTTTGGCTTTGGCCTATGTGCTAGTCAAGGAACCAGCTTCTGGCCTAGATCTAGGCCTGAATCATTAATATAAAATGAAAAGAAAGAAATAAAATTGTTTTTCATTCTCGGGGGACCTCAATTTGTTTCAGTGCATGCCAACTAGATGAATTATCCTTATTTGTCGCATTTTGCAGTTTTTTTTTTTTTTTTAAATGAATGCACATCACTAGGTAGGAACTCGACTGCTGGGGATGGGGAGGGGAGAAGGACTCAACTGCTGGGGATAGGAGGAATAAGGGACTCGACTGCCTGGAAGAGAGGGTGTGAGGGACTCAACTTCTGGAGACTGGGATGGTGAGGGATTCGACTGCTAGGACTAGGAGGATTAGATAGGCATGAGCTGTAACTATAGTTTCTCTGAGAGGGACATTGGGAAAAATATTCATTTTCTATCATTTTTGCAAAATGCACATCTCTGAATGTTTCTATTGTGTACAGTACAGGAAAAAATAATTTTTTAATCTGGTTTTACACTATTAGCAAAGACTGACTTTTGGGATTTTATAATTCAGCTTTTGTCTCACTGTTTTTGTTTCTATTTTGTGATCAATTCTGTCTGAGTTTTCCATAAGAACCAAGGTAACCAAGTTGAGATATTCTGCTAGCAGGTAGTTTCTGTTTCTGGATCCATAGCAGTCCAACTTGCTCTGTTTTCGAATCTTCACCTCTTAATACAAGGTTGTGTTAATTATCTAGAACAGTGAACATGTGTGAGTCTGAGGGAAAGAGCATACTGTATGTGTGAGAGAGCATGTGTGTGAACCAGAGAGAGTATGTGGCTAGGTAATCATGTCTGTGAGCCTGCGAGAGCACATCTGTGTTTTGTATGATTGGGCAGACTAGATAAGTCATATGGTCTTTATCTGCTATCTTGTTTATATGTGTTACCATTTTCTCTAGGACACACAAAAATAATTTATATAAATTTGGGAGTCAGTTAGACCGTTAGATGATCGAGGGGTTAAAGGGGCACTTAGAGAAGATAAGGCCATCGCGGAAAGATTAAATGATTACTTTGCTTCGGTGTTTACTGAAGAGGATGTTGGGGAGGTACCCGTAATGGAGAAGGTTTTCATGGGTAATGAGATTCAGATGGACTGAATCAAATCACGGTGAACCTAGAAGATGTGGTAGGCCTGATTGACAAACTGAAGTGTAGTAAATCACCTGGACCGGATGGCATACACCCCAGAGTTCTGAAGGAACTAAAAAATGAAATTTCAGACCTATTAGTAAAAATTTGTAATCTATCATTAAAATCATCCATTGTACCTGAAGACTGGAGGATAGCAAATGTAACCCCAATATTTAAAAAGGGCTCCAGGGGCGCTCCAGGAAACTACAGACCGGTTAGCCTGACTTCAGTGCCAGGAAAAATAGTGGAAAGTATTCTAAACATCAAAATCACAGAACATATAGAAAGACATGGTTTAATAGAACAAAGTCAGCATGGCTTTACCCAGGGCAAGTCTTGCCTCACAAATCTGCTTCACTTTTTTGAAGGAGTTAATAAACATGTGGATAAAGGTGAACCGGTAGATATAGTATACTTGGATTTTCAGAAGGTGTTTGACAAAGTTTCTCATGAGAGGCTTCTAGGAAAAGTAAAAAGTTATGGGATAGGTGGCGATGTCCTTTCGTGGTTTGCAAACTGGCTAAAAGACAGGAAACAGAGAGTAGGATTAAATGGACAATTTTCACAGTGGAAGGGAGTGGGCAGTGGAGTGCCTCAGGGATCTGTATTAGGACCCTTACTTTTCAATATATTTATAAATGATCTGGAAAGAAATATGACGAGTGAGATAATCAAATTTGCAGATGACACAAAATTGTTCAGAGTAGTTAAATCACAAGCAGATTGTGATAAATTACAGGAAGACCTTGTGAGACTGGAAAATTGGGCATCCAAATGGCAGATGAAATTTAATGTGGATAAGTGCAAGGTGATGCATATAGGGAAAAATAACCCATGCTATAATTACACAATGTTGGGTTCCATATTAGGTGCTATAACCCAAGAAAGAGATCTAGGTGTCATAGTGGATAAGACATTGAAATCATCGGTTCAGTATGCTGCGGCAGTCAAAAAAGCAAACAGAATGTTGGGTATTATTAGAAAGGGACTGGTGAATAAAACAGAAAATGTCATAATGCCTCTGTTTCGCTCCATGGTCAGACAGCACCTTGAATACTGTGTACAATTCTGGTCACCACATCTCAAAAAAGATATAATTGCATTGGAGAAGGTACAGAGAAGGGCTACCAAAATGATAAGGGGAATGGAACAGCTCCCCTATGAGGAAAGACTAAAGAGGTTAGGACTTTTCAGTTTGGAGAAGAGAGGACTGAGGGGGGATATGATAGAGATGTTTAAAATCATGAGAGGTCTAGAACGGGTAGATGTGAATCGGTTATTTACTCTTTCGGATAGTAGAAAGACTAGGTGGCACTCCATGAAGTTAGCATGGGGCACATTTAAAATTAATCGGAGAAAGTTCTTTTTTACTCAATGCACAATTAAACTCTGGAATTTTTTGCCAGAGGATGTGGTTAGTGCAGTTAGTATAGCTGTATTTAAAAAAGGATTGCATAAGTTTTTGGAGGAGAAGTCCATTACCTGCTATTAAGTTCACTTAGAGAATAGCCACTGCCATTAGCAATGGTAACATGGAATAGACTTAGTTTTTGGGTACTTGCCAGGTTCTTATGGCCTGGATTGGCCACAGTTGGAAACAGAATGCTGGGCTTGATGGACCCTTGGTCTGACCCAGTACGGCATTTTCTTATGTTCTTATGTTCTTATCACTTGTACCCTCAGATATTAGTACTCCAGGGATGAGCCTTTAAGTGTTGAGAAGCTAATCATTTGGCCTGGGAAGTGAGGTGAATCCCTTATCTGTGTGCAGCTGTATAGTGGGGTGCTGATGCTTGTCTGGGACAAAGAATGCAGAATTCATAAATAACAATTATGCCACAGTGAGGATAAGTGGTGGAAGCTTCGTACTAGCTACTTGCTCTCTGACCCATTATAGAACATTGCTATGCTCATACCATTCCTTGATTCACAAGGCGAAGCAGTTTTACTTATCGAAGTGCATTCATGAAATTGGCTATTGTTACACATCCCGTCCACGCCCGGCCTGCGCACAGGCCTGTTCACCTTCATGGTTCCATGGCAGGTCCCGTGTCGCCCTCCCTAGTGGCATCTGCAAGCGCTTCCAGGCCCCGGCGCCCCACGGTGGCGATCGCCGGGCCTTCCACTGCACACCAAGCCTCACGCCGGAGCTCGGAGTCCTTGGCTGTGTTGGCCATGGCCCTATGCATGCACATGGACCGCCCAGCCTCTTGTAGGACCAAGGGTGAGTCCTAGCTCAGCAGCACACCCTGATTGATTCCCTGTTATAAGGAAGTCATTGCCTGCACTTCTTTGCCTTGGCAATTGGGTCAGCGATTGTGCTAGATTGTCACTGCATTTGTTTCTTGCTCCAGTCTTGTTCCAAGTCTCGTTCCAGGGTCCTTCTGTTCCAGTTCTGTTCCTGCCTTGTTCCTGCTTCCTAGTACTCCAGCATCCTTCTGTTCCTGTTAGTCTGTTCGTCTCCCCATGTAGTACCTCCGGACTGGTCACTGGTACTGACTTTGGCTTGCTCCTTCACCTGCCTGCCTGCTGCCTGCCTTCTGACCACAGTCTGTTCCTCGATCTGCCTGCCTGCTGCCTGCCTGTCACCTCGTCTGACCTCCAGAACCTGACCTCTGCTTTGCTGACTACTCCTCAGACTGACTCCCAGACTTTGACCTCTGCCTGCTTGACCATGTCTCTAGATTCTGGCTCTGTTCCTAGCCTTGTCATCGCCTACGCTCTTCTGGTCCTCCTTGTTACATCTGACCTCCAGTCTCGAACCTGACTGGGCTCCCGTTCTGCATGTAGGCACACTGGACTTTCATTCTCCCAGGAGACCCTGCGAGGCCCACTTAAGTCCAAGCGGCCAGGGTCCCTACGGGCTCCTCCCGGGGGGACCTCGAGCTTCCAGTGGTGAAGCTTTTCCTAGCCTCTGACTCCTCCAGTACTCTTCCCCCTGGGGGCAGTTGCTTCCTGGTCCCTACCAGAAGGCAGTTCTCCACTGCCTCAGGACAAGGGTCCACACCCGAGCACAACAGGTTGTCAAGGCCATGGACTCGGCGGAGTCTCCTGCCTCCCGGGCCTTACCGGGGTTGGCAGCTACAGTTAAACAACATCATCAAGCTTTGGAAATGCTGGCCTCTTCGGTAGAAGAACTTCATTCCCAGTTACAAGATACAGCTTTGTCCAACCCTCTGGGCCTCTCGGCCACCATGCTTCCCAAAGCATCATTGGCACTTCCTGCACCTCTTTGATATAATGGGGATCCACTCTCCTGTCGTGGCTTCCTTAATCAGTGTTTCATGCAGTTTGCACTATAGCCTTCATTGTTTTTGAAGGAAATTACCAAGGTGACCTTCATCCTGTCTCATCTGGAAGGGAAGGCCCTTGCGTGGGCCTCTCCCCTATGGGAACGTTCTGATCCCATTCTTTCCACGTTATCTGAATTAATCACTCTCTTTAAGCAGACCTTTGAAGATCCAGGCCGCCTGGCTGTTGCCAGCCATAGCTTACTCCACCTTCGTCAAGGGACAAGGACCCTCTCTGAGAATACGGTGGAGTTTAGGACTTTTGCCACAGAGCTTGGGTGGCAAGAAGATTGTCTGCAAGCCATCTTCCTAGATGGACTTTCCTGTGCTCTCAAAGATGAGCTCTCCGTCCATGAGACTCCCATGTCTCTAGAGGACCTGATATTCCTTGCTGGTAAGATTGATCATCGTCTCCGGCAAAGACGCCTAGAAGTAAAGGCTCCACGCTCTCCTATAGCACATCCCACAAGTGCCTCCAATCATCCAGTGAAAAATTCAGCATCACTACCCCCCTCCGTGGTGGAACCCATGGAGATGAATCGTGGGCGCTGTCTTCGACCGAAAATCTCCATCGGCAGGAGGGTCTTTGCCTTTACTGTGGCACTTCTGTACATAGTCTGCAGGCTCGCCCGGTTTGGTAGGGAAACTTCAATGCCTGAGCCCTGCGGGGGTCCTGAGCTTGGGCGCAACTGTTACTGGCCCTCAACTCTTGCTTCCTGTATCCCTGGGTATCGAGGCCCACACCTTCGCTACCACTGCTCTTGTTGATACCGGAGCAAGCGGCAGCTTCATTATGGATGACATCATCAACCTCCTGAACATTTCTCTCCAGCCATTGGAAGTGAGTCTTCACATAGACTCCATCCAAGAAGATTATCTCCCTGAACTCATCACTCACCAGACAGTGGCTGTTCGTCTTACTGTGGGCATGCTCCATGAGGAGAAGATGTCCTTTTATGTATTGAAGCAATCAACCCAACCAGTTATCTTGGGGTTGCCCTGGCTCCAGGCCCACGAAGCCCAGTTCAATTGGCATTCCCTGCAGTTGGTACAGTGGGGCTCCAAAAGCCAGAAAACTTACTTGTATTCTGTATCTCCAGTAGTTCCTGTCCTGAAGTCTATTACACTACCTGGTTTGCCTCCGTAGAATTCTGACTTCAACGATGTCTTATCGAAGCAGAAATTGGATACACTGCCTCCGTTACACAAGTTCAACTGTCCTATTGAACTCCTGCCAGGCACTACGCCTCCCAAAGGCAGAACCTACCCATTGTCATAACCTGAGACACAAGCTATGTCTGAGTATATTAAGGAGAATTTTAAAAAAGATTCATCGGTCCGTCTGACTCCCCTGCAGGAGCGGGGTTCTTCTTTGTTAAGAAAAAGGATGGCGGTCTACGCCCTTGTATTGATTACAGGGGGCTCAATGCCATAACCCGCAAAGACCGGTATCTGCTGCCCCTCATTAGTGAACTGTTCAATCGCCTTGAAGGGGAGTGGATCTTCTCCAAGTTGAATTTGAGAGGTGTGAACAATTTGGTACACATTCAACCTGATGATATTTGGAAAACCACATTTAATACAAGGGATGGTCACTACGAATACACTGTGATACCCTTTGGGCTATGTAATGCCCCAGCGGTCTTTCAACGCCTTATGAATGAGATCTTCCAAGATCTTCTGTACTCCTTCATAGTCGTATACCTTGACAATATCCTGATCTTTTCTAAAGACCCTGAATCTCATTAAGATCATGTTCGGATCATCCTTCAGCACCTGAGAGAGAATCATTTGTATGCCAAGCTGGAGATATACTTGTTTGAGCGTAATCGCTTACCCTTACTAGGTTATATAATTTCTGACCGAGGATATTCTATGGACCCTGAGAAAGTCCAGGGGATCCGCGACTGGCCCCAGCCAGAAGGCCTTTGTGCCTTACAACAGTTTCTGGGCTTTACCAATTATTACCTGAGCTTCATTGCTAATTATTCTTCCCTGTTGCCCCACTCACCGTGATGATTAGGAAAGGGGCCAACACTCGGGTGTGGACACCCAAAGCATTAGCCACCTTTCAGACGATCAAGGAGGCTTTCTGTTCTGGTCCTTGCCTGCAGCATCCAGATCCTAAACATCCTTTTCGTTGTAGAGGTTGACGCCTTTACAATCTGCGCAGGAGCCGTCTTGAACCAGTATTCCCCCAAGGGTAAACTGATTCCCTGCTCTTTCTATTCACATAAGTTTTCTCCTACAGAATGGTGTTATACTGTTGGTGACCATGAACTCCTCGCAGTCAAGCTGGCGCTTCAAGAGTGGCACCCCTGGTTGGAAGAGATGCAACACAAGTTTACCATTTTCACTGACCATAAGAACCTTGAGCATCTTAAAGAGGCTCAACTCCTGAACTCTCGACAAGCCCAATGGGCACTTTTCTTCAAACGATTTAACTTTGTCCTCTGTTTCCACCCTGGTTCCAAGAATCTCTGTGCTGATGTGCTATCTAGATCATTTGAACCTGAAGATGTCCCTGAAGTTCCTAGCTTCATCATTGATCCTGCCTGTATATCCCTTGCTGTGACCACTACAGTTCCTACTGGAAAACAGTCATTCCGAGTAGACTACGTGAATGAGTTCTGAAATGGACTCATGATTCCAAGTTGGCAGGCCACCCAGGTCATACCCAGAGATGTTGCGAAGACACTATCAGTGGCCCAATATGGTGCAAGACCTCTGAAATTATGTAGACTCGTGTCCCATCTGTGCCCAACAGAAATTGCCTACTGGAAAGCCTTGGGGCTTACTTCAAAGACTCCCAACACCTACCGAGCCATGGTCCAGCATCTTGATGGACTTTATTACGGACCTGCCTCCTTCTCAGAACAATACAGTGATTTGGCTCATTATCGACTGTTTTTCGAAAATGGGTCACTTCATTCCCCTGCCGGGTGTTCCTTCAGCCCCGGAGCTGGTGAAGCTGTTTCTGAAGAACATTTTTCACCTTCACGGACTCCCCAAGGAGATTATTTCTGATCGGGGACCACAGTTTACTGCCAAATATTGGCGTTCCCTATAAAAGAAGTTTAACATTTCATTAAGTTATACATCAGCCTATCATCCACAGGCCAATGGTCAAGCTGAAAGGACCAATCAGACTCTGAAGACCTTCCTCCATTCCTATGTAAATGATCAGCAGGATAATTGGGCTGATCTTCTTCCTTGGGCTGAGCTGTCGCACAACACTCATGTTGCTGCAGCCACCGATGTATCTCCGTTCTCCGTGGTATTCGGACGGCAGCCCCAACTGCCTCTTCCAGTTCCTCTGACAGTTCCTTCTCCAGCGGCACAATCCATGGCTCACACCATTCGTCAAGTATGGAACCAAGTAAAAGAACATATTTCCCAAGCTGCTGATTGTTCCAAGCGTAACTATGACATCCATAGACGCCCTGCTCCACTCTTCTGTCCTGGCTAGAAAGTGTGCCTAGGCGCTCGACAAATACGACCGAGACTTCCTTCTCATTGCTTGGCTCCAAAGTACATTGGACCATTCCCTGTAATCCAAAGAGTGGGAGCTATATCTTATCAACTCCAGCTACCTCGTGCCATGGGTATCCATAACACGTTTCATGGGTCCTTGTTGAAGCCATTGGTCCTCTCCTGGCCCTCATGTAGAGTTCCCTCTCCTCCACGGGTCTCTACAGAACCTGACTCTTTCCTCCAGGTAAGAGAGGTCCTTGACATTCGGTGGCATCGAGGAAAATGGGAATACCTCCTAGCCTGGGAGGGTTTTGGAGGTGAGGAGAATTTGTGGGAGCCTTCCAACAATATCCTTGATAAGGAGCTCCTGAAAACCTTTCATAGGATTCATCCTGATAATGCATGACCGTCCATGTCCGGCCTGTGCATGGGCCTGCTCACCTTCATGGTTCTGGCAGGTTCCGGGTTGGCCTCCCTAGTGGCAGCTGCAAGTTCTTCCAGGCCCCGGCATCCCGCGGTGGCGATAGCCATGCCTTCCACTGTGTACCAGGCCTCACGCCGGAACTCGGCGTCCTCGGCTGTGTTGGCCACGCACCTATGCGTGCATGCGCAGACTGCCCGGCCTCTTGTAGAGCCAAGGGCAGGTCCTAGCTCCGCAGCACGCCCTGATTGATTCCCTGTTATAAGGAAGTCATTGCCTGCACTTCTTTGCCTTGGCAATTGGGTCAGCGATTGTGCTAGAATGTCACTGCGTTTGTTTCTTGCTCTAGTCTTGTTTCAAGTCTCGTTCCAGGATCCTTCTGTTCCAGTTCTGCTCCTGCCTTGTTCCTGCTTCCTAGTACTCCAGCATCCTTCTGTTCCTGTTCGTCTGTTCGTCTCCCCAGGTAGTAACTCCGGACTGTTCACTGGTACTGACCTCGGCTTGCTCTTTCACCTGCCTGCCTCCTGCCTGCCTTCTGACTCCAGTCTGCCCCTTGACCTGCTCGTCTGCTGCCTGCCTTCTGACTCCAATCCATTCCTCGACCTGCTCATCTGCTACCAGCCTTCTGACCCCAATCTGTTCCTCGACCTGCCTGCCTGCTGCCTGCCTTCTAACCTCGGTCTGCCTGTGACCTCATCTGACCTCCGGAACCTGACCTCTGCTTTGCTGACTACTCCTCGAACTGACTCCCGGACTTTGACCTCTGCCTGCTTGACCACATCTCTAGATTCTGGCTCTGTTCCTAGCCTTGTCATTGCCTATGCTATTCTGGTCCTCCTTGATACATCTGACCTCCAGTCTCGAACCTGACCATGCTCCCCTTCTGCCTGTGGGCATGCAGGACTTTCATTACCCAGGATACCCTGTGAGGCCCACCTAAGTCCAAGCGGCCCGGATCCCTACGGGCTCCTCCCGGGGGGACCTCGGGCTTCCAGTGGTGAAGCTCTTCCTAGCCTCTGTCTCCTCCAGTGCTCCGCCCCCTGGGGGCAGTTGCTTCCTGGTCCCTACCAGGAAGCAGTTCTCCACTTCCTCAGGACAAGGGTCCACCCCCAAGCGCAACAGCTATAACCCAAAAGAACTTTTAAAAATAGCCAAGAATCTGACTAGCACCCCTATGAACTAAAATAATGGGCACTCACTCTTTTTTTAAGTATAAATAGTAATGATCTCATGGATCATTTTAAGAGAAAAGTTGCTAAATTTACTGATAGCTTTTAGGGATGTGCAGACCAAAAGTTTAAGTTCATAAGTCCATAAGTCGAAAGGGGGTCCCATTTGCGGTCAATATGGACATATGGAGAATTCCATAAGTTGAGTCTATGTCCATATGTGCAAATAAAAATTTAAACCCCTCACCCGCCTTAATCCCCCCCCCCCCCCCAAGACTTACCAAAACTCCCTGGTGGTCCAGCGGGGTCAGGACGCCATTCCTGAACTCCTTTGCAAGGAGCACATGACGTCAGCGTCACGTCGGAGTGACGCGGCGTCACGTGATTCCCCTTGGGGGGGTCAGGAGGCCCCCCCAAGCTGGCCAAAAGTTCCTTTTGAGCCCAACGAGGGGTCCGGGAGTGAACCCGAGGGGAATCACGTGACGTCGGCGACACATCAGAGTGACGCGGCGTCACGTGATTCCCCTCGGGTTCGCTCCCGGACCCCTCGTTGGGCTCAAAAGGAACTTTTGGCCAGCTTGGGGGGGCCTCCTGACCCCCCCAAGCTGGCCAAAAGTGCCTTTTGGGCCCAACGAGGGGTCCGGAAGCGAACCCGAGGGGAATCACGTGACGCCGCATCACTCCGACGTGACGCCGACGTCACGTGATTCCCCACGCGTCCGCTCCCGGACCCTCACGGAACTTTTGGCCAGCTTTGGTAAGTCTTGGGGGGGGGATTAAGGAGGGTGAGGGGTTTAAATTTTTATTTAGATCAACAATCGCGATTTACAACGTATTCAACATAGCTATGTTGAATAAGTTGGAAATCCGATCGTTTAAGCCTCATCTTTTTTTTAAGTTAAAAAAAAAAAAAAAAGTTGCGTTTTCCATTTAAGTTCAAAACGAATGCACACCCCTAATAGCTTTTCCACTGTACCAAACTGGCATTCTTCTTTGGAAAGACTTTGGAAAGAGAGGTTGATTTCCCCTGGTGTGTTCTTAAAACTACTTCAGAGGTAGTAATAAAACAGGCAATTGCAAAACTGAATCCCTCATACTGCTTGCTAAATCCTTGTAAACATATCTATTCTGAAGGGAGCAAAGGAAGCAGTGGCATCATTTCTAAATGTATTGGTCAATATATCTTTAACCCATGGCATCTTCCCTAAGTCTCTGAAAAAATCTTCAGTGAGACCCCTTTTGAAAGAATGTGGTACCGTACCTTCTGATCTTAACAACTATAGACCTATATTGATATTAAGAATTTATATTAAGAATTAATATTAAGAATTATAGGCACCAGGAAGTGGATCCCAACTTTAACACATGAAAACCTAAAAACTGAAAATCCCCTCCTCCCGAAGCGGCTCGACATGTGCCAACTTACCTTGTGTTGCTTTTCAGCCCCTTCCCTTCTCTGCTGCCCTCCGGAGGGGGCAGCTGGCGGCGAAAGCGGCTCACAGCGTTCCCCCCCGCACAGGTCCCGGTTCTCCTGGCTCGGCAACAGCAACAGCAGTACAATGGCCACCAATTTAAGCAACTTGTCCAGTCTGGCACAAGTTTCCATATCCATTCCCCTTGTATTCACATTCTCCACCTGCAGCCACAGCTAGGGCTCCATCCACCCCAATCCTTCCTTCCTTCCTGGCTCGGCCAAATTGTGAAGCGGCTTGCAGTGTTCCCCCCCGCGCAGGTCCCGGTTCTCCTGGCTTGGCATGAGGTGAGAACCCACTGTTCTGTGCCCTCTCTGGCACGAGCGGAGCGAAGCGTTCTTTCATTGGCCTGAGCACCCGTCGATTTGGGACATATTCTTTGTATTTGTGGGGAAGCGAAACGTATCGCGATTCCCCATAAATACAACAAATCTTCGCCGAATTATTCGGCCGTCTAAAGGAGCCAATTTAAACAAAACACCCACCCTCCTGTCCCCCCACCCCCAAGACTTACCAAAACTCCCTGGTGTCCAGCGGGGGGGTCCGGGAGCCATCTCCTGCACTCACACCCTCGGCTGCCTGTTTCAAAATGGTGCCGATAGCCTTTGACCTTCTATGTCACAGGGGCTACCAGTGCCATTGGTCAGTCCCTGTCACATGGTAGGAGCAATGGATGGCCCTCACCATCTTGTGCTCCTACCATGTGACAGGTGCTGACCAATGGCACCGGTAGCCCCTGTGACATAGTAAGGGTAAAGGCTATTGGTGCCATTTTGATTACTGGCAGCCAACGGCCCGAGTGTAGGAGATCACCATCTCCACCTCAAGAGACACACCCCGAGCCTCTCCCTAGTCCCCCCTGAGTAGGGCATCCTCCCTGTTTTGCCTAGGGAGTTAGGAATGTGGGGACACAGAGGCTTATCATCAGGAGCACATTCTCCCATTGATGAGGCTCTGACCAGGCGTGAATTTTATGTGTACGTGAGGGGGGTGCAAGAGGAACTGAGCATTGTGCATGGCTTCCAGGAGAGGATGGTCAGGAACATAGATGGGATAGTCAGTAGGGGTGTGCATTAGGTCCCTACGTATTGGCAATCCGCAACGGATGTGCCAATATTCGTTGTATTCATGGGGAAGCGAAACGTATCGCGATTCCCCAGGGATACAACAAATTTTCGCCAAATTATTCGGCCGCCAATTTAAACAACCCCCACCACCCTCCTGATCACCCCCCAAGACTTACCAAAACTCCCTGATGGTCCAGTGGTGGGTCCGGGAACCATCTCATGTACTCTCACACCATTGGTACCAGTTCAAAATAGCGCCGATAGCCTTTGACCTGTTATGTCACAGGGACTACTGGTGCCATTGGTCAGCCCCTGTCACATGGCCATCGGCACCATCTTGTGCTCCTGCCATGTGACAGGAGCTGACCAATGGCATCGGTAGCCCCTGTGACATAGTAAGGGCAAGGCTATCGGCACCATTTTGGTTCCTGGCACCCGACGGCACGAGTGCAGGAGATCGCTCCCGGACCCCCGCTGGACCCCCAGGGACTTTTGGCCAGCTTTGGGGGGCCTCCTGACCCCCACAAGACTTGCCAAAAGTCCAGCAGGGGTCTGGGAGCGACCTCCTGCACTCGGGCCGTATTGCCAGTATTCAAAATGGCGCCGGCGCTACCTTTGCCCTCATTATGTCACAGGGGCTGGTCGGCCCCTGTGACATAGTGAGGGCAAAGGCTAGCGCCGGCACCATTTTGAATACTAGCAGCCGCTAGCCTTTGCCCTCACTATGTCACCGACCGTCAGCCCCTGTGACATAGTGAGGGCAAAAGCTAGCGCTGGCGCCATTTTGAATACTGGCAATATGGCCCGAGTGCAGGAGATCACTCCCGGACCCCCGCTGGGCTTTTGGCAAGTCTTGTGGGGGTCAGGAGGCCCCCCCAAACTGGCCAAAAGTCCCTGGTGGTCCAGCGGGGGTCCGGGAGCGATCTCCTGCACTCGTGCCGTCGGGTGCTAGGAACCAAAATGGTGCCGATAGCCTTGCCTTTACTATGTCACAGGGGCTACCGACGCCATTGGTCAGCCCCTGTCACATGGCAGGAGCACAAGATGGCGCCGATGGCCATGTGACAGGGGCTGACCAATGGCACCGATAGCCCCTGTGACATGGTAGGGCTATCGGCGCCATTTTGAACTGGTACCGAGGGTGTGAGAGTGCTCCCGGACCCCCGCTGGACCACCAGGGAGTTTTGGTAAGTCTTGGGGTGGTCAGGAGGGTGGGGGGTTGTAGTAAATTTAATTTTAGCTGGGTAACGAATAGGATTAGACGTATAACCGTATCGGGACGCCATACGGACATATACAACGCATCTGCCACCCGACGAATACGTATCCCGAATGCAATGTATGGCGTCCCTCTGCACATCCCTAATAGTCAGGGCAATACAGCTACTGGGCAGATCTGTAAGGGCCCTGGGTGATTGCATTCCCAGGTTCTGACCATCCTCTCTTGTCTCTGCCTCTCTATTCTTTTTCTGTAAATACTTTTCATCCTAGTTGTCCCCTCCCCATCCTTTTTTAATTTTTGTAAATAAGTATACACTAAAAAGTGTTAATAAAAAAATGTTAAACAGTTAAACTTGTATGTTTATTGTTTATGTAATCAGGGTGAGAGATGGAAGGGGGAAGGTGGTGGATGAAGGAAGGTAGGGAAGGGAGGGAAGGGGTGATGGTAGGGGGTAAAGGAAGGGGATGGGGTAAAGAAATGGGATGGAGGATGGGGTGGGTGATGGAAGGAAGATAAGGGTTGATGGAAGGTGGTGGGGGTGGGAGAAAGAGATGATGGAAAATGGTGGGGGTGATGGAAGGGGGAAGGGGATGATGGAAGGAAGGGTTGAAGGAAGGGAGTAAAAGAAGGAAGGGGTGAAGGGAGGGGGTGATGGGAGGGGGTGATGGGAGGTGTGGTGGGGTGAAGGAAGGGGGAAGGGGATTGATGGAAGGGGTTTGATGGAAGGGGGTTATGGAAGGGAGGGAGTGGGGGCCATGGAAGGGGGTCATGGAAGGGAGTGGGGTGAAGGAAGTGGGGAAGGGGGTCATGGAAGGGAGAGGATGGGGTGATGGGAGTGATGGAAGGTGGTGGGGGTGATGGAAGGATGGGAGTGATGAAAAGAAGGGGGTTGATGGAAGGAAGTAGTGATGGAAGGGGTGGTGAAGGAAGGGGGTAATGGAAGGAAGGGATGAAAAAAGGAAGGGGTGATGGAAGGGGAGGTGAAGGAGGTGGCAGTGATGGAAGAGGGTGATGGATGGGGGTAGGGGTGATGGAAGGGGGTGGGAGTGAAGAAAGGGAAAGAGGGGGTAGTGGAAGGGAGTGAAGGAAGGGTGGGGTGAAGGGGGGGTGATGGAAGGGGGAAAAGTGAAGTGATGGAAGGGGAAAATGGGGATTGATGGAAGGGGTGAAGGAAGGGGATGGGGTGAAAGAAGAAGGGGTGATGGAAGGGGTGAAAGAAGGAGGTGGGCGTGAAGGGGAATGTACTTAGTAAAATTATGCTGCACAACAAAATGAGAGTGGTTATGTTACAATACTACACATTTATAAGGAGATCAGGGTTTTTATTTAGTTATACTTCAACTAATTTTCTAATGGTCCAATGGTCAAGCTGGCAAGACAAGGAGGTGTGGCACCATCAGCATCATCAGTGATGGAATGAAGATCTGCAGCACCACCACCTGCTACACATACAGCTGTGATGTCCAACTACATGGACATGCAACACATACAGAAAAACACATTACTAAGATTTCCATTGCAATCTTCTTGTCATTTCTCCATAGCTCTGGGCCCCAGGGAGCCACTCAGGGTTGTGTAGCAAACTTTTGTTTTGTTATATTTTTGGATTTATTTTTTTTTATACATTGTAACTATAATGTGGCTGACAGAGGAAAGATTAAAGATTCACAGGGGGTAGGTGGATTACATCATTAATAACACAGGCTGAAGGATGAACTGCTGAGGGACAGAACACCATTGTACTTACCAGCTCTATACCTTTTTCCACTGTTAGACAGAATGCCTGGTCTGCAGTACTATACAGACTGTGAAGGCATTTATAGGGGGCAGGCATAGGACAAAATGTACCTGCAAATCACAGACTCTTCAAATATCACAGCACATACATAGTAAATTATAGCAACAATGTTGCTATGTGTTCATGTACAGTAGGGATGTGAATCGTGTCCTCGATCGTCTTAACGATCAATTTCGGCTGGGAGGGGGAGGGAATCGTATTGTTGCCGTTTGGGGGGGTAAAATATCGTGAAAAATCGAAAAATCGAAAAATCGCAAAACCGGCACATTAAAACCCCCTAAAACCCACCCCCGACCCTTTAAATTAAATCCCCCACCCTCCCGAACCCCCCCCCCAAATGACTTAAATAACCTGCGGGTCCAGCGGCGGTCCGGAACGGCAGCGGTCCGGAACGGGCTCCTGCTCCTGAATCTTGTTGTCTTCAGCCGGCGCCATTTTCCAAAATGGCGCCGAAAAATGGTGGCGGCCATAGACGAACACGATTGGACGGCAGGAGGTCCTTCCGGACCCCCGCTGGACTTTTGGCAAGTCTCGTGGGGGTCAGGAGGCCCCCCACAAGCTGGCCAAAAGTTCCTGGAGGTCCAGCGGGGGTCAGGGAGCGATTTCCCGCCGCGAATCGTTTTCGTACGGAAAATGGCGCCGGCAGGAGATCGACTGCAGGAGGTCGTTCAGCGAGGGTTCCGGCGCCTCGCTGAACAACCTCCTGCAGTCGATCTCCTGCCGGCGCCATTTTCCGTACGAAAACGATTCGCGGCGGGAAATCGCTCCCTGACCCCCGCTGGACCTCCAGGAACTTTTGGCCAGCTTGTGGGGGGCCTCCTGACCCCCACGAGACTTGCCAAAAGTCCAGCGGGGGTCCGGAAGGACCTCCTGCCGTCCAATAGTGTTCGTCTATGGCCACCGCCATTTTTCGGCGCCATTTTGGAAAATGGCGCCGGCTGAAGACAACAAGATTCAGGAGCAGGAGCCCGTTCCGGACCGCTGCCGTTCCGGACCGCCGCTGGACCCGCAGGTTATTTAAGTCATTTGGGGGGGGTTCGGGAGGGTGGGGGATTTAATTTAAAGGGTCGGGGGTGGGTTTTAGGGGGTTTTAGTGTGCCGGCTCACGATTCTAACGATTTATAATGATAAATCGTTAGAATCTCTATTGTATTGTGTTCCATAACGGTTTAAGACGATATTAAAATTATCGGACGATAATTTTAATCGTCCTAAAACGATTCACATCCCTAATGTACAGTATGCAAAACATTATTGGTAACATCTTTACCTATCTGTATGTACACATTATAGAGTAAAGCAGTATCTGTTAAGCTCTTTAATGAACATAAGGGACAGGTGTTTTTCAAGCTACATACAACAATTGCAGGAATGCATGATCTACACATGTATACAAAGGCAGCAAACACCTTATGTCTGCTGCAGCTTTCACATCCACAATTATGCCTGCTGCGGCTTTCACATTCACAATTCTCACCTTGTACACACATTCGCATGCTCATATTGTTTATGACATGAAAAGTAAAATAGTTTTTGTTAACTCACCCCTTTTATAGAGCTTTGGGTAGCCCCCATCCTTGAAAATAGGCTATGTTGTACCTGGTATGTAATATAGGTCCCCTCAACCTCTCAAAAGGCTTCAACATGCAAAGCACTGCAGGATCAAAGCAATCATGGCCACATGCTAATCAACCCACTCTCCCTCACAGTAAGGCAGTCACTTCCTCCACAATGTTAATGAGTGAGTGAAGAATACATATTCCTAAGCCTAATTGTAATTAACTCTTCTGTACACATGCTGAAATGAAACTGCATAGACATATGTGGCAGCAATCTGAATGACAATGTGCACAAATCAACCAGCACGCACATATCTGCTATCAATTGCAATTGGTATACGCACAAATTGACCTGAGCACACATCTTACCCATCGATTTAATTAGCTTCATGCACAAATCAGCCAGTGTGTACATGTTCCACATCAATTTTAATGTCTCGCATCTCAACAGCTATGCGTGCAGATTGGACACACCTGTGCCCATAATTTACTTGGGGAGGTGTGCAAATTATGCACCCCACAAAAAGATCTATTGCCCCACTCACTATCCAACTTGCACTATGTCTCAGGCACGTAGAGCTCTGATTTGCAAGCCCAACTTCTTGCCACTGAGGTGGGCATGCTTATTGAGCATGTCATCTGGTACCAGAATCTGCTGTACAGTACCCAGTCCAAGAGGGTGTGCCTTAAGGAAGGAGCAGATCTGGAAGTGGATCAGGCATGATGTCAACTCAGTGTTCCACCACAACCATAGCATTAGGGAGCTGATGCACAAGTGGAGCGGCCTGAGGAAATGTGTGAAGCAGAAGCAGGCCAGGAGAATTGCAGAGGGAGAAGGCAGCCACATCAGCTTCACTCCCTCTGAACAGCTGGGGCTCAGCACCTTATCTGAGGTAGCTGTGGGTGGAGTTGGCCAGCTAGACACCAAGCTAAGTCTACGGCAGGAAGGTAAGCATTGTATTTTGCTTTTAAAAAGTAGATTGTACAGATATCCATCAGGCACTTATTTATAGGCGAGACAGCACAGCCTTCTTAAACCTAATGCCATAGTAAATGTGTTCATGACAAGTATGCAAAGCATTATTGGTAACATCTCTACCTATCTGTATGTACACATTATAGAGTAAAGCAGTATCTGTTAAGCTCTTTATTGAACACAAGGGACAGGTGTTTTTCAAGCTACATACAACAATTGCAGGAATGCATGATCTACACATGTATGTACAAAGGCAGCAAACACCTTATGCCTGCTACTGCTTTGTTCTTGTAAGCTAGGTCAAACTGTGAGGTGTCTTTCATGCGTATATGAAGAAATGCTGTCAGCTTCAGTACACTTTTGTTTTTATGGCCAAATAAAGTACAATGTTTAAGGTGTAGATGGATAGCCTATATAGTAAAAAGCATAAGAGATATTCTTTGTTGGGGTCTCCTCTGCCAGTTTCCACCACACAAATTCCCCAATGGATAAGAAATGAATGTAGCCACAATAAAAAAAAAACTTCTACATCAATGGCAGAGATAACATCGTTTTTTCTGTGCTTCCCTACAGCTTAAGTGAAAAGGCAGCCTTATAAAGGAGCCTGCAAAAACAAGATTGTTTAATGCATGAGTGTGTAAAATGTGTGTGGAGATACAAGCAGGGCCCCAAGATTTCAAGACGTGAAGATGTAATATCTCCTACTAATGTGCTCCTCAAGGCAGGGAGTGTGCAAAGGTTTATCTGCCATGGTGTAGGGTGGGATCAGTTAACAGTGAATGTAACCCTCACCACAGTAACAGACCTACACAGCGACTCCAAAACTCCATCATGACTGTGTCTTGTGTCCCAGCAGTGCAAATAACATTTGGGGTGTCTTTGTGATTTTCTCTGCTTCTCTCCCCTTTCATTATTCTTCAAAGGACAGGGCCTTGTGTTTGTGTCAGTGGTAGACTGTGACCCAAATATGTAGAGCACAGTCAAAGTATTCTGTCTCCTTAGAAATTCATAACACCCAAGCACACTGCAGCCTGGCTTAAGCCCTCCTTCTCCCTCAAGGAATAGCAGCTGGAGTGTAAAGCCGGGTTGTGGCAATATTGAATGTTATGGCCATTAATAGCTCTGTACCACAGGACTAATAATTAGATCTATCTAGTGGAACATGCATCCCATATGAACAAATGTACAGAACACATTAATTGGCAGTGTTTGACATTTATAGAAACATAGAAACATAGAAATGACGGCAGAAGAAGACCAAACGGCCCATCCAGTCTGTCCAGCAAGCTTCACACATTTTTTTTCTCATACTTATCTGTTTCTCTTAGCTCTTTGGTTCTATTTCCCTTCCACCCCCACCATTAATGTAGAGAGCAGTGATGGAGCTGCATCCAAGTGAAATATCAAGCTTGATTAGTTAGGGGTAGTACGGGTAGTAACCGCCGCAATAAGCAAGCTACACCCATGCTTATTTGTTTTACCCAGACTATGTTATTCAGCCGTTATTGGTTGTTTTTCTTCTCCCCTGCTGTTGAAGCAGAGAGCTATGCTGGATATGCGTGAAGTATCAGTTTTTCTTCTCCCCTGCCGTTGAAGCAGAGAGCTGTGCTGGTTATCAGGTCGATACAGTTATGCCGCGTTAGAAAGAGTGCGGCAGTGGCAGGCGCACCCTCGTTCCCCGCACGCACAGTTCTCTTCACCTACCGCTCAATACTCTCTTCTAATTGCATGCAAATGCATGCCGCGTCTGTGAAGCGTTAGGCGAAGGGTTAGGCCCGCGCAACCCATTTTACTGTATAGGCGCTTAATACAGTGCCTTTACAGTAACCTGGGTGCGCTGGTACCTGTCATTTCAAATGTCATTTCAACTGACAATTGAAATGACAGGCACCAGGAAGTGTAAAAAACCAAAAACCAAAAATATGTATAAATACCTGTCACTTTCCGAATCCCCCAGGCGTGCGGTCATCCAGGCGGCGGCGGGAGCCGGTGGGCAGATGGGCGCGCGTTGGGTCGAGGCGGCGGCGGGAGCCGGGGGGCGGATGGCTGCACGTTGGTTTCAGGCGGGCGGGTGGGCGCGCGTTCGAACAAGGCGGCGGTGTGGGCAGGTGGGCGCGTGTTCGATCCAAGCCGCGGGCGGGTGGGCGCACATTCATCCAGGCGGAGGGAGCCGGCGGCGAAAGCGGCCTCCGGCAGCCCCCGCCGGCAGTGAATGAATGCGCGACTGTGCGACCCGTGCGATTTCGGCGCTCAAGGCGTGACGTCACGACGCCCGACGTCATGGCATGTGACTGCCTTGAGCACCGAAATCGCACGGGTCGCACAGGCACGCATTCATTCACTGCCGGCGGGGACTGCCGGTGGCCGCTTTCGCCGCCGGCTCCCTCCGCCTGGATGAATGTGCGCCTGTGCGACCCGTGCGATTTCGGTGCTCAAGGCAGTCACATGCCGTGACGTCAGGCGTCGTGACGTCATGCCGTGAGCGCCGAATCGCATGGGTCGCACAGGCGCGCATTCATTCACTGCCGGCGGGGGCTGCCGAAGGCCACTTTCGCCGCCGGCTCCCTCCGCCTGGATGAATGCGCGCCAACCCGCCCGCGGCCTGGATCGAACACGCGCCCACCCGCCCACACCGCGGCCTTGATCAAACGCGCGCCCACCTGCCCCCATCTCCCGCCGCCGCCGCCACCTGGATGAACGGGCGCCCACCCACCCGCCGGCCGCCTGGACCCAACGCGCGCCCACCCGCCCGCCGGCTCCCGCCGCCGCCTGGATGACCGCACGCCTGGGGGATTCGGAAAGTGACAGGAAAGTGACAGGTATTTATACATATTTTTGTTTTTTTACACTTTACGCTGCAAATATATATATATATATATATATATATATATATATATATATAGAGGTCGTCCGTGGTACATTCCGCTATGTAGCTGTTCGAACACCACACTAACACCTAGTAGAGGGTAGGCGATAAACTAACACGTTAAGGCCGCGGCAAAATAGCGGGTTACTAAGGAAATAATCTGAGCGTGCGTCACAGTATCGGAGGGGAATAGCTAATTCCTTCATTAAACAGCTAATTTGTTCATTTACATATCATATACAGGCTGGGTGCGGAAGGGGTTATGCGTCTGTTTTAAGAAGCGCTAAGGACGCGTGAAACTGGAGACTGTATCGCATGATCGCCTTACGCGTCCGAATTGTGCGCCCACAGCGTGTTACGGACGGGAAATCTTCAACCGCACGTTACAGTATCGATCTGTATGTGTGAAGTAACAGTTTTTCTTCTCTCCTGCCATTGAAGCAGAGAACTATGCTGTATATGCATTGAAGGTGAAGTATCAGGCTTATTTGGTTTGGGGTAGTAACCGCCGTAACAAGCCAGCTACTCCCCGCTTTGTGAGTGCAAATCCTTTTTTCCACATTTCCTCTTGCTGTTGAAGCTTAGAGCGATGTTGGAGTCACAGTAACCATGTGTATGTTTATTGAATAAGGGTATTGTCTCCAGGCAGTAGCCGTCATTCTGGCGAGCCACCCACTCTTCATTGACGGCCTCTTGACTTTATGGATCCACAGTGTTTATCCCACGCCCCTTTGAAGTCCTTCACAGTTCTGGTCTTCACTACTTCCTCCGGAAGGGCATTCCAGGCATCCACCACCCTCTCCGTGAAGAAATACTTCCTGACATTGGTTCTGAATCTTCCTCCCTGGAGCTTCAAATCGTGACCCCTGGTTCTGTGTTTTCCTGAGCAAGGCAGCCAGGACCTGGTCTAGACACCTTGAGGTGCCAGACTGAGTGATTCCAGATGTAATTCCTAGAGGGGTTTGGAAGGTGCTGGTAGCAAAAAAGGCCAGGGAGGTAGTCACCTTGATGTGGACTGGCAAGGCAGTAGCCATTTGGGTTATAGGTTGCAGTTCAGGCTCTAACATTTAGAAGAGGTACAGTATGGTTTCCTTATTAAATCTGAACCTGCACATTACTTCCTCCTAGAGAGATCCAGAAAATGTGTCCGAGTCCTGTAAACTCTGCATAAGGGGTACCTCCTCCTCTGCAATCCTCTCTTTCTCTTCTGAGCCATATAGATTTGAGTACCCATTCAGCTATTATAATCATGTTGTAGAACCTGAAATATGACTATCCCACTCAATGGCTGTTCTATACCATATATTTCTCACCTCCTGTTCCAGTCTCTTTCAATTATAAAAAAAATCAAGTGTATACCTTTTTTTCCAGGCCTTTGTCCTTTGAAACCCACATTGTAAACCTGATAGTAGCTTTACAGTTTCCCAGTTACCACCAGTAAGTCCCACATGCTCTCACTCCTACCTTCTGCCTTGATCCTGCATCCAGTGACACAGTGCGAGGATCAAAACAAATGGAAAACATCCAAGGAAACCTGAAAGTAAGCAGTCGCTGACATCTATAGTCAGTAGCAAATATATGTTATGAGATTGGCTGAATGTACTGTCTCATCTGCGCGCGTCCCTTATAAAATACGTCATATGCGTGTAAGGCTGGTGTCCACCTTTGACATGTCCCCGACAGGCCCTCGACATGCCCCTTTTTTACCTGCACACGTTTGTGCGCATACGCACACATACGCGTATAAATGCCGCCTGTGCAAAATTTAATGTGCACGCCCTGGCCTTACATACATGCATAGGTGCCGATGTTCCAAGTGTAGGCCTCTGAAAATCTACCCACAAGGATTTCCGAGGGCACACTGCACTGCCCCTCCATTAATGAAACTGATATCTGCATTGATACCCTAGTGGTGGAAGAACATGTCATTCTGGTAATACAAAAGATGGGAAGGTATGGTGACCTAAGCTTTTGTAAGTACTATAAGTGTTCTCAATGTTTGGCTAAGTTAACTTTGGTACTTTTGTTTTTCCAGCTTGCAGTTATCCTAAAAACTCAATTGAGGATCATGTTGGTCAATGAACAACCCATAAAAAATGATGTTCCAGTTCTATGTGACATTCTCAGAAGTGAGACTCCTGATTTTTTGGGTATAACTGAATCATGGTTATTGGACTCAGACATCACTTTAGTTAATCATCTGTGTGCTCCTGGTTATATTGCAATTTATTACCCCTATGAGAAAAAAAGAAGAGGTGGTTTATTAATCATTTTAAAAAGTTGTTTTTCTATATACTCTGAACTATTTGGCAAGGGATCTGCATATGAAATATCAATTTTATCTTCACCTGCTTTTAGCATTTGGTCACTAATTTCTCACCCTTTTTTGAAATGCTAGTTACATCCAAAGCCAATCTTAATAATATGCTGGCAGTTGTGGATTTTAATATGCATGTCGATGCTTGAACCTCACTCCCTCTGTTTCACAATTCATCAATACAATTACCTCTTTTGGCTAGCAACAAAATGTTGAGGGTCCTTTGCATAAGTTAGGCTATATGCTGGACTTGATCTTCTTGAATGTATCTAAGATAAAAACAGATTAACCAAAATTACAGGTCGATTAAAAAAAAAAACTGCGGGCGACCCGGCGCTTCAAGGCGAGCGCCCGCTCTCCCGACGTGCACTCAGGCACCTCTCCTGGGCACGTGATACATTATTTAAATTAGTGCTGGCACTAATAAGGAGGAACTAGGGACACTAATGCGTCCCTAGCGCCTCTTTATCAGCAGAAGCGGCAGCTGTCAGCAGGTCTGACAACTGATGCTTAATTTTACCGGTGTTGATTGTCGAACCCGCTGACAGTCACGGGTTCAGAAAACGGACACTGGCAAAATTGAGCGTCCATTTTCCAACTCGTGGGCCATGGGCAGATTTTAATTTTTTTTTTTTTAAATAAGTTTTTTTTTTTTAATTTTTGGGATCTCCGACTTAATATCCCCCACCACCTTCCCGCCCACCCACTTGTCACCTTATCAACCCCTATAAAGCTTCACCCCCCACACCCCCTAATACATTGTACTCCGTATCTTCTCTTTGTGTTCTATGTAATCCACCTCAAAGTTACCATATCTTCCCCCTCTAAAGTTAAACCCCTCCAAGTTCCTTGCTCCCTATTCCATGTATTATCTGTTGAGTTCTGTGTAAACCGGTATGATGTTTCCAAGAATACTGGTCTATAATAGTTTTTAAATAAATAAATAAATATGAAGTCGTAAGGTGTACAGAAATGCAGTTTTTACTGCTTTTCTGTACACTTGCAGGATGCTGTCTGAAGTTAACGCCTGCCTTTGGGCAGGCATTAATTTCCGAGAGTAAAATGTGCGGCTTGGCCACACATTTTACTTTCTGTATTTTGGGCGACTAACTAATAGGCTCATCATCATGCATTTGCATGTGATGAACGCTATTAGTTTCGAGGGGGTTGGCCACACGTTTTCCTTGTGCTATTGCCACTTACAGTATAAGGGGAATCATAGTGCGTCAAAAACGTGCGGATAAATGGGGGCTAAACGGTGCGCTCAGCCGAGCACTCCATTCTGTATCGGCCTGTTAGTTGTTATGCTTCTGCGCTGGTCTGATCATTACTTACTGGCCTTTGATTATGTGGTACAAGGAATAAGCAAGCCATCAACATTTCCAGGCTGTACTCCTAGGAGAAGTACTTTATTTATTTATTTATTTATTTATTTAAAAATATTTCTATACCGTCTTTTCAAACTAGTTTGATCAAGACGGTTTACAAGAATCAATTATATAGATCAAGTTAACCAAAAGATAAATTAAATAAAATATAATAAAAAATTAAAAATAAATCAGCAAAAAGTTAAAGAAAAGTACAGAAAAAAAAATACAATAAACCATCATAATCCCTGCTCAAAAATAAATAAACTAATTTTTTACAAAAAACAGATAAAGAAAGAAAGGAAATAAGAGAGCCTAAAACTTTAACTTGTACAATCCAGGTTCCTAATAAGTGTATAATCAAACAGTCAGAAACTGCAGAGTACATGGCTTATAAAGGTGGGGTGTTCAATTTTCAAGATGACCATATGCAATCTTAAATAAATAAGTTTTTACTGCCTTCTTAAATTCATTGTGACTGGAGATTTGCCTTAAGGTGTTAGGGAGAGAATTCCACAACATCGGTCCTGCCACTGAAAAGGCCCTTTCCCTAGTCATATTAAGTCTTGCTAATCTGACTGTGGGGACATCAAGCAGATATTGCGATATTGATCTGAGATGTCTCATTGGTTTATACAATCGTAAGGATGTGCAGAGCCATGTTGAGTCTTGATCGTAAATTAATGAATGAATTATGGAAAGAACCTTATATTTTACTCGGAATTTAATCGGGAGCCAATGGAGCTTATACAGAATAGGGGAAATATGATATCTCAGAGGTAATCCTACTAAAAGACGGGCCGCTGAATTCTGTATTTGCTGCAATGGTTTGATCGCAGAATCTGGAAGACCCAAGAACAAACTGTTACAATAGTCTAAACCAGAGAACAGAAGAGACTGAAGCACAGTTTGAAAATCATTTTTGAAAAGTAAGGGTTTTAGTCTTTCAAATTAGACTTTCAAATTAAATCAACTGAAAAATTCTCTAGAGCTGCTGCTCCCTCAATTAGATCTTTCTTCTACTGAAGCGGCACTACATGAGTGGGACAGAACTCTTCTAGAAGTCCTTGATAGTATTACTCCTATTAAAGTTCAAACAGTAAAGAGATCTCAAAGAGCATACATCATTAAACTCTAATGAAAGAAAATGGTACAAAGTTCATACTGAAATGTCCTTACACCAATACAAGGAACATCTAGAAACATACTGGCTAGCATGTGATAATGCAAAAAAATAACAAAAAAAACACCCTCCATCTCTGAACAGCTCAAGAAGTTTAACTATAGACCTAAGGAACTCTTTCTCATTGTTGAAAATCTAGTTATACCCAGTCAGTATAAGGAAAATGCTCTTAATTCTTGTCCTTTTACATTACGATGGGAACAATATAAGTGTCACTTTACTGATAAGGTTTTTACAATTTGTTCATCTTGTTTTCACAATGGGGTATATTTTATAAAAAAGCGCAAGCGCGTAAATTTGTTCGCGCACCAGGCGCAAACAAAAGTACGCCAGATTTTATAAGATACGCGCGTAGCCGCGCGTATCTTATAAAATCCGGGGTCGGCATGCAAGGGGGTACACATTTGTGCACCTTGCATGCGCCAAGCCCAGCGCGCGCTGCCCGTTCCCTCTGCCTCCCCTACCTTCCAATCCCTTCCCCTACCTAACCCACCCCCCCCAGCCCTATCTACACTCCCCCACCTTTATTCCCAAAATTACACCTGCTCAAGGCAGGCGTAAATGTCACGCGTGCGGGCCGGCTGCTGGCGCGCCAGGTTTCAGTCCTGGGGCTGGTCTGGAGGCCACGGCCATGAGCCCGGGCTGGAACCACGCCTGTGGCCACGCCCTTGGATGATGCGCCACCATGATATGCCCCTGACACGCCCCCCAGGAAAGCCCCAGGCTTAAGTGTGTCCCAGGGCCTGCGTGCGCTGCCAAGCCTATGCAAAATAGTCTCGACATGTGCAGGGGGAGTTTGGTGTAGGTTTTCGGGGGTTACGCGCGTAACCCTTTGAAAATCTACCCCAATTTGTTTATCTTTCCCTGTCTCCTATAGTTCACCACTTAATTTTTCTGAGGTTAGTGCACGTATTTGAACAACTTTTCAATGCATGGCCACTACTGAAATCACCCATATCACTGACTTGATGAACCCTGCTTTCTGCCTGCTCAACCCATGTCATCCAACTATACTAAAAGGGATGCAATCTCTCCTGTGATGTCAAAGGGCCTGATTCATCAAACATTTCCTCATAGACATGTAATGGGAGAAATGCCTTAGTGAATCAGGCCCTAAATTTGCAAATATTTCATTGGCTGGAGATGTTATACCATCATCCCCAAAAGGAGCGGCAACGTGACCCCTTTTGAAGATGCCGGATTTAGACCCAAAAGATTTTATGAATTACAGACCCATCTCTTCACTTTCATTTGTATCAAAGACCACTGAGTCTGCAGTGTTGAGACAGTTAGACAAATTTCTTCAAGATCATATGATATTTGACCAGTATCAATTCAGTTTCCAGAAGTCTTTAAGTACCGTAATTTTATTAATTTCTTGCCTTTTCTGGTATGGTTTTGATAATGGTTCTAGTTATGTATTGGTCTGTCTTGATGTCTCTGCTGTGTTTGAAACCATTGATCACTGCATCTTGATGAACAAGTTAAAAGAGAGTGGGATTGGCGGGGTGGTGCTTAACTGGTTCACATCATATCTAACAGATAGAATTCAATATGTTCATCTTTCATCTGTACAGTCTTCATAGCAGATGCTAAATACACGTGTCTCACAGGGCTCAGCACTCTCTCTCATCTTTTCTTTTCAACATCTTTATGGCTCCATTATGAAAACTATTGGCAGGGCTCTTTTTGGGATATTGTCTTTATGCAGAGAAAATGCAGTTTTTTTATACCGTCATCTAAAACTTGGCCCAAGACATTTACAATGGTGTCTTTTTGTTTGTCTGCTATTCAGCAATGGATGATCTGTAATAGGCTGGTGCTGAACCTAAATAAAACTGAATTACGGGACTTCAAAGAAACGAGAAGCTAGTGGAACCCTCTTCATTTTCATTTAAAGATCATATGATTCCAATTGCCTCATAAGTGAACATTCTTGGTGTCCTTTTAGACATGAACCCAAATATGTTCTCACAAAATGCAGTTATAAAAATCAGCTATTTTAAGCTGCACTTAATGAAACAACTCTGGTCCCTAAATGAACCAAATTTATTTCATACAGTACTACAGGTGATGTTATTCCCTACCCTTGATTATTGTGATGCTTTGCTGCTTGGGGTACCAAAGCCTACCCTACTGGTCCTCCAGGTACTGCAAAATTCTGCAGCAAGACTCTTTTATGGCCTGTCAAGAACATTTCATATTTCTCCATTTCTCCGTGATCTTCTTTGGCTGCCAATTCAAGAGTGTATTGTATTTAAGGCAGACATATTGATTCATAAAATGCAAAAGATTAAATCCTTGCCGTGGATTAACCAACAACCACTTATGTACAATCCAACATGAGCATTCTCTTCTTCTCAGAGAGGCCTACTCAAGATACCTTCCTTCTGTCAAGGCTTGCTGATATCAGAAAAAGACTGTTCTTTTGTCTCCGGACTCATTTTATGGAATTATTTGCTGATGGAACTGCACATGGCAAAATGCACCATAACTTTTAAAAAGATGCTTAAGACACATCTTTTCCATTTTGCCTTTGATGTATAAGCATGCCTTAGAGAGTAATGTATGGAAGAATGAATGCAGTCACTATGATTCTACAGCATTAGAGCTTGAATTTGTTATATAGCGGTTTCTTTGATGATATTTTTGTTTTTAGATTTTATGAATGTGAATTTCTGAAGGCTGCCTAGAGTTCTGAATATGCAGCATACAAGTTGTCAAATAAATAAATCTGCTCAGTGTGCAACAACAGCCAAGGAAGCAATAGAAAGCTAGGAATTATAAGGAAAGGAATGGAGAATATAACAGAGAATATCTCATTGTCTCTGTATTGCTCCTTGGTGCACCCGCATCTTGACTATTGTGTGCAATTTTGGTCACCGTATCTCAAATAAGTTATGGCAGAATTAGAAAAAGTACATAGAAAAGCAACCAATATGATAAAGATGATGGAACTATTCTGCTATGATGAAAGGCTAAAGAATTAGGACTGTTCAGCTTGAAGAAAAGACAGCTGAGGGAAAATATGATAGAGGTCTATAAAATAATGAGTGGAGTGGAACAGGTAAATGCAAATTGGTTGTTTACTCTTTCAAAAAGTACAAAGACTAGGGGACATGTAACACTGGGCAACAATGAAAGTGTTACTGACCTAAAAAGGTCCTATTCTGTAGTATCTTGATGTGCTGAACAAGAATATGACCATGATAAGTTTTTATTGGCTCTCGTTTTGAAAATATTTAATATAGTTAACTTTCTATGTTTAGTCATGTAAATTTATCCAGTAGGACTGTAAATAAGCCTAGAATGATGTAATATTGCATCATATTGCATAATACCATCATGCACACATCATCCAGAGTTTATTACATCATTTTCTGATGCAATGCAGTTCTACTGCCATGCTGCTGCTGAGTAAGCTGACGTCAGCAGTGTACTATATGAAGCCCAGTCAGAAAGGGTGAGCATTTGAAATATTCATGCTGGCTGACTACTGCTGGACACTCCGCAGAGATGCTCCCGAACAGGTGTACAAGAGACAAGCAAAGAAATCTAAGACGTAGTCTATGACTTCATTTTTCAAATGGTATTAACCGTAGGTCTCCTACTATTGGCATACAATTCAAGATGTAATTATATTATTGCATATTACAAAAAAACTAGAGCCAATTTTGCATTTTCACAGTCACATTCATGTTTAGCACATGGACATTTATAAGAATTGACTAATGTCATTTCCGTAACATGACTTTTGTGAAAATTTGTTGCCCAGTGTAATGAAGTTACTAAGTAGTTCATTTAAGACAAATAGGATAAAATATTTCTTTTATTTAATACATAATTAAGCTCTGGAATTTGTTGCCAGATGATGTGGTTAAAAATGTTAGTATAGCTGGGTTTAAAAAGGTTTTGGTCAAGTTCCTGGAGGAAACATCTGTAAGCCATTATTAAGATGGACTTGGGAAATCCACTGCTTATCTCTAGGATAAACAGCATGGAATCTATTTAACTTTTTGGATTCTACCATGTGCATGTGAAGTGAATTGGCCATTGTTGGAAAAAGGATACTGGGATTGATGGAACTTTGGTCTGACCCAGTATGGCATATCTTATTTTCTTCTAGGAGGATAGAGCTGACAATAAAGATTTAGAGTATTTGAAATTAAACATATAGGGGTAGATTTTAAAAATGTGGGCGATCACGTACTTTTGTTCGCGCCCAAGCGCGAACAAAAGTACGCTGGATTTTATAAGATACGCACGTAGCCGCGCATATCTTATAAAATCCGGGGTCGGTGCGCGCAAGGGGGTGCACATTTGTGCAACCTGCGCGCGCCGAACCCAGCGTGTGCTGCCTGTTCCCTCCCAGGCCGCTCCGATTTCGGAGCGGCCTCGGAGGGAACTTTCCTTCACCCTCCCCCACCTTCCCCTCCCTTCCCCTACCTAACCCACCCCCCCGGCCCTATCTAACCCCCTCCCCCACCTTTGTTGGCAAAATTACGCCTGCTGAAAGCAGGCGTAACTTTGCGTGTGCCGGCCGGCAGCCCCGCTCCGTGTTCCGGTCCCAGGGGCTAGTCCGGAGGCCGCGGCCACGCCCCCGGAACACCCCCGGGCCGAAACCACGCCTGCGTCGCCGCCCCCGAAACGCCGCGTCACCTGCGACTCGCCCCCAAAATGCCGCATCACGCGCGACACGCCCCTGACACACCCCAACACGCCCCTTTTACAAAGCCCCGGGACTTACGCATGTCCCGGAGCTCTGCGCACGCCGGCGGCCTATGCAAAATAGGCGTGCGAGGGCCCTGCGCGCGTAAATCCGGCCGGATTTACGTGGGTAGGGCATTTAAAATCTGCCCCATACTGTTAAGAAAACGATTGTTCCTCTTTGATATGTAGTGCTTCTTAAAAGGCAAATTGTGCAAAGAATGCAGGAATTTCATTTTTTTATGTCTATGTACTTATGATCCTTCTGTAAATTTTAAGGTGCAGTGTCCTGTTTTGTTTTGTTTTTTCAAATTATGACCCTTTTACTTTTCTCCAGGATTATCTTATATCTAATTATCTTTTAATTTTCCTTTCTTCTCATTACTTATGATGTAAAACAGCATACATGGCTTTGAATATATTTAAATAAGATAATGATTCATAATGTGCCTGTGCTAATGCTTGCTTGTTTTTTTTTATTCATCTCTTGGACTCATATTAACAGTAGTGATTCACGTTTTCAGATTCAGGTTACCATAGAAACCAATGATTGGTGCAACTACAAAAAAGAAGAGAATTATGCATTCTGGTTTTTCATGACATGGAAGCATGAGAGTGTTCTGGCTGTGGGAAGAGGAAGAATCAGAAGCCAAAAGTCTGGCCCAGGATATTGAGAAATACTGTGAGACAACACAGTGAGGGAGATGAGAACCCCATAGAGGAGAGCATGAAGACAGTTTTTAATATCTATATTTCTATCTATCTATCTATATATAACTGCATAGATTTAGATCTGTATCAGAGAAGTGATTTCAGTTGAACCAATTGTATTTATTTATTTATTTAACAGCTTTTATATACTGGTATTCATAGATACATCATATTGGTTTACATGGAACATAATGAAATTACATGGAACAGGGAGAAGAGAAATGGGTATAATGCAATTAAAGGGACAATTTTCATTTCATTCATGGTCACTTGAAACAAATAGAGGGTGCCTAAGAATTTAAATGAAATTTTTTGTTTCATTAGTTTGCTTCCTATTGAATTCTGTAGCCCACTGAAAAGTTTAACAGTGAGATTGGTAAGTATTGCAGCCAAGAAGTGGGAGAAGTAGGCATGCAGATAGGACAGAGGACCAATCAAAGTGAAGCTGTCCTGCTCCTGATGCTACACCATAAGCATCTTGCTGCCACTCTGCCTTACTGCCAAACCCCACACTCTAAACTTTGGAAGGTCTATATTGAGACACAGTCCAGATAGCAAAGTCAGCTGGATAAACTTATTCAGCTAACTTTGGAGACATATTCAACAGTGGAACAATACTATAGCACATAGTCGGCTATCTTAGGGGGTTATTTTCTAAAGCTTTATCACATGCGTTAGGGCCCTAACGTGTGCGATAAGGCCACATTGCATGCGAAAAGGGCCTTTTCGCATACAATATAATGCAAATTAGGGGAAGGGGAGGAGTCGGGGCAAGTTGATGGCGGAGTCGGCGGTGGCTTCGCTGCCGGCAATAATGTTACTAACCTTATCATCGGCAGTAGCGTGCTGAATAGCACCACCTTTCACAGTGGCACTATTTGGTGCAAAAGCCGGCAGCCAGCACACCGCCATGGTGTGAAGGCTGCGGGATTTCGCATGCCCGACCCTCCCTTTACCCCCCCTGCCCCCCGTTTTCACAGGATGCGAACAATGATGAATCTAGGCCTTAATTATTTAGCTGGCTAAGAATATTCTCTTAACTTTAGGACAGATCTTTGACTCTACCAGACTTAGCCAGATAGGTCAACTGGCTAACTCTGAATATTGGAGATAGCTGGTTAACTTAGCTGGCTAACTTAACTCCTCTCAGTTAGACCCCTGGACTGCTCTTAACTTATCCAGCTAAATTCTACTGCCTAATTTATTAGCTGACTAGAATTTAGCTGGAATATAACTGAGTATAACTGAGTAATCCTTTAAACAGATAACTATTACATTATCTGTCTAAATGGCTTTTGAATATGGACTTCTGGGTGTCTAACTGCCACAGTGCATGGCTGATATACTGTTTATACTACAAATTGGGAGTCTTGGTCTGTTCTGCTTTGCTAATATACCTCTTATGCTACACATTTGGGGTCTTGATACCACTCTGCCTTGCTTCCCTGCTTATCACACTAAACCTTGATGATCTTGCTGCCACTCAGCTTTCCCTTCATATTTATTTATTATTTATTATTTAAATGTTTTATATACTGTCTGTAATAGAATTTTCATGCTAGGAGGTATATAATGAAACATAAATAATATCATTATACATCTAAAAAGAAATAGAAAATTCAGACCATAAGGGTTATATTAGCAGTTTATCAGCATATAACAAAATATACTCAAGGAAAAGCTTATAAAAAATAATAAGCCTGCAACTTTTTTTCTAAAAGATTTGTAATCAGTAATTGTCTGTATGTCCAATGGTAATATATTTCATAGGTATGATCCTGCCACAGAAAATGCTTGCTGAAAAGAACACTGAAGGCAGATATCCTTAAAACTAATACTTTAAGCAGATATTTGTCAGCAGACCTCAGAGCACAAGATGGACTATATTTTTCGAGCTGATCTGCCAAATAAGGGCCTTGTTCTTGCAGGGCTGTAAAAACTAAAACTATTATCTTAAATTGAAATCTTTGAACTGCAGGCAGGCAATGTAAATGCTTCCAGACTGGTTTAATATGATATCTCACTGGACATGCAACTATCAATCAAGCAGCAGCATTTCACAATAATTGCAAAGCCTGAAACATAAACTTTGGTAAGCCCACATAAAAATAATTATAGTAATCCTAGGTAGTTAAAATAAATGCTTGGTCACAGACCTAAAATCATCAACCGGTAACAAATAGTTCAAGGAGTATACCATTCTGAGCTTAAAAAAAAATCACACAAAGTTAAGGTTTTAAACATATGATTGGGTCAACCAAAATCCAAGATCCTATGTAAGTTCAAGAAGTTGAGGTGGAATTGGTGTTTTGCTTAACCACAAGGCTTCAGTTATGCAACTACTGGGGGGAAGGGGAGTGTCCTGTTGTCCTTATGCCTTTTTGCCACCCTGATGTACAACCTTGGGTGTCTTGCTGCCATACCTCAAACTCTAAACTGTGGGACTCTTGTTGCTACTCTGCCTTGCTGCCACTCCCTCCCAACTCTCTACACCTTAGGGTTCTTTCTGCCATTCTGCTTTGCTGCCTTGCCTCTCATGCTACACCATGAAGTTCTTGCTACCACTCTGCCTTGCTGCCCTGCTCCTCACACCACACCTAGGGATCTTGCTTCCTCTCTACCTTTCTGTGATACCCCTTACACTACAGCTGGGGAGAGGGGTTGCTGTCACTTTGCCTTGCTGCCATAACCCTGATATATCATCTTGGTAGTTTTCCTACTACAAAGCATTGCTGCCATATCTTGGATGCTACACATCAAGTGTCTAGCTGCCACTCCTCCTTTCTGAAACACTCCTCCTTATGCTAACACCTAGGGAGTTTTGCTACCATTCTGCCTTGCTAATATAACCCTTATGCTCCACCTTCTCATCTTGCTGCCACTCTATTTTTCTGCCATACCCATGATTCTACACCTTGGAGTATTCTTGCCATTTGGGTGGCTGCTTTGCACTTTTCATGGTGTCTTGGGGGTCTTCATGCCACTCTTGGTACAATTTTGTCTCTCTTGTGCTGCCTTTGGGGGTTCATACCACTGTTACTGGTACCCTCTTTTGAAGTCATAGGGTATTCTTGACACTCATTCTGCTGCTTTGCTCCTCCAATGGTGCCGTGGAGAACTACTGTCATTGCAGGTACTCTATTGCTACTGTACGGAGCCTTAAGCTATTCATGACACTTTTGGTGCCACTTTGCCATAGTCTTCATGCCTTTGAGTTTTGTTCCCCCTTCTGATGAGGTCTACCTAGAAGTTTCATTAGAGCTGATTAGAAAGCCCCAATGTTGAAGCTCAATATAGGCTGCATTGCATTTCCCATTGTCTTTAATGGGAAACAAAAAATCAAATAGGATGAATAAACATTTTCTTTCATTTGAAATAAACCAAACTAATGGAGATGGCCAATGAAACAAGTTAATGAACCACAACAAAAATTAAGCATCTGAACATCCCTATTATATATAAAGAGAGAGAAAACTTGTATTCAAAAGTGAACAGAAGTGGACAAAGTTTCTACATGTTAAAAAGTTAAATACTGCATATTTCTAAAATTTTAAAGCAAAATTACAGGGTTTTTTTCTGATTTCAACAGATTGAAAATGTTAAAACAGTGAATATGGTATGTGTAAAAGTTTGACTACGATATCAATCACATACAATATGCCCAAAACACTCTTACTCCAGAACCTCCAAAATTGTCACACACACATCAAACTAAACAAAGGCAACTGGTATCCTAATTTTCAACAATGACAATGTGGAACCACATGAAATCACTAATTGCAATTAATTATGTATTTGTAGGACCTCTGATCTACATGAGTCTGTTACACATACAGACTCACTTGTAGTGTACAGGTCCAAAATTACTTTATTAATCACGAGGCAAATGTTTTGAAAATTTTTTTTGAGTTTTTTCTTTTCTGTAAAACATGTATAGACCCAAATTGTTATTGATCATTATGTGCATCACCATATCGCACCAATTTTAGAACAGAGCCAAATTCTCAAATTGTAAGACCACTTTATAGCCCATTTAGTCACTCATAATACTCATCTATTGTAAAGATCCCAACGGTATACTCATCATTTTAACCGTCCCGACACAATCGTGTTTCGGACCGTCCTGGTCCTGCTTCAGGGGCAACGTCTGATCCAGGAAAATGTGGGTCTCCAACGATGACTATTCTTACGGTTCCATTTATTTCACTTCATTATGTCTTCGGTTGACATCCTCGACGGCCATTTTATCCAAAAAACATGGCGGCTCTTCCGGTTAAAATACGCAAATCCGACATACGGTCACACCAACCTCAGTCTTCTATTAGATCGTGTCTTTACGTTAAAGATCTACTGATGGAAATAGAACTGCACTGGATAGTAGGCTTCAATTGCGTCATCCTCTATTTTAATTATTGCAATGGGACGAAAAATGTGGCAAGTTCTCAGTTTAATCATTCAATGGTGCACAGAGCAGCAACAATTTACTCCCATCTGATCAGGAGTACATAAAGTAATGTCAAGAGTAATATATTTGAACGGATGCAAACATGTGTGTTTTGAGTCCCATATCTGTGGCTAAAACAATAAATCAACTGGGAACTTCCCAATATGTGTCACCGGATAAATACAGTTTGTTTATCAAGGAGCCATGAAATCAAATCAGTGAATACCAGTTTATCTTATCATTGAGTCCCGATGGTGCAACTGAATTGAGACGGTGTATCCAAAAATGCTCACGGCGATTTAACAAAATCTGAATATCACCCCCACGGGTGTTGGCCTGAATATGTTCTAAGACAGACCATCTCAGGTCTGTAAATTGATGCCCTAAACGAGAGCAGTGTTGAACTAAAGGTGCAGTGAGCTTGCCAGTCTTAATGCAACTCCTGTGCTCAATAAGTCGCGTTCTGATCTTTCTCTTTGTACGACCAACATATACCCTGTCACAGGGGCATTGAATGACATATACCACGCGTTCTGAGTCACAGTTCGTCAAAACAGATTGTTGTACCACCATTGTGCAATTGGGCAAATTCCATTGTGTCCCTGTAATTGTCAAGGCACACATGTCGCAGTGTCCACAAGCTTGATGTCCCCCCGTGACTGGGGAAAGTCGTGTCGACTGAAATGCCGAATGTACCACCAGATCACGAATATTGGACGCTCTGGAAAATGCAAATCTAGGGGTGGAATCAAAAATACGATGAAGGGCAAGGACTTGCCAGTGTGATTTTATGATTCTCACTACCTCATGGCTACGGGAAGAATAACGTAGAACACACGTCAAATCCTGATTGTAAGGTTTTTGTTGGTACTGGAGTAACAAATCCCAGTTTGCAAATAAAGCACGTTTAAATGCCTTTTTAATTATCACCCTGGATTTAGAACAGAGCCAAATTCTCAAATTGTAAGACCACTTTATAGCCCGTTTAGTCACTCATAATACTCATCTATTGTAAAGATCCCAACGGTATACTCATCATTTTAACCGTCCCGACACAATCGTGTTTCAGACCGTCAAGAATACCCTATGACTTCAAAAGAGGGTACCAGTAACAGTGGTATGAACCCCCAAAGGCAGCAATGTTTTAAGAGATATGAGGTATGGATGGTATGAGTGGTATGAATGAAGGGTAATGTATGAATGTGGTGTGATTTTTTAATGTAAGAAGGTATTGTGGTCGCATAGTAGTGTGATTATATAAATGATGTTTAAAAACTATTTGTACAATAAAGTGTGGGCATGATAGGGATGTGAATCGTGTCCTCGATCGTCTTAACGATCGATTTCGGCTGGGAGGGGGAGGGAATCGTATTGTTGCCGTTTGGGGGGTAAAATATCGTGAAAAATCGTGAAAAATCGTTAAAAAATCGAAAAATCGAAAAATCGAAAAATCGAAAAACCGGCACATTAAAACCCCCTAAAACCCACCCCCGACCCTTTAAATTAAATCCCCCACCCTCCCGAACCCCCCCCAAATAACTTAAATAACCTGCGGGTCCAGCGGCGGTCCGGAACGGCAGCGGTCCGGAACGGGCTCCTGCTCCTGCATCTTGTCGTCTTCGGCCGGCGCCATTTTCCAAAATGGCGCCGAAAAATGGCGGCGGCCATAGACGAAAAAGATTGGACGGCAGGAGGTCCTTCCGGACCCCCGCTGGACTTTTGGCAAGTCTCGTGGGGGTCAGGAGGCCCCCCACAAGCTGGCCAAAAGTTCCTGGAGGTCCAGCGGGGGTCAGGGAGCGATTTCCCGCCGCGAATCGTTTTCGTACGGAAAATGGCGCCGGCAGGAGATCGACTGCAGGAGGTCGTTCAGCGAGGCGCCGGAACCCTCGCTGAACGACCTCCTGCAGTCGATCTCCTGCCGGCGCCATTTTCCGTACGGAAAATGGCGCCGGCAATACGCGTATGGCCGGCGCCATTTTCCGTACGAAAACGATTCGCGGCGGGAAATCGCTCCCTGACCCCCGCTGGACCTCCAGGAACTTTTGGCCAGCTTGTGGGGGGCCTCCTGACCCCCACGAGACTTGCCAAAAGTCCAGCGGGGGTCCGGAAGGACCTCCTGCCGTCCAATCTTTTTCGTCTATGGCCGCCGCCATTTTTCGGCGCCATTTTGGAAAATGGCGCCGGCCGAAGACGACAAGATGCAGGAGCAGGAGCCCGTTCCGGACCGCTGCCGTTCCGGACCGCCGCTGGACCCGCAGGTTATTTAAGTTATTTGGGGGGGGTTCGGGAGGGTGGGGGCTTTAATTTAAAGGGTCGGGGGTGGGTTTTAGGGGGTTTTAGTGTGCCGGCTCACGATTCTAACGATTTATAACGATAAATCGTTAGAATCTGTATTGTATTGTGTTCCATAACGGTTTAAGACGATATTAAAATTATCGGACGATAATTTTAATCGTCCTAAAACGATTCACATCCCTAGGGCATGATATCTTGCCGAGGTCCTCTGTGATGACTGAGTAGTGTATTCATATATCAGAGGTTGCATGTTTATTTTTGACCTGTTGAGTATCTTGAATCAGCCTTTATAAAGTATCCCAAATTCTTCCTGTTTCTCATGAAGAAGCAGTTCATCCTTTATGCTGAAAAAAGAAAAAGCCTTGCTATTTTCCTGCACCTTTCTATCAAGTTCTTCAGGATTAGAATTCCATGTTCTTTGGGACCCAGCCCTAGGGCCTCTCTCATTGCCTGATACAGCAAGTGTGCAAAGCAAGGAATCCCTGATAGCTCCCATCTTCCACTGCCCATATCATATTTGTTCAACTATCTGTCAAAAAAATTACCTGCATGAACATTCCTGCCTCTCTGGTTCAGCTGCCAGCCCTCCAGCATCTTATGTTATTAAGGTATTACAAGAAAGATGGATGGTATTCATCACATGGGTGTGCAGCACTGCCCTCCTGCAACCTGATGCTTAGTACCGATAGAGCAGCTGCTTGTTCCTGCCTCAGCCAGCTTCCATCAGCGTGTTACTAGAGATAAGTATGCATGCATAGTGTTCTTGCAGGTCCATAATTCACTGATGAAATGCATGCTACTTGCTTCTGCATTGGCCAGCTTTTCCTACATGTGACTATGGCACTGATTGTACAGGATGGGGATAAACTGCCTTCTAAATGTAGTTCTGGAGGTCCCTTTGTAATTGGGTGGTATAAGGTGCAGATCATGCTTAAAGCCCAGGTTCTCCATTATATTTAGGGGCTGTTTATTCAGTGTAATTATTTCCCTGATGCATCTCATCACTGCTTTTTAAGTTGCCTACCTTTTGTCCAGATACAATGATAGAATATACCACTCTATTTTTGCTCTAGGGTGCTTTTCCAATTCAGACTCATTTCAGTGGGTTGCTAGCCTGCCACCTGACTGATGGAAGGGTCCATGGGGTCAGCTATGAAAAAAGTCTCTCTCTTTTCCTATTGTTTCTGCTTTGAGTGGCAGAAGTATTCCCCATGCTGGTATTGCCATTCTCTCCTAATATCAATGCTAGTAGGAAGTGTTTCTTCAGGTAATGCTGCACACCAGCATTTGTCAAATGCCTCAGTACTTTCCCTCAACTAATAGTCTTAATATAGCAAATACAATGAGCAAAATTCCAGTCCTCACTTTTTTTTTTTTGGGGGGGGGGGGTGTTGCTTTCTTCTTTTTATGTTAATTATTTTTTATTAATAGTTGCAATGAGCAGTCACAAAGATGACATATAATATATAATGTGTTCTGTTACATATTATACAGTTTTAGACTTCAAGAAACTTTTTGGGTACTCCTAACATACCCAACCTTCCCCTCCCCTCTCCCCCCTCTCCCCCCCCCCCCCAGCACTGAGAAGCACTGCTTAAATGTAACAAAAGAGAGTGTAAAGGATAAACTTAGAATGATCACTATAAGATAGTCAAATATCTATACAGTTGAGAAACTGACTTTTAGAATCATAAGGTAAAGTCAGAATGAATGGCATCCAAACCGAACTGAGAGTTCTCCTGGTCCTGACTGACATGTAGCTGTTGGACAGAGTTTCCATAGTTAAGAGATGAAGAATGGATGAATGCCAGTGTGTTACTGATTAGAGATGTGAATCGGAACCGGAATCGGTTCAGATTCAGGTTCCGATTCACATGTGGGTTTTTTTCCATCGGGCCCGATCACATTTTGTTTATCGGCTGCACCCCAGCTGATAAACAAAAAACCCACCCGACCCTTTAAAAGTAACCCCTTAGCTTCCCCCACCCTCCCGACCCCCCAAAAAACCTTTTACAGGTACCTGGTGGTCCAGTGGGGGTCCCGGGAGTGATCTCATGTGATCTCCCACTCCGGGCCGTCCTCCAGCTCCCGGGCCGTCAGCTGCCACTAATCAAAATGGTGCCGATGGCCCTTTGCCCTTACCATGTGACAGGGTATCCGTGCCATTGGCCGGATCCTGTCACATGGTAGGAGCACTGGATGGCCAGCGCCATCTTGTGCTCCTACCATGTGACAGGGGCTGACCAATGGCACCGGTAGCCCCTGTGACATAGTAAGGGCAAAGGCTATCGGCGCCATTTTGAATACTGGCAGCCGACGGTCCGAGTGCAGGAGGTCGCTCCCGGACACCCGCTGGACTTTTGGCAAATCTTGTGAGGGTCAGGAGGGTCCCCCAAGACTTGCCAAAAGCCCCTGGTCCAGTGGGGGTCCTGGAGCGATCTCCTGCACTCGGGCTATTGGCTGCCAGTAATCAAAATGGCGCCGATAGCCTTTGCCCTTACTATGTCACAGGGGCTACCAGTGCCATTGGTCAGCCCCTGTCACATGGTAGGAGCACAAGATGGCACCGACCATCCAGTGCTCCTACCATGTGACAGGATCCGGCCAATGGCACGGATATCCTGTCACATGGTAAGGGCAAAGGGCCATCGGCGCCATTTTGATTAGTGGCAGCCGATGGCCCGGGAGCCGGAGGACGGCCCGGAGCGGGAGATCATGGGAGATCGCTCCCGGGACCCCCACTGGACCACCAGGTACCTGTAAAAAGGTTTTTGGGGGGTCGGGAGGGTGGGGAAAGCTAAGGGGTTACTTTTAAAGGGTCGGGGTGAGTTTAGGGGTTATTTTTGTGTGCTGTTTTTCCCGCCCTCCCCCAAAACGATAAGCGAACCCCCATGATCAATATCATGGGGTTTTCCTATCGTTTTGGGGGAGCCCCCGATTTCTGACGATTTTGAAAATATCGACGAAATTTTCAATCGTCCGAAGCCCGATTCATATCCCTACTACTGATGGGACTTCTGGTTTCCGTCATACTGTAAGAATGGCCTTGCTGGCTAGCAGGAATATTTTTGTACTCCATAAAATGTGCTCTTTTTTCCCTGTGAAAAACTGTGGAAAAATGCCAAAAAGCACTACCAAAGGCGAGTATGGTATCTTCAGTTCTGAAATTCCATTTGCATAGCAGAATACCTTCCTCCAAAAGGTTTGTAATACCTGACATCCCCAAAGTGAGTGTCCCAGATGTGCTCCACTAGAACGACATTTGATACAGTCTTCGGAGTCGGTGAACCCTGCCAAGTAAGCCTGGCATTGTGAAATGAACATCCAATAAATGATTTTATATAGAGTTTCTCTCAGCAATGTATTACTGGTTATCCGGGGTGTTTTGGCAAATGTGGTAGCAAATGCCTCAGGAGAGATTGTGTGAGTGAGCTCTTGTTGCCATTTGAGTCTTACTTCGTCTAGGGACCATTTCTTATGGGTGGATTTTGGGGAGTTTCTAAGTCAAACCAATCTTGTAAGAATTGCCAGTGGAGTCTGAAAAGTCCAGATTTCCGAGCAATCTTATATAATGCCGGACTTGGTGATACTGGAAAAAATCAATAGGTGAAATTCCAAAGAAGTTGCATACCACAGGAAACTGCATCAGCAGTCCATCCGCCTGGACCAGTTGGGCTATGCAAGTAAGGTTTTTCCTTTCTCACTCTCGAAATTGAGATGGACATAAACCCGCTGGAAATGCCTGGTTATCACGAAGTGGGAGATATGGGGATACATTAGTTGGCAACAAAGCCTTCTTCATAAGCCATTTCCACATCTGTCTCAATGGTTGTAGCAAGAGTCCCGATATGATGTATGTAGTTATTGATGCACAAGACACATGGAGAGCGTAGCACGGGCATATGGGAGATAATAGTTGAGCTTCAAATGAAGTATCAGAAAAGAAAGAGGTACTCAGAAGCCAATCGCCAATATGTCTCAGGTTGATGGCATGATTTTAAAATTTCAGATCAGGTAGGCCAAAGCCTCCCACCGAAGTTGGTCACAGTTCTTTAATACTCTGATACTTGAGTATAGTGGATTGCTTTAGAATGATTGGGAGAACTCCCAAAACGTACAACCATAGAGGTAGAACAGTCATTTTCAGCAAATGTATGCATCCAATGAGTGAAAGGGGGAGATGCATCCATGATGTCAGAGAAGTCTCTGTTTTGTCTTGTAATTTAGGAATATTTGTGTCGTATAATTCAGCTATATCATTTGGTAGCCAAATCCCTAAATATTGTATCCTATCCGACACCCATTTTAAAGGGTAATCCCCAGCCCAGTGCAAATGTCCTCCGGACCCAATCATCATAGCTTCTGATTTGTCAAGATTTAGTTTGAGTCCAGCGTGTGAAGCATATTCTGCTATTATCTTTATAGCTGCAGAAAGAGAACAGGTGGGATTTGTCAAGTGTAGCAGCAGGTCGTCCGCAAATGCTGCCGTTTTAAGCGATGCTGCCCCTAGCTGGATCCCTTTGATACTCTGCATTCCCTCTAAGAAACGCAACAAGGGGTCCAAAGAAAGGACAAAAAGAAGGAGCGACAAAGGGCAGCCTTGTCTGGTACCTCGAGAGAGTGTGAAATCTTGAGAGAGTTCTCCATTAACCCAGATATTGGCCTGTGGTTTCATGTAAACCCTCCATCATTATGGAAACCATAATGATGGAGGGTTTCAAAAAGAAAAGTCCAGTTCGCCCTGTCAAATGCCTTTTCGGCGACAAAGCTTACAAGAAGGGAGTTTAATTTCTCTTTCTGCGAAAAGGCTATCGAGGTCAGGACCCGTCGAACATTGGTCACTGCTTGGCAACCCCGGACAAATCCCACCTGTGAAGTATATATAAGCTTATATATAAAGGTAGACAAGCGATCTGCCATAACCTTAGCTGTTAACTTTAGATCACAGTTAATGAGAGAAATGGGTCTGTATGAGCCTGGTGATTCAGGCTCATACAGGAAGGACTCATACAGGCTCATACAAGAAGGACTACTATAGTAGCTCTATTTGCCTGCCATGCCTGAAAATCAGCCGATGCTGATATGATCAGAAAGAATCTTGTAAATCTCATTTGTGAGGCCATCGGGACCCGGTGATTTACCTTAGGCTGTGGATTTAATTGCCATTTCAAGCTCAAGTTTGCCCATAGGAACATTTAAGAATTGCAAATCCTGCTCATATACCTTAGGGAGCCTTAATTTGGTGAGATAAGATTGTATGTCTGAGCGATTACAGGGATCAGCTATATAAAGCTTTTGGTACTAGTCAGTGAATATGGCCCCTATGTCCTTAGTTGATGTTTTGAGCTGAACCTTATCATCTCGTAATCCCTTAACATAGGATTGACCTTCCAAGGATTTCACTTGTCCGGCCATGAGTTTTCACGTCTTGTTCCAAATTGGAAAAGCCGATATTTGTAATAGAGAAGACTCTTTTGCATCTTTTGCTGAATATACTCATGTAGTATACTCTGAGTGGAGTAAAATTGCGTACGATTGTCCTTAGTGGGATTAGAGTTAAATTTATACTTGGCCTTTTGCAATTGTTTTTCCAATCTAATAATGCTGGCAGATAATTCTTTGTTCTTCCTGGCCATGTATGCTATAATTTCTCCCCTTAAAACAGTCTTGGCTGCATCCCAGTATAGCACAGGGTCTCCCGCATGTTGCTGGTTGAATTGGGCATATTCTTTCCATTTATCTCTTATATAAGATTTAAAACCCTCGTTATAATAAATTTTGGCTGGGAATCTCAAACGTCTTTGACCCCCTGAGTCAGAAAAGCCCATGATATCTACCCATACTGGTGCATGGTCAGAAATAGCTAAGGGCCAAATTTCAGAACCTATTACTTTAGGAAAATAGCTGTGGCTGACCAGGAAGTAGTCTAAGTGGGATTGGGAACCATGTGCTTGAGAGATATGTGTGTAGTTGTCCACAGCAGGATGGAGAACTCTCCAAACATCAATCAAATTTAGTTGTTTGCAGAGGAAAGATAAACCCCTCATGGAACCTATTCAGGAGACTAGGGGTGTGCATTCATTTTCGACGTATTGGCAATCCGCAACATATATGTCCCTATTCGTTGTATTCGTGGGGTCATGGAACATATGGCAAACACGACTCCCTGAAGGTGTCGCTCACATTACACACGCAGTACGAAAAAAAATATGTTGACACTATGAACCCAGACCGGACGCAGTAGATTTCTCTCCCGCAGTCCCTGAAGCAGGCACATAGTGCCGAAACATGGCCAATGTCGGGCAGGCGAATCCGAACCCATAGGAAGTCATGAGGGCGGCAGCCTTGATAAGTATATGAGAATAAAAACGGATAAGTGGGTCGGATAAGCAGCCAGGGAGAAGGGATTTTATAAGTAAAAAGTAAAAAGAAAAGAAAAAAAGAATAAAAAGGAAAAGGAAAAAAGATGAACATAAAGTGTGAATAATAAAGAGCAATATACAGGGCAAATGAGAGGGATAACTAAAAAGTGGTTATCCTTGAACAGAGCCACCGTACAAAGAAGACCACCGAGCAAGGTTTTCCCTTGAATCAGTGGGTGTTCTAGAATTATTCTGTAAGGGAAAGAGGTTAGTTGGTGCATACTGATGCAATTAATAGCAGTGGCTATTCCCTAAGTAAATTTGATTAATAGCCGTTAAGGGATTTCTCCTCCAAGAACTTATCCAAACCTTTTTTTGAACCCAGCTACACTAACTACACTAACCACATCCTCTGGCAACAAATTCCAGAGCTTTATTGTGCGTTGAGTGAAAAAGAATTTTCTCTGATTAGTCTTAAATGTGCTACTTGCTAACTTCATGGAATGCCCCCTAGTCCTTCTATTATTCGAAAGTGTAAATAACCGAGTCACATCTACTCGTTCAAGACCTCTCATAATCTTAAAGACCTCTATCATATCCCCCCTCAGCCATCTCTTCTCCAAGCTGAACAGCTCTAACCTCTTCAGCCTTTCCTCATAGGGGACCTGCTCCATCCCCTTTATCATTTTGGTTGCCCTTCTCTGTACCTTCTCCATCGCAACTATATCTTTTTTGAGATGTGGCGACCAGAATTGTACACAGTATTCCAGGTGTAGTCTCACCATGGAGCGATATAGAGGCATTATGATATTTTCCGTTTTATTAACCATTCCCTTCCTAATAATTCCTAAGATTCTGTTTGCTTTTTCGACTGCTGCACACACTGAGCCGACAATTTTAAAGTATTATCCACTATGATGCCTAGATCTTTTTCCTGGGTGGTAGCTCCTAATATAGAACCTAACATCGTGTAACTACAGCAAGGGTTATTTTTCCCTATATGTAACACCTTGCACTTGTCCACATTAAATTTCATCTGCCATTTGAATGTCCAATAGGGATGTGAATCGTTTTAGGACGATTAAAATTATCGTCCGATAATTTTAATATCGTCTTAAACCGTTATGGAACACAATACAATAGAGATTCTAACGATTTATCGTTATAAATCGTTAGAATTGTGAGCCGGCACACTAAAACCCCCCTAAAACCCACCCCCGACCCTTTAAATTAAATCCCCCACCCTCCCGAACCCCCCCCCCAAATGACTTAAATAACCTGCGGGTCCAGCGGAGGTCCGGAACGGCAGCGGTCCGGAACGGGCTCCTGCTACTGAATCTTGTTGTCTTCGGCCGGCGCCATTTTCCAAAATGGCGCCGAAAAATGGCGGCGGCCATAGACGAACACGATTGGACGGCAGGAGGTCCTTCCGGACCCCCGCTGGACTTTTGGCAAGTCTTGTGGGGGTCAGGAGGCCCCCCCCCAAGCTGGCCAAAAGTTCCTGGAGGTCCAGCGGGGGTCAGGGAGCGATTTCCCGCCGCGAATCGTTTTCGTACGGAAGATGGCGCCGGCAGGAGATCGACTGCAGGAGGTCATTCAGCGAGGGTTCCGGGGCCTCGCTGAACGACCTCCTGCAGTCGATCTCCTGCCGGCGCCATTTTCTGTACGAAAATGATTCGCGGCGGGAAATCGCTCCCTGACCCCCGCTGGACCTCCAGGAACTTTTGGCCAGCTTGGGGGGGGCCTCCTGACCCCCACAAGACTTGCCAAAAGTCCAGCGGGGGTCCGGAAGGACCTCCTGCCGTCCAATCGTGTTCGTCTATGGCCGCCGCCATTTTTCGGCTCCATTTTGGAAAATGGCGCCGGCCGAAGACAACAAGATTCAGTAGCAGGAGCCCGTTCCGGACCGCTGCCGTTCCGGACCGCCGCTGGACCCGCAGGTTATTTAAGTCATTTGGGGGGGGGGTTCGGGAGGGTGGGGGATTTAATTTAAAGGGTCGGGGGTGGGTTTTAGGGGGGTTTTAATGTGCCGGTTTTGCGATTTTACGTTTTTTCGATTTTTTATGATTTTTCACGATTTTTCACGATATTTTACCCCCCCAAACGGCAACAATACGATTCCCTCCCCCTCCCAGCCAAAATCGATCGTTAAGACGATCGAGGACACGATTCACATCTCTAATGTCCAATCTTCCAGTCTTGCAAGGTCCTCCTGCAATGTATCACAGTCTGCTTGTGATTTAACTACTCTGAATAATTTTGTATCATCCGCAAATTTGATAACCTCACTCGTCGTGTTCCTTTCCAGATCATTTATATATATATTGAAAAGCACCGGTCCAAGTACAGATCCCTGAGGCACTCCACTGTTTACCCTTTTCCACTGAGAAAATTGACCATTTAATCCTACTCTCTGTTTCCTGTCTTTTAACCAGTTTGTAATCCACGAAAGGACATCACCTCCTATCCCATGACTTTTTAGTTTTCGTAGAAACCTCTCATGAGGGACTTTGTCAGATGCCTTCTGAAAATCCAAATACGCTATATCTACCGGTTCACCTTTATCCACATGTTTATTAACCCCTTAAAAAAAAATGAAGCAGATTTGTTAGGCAAGACTTCCCTTGGGTAAATCCGTGTTGACTGTGTTCTATTAAATCATGTCTTTCTATATGCTCTACGATTTTGATCTTAAGAATAGTTTCCACTATTTTTCCCAGCACTGAGGTTAAGCTCACTGGTCTATAGTTACCCGGATCGCCCCTGGAGCCTTTCTTAAATATTGGGGTTACATTGGCCACCCTCCAGTCTTCAGATACAATGAATGATTTTAATGATAGGTTACAAATTTTAACTATTAGATCAGAAATTTCATTTCTGAGTTCCTTCATTACCCTAGGATGCATACCATCCGGTCCAGGTGATTTGCTACTCTTTAGTTTGTCAATCTGGCCTACTACATCTTCCAGGTTCACAGTGATTTCGTTCAGTTCATCTGACTCATCACCCCTGAAAACCATCTCTGGAACTGGTATCTCCCCAACATCCTCATTATCAAACACGGAAGCAAAGAATTAATTTAGTTTTTCTGCAATGGCCTTATCTTCCATAAGAGCCCCTTTAACCCCTCGATCATCTAAAGGTCCAACCAACTCCCTCACAGGTTTCTTGCTTTGGGTATTTTAAAAAGTTTTTAATTATGGGTTTTTGCCTCTATGGCCAACTTCATTTCAAATTCTCTCTTCGCCTGTCTTATCAATGTTTTAGACTTAACTTGACAATGCTTATGTTTTATCCTATTTTCTTCAGATGGATCCTTCTTCCAATTTTTGAAGGATTTTTTTTTGGCTAAAATAGCCACTTTTACCTCAGCTTTTAACCATGACGGTAATCGTTTTGCCTTCCTTCCACCTTTCTTAATGCGTGGAATACATATGGACTGCGCCTCTAGGATTGTATTTTTAAACAATGTCCAAGCCTGTTGAACACTTTTAACTTTTGCAGCTGCACCTTTCAGTTTTTTTCTATTTTCCTCATTTTATCAAAGTTTCCCTTTCGAAAGTTTATTGTTAGAGCTGCAGATTTACTTATTGCCCCCTTCCAGTTATTAGTTTAAATTTGATCATGTTATGATCACTGTTGCTAAGTGGCCCCACCACTCTTACCTCTCTCAGCAAATCCTGCATTCCACTAAGAATTAAATCTAAAGTAGCTCTCTCTCTTGTTGGTTCCTGAACCAATTGCTCCGTGAAGCAATCATTTATTACATCCAGGAACTTTATTTCTCTATCAAGTCCTGATGTTACATTTACCCAGTCAATATTGGGATAATTGAAATCTAATCAAAAAATGTGGAACCCAAAATATATTAAATAGTAGCCTAAGAAGGTGTCAGCAAGCCTGATGTTGTGTGACTTGTAGAAAGACACCAACCGGTCTTCTCAATCATTCACCTTCATCATTCTTTAATACATCAAAAGTAATTTTTATGTGCTTTTTTCTTTTCTTTTACTTTAAATTGCCCTCCATCCATAATAATTAAGATGACTCAGACTCTTGACAATCATTTATAAATATTGCCCAACACGGCCAGTGTTTCGCATTGTCAGCTTCTTCAGGGGCATGCGAAAAACATTTTAGCAAGAGTCAATAACCCATTTAGATGGGACAAGATGTCTCAACCATCTTATCAGGAAGATGGTTGAAACGTCTTGTCCACACACCCCCGCCCCCACACACCCCCGCCCCACACCCCTGCCAAGTTGATCCTCCCTATCATTGCGATATAATTTGTACCCTGATATAGCACTGTCCCATTGGTTATCCTCCTTCCTCCAAGTTTCTGTGATGCCAATTATGTCAATCTCATCATTTGCTGCTGTACACTCTAACTCTCCCATCTTACTTCTTAGGCTTCTGGCATTGGCATACAGACATTTCAAAGTGTGTTTTTTGTTTGTTTTAACAACCTGCTTTTCAGTTGTTTGGGATTATTCGGAAATCATTAGCTTTGGTGATTTTTTACATATAGGCATATGGACTATGTTTGCTTTTAATGGAACCTCTCTGTTGGGATGCCCTAACTCTCCTGTTTCATTAGTATCCTTCAATTTATCCTTCAAGGATACATTTCTCTGAACCATGCACTGCTGAGTGACTGTCGGCTTTCCCCCAGCCTAGACCCTTACCCAGTGCATTAACAGTTATAGTGATCAAAACTGGTAAAAACTCTGAGAAATATTTATATGAAGTCAAGCATTCACAAACCCCTGTCCCTCTCAGTGCAAAACCCTCTGCATGTCCCCCCTGAAGATTTGGGAAGCCACTGCGGAGAAGACAAAAAATTTCCCCCGTGGCTTCCATAACATTATATTAATCAGTCCCGAGTTTTATGAACTAATACTATTTAGTCAGGAACATTTGATACTTTACAGCCTTGTATATAGGATATTATTTACATATTGATAATATTCAGTACTAAAGATTATTATAGCCCTAAGTATATGACTTGATATTATTTATTTCTGAGACTAGATATTATTTATTTCAATGTTAGCCATGACTCTGGCTTTTCCTCATCCCAGTTCAAGTGCCCCTGTTTTATTGTAACTTTTATTCACTTTTTCACTCTTCGCCTATTGTTCACGTTGTTGTTAATGTTATTGCACTGTTGTTTATTGTAAACCGATACGATATGATTGGTATCATGAGTGTCGGTATAAAAAAGCCTTAAATAAATAAATAAATAAATATTGTGAGATTACTAGAGCTATGAGGCCCCCCCCTCCCAGAGAGAAAAAATGAACAGATATGGAAAACCAACAGCGATCCACATTAGGGACATCAACCTGAAGTACATCCCCTGTATAAGATGCCTATGGCCCAAAAGTGAAAATGGAACACTCAGAACGATTATGGTCCATTTAACCTGGGTGGGGTCCATAGATAAAGGCTGTCTCCGCCGCTGCATCTGTGAAAACATTAACTTGGCCATTATGGGTAATTCGGAGTTTGGCAGGGACGAGCAAGGAAGAGCGTATGTTTAAGATGGCAAGCTGCGAGCACGCTGGGGCAAGGCCTTCCTCTGTGCGGCCATGGAAGCTGAATATTCCTGAAATAATAGTAATTTAACACCCTCAAAGGCTAGATCAGGTGTCCTTCAGTAGGCCCATAGTATTTGGACTTTATGGGTGAAATTGAGGCCCCTAAATATGACCACTTTCGGCCTTGCTTGTGTTGTTGCCCTGGAGGGGGGTGGGCCTAACCTATGACCCAGTCCACAGCCCCTTCAGTTTTTTCAGACTGCTTCTATTCCCACTTCTGCCCTTTCCTTGAAGGAATTGGAAGTGGCTACTAGGGTTTTTGAAGTCACAATATAGTTTGTTGATGGTGTACCATTTGCCAGTACCAATCTAATACTGACTGAGTGTTATCTGTCACACACAGACTGAGTTCACTGAGTTATGGGCGAAATTGAGGCCCCTAAATATGATCACTCTTGGCCTTACTTGTGTTGTTGCCCCAGAGGAGGGTGGGCCTAGCCTATGAGCTCGTTCAATATATAAAGTGTCATGTTGTGTGTGCTGATTTGAAGTGCCTGAGAAAGCCAGGATTCTAACCGGATTCCAAGTTCTATTTCAGTAATACTCTCGGGAATCCCGATAAGTCTTAAGTTGTTTTGGCGCGACCTATTTTCTAGATCTTCAAGTTTTTGTTGAAGCGTGGCGTGAGAATCTTTTAAAACCTGTACAGCCCGCTCTTCCGACACCATTTTATCCCCCACATCTGAGATTCATTGCTCTGCAGCCTGCAATTGCGATTGAATGGCTGAGAGCTGCGTGCTAACACCAGTGATTTGAGAAGAAAGATGGATAAATCTACCTTCTAGGGCGGTGATAACTGTGGTCGCAATGTCCGAGCCAAGGGGTTCATAATTTTCTGTCAACGGGTGAGAGTCCACTGCGTCGGCCATCTTAGCATCGGGCCCCTTCGTTTTCTCCTTTTCCTTCTTGCTTGATTTTGTCGCCATGCTGAGAGTAGGGCTTTATCCAGGAAGCCTGTGCCCCTGCAATTTTTCTGACTGCTTCTATTCCCACTTCTGCCCTTTCCTTGAAGGAATTGGAAGTGGCTACTAGGGTTTTTGAAGTCACAATATACATTGTTGATGGTGTACCATTTGCCATTACCAATCTAATACTGACTGAGTGCTTATCTGTCACACACAGACTGAGTTCACTTCAGTGCTTAACAAGCACAGTGCCAATTTTCCAAGCAGAGTTTGCAACTGCTACTTTTACAAACTCACTCTCTGTCTGGCTAGGGAAATCCCTCATAATGAGGTTGATTTTAAAAGTGTTGCTTGCACAAAAATCCCCACATATGCATGTATGTGGGCTGTGCTCAAGCAAAGAGGATTTAAAAAAGCCACAAAGAATGTGCATATATACTGGTACATGCATCAAAAATAAGAGGGCAGAAAAGGGGCAGGGAATGAGCTGTCTGAGGCCATGGGGTCAGCTATGGAAAAGGGCCCGACAGTTAAGCATGTAACGCCATATTTTAGAAATGGATCCTGCTGCGTGCATCGGCTTGTAATCAGTGTAACTTTACTGCTGCTCCAGATGAGGAGCAAGACTGTAGATGTCGATTTTAGGGCTTACAGGACAGGGTGAGGGGTCTGGGTGAACTGGGGTGTGTACAGGAAGAAGAATCATAAAGGTTTGAAATATCTCGATATTAACTGGGCAAACTGGTGGACTAATTGGAAAAATTGGGTTGTCCTTCACACAAGTAAGTTTTAAAATCCACCTACATATACTTTAACCTCCATTAGGGATGTGCAGCAGGATGGATTCGTCCCATTCGGTATTCGTATTTCTCGGGAACCAAATCCGTTGCATCCATTCTCGGGGGACCCCGATCCGTTCATTAGTTAAATATGTATTTGTTTCCCAAAAAAAAACCCCATCCCAACCCTTGAAATTTAATTTACTACAACCTCCCCAGCCTCCTGACCCCACCAAGACTTGCCAAAAGTCCCTGGTAGTCCAGCGGGAGTCCTGGAGCAATCTCCTGCACTTGGGCTGTCGGCTGCCAGTATTCAAAATGGTGCCGATAGCCTTTGCCCTTGTTATGTCACAGGGTTTACCAGTGCCATTGGTCGGCCCCTGTCACAGGGTAGGAGCAATGGATGGCCGGCGCCATCTTGTGCTCCTACCATGTGACAGGGGTCGACCAATGGCACTGGTAGCCCCTGTGACATAGGAAGGGCAAAGGCTATCGGCGCCATTTTGAATACTGGCAGCCGACAACCCGATTGCAGGAGATCGCTCCAAGACCCCCGCTGGACCACCAGGAACTTTTGGCAAGTCTTAGGGAGGTCAGGTGTCCTGCCCAAGACTTGCCAAAAGTCCCTGGTGGTCCAACGGGGGTTCTGGAGTGATCTCCTGCAATTGGGCCGTCAGCTGCCAGTATTCAAAATGGCGCCGATAGCCTTTGCCCTTCCTATGTCACAGGGGCTACCAGTGCCATTGGTCGACCCCTGTCACATGGTAGGAGCACAAGATGGCGCCTGCCATCCATTGCTCCTACCCTGTGACAGGGGCCGACCAATGGCACTGGTAACCCCTGTGACATAACAAGGGCAAAGGCTATCGGCGCCATTTTGAATACTGGCAGCCGACGACCCGATTGCAGGAGATCGCTCCAAGACCCCCGCTGGACCACCAGGAACTTTTGGCAAGTCTTAGGGAGGTCAGGTGTCCTGCCCAAGACTTGCCAAAAGTCCCTGGTGGTCCAGCGGGGGTTCTGGAGTGATCTCCTGCAATTGGGCCGTCAGCTGCCAGTATTCAAAATGGCGCCAATAGCCTTTGCCCTTACTATGTCACAGAGGCTATTGGCGCCATTTTGAATACTGGCAGCCGACAGCCCAAGTGCAGGAGATCGCTCGAGGACCCTCACTGGACCACCAGGGACTATTGGCTAGTCTTGGGGGGGGGGGGTCAGGAGGGTGGGGGTTTATTCGTTAGTGATACATTGTATTCATGGGGGTTCACCATACGTTTCGTGACCCCCATGAATACAACGAATATGGCATATACGTTGCGGATTGCCAATGCATTGCAAACGAATGCACACCCCTACCCTCCATTGCCTCAAGTACAAACTTAGATTGTAAGCTCTCTGGGGATAGGGAAATACCTACAGTACTTGAATGTAATCCACTTTGAAGTACTGAAAAAAAAAGTGTGAAAAGTGCAATATAGATCTAAATAAATAAATAAATATGTGCGTAAAAGCTGAGATAGTCCTATGTAAGACATGTGCACTAGTTGTGCTCGAGTAACCTCATAAAATTAGGAGCATACTTACACATGATTGGTGTATTCTAAAACATACATGTGCACATGCACACATAATTTAAAATTCCAGCATATCTTTACTCATGTGCTGATATGCATATGTATGGGTGAATTCAGCAGCACCTCTTTCTCTCTGGACTGTGACTATGTTATGGTAGTGCTTGATAGGATAATAGATTTTGATGTAATTATATAAGATAGAAAGAAATAAGGTAAGGTAATCTCCTGGGTTGTTCATTTATGTACCTAAAGCCTAAAAGACCAGGCCTCAAAGAAGATACAGAAAGATAGGTATTTGAAAACCAAAAGAGAAAGCCTCACTAGTAAAAGTGTTACCTAAAATCTTTCTCCTCAAAGAATGCTTTCCTTTAACAAGGGTCAGAAAGATCATATAAACAAGGGGGGGGGGGGGGGGGGGGGGGGGGGGGGGGAGGGAACAAAGTCTTCTGAAGAAAAACATTACAGCAAGTAGTGACAGCTCAGATAAGCTGCTCATTTTATCTGTAGTACTGTGATAATTGTAACTCGCTTACAGATCTTGAAAATAAATTTGAAAGTTATAGTATAAAATCCCGGGTGTTTGGTAAAGATAAGAATAGGACTGGGATAATGTGTTTTTTTGCTGCTGGCCATGAAGAGTCTAGCTAAGCATCAAAACGATCTGCTGGTAGAGAAACCCAAACATTGGCAGCTGAATTAAGACAAGTTACAGAAAAAAGCACACTAGCTGGCTTCTCTTGGTGTATGTCTCAGAGGGTGAAATGAACAGCTAGCAAAAGAATTAGATCAAGTTACTGAAACCCTGGCAAAAGCAGAAAATGATATAGCATGAAAAAAGCACAAACTGAGGAAACAGACATACAAAGCCTTGGGGCAATTGGACAATTTAGAAATGCAGGAGTGAGAGATAAGTCCAAACATGGTTTCTGCAGTCCCAAGCAGAATCCTAATAGCTCGGGTTGTATTCCTTCTTTGGACTGTAGCCCACCTGCCTTAGTTCACCTACTCTACTCATACTTCAACCCTACTGCTCTGCCACTCTGAAAGCTCTATAGGCATAAACACAAACAATATCATGTCTACCCCTTGCTAGTCCACCCTCTGTCCAAATAGCCTCCCCTAATGGTCAGCCAGGAAGATAGGCTAAGTCCCTCCAGTGGTGAGCCTTCTTGAACATTATCACCAGGGAAAAGGATTTCCACTGTTGGGTTGTGCATCTATCCAGGTCCCCTTAAGTTCAACAGATTGCAAAACTCTAATTGCCACATTTTTTCCCTGGAAAACCTTGAAGGATACACAGGCTTTCCTGGCAAGTTTAATTGTAGCATGCACAACAGAAGATCTGTCTGGCCAGGAGCAGGTTCACATTATGTGAATGGCTGTCACCAAATTGATGAAAGTGGCTCTGAATATGGCTGTAAACATTTCTGTTGCTAAAGAGAATTTAGACAATAGGGAAAAGACTCTGCTATTGTTCATGTCGTGTTTAGGGCCTGAACTAAATAGTAAGGCAGGGGAATTCTGACCTCAAAACCTATCTAGGCAGACATCCATTGGGAGTTTAATGGGTGGAGCTTTATTGAACTGGTACTGCACAGTCAGTGCACACCAAACTCTGATACTAACATTTGATGAGTTGAGGGGCACCACAGTTGAGTGGACAGAAATAGCGAGGGGATTACATTCTGAGATCTTAAACCCTTTACTCCCATGGAACAGCAGACACCCCTTTATAACCTGTCTCTGAAAACAGAAATAGATGTGGATCATCCTCATGATTTTGCAGATCTTAGGGAATGTATACAAAGTATTAGGAAATATTAAAATACACTAAGCATAGACAAATTAGTAGCTCTGAAAGGTTCCGATAGGAATAGGGAACCTAGCACAGTACATTTTGCCCCTATCCATCTACAAGAGATAACACCCAGACAAAACCATGCAATTTTGTGCCTCCGGATGGTGAGCTCAGTAGAAGCATGCACATTGAGGCTTGGGATATTCTTAAGGGAGCAGGAAGGATATATACCAGTGGGAATGGAGGAAAACTATTAAATTGTTGATGCAAGCACTGCAAATTGTAAGGTAGTCAGTCACCAAGAAGGGGAAAATACTCTTGTTGCTTTAACTGCTTGCCTATTACAGAATCAGTATTAACCTTTTAGATCCTGTTCATTGAAGGAATTATTTCCTGATGCCCCTTTTTACATATCTTAGTTAACTAGACCCAAATATGGTATAAAAAAATTTGCAATGAAATCTAACTATGGGTTTTTGAGAAAAACCCAGGTGGAACGTTGGGATCAACAGGGGTCAAAATTTACTTTTTTTAAATTATTTATTTTAGGTAATTCTTGTAACATACTGCAATACTACAGCTGATATCATAGATAAGAATGAAAATTAGTCAAAAAAATCAAGCATGATAATCTGGAAAACATTTTTCATGTAAACGTTTACTGCAAAATTCATACCACTTTTTTTTTATTTTTGGAGCAGACAGCACATCGGCCTTGGGAAGTTGAGGACAAGAAGTGAGGCTGTGATGCCTTTAAATCAGCGCTTATGAGTGCTGTAGGACCTCCTTTCCAGATGCGGTAGCTTGAAAGGCAACATTTCATTGCTATGGTAGATAGTTCAAGTAGGACATCCAAGTGGCTCATTGCTTCTTTTCCCAGCAGATGGCAGTGAATTTTCCAAGCTGCCACAACAGCCATGGTCAAGCCATTTGAAAATAAATTCTACCACCACTTTTTGGAACGAAGTGTTGGGCGGTAAGCTGCTAAAAGTTGGTCAAGTAGATCAACACCACCCATGCCTTGATTGTAAGCACCAATGATTTTTGGCTGCTTTATTAGAACTTTTTTCTTTTCTTTGAGAGAATAGTGGCTGGCATTTTGAAGTGGAAATGGCTTCATCCAGTTGGACATGACTGTGACCACACTGCTGTCATTCCAGCGGACACATATGATGACTCCATCATGATCAAATTCCCCACGATCTTTCTTGCGCAGTTCTTTGGGTGCCATTAAACGACATTTCCCAGTCCTGTTTCTCTGACAGTGCCAATTGATAAAAATCCCTTTTCTTTCAGTTCCACCATCAAGTTGTATGATGTGAAGAAATTATCAAAGAAAAGGCAATGATTTCTTGGCTCTTGAATGACTGAAATCAAATCTGAAATTACTCTTGTACCAAGTGGAACTTTTTCAGCTTTATTAGCACCTGATTCTTCTGGCTGATGTTTGGCACCTGTATAAATCTGCATCGAAAATGGAAAACCATCTGGACTGTACATCATCCATATTTTGTATCCAAATTGAATTGGTTTGCCTCGAATGAACATTTTACAGCTATGATGGCCATAATATGGTACCATCGATTCGTCAATGCTCAGGCTTTCACTAAAAACACCTCCAATCTTCAAAAGCTGAGCAGATAAATGGGCATAAAATGGCTCAACTTTTGCAGCTTTTCCATGTGGTAGTTGCAAATTGTCAACAATATGAAAATAGGTTTCAGGTCCTCAAAGTATTTTCTTAACATGGTTTTTGGCACAATGTGGTTGCTCAAATCTTCTGCTGTTGACCAGTAATGCTTTTCCTTTGGAACATGGTGATAGCCACTGAACAGCAATGCTGTGTGGTCAAGAAAAAGGTCTTCTGATTTGATTTGAATTCAACTACACTGAACTTTATTGCAATTTCATCAATGCTTACAAATTCAAGTCCTGTTTCAATTAATTGCCCCTGAGGCAGCTCTGTCTAAAAGAGCGAAACTCGGCCAGAGTCGGTCATTTTAATAAAGGGCTTGTTTTCATCATCTGATTCCTCTTGTCTTCACTGTTACACAGCCTACTGGATCAGCTACCGCTTTGTTATATAGATTTGCCTTGCATGCTAATTCTTCTAAATAGTCTTCACCCATAATTTCTATGAAAAGTTCAAATGGTGTCTTTTGAAGATCTGGATGAATATCAGCCAACTTTGATGGGGCATGCTCTTCCATTGTGGTCTTTAAATCATCTGTCTTGATCCATCTTCGCTTTGGCTTCTCTGGTTTTTGTTTCTGTTTGGTATCTCGTGATTCTTGACAATAGGTTGATAGCAATTCATCATCCTCATCCATTTCCTCATCGTGTGACTCAACTGCAACTTCCACTTCGCCACACACATCTGCTGGTACTTCTGGTACTAGGTCTTCATCATTGATATCTTTGATATCTGAGTCTTCTAAATTATCTGATGGTGGTAGAATCACAATATCAGCTTCTGTAGCTTCAGAATCAGCCAAAGCTTGTTCAACTGCTTCTTCAACAGTCAAGTACTTCTGAGTTTTCATTATATTCCAAATTAGGAAATGAGCAGGGTCGCCGCGGACCTAATCTTGCATGGTCTGGAAAGAGGACGCCTGAGCAGGGCTATCGCGGAGCTAATCTCATGCGGCCCGGGAAGAGGACGCCTGAGCAGGGCCGTCGCGGAGCTAATCTCACGTGGCCTGAGAAGAGGACACCTGAGCAGGGCCGTCATGGAACTAATCTTGCGCGGCCCGAGAAGAGGATGCCTGAGCAGGGCCATCGCGGAGCTAATCTCGCATGGCCTGAGAAGAGGACGACCGACGCAAGCCTGTTGTACTCATTCCTCGCAGCCTGAGATGGAGGCCCAGGAGAGAGTAAGATCCCTGATATAGTGTATGGGAGTGAGAAGCCTGTGTGTATGTATGTTTGAGAGAGAGAGCATGGGAGTGAAGCCTGTGTGTATGTGTATGCATGAGAGAGAGCATGGGATTATATGTATTTTACCTTTTTTTGATATTTGTGAGGCTTTTTTTGCATTTTTATTGATTTTTCAAAAATGTGTACATTTTGGACCACAGAGATACCAACGTTCCACATGTGGAACATGCAAAAATAAATTGGTGCTGATCACGTTGTATCTTACCTACAAAAGAAAGATTTATACCAAAATGATCAGAAAACCCTTGGGAACTTGAATATATCACAAAAATTCTTTATTTACACTCAGTATCATACCAAAAGGTCAAACTATGTCAAAAATTAAGTTTTTGACCTACTTTGCATATTCATATTTTTAAGAGTATTCGGCTAGGAACATCACATTTTTGGATTTAGATTTTTTCAAGTTTAATACTCTCAAGCTAAATGGTTGAAAAATTGCTTTTCTTTAGATTTAGAGTAATTAAAATTATTTTAAAAAATGTTCCACTTGTGGAACGTTGGTACCTAAAAGTTTAAGGCACCCTAAGTAAGGCTTTAGCCTTCCCAGCATAATCAGAATGCAATGTATTATCCTTATTCTGCATGAAGATATGGCCACTTAGGTGGAAAAGGGAACTGGGAAAGAACCCCAATTTCTTTTGTCACTGTAGAATATCCCATTCTCTGGAGTGTCTGTGCATAGACCATTCTTCGTATGATGCTTTAAATGTAATGTTTTTTTCTATCCTGGGAACTACAGTAGTAAAGAAAATGCAATTGCAAGGATTTGAGGGGTCCACCTGGGAAGGGAAGCAGCTAGACTCAGTAACTGGCTAATTTTTAAAAGAACTCTCGTGCGCTCAAGCTGCAATTTTATATCATTTGAAATACCCCACATGATCTTAAGAGGTGGCTTGAGTAAATTTATTTATTTATTTTTAGATTTTTATATACCGGTGTTCCTGTATTAAAATACAGATCACATCGGTTTACATTGAAACATAAAATTACGCCAAGAGGCGGTACATATAACAAGGTTATAGAACTTGGAAAACATGGAAAACAGGTTCGAAAAATAACATTGAGAAAATTGTATAGTCTCTTTGAGAAACCAAATCATAAAATAAGGCGTAATTGTCTAAGATAAATGTGATCTGCAGAAGGGGATTGCGATGGTGAGAAAATCTTGATAGCTGGAGGTAAAAAATAATCAAAGTTCTGGAAAAGCTTGGCTAAAGAGCCAGGTTTTAATTTTCTTTTTGAAGGAAGCGAAGCAGATCTCAAGGCGGATGTCTGGCGGGAGCATGTTCCATTGGACGGGTCCTGCTAAAGAGATGGTACGTTTCTGATGTAAGGATATTGTTGAAGGAACATAGAGTGTGCCTTTATAAGCTCCTCTGATAGGTCTAGATGAAGAGTGAAAACGAAGTTGGGTACTTAAGTGGAGAGGGGGATATGTTGTAAATAGATTTATGAATTGCTGTGTATACTTTATAGAGAATCCTTTGCTTAATAGGCAGCCAGTGGAGGAGTTTTAGTATGGGGGTTATATGGTCTCTTTTATTTGTATTGGTAAGGATTCTAGCTGCAGAGTTTTGAATCATCTGGAGGGGTTTGATGGATGAGGTAGGGAGACCAAAAAGGAGCGAGTTGCAATAATCAATTTTTGTTAGAATAATGGCTTGTAGAACCATCCGAAAATCATTGAAGTGGAGAAGTGGTTTCAATTTTCTCAGGACAAGAAGTTTATAGAAGCAGTCTTTAGTGGTGGTGCTTATAAATTTTTTGAAGTTAAGCTGATTATCTATCATGACGCCTAGATCACGTACATATGGTGAGTGATTAATTATAGGAGTGGTAGAAATGAGTGGGACAGCTGGGTATATTAGATTGTTATTAACGTCATGATTGATAATTAAGATCTCGGTTTTGTTGTTGTTGAGAATAAGGCTGAGACTGGATAGAAGATGATTGATTAAATGTCCTGCAAATATGCTCACACAAAGGAAAAAATATTTTTTCTCATGAGAGAGAAAGAAAAAACCTTAGGAGGGACAATAAGACACTATATATACACTATATATACACTATACTCAATAGAATGTATATAGAATGTACTTAACCCTTGCTTTTTGTAAATAAACCCCTTATTCCCTCCTCTGCTCCCAGCATACTCATATAGCTCCAAGTTACTACCCTGCCCCTTCCCTCCCCTCTAGTTATAATATCAGTTACAATGTAAAGCCCTGTTGGCTGAATTTGCTGTTGTCTGGAAACCGATGTGATGTCTCGTGCGAATGTCGGTATAGAAAAAATGTTAAATAAATAAAATAAATATATATTTACTAGAGATGTGAATCGGAACTGAAATCCGAACCGATTCTGGTTCCGATTCACATCTCTAATATTTACCACTGTATGAGGCGCACTTTCAACTCAGGGTGGGTTTGGGGAGTGTGATGTTACATTGGTGCGCTACAGCCCCTTGCACCATGGCCATGGGGGAGGGAATGAAGGACTTCAACAGATAAATGTAAATTGGTTATTTATCAGACAATAGAAAGACTAGGGGGCACTCCATGAAGTTAGCATGTAGCTCATTTAAAACAAACTGGAGAACATTCGATTTCACTCAACGTATAATTAAGCTCTGGAATTCATTGCCAGAGGAATTGATTACAACAGTTACTGTAACTGGGTTTAAAAACAGTTTGGATTTGGTTCTTATGATTCAAATCTACACTGAGCTGAAAATGCTTCTTTTACAGTGGTAGATAAATATAGTGTCATATTCTCTCTCTCTCTCTCTTTCTCTCTCGTATATACAGTAGTTCAGCAGTCTTGAAAATCCCTAAAACTTGAGATCTCCAGACTTGTTCCTCATCAAGATTAGCAGAAAAGTTACATGACGTATGCCATAGCCAACTTTTCTAGAATTCAGAGTTGCACGTGTAACTCTTGGCAATGCGTACTTCGTGGCTTCTTAAAATTTGTGTTGCTCATGCAATGCTTTTAAATTCTACCTGTAAGTGTCATCAGAAAAGACATCCACATCACACCCATTTTAGTCCTAGATTGTATTCCCTCGATAATACCGGGATACAATACCATGCACAATTAGGAAGAAATGCCTCTCCTCTTAGATAAGTAGCCTGTTAAGAAGCACAATAATTGTTACAACTTTCATAGAATGAAATGTAGCTGCACACATTTGTGCTACCTCAATATTTGCTTATTTTGACAACACTGCTCTTTTGGTCTACAATTGTCTAGTGGTAAATGCCTATATTATACACAGGGAGGATAATTTTTAAAGATGCTCACATGTGTACCTGTATACAAGTAAAGAGACGTGCATGCTCATGCTAATGTATTTAATATTGTATGCTCAAATGTGTGTACATGATATAAAATATGTGCAACATTGCCTGCAAAGTTGTGCATGGCCTTTTTGTATATTTGCTTCTGCTTTGTAGTTTGTGTGCAAAAGTGCCTGCACCAAAACACACCACTTCCAGTTCCTCAGGTATGTTTATTTCCAAAAATGCTGCCACCATCCAGATAACCCAGTTTCACTACCAGGGGCATCCAATGCCTGCATCGTTGGTGGCAGAAAATAAAAAGGAGCTGTCCCCCATCTGTGGGGGTACGCTGCAACCTCAGGTGCAACAAGAATGCTTGGCATATGATGTTCAACTAAGGGGCATCCTGCCTATCTGAGGTAAATAGAATGTGGGTAGTGAGGGTAAGCTCTGTTCAGGATGTGAATGGAGTCAGGGGCTCTGGGGGGCTCTGGAGAGATGGGGATGAGCTCAGGTCAGGATGTTGCCAATGTAATATCAGGTAACAGAAAGAGTTTGCAAGATAACAAGGAATGACAAAAACCAATGCACACAAGTATAATAAAGATGAAATTACCAGCTAGAACATCTTTTGGGACATTTTATATATTTTATGGTGCCATAAAAAGCAGAGAACACCTATGGCCTCTTTAGAATAGAGAGATTTGACCCTGTTGCACGGTTCTTGTTAATCTCCAAAACTTTATGTTTTTTGGAAAGGGATATTTTCACTGGCTGCGCTGCAAAGTTTCTGATATATGGTGGCAGAAAAAGGTAATATGGCCCATCTAGTCCAATATATGTAGCTCTTAAAATTTCCATCATCCCTTTAGAGATCATCTGTATTTATCCCATGCATTCTAGAATTCAAATACTGATTTTGTCTCCACTACTCTCTCTGTAAAAAAAATATTTCCAAAGATTACTCCTGAGTCTACCCCATTTCACTCTCATCCCATGAATCCTCATTCTAGAGCCTCATTTCCATTGAAAAAGGCTCAGTTCCTGTGCATGGAAACCTTTGAGATGTTTGAATGTCTCTATCATATCTCCCCTATCTTGCCTTTCCTCTGGGGTATACATGTTAGATCTTTTTGTCTATCCCTATATGCTATAGAATGAAGACTACTGATCATTTTAGTATCCACCCTCTGGACTGATTCCAACCAGTTTCTATCCTTTTGAAGATGCAGTCTCCAGGAGTGTACACAATATTCCAATTGCAGGGGCAATTTCATCTCACATTTTCTGCTGACCAGTCCTCTCCCAATGCAGCCAAGTTTTTTCTGTTTTGTTTTTTTTTGCTGTCACTTTATCCACCAGTTTGGCCACTTTTAAATCATCAGATGCAATCACTCCTAGATCCCACACTTCTTTTCTGCTTAGAGGAATTTCACCTCCAATTCTGTGCCTTTCCCTTTGGTTTTTGCATCCTAAATGAATTACTCAGCATTAGTTAGCATTACATTTTAGCTACTAGTCTCTAAACCATTCCCCAAGCTTCCCTAAATCCCTCCTCTTGATTTCCATGCCTTCCTGCTGTCAATCCTGTTGCAGAGTTTGGTATCATCGGCAAAAAGACAAACTATTCCCAACAATCCTTCCCCTATGTTCCTCATGAAAATGTTGAAAAGAACTGGTCCCAGTATTTAACCCAGAGGCACACCTCTAGTAAAACCACTGTCCTCAGATCAAGCTCCATATATCAATATCCTTTGTCCCCTACCAGTCAGCCAGTTTCTATCCCAGCCAGTCACTCTAAATTCTATACCAAGGGTGGTATGGTTTTACTGCAGACAAATCTGATCAATTTCTTTGATTGGATGATCAGAGAGTTGGATCAAGGGAGAATGTGAAATGCAGTGATAACAAGGAATGACAAAAATGTCCTCAGATCAAGCTCCATATATCAATATCCTTTGTCCCCTCCCAGTCAGCCAGTTTCTATCCCAGCCAGTCACTCTAAATTCTATACCAAGGGTGCTTAATTTATGTATGTCTTGTTATGAACATCAGAGAGAAATATTTGTTAAGCAATCTTGCTTTTTCCTAATTGGCCTCTACATATTCCTTTCTTTTACCCCTGAGTCTCACAATGTAGTCTTCTTTCGCTACCACTTCCAATTCCTTCTATCACTAAGTCTTAACCCACGCCCATTTTACCGTATTTGCTAATTCTTTCTTCCATTTGTTTTTCCATTCCTGACTGCTTTACCAGCTACTCTTAGCTTTTCCAGATATTGTTGCCTGTCTTCCACTTTATCTGATCTCTTTTGTTTATGAACACTAACCTATTCTCCCTTTTCTTTTCAGCTACTTCTTTAGAAAGTCATAGTGGCCTCGTTTTCCTATTTCCTGTATGCACTTTCCTAACAAAAGGGTTAGTTTTCCTCATAATATTTCCTTTTAGTATTGCCCACTGATATTCTTCTTTCCCTAGATTTTCACAACCAGCTGACTCCTAGAGGAATTCCCCCATTTTAACAAAATTAGTTTTCCTGAAATCTAGGACCCTTGCTTTTGAATGAAACTTCAATTCCTTGTGCTCTAATGCTGAACATCACGATCCAGTGATCACTAGATTCCAAAAGATCATCACCAATAACTTCAGAGATACTGTCTCTCTTGGTAAGCCCCAGGTCTAGTATTACACCCCTCTCATGTAGGATTTGATAACCAGTTGACAGAACATTTCTTTTTGCAGAGAACCCAGGATCTCCCTACTTCCAGAAGGCACTGCAACTGGGATGTGCCAATCAACATCCAGCAGATTGAAATCCTCCAGCAAAAGTATCTCCCCTTTCAAAGCAATTTTGAGAACATCTTCCAATAAATCTCTATCCATCTCCTCTGTCTGTGATTGAGGTCTGTATATTATACCAATATAAATACATGTTCAATTCTCTCTTTCAAAAGTAACCCACTGTGCCTTCTCTTTATTTCATAAGCCCTGCAATTCTGTTGCTTTAGTATTTTTTTATATAATGCCATGCCTCTTCCCTTCCTTCCTACCCAGTCCTTTCTGAATAGATGGTGGCCCACTATATCCCCATCATGATTTTCTGTGTACCAAGTCTCTATGACAGTCACTACATCTAAATCAGCTTCTTCAAAGGCTGCTTCTAGATCTGGAAATTTATTTCCAATACTATGGGCATAGGTGTGCATAGCATTCCAGAAATTGTCATGTTTCCCATTTCTATGCAAGTGTTTAAAGTTTTACTTAACTTAGGGTTTGTTTCATCCATCTATAATTATTCGAGTTTAAAGCCCTTCTTGGTAGGTTTGCCATTCTGTGTTGGAAGGTGAACAGGGGTACTATGAACAATAGTACCATAGAGCTACATGGAGGCTCCTGTTGTGGGTAACTTTTGGGCCTGGTAGCAACACACCACTTCTATGTGCATTAAGGGACTGCAAAGAACTTATTCCAAACATCAGTAGAATATATTTATACATACCTCTATGGAGGTGAGAGGAAGTGTGCAGGAAACTCCCTCAGAACACTTTAACAGATCAGCCACAGATATCTGGTCCAGTCCTTCTTAAGAACCAGCCCCGCAAGGTATTCTGGCTGAAAGGAGATTCCCCTCAAAACAGTATATGGAGTCAGAGTCCAGAAAGGTTATAGAGGTGCCAGGGGACAGACAAGAAGCTGGCATATAGACAGACATTTTAATTGTAATACTCTTGAAGTTGACTTTAAGACTGCTGAGGTAAGTTGCCTGCATAACGTTTTTTTTTGTTTCTGTACATAAACTTTTGTGTGAGTGAAACAACCAGATTCTTCCTGCTTCCATTCTCTTGGCTGTTAACAACCCAGTGTCACTCCCAGTTATCCAATATGGTAGTAGCAAAGGGACCTACCTATCATAGCTGATGCCACTGCTGGCAAGAAGCAGAATGCTCCTCACCCATCCCTCTACCACTGGGGACCCACAGCTGGCATGCCCCAGGCCCCAAGAGGCAGACATCCCTTTCCCTATCTATGTAGTGTCTCCTCCTCATTCTGCCTAGGGAAATAGTGATGCTGAGTCTGAGACAGGCCAGCCCTTGCTAGACAAGGAAGGCACAGATCCCCTTAATTTTCTCCCACCATCATCTGCTGCCCTGCCCAGTGCTCTTAAGAACATAAGAACATATAAATTACCATGCTGGGTCAGAACAAGGGTCCATCAAGCCCAGCATCCTGTTTCCAACAAAGGTCAAACCAGGCCACAAGAACCTGGCAATTATCCAAACACTAAGAAGATCCCATGCTACTGATGCAATTAATAGCAGTGGCTATTCCCTAAGTAAACTTGATTAATAGCTGTTAATGGACTTTTCCTCCAAGAACTTATCCAAACCATTTTTTAACCCAGCTACACTAACTGCACTAACCACATCCTCTGGCAACAAATTCCAGAGCTTTATTGTGCGTTGAGTGAAAAAGAATTTTCTCCGATTAGTCTTAAATGTGCTACTTGCTAACTTCATGGAATGCTCCCTAGTCCTTCTATTATTCGAAAGTGTAAATAACCGAGTCACATCTACTCGTTCAAGACCTCTATCATATCCACCCCCCCCCCCCCCCACAGCCATCTCTTCTCCAAGCTGAACAGCCATAACCTCTTCAGCCTTTCCTCATAGGGGAGCTGTTCCATCCCCTTTATCATTTTGGTTGCCCTTCTCTGTACCTTCTCCATCGCAATTATATCTTTTTTGAGATGCGGCGACCAGAATTGTAAACAGTATTCAAGGTGTGGTCTCACCATGGAGCGATATAGAGGCATTATGACATTTTCTGTTTTATTAACCATTCCCTTCCTAATAATTCCTAACATTCTGTTTGCTTTTTTGACTGCTGCAGCACACTGAGCTGACGATTTTAAAGTATTATCCACTATGATGCCTAGATCTTTTTCCTGGGTGGTAGCTCCTAATATAGAACCTAACATTGTGTAACTACAGCAAGGGTTATTTTTCCCTATATGCTCACCTTGCACCTGTCAACATTAAATTTCATCTGCTATTTGGAACCTGGCTCTTGAGCCAGGCTCATTTCCCGGAGCACCTGATCCAGATGATGAGCCTGTCTCTGTGCACCTTTTTGGGGAGGGCATGAAGATCTTGAAGAAGGAGAATAGAGGGATATAAGCTGTCTATCAGAGTCTGTTCAGGATGGTGGAATGGCTCTTGAATAGCCATGAATGCCTCACAGTGGCTGTGTAGTTGATTGCCATGAGCCACCCACCCATCCTGACCAGACTTCTAAGTCTGCAGTCCCTAGTCTCACTTCTTCCATGGCCCTGTAAATAGTTTGCACAGTAGTTTGCCCCACCCTGTCCCAATTCTTTTGTGTATATTGTAAATAGTTTTTTAAATGTTACATTTTTTTAAAAAGTTGACAATAAAGTTTTATACATTTAGATTTACTTCGGGTGTGTGTCATCATCATTTTAAACATGTGATGGTTTACTTTCTACAACTATAAAGTCCCTTTAAGGATTTCCTAGAGCCGTAATTCTCCAAACCACTCATTGCCCTGCATGTAGTTAGCCATGCTGGTTTGTCCAATTTTAGTTAGATCCCTCTTATCTACCCTTACATCAGCATATATAGTTGGTTTAATTGTGCTAAGCTTGCACCTAAAACTGCTACCAGTAAATGAAACCACAAATCCAAATGTATATATTGACAGGTATCACTAATCCACCCAAAGGGCATCTGATGTGAATACAGGCAAGCTTCAAGCAAGGTTTCTAGTATGTTTGGTATCTCCCCCTCCCCCCCCCCCAAATTACAACGCAACAAGAGGTGCCCCTTTCACAATCACTACACTGCACAACAGAGATGAGGTGTGATATAGAAATCCTGATAGAAGTCGCGATCCTCTGAAGAAAGCTGCAGCTGAGAGGTCTATAAAGTGACCTCCATGTCCCATATACTTCTCCAGTAACAGAAAAGAATTGCAATTTTGCTATAAGTACTAGGGATGTGAATCGTTTTTCAACGATTAAAATTATCGTCCGATAATGTTTATATCGTCTTAAATCGTTATAGAACACGATACAATAGAAATTCTAACGATTTATCGTTAAAAATCGTTAAATCGTGTTAGTGCGCACTAACTCGAGTTAGTGCGCACTAACTCCCCGTTAGTGCGCACTAACTCGATTTAGTGCGCACTAACTGAAAATGATACAAATAAACACTTTCCAGGTCACTGAAGGTCAGTTAGGAATGAATATGTGTTCCTATTGGCTGGCTGCCCTCTTATCTATTGATGTTACCACTGAGGTGATGGTTGGGGGGATGGGAAATGGAACTGGAAACTAACGAACACCAACAGAAAATGAAACAAAGTGTTCACACTTCCCAGGTCAGTAAAGGTCACTTAGGAATGAATATGTATGTATGTATTCCTATTGGCTGGCTGTGCTCTTATCTATTGATGTTACCAATATGGTTGGGGGGATGTGAAATGGAAACAGTTGGAAGCTTGACAAAAAAAGTAATGTAATGATCAGCACTCACCTGACTAGAACTTGTTTGTTTATTATTTTTGTTAGCAGGCACCTGAAATGCTAGTGCATGTTGAATTTGCCAATCACTGTGCATTTTAGAAAGGTGGTCCTGGCTGGAACTGTACACAGTTCAAATATATGTAATTGATTGTTGGTAAGTGTATTTTTTAAGTAGCCACACTGGCACCAGTATGTTTACTTTTCCTCCTACTTAACTCACTAGCTCAGCTTTGTAAGAAGGGCTTCTCTGCTTGTGTGTTGTTTTTGTTTGGTGTGAGGAGAGCAGAAACATCAGATCTTTATTCAATCTACTACAGTCATCTCTTACAGTGCCCTATCCCTATTAATACCAGGAGTGTTGTGATCTTCCTGCACACAGTGCCCTAACCCTGTTACCAGTCTGAGACAGCTCCCTCCCTGCATTACTAGTGAGAGGCTGGCTTCGCAGACAGGGGGGAGCTGCCTGACCCTCACTCCTGACTTCCCCCATGTCCCAGCTAGTGAATGGTGTGTGGGTGAGGGGGGGGGGAGGATGGTGAAGTCTGAGACAGCTCCCTCCCTGCATTACTAGTGAGAGGCTGGCTTCACAGACAGGGGGGAGCTGCCTGACCCTCACTCCTGACTTCCCCCATGTCCCAGCTAGTGAATGGTGTGTGGGTGAGGGGGGGGGGAGGATGGTGAAGTCTGAGACAGCTCCCTCCCTGCATTACTAGTGAGAGGCTGGCTTCACAGACAGGGGGGAGCTGCCTGACCCTCACTCCTGACTTCCCCCATGTCCCAGCTAGTGAATGGTGTGTGGGTGAGGGGGGGGGGGGAGGATGGTGAAGTCTGAGACAGCTCCCTCCCTGCATTACTAGTGAGAGGCTGGCTTCACAGACAGGGGGGAGCTGCCTGACCCTCACTCCTGACTTCCCCCATGTCCCAGCTAGTGATTGGTGTGTGGGTGAGGGGGGGGGGGGGAGGATGGTGAAGTCTGAGACAGCTCCCTCCCTGCATTACTAGTGAGAGGCTGGCTTCACAGACAGGGGGGAGCTGCCTGACCCTCACTCCTGACTTCCCCCATGTCCCAGCTAGTGAATGGTGTGTGGGTGAGGGGGGGGGGGAGGATGGTGAAGTCTGAGACAGCTCCCTCCCTGCATTACTAGTGAGAGGCTGGCTTCGCAGACAGGGGGGAGCTGCCTGACCCTCACTCCTGACTTCCCCCATGTCCCAGCTAGTGAATGGTGTGTGGGTGAGGGGGGGGGGGAGGATGGTGAAGTCTGAGACAGCTCCCTCCCTGCATTACTAGTGAGAGGCTGGCTTCACAGACAGGGGGGAGCTGCCTGACCCTCACTCCTGACTTCCCCCATGTCCCAGCTAGTGAATGGTGTGTGGGTGAGGGGGGGGGGGGAGGATGGTGAAGTCTGAGACAGCTCCCTCCCTGCATTACTAGTGAGAGGCTGGCTTCACAGACAGGGGGGAGCTGCCTGACCCTCACTCCTGACTTCCCCCATGTCCCAGCTAGTGAATGGTGTGTGGGTGAGGGGGGGGGGAGGATGGTGAAGTCTGAGACAGCTCCCTCCCTGCATTACTAGTGAGAGGCTGGCTTCACAGACAGGGGGGAGCTGCCTGACCCTCACTCCTGACTTCCCCCATGTCCCAGCTAGTGAATGGTGTGTGGGTGAGGGGGGGGGGGGAGGATGGTGAAGTCTGAGACAGCTCCCTCCCTGCATTACTAGTGAGAGGCTGGCTTCACAGACAGGGGGGAGCTGCCTGTCCCTCACTCCTGACTTCCCCCATGTCCCAGCTAGTGAATGGTGTGTGGGTGAGGGGGGGGGGGGAGGATGGTGAAGTCTGAGACAGCTCCCTCCCTGCATTACTAGTGAGAGGCTGGCTTCACAGACAGGGGGGAGCTGCCTGACCCTCACTCCTGACTTCCCCCATGTCCCAGCTAGTGAATGGTGTGTGGGTAAGGGGGGGGGGGGGAGGATGGTGAAGTCTGAGACAGCTCCCTCCCTGCATTACTAGTGAGAGGCTGGCTTCACAGACAGGGGGGAGCTGCCTGACCCTCACTCCTCCGGGGTATTGTGATCTTCCTGCACGCAGTGCCCTATCCCTGATACCAGGGGTGTTGTGATCTTCCTGCATGCAGTGCCCTATCCCTATTAATACCAGGAGTGTTGTGATCTTCCTGCATGCAGTGCCCTATCCCTATTAATACCAGGAGTGTTGTGATCTTCCTGCATGCAGTGCCCTATCCCTGATACCGGGATGTGTGCAAGAAGATCACAACACCCCCGGTATCAGGAATAGGGCACTGTGTGCAGGAAGATCACAACACCCCACTGTGTGCAGGAAGATCACAACACCCCTGGTATTAGGGATAGGGCACTGTGTGCAGGAAGATCACAACACTCCTGGTATTAATAGGGATAGGGCACTGTGTGCAGGAAGATCACAATACCCCTGGTATCAGGGTTAGGGCACAAGTTCTAGTCACATTGACTGATCACATTACTTGTTTTGTCAAGCTACCAACTGTTTCCATTTCCCATCCCCCATATACTGTCAGTAGGAAACTTGGTAACATGAATAAATAAGAGGGCAGCCAATAGGAATACATATTCATTCCTAAACTGACCTTAACTGACCTGAAAAGTGTCAAATTGTATCATTTTCAGTTAGTGCGCACTAACTCCCAGTTAGTGCGCACTAATCGGAAAAAACGATTTTTAACGATTTTTTAACTAAAAAATCGTGCCTAAGACGATTTTCTTGCCCTGCCACACGATTTCTATCGTTAAGACGATATGGAAAACGATTCACATCCCTAATAAGTACAGAGATGGAAGGCTTGCCAGGCTTAAAACTGTTGTCTGATTAATGACCTTTCCATACTCACTCAGTCTATCCTTTTTTTGCTGAAGACTCCCAGGTCCTATTTGCAAATACCTTCAAAGACTAAACCAAAATTATAGCTCTCAAATACCAAACTTTAAAAGGTCACCTACTTTTTTTTGCTCAACAAGATGTCCAGGACCAGTGGTTTTGTTTTTTTGGGGGGGGGGTTTGGACTCTTTGAGCAACACTCTCAACTGAGATCAGTCAGTCACTCCTTGGATAATTTCTTTATCTGGCCCTTTACTCTTTTCCATTAATGGTAAATGGCATGGACTACAACACTTATCAGATTTCAGGGAATCAGAGATTGTCTAGCACCTGGAGGCTGGTCTGACGTGTAATTGTCAGCAGCTATTTCCCATTCATACTGATTAAAGAGGACAAATGGACAGTAGGAGAGGAGACCATATAGAGTTTGAGATGAAAATATGGGCTGGATATATTGTGGGATGCAGGACACATCCAAATGATTAGCTGATATATATATTGTCAAATATAAAGTTCATTTGCAGATGTAGAGAAATACTGGTTCACAGGGAACAGGGACAAGCACCAATATATAATCATCACTGACCTGCTTGTTTCCACTCACCCAGAGAGATCAGTCCAGCAAAGGGAAACACACTGTCTCGTGTAAATGGGCAATCACAAATCTGCATTCATATATGTGGCCAAATGTGCTTCAGCACAAGTGGGCATACCTTAGAAAATATATCATTACATGTGTCTGTGAAAACCGTGCCCCTTTTTTGCATTGGTCTAAATTCTCACATATGCACATACACATGCGCATATTACCACTTTGTAAAATACCCTATATCCGCACTCAGGCCACATATGCACTACATTGGTGTGAATAAGTATTTTAAAATTCACTTTTATGATTATTCCTGAGGCATTAGAGGGTAAAGAGTCTTGGGCAAGGTCCCAAGGAGTAGCAGTGGGATTTGAACACTGGTTTGAAGCCTGCAGCCATAACCACTAGGCTACTCCTCTCTACATTATTGCATCCAATACAGGAAATTCATTCAGAAGCTGTAGATATGCACTGTACATTCACTTAACAAAAGATACATGCAGGCAGCAATAAGGTTACTTGAGAGGAGGACTGAGATCAATGAGCAGACCTGTACGGATACATTACAAGTATGACGGTGTGGGTGACAGTGTTTGCACTGGGGGTAGAAAAAGACTAACACTTGCATATAACAAAAAAGAAAGATACATAGCTATGAAAACATAAATATAAACATTTTTCTGAATTTTTTTTAATTAAAACTATTTACAATTTAAAATGTAATATAGAGGGTGGGAGAAAGGGTTGCCAACCATATACAATTTGAAAGGATGAGGAACCTGTGACTGCACATGGGTGAGAATTATTCAAAAACTCCACCCAGGAAAGCAGAGGTACCCAGTCATCATGGCAGTCATTGATATAGACCCATGGGAAGTTCTTTTAACATCTGATTGTTACGTTTGTACTGTCCATTTGCTTGAGGGAGATAGGATGTAGTGAAGTCCAGCGTGATGTTGAATTTTTTGGACAGGGATCATTGTAACACCATATTCTGGGTACTTCAGTCAGAGACAATGTATTGGAGAACCCCATGGAGTTGAAATACATTCTGAATGAAGAGTTGAGCTAACTCCGGAGCTGTGGGAAGACTAGTTAGTGGAGGGAAATGGGCCATTTTAGAGAAATGGTCAACTATGACCCAGTTGACTGTATTGCCATTAGAGAGGGGAAGATCCAAAGTTGGTGGAAAAATGGGTTCAAGGCTCCCTGGGGGTTAGCAACGGCTGTAACAGCCCCCAGGGTCAACTCGCCAATGGTTTTTTCTGCCCACAGGTGGGACAACAGTTCAAATAAGCCCAAATTTCCTTCTGCATATGGGGCCACCAGTACAATTGTTGGAGCAATGCAAGGGTCCGGGCACATCCAGGGTAGCCTGTGACATGAGAATCGTGGGACCACTTTAACACTTTCTCATGGAGCTTGCGGGGAACAACCATCTTTCCTGCAGGGATGGTCATGGTGGATGCAAGGAGTACCCAGGCCAGGTCTATGATGTGTCGGTTCCAAAGTGTCTTGAGTGAGAAACAAGCGGTAAAGAGAGTCCGCTTGAACATTGTTGGCTGTGGGCCTGTATCTGAGTTCAAAGTTGAAGCAAGTTAAGAAGATCGACCATCAGGCCTATTGGACTTTAAGTCGATGTCTTGGAAGGGATGCTCCAAATTCTTATGGTCAGTGTAGAGGGTTATGTGATGTGCTCCATCCAACCAGTGGCACCATTCCTCCAATGCCAATTTGATTGCTGATCCCATAAATGCATTTATCCAGGGAGAATTTCTTAGAGAAGAAGGAACAGGGGTATATGGTTCTCATGGAAGAGTTCTGGCTCAAGACATCAACTACCCCCATGGAAAAGACATCTACTTCAACAATGAAAGGGTGCATAGGATCTAGATGATGGAGGCACAGCTCCTGAAGGAAAGTTGTCACAGCTTCTGGTGGCCATATTTTGGTGTTAGCTCTCTTTCAGGTAAGGGTTGTGAGTACTAGTAGGGCAGTTATCTTCGAGTAGTTGTTTATGACATGACGATAATAATTAGCAAAGCCCAAGAACCTCTGCAAGGCTCACAACCTGCTCATCTGAGGCCAATCTAAGATACTTTTAAGTTTGTCAGGATCCTTGTTAAAACCTTGGCTGGAGACGATGTAGCCCAGTAAAAAGGGGCACTCCCTTTCAAACAAGCACTTCTTGAGCTTGGCATAAAGTCAATTGTTCCAGAGACATTGAAGTACCTGGAAGATATCTTGGCAATGGGAGACTAGATCCTTGGAGAAGATTAAGATGTCATCAAGGTACATACCATGCACTCAGATAGCAGGTCCAGGAAGATCTCATTCACCATATTTTGAAACACAGCGGGGGTTTTGCACAAGCCAAATGGCATCACCAGGTACACGTAGTGGCCATCTCTGGTGTTAAAGGCCATTTTCCATTCATCGCCGTGTCAGATATGAATTAAATTGTATGCCCCCAGAGGTCCAATTTAGAGAAAATCACTCCTTGCAGCTGGTGAAACAACTCCAAGACTAAAGGCAAGAGATAATGGTCCTTCCTGGTAATTATGTTCAAGCCTCGATAATCTATACAGGAACAGAGAATCCCATTCTTCTTAGCCACGAAGAAAAAGCCTATGCCAGCTGTGGAATCGATGGATGAACCCCTTGTCCAGGTTCTCTTGAATGTACTTGGACATGGCCTTCAACAGGAAGGGCCAAGGGTTTTACCCTTCCTCTAGGAGGTTGGCACCAGGTAGCAAGTCAATGATGCAGTCGAATTCCCTGTGAGGGGGCAAGGTGTATGCTCTCTTCTTGGAAAAGACATTGGCATATTGTGTGTACTGCAGAGGAAAGCCTACCAGAGCAGTGGATGCAGAGAGACATGGCAGGGTCTCTATCTTCTCTAATCAGGTTGCATGGCAGTTTGGGCCCCACTGCAACAGCTGAATCAATGCCCAGTTGAATTGAGGGGAGTGCTGCTGAAGCCAGGGTAATCCCAGAACCATGGGATGTATGGCCTTGTCGATGACATGGAACATCAGGTGCTTGACATGGAGGGAACCTGTACAGAGCATTACTGGAGATGTGATGTGTGTAATTTTCCCCGGAAGGGGATCCCCATGGATGGAGGAGAGTACCAATAGTACCAGGCAAGAGAGCATGGGAATTTGGAGGTGTTCCACAATGGCCTTCTTGAGTAAATCCCCTTGTGCCCTGGAACTCACTAGGGCTAGGGTGGTGAAGTCCTGGCTGCCCATGGAGATTGTCACTGGAAGAGTTAATGGGGGAGCTGGAGAGGTAAGGCTTAAGATTAGCCCCTACTGAACTCTGGACCCAGGAGTTTACCAACTTCACTGGAGAGTGGGCAATTAGGTGCCCTGCCTCACTTCAGTAAATACAGAGCTCGATCTGGCGGTGTCATAGGTGCTCCTTTGAGGTCAGATGACCACATCCTAATTTCATCAGTTCCTCCACATGGATTCCAGAAGAGGAAGCAAACTGTTGTGGGGGGGGGGGGGGGGGGGCGGGGAGAGGCTCTGCAGCCAACTGGTGGCAGTTGTGCTTCTCCTAGAAAATTTAAACTCCCGACTTCGCTCCTGGAGCTGACGGTCGATCCGTTCCGCCATCTTGATGAGACATTCCAGCGAGTTGGGAAGCTCACAATCTGCCAGTTCATCCTTAATGTGAGAAGTCAGTCTGTCCAGGAAGGTGGAGCAGGGGCAGACCTCTCCCCAGTGGAGTTCTGTAGCCAGAATCCAGAATTTGATGGCATAATTGGACAGGGAGTGACTGCCCTGATGGATGTGGAAGAGATCAGAGCCAGAAGCTGCCTGGCAACCTGGGTCATTAAATACTGTCTTAAAGGCCACCAGGAAGCATTGAAGATCCTGATGAATGGGGTAGGAGTCTCCCAGAAGGGAGAGGCCTAGGCTATGTCCTTGTCATCCAGAAGAGAGAGAATATACGCAGACTTCACGGAGACATCCAAGAACAGTGCTGATTGGAGACAAAAATGCATATTGCACTGGTTGATGAAACCACTGCATAATTTAGGCTCTCCAGCACAGCAGGGTGGAGCTGGTAGCAGAATGATAGAGCATGGGTGTGCCATTGGAGTGGCAGGCGCTGGCAGAGGAGATGTCAGTGCTCCATGGAGACTGAAGAGTCCAGGCGGGTGCTGAGATGCTCCACAGAGGCTGCTAGAACTTCAAGAAAGTGTTGCTGTTCCTGGATCTCCTGGGCCAGAGCCAAGATGGCTTGAAGAATGGAGGTCTCCACCAGGTCCAAGGCCTTAGCAATCTGTGGTATTGGTGGACTCTAGTACTGAGGGGAAATTAGCGCTATTTGCAGGGATATTGCACAGGTCCCCACCATTGGCAGGCAGAGCTGGCGGAGCCAGAGGCCCAAATGGAGCTTCGCCAATAAGCCCGTATTCCCCTTAGGATCAGCCCTTAGGTGCCAGGGCCATCTGGTCTTAGGTGGGGGTCTCTGCGGTGATGAAAATTCAGACAGTTGGGAAGCGCTGCAGGCCAGCACACTGAGGAGGCAGCAGAAGGACAGCCCAGGTTCAGGTTGAGATCAGAGCAAGTAGAGCACAGCAATGTTGGGGTCCAGGCAGTGGTCAAAGACAGGAGAAATTCATGCAGCATCAGGGTCCAGGCAGTGGTCAAGGGCAGGCAGCAAGAAACAAGGTCAGTGTCCAGGTACAGGTCATGGCAGGTGGAGTTCATGCAGCATCAAGGTCCGGACAAGGGTCAAAGCCAGAAGATAAATATATGAATAAGGATGATGAGGAAGGAGACTATGTCCATTGGGACATGAAGGGACAATGATCACAGACAAGAATAAACTGACTACAGACGAGGAAATACAGGAACAGCTGGATAATGGGAACTATGGAAAGAAGACATGGACTCAGGAACCACAGAAAGGCAGGAACCAGAAATCAAAGACAGGAATGCAGGCAATCTACTACTCCCTGAGGCATCAACCCATTGCGAAGGCAAAGGAGAACTGCCGAGGTGGCCTTTTGTAGGCCTCTGCTGGTGACCTCATCTTACTGCACCTTCAGTGTTTTCCAGCTGCGGGCCCTTTAAGAGGGATGGTATCAGCATGCATGCACCCCTAGGGGGCTTTGGAACAGGAGTGGTATCGATGGCATGGCCAGATGGGAGGTCTGCCATACGGCCAGAGACACTCGGCCCAGCAGTGGAGGAGGCCGGCTAAGTGTGGCAAAACACCATGCACCCACGGGGAGGCCTCTCTCGGCAGCAGGACTGGAGGTGAGTGCAGTGGTCCATGGGCCAGACCTGTGGACTGCAAATGTAACACTTGATGTATCTTGTCAGGCCGCTTTGATTTTACCTCTTATGAATTTCTTAGTTTCAGACATTTATTCCTCCCTTATGAAACATGGTCTTTGTTGGAAGATTTCTAGCATTTGTACTGTGTCCTTTGGAACTTTATATTTCCTCACTGTGAGCATCTTGACAATCAAAAATTTCATTTACCCAGATTTTTGCTTTTCACAAAATAAAACATACCCTTAGTATTGATTCTCCTTGTCAAGTAAAATAGGTTGATATGTCTAATGAAGTAATCTCAAATATACGGAGCAACTTAATTATTGTGTGATGCTGCTCTGATTGAGAGGGATTTTTTTTTTTTAATATTCCTCATTATCTAATAAAGAGAAATAAGCATGCCAAATCATTCACATGTTTTATTTGGAATATATACCACAGATGGAGAAGACTGAATGGCAGAAGCTGTCCAGCTGAAGGAGAAAGTATCACCTGAACATATTGCTTCCAATTTTTGAGTGACTGAGTCTGGTAAGAAATCCAGATGGTCTGTGCATAAACAATAGAGCTATTCATTTCTCCACAAATTGATTCATAATTTTGGCATTATGCTAATTATTGTGTAAAATTGTTGATTTAAATAAAGCTAATGCTTTCTAGATGCTGTAGTCAATGGCAATGCATACTTGTTCAATAAATACTCTACTTTGACTTGAGAAAAAAGTATTGGAGTTGTCATTTTAGTCTACGTTATTGCATATTTTGTCTCAAATTTCTAAACCTGGTACAGAAAACCGTATAGAATTCATAATGTCAAATTAATTCAGCACAGTACTATAACTTTAAAAAGTGTTTGTGTTACCGGAAAATGTTTGTAAGAAAGTGTGGAACATTTGTTATATAGATAATAATTCAAAATGTCTTAGAAAACAAATATGTTACTATTAATACCAGTCAAAAATAATTAGGATTTGTCATTTTATTTGCCAAAAATGAACAACAGTAGATACTTATGATTAAAGCATGCTAAAAAGTATTGTTTATAAGCTTGGTGTGTTATTAATATTCTCAAGTTTCCAACTCAGAACCATCTACATAGATTTTAAGGTGAATTTTCAAAAAATGACTCTCATAAAAAAGACCATATAAGTGAGTGTGGCCTGAGAATGAGCAATACATCTATTAAAAAGGGCCACATGTGCATGTACATGTGTGTGTACTAACAAAAATACATGCGTAAAAAGGGAACATGTTAGGAGCATGCCAGGGAATGTTACCTTTGCATGATACCTTTTCTACATTGGAAAATGAAGTGATGCAGTCACCCAATCTACCCAGAAACCCTTAATGCCTTCCAGGGTCCTCAGCTAGTAGAAATGCCAACCAGACAGTCAATGCAATTACAGAAGAAAGTAAAGACTCCAATATCAATGTTATCGTCCATCTGGGGACCAATAACCTTGCTAGAAATAGGTATCCTTGAAAAACAGAAAGATTTCCAAAATCTAGCAAGAAGACTAGATACATGGAAAACACCATTGCCTTTTCAGAAGTATTACTTGTTCATGGAAAGGGGAAGGAAAAGCTCTGCCATATAGATAACTTCAATTTCTGGCTCAAAAAATATCAGTAGCCTCTCCTGCTGCCCAGGCTACCACAGCAGAATTATCCCAACTTTGGAGACAGACGAAGGAGCTCCTCCTTAAAGCAGGACAAAAGGCAAAGAGAACCTATGATGCTCATCATCAAAAGGCACCCCAGTTTCAGCCTGGAGACAAGGTTTGGTTAAGCACCAAGTAACTCCGACATAAGCCTCCTTCTGCAAGATTTGCTCCTCGCTTTGTGGGACATTTTGCCATCCTTCAACAATTAGGAAATCTAACATATAGTCTAAAACTGCCTCCATCAATGAAGATACACAATGCATTTCATGTATCTCTACTAAAGCCAGTGATACTCTCTGAGTTCTCCAGGAAAGAACCAGAGCCTACCAGCCTGGACACAGAAGATGACACTGAATATGCCATAGAGGACATCCTTGATGTATGTAAAAGAGGCAAGACATGGAAGTATCTCATCTCTTGGGAGAACTATGGCCCAGAGGAAAACTCTTGGGAACCACTGGTCAATATTAAAGACAAGGAGATAGTATGTCAATTCCACCTGGCACACCCACGCAAGTCCAGACCACCTGGAAGAGGTCTTGGAGGGGGCCCTTTGAAGGGGGGTACTGTTGCATCCATCAGTCGCAGATGGCTGTGACCGCTCTGCCTTACCTCTTTTTCTCCCCTTTCACTCTCCTTGGGCAAGATGGCTGCCTCCGATGCCAAGTGCCGAGGGCCCCGGCGTTTCCAAACCAGCATGGGCGTCCCCATCCGCCATGCTCACTCCCTTGGCCTCCTAGGATGCGAGCGCGCACATCTCCTATGCTCAAATACATGTCATGACGGAAACCTCGGGGGCGGCCCCACCGCATGATGTCAGTATCTCCGGGTATATCTAGCCTCTGTCTCCACTACCACCTTGAGTTAGCAAAGACTTCGCTTCACTACTCTGACTGCTCTAAGCTGCATGCTTAGACGCCGTTTTCACTCTAAGGGCCTCACACCAGTAAGAAGCTCTAGACACCCGCTTCTCTGGGGTCTCTCACTTCCAATTTCCCTTTGGGGTTCCTCACTAATTAAGCTCCTCAGGGGTCTTTCTCTCTATTCTACATTTCAGGATATTGGACCATTGGGTACTCACTCCTTGAGGGCCTATCCACCTTTATATCCTGCACCACAGGCTTTCGGACCTATCATTCTACCACCAGGAAGACGCCTTAATTCGGTAAGTACCTCTACAATCCGGCGCTCCAACTCCACCCACCAGCCGCGGCGTTACCCACACTGCGGACTCCCGCCTAATCATGAACATCTGGGTGAGACTATACTTCTGAGCCCTTTGAATGTACTGGCACTTCATGGATCTATCTACACCCTTTGAATGTACTGGCACTTTCACCATCTATCTACAGCAGTATAATAAAGACTTTGTCCATACTGTGTCTGCTATCTGTATCAGCCTATCTCAGTGGTTCCCCATGGGGCTCCTCCCCGTGGGTGGAGTCATCTCCATTGCGACCAAGGGTCCACTATGCCACAAACACAACAAGGAAGAGTTAGGCAAGGGGAAAAAGAGACTAAGACCAACTAATTTGATAAAGGTAAACAAAAATATTTTGCCTTTCAGCAATTGGAATATGCCATCTTTGGGAATGTGCATTTCTTCTATATTTGTATTTTACTTTTTCTTCAGTATTCCAGAGTTCATAGAGACTGGTTTCTCTTGCTTTCCATTTCAGTTTTGCCTTCATGTTTCTGTTTCTAATTTGTATTCCCTTATTCTGTATTAGGTAAGGGTCCTTCTGTAAAGCGCATGTGTGACAGAGGTGAGTATTTTGGCTAGTGTCTAGTTTCTCTATAGGGATTTGTAGCAAATTGGCTTGTTTTGTTTGTCCAGTAGGTGGTGTATTAGTGTTCTAGGGCCTGGTGTGTCACACACAGGCTCTTACTGACACATGCACAGGAGAGAGATTCTGTGTGTGTGAGAGAGGGAATTTTTGCAAGAGCATTGGTATGTATATGCGAGAGGGAGTGTGGGAAAGAATAAAGGAATTAGTATGTGTGTATGAATGAGAGAGATCTCCTACCTTCTTCAATCTATGATAATCTCAGGGTAAGTGGAAATTAAAAGATCCCAGGTATGGAGAGCAGGAAAAATTTTAATTCTTATTAGTTGTAATTAATTATTGGGTTTAATTTGATGTTTCTATTGTTTTGAAACATGTTATTGTTTTTTGGGGCAATTATTAGAACATTTTTTAATTATTGAATATTTTATTCATCAGATTTTTGGAATCTTTCATTGGTGTTTTGGAAATATTAGAATACATTCATGCAATTTTTTTTAATTTATTGGATATTCATCAGCTGTGTAGACATTTTTTTTTATTAGCATGATTTTAATATTATGAATGATGAATTACATCTCTTGAGTTTATTGCTTAATGTTTTTCAAGTTATAATATTACAGTCAGGCTTTTGGTTTCCAGTACAGTTTTTGTTGGTACATTTCTATTTTGTATTTGGTGAGGGTTTGCCTGTATTTTAAAAGTCCAGTTCTTGTGTAACATGAATTCTTGCTGTGAAAATTATGATACTTATTATCACTGGCTTTTACTGCATTATGGTCCTATCTTTCTAATTTCTATTTTAAACAGAAGTTTGCTCTTTACTAATTTAATTTGCATGCAGAGAATGGTTTTCAATGTTCTTGCAGAAAATATTGTTTTCATTCACATACTCTATTGTAACTGCTATTAGTTGATTAGGCGATTATTTTAAGGGATGAATTTAGCTAATTTTCCCTCTAAGGATTGAGTTACTGTGAGCATAACATTGATAGACTTTTTGCATCAAAGAAAATAGTGCTTACAAGGTAATGTAAGAGAGTGGACTGTGTTCTAGGGCACCTGGCAGCAGCAAACTGTTGCACCAGAGGTGGCCCCTTGGGCTGAGGTGGGGTTGATAGACAGAGGCCGCTGGAGCTTCACCAATACAAGCCCTCGTTCCCCACGGGTTGAGCCTTTGGGTGCCGGGGCCGGCTAGACTTAAGTAGGCCTCTGTGTGTAGTCGAAGTTCAGCCCAGAGACAGCAGATGAGAGATGGCACAGTCTTACTCTAGACAAGGTAGTGTACTGGAAACTCAGGCGCCAATGGAACGGAGGCAGACTGGGGGTGCCCGAGCAAGAGCAGGCCGAAGCATGAATAGACCACATCCAGGGAGTAAGCCGGAGAGGCGTCGAGGAACAGGCTTGAGTCAGGGCTGGCGGCAATCCAGAGGAAGTGGCAAGCAAGGCTGAGGTCTGATCACGGAGACAGTCAGGCGTAGTCAAACAATGAGGAGGTCTGGGTCTGGAGATAGGCAGTAGTGTAGTCAGGCATAGCAGAGGTCCGGGCTTGAAGAGAATCAATGGCGTGGTTAGGTGAAGCAGAGTCAAAGTCTGTGTAGGATATCTGAGGTATGGAGCAAGGCAGGAACAAGGAGACAGGAACCAGGAACAAATAAAGAACAGGAACGCAGAGATGAGACTAAGAGGCAAAGAGTACTCGACCAGCGAGGAGAGCTATTGCAAAGGCAATGCTAGGGAGCGGAGCCTGCACTTAAATACTGTAGCTCTATTGACGTCATCATCTGGGGCTGCAGTTAGGTTCCCGCCGCGGTCCCTACTTAAACATCAATGATACACATGCGCTTAGGGAGGGGTGCGGCGCCAAGTAGCAGCATCTCTCTGCAGGCCATGCGGAGAGGCCCGACAAGAAGTAGTGGCTGGACTGGGAATGCCAGGAACTGCAGCTGGGCTGGAGGCACCACGGGAGGCCCGAGGATGGAGCTGATGGCTCACCGCCACCAGAAAGGAGGAACCAGGAGCTGGAGTCACTGTAGAAAGGTGAGTGGGCTGTGCCTCGGGTCTGCCGTGGATGGCACGCGTAACACAAACTTTCTGGTGCACCACCAGCTTCAGAAGTCACTCTAGGCCCCTGTGGATAAAAGTGAGTGAATTGATATAGTGTATTTGGATTTTCAGATGATATTTGACAAAGTCCCTCATGACAGAATCCTCGGGAAATTGGGAGGATATGGAATCGGAGGAAGTGTCCTATTGTGAACTGATAACAGGATAAAGTTCAGGAAAGGAAGAGTAGGAAGTTCAGTTTTTCAAGTGGAGAAAGTACATTTGTGGAGTACTCTGGGGTCTCTATTAGGACCTGTGCTATTTAACATATTGATACATAGAAATAGAAATGTGACAGCATAAAAAGACTGTATAGCCTGTCTAGTGTGATCACTAGACAGCCCTCATTCCCCACAGATTGAATCCCTTGGGTACCAGGGCTGGCAGGACCGAGGCAGGGGTCTCTCAATGTGTGGAACCAGAGGAAAAGGCTGAAGCAGTGTTGGGCAGGCATTGGATGGACGCAAAACATGGGGTAGAGCAATTACGGTTCTTTGTGGTTAAAAAATCGAACTGGAGTGGGGGGGGGGGTGATTTGTCTTCTATTCTGAGACGGGTGGAACAAAGATTCATTTATGAATGGCAAACCAGTTCCCCTCATGGACTTAATGGCCCGATAGAATGGATGGCATTTTTGTGATTGAACTTAGGAGCTTACGCTTATATGGATTTTTATAAACAGTGAGCGGAGATAGTGCAATTAGAGCCTTCAGCGGATTGTGGTTTGGGTAGTCTCGTTTTTAGGGACAGATTGATGTTGTATATTTCTAATTGGTGGATAAATGTATTAGTTCCGAGTCTATGGGGCGATTTGGCAACTATTAATTGTTTAAGTGCTCATTTTCTGGTTATATAAGAGTGGGGAGCGTCGATGTGTTTGAGTCATCATTTGCAGTATGATTTTGTCAGTTCCGGTTTTGACGTGAGTATAGAGCTAGTCGGGCGTTTGTTCAGGTAAGCATGCTTTTCGGTGAATTTTATTAAGTATTATCTTTTTTGGTTGCAGTTTCTGCGACCGGGAACAATGATATGAAGCATTGGATTTGAAGCAATCTTTACTATATTTACATCTTTGAAATCATGAGACCGGCATTTAAATGATCCAGGAGTGTGAAAGCAGGGCTACGGTGTAAGGTATATTTTGAATTATAATGTGCTAGGGAGTGGATATGTGTGTTCTTTAGGATTTCTCCATTTGTTGTTCTTTCCTTTATGTAGAATTGCTGGCGAGTATAGCATTGGTGAGATTTTTACCTGATGAAGCCCGGTGTGTCCGGGTGAAACAAGGATTCCTTGTCGGATGAGTCCATGGGACGGTGCCGATTCTATATGTGGATACCGGATATTGGAAGAATTCAATGTGGGAGCATGTTTTGAAGAGATTTAAGTGCATTAGAGAGTGCTGCTTCTACATATGTTTATTTGCTATAGGGGGATTAAGGATATTGTAGCTTTAGTAGTATCCAAATTGTATTTAGAGATATAGATGGGTATTGTGCAATACATTGTGTGTTATTTTAGTGTGTGGGATTGAATGGTTTGGCTGTGATGGGGTGTATGAGCTAGACAGTATTTATTGTCTAGATAGGACTGTTTTATTATATGGTCTCATAAATAAAGAAATATATTTGCATTGATTAAGGTGTGAGATAGCTTTTTACACAGCACATCTTTCGCCTTCATGGACTTCCACAGCACATAGCCTCTGATTGAGGAGCTTAGTTCACAGCGAATTACTGGTGATCGTTATGTAAGAAATTCAGAGTGCATGCTGGCTTTACTTCTACATACCATCCACAGGGGAATGGACAAGCCAAGCACACCAATCAAACCCTAAAAACCATTCTCCTCTCTTTCATAAACAGTAGACAAGACGACTGGGCATCCCTGCTTCCTTGGGCAGAGTTTTCACACAACTCTCATACCCACTACACAACTGGCTCTTCACCTTTCCAGGTGGTCTATGGCCGGCAACCGGCCCTGCTGCTTCTCACTCCTCTCTCGGTGCCTTCTCCTGCAGCTCAACTCACCACGCAACAACTGCGTTCTCTCGGGACCAGCTCCCAGAATAATCTTCTACAGGTGGCTGAGGAGTTTAAGAAGGGGACCAATAAACACCGCTGGCCTGCTCCCCTCTTTAAGACAGGGGACCAAGTATGGCTGAGTACCCGCCACATCTGCCTCCGGGTACCCTCAATGAAACTGGCTCCCAGATACATTGGTCCTTTCTCCTTTATCAAAAGTATTTGACCGGTTGCCAAGACATGCTGACAAGGCTGTGAGGTCACACATGAGTCACAGTCGAAGGCTGGTTGCTATGGAGACTCCCACATGACCAGCCACAGAGAGCTTTATAGAGAACAATGGTTCCATTCATTACAGTGGAGCCATTGTATTCTGTGGAAGCTAAAATGAATGAAACAAATGCCATAGGTTTCATTCCTGGGAAGTGCCTATTCATATTTGGGAGCCCATGATTCAAACAATAGGGTCTTATTTGTTACAGATTTGACATTTGTTTTAAACAAATGCATATCCTTAGTAGTAATACTGTAGTAGTCACTGACCGATGATTAAATGTTATAGGTGTGATGCACTTGGTTTTTACACTCTGGATACCATCCGCAACTACATTGCCATTGGTGGTCTCCTCATCCTCCTGAGAAATCTGACTAGCAGTTAAACCCTTACACCATTCCTCAGTTTCTGTCACCTTGCTAACAGAAAATTCACCAGAGATTTGAATAGCCACATCATATTCATCATTGTCTTTATCATCCTCATGAGTATCAACATCTGAATAAATATCTGCAGGCAAGACCTGATCAAAGAATAAAGTGTACTGCACAGATTTGTCTTTTACCTCATAATGTTCAGGTTTTCCTCCTTCCTTCCTTGCTACTGATCTGGGCCTGCAAGAAACCTTGGGCTACATCCTCAGAGGTATTAGGAATATCACTCTTTCCTCTTCCCAAATTATCACTGTGTCTTGCTAGGTGCTGGGTTGTTGATCTTCCTGGTGCCCATGCCAGGAAGTTGCAGATTTTTACTACTGCCACAATTAGGACTAGTATTCTTCCTATTTTAACAACTGCCAGACAGTACCCAATTTTTTCTGAATAGCAATGGTATGATTGATTGATATTTAGTTACTTACTTTCTGAAACAGTGTGCAAAGGCAATTCTCACAGGATTGGGCACGCAGCAGTTCTGACTGATTAAAAATTGAATAACCCTGCCACCAGCAGTTTACCCAAGGTAAATACCTTAACTAATACTCACACTGAGATTAGTGACCACTGGCCACTGGTAGTCACTAGTATGCATGTGCTGGGTTATGGCATTAGGCTTGAGTCCAGGCTCTGGCCTAGCTGAGGCCCAGATGTCAGGACCCTGCCTCCAGACTGGTTTGTGGTATTGGGCCTAGGTCCAGGCTGAGGCTCTGGCATTGGGATTTGACCTCCAACCAGGTAGTGGCATCAAGCCTGTGTCTAGGTTCTGGCCTAGGTATAGGGATCCAGGCTGGGCCGAGCCATTGACCTTGAGTAGGCCGAGGTCGCATATACCTACAGTGGCCTCAGCCTACGCAAGGCCAAGGTTTCGTCCTGGGCCTATACCTCACCAGTGGATCCCCTCTGGACTGGTTAAGAGAGGACCAGAAGGAATCCTGGCCCCAGCATTTTTCTGGGTGGGTGGGCAGGTGGCTGACAGGACCTGGAAGACCTTGTTTTCATTTTTGGCCCTTTTTTTTTTATTGTTTTATTTATTCTTTCACACGAATCAAAGAAATCAAACAATCCATAAACTGAAATTCATGAGGAAAATCTCCTGAAAATGAACCAAAAAAGAAAACATTTTTTTTCCCCTGAACATCCCTAGCCACTTGTTCCATAGTGGTCAAAGAACATGCAGAGAGCTAACAACAAACACACACACACACACACACACACACGGTGACACTCTCAGCTACTGGTGGTAGCACTAGAGTAGCAAACAACAAATAGCACTACTAGAATGTTAAGTGTATGATATTCCCTTCATTAATCACTCAGACAATCAATGACAGTAAAAATAATATTTCTACAAAGGCCAATTCTCTATGCCACCACTGCTAAACCAGATATGAGAAAGTAAAAGCAGCAGTGAGTATAAATGACTGAATACCTCTGCCACTAGAATTCTTTCATACATTACATGTATGAAATAATTCTCAGCTCTGTGTACCGTGCTTTTTGCTGCTCTTAGACTTAATTTTTGTTTGTTTTATCTGTATGTTATGCAGATGGTGTTTAGCTCTTAAATTTATAGAAATAAATGATATGGTTCTAGTCTGTGACTGGCTGTGTGAATCCACTTCAGCACTGCACAACTGACTGAGATATATTAACTCTGCAGCATTCACTCACTGAGGTTAGTAGGCCACAGTGCACTGCACTGCCCAGAGAAATTAAGGGTAATATTTGGCTGCACATACAGTCAGTGTAAGTGGTGGCATTCACTCATCAGTGACCACTGCCTGCCTGCCTGCCAGGCACTATCAGTGCAACTAGCTCAACAATCTAATAATTATGTGCGGATTTCTAATTTTGAAGCAGAAGAAAGAAGAGCTCTGAGGCCTTGGTCTAACCCTGGGCTGAGCCCCAGCCTTGGTTCTGGGTGTGGGTCAAGATCCCGGCATTGGGACCTGATCTACGGACCAAGCCACAGCATCAGATCCTCGGCCCAGGCCAAGTTCCAGACATTGAGACCCAGCTTCTGTGTCACGCCCCTCCATTAGGCCCGCATATGGTCCTAGACCCTGGCATCAGGACCCAGTATCCATACCGTGCCATGGTGTCAGGCCTCAGCCAAGGATCAGACATTGGGTCTGGGCCTGGAAAATGACACTGGATCCTCCATAGAGCAGGTGAGTTTTTCAATTATTGGTGTCTCAGCTGAGGGCTGCATTGGGCCTTAAGCCACAGCTGAGAGCCTGGCATCATGCTTCGGCTTAGGCCATGGCTCCTGTCTCAGGCTGCATCTTATGCATAGGTGAGGCCACTGTCTCATGCCTAAGTCCAGACCCCAGCATCATGCTTGGGCATAGAATTAGTCCCCTGCATTGGGCCTCAGCCTATTCTCTAGGAAAAGCTCTGACTTAAGCCTTGGGCCTAGACCCAATGGATCAATCTTTTTTTTCAAAGCAAAATGTTAAACCCAACAAACTTTCATCTCATTTTTAATAATTTTGCTTTGAGAATGAAATGAAAGAAAATAGGAAATTTTGTCACATTTTCTATTCCATTTCTTCTGAATGCCTATCCCTAATACAATGAGATGATAAAAATTCATTCAGAGCAAAAGTACAATAACATACAGCCATTCAGATCCATTGTTTATAGTAAAAAGACAATCATAGAAATTTTGACAATTGTGTAAACTAGTTCAGGTTTTGGAAATGTACAAGTGTAAAATTCTATATAATGACTTATTTTCAGTAAAATCATTTGAGAGGGAGTTTTATATCAGTGCTGTGCATAGCACTTTGTCTCTCTCCATAAGGTATGCCTTATTATATAAGATTTATAGATTCATAGCAGTCAACATGGAACACAGACAACATGGATTTACCCAAGGGAAGTCTTGCCTAACAAATCTGCTTCATTTTTTTGAAGGGGTTAATAAACATGTGGATAAAGGTGGACCAGTAGATGCAGTGTATTTAAATTTTCAGAAGGCATTTGACAAAGTCCCTCATGAGAGGCTTCGAAGAAAACTAAAAAGTCATGGGATAGGAGGTGATGTCCTTTCATGGATTACAAACTGGTTAAAAGACAGGAAACAGAGAGTAGGATTAAATGGTCAATTTTCTCAGTGGAAAAGGGTAAACAGTGGAGTGCCTCAGGGATCTGTACTTGGACAGGTGCTTTTCAATATATATATATATATATATATATATATATATATATATATATATATATATTTATATATTTATTTATTTACTTATTTGTTGAGTTTTATATACTGTCATTCGGTAGAGCCATCATAACGGTTTACAAAAATATACATTTTTCTTAGCAGTTGTGTAACAGAAAAAACAATGTGAACGTTATACATTTTCTTAGCAGTTGTGCAACAATAAAAAACATTTTGAATATAAATGATCTGGAAAGGAATACGATGAGTGAGGTTATCAAATTTGCGGATGATACAAAATTATTCAGAGTAGTTAAATCACAAGTGGATTGTGATACATTACAGGAGGACTTTGCAGATGGCAAGATGAAATTTGGCAGATGAAATTTAATGTGGACAAGTGCAAGGTGTTGCATATAGGGAAAAATAACCCTTGCTGTAGTTACACGATGTTAGGTTCCATATTAGGAGCTACCACCCAGGAAAAAGATCTAGGCATCATAGTGGATAATACTTTAAAATTGTCGGCTCAGTGTGCTGCAGCAGTCAAAACAGCAAACAATGTTAGGAATTATTAGGAAGGGAATGGTTAATAAAACAGAACATGTCATAATGCCTCTATATCGCTCCATGGTGAGACCGCACCTGGAATACTGTGTACAATTCTGGTCGCCGCATCTCAAAAAAGATACAGTTGCGATGGAGAAGGTACAGAGAAGGGCAACCAAAATGATAAAGGGGATAGAACAGCTCCCCTATGAGGAAAGGCTGAAGAGGTTAGGGCTGTTCAGCTTGGAGAAGAGACGGCTGAGGGGGGATATGATAGAGGTCTTTAAGATCATGAGAGGTCTTGAACGGGTAGATGTGAATCGGTTATTTACACTTTTGAATAATAGAAGGACTAGGGGGCATTCCATGAAGTTAGCAAGTAGCACATTTAAGACTAATCGGAGAAAATTCTTTTTCACTCAACACACAATAAAGCTTTGGAATTTGTTGCCAGAGGTTGTGGTTAGTGCAGTTAGTATAGCTGGGTTCAAAAAAGGTTTGGATAAGTTCTTGGAGGAAAAGTCCATTAACGGCTATTAATCAAATTTACTTAGGGAATAGCCACTGCTATTAACTGCATCAGTGGCATGGTATCTTCTTAGTGTTTGGATAATTGCCAGGTTCTTGTGGCCTGGTTTGGCCTCTGTAGGAAACAGGATGCTGGGCTTGATGGACCCTTGGTCTGACCCAGCATGGCAATTTCTTATGTTCTTAATAAAAGAGAAGTTTTGCTCCACAGCTGTTGGCTCTAAGTATGTATTTCATTGATGTGCAAGAGTTTGGCAACCCATTATGACCTGCAGGAGATGGCAAATGGAATTTCTTGCTTGGCTGCTCTGTTTAAGGGAATAGAAACATGAGAATTTTTTTCCTTACCTTCATTTTCTCTCCACTGCTAGCTAGCTGTCTTTCTTTTTCTTCTCCCTCCTGGTAAGGAAACCATTTGCTTTTGGCTTTTGTCTTGCTAACCAACAGCTGAAGAAAATGTTATTAGGATAAAATTTAATATTTATAGATTTTTATAGGTTAGTTAATTAGAGATGTTAGGGACATTATCCTCAAGACCAGGAGATGGGCATGGCAAGGTTATCCCATAGTGTTGAAGTGACTACCATGGTGGAGAAGGACAACACACCTAGACTAGTCTCTTGGGAAGGCTATTCTGTATTATATTAGTTTAGTTAAGTAAATTACAAACTAACAGGTTCAAAGTTTGAAAGTACAGCACTCAACTTTAGGATAAGGTATATTGAGATGCCTTGTGTTGTGTATGCAAGGGTCTGGTGTTTGATTGAAATGCTTGTTAGTGTGTATATGTTTAAAATGGTAAATTTTATTAGGTAACGTGTAATGCTGCATATCAGTGAGTGAATAAGTGGATAGCATTGTTAGGAAGTAACAGATTTAACAGTTTTTATAAATTTAAGGTAAATATTATATTGGCCAAAAGCACTGGCGAGAAAAACCTTTGAATGATAAGAGAAAAATATCTTAAAGTGCTTTAAATGCAGCTCTGTTAATAGTTTGGAAGACGGAGATCCCTTACTGGCGTGAGCATGCATATGGTTCTGCTGTTGAGACAGTAGGAGACAACATGTTGCAATAGCCAGGAAGCAGGATATTTTTCTCTAAGATAGTGTTAATAAGGACAAAAGGACTAGCATATGGATGTCATGAAATACCAATACAATTCTTTTCATAGGTTAAGTTTAAAGGTACCTAGGCATAAAGCAAGATTGCATAATTGAAAAATACATCTGGTGTGTCTGTCTGAATATGTGTATGTTTAGTGGTGTTTGTGTGTGATGTAGAGAGAAGCTTGTTTGATGCAAAATAATTTAACTATCTGGTCACCTTGAGTAATACATGCTTGATGCTGCTTTTCAGTGTGAATGACTGGACTTTCACTATATGGGTCTGATTATATGTTTAATCATCTTGAAAAATATCTCAGCATCTTTGCGTAGGTGGGATTGACCTTACCAGTCCTGATAGCTTGTTATGTGGAAGGTGAGATATCCTGTCAAGGTATCTCCCCACCTGTAACAAGGTCTGCTATTTTGCTTCAAGGTAATCCTTGCTGAATGGTCTTTATACTTCCCAGTCCTCTGCAAGGAGTAATTGGTTAACCTTTGGTTTGGAGAACTTCTGTTATCTGTCTCTTTCTTTCCCTGTTGGTTCGACACATTAGTGGGAGGAGAGATGTGGTGAGAACCATCACTTGCATAACCATGCTTGCTAATGCTTGTAAAGAAGAATGAAGAAAGGAGACAACATTTTGAATGCAATATGCAGTTGCAGCTTTATCCCATAAGATATGTGTAATTGCAGATGTCTGGTGTCATATTTAATGGCTGGGTTTGTCTTAAATTATATCTGCTGGATTGGAGAGTGTTGTGATATCTGAGGTTCATATTACTGTAGAAAATTAGTTGTGTGGTTTCTTATTTTTAGTCTCATCATTCTGTGCATGGTGGGAGTGTTTATTTATATAATTAATAGGAATTGCTAAGAAGCTACGTGCATGAGTGGGTAGAATTGGCAATATAAAATATTTAAAAGAGGAAATTAAAAAAAAAAAGGAACAAGCTCAATGAGTTGCCAGAACTCCTAATGAGATGAGTCAGTAAAAGTATGGTCTTGTGTTACACAAAAGATAGGGACATGGATGATTAAGATGTTGAAATCTTCATATTGGTCAAGTGAGGATTCTTGATCTGGCTGCAAATAAAGAGGTCCTACATGAATTATCTTGTTATAAAACCTATACTAGGTACCATGTTGCTATGGCAATGTTACAACTCTTTTTAGAAAGTATCCTGGGGGAATAACTGCCTGAATGGTTCACTTGTGGCTTGCCTTGTTTCAGTGGTGGGGGAGTCAGCAGAGACACCCAGCGCTAACGTCACCATCTAGTGCTGGGGGAGCTTTTAAAATCAGCTGAGCAGTGGTGCAACCTGGGGAATCCCTGCCTGACTGGTTCTCTCATGGTTTGCCTTGTTTTGGTGGTGAGAGAGCCGGGGAGCCAGCAGAGATGCCTGGTGCAGACATCGCTATCCAGCACCAGAGGAGCCTTTAAAATCAACTATGCGGTGGTGCACCAGTGCCGGCGTGCTGAAGCAGTGCACCTAAGGAGCATGCCCATTTTCTCCATTATCACCGAGACATTATGGACAAGAAAAGAAAGGGTAAGATTTCCTTTCCTCTGGCGAACATTCCGATGAGTGGTCTGAAGGACTTGCATTTAATTCATTTTAATGCTTCTAATGATTCTTTTGGATGCTTTGCTGAGTCTGGACTGTTGCCCACCACCAAATGTTTCCCAATGCCCATTGTTAGGAACTGGGGAGATGAGCTCTGAAGAAAGTTTGGTTGCCCTTAGAAGGGCTCAGGGGACCTGTGAGGCAGTGCCCCTAGTGTTTCCCTATATACCTAGTCAGGATGAGGGACACTTGGTCCACCTTAAATCCACTAAGGAGAGTATGCTGTATGGGTGGGATCCTGCGGGACAGGTGGAGCTGAGAGTACATAACCAAAGACTGGAAAATAAGAGCTGGGATCCAGGTGGGGTTAACCAGACCAGCCCAGGTCTCCGGGAGGCAGCTCCTGTAAGTAACACTGTCCAAACACTAAGCTGAGACAATGCAGCACAACTGTGAATAGAGAGAGAGTACACTGTCTGAAGGTAAAGTCAAGTTACTGCTGTGTACATAACTGAAGCTGTGAATAAAGGTCATGTTTTAAGAAAGGCTGGAGTCAGACTGAATGTCTGCCTCCAGGCCTGTGGGAATCACAGCTCATTTCCACATATGGTATCATGCATGACATGTTTCTAAAGTTTTGCACAGAAAAAAAAAAAAAGCCTCCAAGAAAGTGTCTGTTGGGAGAACAGAGAGTTGTAAAGAGGACCTATGGTTCTAAATGTAGTACAGAACACAAGGCACCTGTGGCTTTAAAAGTACAGTGTGCAAGGGTGCACAGAACACAGTAGCTTGTGAAAGGGTGTGACTCAGAATCTGCACTGAAGGAAAATAAAAAGTTTAAAAGTTTCAGGTAGTGAGGAAACTGTGAGTAGGCCTGGTTTCAGGGTCAGTCAGGAAGTGATAGGTTTGTATCAGCTAATGGGAGAAGCCTGGCTGGAGGTAGATAAGGATTAGAAGAGATTTAATTAATGCTAGTTATGCAGGCTTTTTAAAGTTTTTTGGGTTTTTTTGCCTTAATAAAAAAAAAAAAAAAGAGAAAGAAACACTCGTGCAGCAAGGCTGTGCTGACCAGGGTGTGGCCCTGGAAAAGCTGCTAGAGTAGGCTGGGACTGCTGGGAGTGCTCACAGCCCATTGTGATATTTAATGTGCAAGTTCTCCCAGTGGCTATCCAGGAATCCTAGTGGAGAGGTCCCCGACTTTACTGCAAAAATCCTACCTTAGTTCATCTTCTTCCTTGAACATCCCAGCACATCCTGGTCCCTTGGTGTTTCTGTGGAGATCCAGTCGGGGGTCTCCCAATCTTGTTCTTCCATCCATAATTTATTAATATTTCCGGGGGACTTCTCTTGGGGAAAAGTAAGTGGGATCAGGCTAATTGTGCGCACTGCAATTACAGTGGGGAAGGAGGATCCAAAAGACTCAGCACTCTGCACAAGCCCAAAAAATACTTCCTAAGTTTAAACTGGATGCATCTCTTCCTTCTCTATTTCTCGCAGCAGGATCCATTAGGGATGTGAATCGTTTTTCAACGATTAAAATTATCGTCCGATAATGTTTATATCGTCTTAAATCGTTATAGAACACGATACAATAGAAATTCTAACGATTTATCGTTAAAAATCGTTAAATCGTGTTAGTGCGCACTAACTCGCGTTAGTGCGCACTAACTCCCCGTTAGTGCGCACTAACTCGATTTAGCGCGCACTAACTGAAAATGATACAAATAAACACTTTCCAGGTCACTGAAGGTCAGTTAGGAATGAATATGTGTTCCTATTGGCTGGCTGCCCTCTTATCTATTGATGTTACCAAGGTTACCACTGAGGTGATGGTTGGGGGGATGGGAAATGGAACTGGAAACTAACGAACACCAACAGAAAATGAAACAAAGTGTTCACACTTCCCAGGTCAGTAAAGGTCACTTAGGAATGAATATGTATGTATGTATTCCTATTGGCTGGCTGTGCTCTTATCTATTGATGTTACCAATATGGTTGGGGGGATGTGAAATGGAAACAGTTGGAAGCTTGACAAAAAAAGTAATGTAATGATCAGCACTCACGTGACTAGAACTTGTTTGTTTATTATTTTTGTTAGCAGGCACCTGAAATGCTAGTGCATGTTGAATTTGCCAATCACTGTGCATTTTAGAAAGGTGGTCCTGGCTGGAACTGTACACAGTTCAAATATATGTAATTGATTGTTGGTAAGTGTATTTTTTAAGTAGCCACACTGGCACCAGTATGTTTACTTTTCCTCCTACTTAACTCACTAGCTCAGCTTTGTAAGAAGGGCTTCTCTGCTTGTGTGTTGTTTTTGTATGGTGTGAGGAGAGCAGAAACATCAGATCTTTATTCAATCTACTACAGTCATCTCTTACAGTGCCCTATCCCTATTAATACCAGGAGTGTTGTGATCTTCCTGCACACAGTGCCCTAACCCTGATACCAGTCTGAGACAGCTCCCTCCCTGCATTACTAGTGAGAGGCTGGCTTCACAGACAGGGGGGAGCTGCCTGACCCTCACTCCTGACTTCCCCCATGTCCCAGCTAGTGAATGGTGTGTGGGTGAGGGGGGGGGGAGGATGGTGAAGTCTGAGACAGCTCCCTCCCTGCATTACTAGTGAGAGGCTGGCTTCACAGACAGGGGGGAGCTGCCTGACCCTCACTCCTGACTTCCCCCATGTCCCAGCTAGTGAATGGTGTGTGGGTGAGGGGGGGGGGAGGATGGTGAAGTCTGAGACAGCTCCCTCCCTGCATTACTAGTGAGAGGCTGGCTTCACAGACAGGGGGGAGCTGCCTGACCCTCACTCCTGACTTCCCCCATGTCCCAGCTAGTGAATGGTGTGTGGGTGAGGGGGGGGGGAGGATGGTGAAGTCTGAGACAGCTCCCTCCCTGCATTACTAGTGAGAGGCTGGCTTCACAGACAGGGGGGAGCTGCCTGACCCTCACTCCTGACTTCCCCCATGTCCCAGCTAGTGAATGGTGTGTGGGTGAGGGGGGGGGGTGGATGGTGAAGTCTGAGACAGCTCCGTCCCTGCATTACTAGTGAGAGGCTGGCTTCACAGACAGGGGGGAGCTGCCTGACCCTCACTCCTGACTTCCCCCATGTCCCAGCTAGTGAATGGCGTGTGGGTGAGGGGGGGGGGGGGAGGATGGTGAAGTCTGAGACAGCTCCCTCCCTGCATTACTAGTGAGAGGCTGGCTTCACAGACAGGGGGGAGCTGCCTGACCCTCACTCCTGACTTCCCCCATGTCCCAGCTAGTGAATGGTGTGTGGGTGAGGGGGGGGGGGTGGATGGTGAAGTCTGAGACAGCTCCCTCCCTGCATTACTAGTGAGAGGCTGGCTTCACAGACAGGGGGGAGCTGCCTGACCCTCACTCCTGACTTCCCCCATGTCCCAGCTAGTGAATGGTGTGTGGGTAAGGGGGGGGGGGGAGGATGGTGAAGTCTGAGAGAGCTCCGTCCCTGCATTACTAGTGAGAGGCTGGCTTCACAGACAGGGGGGAGCTGCCTGACCCTCACTCCTGACTTCCCCCATGTCCCAGCTAGTGAATGGTGTGTGGGTGAGGGGGGGGGGAGGATGGTGAAGTCTGAGACAGCTCCCTCCCTGCATTACTAGTGAGAGGCTGGCTTCACAGACAGGGGGGAGCTGCCTGACCCTCACTCCTGACTTCCCCCATGTCCCAGCTAGTGAATGGTGTGTGGGTGAGGGGGGGGGGGGGGGGAGGATGGTGAAGTCTGAGACAGCCCCCTCCCTGCATTACTAGTGAGAGGCTGGCTTCACAGACAGGGGGGAGCTGCCTGACCCTCACTCCTGACTTCCCCCATGTCCCAGCTAGTGAATGGTGTGTGGGTAAGGGGGGGGGGGGGGGAGGATGGTGAAGTCTGAGACAGCTCCGTCCCTGCATTACTAGTGAGAGGCTGGCTTCACAGACAGGGGGGAGCTGCCTGACCCTCACTCTTGACTTCCCCCATGTCCCAGCTAGTGAAAGGTGTGTGGGTGAGGGGGGGGGGGGGAGGATGGTGAAGTCTGAGACAGCTCCCTCCCTGCATTACTAGTGAGAGGCTGGCTTCACAGACAGGGGGGAGCTGCCTGACCCTCACTCCTGACTTCCCCCATGTCCCAGCTAGTGAATGGTGTGTGGGTGAGGGGGGGGGGGGTGGATGGTGAAGTCTGAGACAGCTCCCTCCCTGCATTACTAGTGAGAGGCTGGCTTCACAGACAGGGGGGAGCTGCCTGACCCTCACTCCTGACTTCCCCCATGGCCCAGCTAGTGAATGGTGTGTGGGTAAGGGGGGGGGGGGAGGATGGTGAAGTCTGAGACAGCTCCGTCCCTGCATTACTAGTGAGAGGCTGGCTTCACAGACAGGGGGGAGCTGCCTGACCCTCACTCCTGACTTCCCCCATGTCCCAGCTAGTGAATGGTGTGTGGGTGAGGGGGGGGGAGGATGGTGAAGTCTGAGACAGCTCCCTCCCTGCATTACTAGTGAGAGGCTGGCTTCACAGACAGGGGGGAGCTGCCTGACCCTCACTCCTGACTTCCCCCATGTCCCAGCTAGTGAATGGTGTGTGGGTGAGGGGGGGGGGGGAGGATGGTGAAGTCTGAGACAGCTCCCTCCCTGCATTACTAGTGAGAGGCTGGCTTCACAGACAGGGGGGAGCTGCCTGACCCTCACTCCTGACTTCCCCCATGTCCCAGCTAGTGAATGGTGTGTGGGTGAGGGGGGGGGAGGATGGTGAAGTCTGAGACAGCTCCCTCCCTGCATTACTAGTGAGAGGCTGGCTTCACAGACAGGGGGGAGCTGCCTGTCCCTCACTCCTGACTTCCCCCATGTCCCAGCTAGTGAATGGTGTGTGGGTGAGGGGGGGGGTGGATGGTGAAGTCTGAGACAGCTCCCTCCCTGCATTACTAGTGAGAGGCTGGCTTCACAGACAGGGGGGAGCTGCCTGACCCTCACTCCTGACTTCCCCCATGTCCCAGCTAGTGAATGGTGTGTGGGTAAGGGGGGGGGGGAGGATGGTGAAGTCTGAGACAGCTCCCTCCCTGCATTACTAGTGAGAGGCTGGCTTCACAGACAGGGGGGAGCTGCCTGACCCTCACTCCTCCGGGGTATTGTGATCTTCCTGCACACAGTGCCCTATCCCTGACACCAGGGGTGTTGTGATCTTCCTGCATGCAGTGCCCTATCCCTATTAATACCAGGAGTGTTGTGATCTTCCTGCATGCAGTGCCCTATCCCTATTAATACCAGGAGTGTTGTGATCTTCCTGCATGCAGTGCCCTATCCCTGATATCGGGATGTGTGCAAGAAGATCACAACACCCCCGGTATCAGGAATAGGGCACTGTGTGCAGGAAGATCACAACACCCCCAGTATCAGGAATAGGGCACTGTGTGCAGGAAGATCACAACACCCCTGGTATTAGGGATAGGGCACTGTGTGCAGGAAGATCACAACACTCCTGGTATTAATAGGGATAGGGCACTGTGTGCAGGAAGATCACAATACCCCTGGTATCAGGGTTAGGGCACAAGTTCTAGTCACATTGACTGATCACATTACTTGTTTTGTCAAGCTACCAACTGTTTCCATTTCCCATCCCCCATATACTGTCAGTAGGAAACTTGGTAACATGAATAAATAAGAGGGCAGCCAATAGGAATACATATTCATTCCTAAACTGACCTTAACTGACCTGAAAAGTGTCAAATTGTATCATTTTCAGTTAGTGCGCACTAACTCCCAGTTAGTGCGCACTAACTCGAGTTAGTGCGCACTAATCGGAAAAAACGATTTTTAACGATTTTTTAACTAAAAAATCGTGTCTAAGACGATTTTCTTGCCCTGCCACACGATTTCTATCATTAAGACGATATGGAAAACGATTCACATCCCTAGGATCCATCACTGGTGCTTAGAGTCACTGGGGCCATAAAAACTGGTTCCATCTAGTTAATTGGGAAAGGGGTGTGCAGCTACCTGTATTGGAAACAGGTTCTCTAAGCACATGTTGTCCTGGATGCAAGACTGACCAGAGGCTTTTTAAAAGAGCTCAGCAGCAGATACGTTTTAAAAATACATAATTAATCCATCTTCTAACTCTCTCCTTCCTCTTCTCGTTGTGAGGTTAGAAGATTGTTTTTGCTGGCAAGCAGTTTTCATTAGTTTACAAGTTTTTGTTGTGCTGTAAGCTGTAGGTGTGATTGAATAAGCTTTACAGAAAAAAAAGAAAAAAACTATATATAGAAAAAAGCTTTTATATAGATACTGTTCTTTCTTTTCAGTCTTTTCTCTGGTTTACTGTTTGAATTTAGTGTTGCCTGGCTGAGTATACTGACATTGGCTTTAATGTTTTTAAATCAAAACATAGTCACTGGGTGCCATAAAAACTGGTTCCATCTAGTTATTTGGTTGAGGGGTGTACAGCTTCCTGTACTGGAGACAGGTTCTCTAAGCATATGTTGTGAGAAATAACACTTTTTTTTTTTAGTTGAGGTAGAGTGGGAAAAGCTTTTATTGTGTGATAGCAGGAGTTATTGCACGTGATAAAATTAGGCTTTCTCTCTGACACACCTAACAGCCTTGGTGAGCCAATAAAAGACATGTTTTGTTACCTGCCCTGTCTTCCTACAGCTAGTATGTTAGGTGGCAGTGTACTAGGATTGGGACCCTGGATACTTCAGCAACAACCCTAATGAGAAACGGAAGCTCAAACTCCTCCTAGGGAAATACCCACACTAGAGTGTGAGCTGCAAGTACCACTGAGGAGCAGGATGGCCCCTGTCAGGGCTTTCAATGCAAGAAAGCACCCAGGAGGTATCGGGAGCACATCTTTCATCTCCATACCACATTGCTAAGTATGGCAGAGGAGCACGTGGTTAAGAGGTATCTCCAGGGATCTCCATGGATTTATATCATTAACTCTGAGGGGAACTTGATCCAGCCACAGAAAATTCTCACGCTAAACCAGGGCTTGCTAAACTATTGTGCAACCTGTGTTTTATGGCAACTGGCTCATTCCAAATAATAGTTAGGGTCATCAGAGGAATATCTCAAACATCTTTTTCTCACAGTTTGTGCCAGGTCCTAAGAGCTGTATGCAGCCATATTCATTGCTACACAAGATTCCCTCTTAAAATCAAGACTTGCTGAACTTGAAGCTAAGTTTTTGTGCCGTAGCGAACTTTCCACATGTTCAGAGAGCTTTAGACTGTACTCATGTAGCCTTCATCCCACTCTGTCGCTGGAAGGAGATTTACCACACCAAAAGCTCTTTCACTCCCTCAATGCACAAATGATGTAATTTCACTCATGGACTATAATTTCACTCATGGACTACCTACTCTCTGGTATTGATAAAGGCCAAGCATATTTACTAATCCTCCTTGACTTCTCGGCGGCCTTTGACACCGTCAACCACGCCCTTCTTCTAAAACAGCTGGCAAACATTGGTTTAACAGGTGCCACACTAAACTGGTTCAAAACATTTCTAGAAAACAGAGGATACAGAGTCAAAATTCATAATAAAGAATCCCAATACCACCCTTCTAATAGAGGAGTGCCGCAAGGATCATCACTTTCACCCACCCTTTTCAATGTCTACCTGCTACCACTCTGCCAACTACTAACAAAATTAAGCCTGAAACATTTCCTTTTTGCAGACGACGTACAGATCGTAATCCCTATAAAAGAATCAATCTCAAAAACAATGGAATACTGGGACAGTTGCCTATTAGAAATTAAACTTCTCCTCAACAGTCTAAACCTTGTACTCAATGCTTCGAAAACAGAATTCCTGCTCATATCACCGGAAAACAATAACACACTTCCTAAACCACCCACACTCCTTCAAACAACCCACGTAAGAGACTTAGGAGCCATCCTAGACAATCGTCTCAACCTCAAAACATTCATTAACCAAACCACCAAAGATTGCTTCTACAAATTACATATCCTGAAAAGAATAAAACCGCTGTTTCACACTCAGGACTTCAGAACAATCTTGCAAGCAATAATATTTTCCAAACTAGATTATTGCAACTCATTACTATTAGGCCTCCCAGCTTCTTACACCAAACCTTTACAAATGGTTCAGAACTCTGCAGCCAGAGTCCTTACAAATTCCAGGAAAATTGACCACATTTCACCTATTCTCAAAAACCTCCATTGGCTTCCGATCCACTATAGAATCATGTACAAAACCATTAACATCATTTACAAAACTATCAACCAACACACGCAACTCGACCTACAAATACCACTTAAAAAATTCACCTCCGCCAGGCCTATCAGGGAACACTACAAAGAGTCACTCCAAATTCCAAAGGCCAAAACCTACCAACATAAATCCTTGAGTCTCAGAGCCTTCTCATCAGCAGGTCCAGCTCTCTGGAACTCGATCCCACCTGATTTGAGACAAGAGCCATGCTCTTTAACATTTAGGAAAAGACTAAAAACTTGGCTTTTCAAAAAAGCATTTCCAAGCCTTGAATAAAACCTCCTCTCACTAGCACTAACTTGTATGCAATAATGGAATGTAAACACGAATCAACCAACCTCAAACCCTCTCTCACTAATTCCTGCTGCATATTTATCATACTATTACCATTCACAACTGTGTCATATTTATTCATTTGATTACCTATGTACCGTTTCATAGTCTTATTTTTTCACTTGCTATTCTAATGTATCAATAGGCTGAAATGTAAATATTGTGCTGTTCAATTTCTCCCCTTCCATCCCAAGTTTATTTTCCTTGTTTTTTGTAACTTTCCCTCTCCCTTTTTCTGATTCACTGTATTTAAAGTTCAAGGTTCTTATTGAAAATATTGTTTTTTACGTTATGTTATGCTTTACACTCCTTGTTATTTGTAAACCGGGTTGATGTGATGCCTATCATGAAACTCGGTATAACAAAAACAATAAATAAATAAATAAACAAATAAATGTGTGATGCTCAAATGCACATCCTTAATGTGGTGGCCAGGTTCCCAGGAGCTGCACATGATTCCTTTATATTTGGACAATCTGGACTGTTTGAACAATCAGAAGACGGTCTCTATGGTGATAGTTGGCTAATAGAATAAAGCACTGTTCTTATCTATTATCCCTCTCGAGCTATGTGTTTACAGCAAATAGCAGTAACATTGGGGTGAAATAGATATGTGACTGCATCAGTTATATGACAAGTGACTTGCACATTTATGTAAATAAGCCATAATGGCAAAGTCCAGGTTTCTCTTTTGATGCTCTATAGGCCTGCCAATGAAGCATGCCCTTACAGTACAGTTCCCAGTAAGGACAGCATGTGACCAAGCAATTTCAACTTGCTTACTTAAAATGAGTGGCTGCTCAAATCCTCTCTCTTGGAGCTGTTGAAATGTTGCTTGACAACCAAAGCCTATTAGAGTCCTCAGTGCAGGTACCCAGTTCAGGTGTGCCCTGTTAATGCTCTCTGTCAACTCAGAGCTAATGATGCCCATATCAGTATCCACTCCAGTCTTGATTGACTGTCATTTTAATTATTGGGTTACTTTGTGTTGTGTCTGCTATTTTGAAATATTTTATTGGTATTTGGACAATTTTTACTCATTTTTATGAGTTTTTAATTGTTGGATGTTATTCTGTTCATCAGCTGATTTGAAAAATTTATTAGTATAGTTTTACAATTATTTCTGTGTTGGGATCTATAACAGGTTAGCTTATTCTGTTTTCCTAATAGGAGGTGTATTAATGTTTATGGCCTGGTTTAATATTTGTATTGTTGCCTTTTCATAGAAGGGATTGTTACTGTTTGAGTGTGTTCCATAATGCAGTTGTAACTTTGTGCAAATTACTTATACATTTAGCCTCATGATGGTCACATGTTCAGTGTGTCATACATGTGAGAACCATCTGTCAGGTATGTCCTGACCAAAAAAAGGTTGAAAACCACTGTTCTAGAATGAAATGCATATTCCTGCATGAAGCTGAAAAACTGCTAAGCATTTTTATGCTGTGCACTAACAAGCTAATTTTCAAAGAAATTATGTGCATATAATTAACATATATGTGCTTAAATAGCTTATATTCACATACATGCACATTACATTTTGGTTTCCTGCACACATTTACTTGGGTAAAAAAGGGGCAGGATAGAGAAGTTCTGGACGGGGCCAAGATGTATGCACATAAGTTGCTATTTCATAAGAGATTTACATTAACATATTAGGTCAATTACTGTATTTGTGCAATTTTACACCTGCTAATTAGCTAGCACAATTGATATCAGACTCATCTGTTGTCTGTTATTATTGGATGGGTGGTCTCGGTGAACTGGAGATGGTCTGGGTGAACTAGCAGAGATATAGGCAAACGTGATTTCAGATATACACACACATTTAAAATACCTAAGTCCATGTTTAAATCAGGGTTTTATGTAAAAAAGTTATATTTTTTAATGTGTAAAATATAAATTCATATGTTTATAAAATAGGTAGACAATGCATTGCAAATATTCACACATTCTGAAACATGCACACACATGGGGCAGATATATGCATATTTTGTAATGTGTGGACTAGATATGCACAGATCATATAATTATAGTATATCTCCACATGCACATACATGTTCATATATGTGGCATGCATAGATCCTTGAAAGTTACGTTTTATATACTAGTTAAAGCAGAAACTCATTATATGAGGAAATGATATTCTTAAAACCATCTAGAGATTAGTACAAAATAATTATGTAAAGAAATGCATGAGGGAAGTAGAATATCTCATTTACAATGAAATTTGCTTTTGAACAGCAAATTATGTTTCTAGAAGAAAGCATAGGTCTGCAATCTTGATCTGTGGTGTGCAAATGTGAGACAAATTGAACTCCTTATCTATCCTCCTCATTTAAATCATTTTAATTACACAAGGCCTGATATGGTACTCTCAGAGTTTTTAATTCTAAAAATGCAAAATACTTGCAATATTTTCCTATCTCCCAGTGTGAGCGGCATTTTTATTAATCTTGTATGGAACCTATAATGTTATTTTGGCTACTGGTCAGATTAGGGATGCCATGGTCAAATAGTATCTTAAAACTTTGAAGCTCTATGTTGAGGTTGTATTTTACATCATTTAAGATACAGATGGATAACTTAATTAAAATGGTCTTCCAGAAGATGAAAAACAATATAGGTCAATTAATATTTCCAAACTTATTCTAAAATTACCACTTTTAGGGAAGATAGCAAAAAACTTGATCATGCAGCTCCCATAAACATTAGATATAGGCGTTTATACGGGTGATACAAGTTTTCTGCTACAGTAGTGATAACTCTAAATACAAAGTAGCTATATTAACAGTGCCATGACTGAAGTGCAGGTGTGCCATGGATACATTCTCCTTTTCTCTTTCACTCCTGGCCTGCAGGATGTCTTCCCGCCAGCTGGGGGCATGAGAGAGCAGTGCATATCAGCAGCTGCTCCTGCTTTCCCCTCTGCTGGCTCTCCTCGGCAACAGGTGATGCCAGGGGGTGGAGGGAATGGGAAGAAAAGGTGATGTTAGGGGGTGGGGGAGATGGAAGATTAATGATGATGTCAGTGGAGGAGTAGAGTGGAGAGAAAAGGAAGGTGATGATGCCAGGGGATGAGGGCGAGGGAAGATGATGATGATGATGATGATGCCAGGGAGAGGGAAAATGATACCAGGGGGTGAAGATAAAGGGACGAGAGTGTGATTGGCATTGGGGAATGGAGGGAGAGGAAGAGAAAGTGATGATGCCAGGGAATGGAGAGAGAGATAAATTGATGATGCCAGGGGGTGACGGAGAGGGATGGAGGCAGAGGAAAGGTAATAATGTCAAGGGAGAGGGAAGGTGATGATGATGTTAGGTGAAGGGAGAGGAAAGGATAGGGGGTGGGGAAGAGGAGGTGGAAGGGGGAAGGTGGTGATGTTGCCTGGGGATGGGGAAGAGGGATGATGATAATGATGCAAGGGAGGGAGAAAAGGTGGTGGCAGAGGGAAGGTGATGATGCCAGGGAGTAGGGGAGACAAATAGAAAGGAAAGGGAAGGTGGTGATGATGATGATGATACTGGGGGTAAGGAGGTGGGGAGAAAAGGTGATTTTGATGCCAGGGAATGAATGAGGGGGAAGAGATGGTGAGAGAGGGAAGGTGATGATGATAATGCCAGAGGCGTGAGGGTAGGGAAGGGAGGAAGATGAAGATGCGAGGGGAACGGCATGATTATGATGCTGGGGAAAGAGGGAAGGGGAAAGGTGATGATGCTAAAGGGTGGGGGGGGGGGGGAGAGAAGAGAAAATAATGATGGGGAATGGGTGGTGTGTCACAAGGAAGTGACCCCTGTGCCAGGTGTGCCACAAAACAAAAAAGTTGGGGAACCACTGGTCTAGAGCACCAAACATTTGGGGGAACAGAATCACACCAGCATGAAGCTAAGAGGGGTGCTGTGCCAGAAAAAATACTATCAAAGAAGAGAGAGTTATGCTGGAGCCACTGCCACTGGTAGAAGAGAACACTTTTCTTATGATATATTGGGGGAAGGGGTTGCCTGACCAAAGGTTTGCCTAGGGTGCCAAATACTCTTGCACCCGCCCTGTGTGTATTAATAGTATGTCTCAAACATAATATTTGAGATAATACTGAATATTATATGATAACTAGGTCAAATATGTTCCACCACATTATTGTGCACCCAGAATATGAGTTTCACTTACAGGGTCGGATTGTGGGAAAATAGTGGCCAGGGGGATTTTTCTCCATACTGGCCCATGGATATCCAATTACACATACAATTTGGTGAGTCACCAAATACAGAATAAAGGGACCATAAAATATACACAGAAATGCACAGACAAACTGAACTGGAAATCACAAGTTAGACTGTATATAATGCAGCAATGGAAAAACAGAAAATACTAGGGATGTGAATCGTTTTTCGACGATTAAAATTATCGTCCGATAATTTTAATATCGTCTTAAACCGTTATGGAACACAATACAATAGAGATTCTAACGATTTATCGTTATAAATCGTTAGAATCGTGAGCCGGCACACTAAAACCCCCTAAAACCCACCCCCGACCCTTTAAATTAAATCTCCCACCCTCCCGAACCCCCCCCCAAATGACTTAAATAACCTGGGTGTCCAGCGGCGGTCCGGAACGGCAGCGGTCCGGAACGGGCTCCTGCTATTGAATCTTGTTGTCTTCAGCCTGCGCCATTTTCCAAAATGGCGCCGAAAATGGCGGCGGCCATAGAACAACACGATTCCACGGCAGGAGGTCCTTCCGGACCCCCGCTGGACTTTTGGCAAGTCTTGTGTGGGTCAGGAGGCCCCCCCCAAGCTGGCCAAAAGTTCCTGGAGGTCCAGCGGGGGTCAGGGAGCGATTTCCCGCCGCGAATCGTTTTTCGTACGGAAAATGGCGCCGGCAGGAGATCGACTGCAGGAGGTCGTTCAGCGAGGCGCCGGAACCCTTGCTGAACGACCTCCTGCAGTCGATCTCCTGCCGGCGCCATTTTCCGTACGGAAAACGATTTGCGGCGGGAAATCGCTCCCTGACCCCCGCTGGACCTCCAGGAACTTTTGGCCAGCTTGGGGGGGGCCTCCTGACCCCCACAAGACTTGCCAAAAGTCCAGCGGGGGTCCGGAAGGACCTCCTGCTGTGGAATCGTGTTGTTCTATGGCCGCCGCCATTTTTCGGCGCCATTTTGGAAAATGGCGCCGGCTGAAGACAACAAGATTCAATAGCAGGAGCCCGTTCCGGACCGCCGCTGGACACCCAGGTTATTTAAGTCATTTGGGGGGGGTTCGGGAGGGTGGGAGATTTAATTTAAAGGGTCGGGGGTGGGTTTTAGGGGGTTTTAATGTGCCGGCTCACGATTTTACGATTTTTCACGATATTTTACCCCCCCAAACGGCAACAATACGATTCCCTCCCCCTCCCAGCCGAAATCGATCGTTAAGACGATCGAGGACACGATTCACATCTCTAGAAAATACCATCATTCCTCATAAAACATCAAAGAATAAAATCAAGAAATATAAAACATCACAATAGGAAAATCATACTAAAAATATATATTTCAAAACTGCTGATGAATAGTAGGGATGTGAATTGTTTTTTGACGATTTAAAATATTGTCCGATATATTTTAAATCGTCAAAAATCGTTAGAGCCGCGATACAATAACAATTGCCCCGATTTATCGTCAAAAAATCGTAAATCGGGGGAAGGGGGAGGGGAAGGGGGAGGGCGGGAAAACCGGCACACTAAAACAACCCTAAAACCCACCCCGACCCTTTAAAATAAATCCCCCACCCTCCCGAACCCCCCCAAAATGCCTTAAATTACCCGGGGTCCAGAGGAAGGGTCCCGGTGTGATCTTTTACTCTCGGACCTCTGTGCGTTGTAGAAATGGCGCCAGCGCTACCTTTGACCTGTCATATGACAGGTCAAAGGTAGCGCCGGCGCCATTTTGTTTTTTTGTCCCCCGACGTCAGGAGCGTAGGAGATCGCTCCCGGACCCCCGCTGGACCCCCAGGGACTTTTGGCCAGCTTGGGGGGGCCTCCTGACCCCCACAAGACTTGCCAAAAGTCCAGCGGGGGTCCGGAATGATCTCCTACCACGAATCGTTTTTCCGTACGGAAAAACGATTCGACTGCAGAAGGTCGTTCCGGACCCCCGCTGGACCCCCAGGGACTTTTGGCCAGCTTGGGGGGGCCTCCTGACGCCCACAAGACTTGCCAAAAGTCCAGTGGGGGTCCGGAACGACCTCCTGCAGTCGAATCATGTTGCCATACGGCCGGCGCCATTTTCGCGCCGGCCGTACGGCAACACAGAGGTTCGGGAGGGTTCGGGAGGGTGGGTAATTTATTTTAAAGGGTCGGGGTGGGTTTTAGGGATGTTTTAGTGTGCCGGTTTTCGATTTACACGATTTACACGATATTTAAAAAACCCAAACTGCGACGATCCGATTCCCTCCCCCTCCCAGCCGAAATCGATCGTTAAGACGATCGATCATACGATTCACATCTCTAATGAATAGAACCTCTAGTAATTTAACTTGGGGAAATTTTCAAAAATTTGTATATAACACCAATAAAATATTTCAAAAAGAGCAGACATCAAATAATATTCAATAATTAAAACTAATAAGGATTTTAAAAAGCCCCCTGCTGTCCCCTTCTGAGGGAGCTCTTGATTTCCAGTCACCCTGATATTGTCGAGGATTAGGAGGTTATCCTCTCTCTCTCACACATACTCACATGTCCATTCTCTCTCACACATACACTGTCACATACATACACATTCATGCTCTTATATTCACCATAACCTCTCGCTCTCACTGACACTGACTCACTCAGGCTCTAAGACACTCTCTCCCCCTCCACACACAAACTCTTACTCCCTTGGATTTTCTCATACATACTCATGCTCTCACACTCACTGGCTCCCTCACGTACACACAAACACACACACCCAGGCAAGCTCCCAGTCATTCTCACACACACACACACACACACACACACTGACCCCCAGGCAGGCTCCCATTCATTTTCACACCACTACTTCCCCATCCCCCAGGCATGCACACATTCATTCTCACACACACGACTCCCAGGCAGGCACCCATGCATTCACACACATACACCCCCAAGCAGAGTCCCATTCATACACATGCACACACTAAAGGCAGACCCCCCTCTCTTTTGCCAACAACCTCTGAATCTCTCTCAGTCCTCTGCTGCCACTGTCACTGCTGCCACATGGCTATTGGGGAGGTGCCGATTGCTGCTACTGACACTGAAGCCCATTCTGCTGCCTCCTCTGTGCAGGCCCCATGGGCTTCCACTTTCTCCATGCTGATCTCGTACATTGTGAGATCCGCATAGTGAAAGTGTTATTCTTGCACATTCCCAAAGATTACATGTACCAATCACTAAAAAGTAATTTTTTTTTTTACCTTTGCTGTCTGATCTTAGTTTTCTAATTGATTGGTCACAGGCTTTTTTTTTCCACCTTCCCTTTCTTATTTGTTTTGCCGATTCCTTTTATATTGCCTTTTTTTCTGTTTCTTTTCTCTCCATTTTCTTCCCTCAAACACACAGTCAGGTTCTCATTCTCACATGCATTTCTCTCTCTCACACACACACACAGGCTCTCACTGTCACATGCTCTCTCATATAAAATCATTCATACACAGTCTCTCACTCCCACATGCTGTCTTGCTCAAGCACAGCTCTCACTGTCACATGCTGTCTCTCATACAATCATTCATACACAGTCTCTCACTGGCACATGCTGTCTGACTCTCTCTCTCTCACACACACACACACAGAGGCTCTCTCTCACTCCCACATGTTGTCTCAAGCTCAGGCTCTCACTGTCACATGCTATCTCTCATACAATCATTCATACACACAGGCTCTCACTGTCACATACTGTCTCTCTCTCACACACAGAGGCTCTCACATGCTGTCTCTGCAAACATTCAGGTCCTCACTCCCACACACAATCTCTCAACTCATGTCATACACGCACACACACACACTCTACAGACCCTCAGCCTCTCTCTCACCTCTGGGCCTCCTTTTTGCGGGTCGCCACAGGATTGGCTCTGCAGCAGCCCTGATCTTCTCAGACCACGGCGACTTGAGATTCGCGGCGGCCCGTAAGCGCTGCTCTTCGTCTGCACACGCTGATGTTCCTCCCCCTTCCTGCCCATGCGGCTCCGGCAACGTTTACTTCCGGGGCCGCGCAGGCAGGAAGGAGGAGGAGCATCAGCGCGTTTAAACGCAATGTTTCCGATCTTCCTGTCACAGCGCTGCATGAGCCTACCTGCGCCCGGGGGCATTGGCTCCCCTCGGGATACCACTGCTTGTGGCGGCCCAGGTCTAGTGCTTCCACCGGCCCTGCCCGCAGGTTTCTCTTCGGGCCGCAGTGCCAGCAGACCCTCTTCTTGTCTTTGGCTGGGAAGTTTAAAAAAAAAATCACGTGATGGGAGCGACCGGCCCACCGGGGGAAGCCCAATCCCCCGATAGGCCAATCCGCCCCGGTTCACTTAGTATACAATATTGAGTATTTCATATTTTCAAATCATATATCATACTATTAGTCTTTTGGGGGATAATTTTCAAACTGTATTACTTCTGCATACTTTCCCTTTAAAGCTTGCAACAAGGATAATATGCTCACAGACATTTGCAGCTTTTTTTTTTTTTTTTTTTTAGACTTTTCATGGAAAATAGTTTGCATCAATTTGAAAATGCAGTCTACTGGCATTATTTTCTGATCCTGCCCAAAATACCCATCCTTCTGGGAAAACTTCCCCTAAATGAAGGTTGTGGAAATATGTGCTGTTGATTTGATTGAGGAAAGGCAATTTATAAAAAGTCAATTTACTAGGGATATGTAGTCATTTCAAAATGTCCCTAGCTTTTCTTTGTTTCCTGGGGTTTGTTAGGATAGGCGGCTCATGGGAAAGGCTCTACGAGCCAACTTACTCACCTCTGATGCCATCTGAGGCCTCCTGCAGCAAAGAAACTGCTCTGACTACTAAGGAAGCTCACCTAACTCACACGCCAAATGACTGCTGTCCTATGCGCTCCCCTAGGTGTGTGTGCACCCTATGTACCTGTTCTTAAAGGGGCCATAGCGGGAAAGTCTCCGCGTTTCCCTTTGATGACATCATCAGTCTCTCCATACTTAAGGCTGGCCTGGACATTTCACTGATGCCTCAGCAACAGGTCTTCTGATGTACCTTGAGCCTCAGTGCATGTTGAATTCATTCTGTGTTCATGATTTCTTCTTGCCTCCTTGTCTTGCTTTTGTGTTCCCACCTGCTCTTGTCTTGTCCTCTATCACTTCCTTGCCTCCATGACATGGTCTCTTCCTTGTATTCTTATTCATTTGGCTAGATTCTCCAGATTCTGACCTCTGCCTGGACTTTGACCATCCTTGACTGCCACCTGGACCTGACTTTGCCTTGTCAGCTGACTGCCACATCCTCTGGCTTGTCTTCTCATGTCCACTGTCTGCTGCCTGCCCAGACCTTTGCATGGCCCTGGACTCTCGTTCTCTGGATCACCCTAGGGACTCACCTAAGTTCTGCCAGCTGCCAGAATCCAAGGACTCAACCTGCTGGGAAGCAGCTGTTATAGGTAAATCACCATGTCAACTACAAACAACCAAACCTCGATTCCCCGTCCTATAACATTATCAACTATTTGCCACTTCAGGGGAATTCTTCGATGCGTTGTGATGTTTGGTAGCTATATATGTGTAATAACCACTGAATGGTTATACCCTTCTATAGCATACCGTCTTTTTTCTCAAAAGAAATTTTTTTTGTGTTTTTCTTAATCATTTTTATTTATATTCTATATTTAATTTTTACAGATCAGGACTTTGTCCCGACCCTTTTCTCCACTGCGCTTACTCTCCCTGACGGTCAACCCAACTCCCATATATCATACGCACTTATAAATTCTGTACTTATCTTCTTCAATATTGTGGGCCAAAGCCCACCCAATTGCTGTTAACTTCCTACGTGAGTCAAAGTTGCCTGCCTGAAATTGGCGTGTTTCGACATCAATTGTCTGCTTCAGGGGCTCTGGAGAGCACTGCATAAAACATAACATTTACTACTCAATTGACTTTCTCTATCTCATTTTCATGTGTTACTGTTACCTTCTTCAATATAAAACCAATTCACCAACACATCAATAATTCTTTTTACTTACTTAATAGCATTCTAAAAGTTTTTTGGCGCGTGAATGCAACACTTTGAAGGCGACATTTTGAAAGCTTGACTTCCGGGGGGTGCAGAACCTGATCAGGATCAGAGAAGGTGATAAGTTGAAGACAGCCTTTCAACACCAGAGATGGACACTATGATTATTTGACAATGCCCTTCAGCTTGTGCAATGCCTCCGTAATCTTCCAGTTCATGATTAACAAGATTTTTCAGAACCTTTTCCACTACCTTGTGGTTGTGTACCTAGATGACATTTTTGTCTTCTCTAAGACCTTGGATCAACACCTCAAGGCCCTGCAGAGGTTTCTTGGATTCACAATCTAATATCATCACAGTTTGTTCATGGCTACTCCTCTCTGGCCACACCACTTTCCGCAGTTACTAAAAATGGTGCTAAGACCTGGAACTGGGACAACGAGAGTTTTGACCAAATGAAGCAAGAGTTTACCCAGAATCTTTTCCTACACCATCCTGACCTTACCAGACCTTTTGTGCTGGTGAGGTCAGCCAAGGAACCCTGGTAACTTTTGCTTTTGCTTAATTCTCCAAGAAGTTCTCCCCAGCTGAGAGCAACTACATTATCAGAGACCACGAGGTGCTGGATATCAAACTAGCATTCAAAGAATGGCGGGCACTTTTTAGAGAGTGCCCAACATCCAGTGACCATCTAAACTGACCATATAAATCTGGAGTAGATGTCACAGGCTCAGCAGCTGAATACTTAACAGGCTTGATGGTCCTTTTTTTCAACAGATTCAACTTCACATTACGTTTTCTGTTAAAAACCGGTACATGGATGCCCTGTACCATCCTTTGGCACCATGGACTCTAGGAAGCTATCACAGCACATCATTGACCCAACAAGGTTCATGTGGTGGCCGCAATTCCGGTTCCACTTGTGAAGACAGTGGTTACATAATGGCTCTATGAGCGAGTATTGCATTTGGCCCATGATTTACAGCTAAAGGGTTGTCACCAGGGACCTAAAATCTAGTTTTTCTTCATTTTTGTTGGCCCCAGATGAAGCAGGACATGAAATGGTACATGGTTTCTTGCTTAGTGTGTGCAGTGAACAAGAGCTCTTGAGCTCAACCTTGAGGCCTGTTACAGATATTTCCAGCCCACAAACAACACTGGACCCACTTGGGTACTGATGTTATCACTGACCTCCTCCTCTCTAGTGGTATCATCACAATCTGGGTGGTAATGGATCACTTTTCTAAAATGGCCTCCTCTGTACCCCCTTCCTGGACTTCCTTCAGCACCTGAATTGGATGTTTTACATTCAGCATATCTTTCATCTACATAGACTTTTGATTCACATACTCTCAGACGTGGAGTTCAGTTCATGGCACATTGCTGGAAGAGTTTGTTAAGAAGTTCAACGTTAATTTGGATTTCTCCTCTGCCTATCATCTCCAGAGTAACAGGAAATATGAGCAGGTAAACCAGATGCTCAAGGCTTTCCTTTAGTCATATGTGAATCAGCGCCAAGATAACTGGGCTTCCCTTCTTCCATGGGTGGAGGCCTGCAACAATAACCACATTGTTATCAGCCGTCACCTGCACATGCCCATGCAGCAGCCCATTTCAAGAGACAGATGGATAAGAGATGCTGTTCTGCACCTCAACTCTGGCCCAGGGAATTGGAGAGCTGAGTACCCGGAAACTGCTACTGCATATGCCATCTCTCAAGTTCACTCCGAGGTTTGTGGGACCATTCTCTGTGTCTGTCAAGTCAGGATTATGGTTTACAAACTGAGGTTGCCTCTCACACTCCAGATATATTATATGTTTCATGTCTCCCTCTTGAAGCCCACAGTACTATCCTGTCCATTGAGACAACCTCTCAGGCCTTCTGATGTGGTCATTGAGGACAGGGGTAGCTCAAGGCAATGTGCTGCCTGAAGTGAGGGATGTACACCCTGGAGGAGAGGAGGAGCAGAGAAGATATGATACAGACTTTCAGATATTTGAAAGATTTTAATGATTCATGGTCAACATCAAACCATTTATAATGGAAAAAAATCAATAGAACTAGGGGTCACGATTTGAAGCTCCAGGGAGGAAGACTCAGAACCAATGTCAGGAAGTATTTCTTCATGGAGAGGGTGGTAGATATCTGGCATGCCCTTCCAGAGGAAGTGGTGAAGACTAAAACTGTGAAAGATTTCAAAGCGGTGTGGGATAAACACTGTGGATCCAGAAAGGCTAAAGGATGGGAATGAAAAGTAGAGCCATGGGGGTGGCTTGCTGGAATGTTTACTACCTGGTGATTAGTTACTACCCTTACTCAAAAAAAATACCTTGCATGGTTAATGCAACCCCAACATTGCTCTCTGCTTCAACGATAAAGGGAAATGTGGAAAAGAGGATTTGCATTCAGATAACAACCAAAAAGGACTGAACTTCACAATCTGGGTAAATAAATAAACGTGGGGGTAGCTTGCTTATTACGGAATTACTACCCTAAACCAATTAAGCCTGATACATCACTTTGAATACATATACAGTGCTGCTCTCTGCTTCTACAGCAGGGGGAAAAAGTAGAAAACAGGATTTACATTCAGGCAGCAACCAACAAGGACTGAACTTCACAATCTGGATGAACAATCGTGGGGGTAGCTGCTTATTTCGGTGGTTATACCCTAAACCAATTAAGCCTGATACATCACTTTGAAAGCATATACAGTAGGGATGTGAATCGGACTTCGGACAATTGAAAATATCATACGATATTTTCAAAATCATCAGAAATCGGGGGCTCCCCCAAAATGATAGGAAAACCCCATGATATTGTTCGTGGGGTTCTCATCGTTTTGGGGGAGGGCAGGAAAAATGGCACACAAAAATAACCCCTAAACCCACCCTGATCCTTTAAAACTAATCCCATAGCTTCCCCTACCCTCTCGACCCCCCCAAAAAAACATTTTATAGGTACCTGGTGGTCCAGTGGGGGTCCCGGGAGCGATCTCCCGCTCCCGGGCCGTCGGCTGCCACTAATCAAAATGGCGCCAATGGCCCTTTGCCCTTACCATGTGACAGGGTATCCGTGCCATTGGCCGGCCCCTGTCACATGGAGGAAGCACTGGATGGCCGGCGCCATCTTTAAAAACAGCGCGGGCCATACAGTGCTCCTACCATGTAGCCCCTGTGACATAGTAGTTCAGAAGCTGTTCTGCACCATTTTGAGGAGCAAGGCTGACAATGGCGCACATGTGCACAGAGGAGCAAATGGCAACCGTGACCCCGCTGGACCACCAGGGATGTTCGTAAGTCTTGGGGAGGGATCGGGATGGGGGGGGGGGGTAAAAAAAATTTGCCTCTCTCCCCATGCAAACCCAAAAAATGGATTTTCCCCAAAGTTCGGTGAAAATCCTTTTCGGGTTTGGGGCCCCCGAAACACGAAGAACTAGGCAATTTCGTTGTAATTTCCTAGTTCGTGATAAACAATTGCACATCTCTAGTCTGTAGTGGTTGGCTCCCACAGAGTGATAGTAGTGTAAGGAATGACCACTTGGAGGAAATGTTGAATCCCTGGGCCGATTGCAGATGACAGAGCCCCCAGGAGGAGATCCTGAGAGGAACCATCGGCTAGGCTAGAATATGAAATAAATAAAATAGTTATTTATTAGGCTGGAAGCTGGACCACCAGTGGTCGATGTGTCCGGCAGGGCTGAAGTCCTTCTGATACTGGAATATAATCTCTGGGTTGCTGAACTGTAGAGAGAGACTAGAAGTAGTGAGTAGACAGGGTATACTGGATACAAGATGGTACACTCACAATAGTAGATGTCTGCAATGGTCTCTATGCCACAGAGAGTCTTCAGTACATTCAGGAACAGGAACCGTAGGCGAGCACTGGTTCCTACAAACAGTCTGTAATAAGAACTCACAATAGCTGTATATGAAATGGCTTCTAGAGTAGAAGAGAGTCTGTAAAGGATTCTAGAACATGGGCCCTCGTGGAGCGAGTACCGGTTCCTATCTGCAATCTTGCCAATATAACTCTCGATCTCTGTACCTGCGATAACGTCTTGGACGGAAGGGAGTCTTCAGAGCCATAGGAATGTAGGCCCCGTGGAGAGAGTACCGATTCCTATCTACAATAGGACTCACTGTGTTCATGTCTGCGATCGCTTCCAGGCAATGAAGAGTCTTCTGAGTATTCTGGCAATCTGAAATCAAGAAGAGAGAGCGGAGCCCCCGTGGAGCGGGTACTCCTAGTAAGTTTGAGAAGGCCGAGCAGTGGAGAAGGATTCCCCTCGCTGACTCAGATCGTTGTTGCAAGTATCGTGGACTGCTGAAGCAAGTCCTGATGGAGTTCCTTGCTAACTCGTTAGAGGTTAGCAAACAAAGACCTTTTAAAATGAAAATGGATGACGTCACTACGGGGGAATACCCCCGAGGTTCGCACCCTTGCTGGTACAAATTCTGGAGCATGCGCGCGCGCCCTTATGTCATCAGGAACATGGTGTATCCGTAGTGTCAAGCCAGCCCGGGGACACCGGGACCAAGAGGCAGGGAGAAGCCGCGGCTGCAACTGTCCGTCAGAGCCGAAGGGAGTCACTGCCAATGTAGAGAGCGTGGAGCGAGGGAGAGAAGAGGCATGAACGCAACAATTACAATTACAAAACTGAAAACTACTCATACTAAAAGTGCACTCAAACAATAAAACCACAAACTATGAAAGGCAATGCTGCAAATATTACACCAAGCCTTAAACACCAATACACCTCCTATTATGAAAACAGAACATGCCAGCCTGCTATAGATCCTTACACAGAAACTACATACTAGCAGAATACCTCAGTTCAGTCACATATCCAGAACACAGACAGACCCTCACCAAATATAGAACTGAGGGACCATAAAGTATGATTAGAAACGTGACAAAAACTGAACTGGAAACGACAAGAAGCCAGTCTGTATGCAGTGCAACAATGGAAAAATACAGTAGAAATACCTTTCCTCAAAACAATAAAATCAAGGACTATCAAGCAACCAATCTTAATAGTAAAAATATTAATAACAAGAATAAATATTTCAAAACAGTTGATGAATTGAACAGCTAATAATTAAAATTCATATAAAATTTTATACTTTTTCCCAAATCTCAATAAAATATTTCTAAATAGCAAACACATCAAATAACAGTCAATAATTAAGACTAATAAAGTAAAAAAAAAAAAAATCCACACTTTCCTTACCTGTGAACTTTTGATTTCCATCCACCCTGAGACTGCTGTGGATGGGGCAGGGAGGGGGGTACTTTCTCTTCTCATATTTTATATACTATATAAACACACCCTCACACAGATGCTCTTTCACATGCTCATTCACACACACAGATGCTCTGTCACACACACAACATATGTTCTCCCATACATATAGTATACATGCTCACAAGCTCTCTCACATTTTTTCCTGTGAGCAGATAAGCTCAGCAGGCAGCAGAGCAGAGGGCCCTCATTTTCTCCTGTTGTGCCTGCCTTCTTTGCATCTGCCAGACAACATGGACTCCTTCTCACCTTCTCTGCAGTTGGGGTGGGCTCCATTGGCATCCAGCATGGCATCCTTCTCATTTTCACTGCCAGCAGTTTGGGCTCTTTTGGCAACCTGCTGGACCTCCTTTTCATCTTTGCCACCAGCAGGTTGGGCTCCATCAGCGGCCTGCTCAGCCTCCCTACTTTATCACTGTGAATGGGTTGGGTTCCACCGGCGGCCCATAGGCCCTCTGCAGTCTTTCACCATATCTTCTAGCCCATACACACATCATCTGTTTGTGCCTCAAGGCTCTTCTTTTACCATTTTAGATGAATCCGGTGACAAGCTGAGGTGGCCACCAGAGGAGCATTTTGGATAACAAATTTACTGCTCCATATTGTTCCCACCTGAGGTAACTGCCTCACCCTACTTCATTATAGAACCACCATGTTCGAGGAGGATACTCAATATGAGGTGGAAGAAGTACTCAACTCCAGAAGGGTCCAAAATAGGCTCCAGTGTCTAATCACTTGGAAAAATTATGGACCTGAATAAAATTCCTGGAAGACAATCTCCATCCTCCAAGCCCCCAGGAAACACAAGCCCAGAAGATGGGGAGGGGAAGCTTTGGAGGGGGATATTGTTATGATTGGAGGCTCACGGGATGAACCCACAAGCCACTTTATTCATCCTCGATGCTCCCTGAGGTCTCCCACAGCTTGGACTCTACTCAAAACTGCTACAGCAACTCCACACAATTCACACACTGGCTGACTGCCTCTCCTTCCGGTTCCCCCTAGGCATGCGTGTGTGCCCAATGTCACTGTTCTTAAAGAGGCCATGGCGGGAAGGTCCCTGTGGCACTCTTTCATGACATCAGTGTTCTCTCCCTCCTTAAGGCTAGTCTGGAGACTTCACGGCACCTCAGGAACACGTCTCCTGATATGCCTCGAACCTCAGTGCATGTTGACTTTGTTCTGTGTTCATGTCTTGTTCCTGCACTCCTGTGCTCCTGCCTAGTTCTTGCCTCTGTGTCTTGCTTATGTGTGTTCCCACTTGCCTTGTCTTGCCATCCAACCATCTCTCCCTTGCCTCCACATTGTGGTCTCTGTCCTTTTCTTATTATTCTCTTGGCTAGATTCCTTGAATTCTGACCTCTGCCTGGACTTTGACCATCCATGACTGCCACTTAGACCTGACCTTCTGTTTTGGATTTGACATTGCCTTGTCTGCTGCCTACATCATCCTCCTGCTTGTCTTCTCATGTACTCTGTCTGCTGCCTACCTAGTCCTTTACATGCCCTGGACTCACCTAGGTTCTGTTGGATACCAGACCCCAATGATCAATCTGTTAGGGAGACAGCTGGTATAAGAAAAGCTCCAGCCATTCTTGCCACAGGGCATATCTACCAGCTGTCTGTGTGGGCTTGCTCCCTAGGCTTCTCCATCCATGCCACAACACCAAGCGTCCACCCATTCTGGATACATTACAGTGTATATCCCCCATCAACTAATTAAATCTTACTTATTTTCTTCCATGTGCTCCCCATTATTTCAGTGCTTACTCTGAATGGGTGATAATTAAGCCCCAGAGCACATGGTTGACCTTTAAACCCAGTGTGAGTTGGGTACACCTGTATTCTAGCCATACACCTGGTTCCCAGTCAACTAGCAGCCTGTAGCTTGTGACATTTGGTGCAAGAGAGTTTGTGCTCTCTGCCCACTAAATCTGGTGGCCTTGGCCCAAGCCACTGCCCCCATGGCTCTTCTCTGACTGCCCTGGCAGGAGTGAAGGTCAGTGGATGCTTTTAGTCAGTTAACCTGTTTGGCCGGCCATAAATCTGGTTTCCAGTGGGCCAGCGGCACATGGATTGTGGTGACTACTTTGGAGAGTCTGCACTCTCATTCCACTAAGTCCAGTGGCCCTAGCCCAGGCTTTTGCCATGTGGGTCTTCCCTGACTGGACCGTGAGATTCCAATTTTTCTTACCCAGTGAGCGTGATGTGCAGTGGAAATTTTTAGCCAGTTAACTCTTTGGTTACACTGGAAGTGGGGTGCATCTTTTTGGAAGGTCATAAGCTTGGTTCCCAGTAGGCCAGCGGCATGTGGATTGCAGTGTGGGAGAGTTTATTCTGTCTGTAGGGATGTGCTGTCAATTCAAAACAACACTAGTGGATTGGTTTTTTTCCTGGGATGCTCATCCACCAACAACCAGTTATATCTTACTTATGATCCCCCACTTTCTCCTACTTCATTCATTACCTACTCTGAAGATTTAGCCCCAGAGCACTTGGTTGACCATTAAACCCCAGTGTGAATAGGTGAGAATTAAGCCCCAGTGTGGACTACCTATTCTTACCAACTATTAAGCTCCCCCCATCCTCATTTTCAATCTGGTTCACCAGTCATCTGGCTCTTTTATTTTTCATAGTCATCTTTCTTTTATTTCTGGTGGCTGACTATTAAGCATCCCCCTCCCCCATTCTCCTTACATTCTTCAGCAGCCATGCATTTCTGGTTCTTTGGCTATCTGGTTCTTTTTGTTTCCAGAGGCCAACTATTAAACTCGCCATCCTGCATACAAAGAATTGCATTCCACAGCAGGCATGCCACCCTGGATCTATGACAATCTGATTCTTTTGAACTGCAGGAGGAAAAACCCAGCAACTGAAGCACTTTCTTGGCAGAGTACTTCCCTATCTGTTGGTCCCCAGCCATAATCCTCTTGCAGAAGGTATGATTTCCCATCTGGTTTGGGCAGAAGCAAAAGCTTGGCTCAAGGGATGACTTTCAATAGATTGCAGCAAGGTAGCTGCTCTGCTACATATGAAATCCTGACTCAGTATCTGTTTGTTTATGAAGGATTTGGCACCAGGTTCCCCACAAACATGTAATTCCCTATGGGAGAGAGACGGTCCCCTTTTGTCCACACTCCAATTCCAAGGTAAGTTTCTCTACTCACTCACCAGAGAGCCGGCTATCCCAGACCAATCAAGATCTCTAGCACGGTGGTATCATTCCATTTAGAGGGGATTATGACTTAGAGGCATTCAGTCATAATCCCACACAGATGGTTGCTTTGCCTCATTGGCTCCTCATTCAAACACATACACCTGTGGTTCCTCTCATACTGAGAAGTATTACTATGGCAACAACACATCATCAGTAGTGTAAAACTAACCTGTCTCACAATGATCTAAATGCAGCTCATGTTCCCTATTAGTGGGTGAACAATCCAACGCTTGGTGAATACGGTTTCACAATAATAGGAAGCGCTAACATTGAAAGATCAAAAAGCAACATCACTATAAATGCTTGGCCACCACAAACCAGTTATCCCTGTGGTAACTTTTCTGACACTTCCTGCTTAAAATCCAAAAAGTCAGGGAGACTAAGATGGCTACTGATGTGTTGCCGAGTTCTCTCTCTTCTGAATTACTTTACCTGGATTCAATTGATTCTATAATGCCTTGTATGAAGTGGAAGCCCAAGCTGAGGTGGAACATTACCAATTCTCCCTCACTGGATTTACATCAGCCCCGGATTGAGGGGCTCTTTCCAGAAATTCCAGCAGTCCATGTGCGATGGCCATTGCGGGGTCCGACAGTGTGCAAACACTGCCCCCACTGGCTAAAGAGATCTCTTTAAGCCCCAGAGCACCAACTATACCATCTCTTCATCACTGTGGCCTGCCTGAGCACTCAGACCTTTTATCAGCCTCTTCTGAGATGAGTTGGGGGAGTGTCAATACTGGAGTGAGTGGTAGTGGAGGAAGCTAAGAGCTTTGTTCCATGAACCGCTTCGGTGGCTCTAGACATCGCCAGAGAGGAGTGCCCTATTTTGGGGGCAACTGAAGTGGCTTCCCTTCCAGCTAGGGCCCTGATATCTGCCCCATTCAGTGAGTTGGGTGAAAGAACTGCATTCAGTTGAGATGATTCCGTGCTGGATATTCCAGCTTTAAAAACGGGGATTGTTAATCCTCCTGTGATTACACTAGAAGTTATATGGAATGCTTTGGTGACCCTCAAAGCTTCCATTTCCTCTTTAACTAAGGCTACTATGGATACTAATCATTATGTTTTGGCTAACGCAAATTTGAATTCTTCTTATGGCAATAAGACCCGGACTCCCGCTGGACTTTTTGAAAGTCTTGTGGGGATCAGGAGGGTTGCCAAGACTTGCCAAAAGTCCCTGGTGGTCCAGCGGGGGTCCAGGAGCGACCTCCTACACTCGGACCGTCGGCTGCCAGTAATCAAAATGGCACTGATAGCCTTTGCCATTACTATGTCACAGGGGCTACTGGTGCCATTGGTCAGCCTCTGTCAAATGGTAGGAGCACAAGATGGCACCAATGGCCATGTGAAAGGGGCTGACCAATGGCACCGGTAGACCCTGTGACATAGTAGGTCAAAGGCTATCGGCTCCATTTTGATCGAGGCAGGCCTGAAAGTCAGACGGCAAGGAGGGAGAAAACCCTTGCAGGACCCCGCTGGACCACCAGGGATGTTCGTAAGTCTTGGGGAGGGATCGGGATGGTGAGGGGGGTTGTATTTAATGTATTAAAGTTAATTTTAAAGCTTGGGGTGGGTTTTATTGAGCTTCGTTTTCCCGCGTCATTTTTTGGGCCAGTTTCGTTTTTCCCAATTTAGTTTTTGTTCGTTTTTCCAAAAAACTAACCAAGGAAAAACAAACTTTACCCCGAAGTGTCCGACTCAAAAAATGACCCGGTAGAAAAAAATGAAGCTCATCTCTACTTGTTACATTTGTGTTATATTTCTTGTAATCCTCATATTTTCTGTACAAGGAATTCTTGTGTTTATTTAAAAATGCAAAAATTAGAAAAAATGTAAAAAATAATCCAAAAAGTCAGAAGGATCATGAGGCCTCATATTCATAGTCCTTATTTATACTGAAAATCTAGATTAACAAGCTTTTGTCCTTGTTCTCTACAGAAAGTTTCTTCCTCCCTGAGCTTGCCTTAGGACACTTGAGTTACAGTTTGACATCACCTGCCATTTTCCCCAGAACAAGTTGCACCCAGCACTGAGAGCCACTCAGGGCTTACCTCCCCTGCTTCACTGTCGGGCGGATACAGTACAGTGCACTCCGACGGAGCGCACAGTTAACCCGCCATTGGATGTAATGGCGGGTTATGTTGATGGCCCTATTAGGTATTCCCTCGCGATTCAGAAAACAAAATGTGCAGCCAAGCGGCACATTTTGCTTTCAGAAATTAGCGCCTACCCAAAGGTAGGCGCTAATTTCTTCAGGCACCGGGAAAGTGCACAGAAAAGCAGTAAAAACTGCTTTTCTGGCAGCTGAGCCTGAGCGTGGAGGAAGTACCTGGGTGAGCTGCAGGAGCGAGTTTCCACCAATCCCTTGCCGGCCCTGACGTCATTTCTGGGACCCGAGGCGCCTACAAAATTGGCGCTTTGCGGCGTTCAGGCTGCAGCTGAGCCTGAGCATGGAGGAAGTACCTGGGTGAGCTGCAGGAGCGAGTTTCCACCAATCCCTTGCCAGCCCTGACGTCATTTCTGGGACCCGAGGCGCCTACAAAATCGGCGCTTTGCGCCGTTCAGGCTGCAGCTGAGCCTGAGCGCGGAGGAAGTACCTGGGTGAGCTGCAGGAGCGAGTTTCCAGCAATCCCTTGCCGGCCCTGACGTCATTTCTGGGACCCGAGGTGCCTACAAAATCGGCGCTTTGTGGCGTTCAGGCTGCAGCTGAGCCTGAGCGTGGAGGAAGTACCTGGGTGAGCTGCATGAGCGAGTTTCCACCAATCCCTTGCCAGCCCTGACATCATTTCTGGGAACCGAGGCGCCTACAAAATCGGTGCTTTCCGGCGTTCAGGCTGCAGCTGAGCCTGAGCGCGGAGGAAGTACCTCGGTGAGCTGCAGGAGCGAGTTTCCACCAATCCCTTGCCGGCCCTGACGTCATTTCTGGGACCCGAGGCGCCTACAAAATCGGCACTTTGCGGCGTTCAGGCTACAGCTGAGCCTGAGCGTGGAGGAAGTACCTGGGTGAGCTGCAGGAGCCAGTTTCCACCAATCCCTTGCCGGCCCTGACGTCATTTCTGGGACCCGAGGCGCCTACAAAATCGGCGCTTTGCGGCGTTCAGGCTGCAGCTGAGCCTGAGCGTGGAGGAAGTACCTGGGTGAGCTGCAGGAGCGAGTTTCCACCAATCCCTTGCTAGCCCTGACGTCATTTCTGGGACCCGAGGCGCCTACAAAATCGGCGCTTTGCGGCGTTCAGGCTGCAGCTGAGCCTGAGCGTGGAGGAAGTACCTGGGTGAGCTGCAGGAGCGAGTTTCCACCAATCCCTTGCCAGCCCTGACGTCATTTCTGGGACCCGAGGCGCCTACAAAATCGGCGCTTTGCGGCGTTCAGGCTGCAGCTGAGACTGAGCGTGGAGGAAGTACCTGGGTGAGCTGCAGGAGCGAGTTTCCACCAATCCCTTGCCAGCCCTGACGTCATTTCTGGGACCCGAGGCGCCTACAAAATCGGCGCTTTGCGGCGTTCAGGCTGCAGCTGAGCCTGAGCGTGGAGGAAGTACCTGGGTGAGCTGCAGGAGCGAGTTTCCACCAATCCCTTGCTGGCCCTGACATCATTTCTGGGACCCGAGGCGCCTACAAAATCGGCGCTTTACGGCGCACCGCAGCCGCAGGCGCGCGCGGCTTTGTCCGGATTAGTACGGATTAGTGCGGATTGGCGGGGCACTATCTTCGCTATCACTCAGCTGCCACAGAGGTTCAGAATAACATAGTTGTTGGCATATATGCGACCTCTCTTGGAAATTGAAATTCTTTAAAGTTTGTTATGCCTCCTAAACGGAAGGGGAGGGTAAGGGTGTATCCCCAGGTACCCCTCCCATCTCCAATCCAACAAGAGATTGTTCGCTATATGACTAATGCAGCTCTGAAGTCACCAGCAACCAAGGATACTGCAGACCCAGCTCTTATGGGAGAAAGAACTGGGTCATTAGAGGAGGCCTCGCTGAGTCCAAACCTGGGATTGCCACCAATACAGAGGGGACGTGAAACCTCCCCTGGGAATCTAACACAGCAGTTAAACTCCACTGGGTCCAAGTTAATCTTGGTAAATCGTGAAGAAAGCCCTCCAGTGATGGAAGGTGGTGAGGACGAAGCTACAGATTTTCTGGGAGCTTGTTCAACCCCAATTACCAGGACTGGAGGAGAAGATCCTACTCCCAGCCATGAGGTAATAGAGATTCTAACATGCCCTCAGGTGGTAACACTGGAACAGTTGTGGGACTTGATGACTGTAATGAATACTAATATGAAGGGTTTGGAAAAAAAGATAGATCTTATAGCAGGGAATAATCTACAGAGTGTAATGGCAGTACGTGAAGAGGTAAAAAAGTCTGAGGAAAGAATCCAAAAATTAGAGGATACAGAGAAAAAAAATATGGAATTTCAGGCTGTTGTAGCTAAAGATAGAGATTCACTATCGAGAAGATTGGAAACCTATGAAAACAACTCTAAACGTTTAAATTTAAGGATGTTAAATTTCCCAAGGGTGGTAGGCCAAGTTCCCATGGAGACACTATATCAATTTTTGAAGGAAGTTTTATTATTTCCAGAAGATGAATTACCTTTTATAAGTTTTTGCTACTTCCTACCTAAGAGAAGCCCAAATTTGAATACATCAGAGTTACCGTTTCAAGGTAATCTTACCAATTTTCTAGAAAACTCAGAAAGCAGAATAATAGATAGAGGGGTATTACTTGTTGCATTTCAGAATTTATTAGACCTTAATAAGGTTATGAGAAAATATTTTTCAATATACCCCATATCATTCTGTGATAATGTGATAAAGATTTTTCCTGATCTATCATATGCTACACAGCAAAAAAGAAAGGAATTTTTGGTTCACCGTCAGGAAGTTATTTCTATGGGATACTCTTACACTCTGAGATTTCCCTGTAAATGTATGTTAAAGAAGGAACAAGATACTTTTGTGTTTTTCACACCCGATCATTTAAAAAATTTCATCGAACAAAGGAGAACAGTCACTTCTCCTTCACTTCCCAGTGAACCAGACGCTCAATTTTGCCGGTATTCAGTTTCTGAGCCTGTGGCTGTCAGCAGGCTCGAGAACTGTCACCGGCAAAATCGAATGTCTGTTGTCAAACCTGCTGACAGCCACCGCTCTGGTCCAAAAGGAGGCACTAGGGATGCACTAGTGTCCCTAGAGCCTCCTTTTACCTGTTTTTACCACCGGGCCTCATTTAAATACAGAATTGCGCGCACAGGAGAGTGGCCTGTGCGCATGTTTCGCCCGCTCTCCCACGGACTTTACTGTATCGGCCCGTGTGTAAGTGAAAAAATGATGAGTAGTGATATTTCACCATCAGCTCAAAAGCCTCCCACTTATCCTACACCTCTCATTTCACTTCACAGTACCAGAGTAGAGTCAAGCTTAACAGGGCCTTCTTTCTGTGCTGATTCCTCCAAGCTTATTCTCTTGGCTGTGATTTTACTAGATAGTAAGTAGGGACAGTGGCAATCGCGTTCATTCATTCATGTGCATCACTGACTAGATGACAAGGCATTCGGCTACCTTAATAAAGTTATAGTTACTCCTGCCATTTTCCCAAGCTTCATTAAATTTATTCACTCTGACATTAAGAGCACTTGTAATAACTTACATCACATCAACACCCACCAAGAGCCTTTGTGATGATTTGTTTAATTAATCAGATTCTCCTGGCTGCAGCAGTTCTAAGCCAGCTGTTAGGTGCCAGCTGAGGCAAAACATTGTAGCTGGAGCAATCCCCAGGAAGGGTAATGGATTACAACCAGTCACCACAACCCAGGGGAAGCACCTCATCCTGCCGCAGCGCAGGCCCATCCTGCTTCACACTCCAGCCCAACTGATGTAGACCTTACAGCTAATCCTTATCCCGAAGTTACAAATCTGATTTGCTGACTTCCCATACCTACATTGTTCTTAGATGCCAGAGGCTGTTCAACTTGGAAACTTGCAGTGGATATGGGTATGCCCAGCACAAGATTTAAACCCTCTCCCCCAGATTTTCAAGGACCAGTGAGAGCTCTTGGGATGCCACCAAAAACATGGTTCTTTCCATGGCTCAGGCCCCTCTCTCAGGGTGAAATCATTCCAGGGCACCCTGCCTTTCAAAAAGAAAAAGAATTCTCCCTGGGGCTCCCACTAGCTTCTCTAGGATAATTTACATTAGTGCACTGGAAGTCTTGCAGGTTGCAGTACCCTTCTCTGCCACTCTGGGTTTGGGAATATGAATCCGACTCCTTTTCGATCAGCTGAGGGCAATGGAGGCCATCATCTATTAGGGATGTGAATCGTGTCCTCGATCGTCTTAACGATCGATTTCGGCTGGGAGGGGGAGGGAATCGTATTGTTGCCGTTTGGGGGGGTAAAATATCGTGAAAAATCATTAAAAATTGAAAAATCGAAAAATCGAAAAACCGGCACATTAAAACCCCCTAAAACCCACCCCCGACCCTTTAAATTAAATCCCCCACCCTCCCGAACCCCCCCCCAAATAACTTAAATAACCTGGGGTCCAGCGGCGGTCCGGAACGGCAGCGGTCCGGAACGGGCTCCTGCTCCTGAATCTTGTCGTCTTCAGCCAGCGCCATTTTCCAAAATGGCGCCGAAAAATGGCGGCGGCCATAGACGAAAAAGATTGGACGGCAGGAGGTCCTTCCGGACCCCCGCTGGACTTTTGGCAAGTCTCGTGGGGGTCAGGAGGCCCCCCACAAGCTGGCCAAAAGTTCCTGGAGGTCCAGCGGGGGTCAGGGAGCGATTTCCCCGCCGCGAATTGTTTTCGTACGGAAAATGGCGCCGGCAGGAGATCGACTGCAGGAGGTCGTTCAGCGAGGCGCCGGAACCCTCGCTGAACGACCTCCTGCAGTCGATCTCCTGCCGGCGCCATTTTCCGTACGAAAACGATTCGCGGCGGGAAATCGCTCCCTGACCCCCGCTGGACCTCCAGGAACTTTTGGCCAGCTTGTGGGGGGCCTCCTGACCCCCACGAGACTTGCCAAAAGTCCAGCGGGGGTCCGGAAGGACCTCCTGCCGTCCAATCTTTTTCGTCTATGGCCGCCGCCATTTTTCGGCGCCATTTTGGAAAATGGCGCCGGCTGAAGACGACAAGATTCAGGAGCAGGAGCCCGTTCCGGACCGCTGCCGTTCCGGACCGCCACTGGACCCGCAGGTTATTTAAGTTATTGGGGGGGGGTTTGGGAGGGTGGGGGATTTAATTTAAAGGGTCGGGGGTGGGTTTTAGGGGGTTTTAGTGTGCCGGCTCACGATTCTAACGATTTATAACGATAAATCGTTAGAATCTGTATTGTATTGTGTTCCATAACGGTTTAAGACGATATTAAAATTATCGGACGATAATTTTAATCGTCCTAAAACGATTCACATCCCTATCATCTATCACTTCTGAATGACACTCACCTATCTCTTAAGATCAACTTATCCATGTTCAGTTGTTGCTGACATGAATCCCTTCCCCACTTTGGCCTTCAAAATTCTCATTTGACTATTTGCTACTAACACCACGATCTGCACCTGTGGCAACTCCACCTGAGCCTATACCACAGGCTTCCATGCCTAGCACGGTGGCCCTCCTATCTCCTACTTATCATGGCTTTGCTGCCATCGTTCTTATGGCCAGTGATGACCAGGTATGGGCCCAATGCTACAGCACCATCCATTTTCAGGGCTAGTTGTTTGCACAGTTCAGTTGTTATACCCTCCTTAGCTGATTCCGACTTCCATGACAGCTGTCTAGGTTACAATAATAATAAATAAAGCTTATCTGAGTTCCATTCAAAGCCCAGCAATCCACAGTAGCAGCAGCAGAGAATGAAGAACCATTGCAGTGAGAGAGAGAAGAAAGAACGGTAGTCAACTGCATTCAAGGGCAGGAAGGCCATGATGTTGAAGGACACCAGAAAAGGCCATGATAATGTGAGAAAGCCAAAAAAAAAAAGGACTGACGCTGCTGGCAACCCCCCACCCCCCACCCCTAAGCTTAAGATGGCAGTTCAGAGGGGAAAACAGAACAAATAAAACATTTTAAAAACATTGCTGAAGCAAGAATCGGGTTGAGAGACAAGCTGGGCAGTACGGGAGGCATCGGAGCAATAGGAAGAAGATTAAGAGATAACTAAGTGCCACATGATAGCAAGGCAAAGAATGGTAGTGACAGCTTGCAGGAGGAATGAGCTGTGTTGCAGAGAGAGGCACCAGAGCAAAGAGGAGGTGCCTAAGTGAGTAATGAATGTCAGATTGCAGCTGTCACTGGGCCCTCCTAGTTTTGAATCACCGCTGCGATTGAGGAAAGAGGAAGAGGTAGGATAAGTGAGCGCTGGCTGCCGCAATGGTGGGGAAGGGACAATGATGGTTGATGAGGAGGAGCTGGTGAAATCATTGGAACACCCAACTTGTGTAGGCCCAAGCCACGATGAAAAGAAACTGGGAGAGAGGGCTGCACTGAAAGATACACACAGAAGAAGAAAGTTGAGCTGTGACTCAGAGGAGGGGCCTGAGTGTGAGGTGAACCGTTTGATCACCACTGCATCCAGGCCATTATAGTTGCGCAACACCGCTGATTGATAATGAAAGAGGAAAGATAACCAAAATAGAAGCAGGAAGAATCAGCAGTGGCCAGCTGTTTTCTGATGGCTGCCACTGTCAGCATCCTGCTCCATGCCACGGATTAGCTGAGAAACCCAGCAGTTCTGCCACCATGATTTTAATTCAAAAGAGATTTTAAACATTTTTAAAATGCCTCAGTTAGTATTGGAGGGCCTAAGGGAAGCCCCCAACATGACTGAGCTATATAGGCCATGATACTGCTGATGTAACTAATGATGTCAACAGGTACCCATAGCTCTAAGGGGGAGGCTATCATTTTTTAACAAAATAAAGAAAAATAAGGCAAAGGAAAAAAAGATGGTGGTAAGGTAAGGGGACCCTGGCCACCTGACAAACACCAACTCCCCTGCCTCAGAATGTGATTTAAATATGTAATCTGTAAATCTACCCCAATGGAAGCCCTTTCCAGCCAAAGCTTAAACCAACTTTAAAGGATAAAACAGCAAAAGACAAGAGGAAAACCTGCAAAAATCCTAAAGATACCTGCCTGGCCATCAGTTGTAGTTTAAAGATAATAGTTTTTAAAGGGTACATATTTATGGTAATTATACAAGCTAAAACCAAATACTCTTTCTATCAAGGCTATTACTTCCTCACTATGTATAATTATACCTAAAACCCCAAAAAATGAGGAATATTACACCACTTACAATATGTTCAAATCTTTTTAAACAAGGGAATTAGTATCAGAATTATCTGTGCTCAGTCGTTTGGCTCTTGCCCACAAAGGGCTACAACCAACTTCATGGTGGAAGATAACAGTATCGTTATGGAACAATTATTGAGATAAGTGAACAGATATGCATTTAAAAAAAAAGAATTCAAAAAAATTATATATCATTGGGGATTAGTAAATGATGTGAAGTAAAGGGCTTTTCCACCACGAAGTTGGTTGTTGCCCTTTGTGGGCAAGAGCCAAACGACTGAGCACAGATAATTCTGATACTAATTCCCTTGTTTAAAAAGATTTGAACATATTGTAAGTGGTGTAATATTCCTCATTTTTTGTGGGTTTTAGGTATAATTATACAAGCTACCCAGAAATTTTAAGAATAAAAGTAACGGGAAAAGCCAGGAATAAATATTGGGCATTTCATGACAAAAGAATGTTTTAAGGGCACGACTATAATGAATAATGTAATTTTGAAGTGATTTGGTACCATCTGAACACCCCTAATCTTGGTGGACTACTCTGAAGCAACTAAAAAAAACAAACAGGAATCACCACAGCAATGAAAGAGTGAAGCAAAGTTGTAGTCATGGAGCCTTACCTAAGGTTTCCCTAAAAATGAGTGATGGGGTGGGCGTAACTTTGCCATCACTAGCCATCTTGCAGGGTCCAAATTGAAGATAGAGATCACCATAAAAAGACAGCAAAGATACCAAAAGTAAGAGAAACAAATAAAAATTGACTCATCAGTGAATTTTGAGGGGTTTGAATGGACATTCCCTAGCACTGTTTCTTAGTATGACATTATCAAGAGCGGTAATGTCTTAATCCTAGAAACTCAGACAATTATAGAATTTAGAGAGTAGTGAACCTGAAGTGCAAGGGAACAGAGGTGCCTTTGGGAGGTCCTCTGTTCTCAGGCCTAGTAAAAGTGAACAAACACTTTAATTAATGAAAGAACAGTCACTATATTAGTAAAGTGTATGTGTTATGAGTGAGTATGAATATGGGTTCCTATCAAGGTAAGGTGATAGGCAGAAGATTTTAAACATTAAATACTCTGCTGTACCAGGTATTAGCACAGCATTTGTTTTAAGTGTTAGTGATAAAATGTGAATGACTTTTTTCAGTGTTGAAAACTGAATGCCAGTATGTTAAGGGAAATTCAATGATTGGTTATTGAGATCACCAGAGAGAAGCAATCTATCAAAAATAACCCACAGCAACTTTGAAAGTATGTGGAGGATTTATTTAAAAGCCAAGACAATTACACCAGAGACAATTGACTAACTCACTGTCTCTAGAGAAGACAGTAAAATTACACAAAGTCAGACAGGAAGAACTCATAAATAAAGAGAGAGAGAGAGACTGAATACAAGAAATAATATATGCGCTGTGAACAGTACTTTCATGGGAAAAGGACTATTTCAATTATCTTTAGATTTTCATTAGTAAAAATAAAAAAAAACAGTAATAATAGGCTGTCAAAGACACTAACACCCAGGGAACAACACTGATGTACTCTATTGAAGATCCAGGAGTGGTTTCAGGGAGATAGTTGTCCTTTGTTTATTTGTTTAAAGTACAATTTAGTAAGCTACAGAGAATTCCTAGGAAGAGGAAGAAGAGGCAGAAAGAAGAGATGGCCAGTGATGACAGAAAGAGAAGAAACAGTAATAACAGCACAGTAGATAAGTTATTTTAAAAAGAAAAATATTAACAAACATAGGGCCTCATTTTCCAATATCGCACAGTATCGCAGGCGATACCAAAAAGGGGTGTTACCTTATGCTAATAAGCATGTGTATCACAAATTGCGATAACAGCTATGCAACACAATCTTAGTGCAAGTTGCACTATTAACCTGGGCTACATTGCAAGTACATATCACAGTTCATGATGTTTCAGTGTGCTGCAGGGAGAGAGAGAGAGAGAGAGAGAGAGAGAGAGAGAGAGAGAGAGAGAGAGAGAGAGAGAGAGAGAGAGAGAGAGAGAGAGAGAGAGACTTGCTATAGTGCCTCTTCCCTAGACAGGTATTTGTATCCCTATGGGAAGCCCACCTAGTAACTCGAGGTGGGGATTAGGTATGAGTGTAGGGGGTTGGGGGCCACTTTGACATTCAACATCAGATGTACGAACAGAACAGTGGTCTCTTGTGAAGATTTGATGGCCTTCGGAGTGAGGAAACTCACTCCAAGATGAGATTTGGGCAATGTTCTCTCCACGTAGCTTGATGGACACTCTACTTGGGCAACAACAAGCTAGGTGGAGAGAACATTGTCCAAATCTCATCTTGGAGTGAGTTTCCTCACTTCGAAGGCCATCAAATCTTCACAAGAGACCACCCAACCCCCTACACTCATACCTAATCCCCACCTCGAGTTACTAGGTGGGCTTCCCATAGGGATAAGAAAACATAAGAACATAAGAAAATGCCATACTGGGTCAGACCAAGGGTCCATCAAGCCCAGCATCCTGTTTCCAACAGTGGCCAATCCAGGCCATAAGAACCTGGCAAGTACCCAAAAACTAAGTCTATTCCATGTAACCATTCCTAATGGCAGTGGCTTTTCTCTAAGTGAACTTAATAGCAGGTAATGGACTTCTCCTCCAAGAACTTATCCAATCCTTTTTTAAACACAGCTATACTAACTGCACGAACCACATTCTCTGGCAACAAATTCCAGAGTTTAATTGTGCGTTGAGTAAAAAAGAACTTTCTCCGATTAGTTTTAAATGTGCCCCATGCTAACTTCATGGAGTGTCCCCTAGTCTTTCTACTATCCGAAAGAGTAAATAACCGATTCACATCTACCCGTTCTAGACCTCTCATGATTTTAAACACCTCTATCATATCCCCCCTCAGTCGTCTCTTCTCCAAGCTGAAAAGTCCTAACCTCTTTAGTCTTTCCTCATAGGGGAGTTGTTCCATTCCCCTTATCATTTTGGTAGCACTTCTCTGTACCTTCTCCAAATACCTGTCTAGGGAAGAGACACTATAGCAAGGCGCTCTCTCTCTCGCTCTCTCTCTCGCTCTCTCTCTCTCTCTCTCTCCCCTAGCCTGCAGCACACTGAAACAGGTTGTCCAGACACATCGTGAACCACGATAAACCTTTACCAGCCTCTAGCGCACAACGTACCGCAAATGAAAGAGGTGTAGCTATTGGCTGCATTAGGAGCCGTGCTAACACTGCGGCTGTTTCGCGGCACACGATAACTCTTTCCTACTTAACATATGCTCCGCCCCCTGAATACAAATTAACATTGCATTCACAAATCGCGTTAACGGCTGTTAGCGCGATTTGCGGAATTATCTCCTGCGGTAACTCCTTGGAAAATGACCCCCATAGCCAGGCCTAAGCATACAGACACACAAACTAGTAGACATTAGGGATGTGAATCGTTTTAGGACGATTAAAATTATCGTCCGATAATTTTAATATCGTCTTAAACCGTTATGGAACACAATACAATACAGATTCTAACGATTTATCGTTATAAATCGTTAGAATCGTGAGCCGGCACACTAAAACCCCCCTAAAACCCACCCCCGACCCTTTAAATTAAACCCCCCACCCTCCCGAACCCCCCCCAAATAACTTAAATAACCTGCGGGTCCAGCGGCGGTCCGGAACGGCAGCGGTCCGGAACGGGCTCCTGCTCTGAATCTTGTCGTCTTCAGCCGGCGCCATTTTCCAAAATGGCGCTGAAAAAATGGCGGCGGCCATAGACGAAAAAGATTGGACGGCAGGAGGTCCTTCCGGACCCCCGCTGGACTTTTGGCAAGTCTCGTGGGGGTCAGGAGGCCCCCCACAAGCTGGCCAAAAGTTCCTGGAGGTCCAGCGGGGGTCAGGGAGCGATTTCCCGCCGCAAATCGTTTTCGTACGGAAAATGGCGCCGGCCATACGTGTATGGCCGGCGCCATTTTCCGTACGGAAAATGGCGCCGGCAGGAGATCGACTGCAGGAGGTCGTTCAGCGAGGGTTCCGGCGCCTCGCTGAACGACCTCCTGCAGTCGATCTCCTGCCGGCGCCATTTTCCGTACGAAAACGATTCGCGGTGGGAAATCGCTCCCTGACCCCCGCTGGACCTCCAGGAACTTTTGGCCAGCTTGTGGGGGCCTCCTGACCCCCACGAGACTTGCCAAAAGTCCAGCGGGGGTCCGGAAGGACCTCCTGCCGTCCAATCTTTTTCGTCTATGGCCGCCGCCATTTTTCGGCGCCATTTTGGAAAATGGCGCCGGCTGAAGACGACAAGATTCAGAGCAGGAGCCCGTTCCGGACCGCTGCCGTTCCGGACCGCCGCTGGACCCGCAGGTTATTTAAGTTATTTGGGGGGGGTTCGGGGGGGTGGGGGATTTAATTTAAAGGGTCGGGGGTGGGTTTTAGGGGGTTTTAATGTGCCGGTTTTTCGATTTTTCGATTTTTAAACGATTTTCACGATTTTTCACGATATTTTACCCCCCCAAACGGCAACAATACGATTCCCTCCCCCTCCCAGCCGAAATCGATCGTTAAGACGATCGAGGACACGATTCACATCCCTAGTAGACATGGAAGAAAAGAAAGCAAGAGGACAAGAAAGACCATTAAGAAAAGGAAAGATTACATATAAAACATAAAAGTAAATACTTGTCTGTATCCAGGAAGGAGATCTCGTCTTTACCTGAAAAACAGCAACATGATTCAACAAATCAATTCTTAATAGTTAGAGAAGATAATGAAAACTAAACTTTTAGAAGCAACACAGTAACAATAAAGTTTAATAAGACAATACCTATCTGATAAATTAGAATCCAGAAATTGTTAATGGTTGTGTCACATTCTGTTTCTTGTTTAATATTGTAAAATATATATAATATAAAAGAAAGAATTATTGTGTATTGGAATGTAAAAATGAATATGCTTATTTGGGCTGGAAGAGAGTTAAATATTTCATTTATATGTGCACATTTTAGTGAAGCTAAAACATAGTATTGTTTTTCTAAGAAGTGTTTAAAATAAAATAGTTACATTCACTTATATGGTAAGTGAGGTATATTCATTTATTTAATTATTCTTACCTCCTCTCCTGACTCTAGGAGACTTTCATGGGTGGGTTGTGGACTCCTGTCCCTGTGGGAGCTATTTGGGAGGAGGAAACTAGATCACATCACTCAGGATTCCATACGAGAGCTTGCTGCCCTGGTCATACATGACTACACTGAAATATCATCAACCTCGGCCACGACAGCAGTCTTCAACCCTCAGGAACAGAGGTTTACAATATCAACCAACTGCTTTTCTGGGGTCTAATGAGCATTGGCATCAGGTGCCTTAACCCAGCATTTAGTTCATCCTGCAGTGCCAGTTCAGCTTACCTAAAGTGGCCTACTAGGCACATGCATTCCATGTCCAGCTCCAAACCAGAGTCAGTCATCTTACCCATCTAAAGTTTGAGAATAGGTTGAGATTCTTTTACCCCAGACCTCTAATCATTCGCTTTACCAGATAAAACTGGGGACAGCCTGAGTGCTAGCTATTCTGAAGGAAACTTCAAAGGGAACCAGCTACAAGATGGTACAAGATGGTTTGAATTGTCTCACACCTCTATACCCAGGTCGGATGACTGAATTGCATGTCAGGACAGCTACAGACCTCCATTACATTTTCCTCTGGCTTTTCCCTACCCAGGCATCTTCTTTTGGGTTCTATTACACATGTTCATGGCAGCAACCACCAGTGGTGCGGTTGCTGCCAGGACATGGCAAGATCCAACCTCAGCGAGCACACTCTAGCCCTCACCTTCATTGCATCACAGGGTTTTGGTAGGCCCTCTGACTAGATGGGTCAGGTAGGTAACCAACATCATATATAACAACCATATTAAGAGGATCTACAAGAACCTCATTGGTGTAGATATGTCCGGTAGAGTGTAAATAGCGAGGGCAGTGGAGATGCACTCTCACTAAATTAACCTTTTTATTCTTTTTAGTTGATTTTTAATTTTTGATTTTAGTACAAAATAACTGAAGTTCTTTTAATCAAACTATGTTGTGTCCAACCTCTCAAATAGCTATCGATATACTTGCCAAAAAGCCATTTCAAATTATGGGAGCCTCTTCTATATACTCAAATCAAAAATTAAAAATCAACTAAAAAGAATAAAATGGTGCAGTGTTAATTTAGTGAGAGTGCATCACCACTGCCCTCGCTATTTACACTTTTCCGGAAATATCTACACCAATAGGGTTCTTGTAGATCCTCTTAATATGGTTGTTACACGTGATATTTGTGACTGAGGATCAATTTACAAGGCTTCATTATTTTGAGGTAACCAACATTGCCATGGACCCCTGGTGCCCAGCATGGGCCTCCCCACCCAGCAATACAATGCAGTTGGGGCAACAGTCATACTGGGAGCAGGAGGTCCCATCCCCCATGCCCCACCCCCCTTATGAGAAGGAGAAGATTCCAGAGGAGAGCATGGTGGTAGTCATCTTCCTCAGCCCAAGGGGAAATAGTGACACACTTGCTGGGAGGCTAGAAACAAGCTACTGGAGCAGATCACCACCTGCCCCAAAGACCTTGCCAGCTGATCTGGAGTCTGTCATGGCACACCACCATGAAGGACATGCATTCTGCAGGGGCTATATCTGTCTTGGAGGTGATCCCAAAGTGGGGATCCACCACCCCAAGTCTGAATAACTATCCCATTGGGTTGAATTCTCCATCAGACTGTACAAACCTCACCTGTTTACATTTTAACAGTTTCATGGCCTTTTGAACTCTCTCTTCAAAGTTATTTTTAACTTTCTCTTAGGGTACTTCTTTATTTTTTAGGCCAAATCTTTATATTGAAACAGAATTATGAAATTGAACAAAAAATACAAGATAAGCAATAAACAAATGAATTAAGCGAACAACATGATTTACAATAAAACAATTAAATCCACATCTACTGGTAAACAAAAAAAAAAAGCATACAGTCAGAAAACTAGAAGGACTTATATAAATGGATCTAAGAAGACAGAGTCATCTGATAATTCTGAGTTTATATAAAAAATAAAATGGGGATATCAAAGGTGAAAATAATGCTCTATAGGTTGCCACATAACTATCCAGCTAGTATGTCTATAATAATGCACTGCTGCAATCTTTTCATATTAATAATACAAAAATACAGTATTCAACCAGATTGGAATATTAAAAAGAGATGATTTTTTACAATTTAAAAGTGTCATTTTAACTGCTCTAGAAAGTAAAAAATCTAATAATTTGGCCTTGGGGATCAGCAATTGAAGGTACACATCCATCGATTTACAAATAATTATTTTACAAAATAAAAGTGAGGTTATTGATAGCATCTGAGAGATCATCTCCTAAACCCCTTGCCAAATAATATACCTTAGGGATGTGCAGAGGGACCGCATACGTTGCATTTGGTATTCGTATTCATCGGGGGGCAGATACGTTGCATTGGGCAAGAGGGGCCCCCGATACGTTCATGCATTCATTCTTATTCATTTCCCATCTAAAATGTAATTAACTACAACCCCCCACCCTCCTGACCACCCCAAGACTTACCAAAACTACCTGGTGGTCCAGCAGGGGATCCGGGAGCCATCTACTGCACTCACGCCGTCAGCTGCCGGTATTCAAAATGGTGCCGATAGCCTTTGACCATACTATGTCACAGGGGCTACCAGTGCCATTGTTCAGCCCCTGTCACATGGTAGGAGCACAAGATGGCGCCGGCCGTCCATTTCTACTATGTAACAGGGGCCAACCAATGACACCAGTAGCCCCTGTGACATAGTAAGGTCAAAAGCTATCGACGCCATTTTGAATACCGGCAGCCGACGGCGTGAGTGCAGTAGATGGCTCCCGGACCCCCCGCTGGACCACCTGGGAGTTTTGGTAAGTCTTCGGGGGGGGGGGGGGGGTCAGGAGGGTGGGCGGTTTGTTTAAATTTGCTCCTTTAGATGGCCAAATAATTCAGTGAAGATTCGTTGTATTCGTGGGGAATCGCGATCCGTTTCGCTTCCCCACAAATACAACGAATATGGCCCTATACGTTGTGGATTACCAATACATTGCAAACTAATGCACACCCCTAATATACCTATGCACAATAAATAGAAGATGGGATAAGGTTGCTTTTGATATAGTACATGATCAGCAATTGTGTTTCTTATGTTCTTATGATAATCCAGCAGAAAAGGACCTGAAGGCTTATCTGCACATCATACCCAGCAGCCCCTGGGAGAGGACTCTAGAGATCACACCAGTGATCCAGGCTTCAAAATACTCATCCCCAGCTTCCAGAGGCTCCCGCAACCCTTGCAGCAGAAGAGGACCAGAAGGCTCATCTGCATACTATCCCCAGCAGACTTTGAGAAAGGAATCCAGAGGTCACAACAAGCAATCCAGACTTCGAACTCCACAGCCCCTGCTTCCAGAGGCCCTCACACCTCTTGCAGCAGAAGAGGACTGGAAAGCTCCTCTGCATATTACGCACAACAGCCTCTGAAGAGGACTCCAGAGGTCACAGCGAGCGATCCAGGCTTTGAACTCCATAGTTCAGTTTCCAGAGGTTCCTGTGCCCCTTGCAGCAGAAGAGAACCAGAAGGCTCATCTGCATAAACTACCCAGCAGCCCCTGGGAGAGGACTCCAGAGATCACTATGGGTGATCTATGTTTCAAACTCCACAGCACCAGCGTCTAGAGGCTCCCATACCACTAGGAGATGAGGAGGATGAGAAATGCACAGTTAATTCTAGTGTCTGTCTTTCCCTCCCTTCCTCCCACCCATCCATAGTTAATCCTTTTATTTATAGGTAAGATACACTTTCTTATTAAAAATCAATCAGGCTCTTATCTACATCACACTATTACACCAGCTCTTATTGAGAGTTTAATCATCTCCTTGTAGATCACTACCTGATTAATAGTGAATACACCAATAAATTTAAAATACTCTTTGGGGTAGATTTTAAAAGAAGCGCGATCAGCCTACTTTTGTTTGCGCTCCAGGCGCAAACAAAAGTACGCTGGATTTTAGTAGATACGCGCGTAGTCGCGCGTATCTACTAAAATCCTGGATCGGCGCGCGCAAGGCTATCGATTTTGTATAGCCTGCGCGCGCCGAGCCGCGCAGCCTACCCCCGTTCCCTCCTAGGCCGCTCCGAAATCGGAGCGGCCTAGAAGGGAACTTTCCTTTGCCCTCCCCTCACCTTCCCCTCCCTTCCCCTACCTAACCCACCCGCCCGGCCCTGTCTAAACCCCCATCCTACCTTTGTCGGGGGATTTACGCCTCCCGGAGGGAGGCGTAAATCCCCGCGCGCGAGCGGGACTCCTGCGCGCCGGGCCGCGACCTGGGGGCGGGTACGGAGGGCGCGGCCACGCCCCCGGACCGCCCCGGGCCGTAGCCACGCCCCCGTACCCGCCCCCAAAACGCTGCCGACACGCCCCCGCAACGCCGCGCGCTCCGGCCCCGCCCCCGACACGCCTCCCGACACGCCCACTCCGAAAACCCCGGGACTTACGCGAGTCCCGGGGTTCTGCGCGCGCCGGGAGGCCTATGTAAAATAGGCTTCCCGGCGCGCAGGGCCCTGCTCGCGTAAATCCGCCCGGTTTTGGGCGGATTTACGCGAGCAGGGCTCTGAAAATCCGCCCCTAATTGTACGTATTCCTATTCCTGTAGCAACCTAAACTTAACTAGGAACTCAACAAAATTAAGATGAAGGCAGCAGTCCAGCAACAAAAGGGAAGCCTTCCAGTCTTTTGCATTGATTGTCACATGTATGATTCTTTACCTGCCAGTGAGAGGTTGCATGTATGCATCCAATGCAAAGAGCTGCTGGCTCTCAGAGAATGGCTCTGATCTCTGGAGGCTAGAGTGATAGACCTGGAGGAGCTGAGGCAGACAGAGTAGTGTATAGATGAGACATTCAGGAACATTGTAGCCAACTCCCAACTCCAACCTGCAAGCCTGGTGCTGCCTTGGAGGAGGAAGATCTCCTAGGCAGAAAGCATCATTCTGGTGCAGCAGAATGTGATCTTGTAGGAAGGACCTGCTCTCCAGGTTATGCATTGTTCTCTCATGTTAAAGAAGTATTTCCTAGGGCTACTGCCCAGGAGGGAAGGGTTATGTCGGCTATCATAGTTGGTAATTTGATTATTAGAAATGTAGATAGCTGGGTGGTTGGTGGACATGAGTTCTGCCTGGTAACTTGCCTGCCTGGTGTGAAGGTGGTGGACGTCACTCATTACCTAGATAGGATTTTTAGACTTTGTTGGGGAGGAGCCTGCTGTTTTGGTACATGTGGGCACCAACAATATAGGAAAATGTGGGAGGGAGATTCTGGAATCCAAATTTTGGATTTTAGGTAGAAAGCTGTAATCTAGATCCTCCAGGGTAGTAATCTATAAAATGCTTACAGTTCCCAGAGGCTGGAAGAGCTCCAGAGTTTCAATGCATGGATGAGACGATGGTGCACGGAAGAGATATTAAGTTTTGTAAGGAACTGGGTAAACGTTTGGGGAAGGAGGGGACTTTTTTCTGAAAGGATGGGCTCCACCTTAACCAGAGTGGGACCAGGCTGCTGGTGCTAACTTTTAAAAAGGAGATATAGCAGCTATAAACTAGAACAAGGGAGAAAGGTGACAGTTACTCAGCAGTGCATGGCTCAGAGGGAGGTATATTTGAAGGATACTAATGAATAGGGATGTGAATCGTATTTCTGACGATTGAAAATATCGTACGATATTTTCAAAGTCGTCAGAAATCGGGGGCTCCCCGAAACTGATAGGAAAACCTCACAAAATAGTTTGTGGGGTTCTCTTATCGTTTTGGGGGAGGGCGGGAAAAACGGCACACAAAAACAACCCCTAAACCCACCCGACCCTTTAAAACAGCTCCCTTAGCTTCCCCCCACCCTCCCGACCCCCCAAAAAACATTTCAAAAATTACCTGGTGGTCCAGGAGAGTCCCAGGAGCGATCTCCTGCTCTCGGGCCATCGACTGCCACTAATAAAAATGGCGCTGATGGCCATTTGCCCTTACCATGTGACAGGGTATCCATGCCATTGGCCGGCCCCTGTCACATGGTAGGAGTAATGGATGGCTGGCACCATTTTAAAAATGGCGTGGGCCATCCAGTGCTCCTACCATGTGACAGGGGCCAGCCAATGGCACAGATACCCTGTCACATGGTAAGGGCAAAGGGCCATCGGCGCCATTTTTATTAGTGGAAGCCGACAGCCCTAGAGTGGGAGATCGCTCTCGGGACCCCCCCTGGACCACCAGATAATTTCAAAAGGTTTGGGGGGGGGGGTCAGGAGGGTGGGGGAAGCTAAGGAAGCTGTTTTAAAGGGTCAGGTGGGTTTTTTGTTTATTGGCTTGGGCGCAGCTGATAAAAATAAACCCGATCGGGCCGCACAAAAAAAAAAAAATTCACGATGTGAATCGGAACTGATTCCGGTTCACATCTCTACTAATGAAACAAGAGAATTAGGGCATCCTAACAAAGAGATTCCAATAAAAGCAAAAGTAGTCCATGTGCCTATCAGTAAAGAATCACCTGAGCTAAAGGATTCCAAATTATTCCTATCAACTGAAAAGTAGGTTGTTAATAACACAATTTGAAATGTCTGTATGCCAATGCCAGAAGCCTAAGAATAAGATAGGAGAGTTAGAGTGAATAGCAGTGAAGGTTGAGATAAACATAATAGGTAGGGGTGTGCATTCGGATTGACCGCATTAGTAAAACGCTACTCATATTTTTTTTTAACTTAAAAAATTGATTCGACATAAACGATCGGATTTCCCACATATCCAACATAGATATGTTGGATATGTGGGAAATCGCGATTGTTGAGCCAAAATAAAAATATAAACCCCTCACCCTCCTTAAACCCCCCCCCCCCCCGACTTACCACAACTCCCTGGTGATGGAGCGAGGAGTGAGGACGCCATTTCTGCAATCCTTGGCGAGAAGCATGTGACGTCGGCGGCACGTCGAGTGACGCCGGCGTCACGTGATTCCCGGCGAGTTCGCGCCGGACGGCTCGTTCGGCCCAAAAAGAACTTTTGGCCAGCTTGGGGGGGCCTGCCGCCGACGTCACATGCTTCTCGCCAAGGATTGCAGAAATGACGTCCTCACTCCTCGCTCGATCACCAGGGAGTTGTGGTAAGTCTGGGGGGGGGGGATTAAGGAGAGTGAGGGGGTTTAAATTTTTTTTTTGCACATATGTACATATACCCAACTCATTGGATTTTTTTTATGTCCATATTGGCCGCAAGTGGGACCCCCTTTCGGACTTAAGAAATATGAACATAAAATTTTGCTCTGCACATCCCTGATAATAGGCATCTCAGAAACCTGGTGGAAGGAGGATAACCAATGGAATAGTACTATACCAGGATATAAATTATATCACAATGATAGGGAGGATCAACCTGGTGGGGGGCTGGCACTTTTTGTATGGGAGGGCATAGAGTCCGACAGGATAAAGATCATACAAGAAACTAAATGCACAATAGAATCTTTATGGGTAGAAATAAGTTTTGTATGGGTAAGAATAAAGTGATGTACCATCCATCTGGTGAAAATGAGATGGGCAATAAGATGGTAAGAGAAATCAGAGGAATAAAACTTCAATTCAGTAGCCATGATAAGATAGAAAAGTAAATTGGAAGCTAAATATTAAAGCAATATAAAATTAAGTACAGGCAAGTTTATCCCAGGATTCATCATTCTGCTCTAAATATAGTGGAATGATAGCCTGCGAGAAAAAAGGGGCAGGGGGCGATAGTGTGCATCCAGCCACATTGTGGCAGTGTGGTTTCACCCGTCGTGGTGCAGCCTTACTGCACACTATTGTCCCCATAGCGCCATGGAAAAAGATGGTTTATTTCTCACTATGCTGCCAGTGATAATGTGTAAAATATTATCGCCAGTAGTGCTGCCGGACCATAACCCCACCCAAACCCCACCCACAAACCTCCCCTTCCCCTGCATTAAATAGTATCACCACAATGCAGCTGGAATCGCATGCATTAGGGTGTTATCGTGTGCAATAAGGCCCTAATGCACATGACAATGGCACATTGCAGTTTAATAAATGACCCTGTAAGTAATGTAGTTGTGGTACCAGAAGACATATAAAAGCAAATAAAACAATGTAGCAATGCTTTCGAGGAACCCCCGATTTCTGACGACTTTGAAAATATTGTACGATATTTTCAATCATCAGAAAAATGATTCACATCCATAGAAATTATGCTATATGATGACACCTATTATGATGGTCAATGAAGCCTAATGGGTATATCTATTTGAAAGGTTCTTGATGAAGGATATACGTATTGGGAAACTGTGGTACTGTTTATGACTAGGGGTATAGAGACAACAGGGTGTGAAATTGGCATGAAGTACTCTGCTTATGTCTGTAGAAATTTCTTTGGACTAGAAATAGCTCCCCTCCATGGCTGACAGGGGTGCCCAGACATTGGGATTTCATATCTGCTTGAAGTGCTGCTCTTATGTGTTATGGGAGTCTCGGTTTAGTGGCCCTTGGGCCGACCCACTGGAGACTGGGAAAGAAGGACACTGTCTCTATACAGTAGGCCGGTAGGCAGATGATCAGGCTGGACGTAGATGCAATTCACCCTGGAAGCTGGCACTCTCCCGGGAGGAGCCCGTAGGAGCCCAACCGCTGGGACTTAGGTGTCTTCACCCTTGGAAGCCGAAGCCCCCCCTACCCCCCCTCCCGGGAGGAGCCCGTAGGAGCCTGGCCGCTGGGACTTAGGGGATCGGTGGATCAGGGTAACTGGAACCAGACTAACACAGTGACTACACTGTAACAGGGTACGGGTTCTGGAACCAGGCAGGAACTGTAGCAAGACTGAAGTACTGGAACCAGGCAGGAACTGTAGCAAGACTCGGGTACTGGAACCTGGCAGGAACTGTAACAAGACTCGGGTTCTGGAACCAGGCAGAAACTGCAGCAAGACTCGGGTACTGGAACCAGGCAGGAACTGTAACAAGCAGGCAGGAACCAAGCAGGTACTGTAGCAAGCAGGCAGGCAGGCAGGAATGGAGCGACGAAGATAAGCCAGACACTCCGGGGCACAACGCAACAGGAAACCAGGAAGCTAACCCGTTGCAAGGCAAAGACTGGCTGACCGCGGCTGACCTAAGAAGGCCGCAGCGTCTGACATCAGGATCTGGGCGGAGTCACCCGTGGCGGGAAACAGCCTAGAAAAGTGCCCAACTGGTGCGCACATGCACCTAGGGGCTGAGCGTCCATGGGGGAGCTTGCCGTGGCACAGCCCCAGCGGGGACGCAGCCAACCAGGTCGCGAATTAGGCCTCAGGAGCCGGGAGCAGCTACGGGAGAGTGAAGCTACGGGAATGGCCGTGACAGTAGCGGCCAGGACCGCAACATTATGTATGGAGAAATTTATGTGGAGCGGGAAGAGTGCCCCTCCATTGCCGGCAAGGTTGCCTGGACAGTGAAGTATCAAACAATCATGAAGTGTCCCACTTATGACTGGAGAAATTTCTGTGGACTGGGAATAATACCCCTCTATGGCAAACAGGGATGCCTAGATATCAGGGTCTCAAACGATCATGAAGTGCCATGCTTATGTCTGGATAAATGTCTCCATAAATGGAATAGTGCCCCTCCATGGCTTGCAAAGTGCTTGAACAGCAGGGCGTCAAACCGACATGAAGTGCCCTGCTTATTTCCATCTAGAGCTCCATGACTGGGAATATCATCCATTCATAGCCAACAGGGGTGCCCGAACAGTGGAGTGTCAAACTGTCATGAAGTGCCATACTTATGTATGGAAACATTTCCAGGGACTTGGAATAACAACCCTCTATAGCCAGCAGGGCTGCCCAAACAGTGGGGTATGAAAACTGCATGAAGAGCTCTGCTTTTCAGTAGAGAAATTTCTGTGGACCAGGAATAACTGCTCTCCATGACCGGCAGGGATGCTCAGACAGTGAAGTGTCAAAGTGGCATGAAGTGCCCCACTTATATCTGGAGATATGTCCCTATACTGGGAAAAGTGCTCCTTCATGGCCAGCAAGGTTGTCCATACAATGGGTTGTCAAACCAGCATGAAGTGCCCTTCTTGAGTCTAACATGAGCTCTTTTCATTGGGAATAGCACTGCTCCAAGGCCAGCGGGGTTGCCTGGACATTGGGAAGTCAAACCTATAGGAAGTGCCAACTTATGTCTGGAGAAATGTCAGTGGACTGGAAAAACGCCCCTCCTTGACTGGCAGAGTTTCTCTGGCAGCAGTGTCAAACTGGTATGAAGTGATCCACTTCAGTTCAGCTAGTCCTCCATGGACCAGGAATAGCACACCTCCATGGCCAGCAGGGCTGCCTAGATAGCAGGGTGTCAAATTGGCATGATGTGCCACACTTATATCTGAAGTAATTTCTATAGATTGGGATGAGTACCCCCTCAATGGCAGGTAGGGTTCACTGAAATCAAGGTTTTAAACCATCATGAAGTGCTCCGCTTATGTCTGGAAACATTTCTGTGGGCTGGGAAGAGCACCCCTCCATGGCTGACAGAGATATTCAGGTAGCAGGGTGTCAAACTAGTATGAAGTGTCCAGCTTGAATCCAGTAGAGCACCCTGGAACAGGAATAGTGCCCCTCCATGGCTGGGTGTCAAACTGGAATAAATTTCCCTGCTAGTGTCTGGAGAAATTTCCATGGCCCATGAAGAGCACCACTCCATGGCCAACAAAATAGCATGGGCAGTGGGATGCCAAACCAAAACAAAGTGCCCCACTTGTGTGCAGCTAGAGCTCGATGGACTGGATTTAGCATCCCTCCATGACTGGTAGAGGTGCCCGAACAGCAGGGTGTCAAATTGGCATGAAGTTTATTTATTTATTTATTTAACATTTTTTATATACCGAAATTCTAGCAACAATGTTGCTAATCATTTTGGTTTACATATAACATTGGAGTGACTTAACATGTGAGTCTTACATGGAACAGGAAAATGAACTTGGAGAAAATTGAATAAATATTAATAACAATAATGAAGTGCCCTGCTTATGTCTAGAGAAATTTCCATTGACTGACAAATATGCCCCTACATGGCCGGTAGGTTTGCCAAGACAGCAAGGTTTCAAAGCAGTATGAAGCGCCCCAATTATTTCTGGAGACATTTCCCCAGATCTGCAATAGCGCCCTTCCTTCGTTGGCAGGGCTGCCCACACAGCAGTGTGTGAAACCATCTGTGCTGACTGTGCTGCCTTGCCCTGTATTCACATTCAGGGCCATCTATTGGACCTGGGTTTCTCCCTCGCTGCCCTACCAGACCATCTGTTCAGTGGGTCTAGTCCCATCCCTCCATTGTGACAAATTCCAGGGATGCTGAGCTAAAGTTGGGGCCGTGAATGCAGGAAGCTTAATTGGCCATCTGCGTGCATGCTGCCTTGCCCTGCATTCCACATTTGGGGCCCATCTATTGGAGCTGGATTTCTTCCTTGCAGCCATGCAGGACCGTTTAATCAGGGGACCTAGTCCCTCCCCCATTGTAACAGCTTCCAGGGGTGCTGAGCTCAAATTAGGGCCATTAATGCAGGAGGTGCTCATGCTCATGCCAGCACCTCTGGCATGAGTACCTCCTTCATGAGCATGTACAAATGCCTTTGTCATGCTCATGAAGGAGTACACACAAAGAAGCCTGCCCCTTTGTGCACCCCTTCCTGCACAACTGGAGTGCCCTATTTATTTTGCTTTTTTTGGCCACTCATTTCATTCTTCCCATTGTTTACCACCTACTCCATTGATTTTGTATCTGGCCACAGATGCTACAGTGAATCTAGTCATTATGAGAAAACTGTGTTGTTCTCCTTCAAGGTCTGCTTTACTTCCCATTCCACTCATACCAATTGCTGTTCCCCCAACCAGCGCTTCATTGGAGGGAGTCCTCTGCCTTTTCTCTCCAGCCCCCCCTAGTTTCCCTGTCCTTACGGGAATGCACCCCTATTTCATATGTTATATGTTATATTGTTATTTTATGCTGTATTGAAGTTTCTTTACTCTATGAGTTGTTAATGTACCTTGTTTTCAAATGTTCCTTGTATCGCTCCCACGCAACGGTTCTGTTGTACTGTAAACTGGTGTGATCTGTATACTATACAGGAATGTCGGTATATAAGAATTTAAAATAAATAAATAAATAAATAAATACCATCAAATGTAATTATCTAACCACCACACTTTCTATATTCTTGATTAATGCGCAGTCCATTTTTAAAAAAGACTCCCCTAATATATGATCTTATCAGAAATCACATCATAAACCTATTTTGCATAATCAAAACTGGAACTTTGAGCCAGATAGAGCCTTATTGAAACAATGTTGTCCTCCCAACTACTCGTTTTTCCCTCAACCCCTCAACTTCAAGCAGGATGGTGGTCTATTGGTCATTTACAAAAGTTCCTGGACATGGTTCTATCATTTAACTACTAACACAGAGCCATATAAACTCATTTTGCTCAAGCCAATGATTTGAACATATGTTTGATATACTGCCCTCCCAGTCTCTTTGCCTGCAATATGTCACCACTATTTGAATTTATTTTCATGCAAAATATTGATCTCCCCAAGATGATGATTCTTGGTGATTTCAGTTTCCATATGGATGAGTCTTCTCATTCCACCACTAGGGTGCTTTTACTTGGCACTGTGCAACTTGGTGGCTGGGAGCAGATTATTTCTGCTTCCACCTATCAGACTGGCCACATCCTTGATTTGCTGTTTCTTGATTTGTTGTCTTTTTCTTTTTCCTCAGCTAATATTCAGATCTCCTCTACCCCATGATCTGACCACTTTCTGATTCATGTCCTTTTGTAGTTTAGCTCCTCCCCTGTGGTGAAAAGAAACATCAGCTCCCTGATCACTGATAGTGGACCTATTGATTCTGATGTGCTCAAAGACAAACTGTGCCCAAGTTGCATCCCTTGGCAAATGATTTGATCTCACTTATTGACCACTGAAATGATTCTGTTCTTTAGGTTGCTGACAACTTGGATCCTTTAAAAGCTCCATGCTTATAGCACTCTAAATCATCACCTTGGTTCACTCCCTCTTTGAGCCAACATAAGTGCACTTTACGTAGAGCAGAATAAAAATGGTGCTACTCACCTTCACCAGAAAATCATGCTTTTTATAAATCTTTACTTGATGATTTTCATAATGTCATCAACACTGCCAAAAGGTCACACCAGAATAACTGAATCATGAAATCTGGCTACAATATTTGTGAATTATTTAATATTGTTAAATCAATCTCTCAACCTTTGAATCTACTTGTCATTTATTTAGGAACTGATTGCATTTTAGCTACAGCAGTTGCATCTTTTTAAAGAATAAGACACATTCCCTTTGCAATAACTTTCCTGCTGCTCATCCAACTCCATTCTTTGTATCTCCCCCAGTACCCATTTGGCACAATTTACACAAATTTCTGCTGATGACATTGTACAGATTATTCAGTCTGCCAATAATACAACATGTTCCCTGGATCCTTGTGCGACTGTTCTTCCATTATGCTGCTTCAGCGAAATTGCCACTTTTCTAGCACATATCCAAACTTGTCTCTCTCTCTGGTACTCTTCCCATCCAGCTCAAATGTGCCTCTGATACTCATATTTTCAAGAACAATTCATTAGATCCCTCAGACTTTTCCAGTTATCACCCTATATCCTCCGTTCTCTTTCTTGCCAAACTGATCAAATCTGCTGTTCTGAAACAACTACGTTTTTTGACAAGCATTCTGTTTTGGACCAGAATCAGTTTGGCTTTCACCGGTATCACACCACTGAATCTTAGCTAATTTTTAGCATGGACACAATATACTGTGACTTTGATTTTGGTGCTTGCTATATTATTTTCTTCCTGGATATCCCCATGGCTTTTCACATTTTAGATCACACAATCTTGTTCTCTAGTTTTTCTGAAGTGGGTATATCTGGTTCTGTTCATGCATGATTTTCTTCCTACATAATTAATCATTCTTAACAGGTACAGATTAACAGCACTTTCTCTGAGTGGGTTCCTATCACTTCTGGGGTACCTCAGGGATCCATTCTGTCCATTACACTCGTTAATGTTTATCTAACTCCACTCTGTCATTTTCATGAGCCACTCAGTTTTTCTTATAAACTGTATGCTAATGCACTTTAGGACAGTACTTCCTGTGACCCAGATAATACGTAAACATATGGTTCATAGGGATGTGCATTCATTTTTCACGAATTAGACAATGTCAATGATATTGTCTAATTCATCATAGTTCAGTAGCGCCGATATATGAAGTGATTTTTGCCGAAATTTAGACGAAATACACGAAAAACACGAAATACACGAAAATTCGTGCATATCTCTTAGTACGCAGTAATACCAATTAGTGCGCACTGTTTTTATAGCTAACAAACTCCTTTGAATTGATACTTTTTAATTTTTAAGTATCATTTTTTAGTGCGCACTAACATTAGTTACAGCTCACTACTACATACTTAGTGCGCTGTAAGTTCTATTAGGGCACACTAACTAACCTGTTATTGTGCACTAACGGGCCTTAATGTACATCTGCTTGTTAGTGCGCAGTAAGGCCCATTAGGGGCAGATTTTCAAATGGGTACGCACGTAAGATATGCGAGTACCCCCCAAAAACCTGCCCCAAGTTCCACCTGCATGTGCCGAGCCTATGTTGAATAGGCTCAGCAGCGAGCGCAAGCCCCGGGATGCACGTAAGTTCTGGGACTTTCCTGGGGGGGCATGTTGGAGGGACATGTCACGGCGGTGCCGCGGGTGTGGTTCCAGCCCAGGAGCATTTCAGGGGCATGGCCAAGGCCTCAAAAAATGTTCCCGGGCTGGGGAATCACGCGGCTGGTGCGTGCGAGTTACGCCTGCCTTGGGCAGGTGTAACTTGTCAAACAAAGGTAGGGGGGCGTTAGATAAGGCTGGGGGGGTGGGTTAGGTAGGGGAAAGGAGGGGAAAGGAGGGGAAGGTGCGGGGTGTGGAAGAAAGGTTCCCTCCGAGGCCGCTCCGATTTCGGAGCGGCCTCGGAGGGAACGGAGGCAGGCTGCGCAGCTTGGCACGTGCATGCTGCCGATTTTGCACAGCCTTGCGCGTGCCAACCCTGGATTTTAAAGGATATGCGTGGCTACGCGTGTATCTATTAAAATCCAGGTACTCTTGTTTGCACCTGGTGCGCGAACAAAAGTACGCGCAGGTGTACTTTTTAAAAATCTACCACTTAGTGCGCACTAACGCACTTCATCGAAAATTGCCGAAAAAAACCCAAAAAATGAATCGTGGGAAACCAAAATTTTCCGTGGAGCGCCCAATCTGAAGTCCAAACTGATATGTTTAAATGAAGCACATCTCTAATGGTTCATGTGCATGAGGATTGCTTGAAACAGTAGGCAGAGACAGAGTCCAGTCTAATGGCAAGGCCATGATGGGACCAGTGATGTAAGCATAGCATTACAAATACTTGTAGATATCTCCCTGATAGAAATGTTATGAATTTATCTTCATGCCACTCCTCCCAGACAAACATCTGGACCAGCAACTCCTGTTCCTTCCTTCGCAGCTCTCAGGTCTTCTTAATGTCTTCAATCTATACATATAAATAAGAATTCTAAAAAAATCTTTACATATTGGGCTCCCCATTTGCCTCCTAACACTCAGAACCCCATCCATCAATTTGTTTATTTATTTATTACTTTCCCTTTTGATTCTCTTTACATTTTTTATTTTTTTTAATATAACATTTTCTAGTTTGTCTTTTTCAGTTCTTTTCAGTACATCACCACCCTACATTGTACAGGGAGGATAATTTTAAAACATGCTTGAAATCACCTGTACATGTGTGTTTAGTGGTATAAATGCTTATGAACATGTATTTTATATTATGTGCTCAAATTCATGTGCACAATGTAAAATGCCTGTAAATCTTACCCTACAACATGATCTTGTATCTAAAAGCATCACGGCATGTATTTTCAACATAACCAAATAAGTTTTGACTTATCCGGCTAAATCTCAAAAAACTGGTTAAATAGTGCTGTGTAAGACTTCTCTGGTTAAGTAATGTAGCCAGGCAATTAAATGAAAAGTGCTACTTATCTGGATAAATAAGATAGAGCATTTGAAGACTTATCCTGCTATTTTACTTAGTCAGATAAGTAGAACTTGTTAAGACTTATCTGACTAAGGGGGAATAGGGTTCCTTTCAGGTCCCAGTGCAAGGGTGGCTGACATCCTTTTGGTTATCCTTGGGAGAGGATGAATCTCCCTTCTCTGTTAGTGCTACATGCCCATATAAAGACATTGGATGCACTGGATTAGTGTCCAAACTTAAATTTACTGAATTTGATAGTTGCAGATGGCCCAATAAATATGTTAAAGAAAAAGAAAAATTCCTTGAAAACTTTAATTCAATTCCAAACATGTAAATTTAAATTTTGGGGACCATTGTAATGGCAACCAAATCATGAATTAGATGTGCCTTATTCAATTATGGTCCATTAATGTGCAATTTTTTTAATATATATTTTACAGTCCTATGCATTTAAAAAAAAGGAAAAGTGCAGCGTGACTCATCTTTATGTAGAACTTGAAAAACTCCCAAAACCAACAACAAATTATGTATCTCAGTCCTTAGGCATCACCCTGACATGGAGCCGTGTTTCACTGAAAACTGCATCATGGGGTACAGCTGTTAAGTCTTTCTATTAAGTTGAACTATTATCAACAGTCCAAAAAGTCATCTTATGAAAAATCTCTGTAAGATGGGGGAAACAATTAGTTTTTAAAGGGTAAAGAAAGCAAGTGACATCATCAAATATCTGAATAAACTTGTAAATAAAAAATAGCAAGCCGTACAGCAATGCATTTAAAGAAAAGCACACTGCTGGGTTTCGGCATTCCAATTCTTCTACCCTTTCTGCCCTTTTTCTGTCTGCCTTGGATGGTTATTCTACCTTTTTCACTCTGCTCCAAAACAACAGGTGGTGGTGGCACATCATTTCCAAATTTTAATTTTTACTAACTGAAGTACCTTCCTCTTCTGCCATTCTAGACTTGAAAAAGTCCCTCTTCAGTTTAGGTGTGGGACTGCACTTTTTGTTGCTGCAACTCTGCCAATATTCCCTAGTCTCTCTTTTCCTGACATGATGGAATTTGTTCAGCTTAGTTCACTACTTACTAGGGTTTGGATATTACAAAGAAAATTTTAATTTGTTGCTACCATAATTATATCCCTACTCATAGTACCATTCTATTATGTGTAGAGACTGTCACACATACATTTATACACACACACACTCACAAACACAGACGGGCGGATTTTAAAAGCCCTGCTCATGTAAATCCGCCCGGATTTATGTGAACAGGGCATTGTGCGCCGGCGCGCCTATTTTCCATAGGTCGCCGGCGCGCGCAGAACCCTGGGACGCGCGTAGGTCCCGGGGTTTTTGGAAGGGGGTGTGTCGGGGGCGGAGCCAAATGACACGGCGTTTTGGGGGTGGGGTGAGGCATTTCGGGGGCGGGCCTGGGGGCGTGGTTTCAGGCCGGGGAGTTTCAGGGGCGTGGCCGCGCCCTCCGGAACCACCCCCGGGTCTGGTCTCGGCACGCCAGCAGCCCGCTGGCGTGCGTGGATTTATGTCTCCCTCCGGGAGGCGTAAATCCATGGATAAAGGTGGGGGGGGGGGGTTAGATAGGGCCGGGGGGGGGTGAGTTAGGTAGAGGAAGGGAGGGGAAGGTGAGGGGAGGGCGAAAGAGAGTTCCCTCCGAGGCCGCTCCGATTTCAGAGCGGCCTCGGAGGGAATGGAGGCAGGCTGCGCGGCTCGGCACGTGCCGGCTGCCCAAAATCGGCAGCCTTGCGTGCGCCGATCCAGGATTTTAGAGGATACGCGCAGCTATGCGCGTATCTTATAAAATCCAGCGTACTTTTGTTTGCGCCTGCTGCGCAAACAAAAGTACGTGATCGCGCAGTTTTTAAAAATCTACCCCAGAGTGCAGAGTATGTATGCTGTGCTATGTGTTATGCCGTGCACTAGTGCTAACAATTTTCAAGCCTTCTCTTTCTAATTAGCTTAATCTTCTCAAGAGAGTTCTCATTTAGCCTGTTCACACTATTTAGTTAGGCTCAGTAAGTAACATGCTCAAATTAATAAGTTAGCACCAAATTCCGAGCAGGGTAAATATGACATTTAAAATGAGCTAGCTAACCTCTCGTTTGTATAGGATGTTCCTTCATTTGACTGCGTGGGTTTGCAGATTTTTGCAAGCCCAGTCTTTTCTGACCCTTTTAAAAAGGCATGGTAAGGTCTTCCTGCATAGCAGACTATTTTTAGCATGTGCAAGAGAGAGTATTAGCTTTCCTCCTAAAGTTTATTGCATAGGCCTCTTAGTGGTATATGTATCTATAGGATGGGACTGAGTGCAGGACTGAAAGTGCTTCTACATGGGACACATCCAAATAGTGCATATTTGTGAAAATGATTGTGAAAAAGTGGCATGAATGAATGAGGTCAAGAGGATATATGTGGTTAGTGTGTAAAAGTATTTGTATAGTAAGCTGTCAATGCTACATTTCAGGAGAAAAATGCCACAATGTACTGCTACTATCACTATACTACATAAATAAAAGCGGTGATAAATGGGTGTAGAGGAATTAAAAAAAAATTCCTATTTTTGTGGTATGACAAAGCTCCCATGATTGAATATGTATAGAAAAAAAAAATATCCACCTATGAAAAATAATTGGTTACATGGCCAAAGGGAGGTCAAATGGACTTACTCCTATTCAGAGCTAGAGTGTCTTTGGATTAGAGTCCTCAGGGATAAAAATAAATTCCATAATGTTGATAATCAGTGCCACTTAGCTGAATGCATAAGGACCTATCCAGCTAAGTGATGGCAGCTAAATATCAGCTGCATTTAGCAGCCACCAATTATCCAGATAAGTACTTAATCAGATAAGAACTTATCCAGCTAAGTGGTGGGTGGAAAATGGGCAATTTGGGGGGGCGGGGGGGGGGGGGGGAGAGATACTTTCAAGCATTTTTGTCCTAAAAGAATCATCCTTTTCCCTGAAAATAAAATAAAATAGTACCTGGAAGCTGTTTTGTTTTAAATATTTTTATTTTACAATGTTTGCACCTTTATTGTGCTGACCCACATTCCACACCATCCAAAGATTGTAAACAAATACATCTATTACATCTTTTTAGTGACACTGCAATTGTATAACCTCATGATCCTAAGAAGATTTTGAAGAGTTTTCTTCATTAAAATTAATGTTTTGCAAGGCATGATTTGTACAAGTCAATGTGAATCTCACTAAATGTTAATATATTGTGAATGAAAAATCACTTTTACATCCTAAAGGAAAAAAAGCACTGCCAGTAAATAGTAATAAATAATATGCTTCAGTGTGTAGTATTTGTTTAGAAAGTTTCATTTTAAAGCAGTCATTTCTGGTCAAGCTGTCATGCAAAATTGCAATATAGTACCACAATACTAATCATAATGGCAAGTTCTCCTTATTACTACAACACAATGCCATCAACATTTTGCTGAGCTTTTTCATCTGAATTATCCATAACATCATCATCCTGCATTGGACTGCCCTTGATCCCCTAGGCTTACTGCATTGTCGGCAAAAGGGAATGAGCAATAAATTCCCATTTTGATGTAGTCCAGTGGAAGAGATAAAAAAAGAGATTATTTTGACATGTTAGAGAAGGTAAATGAGAATGAGGAGATAAACATGTGTTTGAATTTATAGGGTATGAGCTTCATTTGCCATTTCTATAATAAATCAGCACAGGAGGAACTAACATATTTAGAGTCACACTCTGTTCTGCACTACAACAAACCATTTATTTCCATCAGAGATATTGCTGTTCGGCTAGGATTTAGAAAGTCATTTATTTATATAGATGATGATAAAGACACATGAATCTTTACTTACTGCTGTATGCAAGCTCAGCTGCAAATGCTATAGACATACTAAAACTCGTGATAGCTGCTCTGCATTGCAATCTTAGTGTAGAATATTTTTATTGTTAATAATAGGAAAATATATTCAATATTTATTATTTAATAGTATTTGCCATGATATTATGTTCCTAAACATATGATATATATATCAGTTTTCTAAACATGGGGAAGGCAGTTTTCAAAGCCATTTACCCAGCTAAAATGGACATCTGAAAATTGATCTCATGTAATCCGGATAAAAGTATTGTAAATTGTCACAAAGGTTGGGACCTCCAATAGGATAAAGGGATTTCTGTAGGAGCAAAGGCTTTTCCCTAGATGTTGAACACTTTCAGGGACAGTTCACAAAAGGCCCTCATTCCACTGGATTCTGAAATAAATGGGATCTAAACCTAGTCTAGGCTCCCAGAGATAGAGAGGGAAAGCAGCATATTAGCTAAACTTAAAAAAAAAAATAAAATTGTGGTGTGTGATTTCAAATTTGTCACACAAAATCAAGATAATGTTCAAAAAATATTTTTATATGTCATGGACACTCTGACAGAACTGTTTTTTATTGTATACTTCCAGCATTCTTGTCAGAGCAATACTTGAAGTGATTGGGATTTATTAAGACACTACATGCTGCTGGCTGGGGTTTCAGGGGGGAGGGAGTCTGAACTTCAGGGAAGTGAAGCTGGTTGGAATAGAGGTTGTGGGTTCAATGGGAGCACCTGCTCCCGGTGAAGAGCCATTTTCTAGGTGCCATGGTGCAGGTGCTGGCAGAGGACCAGAAGAGGATGCAGGTGAGCCTTGGGAGTCTGCTCAAGTTGGCACTGCCATGGTCAGACCATGCAGCGCCTGGATGTGGCTCGGCAAATTCTTGCCACAAGGCAACAATCATCTTAAACAGACTCTTAAATCTGAGTTTGCAGCTGTCCCTAATTTCCTGGGGAAATTATGTTTAAGCATCAAAAGACTGTCTGAGATTACCTGTTTGCTGATAGTTTCCATGAGATGAATAATGAAAGTAAACATTTAAGTGGATAACTAGGAGTAGGGATGTGCAGTCATTTAAAACAAATGGCCTATCCACAACAAATATACTATAATTGTTTGATTTGTTTGCCCCGGAAAACATATGAGCAAGTCCCACAAATGAAATGTGTCATTGGTTTACATTTTCCCATTGGAAAGCATTGGCTCATTAAAAGATACGAGTCTGAAGTGGGGCGGTCATGTGGGAGTTTCCATAGCAACCAGCCCTGATGCCTATGACTCATGTGTGAGATCAGAAGAGGACTGGGATCAGTTGTCAAGGAAACCAGACTGACAAAGCAAGGGAACACATCAGAGGGAAGCAGTTTTCTAAATCAGCAAATCACTGAACTTTTCATCCTTCTTATAGAATTCCCTGGCTGCTTCAGCTGGCAGTTGAATTCTTTCACTTGTGGAGGATACATCCTGCTTTGCTGTTGTGTGGGAATTCTGAATTTACTTCAGTCTTCTGTTATCAACAGTGCTTTGGTTCAAGATTAGAAACATTCCATCTTTTCTAATCCTGTTAGCTGCTGTCACACTGTTAATTTGCAGTTTTTTTTTTTTCTTTTTTAACATATTACTGTCACATCCACTGACATAGAGGAAGGTTAAGCTTTCCATCATCCCCTTTTCCCCTCTTGGGGGAAGGCACTGCAGGCTGCCTGCCTGGTAGTGGATCTTTTCGCTGAGATTAAATTTTAAACCTGATGCATGCTAACCAGAGTAGTACCAGCATTGTAGCTGAGCTGTGCCACAGTATCTAACACATACAGTGTGTCTTCTGTGTGTGTATGAATGTTAATATGTATGTGTATATTCTTGTGATCATACATTGTATGTAATTCGAGAATGTAACACTTTGAAGCAGTGATATGCAAGCACAAATAATTATGTGCATTTGATTGTTAATCTGCTATACTGTATGTAACTGTCTGTGTACTATATAGTACAGTTTACTACTTATTTGTGTAATTTATATGAGATAGCGGATTAATGTTAAGTTAGAACCTAGTAATGTTGAAGTACAAGTAGACTGTTTATGTAGAGCTTGATATAGCAGGCATTGTTCATTTTAAATGTGGATAAATTTTGAATACATTTTTTTAATATAGTCACATTATTGCATCTTTTCCTTTTTGGGAATTTCTTTGTATATATATATATGACACTATTGACAGTTTTAGTTACTGTTAAATACAAACAAAAAAAGAAGAAAGGCAGTATAAATAAAAAAGTTCAAGTGTTCAATGAACTAAACAGAAAATAGAACAGATTAAGGGGTAGATTTTCAAAGGGTTACGAGCGTAAGATACGCGCTTAACCCCCGAAAACCTACCCCTGTGCGCGCCGAGCCTATATTGCATAGGCTCGGCGGTGTGCACAAACCCTGGGATGCACGTATGTCCTGGAGCTTTGAAAAATGGGCAGTCCGGGGGCATGGCGGCGGTCCGGGGGCATGGCCAAGTGCCCCGACACAGCGGCCTGTGTCAGGGCCTGGCGCACCGGCAGCGAGTTGGCACGCGCAAGTTATACCTGCCAGAGGCAGGCGTAATTCTACGAAACAAGGTAGGGCGGGATTTAGGTAGGGCTGGGGGGTGGGTTAGATAGGGTAAGGGAGGGAAAGGTGGGGGAGACCAAAAAAAAAGTTCCCTCCAAAGCCGCTTCGATTTCGGAGCGGCCTTGGCGGGAACGTGGAAAGCCATCGGGGCTCCCCTAGGGCTCGGCACGTGCAAGGTGCACAAGTGTGCACCCCCTTACGTGCGTCGACCCCCAATTTTATAACATGCGCACCCTGTGCTGCCGGGTAGCGCGCACAAATATACCCCGCGCGTGCAAAATTTAAAATCGACCCCTAAGTGAATAATATTGACAAGAGTTTTAATTACACAAAACTTATATTTAAATATTAAAAAGGTACTTTATTCAAAACATACTTTTTACATAAATTACACATGAAAAGTAATTAAAAAATAACTTGAAGCAATCATAAAAACAATTGTGATATTCAATGATATCTAAACCATTTTAGCTTTCTTGTAAGAAGCTTGAAAATTATTCCTACAGGTGGTATCACTGCCACACAATGTCCTTTTATACTGGCTAGGGGTGTGCATTCGGATTGACTGCATTAGTAAAACGCAACTCATATTTTTTTTTAACTTAAAAAATTGATTCGACATAAACGATCGGATTTCCCACATATCGAACATAGATATGTTCGATATGTGGGAAATCGCGATTGTTGAGCCAAAATAAAAATATAAACCCCCTCACCCTCCTTAATCCCCCCCCCCCGACTTACCACAACTCCCTGGTGATGGAGCGAGGAGTGAGGACGCCATTTCTGCAATCCTTGGCGAGAAGCATGAGCCGTCCGGCGCGAACTCGCCGGGAATCACGTGGCGCCGCGTCACTCAGACGCGACGTCACGTGATTCCCGGCAAGTTCGCGCCGGACAGCTCGTTCGGCCCAAAAAGAACTTTTGGCCAGCTTGGGGGGGTCAGGAGGCCCCCCCAAGCTGGCCAAAAGTTCTTTTTGGGCCGAACGAGCCGTCCGGCGCGAACGAGCCGGGAATCACGTGACGCCGCGTCACTCGACGTGCCACCGACGTCACATGCTTCTCGCCAAGGATTGCAGAAATGACGTCCTCACTCCTCGCTCGATCACCAGGGAGTTGTGGTAAGTCTGGGGGGTGGATTAAGGAGGGTGAGGGGGTTTACATTTTTTTTTTGCACATATGTACATATACCCAACTCATTGGATTTTTTTTATGTCCATATTGGCCGCAAGTGGGACCCCCTTTCGGACATAAAAAATATGAACATAAAATTTTGCTCTGCACATCCCTAATACTGGCATGATTACAAAAAATTTATAAGAGAGTGAAGACTTAAAAATTTCAACCTTGTGGTCTAATTCATCATGACTTCGTAGAATTTCCAAATAGATTTTTAGTATCACACTGCTAAAGGCATTTATATATCATCAATGACAACTGAGCTTTACACAAAAAGAATCTCCCCTCAACAAAGGACCTTCATTTTGCCTTGTTGAGGCTTCTTCATGAGGTAAGAGATAAATAAATGATGGATCATATGAACTACAAATAAATTAAATATGTGTATTTATATGAAAGATATTAAATATCACATAATATTACTAACTTTATTAAAACATCTCTTGTCTTACCATGAAACAACAGTGTTAAATACAAACTTAACACTTCACCAAACACATAGTGGATCACAAATATAGCTTTTGTATTAGATGTAGATTAACTTCTACAATAAATAAAAACTTTTTTTAAGAAGAACTTCCCAATAAAATTTATCCTGAAACATAATAAATGAACTGACTCGTACAGAAGTTTACCTGAGCCTTCCTTTCATTGCAACTTCAGATGGGAAAACTGAAATGAGGCTAGATTTTACTCAGCTCTGCCGGTGTTTTAGTGGCTCATGATTTTTATTGAATAAAATTGTAAAAACTGTGGAGGTCATTCATGAAATTGCATTAGGGTCTTATGATGGGTGTTAGAGCCCTAATGCCTGCAATAATGCCATAATGCATGTGATATATAATGCATCATGAGATGCATATACAAATTCCAAACATTTAGTCAAAAGGGAAGAGTTTGGGTGTAATTTATGAAAATGAGGTGTGTCTAACATTGCGTGCGATAGTGTAATACATGCTATCGCATGATTTAATGCCAGAAATAACTACTCCTTTTTTCCTGGCATTATGCCCGAAATGGGATTTATGATACATTTCGCAAATCCTGTTTTGAATTGAGAAAGAGGGAGAGAGAGAGACAGAGATCCTCTGGGGAGGCACCCATATTAGTCGACTTTTTATACCACTATAAGATGGGCAACTAGTAACTTGGAATAAGGTTTTGGTGATGGGCTAGGTTTTGAGGGGCTGTTTTACATTTTACGTCAGAGGTACAAACAGTACAAGTAGACATCAGAAAAGATTTGATGTGATTGGGAGTGATAAAACGTACCCAAAGATGAGATTTATACAATGTACTCATGACCTAGCTTGATGCAGATAATTAAATCATGCGATAGCATGCATTACACTATTGCATGCAGAGAGTGAATCAAGCTAAGTTGAGAGTACATTGTATAAATCTCATCTTTGGGTACCTTTCATCACTCCAAATCACATGAAATCTTCACTTATGTCTACTGTGCTGATTGTACCTCTGACTGTGCATTTAAAACTATCCCCCAAAACCTAGGCCACCACTAATTCCAAGTAACTAGTTTCCCCTCTTATAGTGGTATAAATACTTTACTTATATGAGAGCCTTATAAAAAGTATCTCTCTCTCTCTCAGTATTGTGGGTGCAATAAATTTAACACACATTGCCCTAAAATACCCATGCAATGCAGTAAAATAGTATGTGTTGCTGTATCTGGAAAATTACCCTAACCATGCCCCTTTTTTTTTATCTCGGACACTATTCTGACAAAGTTTATAGCAACGTGATGAATCTAGTGCTGGAGCTGATGCAATATCGGGCGTTACACTTAGCGTGGCAATAAGCATGCAGTTGGATACACATTTTTTTGAGTGCAAAAGGAATGCCAAAGGATTAGCCCATCCATAACGCACGCACCAAATCTGTACATAGGGAATAGTGCCAATGGCATGCAAATCTTATTTAAATGCGGCAATTACGTATCTATTAGTACCTAATGCAGTAACATGCACCAACATTTTGTGCATCTTTAGCAAGTTTTTTTACATTCAAAATTTTGTGCCTGCCTTACACTGGCGTTATTGTGCTGGAGCTAGTAGAAGCTGGCGGTTCCTAAAGGTTTCCTGAAGATTTCCTGCTTTTTCAATGGAAACTATTTATTTCCTTGTTGTTCTGATCTTCTTCTTGCATCTGCAAGCAAGAATTGGGGCAGCCATATGGGCGATAACAAATAAACCTGCCAACAAAAGAAGATCAGAGTACCATGCAGACCATGTAACGGTGGCGGCACTGCCAGAGTTTAGCAAATGGCTTTAATAATTTTAAATCTTTATTAAAATGTGTCAATTGGACATCCAAATCCAGAGCCATCACAAGACACCCTGGACTTTGATGTCAGTAATGTCGACACCTAAAAGTTCAACATCCATTAATTTGGTGTCCATTGCTAGAACAATGGATGCCAAAGTCCTAAGCCCCAGGCCTCAGGCATCTTTAACTAACAAAGGCCTTTCTGGAACCTTTAGTTTTGGGTCTGTTTAAAAACGAGTTCTTTTGTATCCCACCTGCCACACAGCTGTGATAAGCTGAGGATGTGGTTGGTCTAACTGTTAGAAAAACACCTGATGGACCCTCGGTCTGACCTAGTATGGCATTTCTTATGTTCCTTATGTAATTAGGTTTCAGGTGCAGCCCAGAGCCATCCATACTCTGCAGGCAGCGTGTTATTCAGCCACACACAACTCTCCTTGGATTACCTGAGTCTGAAGTGGTGTGAAGATACAGTCTCAGCTCTAGAGCAATTGATACACTGTATGAGGACCTGCACAATGATATTGATCCCATCGTCTCTTGCAACCATGCGGTCCCTGGCCTGATGAAACTTCTGTGCACCTTGCAATTTTTAACAACAGGAAGTTTCCAGAATATAGTAGGACTGGTTTGTGGGATGAATCATTCCTCAGTTTCATGGCACTTTGGCCAAGTCTTGAGGGCTATGATGAAAGATATGAGACAGTATATTTATTTCCCAGTGGACCCAAGGCAACTGTAGGAGATCTGCCATGGATTATTTGGCATACCTGGGATGCCCAATGTATTGGGCACAATAGACTGTATCCATATTGCACTTACCTCAAGCTTGGAACAGGAGAGTGCATTCCGCAATCGTAAGTCATTCCATTCGATGAATGTGCAGGTGGTATGTGATGCACATCAAAAGATTTTAAATGTAGTATCAAGGTTTCTGGGGAGCTGCCACGATTCCTATATTATTGCTTGTTTGTTGCTTGGAACTAGTTTTTCCTAAGGGAATTATGGTGATGGCTGGTTGCTTAGTAATTAACAGTAGCTATTAGAGATGTGCTTCGTTGTTCGCCCGAAGTAGGAAATTGCCCGAAATTTCCTACTTCGGGTTTTTTTCGGAGGCCCGAAACCCAAAAAGAATTTTCCCCTACTTTCGGGGAAATTTCGGTTTTCGGGTTTGCCTGGGGGAGGGGCACACTTTTTTTTTTTTATTATTAAAACCCACCCCAAACCACCCCAAACATTTACCTTAACTATAGTTCACCACCCCCCCCCCATCCCGATCCCTCCCCAAGATTTACAAAGTAGATCCCTGGTGGTCCAGCGGGGTCCCGGGATCCATTTGCCCTCCTCCGTGCCCATGTTTCTGCAGCCGTGCTCTTTAAAATGGTGACGTGCAGCCTCTGAACACCATGTCACAGGGGCTACCGGCGCCATTGGTCAGCCCCTGTCACATGGCCATCGGCGCCATCTTGTGCTCCTGTCATGTGACTGGAGCTGACCAATGGCGCCGAAAGCCTCTGTGACATAATATGGGCAAAGGCTATCGGCGCCATTTTGATTACTGGCAGCCGACAACGAAATGGCTCCCGGACCCCCGCTGGACCCCCAGAGATTATTGGCAAGCCTTGGGGGGGTCAGAAGGGGGGCTCCTGACCCCCCCAAGGCTAGCCAATAATCTCTGGGGGTCCAGCGGGGGTCCGGGAGCCATTTTGTTGTCGGCTGCCAGTAATCAAAATGGCGCCGATAGCCTTTGCCCATATTATGTCACAGAGGCTTTTGGCGCCATTGGTCAGCTCCAGTCACATGACAGGAGCACAAGATGGCGCCGATGGCCATGTGACAGGGGCTGACCAATGGCGCCGGTAGCCCCTGTGACATGGTGTTCAGAGGCTGCGCGTCACCATTTTAAAGAGCACAGCTGCAGAAACATGGGCACGGAGGAGGGCAAATGGATCCCGGGACCCCGCTGGACCACCATGGATCTACTTTGTAAGTCTTGGGGAGGGATCGGGATGGGGGGAGGGTGGTAGTGATAGATATGTAAAAAAAGAATTTTAAATGCTTGGGGTGGTTTTTTTTAAAGATTCCTTTGCCGTTTCGTTTTTTGGCCCGGTTTTGGGTTTCCTCATTTCGTTTTTTCGAAAAACGAGACGAGGAAACCCGAAATTTACCACGAAGTATCCGAGTCAAAAAACGACCCGGCAGGAAAAAACGAAGCACATCTCTAGTAGCTATCAGAAGTTTTGACAGAAACCAGGTGGCAAGGAGGAGTGCACAAGTACAAGTTAATTGTTTTATCTTGAATTATTTTGGTGCTTTTGTATTGTTAAGGTGGATGTAGTATAAAATGAGCCAGTTATGTATATGCTGTACGAAATATTGTATATATGTGCTTCCTGGTGTTTTGTCAGTGTATTTGATGCAATATTAATTACCTCTTTTATAGGTGATGCTGGCTATGGCTGTAAGCCATGGTTGCTGACTCCACTCCTGGCCCAGTGCACTGCAGTGGAAATGTACAATGAGGCACAAACCAGCACTAGGTCTGTCATTGAGTGGATATTTGGCGTGCTGAAAATATGATTCAGATGCTTGGACTGGTCAGGTGGTGCCTTCCAGTACAGTCCTGAAAAGGGCGCATGCATTGTTATGGCCTACTGATGCTACATAACCTCGCGATGTGATTTGGGCTGGAAGTGGAGATCACTGAAAATGTGCCCCCATATCCACCTCTACAACCAGCAGCAGAAGCAGACAACACAGTGCAAGGCTCGGAGGTTTACCGAAGGGTCATTGTGGAGTATTTCTCATGTAGGTTCTTAGAGGACTTACAAATAACCCCTCTCCTCTGCAAAATATATTGCAAATAATCTAAATCTATTCTTTTGTGTTTTCTATTACAGTAGTTGTACTTGAAGAGAGGCACTGAAGGATGTTCCAGTATTTTCTAATGTAATCTTTGTTTTCTGATTTCTTTTTAGTTAATTCGTAACTTTTCTACAGCTGAGTTTATCTGAGGTTTAATGTAATTCCTTAACATTCTGACTCATCAGTGTCCCTTCCAGAGACATACTGAATTTGGATGCCCTGAACTTGGACACTTATGTCCAAGTATCCCTTAAAAGCGCCAAACTTGGGATTCCAGTCTCAGGTTGTTGAGATGTCCAAATTTGGCACCTTTAAGGAATGCCATGGCCATTGACGTCCATGAGGGGCAGCATCAATGGATGCTTAATTCCAGGGCATCTCTTTAAGGCACCGAATTTGGGCCGCTGATCTCAGGTTGTTTGGAAGCCGAAATTTGCCATCTTTAAGGGATACCATGGACATCGATGTCCATGAGGGGGCCACATCAATGGATGCTTAAGTCTGGGACATCTCTTAAAGGAGTCAAACTTGTGCTGCTGATCTCAGGTTATTTGGATGCCCAAATACGGCACCTTTAAGGGATGCTCCTGACTTGGACCTGAAACGCTGTGCCTGTCCGTCCACTGTCTAGGCCATACATCCCTACAAGGGTCTGACCTGAAACGCTGTGCCTGTCTGTCCACTGTCCAGGTCGTACGTCCCTACAAGGGCCTGACCTGAAACGCTGTGCCTATCCATCCATTGTCCAGGCCATATGTCCTTACAAGGGCCTGACATCAAATGCTGTACCTGTCTGAGTTTAGTTCTAGTATTTCTAATTTCAGTTTCATGTATTTGTGCATCACTTCTTTCCAGAATATTCTTTTCCTGTGTTGCAACATTTGGAATGTAAGAACATAAAAAGCTGACTTCAGATGTTTGGAGCTTGTATAGTTCATATGCTCAATAGTTTTCATGAACTTTATAATATGGGCCATTTTCCCTAAATCTTTCTTAGGTGCCAACATTAATGTTTCTAGAACTATAGAAAACTGGTGGTAGTTGCACTCTAGTTCATCTTCTGTGTTCCCATAGCTTACAGAGCCACTGTGTAAACTACAAAGAAAACATAGGTTGATATTGTAGATTTGGACTTGAGTAGCGGTTTTCTTATTTCTGAGAGCTCTTCATGTTCCTTTGTCATCAGTTGAAGTGCATATGTACATTTAATAGCTTCTGGGTATTTACCAGGACTTGACCTCTAATGCTGTGCCTGTTCGTCCAGGATTTACGTCTCTACAAGGGTTTGACCACAAATGCTGTGCCTCTTCATCCAGGCTTATGTCCCTAAAAGGGCTTTCTCTCTCCTCTGCAACCTCCAACCTCAGATAAAGGTATGCCAAAAAAAAAAAAACCAAAAAAAAAAAACCTTAAATAAATAAATAAATAAATGCTGTGCCTGTCCGTCCAGACCTTATGTCCCTATGAGGCCTTGACCTCTATCCTCGAATACTGTGCCACTGCCTGTCCATCCAGGCCTTATGTCCCTAGAAGGGCTTGACCTCTAATGCTGTGCCTGTCCATCCAGGATTTATGTCCCTACAAGGGTTTGACCTCGATGCTATGCCTGTCAGTCCAGGCCTTATGTCCCTAAAAGGGCTTGACCTCTAATGCTGTGCTTGTCCGTCCATATTTGGAATGTAAGAACATAAAAAGCTGACTTCAGATGTTTAGAGCTTGCATATTTCATATGCTCAATCGTTTTTCATGACCTTCATAATATGGGCCATGTTCCCAAAATCTTTCTTAGGTACCAACAGTAATGTTTCTAGTACTATAAAAAACTGGTGTACCTACAAGGGCTTGACCTCTATCCTTGAATGCTGTGCCTACCTGTCCGTCCAGGCCTTACGTCCCTATGAGGGCTTGACCTCTATCCTAAAATACTGTGCCTGTCTGTCTAGGCCTTACATCCCTAAAAGGTCTTGACCTTGAATGCATTACCTGTCCATCCAGGCCTTATGTCCCTACAAGGGCTTGACCTCTATCTTCTAATTCTGTGCCTGCCTGTCTGTCCAGGCTTTACGTCACGATGAGGGCTTGACCTCCATCCTCTAATGCTGTGCCTACCTGTCTGTCTAGGATTTACATCCCTACGAGGGCTTGACCTCTATCCTCAAATGCTGTGCCTGTCTGTCCAGACCTTATGTCCCTACAAGGGCTTGACCTCTGTCCTCAAATGCTGTGCCTGTCTGTACAGGCCTTATGTCCCTACAAGGGCTTGACCTCGAATGCTGTGCCTGTCCATCCAGGCTTTATGTCCCTACAAGGGCTTGACCTCTATCCTCGAATGTTGTGCCTGCCCATCCAGGACTTATGCCCCTACAAGGGCTTGACCTCTATCCTCTAATGCTGTGCCTTTTTGTCTGTCCAGGCTTTACATCCCTACGAGGGCTTGCCCTCTATCCTCTAATGCTGTGTCTGCCTGTCTGTCCTGCTTTACATCCCTACGAGGGCTTGACCTCTAATGCTGTGCCTGTCCATCCAGGCCATATGTCCCTACAAGGGCTTGACCTCTAATGCTGTGCCTGTCCATCCAAGAGCCCTTTCCTGCTCAAAGGAAAGGGAACTCTCCCCAGGTGTAGCCAGCCTATCTCTTTGTACCTGTTGACCCATGTTGAACCAATGTTCACATGGCACCCTCCTCCACATTGCCATGCTTTGAAGGCTCGTGCTCAACTCTAGGGGCCAACCCATTCCGGGGAGCCCTTTCCTGCTCAAAGGAAAGGGAACTCTCCACGGGGTAGCCGGCCTATCTCTTAGTACCTGTTGACCCATGTTGAACCGCTGTTCACATGGCACCCTCCTCCACATCGCTACGCTTTATTTATTTAAAAGATTTTATATGCCGTCGTTCATAATTACATCACAACGGTTTACAAAAACATAAAACAAATTCAAAGGAGACTTTACAATACCTACAAAAAAACAAATATTAAAGGAGATTTTAAAAAAGATCCATAATAAAAGTAAAAAAATATAGAGGGATTAAGAAGTTAGTGACCTGTTTGGAGGTTATCTGAATAGGCTTGCTCAAAGAGCCAATCTTTAAGCCTTTTTTACATTTTTCAGTCTCTGTCTCCAATCTTAGAAGTACCGGCATAGTGTTCCATAAACTTGGGCCTGCGATTGAAATAACTCTGTCTCTAACTAAGGCTAAGTGAGCTGTGCTTATTGGAGGAACATGAAGAAGCCCTTTGTTAGCTGATCTCAAAGATTGGTGAGGAGTGTGCAGGCGAAATGAAAAATTTAACCAATCAGTTTTTTGTCCGTAAATGGCTTTATGCAGAATACAGCATATTTAATATGCTATTTTCTGGGTTATTGGGAGCCAATGAAGATTTATCAAAATTGGGATGATGTATTCACATTTATTGCAATTGGTTAAGACTCTCGCCGCAGAGTTCTGCAGTACTTGGAGAGGACGTAATGATGATTGGAGCAGGCCTAATAATAAAGAATTACAATAGTCAAGTGAAGAAAATATGAGCGCTTGTAAAACTGAACGGAAATCGCTGAAATCTAAAAGAGGTTTCAGCCATCTGAGGACTAACAGTTTGTACTTTGTAGTATCCTTCTTGTAATTTTATGGAAATATGTTTCTTTGAAGGCTCGTGCTCCACTCTAGGGGCCAACCCATTTTGGGGAGCCCTTTCCTGCTCAAAGGAAAGGGAACTCTCCCCGGGGTAGCCAGCCAGCCTATCTCTTAGTACCTGTTGAACCATGTTGAACCACTGTTCACATGGCACCCTCCTCCACCTCGGCCTTGAAAATTCTTGTTTGTATATCTGCTAACTCCACCAGATTTTAAAAGACCAGCGAGAGCTCACTAGACGTCAATGGAAACACCCCACTCTAGGGGCAAACCCATTCTAGGGAGCCCTTTCCTGCACAAAGGAAAGGGAACTCTCCCTGGGGCCAGCCTGTCTTGCCCCTATGAAAACCACAGGGACCTGACTACCTCAGCTCTGCCAGCTTGTCTTGCCCCTACCAAAACCACAGGGACCAGACTACCTCCACTCTGCCAGCCTGTCTTGCCCATATCAGCTTTCTGCGACTCTGCCTTGCTGCCATACACCAAATGAATCACTCAACTCCTTGTGGTGTTCTTGCCACTATCATGGTTCCTCAGTGTGTTGGTGCTAGTCTTTCTGCTTGCCATGTTCCCACTTCTTTGTGCTGTAGGATGTTGATGCCACTTGTCTTACCACTTTGCCTGTTGTGCTGCCTTCGAGGGTTCATGCATCTGTTATCGGTGCTCTCTTTTGAAGTTGTGGTGTGTTTTTGACACTCTCGCTGCTACTTTGCATCTCTGATAAATCACTCTTGCCACTCCTGGTACCCCTTTGCCCCTTTAAAGTGCCTTAGGCTATTAATGCCACTTTGTTGCCACTTTGCCACAGTCTAAGTACCTTGGAGGTCTTTTCTCATTCTCAAGATTGTTCCCCAGAAGTTTCATCAGAATTGATAAGAAAACTCCAGTTCTGCAGCCAAAAAAAGGCTGCAAATACTTCCCCCATTGACTTTAATGGGAAATCGGAAATCAAGTAAAACTAATCAACAAATTGGTTCCCCCCCCCCCCCCCTCCCATGAAAAGAATGCAATGAATTTGGGTCCCAGTGAAACGAAAACCGAATCGAAAATAATTGTTTTCTTCTGCCCATCCCTAATGTGCTGTAGAGGATTACTGGTTAGTAATCAACAACCATACAGATCTGCAGTCTTGTTCAGTTTCTTTTGTAGTAGTATTGATAATTATGAAACTACAAAACCTATTGATTAAAAAAAGCCCCTAAAAATTGCCATTCATTATTTCAATGTGTTTTTTATGTTTACAAAATATATATGGCTTATGATTTAGAAATTGGATGAGATATAAAGAATTAGTATATCTTTACCAGCATCTTTGATATTATATATATTTTGCATTTATTTTCCATTTTTGGTTATCTTTTTTTTTTTTTTTTAGTGACACATGCTTTTGATTGCCAAAACATGCCCATATTGTAACATATTATTTAGCATTTTATGTTTTGTTTTCTTTCAATTATTTGAGGGATTTTCCCTTATTTTCAATGAGTATTTTATGTTTTGTATATAATTCTGATATATATTTATTTAATTTTATTTATTATATTTAGCTGTGATTCAGTGAATTTTTATGCATTTTTTGGCAGAGCATCTTCCTCTTACTCCTTTTCTTTCCAGCTCAATCAGAACCAAGGCTGGGATTCAGCACTATGAGACTTAATTCACACCTACATGTTTTTTCTCTCCATTTTATATGCTCTTCATAACTCATTTAGTCCAGCATTCACATCAACAGTCCTTAGCTCAAGGGAACATGATGAAATTGCTGATTCTCCCCACCAAAAAGAAAGCAAAAATCTTGAAAATGCACACATCTCTTAAAAAGATTTGTAAAATATCTATAAAAGTATATCCATATCTATATGAAATCCTTTGGGTGATAGATATTAAAGTTCAAAAATCCAATATTGCTTTTTTTTTTTTAAGATCTTATCTAAATCGTTCCTGCCTCAGATTTGTTTTGAAAACTTTAATTGCAAAAATGTAATATTATCCATTGACTGGTTTTGAGTCATGAAATGTGGAATAAAGGTTTCTGTCTCAAAGTCACCTGAATCAAACTTCTAGAGCCAATGGTACTTAAAATTACATTTCTGTAATTTTCCACCTTCATTTAATTGCACAGGCACATAGCATACACTACAAATCCAGTCTTACAGTTAAAAAAATAGTTTTTATTGTATAATAGAATGAAGATGACTGCATGAATTCAAATGTAAACACTGATAAACACAGCGATTACCATATTCAAAATGTTCTTCTGGAAAAGTGATACCTAGCACAGTTCTCCCATTTTTAACAAAGAATTCAGATGTATTGTATAATCTGACAGTATTTTAATGTAATCCTTTAGAATAGGGGTCCAAAATATAGTCCCTGAGGGCTGAAAACTGGTCTGATTTTCAGAATTTCCACAAGGAATATGTATAAAATATACTTGCAATATATTTGTATACTTGCATCCATTGTATACAAATCTCATGCACATTCATCATGAAAATCCTGGAAACCAGACCAGTTTTAAGACATCAGCACTGATATGGGAACCCCTATATCAGAGGAACATTTTGGATATTAAATATTAAGATGTCATCTTTGTTTTTATTTGCAATAAAACTGGCCTGTCTGTCTATAGGGTTCTTTTAAACAGTTGTATGGGTAACACCTGTCCAAAATGTGTTAATATTTTTCTGGATACTATTATCCTTTGTGTATTGCTAAATACCCTCTACTGATGCACTTAGGTGTAAGAAATAAGTGCTGAACTGTGTAACAAAGTTAATCAATTAATTAATTAATTTACTTATTTCATTTAGACATTTTAAATACCATTTTTCCATGTGTAGATCACAATGGTTTACAAAGTGACATTTACAGATATAAGTTCAGCAAAAAATCAGAAACAAAACTGGTTACAGTGTTAGTAATCGTCTGAAAGTATTAATTTCCCTCTAACTAGATGTGGTACTTGGATAAGAATGGTAATTTATAAATTTAAGTCTGTGGTTAAGAACATAAGAACATGCCATACTGGGTCAGACCAAGGGTCCATCAAGCCCAGCATCCTGTTTCCAACAGTGGCCAATCCAGGCCATAAGAACCTGGCAAGTACCCAAAAACTAAGTCTATTCCATGTTACTGTTGCTAGTAATAGCAGTGGCTATTTTCTAAGTCAACTTAATTAATAGCAGGTAATGGACTTCTCCTCCAAGAACTTATCCAATCCTTTTTTAAACACAGCTATACTAACTTCACTAAACCACATCCTCTGGCAACAAAATCCAGAGTTTAATTGTGCATTGAGTAAAAAAGAGATTTCTCTGATTAGTTTTAAATGTGCCATATGCTAACTTCATGGAGTGCCCCCTAGTCTTTCTATTATCCGAAAGAGTAAATAACTGATTCACATCTACCCGTTCTAGACCTCTCATGATTTTAAACACCTCTATCATATCCCCCTCAGCCGTCTCTTCTCCAAGCTGAAAAGTCCTAACCTCTTTAGTCTTTCCTCATAGGGGAGCTGTTCCATTCCCCATATCATTTTGGTAGCCCTTCTCTGTACCTTCTCTATCGCCAGAATTGTACACAGTATTCAAGGAGCAGTCTCACCATGGAGTGATACAGAGGCATTATGACATTTTCTGTTTTATTCACCATTCCCTTTCTAATAATTCCCAACATTCTGTTTGCTTTTTTGACTGCCGTACCACACTGAACCGACAATTTCAATGTGTTATCACTATGACGCCTATATCTCTTTCTTGGATTGTAGCACCTAATATGGAACCTAACATTGTATAACTATAGCATGGGTTATTTTTCCCTATATGCATCACCTTGCACTTATCCACATTAAATTTCATCTGCCATTTTGATGCCCAATTTTCCAGTCTCACAAGGTCTTCCTGAAATTTATCACAATCTGCTTGTGATTTAACTACTCTGAACAATTTTGTATCATTGGTTGAGAGTTTTGTGATATCTCAGTTGGTTTATCCTTTGTGTTACAATTACCTATTGTCCTTTATGTCTAATATCTTATAAATGTTACTATAATTACAGATTAATATTATCTTTTAAAGTGTACTATATGGTCTCAAAAACTCAAGTCTTACATCTCTTTTATGTTGGTTCAATAAAAGTCATCATGAACTAAAAAGTTTCCAGATTAATATTAGAATGATAAATCCAATCATAGGGAAGGTATTCCTCAGAGGGCTAAAGTTTTCAAGTACAACATACACACAGACTTTAGCCTGAATTGCCAAATGGACTCGCTCATAAATTTGCTTTGAAAATTAGTGGATATGCATGGAAATCAGTGCTATATATAGGCATCCATTTGCACTGGCTCATTAGCATGTGTAAATGTGTGTGAATAGATTTATGCACATTCTTTTGAAAGTCGAAAATATGGAAGTAAATGTTATTTTTGCGTCCATTCCATCCCCTGGTACAACTCTTTTCTATGCACATAAAAGTACACGTAGAATTGTTTCTAGCATATTTTTATATGGATAACATCATGGGCAATTTTTAAAAGCCTATTTACATGCCTAAAACCATGTTGTTCCTCAGAACCATATCAAAGCAATACATGAATTTTTCACAGTATATAAATATTAGGGGTCAATAATCAACCACATGAATCTAACTAGCTAAACATATGCCTTCCTGCTAATGAGCTAAATATCTGCACACAAATTCACAGTGTGTACCAATTTGGCTGGCTATAAAAGGGGCTGGATTGTGGTTTGTCCAGCAGGGGCTTTTCAGGGCCTTATTTTCTAAATTTGTCGCACGCGGTAATGGACGTTTCGCACGCGATACCAAAATGGGGGCGGAGTCGGCCCCGGAAGAAGAGGAGTCGGGGAGTCACCGGGGCCAACTCTGCGAAGCCGCCGCAGACGACGAAAAGGTAAGGCCCTTTTCGCGTCCGTGTTCGCTCCCAATAGCTGCACCTTCTATGGTGGTGCTATTGGGTGCAAAACCAGCAGCGATCACTGCCGGCTAGCGCAGGCCCGCCCCCCGTTTCGGCCCCCTACCCCTCATTTCCTAAAGTATCGCAGGCCTGTGATACTTTAGAAAATGAGGCCCTTTGCTGGTTAGCATTGTACTAAATTCTTTGCCACACTCTTTACTGAGGAGGCTGTTGGGAACATATCCATGCTTGAAACATATCTGAAACATAAACCGAGATGATGTTCTAAATGTGCTGCATTATATAAAATCCCTTAAATAAATAAATAAATACATAAATAAATCTTGATGGTAGAGATTCTGAATAACTAAAACAAATATCTGTAACAATGGAGAATGCATTTGATTAGATTGACAAACTAAAGAATAAAAAATATTTGGGATTGGATGGCATTCATATGAGACTTCTAATAAAACTAAAGCATGAAATTGCTAACCTGTTACTGTTGCGGAGGTGGACCCTTGGCCCGAGGTCGAGTTGACGCTACCCGTGGAGAAAACCCCATGTGTCCCCACCGTCAGGAGGTGGAGCAGACCGGGAGGCGGAGTCCTACTAGAGCTTCACCAATACCAGCCCTCGTTCTCTGCAGGTTGAGCCCTTGGGTACTGGCGCTGGCTGGTCTTAGGTGGGCCTCCGCGTGGTTGATCCCGAGGTAGATGTTCAGGATAACGAGCCAGGAAACAGCATACACACATTGTTTGAAGGAGCTGAGTTCAAGACAGGGCCTGGATCCAGAAGCCTGGACAGGCTGAGGCAGGTTAGAAAACAGGAACAAGTTATGTCCGGGCTTGTAAGTAGGCGGAAGCCTAAAAGAGACCAAGTCCAAGTAATCAACTGGAGGCAGAGTCAGATTCAAGCTGGAGTCAGGACAGGTGGCTGGAGATGAAGTCGAGTACAGGCTGAAGTCAGGGCAGGTGGCTGTAGATTAGGTCAAGGTACAAGCACAGGTCAGAGCCGGGAATCTGTCCAAAGCATGGTCAAGAGCGAGCAAGGGTCAAAGCCAGGAATCCTTCCAAAAGTGTAGTCAGGAGAAGGAAGGGTGAAAGCCAGGTATCCATCCAAGATAATCAGGAACAGGTAACAGGTACTGGAACTCAGGAACTGGAAACAGGAATGCAGGACTGGAACGAACGAGCACAGGAGCAGGAACAGGAATGAAGGAGTAGCAACTAAGCACATGACAAACGTGGAGACCTGTTGCCAAGGCAAAGACCAAATGGTGGGGCCTGCCTTAAATAGCAGAGCCCGGCGACATCATCATCTGGGGCCGCAGGAAAGTTTCCCACCATGGCCCCTTTAAAGTCAGAAAAGGCTCACGCATGCCTAAGGCAATGACTGGGATTATGTGGTGACGGCGTCTCCCCTACGCACACGTGGGGAGACCTGACTGGGACCAGAGGAGGCTACAGAGCAATCGAAGGAACCTGGGAAAGTGGTAGGAGCCTGTGTGCATAGGCAGCTGGCTAAATGCTGCTAGAGAGGAAGGGCCAGGTCCGGAACCTAGGTGCCAAGGGTGAGTAGGGCCGGCCGCGGGCCTGCTGCGGCCGGGACACACAAAAGTTACTATTAAACTAGAACCTAATAGCTATGATATGTGAAGACTAGAAGGGTTCCTTGGGTAATTCAGGAAACAATAGACTGGTGAATGTGATTTCAGTGAAAGGAAAAATTGTAGAAGCAATCTCTAAAAACAAAAATCACTGCTCATAGAGATAGACATGGATTAATAGGGAAGAGTCAACATTACTGTATCGAAGAGAAGTCTTTCTTGGCTTACCAATCTTAATTTCTTTTGAAGGTGTAGATAACAGTGAGCTGGTTGATTTAATGTATTAGGATTTTCAGAAGACATTTGAAAAAGTCCCCCATTAAAGACTCCTCAGGAAATTACAAAGTCATCGGATAGGAGACAATGTCCTATTGTGGATTATTAACTGGTTAAAAGACAGGAAACAGAGGATAGGACTCAATGGTCACTTTTCCATATGGAGAAAAGTCATTAGTGGAGTATTAAAGATTTCAGTACTGAAACCTGAGCTGTTTAACATATTCATAAGTGATCTGAAAAGGAAAAAGAGTGAGGTGATCAAATTTGCAGACAATACAATATTATTCAAAGTTGTTAAAACAACAGTGGATTGTGAGGTAGTACAGAAGGACTTTCTGAAACTAGGAGGTAGGGCGATTGAATAGCAGATGAAATTTATTGTGGAAAAGTGCAAAGTGATGCATATTGGGAAATATTATCCCACAATGCTGGGTTCTATATTAGAGGTCACCACCCAAGAAAAGGATCTTGGAGTCCATGTGGATAATAAATTGAAATCCTCAGCAAAGAGAGTGGCAGAAGTCATAAAAGCAAATCAAATATTAGGAATAATCTAAAAAGGAATAGAAAATACTATAAAACAGAAAACATCATATTACCTCTGTATTGTACCATGGTGAGAAAGCATCTTGAGCAGAGTGCAGTTCTGGTGACCCCATTTCAAAAAAAGACATAGTGGAATAGAATTGATATAGAGGAGTGTGACATAAATGATGAAAGTGAAGGAACTGCTTTTCTATGACGGGAGGCTACACAATCTAGGGCTCTTTTGCTTAGAAAAGAGATGGCTGAGAAGAGAAATCGACAATTATCAACAATATACCTGTGTTATATCTTCAAAATTTTATTAACAATGAGAGGGGAAATGACAGAAGTTTATAAAATCATGAGTGAGGTGGAATGGATAAAGGAAAATGTACCTTTTCAAAAAGTACTAAAACAAGGGGATGCACCATGAAACTTGCAACCAGCAGATTTAAAACAAATTATAGAAAGTACGTTTTTACTCAGTGCACAATTCAACTGTGTAATCTATTGCCAGAGTACATGATCAAGGCAACTCGAATAGCGAGGTTTAAAAGAGATTTGGATAAGTTCCTAGAGGAACTTGCCCAATTCTCTTTTAATTATTATCCACATAGACTAAGGCAATCTATTCCTATCCCTGGGAGTGAATAACAGAAAATACATCTACTTTATAGGATCTGCCAGGTACTTATAAACTGGATTGGACACTATCAGAGACATGATACAAGGCTCTATTGACCATGGTCTGACCCATTATGGCATTTATTATGTTCTTATGTTCTTAATTGTAATCAGCTGTGCACTGATGAGTAAAATTCAAATTCCCCATAGCATGTAACATTTAGGGGTAGATTTTTAAAGGGTTACACGCGTAATATATCCTTAATATATCCATAATCAGAAGATGAGAACCCACAAAAAATCCACCTTCCTGGATTGGTGGAGATAGTTCACTAGTATTACATAGAAGAATAGTTAAAGAAGTCAAAGGCAGATTAATTCCCACAATCTTTTCCATCCCGGAAATAAATTCTTGCCAATAAATCTTAATTACTTAGCATGTCTACCACATATAAATAAAGGAGCCAACTTACTCACAACCCCTACAGCATAAATTAGAATTAATTAACTTCATTTTGTTTAGTTTAACTGATATAGGTTACCATTCATATAATAATTTAAACAACTTTATTGTTATATAAGTAGAATTCTTTTGTGTAATCCTTCATATAATTTGGTCACAATTTTTCTTTGAAATACCATGGTCTATGTCATTAGACAAGGTTTCTTTGAATCCCACTATTGGATCTTTATCCTCATCCATAATAATATAGTATATTTTATTTCTAAGTCCTTTTTTGTGGAATAAGCCTATTACCAACTGCTCAAATGCAGTAGGCCATCTTCCAATGTAAGTTTTATCTGGACTGTGGTAACTTGGGAGCAACCACAGACAGAGGACAGACTCTGGCCAGATGAGACAGACTCTGGCCAATTCCTGACAGAACTTTTATTAACAAAACAAAATAAAACAGAAGAAAGGATGCTTACCTCTGCAATTCTTGTAGCAGTCAACATTTAAACATAAACTGTCTTAGCATAATACCTTCTCTCTCGGGCTTCTTCAACTTTTCTGGGCCCTGATTTCTTATCCAGTGGTAAAGGGAAACTTCCTGGGAATAGAATTTTTTTCTAGGCTGGATCTTAAGGAGGATGAGGCCAGAAAGCTGGGGTCAGTCATTTAAGGTGTTCTGGGAAAGTTTTCTATAGAGTCCCTCAAATACCCTCCTCTCAGCTTAGCCTTCCTAGAATGAGCAACTGCCTGACTAGGGACAGATCTTTCAATCGGAAATCCAAATTGGCATTTTCTTTCCCTACTCTATTCCAGTTTTTGTAGTTGAAGAGTTGGAGGGTCGGAACCACCTCTTGAGTCTCACATTGGACTCCTGTTTTCATTTCATACGTAGGAGATGTTGATGATCAGTCACGAGTGTGAACTGCCACACTAATAGATAATACTGAAAGGCTTCTAAGACCCACTTGATCACCAAGGCTTCCTTCTTGATTGTTGACCATCACGTCTCAAGGGAATTTACCTTATGACTGATGAATGCTATGGGGTGTTCTTGTCCATCTTTCTCTTTGGCCAAGATTTCCCCTAAGCCTACCTCCAAGGCATCAGTCTGCACTATAAAGTATTTAGTGAAGTCCAGACTTATCAGCACAGGTTCTGAACATATTGCTTCTTTTAAACTCTGATGGGTTTCCTTAGTTTCTGCAGACTACTTGATCTTGTTTGGGGGCCTTCTTCATCAACAGCTGGAAAGGTTTGGCCTATTCTGAGTAATTGGGTATATACCTTCAGTAATACTCTATGAGGCCTAGGAAAGCTCTCACTTTAGTTTTTGATTATGGGATTGGCACCCTATGCCTCAGTCATCCGGACCTGCAGATGGACCTTCCCATTTCTAAGGACATAGCTGAGATATTGGACTCCTTGTCATCTTAGCAGACACAACTTGAGGTTGACTGTCATTCCTGCTTTCCATAGACTTGTTAGCATGGTTTGGAGTTGGTTTAAATGTGGCTTCCTGTCTGGGCTATATACAGGGTGGCCCATGGAAAGGTAGCCTGCCTGCGTGGCACTGGTATTGGAGGTGGGCTATTTTTTCATGGGCCACCCTGTATGATGATGTCATCAAGATAATCAACCTTATAAGTTTAGTGTGGCCGCAATAGGCAGTCAACTAAGTGCTTAAACATCATTGGAGTCCTGTGGAGCCCAAACTAAAGGACTGCGAACTAGAAAAGTCTGCTGGTATGGAGTAAGCTCTGTTCTCCTTTGCTGCTGGTATGAGGGGGACTTGCCAATAACCCTTCATGAAGTCTAATGTGGAAATAAACTTGGCTGATCCCAGATGCTCATTACGTTTGTCAACTTGTGGCATTGGGTATACTTCAAGTTTTGAAACCTCATTGACTTTTCAAAAGTCTAACTAAACTCCTACCATCAGGTTTTGGTACCAATACAATGAGTGAAGATGAATCTCTATTACATTCATCCTCACTATGACTCCGGAGATGTGATGATGTCATGTGAAACTATGACTTCAGGAGGCATGATGATGTCATGCTGTGAGAGGTGCATTTGACTTGGTAGGTTCAAGAATATGTCCTTCTTCCAGTGCACCAACTGACCTAAACTGGCTTTTTATGAGGTAGAGACTTGAGCTCCAAAAGGAACTTGGGGCAGATTTGCATTAGTGAGGTTTTTGAAACAATGTTTTTTTTCTGAACAAGTCCACAAATCAGAGCAAATCACTTTTTCAGTAGGTTTATGTGGAAGATCTGAGTTTTCTTCTACTTATCTGGTTGGGCTGTTTTATAGTCCATAGGTATTGTTTTCTCTATTACTTCATGTGGTCCTTGTCATTGGGACAAAAATGTACTCTTTGAAAATGGAAGAAAGATGAGGATGCAGTCACCTTGCTGTAATTCTTGTTGTGTCATGAAGCTATTGTATACTTGGGGTTGGGTATTCTGAGTTTTCTCTAGATACAAACCTCCCCCTTTAGATAATGAAATGAGCAAAGTTCTGTCCAGAGTTTGGCTTCTCTTTCCAAGTCTCCCAAGCTATATTAAGGATCTCTCAGTCTTTTTCCATTCAGCAGCAAAAAAGGTGAAAAACCCATCAAAATCTGGGGTATTTTATTGATTGTGAACAGCATGTAGGGAACAATAAGTCCCAGTTCTTGCTCTCTTTTGCCACAAAATTCCTCAACATCTGCTGGAAGGTTTTATTGAAGCACTCAATCAGGCTGTCACTTTGTGGGGGCTCCCAAATCTATAGTCCCACCCAATCACTTTGGGAAATGATACCATGGAAGACTCCTATTTCTATCCTGGTCTGGCCCACCCAAGTTGTCAGTTAGACTTATCTTCTTGGATACTACCACTGGTCCCCATGGATGTATGCAAGTGTCACAGTCCTTTCAAGTCAATTTGTATCCACTTAATACTCTTCAAATGAGTATCTTCACACTAAGAGTCTAATAATGCCTGGGTTTGAGAGCCCTATTGCTCTATGGAAAACATAAAACTTAAGAATCCTGAATTGAGAATATTTAGAAAATTATAAAAAATGTGGGCCATGAAGAGAACATCTATCTTCCCTGCATGGGCAATCCCTGCCAAAGGCCTTTCTCCCCATAATTGAAATATATTGGTGAGTTCAGGTCTTGTGGACAAGGTTAGGAGTCAGGCCTAACCTGATCTAAAGGCTGTCTGGCCTTAGAAGTTTGGTGAGTGACTTCTCCTGTGATTGAGATGATTCCACATTGTCTGAGCCTGGAAAAAGGCCTCCACAATTCCTAGTGCTATTTCAAGAGTAAAGTTTGAGTGTCAGCATGCTCATTGTTTCATAGGCTGATCCAGGACATCTAGGAATTGTTTTATCAAAACTGTTTTGGTTATTTCCACCACCTCTGGATATAGCCATTTACAGCTTTAAATGTTTTCCCCAGATTAGAGCACTTCCTGCCAAATGTGTTGGGCAGTGGGTTTCTGGGGTAAGGCTGTTCTTCTCTAGGACAGCTACTTTGACTTCTGTGTAAGTGGCCCTTCCTTTCAGGTTGGTAACTTGAAAAGCAGCTTCACCATTGCCTATTAGAAAGTTGCCCAAATAGGTAGTCCAGGTTCTTCTGGCAAACTTTCAAGTCAAGCTGTTCTTTCATATTCCTCAGAAAGTAAATAGGGTCTTCTCCTAGAACCATCTTAAGTATTACTAGTGACAAGAGTGGTGGCCAGTTTATGGAAGGTTGTACCACCTGTGCTATGAATGAGTGACATTTGTTGCTATGTCATGTGTTCTTGCAGTACCTGCTTCTGGCTGAGTTGACTCTGCACTGTGGCCTGTAGTTTTTGCTGCTGCCCTATAGCAAAGACCCATAGCACACATTCCATATCTTCTGCTTTTTGAAAACTGCACTATTCAGATAGAGGAAACTTTGTGGTACTCTGAGAGAGAGAAAGAAATAGGAAAAAGCAAAAAAATCATTGATCCGTTTGGAACTGACTCAATAAATGCTGTATGCTCTGCTGGGTCTACTCCCCTTAGCCTGCTGTACCATGATTCTTAGCTGTCAAAAAAGCCAGACCCCAGAAAAAGAACAAAAATGGAAAATCCCTTTTTTTCTTCTGTCTCTTTTTTTCTGCTGTGATTGTGGGATCCTGTCTGTGATACATTCTCACTTCTACCACCATATGAGGTAACTTGGGAGCAGCCATGGTCTAAGAAGTGACCTGGAGGACAGATGAGACAGACTGCAGCTGGATCCTCACTGATTTATTTATTTATTTATTCTCCCCCATCTCCCCTTCGCCCAACCCATCCCCTTCCCCCTCTCCCCCCCACCTAGCCTTCCTTAGATCCCTGGGCCACCCGGCCGCCACCTTCTCCCCCGGTACTCCACCCTCCCTTTTCACCCCAGCTTCCCGTTAAATAATCTATATCCTAGTGAACACCGTCGCCCAACTAACATGGCCGGTTTTCCAACTCCACCGTAGTACTACTTAAGTTAATAGTACCTGTACATTTTTCTACTGTACATAGTCTCCCTCTAATCTATGTTATCTTTTGGCTTTTATGTTATACTTCATCTAGATATGCCTTTTCCCCTCCCCGCACCCCCATCCCCCTCCCATTCCCCCTACCCCTACCCTCCCTCCCTCCCCTTGACCCACCCCACCCACCCTCCCCTACCTCCCCATCCCCCCTCCTTCCCCTCTTCTATTATTCCTCGTTTGCTATTGCTCCTTTTTTGGTTCATTTTGTACTCTGAATTTTGATTCTGTTATTAATGTTATATTGTTATATTGTTTTATTGTATTTTCCGCCTGAGTTCTTTGTAAACCGGTATGATGTGTTTCACGAATGTCGGTAAATAAAAGTTAATAAATAAATAAATAAATAAATAAATAAATTTACAAAACAAAGAAAAACAGAATAAAGGCTGCTTACCTCAGCAGTCCTGCAGCACTCAAAATTTAAACAATGTAAACCACATAAAGGAGAAAACTACTTCTGTTCTGCAGAGTCATTTATGTGTTCAAATTGTAGGCCAAACAGGTTTCCAAATATAGTTTTAGATAGAGTAGTTTCATCAGATGTTGACCAGGTAAGTTTACAAGGAGTATAAAATTGAGAAAAGATTTTCTTTAGAAAAATATATTACTAATGAGTTTCTTAAATTAACTATTAATAATTGATTCATTGTGATGATTTATGTTATCCAGAGCTTCAAAAGGAAGCTCTAGAAAACCTATAGATAAATATTAATTCTTCCTTTTTTTCTTCTCTCTGTGTGTTGCTATATATCTGTGTGCTCTTTCACTTAACCTCTACTTCTGTGTTTCTCCTACTCTGTTTTCTAATTTTATGAATGTTTTTGTCTCTTTGTATGCACACACTTATCTTGACCTTCCACAATATAGTTGCTTGGGGGCGGAGCCAGATTGCACTGTTTCTGATTGAATCATCTGCTTTACTGAGGATGATAGAGTTTGAAGTTAAAGTTCACTGTTAGTGAGCACAGGCAGGAACCAGGACCTCTCTTTACCTCTTGACCTCATAGTCTTATCTGTGACATACTTACTGTCCTAAAAAAACCAAAATCCAAAGAACTGGTAAAGTATGTGATGCAATAAACGTTATATCAGAGAAAGGAATCACATACAACAACGTAATCAATGATCAGACGGGTTTACCCTCATAAGTGAGTGACTATACATATACACCCGAACCGGTGTTTCAAATCTCTTAAGCACTTTGATTTATGTGCAAGCACTCATGAAATAATCATAGGGTATCCCAATTTCTCTTTTTTTATTGGATTTTTAATTTTTAGAGAGTCCTTTTGTTGAAAAACACGTTGTGAAAATGCCATACTTAAACACACATATGAACTGTTCCTTCTTATTTTTAGCGAAGGTGAACCTTTTTAACAAAGGTAAACTTCTAACACCACTTAAATATGGAAAAGTACACTTATATTTTCCAAAATTTGGAACAAGCGGCTCCTCAGCCTTGTTCAATCAAACACCGGACACCGCTGGTGTTTCGAGAAACTTCTTCAGGGGCCTTAAAGTGAGTTAGAAATGAAGAAGCCAACTCCTGTAACATACGGCATAGAACATACGGCAAAGTTCACCTTCGCTAAAAATAAGAAGGAACAGTTCATATGTGTGTTTAAGTACGGCATTTTCACAACGTGTTTTTCAACAAAAGGACTCTCTAAAAATTAAAAATCCAATAAAAAAAGAGAAATTGGGATACCCTATGATTATTTCATGAGTGCTTGCCATAAATCAAAGTGCTTAAGAGATTTGAAACACCGGTTCGGGTGTATATGTATAGTCACTCACTTATGAGGGTAAACCCATCCGATCATTGATCACGTTGTTGTATGTGATTCCTTTCTCTGATACTTACTGTCCTGACTGAACAAACTCAAAAAGAGATGCTAATTCCATTTCTATAATTTTCTTCTGCAAACTAAGTATAAGCTGTATGTAGTCCTGAAGTCTAATTGTACTTGAAGACTATCTAATAAATCAAAAGATAATTGAGATTCTCCTGACTAATAAGAGCGATGATATACTATAATGTGAAAAATGTTATCATGCAATGAAAATTCAACAGCTGTGAGAAAGGATGTTCAGAATATATGATGTGATTAAGATAATGGTAATCACTAATAAGTTAAGTTCTGGAGCTCTCTAATTTTGTGACTGCATAAAACTTCTGAGAATAGTATGAAATGATTTATACATTCTACTCACACACATTGACAGATGTTCTGTTCAGATTTCCCTTAGAATCCCTCAATCTCCAAAAGTTCAGGGAATTTATAAAACTTATTTATCCTGCGTTCCTAATTTCCATCTGAGTATATTATAACCATGATTAATTTAGTAAGCCAAGGGTACTATTACTTAGCCATTTCCAAGGAAGTTTATCACCTTACATCACTTAGGCTAAGCAGTATCTCTTCACAATCTCTTGAGCTTTTAAATAAATCAGAGTGAATGTGCCATATTAAGGTAATATCACTTAGGGGATTCTGCTCAGTTTTTAATCTGTCCTTTATTTACAGGACACTTCTCTTAAAAATTGCTTCAAGCACAAGGAACTTGAATAATTATTTTAAAAAATTAAATATTTTTTTTAACAACAGGCCTTATTTTCAGTAGTAATGCCTCCTGGATTTCTTTAAATAATTTTCCAAATGTCATATATAACAAGGATATGAATAAGGTACCTAAATTTCACTATTTACTATAAAATGTAAATAGGACCTGCCCACTGTATACCTCTAACAAATAAATATTAAATATACAGTGTGCAGTATCCCTCAAATATATAACAAATAACAAAAATAAGCTACACTACACTTATTTGAATATCAAACATATAAATAAAAACATTTTTAACACTCCTTACATTCATCTATCTCATTCACTCCATTTTAAAAATACACCTTCCTAACAAAAATAATCTAAATATACCACATTTACAAATTTGCATATAAAGCATACATTACCACATATATAAAATTCTAATACATTGCCCAACAATACAATAAGACACTAATATTTCAATGTTCACATTAATTCTTAAGGCAATTTCTTCATATCCCAGTCCCGACAAGGACCTCTTGCTTCACCACAACTAAAAACAGCTTCTTCAGGGGAAATTGTGAATTTGAAAACACTATATAACATATGATAATAAATCACAGAAGCTCATTAAAAATGTATACTTGGGAAATTATTACATCTCATTACTATAGCACACCCATATGGCATCCACTACACTCCTATATAATCAAATAGAAAATAATTTACATTAACATCTGCTAGCATCTGCTAGCATCACATTAATACATAAATTCACATATATCCTTTAATTTTCATTGTGGGAGCTTTCAACTATTCCCATCAGCTAGGCACAATCTTAGAAGAGTCTCAAAATCCATGGCTGAATCCACTTCACTCACTACGGACTTCCCATTCCAGCTCCTGCTTTCTCGGCATGAGAAGTCCTGGGTACCCGCTCCTCTGGGGCCTTTTCCTCGTCTCTGGCTATCCACTCCTCAGAGGGCTTTGTGCCTAGGATCGCTGCCTGCCCCAGTCCCCAGGGCTTCCTCTGGAACCATCGCATCTCTACTGTGAGTACGCTGCTCTGCGGACCACTACCGTATCGTCTCTACTGAGGAACCCTCATTGGTGTGCCCCACTCTGCGGACCATTGCCGTATCATCTCTACAGAGGACTCTCACCAGTGTACCCTACTCTGCGGATCATTGCTGGATCAACTCTACAAGGAAACCCCTTCTAGGTATACCCCACTTCACAGACCCCGTGGCACCTCTGTATCTGCGTGACTTTCTACTACACTCCCCGCTCCGAGGGCAGTGTCACTCTCTAGGGATGTGAATCGTGTCCTCGATCGTCTTAACGATCGATTTCGGCTGGGAGGGGGAGGGAATCGTATTGTTGCCGTTTGGGGGGGTAAAATATCGTGAAAAATCGTGAAAAATCGTTAAAAAATCGAAAAAATCGAAAAATCGAAAAACCGGCACATTAAAACCCCCTAAAACCCACCCCCAACCCTTTAAATTAAATCCCCCACCCCCAAATAACTTAAATAACCTGCGGGTCCAGCGGCGGTCCGGAACGGCAGCGGTCCGGAACGGGCTCCTGCTCCTGCATCTTGTCGTCTTCGGCCGGCGCCATTTTCCAAAATGGCGCCGAAAAATGGCGGCGGCCATAGACGAAAAAGATTGGACGGCAGGAGGTCCTTCCGGACCCCCGCTGGACTTTTGGCAAGTCTCGTGGGGGTCAGGAGGCCCCCCACAAGCTGGCCAAAAGTTCCTGGAGGTCCAGCGGGGGTCAGGGAGCGATTTCCCGCCGCGAATCGTTTTCGTACGGAAAATGGCGCCGGCCATACGCGTATGGCCGGCGCCATTTTCCGTACGGAAAATGGCGCCGGCAGGAGATCGACTGCAGGAGGTCGTTCAGCGAGGCGCCGGAACCCAGGCCCATACAGCTGGAATCGGTCTATTAAGCTTTTCTGAGGATTTTTATAGGTCACTCTGTCACAGGGGGCAGTGTCCTATTGTGGATTGCCAACTGGTTAAAAGATAGAAAACAGAGAGTAGAGCTAAATGGTAAATTTTCCCTATGGAAAAATGTGAATAGTGGAATGCCCCAAGGATCTATTCTGGGACCACTGCTTTTTAATATATTTATGAACAACCTGGAAATGGGAACAACAAGTGCGGTGATCAAATTTGCAGATCACACAAAATTATTTAAAGTAGTAAATCACAAGAAGATTGTGAGAAATTGGAAGAGGACACTGTAAAACTGGGAGACGGCATGCAAATGGCAGATGAAATTTAATGGTGACAAGGTCAAAGTGATACACTTAGGGAAGAGTAACCCAAATTACAGCTACATAAAGCAAGTTTCCAAATTAGGAGTCATCACTCAGGAAAATGATCTAGATGTCATCATTGAAAATATATAGACATGTTCTGCTCAGTGTGCAGCAGCAGCCAAGAAAACAAACAGAATGCTAGGGATTATTATGAAAGGATCAGAGAATAAAACTGAGAATATCATAATGCCTCTGTATCACTCCATGGTGCAACCTCATCTTGAACTTTGTGTACGATTCTGGTCACCACATCTGAAGAAAAATATAGCAAAATTAGAAAAGGTACAGAGAAGGGAGACAAAAAATGTTAAAAGGGATAGAACAGTTCCTCTATGAAGAAAGTCTAAAAAGGTTAGGACTCCATCTTGGAGAAGAGATGGCTGAGGTGAGATAAAATAATGAGTGGAATAGAACAAGTAAATGTTAGCCTGTTGTTTAATCTTTTGAAAAGTACAAAGACCAGGGGACACACAATGAAGTTACTAGGTAATACTTTTAAAACTAATAAGAGAAAATATTTTTATTTTCAATGCATAATTAAGCTCTGGAATTTGGCAGAGTATGGGATGAAAGCTATTAGTGTAGCTGCATTTTAAAAAAAAAAAAAGGTTTGCAAATTTATTCCTGGCTTTTTCATTTTATAAATAATTATTTCCCTTTATTTTGTTGCTTCAGTGTTGCTGTGCAAAGATCTCTTTGCTTTGTAATATTTTTGAAAAATTATAAATACAAAATTTTAAAAAATAAAAAAATAAAAAATAAAAAATAAAAAAAGGTTTGGACAGGTTCCTGGAGGAAAAGTCCATTAACAATTATTAAGGTAGAATTGAAGGAATCCACTGCTTATTCTTGGGATAAGCAGCTTGGAATCTATCTTTCCCTTGGAATCCTGCCAGGTACTTGTGACTTGGCTTGGCCACTGTGGGAATCAAGATATTGGGCTTGATTGGCCTTTCATTTGACCCAGTATGGCAAGTATTATGTTTTTAAAATTGTCAGTGGCTCTAATCACAATGCAAATAATAGAGGAAAAATTGAATGGCCTTATTATGTCCACTGACCCAGTGACAAAAACCTGGTGTTAATTCCAGTAATAATGTAGCTTTAATAAAAATCCTCAAGCCATTGCAATGCCCCAAACGTCATCTGCTTAAGGTAGCAAAGGAGAATGGCCATTCAAACAGGTTAAAGGCTATCTCTGCATCTAATAAGAATAGTATGGCTTCCTGCTCACCCTTATTAAACAGATTGATTAAGTTATAGGTTCTCCTAACAATATCTGAACCTTATCTGCTTTAACAAATCTCTTTCCTTGTCCAGCTTGCTAGTGGGCTGTATTGCAATTAGCTATGCATTCACTGATCTTCTGGTTATAGACTTTGTCAAGGCTCATCAAATCAGAGCCATACATTTTAATTGCTCTCTTGAGAGCTGTCTCCATTGCAGACATTTGTAAAGCTGTGACTTGGTCATCTGCATATCCCACTATTGTGTGGACAACCTACCCAGAAGAGACAGTATTTTTGGAAAAGCAGTAGAGATGTGAATCGTGTGATCGATCGTCTTAATGATCGATTTTGGCTGGGGGGGAGGGAATAGAATCGACGCGGTTTTGTTTTTTTAAATATTGTGCAAATCGTAAATCGGGGGAGGGCAGGAAAACCGGCACACTAAAACAACCCTAAAACCCACCCTGACCCTTTAAAATAAATCCCCCACCCTCCCGAAACCCCCCCCCCAAAATGTCTTAAATTACCTGGGGTCCAGTGGAGGGTCCCGGTGTGATCTTCCACTCTCGGTCCACGGGTGCGTTGATAGAAATGGCGCCAGTGCTACCTTTGCCCTGTCATATGACCTGTCATATGACAGGTCATATGACAGGTCCGGGAACGACCTCCTGCACTCGAATCGTGTTGCCGTACGGCCGGCGCCATTTTGCAAAATGGCGCCGGCCATATGTCCATTTTGTAATACGGCAACACGATTCGAGTGCAGGAGGTCGTTCCCGGACCCCCGCTGGACTTTTGGCAAGTCTTGTGGGGGTCAGGAGGCCCCCCCAAGCTGGCAAAAAGTCCCTGGGGGTCCAGCGGGGGTCCGGGAGCAATCTCCTATGCTCGTGAATTCGGGGGACAGGAACCAAAATGGCGCCGGTGCTACCTTTGCCCTGTCATATGACAGGGCAAAGGTAGCGCCAGCGCCATTTCTATCAACGCACCCGTGGACCGAGAGTGGAAGATCACACCGGGACCCTCCACTTGACCCCAGGTAATTTAAGACATTTTGGGGGAGTTCGGGAGGGTGGGGGATTTATTTTAAAGGGTCGGGGTGGGTTTTAGGGTTGTTTTAGTGTGCCGGTTTTCCCGCCCTCCCCCTTCCCCTCCCCCTTCCCCTGATTTACGATTTTTGATGATAAATCGGGGGAATTCCTATTATATATTGCCTCTAATGATTTTTGACGATTTAAAATATATCGGACAATATTTTAAATCGTCAAAAAACGATTCACATCCCTAAAAAGCAGTTTGGCATAGCCTATCTACAAGTCACCTACTCTCCACGATGGGGTCTAGCTAACTCAGCCCTGCATGTCAATAGATAAAGCCAGCTTGCTTAACATAAACATTGCTCTCTGTAGACAGCAGGGGTGTGAATTGGGCTTCGGACGATTGAAAATATCATCAATATTTTCAAAATCGTCAGAAATCGGGGGCTCCCCCAAAATGATAGGAAAACCCCACAATATTGATTGTGGGGGTTCTCTTATCATTTTGGGGGAGGGCAGAAAAAACGGCACACAAAAATAACCCCTAAACCCACCCGACCCTTTAAAACTAATCCCTTTGCTTCCCCCACCCTCCCCACCCTCCCAAAAACATTTTACAGGTACCTGGTGGTCCAGTGAGGGTCCCGGGAATGATCTCCTCCTCCCAGGCCATCGGCTGCCACTAATCAAAATGGTGCCGATGGCCCTTTGCCTTTACCATGTGACAGGGTATCCGTGCCATTGGCCGGCCCCTGTCACATGGTAGGAGCACTGGATGGCCCATGCCATTTTTAAAGATGACGCCGGCCATCCAGTGCTCCCTCCATGTGACAGGGGCTGGCCAATGGCACGGATACCCTGTCACATGGTAAGGGCAAAGGCCATCGGCGCCATTTTTATTAGTGGCAGCCGACGGCCCGAGAGCGGGAGATTGCTCCCAGGACCCTCACTGGACCACCAGGTTCCTGTAAAATGTTTTTTGGGGGGTCGGGAGGGTGGGGGAAGCAAAGGGATTAGTTTTAAAGGGTCGGGGTAGGTTTTTTGTTTATCGGCTTGGGCGCAGCCGATAAACAAAACCGCGATCGGGTCCGATGAAAAAAAACCCACATGTGAATTGGAATGGAATCTAAACCGATTCTGATTCCGATTCACATCTCTAGTAGACAGCAGTATGAATTAGTTAAGGTTAATAGCTACCTGATTCCCTAGAGAGTCAACTATCTAGCTAGTAGGGATGTGCATTCGTTTTCGACGTATTGGCATTCCGCAATGTATATGTCCCTATTCATTATATTCGTGGGGAAGAGAAACGTATCGCGACTCACCACGAATATAACGAGGCGCCGGAACCCTCGCTGAACGACCTCCTGCAGTCGATCTCCTGCCGGCGCCATTTTCCGTACGGAAAATGGCGCCGGCCATACGCGTATGGCCGGCGCCATTTTCCGTACGAAAACGATTCGCGGCGGGAAATCGCTCCCTGACCCCCGCTGGACCTCCAGGAACTTTTGGCCAGCTTGTGGGGGGCCTCCTGACCCCCACGAGACTTGCCAAAAGTCCAGCGGGGGTCCGGAAGGACCTCCTGCCGTCCAATCTTTTTCGTCTATGGCCGCCGCCATTTTTCGGCGCCATTTTGGAAAATGGCGCCGGCCGAAGACGACAAGATGCAGGAGCAGGAGCCCGTTCCGGACCGCTGCCGTTCCGGACCGCCGCTGGACCCGCAGGTTATTTAAGTTATTTGGGGGGGGTTCGGGAGGGTGGGGGATTTAATTTAAAGGGTCGGGGGTGGGTTTTAGGGGGTTTTAGTGTGCCGGCTCACGATTCTAACGATTTATAACGATAAATCGTTAGAATCTGTATTGTATTGTGTTCCATAACGGTTTAAGACGATATTAAAATTATCGGACGATAATTTTAATCGTCCTAAAACGATTCACATCCCTATCACTCTCTCTCTCTCCAGTTCCTGCTGCCCTGTATACCCATCAGCTGAGAAAGAAGAATAGATGCCTTGACCTTTTTCAAATATTTATTAAAGTAGAGATGTTTTCTTTTTTAAAAATGCCCGACTCAGGCCGAGTTTCGCAGCTCAACAGCTGCTGCCTCAGGGGCTTAGATAATCATGATTCTTGAATGTGTCTACTCACGAGTAGAGACTGAATGCCGGATTGTGCACTGTAAGTTGCATTGCACTGCTGATTTACAGTAATCTGTTCCTTGATGATTCTACAACACTAAAACACATTCAAGAATCATAATTATCTAAGCCTCTGAGGCAGCGGCTGTTGAGCTGCGAAACTCGTCCTGAGTCGGGCATTTTTAAAAAAGAAAACATCTCTACTTTAATAAATATTTGAAAAAGATCCAGGCTTCTATTCATCTTTGTTATCCTGACAGCTATTAGATCGCCTACCTCTTTGTTTTCTGGGACTTACCCATCAGCTGAGACCTCGCCTCCTGACAGTGAGGCTCACGGGGCTCCTCCCCATGGGTGGTACCTCCTCTCACCACGGCTCAGAGCCCACATACCCAAAAAACCTAACACTTTGACTCTAATCACAGGTATTCTATATTCTCCTTTTCTTTTCCAATGGTACATTTCTTGATGTTCTAGGCTCTGCTCTGTTTCCCATTCCGGTGGGCAGTCTCTAGACTCTGTGGTCCCTTGCTTGGCTTCCTATAGTGCCTTCCTTAGGCCACTCTTCATGATAGTCTTGGTCAGACTTGGTCATCATTATCTTTCCTGTTGCTTCACTAGGCTTCACTGTAGCATCCTCTTTTAGTCACTCTTGGGTTTGCCCTTGGTCAGCATTAATCACCACTAGCTCCACTGATGCTTTGGCAGCCTCTATTGCAATGCAATATTCAGGCCAGTCTCCATGGTGACCCAGGTCAGCCTTGACCAAGCCAGCCTGCCCACCTTTTTGTGGCTCTCCACCTTTATGCTCTGGGAGGATATAGTTCCAAACTGGAACCTCACCAGGTTGCTGGGCTTCCTTTTCTTCCTGTCCAACAAGGGTTTCCAGTGAATGTTGCTCCAGTACACTCAACTCATGATAGCACTTCACCAGCAACTCGTCTATCTTCTTCAGTAATTTCTGGCCTTCCTTGACCATATGCTCCAGGCAAACATTCCTCTGCCTGACCTGAACTCTTGGAGTGGGCACTCTGTCCCTAGTAGCCTGGCTGGCCTCTCTGATTGCCAGGCCTTAAGGCTCAGGTCTTCCCTCTCTCCTGGATCTCAAGAATGGGGAACTCCCACAATGCAGAAGTACATTTCTGGGCACTTCTCTTAAGCCTTCTGAATTCCTTTCTTCTTTTCCTCACAGGAAATAAACCCCAGTATGTAAGTCCAAGGATAGGAAAACAAGAAAAACCTGCTGGCCTCTCTGGCCCTTACTCAATACTTGACCCCTGACTATACTGGTGAGGAAAGCTACCTTGGCCTGTTATGAAAATAGGTGTGGTTGTGTGAGGCCCCAGGAAAAGAAAAAAAAATCAGCAGTTTTTTTTCTTGTATACACTTTATGCTAGTGTTTCTCTGTGTGCTGCTTAGAGCAAACACTTTCTCAGCATTCTTCTCTTCCTTTCATGTGCCTTTTCACTAAGGTTTCTCTATACGGTGCTTAAAGCAACCCTTTCTCCCAAAACAAAATTCCCTCTTCCTTCCTAGTGCAGACCTTTCATCAACTCCTCTCTTTTCAGTCACTCCTAGGAGGCCTGGACTTCTGCCTGTGCAGTCACTTTGTGCAGAAAATCTCTCTTCTAACACCATATGTCACAGAACACAAGAGGTCTATGGCTGGCTGGAAGACATAATCACAGTCTGGACTCCAGGATTCCTTTTGCACAACATTATTCTTTATATATAAACAGAATATAAGACTGCTTACCTTGAAGTATAACAGAAACAATACTTCAGTAAGTCAGTTACATTTAAGGAGCTACCTTCTCCTTCTCTCCCAGGGCCTGTCTTTCTCTCCTCCGAGCCTACATCTGATTCCTGCTCAGAGGAGACACCCTCTACCCAGAATGCCCTGCATTAAGGTGGACCAGGCCCATACAGCTGGAATCGGTCTATTAAGCTTTTCTGAGGATTTTTATAGGTCACTCTGTCACAGGGGGCAGTGTCCTATTGTGGATTGCCAACTGGTTAAAAGATAGAAAACAGAGAGTAGAGCTAAATGGTAAATTTTCCCTATGGAAAAATGTGAATAGTGGAATGCCCCAAGGATCTATTCTGGGACCACTGCTTTTTAATATATTTATGAACAACCTGGAAATGGGAACAACAAGTGCGGTGATCAAATTTGCAGATCACACAAAATTATTTAAAGTAGTAAATCACAAGAAGATTGTGAGAAATTGGAAGAGGACACTGTAAAACTGGGAGACGGCATGCAAATGGCAGATGAAATTTAATGGTGACAAGGTCAAAGTGATACACTTAGGGAAGAGTAACCCAAATTACAGCTACATAAAGCAAGTTTCCAAATTAGGAGTCATCACTCAGGAAAATGATCTAGATGTCATCATTGAAAATATATAGACATGTTCTGCTCAGTGTGCAGCAGCAGCCAAGAAAACAAACAGAATGCTAGGGATTATTATGAAAGGATCAGAGAATAAAACTGAGAATATCATAATGCCTCTGTATCACTCCATGGTGCAACCTCATCTTGAACTTTGTGTACGATTCTGGTCACCACATCTGAAGAAAAATATAGCAAAATTAGAAAAGGTACAGAGAAGGGAGACAAAAAATGTTAAAAGGGATAGAACAGTTCCTCTATGAAGAAAGTCTAAAAAGGTTAGGACTCCATCTTGGAGAAGAGATGGCTGAGGTGAGATAAAATAATGAGTGGAATAGAACAAGTAAATGTTAGCCTGTTGTTTAATCTTTTGAAAAGTACAAAGACCAGGGGACACACAATGAAGTTACTAGGTAATACTTTTAAAACTAATAAGAGAAAATATTTTTATTTTCAATGCATAATTAAGCTCTGGAATTTGGCAGAGTATGGGATGAAAGCTATTAGTGTAGCTGCATTTTAAAAAAAAAAAAAGGTTTGCAAATTTATTCCTGGCTTTTTCATTTTATAAATAATTATTTCCCTTTATTTTGTTGCTTCAGTGTTGCTGTGCAAAGATCTCTTTGCTTTGTAATATTTTTGAAAAATTATAAATACAAAATTTTAAAAAATAAAAAAATAAAAATAAAAAATAAAAAAAAGGTTTGGACAGGTTCCTGGAGGAAAAGTCCATTAACAATTATTAAGGTAGAATTGAAGGAATCCACTGCTTATTCTTGGGATAAGCAGCTTGGAATCTATCTTTCCCTTGGAATCCTGCCAGGTACTTGTGACTTGGCTTGGCCACTGTGGGAATCAAGATATTGGGCTTGATTGGCCTTTCATTTGACCCAGTATGGCAAGTATTATGTTTTTAAAATTGTCAGTGGCTCTAATCACAATGCAAATAATAGAGGAAAAATTGAATGGCCTTATTATGTCCACTGACCCAGTGACAAAAACCTGGTGTTAATTCCAGTAATAATGTAGCTTTAATAAAAATCCTCAAGCCATTGCAATGCCCCAAACGTCATCTGCTTAAGGTAGCAAAGGAGAATGGCCATTCAAACAGGTTAAAGGCTATCTCTGCATCTAATAAGAATAGTATGGCTTCCTGCTCACCCTTATTAAACAGATTGATTAAGTTATAGGTTCTCCTAACAATATCTGAACCTTATCTGCTTTAACAAATCTCTTTCCTTGTCCAGCTTGCTAGTGGGCTGTATTGCAATTAGCTATGCATTCACTGATCTTCTGGTTATAGACTTTGTCAAGGCTCATCAAATCAGAGCCATACATTTTAATTGCTCTCTTGAGAGCTGTCTCCATTGCAGACATTTGTAAAGCTGTGACTTGGTCATCTGCATATCCCACTATTGTGTGGACAACCTACCCAGAAGAGACAGTATTTTTGGAAAAGCAGTAGAGATGTGAATCGTGTGATCGATCGTCTTAATGATCGATTTTGGCTGGGGGGGAGGGAATAGAATCGACGCGGTTTTGTTTTTTTAAATATTGTGCAAATCGTAAATCGGGGGAGGGCAGGAAAACCGGCACACTAAAACAACCCTAAAACCCACCCTGACCCTTTAAAATAAATCCCCCACCCTCCCGAAACCCCCCCCCCAAAATGTCTTAAATTACCTGGGGTCCAGTGGAGGGTCCCGGTGTGATCTTCCACTCTCGGTCCACGGGTGCGTTGATAGAAATGGCGCCAGTGCTACCTTTGCCCTGTCATATGACCTGTCATATGACAGGTCATATGACAGGTCCGGGAACGACCTCCTGCACTCGAATCGTGTTGCCGTACGGCCGGCGCCATTTTGCAAAATGGCGCCGGCCATATGTCCATTTTGTAATACGGCAACACGATTCGAGTGCAGGAGGTCGTTCCCGGACCCCCGCTGGACTTTTGGCAAGTCTTGTGGGGGTCAGGAGGCCCCCCCAAGCTGGCAAAAAGTCCCTGGGGGTCCAGCGGGGGTCCGGGAGCAATCTCCTATGCTCGTGAATTCGGGGGACAGGAACCAAAATGGCGCCGGTGCTACCTTTGCCCTGTCATATGACAGGGCAAAGGTAGCGCCAGCGCCATTTCTATCAACGCACCCGTGGACCGAGAGTGGAAGATCACACCGGGACCCTCCACTTGACCCCAGGTAATTTAAGACATTTTGGGGGAGTTCGGGAGGGTGGGGGATTTATTTTAAAGGGTCGGGGTGGGTTTTAGGGTTGTTTTAGTGTGCCGGTTTTCCCGCCCTCCCCCTTCCCCTCCCCCTTCCCCTGATTTACGATTTTTGATGATAAATCGGGGGAATTCCTATTATATATTGCCTCTAATGATTTTTGACGATTTAAAATATATCGGACAATATTTTAAATCGTCAAAAAACGATTCACATCCCTAAAAAGCAGTTTGGCATAGCCTATCTACAAGTCACCTACTCTCCACGATGGGGTCTAGCTAACTCAGCCCTGCATGTCAATAGATAAAGCCAGCTTGCTTAACATAAACATTGCTCTCTGTAGACAGCAGGGGTGTGAATTGGGCTTCGGACGATTGAAAATATCATCAATATTTTCAAAATCGTCAGAAATCGGGGGCTCCCCCAAAATGATAGGAAAACCCCACAATATTGATTGTGGGGGTTCTCTTATCATTTTGGGGGAGGGCAGAAAAAACGGCACACAAAAATAACCCCTAAACCCACCCGACCCTTTAAAACTAATCCCTTTGCTTCCCCCACCCTCCCCACCCTCCCAAAAACATTTTACAGGTACCTGGTGGTCCAGTGAGGGTCCCGGGAATGATCTCCTCCTCCCAGGCCATCGGCTGCCACTAATCAAAATGGTGCCGATGGCCCTTTGCCTTTACCATGTGACAGGGTATCCGTGCCATTGGCCGGCCCCTGTCACATGGTAGGAGCACTGGATGGCCCATGCCATTTTTAAAGATGACGCCGGCCATCCAGTGCTCCCTCCATGTGACAGGGGCTGGCCAATGGCACGGATACCCTGTCACATGGTAAGGGCAAAGGCCATCGGCGCCATTTTTATTAGTGGCAGCCGACGGCCCGAGAGCGGGAGATTGCTCCCAGGACCCTCACTGGACCACCAGGTTCCTGTAAAATGTTTTTTGGGGGGTCGGGAGGGTGGGGGAAGCAAAGGGATTAGTTTTAAAGGGTCGGGGTAGGTTTTTTGTTTATCGGCTTGGGCGCAGCCGATAAACAAAACCGCGATCGGGTCCGATGAAAAAAAACCCACATGTGAATTGGAATGGAATCTAAACCGATTCTGATTCCGATTCACATCTCTAGTAGACAGCAGTATGAATTAGTTAAGGTTAATAGCTACCTGATTCCCTAGAGAGTCAACTATCTAGCTAGTAGGGATGTGCATTCGTTTTCGACGTATTGGCATTCCGCAATGTATATGTCCCTATTCATTATATTCGTGGGGAAGAGAAACGTATCGCGACTCACCACGAATATAACGTATCATCCGTTTCATCCATTGTATGGCGCACGGCACATGCGCACACGCTTTTCTTCGCCGCCATTTGCAATCGGAGGACGCCATTTGGGTGTATCCAAAGCCAAAAACCAGCCCTTTCCTATGAGTCATCAGTGACCTCACAGCCCTGTCAGAGTGGGTCGGACAGGTTGGCATGGATACCAGAATGCAGCATATCAGCGATAACATTTTGTGAAATGCACTGAATGCAGCCAATCGCGCTGTCATTCAGTGCTCGGTGATGATTTTCCTGATGATCCAGCCCTATATATACTTAAGCATGCGGCGTGCCACACACTTTCTTTGCACTGGTGGTCTGGGGAGGTGGTCTCTGTGGAAGGTGGTTGCACTCTGAGCTAGTCTGAATTCAGAAATCTCTATTCAATTGCTAGCTAGGCTAGTTGCTTAAGAGGAAAATATATTTATTTATTTTGCTGCAGTGCAAAATAGCCCTGTTTGTTTTTTCAGCAGTTTATTTAGGTGATCTGAGATGGTCTCTCCGTACCAGGGAGAGAAGCTGCTAGCAGTGCCATTTTGTTTAATTCATGCTCTGGGCTAGGCTGCAATCAAGCACCATTTGGGTGTTGTGGCTCGGAGAGATATATTCCATTTTTAGCTAGTTTTCTAGAATTTCCATTCGAAAATATATTTCATCGATTTTCCTGCTGTGCCAACAATTCCAGCTTTTTAAAACTGAGTTTGTATAATTCAACTCAGTCTCTCTATGCACTGGGCTTCAGTGGGCTGGCAGTTTAGCAGACTGAACTTTATTATTGGGACAGTCTGTGCAGTGAAATCCCCAGTCTGCCTCTTTTGTGCTTAACGCAACCTGTGTGTGTGTGTGCACACCACACACATTACATTAGTGCATAGCAAGGCATTGTGAAAGTGGGCAGTGGGCAGTTTAACAGACTGAAATTTATTATGGGGACAGTCTGTGCAGTGAAATCCCCAGTCTGCCTCTTTTGTGCTTACAAGCAAGCTGTGTGTGTGTGTGCACACCACACTCGTTACATTAGTGCATAGCAAGGCACTGTGACAGGGGGCAGTGGGCAGTTTAACAGACTGAACTTTATTATTGGGACAGTCTGTGCAGTGAAATCCCCAGTCTGTCTCTTTTGTGCTTACACACAAGCTGTGAGTGTGTGCACACCACACACGTTACATTAGTGCATAGCAAGGCACTGTGACAGTGGGCAGCCAGTAGGCACTAGGCAGTGACATTAAATTCATAATGTCAGCGAAAGCTAGATGTGGTCGAGTGATTGGGACTGGCAGAGGAGGCACTTCAAAAGGCACTAGTGCCAGTCCCCCATTAAAGTTAAAAAGGGACCTGTTGCAATTTAAACTCTTTGGAGGGGCAGGCAGTTCCATCTGGAAAAAAATGAAATCTGACCATGATGCATTGCCATCACCACCACCTGTTTCTGACCCTGTAGTTTTGGAGGTGAGGAAAGGGGAGTCTGAGTCTTGCCAGACAAAATGTTGACACCCAAAAGCAGCAGGGGGACAGAAATTTCGTCTAAGACTTAGCATTGACAATGTAGAGCAGTTACTGTTTGCTTCTGATTCAGATGAAGAATCATCTTGTGTGGGATTCTCATCAGAAACGGAAGACGTAATAGCTGACAAAGCTTTAGGAGGATCAGTTAGTCCTGTCTTAGCCTCCACTTCAGTGCAGCAGGGGAGAGATGAAACTGATGATGAGGAGGAGGAAGAGCAGTCAGCGCAGGCACAGAGGGTGACTGAGGCCCCTGGCATTGCTTCTCAGGGTGCACCCACTACTTCAGCTTAAGTGCCAGCATCCACCCCCAAGGATTTAGAGAAGGGAGGATTACGAAATACATCTGCAATCTGAAGCCTATTTAAAGTGACAGATGACCTGAGTTTTGCTCATTGTAATTACTGTGGCAGGGCTATTAGCAGAGGCAAGCAAATGGGACATTTATCTAATTTTGGCATGACATATCATATGAAGAGGCAACACCCAACAACAGTACTGCCATCTGGGGATGGTGGCAGTATCAGTCAGGGGACCCCTTCCAAGCAGCTTAAAGTGGTTCAAAAGTAGCAGAGTCAGCCCACACCCTCATCATCTTATAGCAGTCAGGTGGCAGGCCAGCAAACCCGTGACATGTGGCAGAAGCGACAACCCACCATGGAGGAAATGGGATGGGAGGCAGCCAGCCTCAAAAGTTGTAACCAGGAGCATTGGGAAAATGATTGCCCTTGATGGCCAGCCCTTGCATTTAGTGGAGATTGTGGGTTTCAAGCGTTTTCTGAAGGTCGTAGTTCCAAATTACAAAGTCCCCTCCAGAACCACATTTAGCAGAAAGGTCATCCCCAACCTGTACAAGCAGTGTCGCAGTCGCATGTAAGTGCTGCTAGCTAAGGCAGAAGGGAGAGTGCATTTCACCTGCGATATCTGGACCGCCATAAATGCTGCATACTGTTACCTCTCCCTGACAGCACACTGGTGGGACCTGGCTGAGGCAGGGGCAGGCAGCAGATCTATTACTGAACAAGTATCAGGGTGGAGGTGGGCTTTACTGCACACTCACCTAATGGACGAGGCCCATACTGGAGCCAATATTCTAGCATGCATCAGACAGATGCTGGAGGGCTGGCAACTACATCAGTGAGACAGCCGTCGGCCCCTATGACATAGTGAGGGCAAAGGTAGCACCGGCGCCATTTTGAGTACTGGCAATACGACCGGAGTGCAGGAGGTCCCTCCCGGACCCCCGCTGGACTTTTGGTAAGTCTTGTGGGGGTCAGGAGGCCCCCCCAAGCTGGCCAAATGTCCCTGGGGGTCCAGTGGGGGTCCGGGAGCGATCTCCTGCACGCGGGCCGTATTGCCAATATTCAAAATGGCGCCGGCGCTACCTTTGCCCTGTCACATGGTAAGGGCAAAGGGCCATCGGTGCCATTTATTTTAGCACAGCTGATAGCATGGGATTGGGAGATCGCTGCCCATGGCCCCCCTGGACCACCAGGTATGTGTAAAAAGTTTTGGGGAGTGTCGGGGAGTGGGGGAGGCTAAGGGGGTAATTTTAAAGGGTCGGGTGGGGGTTTTTTTATCGGGCCATCGGCGCCATTTATATTAGTGGCAGCCAAAATGGCGCCGATGGCCCGAGAGTGGGAGATTGCGCCGGGACACCCCCCCCCCCCCCCCCCCCCACTGGACCACCAGGTAATTTAAAACATTTTGGGGGGGTTCGGGAGGGTGGGGGATTTGTTTTAAAGGGTCGGGGTGGGTTTTAGGGTTGTTTTGGTGTGCCGGTTTTCCCGCCCTCCCCCGATTTACGATTTTTCACGATGAATCGGGGGAATTTCTATTGTATCGCGACTCTAACGATTTTTGATGATTTAAAATATATCTGACGATTTTTTTAAATCGGCAAAAAACAATTCACATCCCTAGTATCTACCCTCTACCTCTGTGCCTTGCTGCCATACACCATTTGACTCATTCAACTCCTTGTGGTGTTCTGGCCACTATCATAGTTGCTCAGTGTGTTGGTGCTAGTCTTTCTGCTTGCTATGTTCCCCCTTCATTGTGCTGTAGGATGTTGATGCCACTTGTCTTGCCATTTTGCCTGTCATGCTGCCTTCGAGGGTTTATGCATCTGTTATCGGTGCTCTCTTTTGAAGCTGTGGTGTGTTTTTGACACTCTCGCTACTGTGCTTTGTGCCTGTGTTAAAGCACTCTTGCCACTTCTGATACCCCTTTCCCGCTTACAGTGCCTTAGGCTATTCATGCCACTTTGTCACAATCTAAGTACCTTGGAGCTGTTTTGTTGTTCTGATGATTGCTCCCCAGAAGGTTCATCAAAATCGATAAGAAATCCCCAATTCTGCAGCCAAAAATAAGCTGCAAATACTTCCCCCATTGACTTTAATGGGAACCAGAAAACGAATGCACGTATCAACATATCGGGGGCGCCATTGGACGAATGCAACAAATTTGCCTGCCGACGAATATGAATGCCGAATCGGACAAATCCCTACCCTCTGCACATCCCTACTAGCTAGATTTAACTCTAATATTGATGAGATGCACACAAGGCAATTTGCATGTGGGAACTCCCACACATGCTCAGTATCAAAATCTCTACTAAGCTAAGGAGATGGGCCCATCCTGTGCTGTTGGATTATATCATCCATGCATCATGATTAATTCATCCTGTCCAGAGAGAGCAACATTTAAGGTAAGCAAACTTGCTTTTTTTTCTGCCTTCCAAATATTGCTAGAAGCATAGAAAGGGAGAATATGACTACATATTTTATTATAGTTTATTTTCCATAGCAATATGCTTAGAAACAAAAACTGAACAGAGATTGAAGACACATTTTTGAAATAATGCTGCTGTACTAGTGGAAGATGGAGGAAATGTGTCAATGTCTGTGTTTGTGCAGATTTCTGAGTTAAGGTTTGACAAGTATGGCACAGAGCTTCAAGCAATGGTAGAAAATACATTAAAAGGGATAACATGGATTCTATATACAAGCTTCTAGATCTGGAATTTTATTTAATTTCAATTCACTGAGAGGAGTAAAAGATTTGGCTAGTGGCTGAAACGAATTGGTAAGTACTGCTTGCTGGGAAATATTGGGACTTAAAAGATGGGAAGAGGTGAAATTGTGGGTAAATTAATTTTGTGTTTGTTTGCCTTGATTTAAAGCCTGGGAAGGTATGTAATTGCTTTTAGTATGTGTATGTGTGGGCTGGATTTCAAAAAAAAAAAGGAGACCAGGGAGGTAGATAATTTCTTTTTTACTGTCTCTGTATGTGTCTATGATTAAAACAGAAGACGAAGGAGGTAGGTCATTTCTTTTCTAGCATTTTTGCATGCACCTTTGCTAAAAACAGAAGATCAGGGAAATAGGTAATTTAATTTCTATTATCTTTCTTTTCTAATCACCTGTCCCAAGTTCATTCTTTGATCTTTAATCTCTTGTCCCATATAAGAGGACAGGAGTAATTTCTACATCAAAGATTAATCAGGGATTGATCTAGAACTAGGGCATGACCTAGCCTTTATCAATTAGATTAACTGTCCCCTTGCAGGTCTTTGGCAAGTTAACACTAAATTCATCAGATAAATTTAAAGGACTCTGAGTTACACATCCTAGGGGTGTGCATTCGTTTGCAACATATTGGCAATCCGCAACGTATATGCCATATTCGTTGTTTTCATGGGGTCACGAAACGAATAGCGAACCCCCACGAATACAACATACCACTATCGAATAACCCCCCATCCTCCTGACTCCCCAAGACTTGCCAAAAGTCCCTGGTGGTCCAGCGGGGTTCCTGGCGTGATCTCCTGCACTCGGGCTGTCAGCTGCCGGTATTCAAAATGGCGCCGATAGCCTTTGCCCTTACTATGTCACAGGGGCTATCGGCGCCATTTTGAATACCGGCAGCCGACAGCCCGTGTGCAGGAGATCGAGCCAGGACCCCCGCTGGACCACCAGGGACTTTTGGCAAGTCTTGGGGGGGGGGGGGGCTCAGGAGGGTGGGGGATTGTAGTAAATTAAATTTAAAGGGTTGGGATGGGTTTTTATTTTGGGAAACAAATACATATGTAACTAATAAAAGAATCGGGGTCCCCTGAGAACGGATGCAATGGATTTGGGTCCCGACAAATTTGAATACCGAATGGGACAAATCCATCCCTGCTGCACATCCCTAACACATCCCCACTCCCATAGCAACATAAATTAACTAGGAACTCAACAATATGAAGATGCAGTCCACAGTCCAGCAGTGAGGTGGAGGATTTTGAGTCTTCTACATCAAGTGCCACATGTATGATTATTAGGGATGTGAATCGTTTTAGGACGATTAAAATTATCGTCCGATAATTTTAATATCGTCTTAAACCGTTATGGAACACAATACAATAGAGATTCTAACGATTTATCGTTATAAATCGTTAGAATCGTGAGCCGGCACACTAAAACCCGCTAAAACCCATCCCCGACCCTTTAAATTAAATCCCCCACCCTCCCGAACCCCCCCCAAATAACTTAAACATTTCCTTGCCAAATCCTACCTCCTTCAATCCCCCACCCTCCCGAACCCCCCCCCCCCAAATGACTTAAATTACCTGGGGGTCCGGAACGGCAGCGGTCCGAAACGGGCTCCTGCTACTGAATCTTGTTGTCTTCGGCCGGCGCCATTTTCCAAAATGGCGCCGAAAAATGGCGGCGGCCATAGACCAACAGGATTCGACGGCAGGAGGTCCTTCCGGACCCCCGCTGGACTTTTGGCAAGTCTTGTGGGGGTCAGGAGGCCCCCCCCAAGCTGGCCAAAAGTTCCTGGAGGTCCAGCGGGGGTCAGGGAGCGATTTCCCGCCGCAAATCGTTTTCCGTACGGAAAATGGCGCCGGCAGGAGATCGACTGCAGGAGGTCGTTCAGCGAGGGTTCCGGCGCCTCGCTGAACGACCTCCTGCAGTCGATCTCCTGCCGGCGCCATTTTCCGTACGGAAAACGATTCGCGGCGGGAAATCGCTCCCTGACCCCCGCTGGACCTCCAGGAGCTTTTGGCCAGCTTGGGGGGGGCCTCCTGACCCCCACAAGACTTGCCAAAAGTCCAGCGGGGGTCCGGAAGGACCTCCTGCCGTCGAATCCTGTTGGTCTATGGCCGCCGCCATTTTTCGGCGCCATTTTGGAAAATGGCGCCGGCCGAAGACAACAAGATTCAGTAGCAGGAGCCCGTTCCGGACCGCTGCCGTTCCGGACCGCCGCTGGACCACCAGGTAATTTAAGTCATTTGTGGGGGGTTCGGGAGGGTGGGGGATTTAATTTAAAGGGTCGGGGGTGGGTTTTAGCGGGTTTTAACGATTTTAACGATATATCACGATATTTTACCCCCCCAAACGGCAACAATACGATTCCCTCCCCCTCCCAGCCGAAATCGATCGTTAAGACGATCGAGGACACGATTCACATCTCTAATGATTATCAACTAGTTGGTGAGATGTCGTATGTGTGCACCCAGTGCAAAGAGCTCCAGGCTCTCAGAGAATAAGCCCAGTCTATAGAGGTGATTTTCAGGTACATAGTTGTCAAGTTCCAAATCCGGACTGGCACCATTATACTACTTTGGAGGAATAAGGTCACCTGGTTGGAAAGTATTATCCTGGTGAAGCAGGAAGTGATCCCGTAGCAAAAACCTGCTCTCCAGGTGAGGTATTATCCTCTTGCACCCAGGATAGTCTCCAAAGGCTAATGGCCATGAGGGAAAGGTTAGGTCAGCCATCAAAGTTGGAGATTTGATTATTAGGAATGTAGTTAGCTGGGTCAATGGTGGATGTGAGGATCACTTAGTAACTTGCCTGACTGGTGCAAAGGTGGCAGACCTCATGATTCACCTAAATAAGATTTTAGACAGTGCTGGGGAGGAACCAGATGTTATGGTCCTGAGGGCATTAATTACATAGGAAGGTATGAGAGAGATTCTGGAAGCCAAATGTAGGTTCTTAGGTAGAAAGTTGAAATTCAGTACCTTCAGAGTAGCATTCACTGAAATATTTCCCATTCTATATGCAGGACCCCAGAGGCATGCAGAGCTCCAAAGTCTCAATGTCTGGATGAGACAATGGTGTAGGGAACAGGGCTATAGTTTTATTAGAAACTGTGCAACATTTTGGAGGGTTGCGCTCCACCTAACGAGGGTGGAGGCTGTTGGCACTAACCTTCAAAAAGGAAATAGAGCAACTTTTAAGCTAGAAAATGGGAAATGATGTTAGTTGCTCAGCAGCACATGGTTTGGAGGGATACTAAAGGATAGTATAATAGACAAGTTAGGGCATTCCAATAGAGAAGAACATAAGAACATAAGAAATTGCCAATCTGGGTTAGACGAAGGGTCCATCAAGCTCAGCATCCTGTTTCCAATAGTAGCCAATCCAGGCTTCAAGTACCTGTCACGTATCAAAACACTAAGTAGATCCCATGCTATTGATGCAGCAATAGCAGTGGCTATTCTCCACACAACTTTTTAAATAGCAGTTAATGGAATTCGCCTACAAGAACTTATCCAAACCATTTTTAAAGCCAGCTACATGAACTGCACTAATCACATCCTCTGGCAACAGAGCTTAACTGTGCATTGAGTGAAAAAGAATGTTTTAAATGTGCTATTTGCTAACTTCATGGGGTGCACCCTAGTCATTCTATTATCTGAAAGATTAAATAACCAATTCACATATACCCATTCTAGACCTCTCATGATTTTAAAAACCACCTGATTTAAAAGAATCCAAAATACCCTGTCAAATGATAAGCAGCTTATTTATTAATACTAACAAAAAATGTCTGTGTGCTAATGCCAGAAGTCTAAAAAGTAAGATAGGAAAGCTAGAATGTATGGCACTGAATCAAGACATCAACATAATTGGCACTGAGGGACCTGGTGGAAGGAGGATAACCAATTAAGTTGACACAGAAAATACCCACTGCTATTACTAGCAGCAGTAACATGGGATAGTCTTAAGTTTTGAGAACTTGCCAGTGTTATGGTTTTGAGGCGTTAGAGTGGATTCTTGGGTACTGCGGTGATGGCCTCCCCCACAGGGAGGAGCCCCATGAGGAACCGCAGTACTAGGCTAGACTCTATACATGCAGACACAGAGAATTTGTATTTATTATATAGCTTGATGGTACTGCGCGGGGAGTGGACAGCAATGAGGTAACCCAGTAGAAGTAGTCCAGGGGTCCTCAGCAGAGGAGACGAGTCCCACACTCGAGTAGATGGTAAGCAATGCATGGTAGCAGAGGAAGGTCCCGGATGGAGACTCTGAGCGCTGCAGCTGAAGGTGAGACAGACTGACAAGGTTAGTACTCACTGAAGAAGATAGCTGAATGATGAAGATCCTGGCAGGCAGAAGTAGGTCAGTAGTAGGCCCCAGAGTAGGGAGAGCAGGTCCTTGAGGAACGAGTATCCGATGTCCCAGATAGGTACCTGAAAGAAAGCATAAGAGCTCCCGAGGAGCGGGTACCCAGGTTAGCGATGAATTACCCCGAAGGGCGGACAGAGATCTTCCTGCGGAAGCTAGGAAGCGGCAGAGCAGCTTACACTGGAGGCAGTCCAATCCTTGCTAATTCGGTTTGTTAGCAAACGAAGGGCAAGCTAAATACCAGGATGTGATGACTTCACTTGGAGGGGACGCCCCCGAGGTTCCCGCCATGACTTGGATAAAGACGTGAGTGACATGCAGGTGTGCACTCTAGGAGGCCCTCAGGAAATCATGGTGAACACCGTCGCCATTGCTGTTCCGGGGACGCCGGAGAGAGTGGCATGAAGACGCGGCAGCAGCCATCTTCCCAAGGCTTGAGGAGAGAGAAGGAAGAAAGGTGAGGCACAGAGGTCGAAGCCGTCTGAGACCGATGGATGCAACAGCCAGGTTCTTATGGCCTGAATTGGCCACTGTTGGAGACAGGATGCTGGGCTTGATGGACCCTTGGTCTGACCCAGTATGGCATGTTGTTATATTCTTCGAAAATTGCTATACCAGGGTAAAAATTATATCACAATCAAAGGATGAATCAACCTGGTGAGGCGGGGTGATGCTTTATATAAGGATGGCAAAGAGTCCAACAGTATAAAGATGATGCAGAAGAACAATTGTACATTACAATCCTTGTAAGTGGAAATTCCATGCGTGATGGGAAAGAATATAACAGTGAATATATACTACCATCCAGCTGATAAAAATGTACAGACTGATGATGAAATTCTAACAGAAATTAGGGAAGATAATAAATTTGGCAGCACAGTAATAATGGTAGATTTCAATTACCTCTAAATTGATGTGGTAAATTTAACATCAGGACATGCTAAGGATATAAAGTTTGTAAAGGAAAAAATGACTGCTAAATTGAGTAGTTGGTCCAGAAACCAACAAGAGTGGAAGCCATTTTAGACTTCATTCCTAGTGGAATGCAGGATTTGGTGCAATAGGTTATGGTGGTTGGCCACTCGGAAACTACAATCATAGTGTGATCCAATTTGATTTAATAACTAGGAGAGACATTAAGTAAATTTACAACTATAGCATTAAACTTTCAAAAGGGAGACTTTGATAAAATGAGGAAAATAATTTAAAACAACTGAAAGGTGCAGCTACAAATGTTAAAAGTTTACATCATGCATGATCATTTAAAAAAAATATGTTAGAGCCCAGGCCAGTATTTCATACCGGGAAGGTTCATCAAATACTGATTTGAACAGTTCAAAAAACCCGGCAAGATCATTCAGGATAGGTCATTGCATTCCCACAGCGGTGAGGCAGTCAGAAGTAGTTCAGTAGTAGAGAAAAGTGCATGTGTCATTGATTAATAAATCCTCTACATTTCCAAATGTAGAAGGAAGGCCAAATGACTGCCATATACTTAGAAAGTGAGGGGAAAGAGATATTTTATTCAAAAGAGCTTCCTTAAAAAATTGGAAAAAGGATCTATCTGAGGAAAATAGGAAAATGCTTAAATATTAGCAAATTAGATAATAAAGTGGGCTAAAACAAAGTCCGCTATAGAAGCAAAAAATCATAATTTTTTGTTTTACTTTATTGAGATTTTAAACAATTTACAGTTGTAAAAAATAAAAAAGAAACAATTTTCATGTATAGTAAAACATAAGGTAATCTTATTAGAAGAGTAAATAATACATCAAAAATTTCTAGTCCACATTATGGGAGGATCATTACAAATCATTTATAGGAAAATATGTAATTCAAATTACAAAACACAGGAGATAAACTTTATTGCTTGCAGCTTTACTACCTCAACACTTATCTTGTAGGAAAGACTCCAAATGAGTTGGATCCTGAAAAATAAATTTGTTTCTTTGTAGTACAACCAAGCATTTGCAAGGGAATTTAAAAAAAAGGTTGCCCCTAAGGAAAACACTCTTTGTTTTAACATCAAGAATTGTTTCCTTCTTAGTTGAGTGCTACGTGAAACATCCGGAAAAACCTGGATCTTCTGACCACAAAACAGAAACTCTTTATTCTTAAAATATTTCTGTAAAATTAAGTTTTTATCACTTTCCCTACAAAAAGTGACTAATAGGGTTGTTCTTTTGGGGATATCATTAATAGATGATTCTAAAAATGCTGTTAAATTGGGAGAATCTTGTTGGATCTGGTCCATACCCTCTTCACCCTCTTGTAGCCTCAAACTGGTATTAGGAATGTAATATAGTTTAGAAATATTTTTATCATCTACATTAGTAATTGCTAGAATTTCTAAAAAATATTTTTTAAGCAATTCATAGGCAGATATAAGTCTGGAGACCGGAAAATTTAAAAATCTTAAATTCTTCATCCTAAGTGCATTTTCCAGGTTTTCCATCTGCCTCTGAGTTGACAAGCTGTCTTTAATAAATGAGTTATTAACCAATTGTAACAAATTTATTTGTAACGCTATGTTCTTATTAGTTTTCTCTAACTTATCCAATCGTACATTATGTTTTTCTACAACATTTTTAATCTCACTACAAGTTTTATTATTTTGAGCAATTGACATGGTCATCGTTTTCTGCAACTCATTAATAGCCCGCCAGACATCTCCCAGTGTAACATTTTGGGGGTCAACGTGTTCTGGGACTACTACCTGTAATCCAGAATCTCCCATTGTCCCAATTATCTCTGTTTTCCCAATAACAGGGGGTATTACAGAGCCGATATATGGTATTTCCTCCATTTCAGGTAATTTTTGATGAGAGAGGTCTAGTACTTCACTCGTTTGTTGAGGTAGCTGCGATTGACTAGGGCTCTGAGAAGTTCCTGATGAAAATGATATATCAGGAATCGAACTACAGGCAGATTGACTTACCCTCCTAGTAATGTGGGAGTCCATAGGTCCTCTAATTGCAGGTGGTGCTGGAGAGGATGTCCATACCTCAGTTTTTCATTTTCTACCCATACAGCATAGAAAAGAGCAAAAGGAAAAATTTAGAAGGGGCACGCCCCTTTGGCATGCGGCTTCGGCTGCGCGCCACCCTCAGCTGAATTTATTTGTCAGTCCGTCTCCGAGTGATTATGTCACAAGGGAGGCGTGTCCGGCAACGCCGATCAGATGGAGCAGGCTCCCAGCTGAAAATAGGAGCTTTCAGCGTTCCCTTCTGCCTTTCTTCTCCTCCGAGAGGTCTCTCCTGGCAAAAGTCCTCCAATTGAATGTACCACCCTCAGCCGAATTTATTTGTCAGTCCGTCTCCAAGTGATTACGTCACAAGGGGTGTGTGTCCGGCAACACCGATCAGATGGAGCAGGCTCCCAGCTGGAAATAGGAGCTTTCAGCATTCCCTTCCGCCTTTCCTCTCCTCCGAGAGGTCTCTCCTGGCAAAAGTCCTCCAATTGAGTGTACCACCCTCAGCCGAATTTATTTTCAGTCCGTCTCCGAGTGATTACGTCACAAGGGGAGCGTGTCCGGCAATGCCGGTCAGATGGAGCAGGCTCCCAGCTAGAAATATGAGCTTTCAGCGTTCCCTTCCGCCTTTCCTCTCCTCCGAGAGCTCTCTCCTGGCAAAAGTCCTCCCCATAATTTTTATTTTAATATTTATTCAAATCAGGAAGCCTGTGAGGTAGTATGTTGCATTGTTAGATGATCAAAAAGGCTCTTAGAGAAGATAAAACCATTGTAGAAAGAATTAATTAATTCTCTACTTCTGAGTTTACTAAAGAGGATGATGGGAAGATACCTGTGCTGGAAACTATATTCAATGGTAAAGATTCAGAATAACTGATACAAATTAATTGTGAAACTGGAAAATGTAATAAGGCAGATTGACATATTAAAAAGTAGCAACTCACACAGACCAGATGGTATGCACCCCAAAGTTCTGAAATAATTAAAAAAATGAAATTGTAGATCTATTATTGGTAATTTGTAATCTATTGTTGCAATCATTCACTATGCTTGAAGACTGGAGGGTGGAGATCTAACCCTGATCTTTTAAAAAGGTTCCAGGGGTGATAGAGGAATCTATAAACATGTGAGTAAGACCTCTGTGCTGGGAAAAATTATGGAAGCTATTCTAAAGAACAAAATTACAGAACATATAGTTTATTGTGTCACAAGAAACATGGATTTAAGCAAAGGAAATCTTGCCTTACTAATCTGCCACATTTTTTGAAGAGGTTAATAAACATGTGGATAATGGTGAGCTGGTGGATGTAGTATATTTGGATTTTTGGAAGATATTTAACAAAATGAACCATGAGAGACTCCTGAAAAAATAAAAAGTCACAGGATAGAAGGCATTGTCCTATTGTGGATTGCAAACTGGTTAAGAGATTGAAGGCCAGTTTTGTTTCTGTTTATTTCCTGTCCAGAAGAGCTCCAAGCTAAGTAAATTATATTACTGCCTTAAATCTGTGAAATATAGCCAAAAGGTTTTGTACATTTGCATTCTTAGTGAAGGGCAGTGTAATGACCCCTTGACCACTTACCTCATGGGACATTCCTGGGTCTGGGACTGACCTGGTTGGAGCCCCACCTAAGGCAGACTCATCAATCCTCACATTCTTGGTGTATGGTGCGTCTACCTGGGGCGAAGTTGTTAGTGTGTAGGATTTCACTCCCTTTACCCCAGAAAAACAAATAGGACTGAACAAGGATGGCATTATGTACAAATATATACAGGTTTATTAGACTATATAAATATTATATATATAAATAAATAAATATATATATATATATTAAATAAACAATTAGATAATACGTTAAATTGAATAGTGCTCACTACGTAACATAAACTACACTCTGAAGACTGAGTGGGATAAAAGCACTCTCTCCTTTTTTTTATCTTTATATTTTATATATAAGAATACTCATCTGTTGCGATCCCTCCTGTAGCTGCGCCACAGGAGGCATCTTACCTTCTCTTCTGGAGGCCGCTCCAAAGCCAGGGCCTCGCCTGCGAACTATACAGGGCCTGGGAGGCCTTGCTGTTCTTGAGGCCTGCCTGTGGCTTGCTTGGCTTTGCTTGGACTTCCTGGTTCCTATTTAAGGCATGGGGAGGAGGAGTCGGCCACTCCCCCCCCCCCCCCCGAAAAAGACAAACAAAAGAAGGGTGGTTTGATAACAAAACAAGAGACAATAACAAAATTAAGAAACAACGGTTCCCAGGCACCCCCGAAAGAAGGTGCCTGAGACAAAAACAAACAGTAAGGGAGGGAAGGGGGACCATAAAAGACTAGAGAGGAGGCAGGAGTGGTCCTAAGACTGCTCCGCCCCCAAAAAAAACAACAAAAAGAAAGCAACCGTAAACAAAATATGAAGACACCAATTCCTAGGCGCCCACTAGAGAGGGTGCCTGGGACTAATAGAAATAATAAGGGAGGGGAGGGAGACTAATTAAGACTAGGGCGGAGGTAGGAGTGGCAGTAAGACCACTCTGTCCCCGAAAAAAGAAAAACAAAGGGAAGGGAGCCACAAATTCCCAGGCGTCCCATGGGGAGGGCGCCCGGGACTAATACAAATAAAAGGGGGAGGGGGGGACTATTAAGACTAGAGAGGAGGCGAGAGTGGCCGCAAGACCACTCTGCCCCCGAAAAGAAACAAAAAAGGGGAAGTCTATAAATAAATAACGATGTGAATTGGAATCGGAACCGATTCCAATTCACATCTCTAGTGATCCGATTTTTTTCTCCCTCCATCGGAACCTGATCGTTAAAACGATCGGGCACACGATTCACATCTCTATTAAGGAGCAGACTGGGAGGGAACTTTCCTACCCCTAACCTAGCCTCTCTTTCCCTTCCTCTCTCCTCCCCACCCCCTAAACCTAATCTGCCTTACCTATTTTTTTTTGGTTGTCGTTTAAGTTGCTGCTACTTCGGAGCAGAAGCAACTCGCGCGCACCAGCCAACTGCCGGCGCGTGCTTCCCTGGCACAGCGGCAAATGGCTGCTGTACTATCGCCTCCAGCCCCACCCCTCCCTGCCCCCCAGACCACCCCTCTCTGCCCCCCAGACTGCCCCCTTTTCAGGCCCCAGCACTTAATCGTGTACCAGGGTTTACGCGAGAGGCCGGGCCCATTTGAAAATTGGCCCTGCGCATAAACCCCAGGATTTACGCGCGCCATGGTTTAAAAATTTACCCTTTTATGTATAACCTTTGTCTAATATGTTTGTCTATATTTTCTTGCTGTGTATATTCAGATATATTCAGATATTAACATCACTTGTACTGAATAATATATAATTTAAAAAATGTGTAGTATCTTTCACAGTTTCATAACAAAACATTGGTGCACTTATCTTGTTTCTCTTATATAGCTGCTAGGGGATAGGGCTTGAGAATGCCAATAGAGAGCATGCCAATAGTAACAGGGGAAGATGGGATGCTTTAGAGCAGTGGTCCCCAAACCTGTCCTGGAGGGCCACCAGCCAGTCGGGTTTTTGGGATATCCCCAATGAATATGCATGAGAGAAAATTTGCATGCACTGCCTCCATAACATGCAAATTTTCTCTCATGCATATTCATTGTGGATATCCCAAAAACCCGACTGGCTGGTGGCCCTCCAGGACAGGTTTGGGGACCACTGCTTTAGAGACTGGCAGGTGGGGCTGACGTTCGCTGCTTGATAACATAAGCAGGAACTCTGGATCTCTCCTCTTGACCTAATAGTTACTGGATAGATTGTTCGGCCTTCCTATTACACTATCTTAATATAAATTAATAAAAACAAACTGTCTACTTATTTCTGTCAATCTTCCACAACCTATTATGTCATCCTGGGTGTATGTCTCTTCTGTCTTATTGTACATTCTTTCTGACTACTTAAGAAAACAAAGGATAATTATTTTGTCCCTGACTAATCGCAAGGAAGATTTGAGGATTTAGTATGATAAAGGTATATGCTTCAGTGTATGCAGTAAGCAAGAAAGTCAGGATTCGGAACAGTAGTCTTTCAATTCATGCACACATTTTTTATACTGGCTCAGCTCAGCTTAGGTAAGTATATCAGTTTTCAATTCTTTCATAGTCTCTATCAGGAAATAATTTGTTTCTTGTATTTATTTTATCCATGGATGTTTCAAAGATAAGAATTTGTATAAGTACTTTGTTACCTAATTTCAACATTCACCTGCAATTATCTTTTTAAATATCAGACTTGAAGACTAGTTTTCTTACACCCTCTTTTAGTCTTGATTTCCTTTAACCTTATAACCCAAGGTATAAGCTTTCCTAAAGAAGAGCAAACTTTCAGGGTCATTCATCAAAATGCGTTAGGACCTTAACAGGGGCGTTAGGGCTTTAATGTCCATGATAACACCATAATGCATGTATTAATTTTTGTAACACAAGATGCAAATTCAAATTTTTAAAATTTAGTCAAAAGGGAGGACTTTGGGTGGAATTTATGAAAATGAGGGGTGTATAGAGATGTGTATCATTTTTATATATTGTATCACTTGGTACTTTGTTTTTCCTGCTGTTAACTTTGTTTTTTCCATGTTTCAGGGTTATTTTTTCATATTTCACTAATTTCCATGTTTCAGAGTTATTTTTTCGTATTTCACTAATTTCATGTTAGTGAGCACTAATGGGACTTTCTGCACACTAACTCCCATTAGTGCGCACTAACACAAAATTCAAATTGTTCACAAATTTTGGTGAATTATTGTTCATTTTGGGGAGCTCCTGAAAGAGGATGAATTACACAATTTCATTGAAATTACCTAATTTGTCTAAAACAAATTTTATTTATGTATTTATTTATTTATTTATTTTGAAACTTTTATATACCGGTATTAGTGGGGACATCATACCGGTTCACATATTAACAGAAGGCTTGGAAAATACATTTCAACAGGGAAGGAGAACTGGGCGGGGGGTAAACCAAAGGCAGTATGGAAGAATAGATTAAAACAAGAATTCATAACAAGAAAATAACAATTTACAAAGTAATTATCTCCTTAATATAAGGAAAGGGCGGTCACCTGGGGGGGTGAGAGCTATGGTGAGGATGGGAGGAACTATTCTGGGTAGACTTGGTTGAACAGAAATGTTTTTAGTTTCTTTTTTAATTTGATCGCACATGGTTCAAGGTGCATGTGGACAGGTAGGGAGTTCCAGAGAGCCGGACCGGCAATGGAGAGGGCACGGTCGCGGGTGGAGGAAATATGAGCTGTTTTCAAGGAAGGTACATGTAGGGTTCATTTGCTGGCAGATCTGGTAGCTCGAGTGGACAGGGGGGCAATGAAGGGGCTAGAGACAAATGCATGTCTCTAGTGTTTAATGTTGCGTGCGATAGCGTAATGCACATTTTAACACCAGAATTAACTACACCTTTTTTTCCTGGTTTTATGTTGTGCTATATGCCAGATTTGATATTTGCAATATTTCATTGCTGCTAGTTAGAGAGGACATCAAACTATGTCGAGAGTACAATGTACAAATCTAATCTTTGTGTATGTTTACTCATGTCAAATCACATTAAGTCTTCACTGATGTCTACTTTGCTATTTGTACCTTTGTGCATGTAAAACTGTGCCCCAAACCCTAGAATACCACCACAACCTCACCTTGAGTTACTAGTTGGCCCTCCTACAGTGGTATAAATATTTGACTAATACAAGGGCCTTATAAAGAGACTCTCTCTCTCCAACCAAATCCATGGAAATGCCTGTCTGGGCACACATTGCAGTAACTCAAAAATTAGCCTAATCATACCCCCCCCCCCCCTTTTTTTTTTATCATGGGCACTATTCATGCAAAATGATGAGCCTAGGCCTTTATTTAAATGTTGTGAAATTCAGTTTCCTTTGCTTCAAAATAAAATTCAATATTTATAAACCGGGGTATAGTTGAATATAATTAGTGTTGTCTTCTATTAAATTTATAAAAAATTATTTCATTCAATCTTTTCTTTTCTTCAGCTAACTCATTAAGCTGATAAAGTTCCTCAATTTATTTGATCATTTATATTCAGCTAACTAAGCTTATTTCATACTTTTTGCCAGTTTTAAATTAATATATCATAACCCTCATTCACACCCACACATACTTGTTAGTGTTTCTATTTGTTTTTGGTGTGTCTTTTACATAACCAGGGCCTTTCTGACAAGAATAGACAGTTCCTCTCTGTCACTTCTTTAGCTCAGCTTCTATCAGCATTCTCATCTGTCACTGACTCACTTTTTCTTAAAAATTCCTGCTCTGCCGATGTCAGAGTAGAAAATAGTCCTCACCTCATTTGGGAATCCTATGTAATTTCCATGAACTGTTCAAAACCCTTCTGGCTCAACTAAAAAATGGTTGTTTCTCCTCATAGCTGGACGGACCTTTTTTTTTTTTTTTTTTTTTTTACATATGTTTTTTACCTATGTTAATATTGTCTATTAAATTTAATGGGAAAATCTAATAAAATAAAATTAATATGAACCCCATTCAAACTATCCAAAATCACACCCAAATAATCTATTCACTCTCACTGATCCCATAAAGGTACTCTATGTCTTTAACTCATTAATAAACCCATGTCAAACCCCTTTGTTTATGCAAAACTTAAAATAATTGTATTTAAAGTAATAGTGAAACCGGTGTTTCACTACCTCCCTTAAATGACCATCACCAGGAAAATCAACTTTCTGAGACATTTTTCCACTTTTTAATCCCCCGAGTCTTCCCAGAACAGGTGGAAAACCTCCTTTAAAAATCATTTTTAGCTCCAAATTTCTGGTGTGGTCAGGTTAGGAGAACTCCCAAACCTGGCCAGTGTCAGCAAACTCGATGAATTTGTATTTTAAAATATATACTTTTAATGAAGTCATTACTGGATCCACCATTCTGCTTCCTGGGGGCTTTTAACTTATGTGGCAGCCTCTGTTCTTGCTTGACAACAAAAATACATGGACTTTAAAGTTTTATTTTGTTTATTTTATTTTTGATTCACTTAAAAAGTACTGATATGAACAAGCGCCTACTCACTGACATCATTACTGCCATCAGCGATGACCTAAGCTGCATCGCGCCGAGGCTTACCTAAGGCCCCAGTATTGCGTACTTCAATATGCTGTGGCAGATTCCCACTACTGCTGTACCCTGCACTTCAGCTACACGGCAATGCCTTCCTTTTTAAAAAAAAAATATCATTGCTGCTGCAGTGCACAACTGATTGGGTGACCAGTAAGGACAGTGAAAAGTAGAAACAGCTCTTTGCTCCAGTCCCACTCAGCTGCCACTCTATCCTAGCACTGACCGCCTACTCCCATGCTACCAGGAGTTCCCCAGTCTCCCGCGGCACTCCGTCAATGGTGCGGCATCTTGTCACTTTCAGTTAAAAGCATGGTCTCAGTTGCTCTCTTGCAGGTCACTCCCGCTGCCCCTCTGACATCTTCACTACTGTCAATTTAGTTTTTACACATGGTTCTGAGCCGCTATCAACCACAATCTGCTGCTCTTCTCCCAGACCCCAAAAATCATTGCGGCCATGTCACCATCCTGCTCTTTTTAAATTAGAAATAAATGTGAGGCACCGCCCCTTGGGCCTCCCAGATCCCACCACATCAGGCCAAATCTTCAGGAGCCTCCAGCATGAAGAGTGCTTTGGATCACTTTGTCCAGTTAAAACCATGTAGATGAGTACAAAATATTTGGACTATTTTACCTTTTTCAACTTAATCTAAGCGGTAAATAAAGAATCATGTCCATTTTGTTGTTGTATCTGGTGTGCCTTTTCTGTGCACACTAACATTATAGGCTCGATTTTCAAACCAAACCACACGCATCCGTGTGTGTGTGGTTCCCAGTGTGCACACATGGACGCGATCATTTTATAACATGCGCGCGTCAGCATGCATGTTATAAAATATGATATCCGCACACACGTGTGCGTATTTTAACATCCACGCGCACATGTGCGGGCGGACAACAACTCGTACACGTGGGGGGGGGGGGGATTTTCTAAAAGTACACGCAGTAACACAATTGTGCCTTTGCCCAGGCCTCCCAGGCCGCTCCAATTAAGGAGCGGATTAAGAGGCAACGTTTCTATAATTCTTCCTATCCTTCTTCCATTTTCCCCTCTCCTCCTCAACCCCCAAACTAAACTTAACTATCCCTCAATTTTTTGTTTTCATACTTCCAGCCCCTCTGCAGCAGAGGTATCTTCTGGGCATCAGCCAGATGCCAGTGCGCGCTTCCCAAGGACAGTGCCTAATGGTTGCCGTCCTGGCCAGCTCCCGTTCCACCCTGTCCTTGGCCCACCCCTTTTAGTTGGCCTGGCACTTTGGCACATAGCAGAAAATGTGTGCAGCATGTGCAGGGCCCAGTCACGTGCATAACCCCCAAATTTTATGCGCACAGGCCTTTTCAAATTCAGGCTTATTTGTCCAAATGGTTCCAAATTCTGTTCTCTGTTTGTCTCTTCATGCTAGAAACCCTCACTTCTTAGCTGTGTGATTTAGAATGATCATATGTGGCACACTCACACAGCTAAAGGTTCTCCCAGGATAGGAAGGAAAGGCTGGAACAAAAAATAAAAACATACATCAAATAAAATAAGTTCCCAGTATATTACTATTGCAAGTAATACAAACAAAATCAGTGCTTGCACATTTAAATTATACATTTTGATTCTTACACGCTAATGGAAATGTATTTACAAACATTCCATATTCCACTTTTTGCCAGGTTTGGTCTCAAGTGAATTAAAGAAATGAAGATGAGAAAATTTACATGTAGAAAATTAAAAATGATTATGGTTTCAAAATTCCCTTCTAAATTCTGGCCAGAATATTAGCATAAATGTAATCAAACTTGATGGCTGAATCCTTTAGATTTACTTCTCTGCAATCCAGATGGGTGATGAAGCAGCTGCAGATGAATGGGGTCTAGCCCTCCCTGTAGATTCAGGATTAACTTGCTTCCTGAAGATTTATGTCCAAAATGTCCCAAAACAAATAAAATCTCCTTTCTATTCTAAATAAAATTGCAACAAATCTTCTGAAAATTTCCCAAACAATTTTAGTCAAAGAAGCCCGACATTTATTTTAAAAAAATCACTTTAGTTCTCTTGCAAACATAAAAATAAAACACAACAAAAGCCTATGCTTGCTCCTGCTGCCAGAATAGGAAAGTAGCAAAGAGAAAATTACTTTTTTTTTTCAGTCTGCAGGCAAGCTACAAATAAACCTCTTACCTCATGGCTACCTCTCTGTATCTCTCCCTCTGTCTTTCTGTGGTTAAACAAATGCATCATTACCTTTTATACTTAATTAAAAAGGCTCATTAGTATTCAGTCCCTTGCCCTTCATTTGTTATAGGCAGTATTACCCACTCCAGCTCTTATTCAAAAGGCTAATTTTAAAATGTAAATTGTTTTTCGTGGAATGTAAATTATAGTAAATTCTAATATCTTTCTCTATCCAGTAATATCTATTGGTGTCAGTGCAATCAAGCAAATAATATGGCATTGGTTGCCAGTCGAAGTGGCCCCCCAGAGATATCAAGAGGATTTTCCCAGGGACATTACAAGATGTGATAAAAATCACAATGAAGTGAAAATGACTCTTCTATCAGCTTCAAAGGAATTTTTGCTGTTCTATCCTGTAATTTCTGACTTCAAAAAAGAAGTGATCAGGGACTATCTCCTTTATAATTTGTTACTTTAGCCAGACAAACAAACTATTTCATAAGTTAGTTACTTACAATAAGATGAGCAAAAAGAATATGGTGATATAGATAAATAGATAGATATAGATAAATATATTAAATCAATTATATACTATATATATATTTTTTTCCACAAAATAAAACAAAATAATACCATAATCACAAACTTAGAGGTCATTTTCTTAGCTTATCACTCGCGAAAAGTCCCTTTTTGAATGCGATAGCTAGCTTGAGGCAGAGTTGGCCCCGGAAGAGGAGGAGTCGGGGCATCGTCGGGGCGGACGCGGCGGAAAGATCGCTGGCTGCAAAAAGTTAAGAACCCTTTTCGCTGCCAGTAGCGCGCCCAATAGCAGCATCTTTTACGATGGCGCTATTGGGTGTGAAAGCCAGCACCGATCGCACCGCAGAGGTGCGATCGCTGCCGGCTGGCGCAGGCCTGCCCTCCACTTTGCCACCCTGCCCCCTGTTACCGCCGAATTCTCTAAGGTCTGCAGACCTTAGAGAATCCAGGCCTTAATGTTACTAAAGCATTTCTTTCAAACCAAAATACTGTATTAATTACATATGTTAACAGTAATGGCAATCATGCTATTAAACCACCCACCCACAAAAACTATATTCAACACTCAATCCATACACACCACACTCCATACCAATCATACTTCAATAAAATGGTTAAGAAAACCAACATCATAGGTTTCACAACACCTTGTAGGATATATAAACCATAAATACATCTCTCCAGCCCGCCACCCTCCCACTTCTCCACTTCCTCTCCATCCATTCTCACAACATGTTAGAGACCTTGGGGTCACCCTGGATGACCACCTCAATCTCCAAAAACACATAACCAACATTACAAAGGACTGTTTTTATAAACTACACATACTAAAGAAATTAAGACCTCTTTTACACCATCACTATTTCCGAACAGTTCTCCAGTCTACAATATTTACAAAAATGGACTATTACAATACCCTACTTCTAGGATTACCTGCATCCACCACCAAACCACTGCAAATGCTGCAAAATACAGCAGCTAGAATTCTTACCAACTTCCGCAGATCTGACCACATCACCCCAATCCTCAGAGACCTCCACTGGCTTCCTATCCCTGCCAGAATCCTTCACAAAACCCTAACTATTATCCACAAAACCCTACACAACAATGAGATTCACTGGCTTAATGACTCTCTCCAGTTTCATATCCCCAACAGACCGACTAGATCTGCCTACCTAGGCACCCTGACTACCCCCTCATACAAATCCACCCAGCTCACTTCCACCCGCGAACGTGCTCTTTCCATCGCAGGTCCCACTGTATGGAACTCGATGCCTCCAGATCTACGCACGGAGCACTGTACAAACACTTTTAAGAAAAAATTAAAAACCTGTTTGTTCAAACAAGCTTTCACTTAATCCCATCCAGTCCCCAACCTTGTCTCTGTCTTCAACCCTGGTTTTATAATTCTAACAATCAGGTCGATACTGTAACGTGCGGTTGAAGATTTCCCGTCTGTAACGTGCTGGGAGCGCACAATTCGGACGCGTAAGGCGATTCAGTGATACAGTCTCCAGTTTCACGCGTCCTTAGCGCTTCTTAAAACAGACGCATAACCCTTTCCGCACGCAGCATGTATATGATATGTAAATGAACGAATTAGCTGTATAATGAAGGAATTAGCTATTCCCCTCCGATACTGTGACGCGCGCTCAGATTATCTCCTTTGTAACCCGCTATTTTGCCGCGTCCTTAACCTGTTAGTTTACCGCTACCCTCTACTTGGTGTTAGTGTGGTGTTAGTGTGGTGTTCGAAAATTAAAACGGGAATAAAGTGTAAAAAATGGTGTAAAAAAAGTGTAAAAACATTGCTTACCTGCCCTGGCCCCGTCCGGTCTCCGGTGCAGCCCCAGTCCTGTCCCCTCCTCCCGAAGCAAAAAAAAACAAACCCGAAAAAGTAGCAAGGCTCGGGCCTGCTACGGTAGTCCCTTCTCCCTTCTCCTCTCCTCCCGATTTCGGCGCTCAAGGCGGCCGGGTGGGCGTGCATTCATCCAGGCAGAGGGAGCTGGCGGCGAAAGCGGCCTCCGGCTCCCTCTGCCTGGATGAATGCACGGCCCCCGCCGGCAGTGAATGAATGCCCGTGCGATTTTGGCACTCAAGGCATGAGCGCCAAAATCGCACGGGCATTCATTCACTGCCGGCGGGGGCCGTGCATTCATCCAGTGGCCCCCGCCGGCAGCGAATGAATGCCCGTGCGATTTCGGCGCTCAAGGCAGTCACATGACGTGACGTCACGCCTTGAGCGCCGAAATCGCACGGACATTCATTCGCTGCCGACGGGGGCCGTGCATTCATCCAGGCAGAGGGAGCCGGAGGCTGCTTTCGCCGCCGGCTCCCTCTGCCTGGATGAATGCACGCCCACCCGGCCGCCTTGAGCGACGAAATCGTGAGGAGAGGAGAAGGGAGAAGGGACTATCGTAGCAGGCCCGAGCCTTGCTACTTTTTCAGTTGTTTTTTTTTTTGCTTCGAGAGGAGGAGACAGGAATGGGGCTGCACCGGAGACCGGACGGGGCCAGGGCAGGTGAGCGGGGGCTGGGGGATAGTTTGTCGAGCATCGGGGAACATAACTGTCCACTTCCTGGTACCTGACATTTCAAATGTCATTTGAAATGACATTTGAAATGACAGATACCAGCGCGGCCGTGAAGCGTTAGGCCCTGCGAACCCAGGATACTCTAAAGGCGCTCTATACAGTAAAATGGGTTGCGCGGGCCTAACGCTTGCCTAAGGCTTCGCAGCCGCGGCATGCATTTGCATGCAATTAGAAGAGAGTATCGAGCGCTAGGTGAAGAGAACTGTGCATGCGGGGAACGAGGGTGCGCCTAACACTGCCGCACTGTTTCTACCGTGACCTTAGAGTATCGACCCGAATGTAACCCCTTTTACACCCTAACATATCTATAGCATTCTTAGGTTTAACATAACTACTACTAATTGTAACCATAAATTGCTGCTTTAATCTGTGTTTAACTGTCATACAGTATGTAATATAAAATGTAATATAGTTATTATCTTAACAAATTGTTAATTTTGTAATATAGTTAGTATCTTAACAAACTTGTTAATTTTACTATGAACCGATGTGATATTCGATTGAACGTCGGTATATAAAAGTTATAAATAAATAAATAAATACATAAAAGATCTTCTTAAGCATGAAATGCCCCCTCACAAGACACAGAGGTTTGAGCATGCTACAATTTCAGGGCTAGATTTTAAGAGAAACGCACGCGGGGTACATTTGTGCGTGCTACCCGGCGCTCACAAATGTACACCCGATTTTATAACATGCGCGCACTGCCCTGTCCTTCTGCTCTCAAGCTCTGCCCTGTGGTTAAGGTTTCCTTCCACCCCCGCACCTTCTCCTCCCTTCCCCTACCTAACCCACCCCCCCTGCCCTATCTAAACCCCTCCCTACCTTTGTTTGAAGAGTTACGCCTGCCCAAGGCCGGCTGCGCGATTCCCCGGCCCGGGAGCAATTTTGGAGGCCTCGGCCACACCCACGAAATGCCCCCGGGCTAGAACCCATGCGCAGGGGGAACTTGGGGCAGGTTTTTGGGAGGTATGCGCATATCTTACGTGCGTACCCCTTTGAAAATCTGCCCCAGAGGTTTTCACTTATTTTTATATTCCTTTGCCTTGTTTGTGGTGGCTTGTAGTCTCTTCAGAATTGAAAAACCCTTTTTGACAGGTGCAAAATACATCACTCAGACCCAGACACAGCTCGTTCCACACTGTAAGTGTCCAACACATGATAAGGTCATGGGGGAAGGAACCTGGTTTATAGTAGCAAAAAAACAAGAAGGTACTAAAGGACAGTCCCTATATTTTATCAAATAACAAAAGTATCCAAGGAGACTAATCAACCAATTAAGAAATCTTTTATTTAAAATTCCAACAAAATTTTAGAAAAGTTTTACAAAGATAATTGATTATATTGATCACAAATAAACCCTGACAAGGTGATCTTAATCCATCTTATTAATAATACATTTATATACATATAGTGCAAATAAAACTTTCCATAATAATACATGTATCCATATATACCTCACTGTACACCACAGCATATTTAAAAACATCACATATAAATTTACAACAAAACACAACCAACAAAACAAAGTGCAACATTTCAAAGGATTTCCCAACAGAGGCCACTGTTTCACTCAATATTAGCTTATTCAGGGGGCTTTTTTTTTAAACACTTGAGACAGAAACCCATTTATTTATATACACGCCATTACCTTCTACGTCTATTATGCTATTGATATGCACATGTCAAGTGTTCTTTTACCTTTCAACAAGCTGTCCCACCAGGCTGAGTGAATGCAAATTATCAATATGGAATCCTGCCATTTTTAATTTATTTTAAGACAATGGCATCCTTAATCTTTATCTTAAATAAAAAAAACAAGCAAACATCCATATAGTTTATTAAAATGATTATGTATTACCTTTCAATTAATTGTTTCTATTTGTTTAAAAACATTACAATGTTACTTACAAGAGACAACAAAGAGAAAAGATTGTACACCTTCCATGGCTATTTTGTAAAGTGCTGCCATCCCGCAGCTATTGGCTCATTATATCTCTTACATAGTTTTTTTAAAATTAAGAATAAATATAAAATTCAAAGATGTCCTCCTAGCAATTTAACCAATGATTTCAATATCCAGAATCCCTAAAGAACTAAATCTAAGATTCTTCTCACTCACCCAATCAGTTTAGATTGTTTTCACACCCACAGGCAACAAAAGCACTGCTTCAATGTGTCTCAAACCGCTAGACCATCTGTAAGTATTTCAAAAACATTTCAACACAAAAACTCTCTACTATAAAGCAAATAACTTCGTTATTACCTGATCAGCCTAAATAGGCTAATTTACATCAGACATAAAATGATGTCACTCATGCATGAGGACTTCCATCCTGCTTCTCCTCTGAGAATGAGACAATCTCTAATTGCCCCAATTATAACTTAGCCCTCACCCCTCTGGCATATGCTAGTCAGTCTCCCACAGTGGTGGCTGAAGTATTAAATGGCTAAGGGAATTTTCGATGTAACCAAAGGAGTCACCAGGTAAAAATGTCAGGAGAGGGAAAGAATGGAAGAGGAAATCTCCTTCCTACGGGGTCTCCTGTGAAATGGAAAAAGGGTCTGTTACCACCCCAGCATGTCTTTCAAGGGATAAGAGGGAAGGCCGATTCCTGAAAAGAAGAAATCTGATGCAGCTCAACTGAAGCCTCATTTAAAGAAACTTCTAAAGCTCAGTTTTATTAATGACACTCAGAGATCCTATGCAGAACTGTAAACACTTGCACACTAACAATGCTAGTCATAACACTGTTCTCTCTCTTTACTTTCATATCAATAACAGTAAATCAGATTAAAATAAGAACCAGTTCTTTTAACTACCTAAAACCTTTTCAGATAAGTAATTCCTTCTGAAAGGAACTTTGCTTTTATTGCAATTAACTACTTAATTATTGCTCATTCAAATAATGTGAGTATTTGTGTGGAAGTTGTGCTTTCCAGATGCTGTGGATTACAGCATCTTTCCCAGATGGATGATAGGCATTGAAACTGTGTTTTTTTCTTTTGGTTTTTTATTTGTCCATGTCTGAGTTTTCTCAGCTTCTCTTTTTTTTTTTGTATATGTATGTTTCTCTTTTTGTCTCTTTCTTTTGTTACTTCCCTTTATTAATCTGAACAACTTTTCTCTGTTTTCAGGGTTTTAAATCAGTTTTGTATATGTAGTGTTCAGCGGCGGATTCCCGAGGAAGACTGGCCCGGGGATTCGCCGCCCAGGCCGGCCCAGGACGCATCACGTGGTCTGCTGAGCGCGGCTCCTTCACGGCCGCGCACGGCAGACCACGTGACTGGAGCGACCGGCCCATCGGGGGATGCCCGATCCCCGATAGGCTAATCCGCCCCTGGTAGTGTTCCAGTTTTGCTACCTTGTGCATGACTGACTGAAAAAATGTTTCAGTTAGTTTGAAGGTCTAGCTAGACTGTGAATGTACTCTGTAGGTGGTATATACTATTCCTGGGAGAATTCTGCACACAAATATTAAAAATTATGGGCCGAATTTTAAGACCTACACGTGGGCGTAGATTTTATAACATGCCCGCGCAGCCGCGCACATGGTATAAAATCCGGGGTTGGCGCGCGCAAGGGGGTGCACACTTCTGCACCTTGCGCACGCCGAGCCCTAGGGGAGCCCCAATGGCTTTCCCCATTCCCTCCGCCTCCCCCCACCTTCTCCTCCCTTCCCCTACCTAATCCGCCTCCCCAGCCCTATCTAAACCCCTCTTACCTTTGTTAAATAAGTTGCGCCTGCCTCCGGGCAGGCGTAGGTTGTGCGAGCAGGCTGAGTGCCGGCATGCCATCCCCCGGCACAGCCGCTGTGCCGAAGGCCTCAGTCCCTGCCCTCACCCTTCCCCAGACCTCCCTACCTCACCCACTCCCCGCCCCTTTTTTCAAGCTCCGGGACATACGCGCATCCCAGGGCTTGCGCGTGTGGCCGGGCCTGTGCAAAATCAGCTCTGCGCGCACAGGAGCAGGTTTTAGGAGTTACGCATGTAATATATGAGCATAACCCTTTGAAAATCCGCCCCATGCACTTAAAAATTTTAAATTCTGCAAAATTATGCATGTTTTCAATTTTTCAATATAACACAATATACATTACAGTCCTTAAGTAATTAATTTAAAATGTAATACAGAAAGGTTCGTACTTAAAAATGCAGTTTTAAATATTTTGAGCAGAATTTCTCTAAATGTACACTTAAGAGTGTCCCTTCCACCCTCTATCCATACTCCCCTGGCCAGATCCCTTTCACTTTGTCCTCTCAAGCTCCAACTCCTGCACCCTCCACTAAATCTCCCTTCCTTGGGGCCTTTTCCATTCTTTGCCGCAAGCGGGATGGATCTGCCCTCAGCACTCCAGGCCTGCTCCATTCTGTGATGTGAATGGGATGGGCTCCACTCGTGGCACCGTGGGCTGCTGCATTCTTTGAAACAAGCGGGATGGGCTCTCTTCGTGGCATGCCGAGGCCTCCTCCATTCTTTCCTGTAAACAGGAATTGATTCCACTATGGTCTGCTGTGCATCTCTTCAAATTCTGAGCAATAATTAGAAATTCGGTGCAGGAGGGGAATTCTGCACAAATTCTGTGCCTCACACTGGTATAGAATTCCCCAGGAGTAATATTCTTAGCTGACTTAATGGCACACTTGCTGGTTTTTGCCCCCTCCGGATGCTGGCTGTCGAAGCTAAAGGAACGCTGATAAGGGGCATTAGTTTGAGCTTTGAAAGAGCTCTGTCACTGGATATGCTTAGCGAACATCATCTCCTGGCTTCAGTCCTTCCCTGACTAAACTTTAAATAAATAAAATAGAGATTTACTTTCTACACTATCACTGAGCTGATCTTCCACAGGTGTTCTACATTGGAGGTCTCTCAGACTGTGGTCCAGTAAACTTAGTGAACTGGGCTAGCTTAGGGGTAGATTTTTAAACATACCCAGTATGCACACATGGACGCGCGATTTTATAACATGCACGCACTGGCAAGCACGTGTTATAAAATCCGGGGTGGCGCCCGCAAGAGGGGGTGGAATATTGCAATAATCGCGCAGCGACGCATCGTGGCCTCCCCCCAGTTTCCTCCCAGTCCACTCCAATTAAGGAGCGAACTGGCAGGGAACTTTCTAACCCCCCTACCCATAGTCTCTCCCTCTTCCCCTGTCCTCTCCAACCCCTTAAGAGTTCCTAGCCATTTTTTTTTGTCTTTGTTTCACAAATTATGCCAGCTCCAGAGCTGACGTAAGTCGCGGACGACGGCAGACTGCCAGCGCACGATTTCCCCAGCCCAGCAGCAAATGGCTGCTGTACCGATGACCTCCAGGCCCTCCCACCCTGCCCCTGGCATCGCCCTTTGGAAAAGGCCTGGCTCTTGTGCATGTAGTGGGGGTTATTTGTGCAGCTGGGTCCCTTCTAAAATGCGTGCGCAAGGCCCAGCCATGCACGTAACCCCCGGATTTTACACGCGGGGGGGGGGGATTAAAATGTATCTGTTAGTGAATAAACAAACAAATAATCTTTGGCCCTCGATTCTGGCTGAGGCACAGAGGAATTTCTTCAGGATGAGTCACAGCGTGGTCATGTATAATCACGCACTCTCTCACTTTAGACACACACGCTTATTCAAGTTCCTGTTTTCCAGAGCCAGTTATTTAATATTTACTAGTTATAAACTAGTTTTCCCACTTGGTTGCAGATATTATTTTTCAGAAACATTTAGTGGTTTATAATCACTGCTGGATTGATTTTAAAATCCACTTTGCGCTCTTATACTGTATTACAATTATCCAGGATAATTATCTTTCCCAGATCCAGATGAATTTCATTGAGAAGAAGATACTTGTCCCCTTAACTTATTATGCTGGGTTGTTCTTAGTTATAACCTGTTTGTTTTTTTTCTGTTCCTTTGTGTTACAGAGGGGCACTAATGAAAGCTTAATACTTTCAGGAGATAATTATTCCCAATGACATAGAGTTAAATTAAGAATTATGTTCCCTAATTCAACATGGCCTTATAAATTGAAACAGACTGGTTTATTTTTTTCTCTTCAGTTATCTTATTTAAAAAGAGACTCTATCCATAATAGGACAGGTGTAGTAATGGAGTAAACTATTTATTCCAGACATATATCTCTCATTACATCCTAGAATTATTCCTTCTCTCTCTGTTAAGGAAGAGATCAATATACATCTGAATTCTCAGATAGAAAGGATTTCCATAGCTGTGTGGCACAATGTGTCCTCACAAACTCACTTCGCAAGATCTTTTCTCAATTTTCATTCAGCTCATATATCTTGCTATGAAGTGCTGTCAAATTACCATGCATTTCAGCCACTTTTATTAACATTAACCAGTTATCTATCTTACTCTAGCTCTTACCTGGAACTCTCTGAGGTATAACAATTTAAATATCCCATTCGCACACACACACACACACACACACACACACACACATATTCTGTTCTCACACTCTGAATTAAATGTGTGCCTTCCTCTCTGTGCTTACTAACAACTTTAAACACTTTTTAGCAGACTCTGGTAGAGCGGAGGCATAATGCCCTTCTGCTCTCAAGCTCTGCCAGCTGTAACTATGACAGAATTCCTACTGTAACAGTTTGCAGAGAATTCTTCCTCCAGCTCTGACATCAGCTTAAATATTTTTTCATGGTCCTTTAGAGACAGTTTTAATAGACTGTATCCTCATGGTCACCTACCTTATTTATATCACATACAAGGAATAAAGTTTTGGAAAACTTAGAACCTAGTTATGAACTTGCATATGACCTGAAATACTCTACTAGTGAGGAACAAATATACTCTACTAGTGAGGAATAAATATTCCACCAGCCTCTTCCACCTCTTCTGCCTCTTCCACCAGCCTCAGCTCTGACAAAAAGATAGTGGGGACTAGCCTATTTGTATAGACACTGACAACCTTCTAGCACAGTCTTGAATGATGTTAAGTCCGCAGCATGAAAAATCTGAAGTGAATCTGAGGTGTTATTTGACTAGGGTCCAATTTTGATTCAAAAATTTGACTCTGAAACTATTTTTTTTTCACAAACTGTTTTTTCTGAAAATTTAAAATGATCCACAACTTTTCTCAAAGCTATATAACATTTTTTGTGGTGAAAGTGAATTAAAGGACATCAGAATAAAAAATTAAAATATTTCCCACATTTTTCCTCAAACCACCAATTATATAAGGCTTTCCTAATTTCTCTCATGTGTTTCACTTTGAATTTTCCTCTGTTTGACCATTTTGGAGCTCTCCAATCATTCCGGTCTGGACCTTATTAATTTGAGCCCATTTTAAATGTTTTAGAGCTTACAAAGGTTATTTTGGAGGTCATAGGTCAGTCCTCATTTGACCACCTTAAGCAATTATCTAGAATTTGGAAACTTTAAAGGGGTATTACACCCATTTTTAATAGGGGCCATCAAAATCCCTTAAAGGCCCTAAACTGCATAGGGTCCACCTCAGAGGTCTTCCCAGATACCACAAAGCTTTTTGTTGGTCAATTCTTTTTCTTTTTAGGGAATCTTGGGCACATTTTGTGGTAGGTTCAGATGACTTCCAACAGGAGCTCTGAAATGAATGTGAGGGTTCAGGCAGGGTCCCCCCTCCCCAGATCTCTGGTTTGTTTTTCAATTTTGCCACCTGTTTTCTTTTCTTTTTTAACTTTAAAATTTCCCTCATTCAACCAGAACTGGATGTGCTTGCCAGGGTCATTTCCAGTTCATGGCCCAGCTCTTCTCAGTTCTGGGGACTTTCCCAGAGGTCCTTGACGAGACTCTCTGCCTGCTCAAGGCAGGGGCAGCATCTCCAGTGCTGCTGCTGCAGAACTGACATCCCCGAGGCAATTTCTTCTCAACTGCATTCACTGTGACTCAAGCCCCACTCCTCCTGCCAATCATCACCAGGCCTGTGTCAGGAAAAGCTTGCTGCTGGCTCTCCTGTCTAACCGCAATGGTTGAAGTTTTCACTCTCAGACTCATTTCTAGTCATGGAAGAGAGCAGGGCAACCTGTAGCCTTCAAAAATAGCCAATTGCTCTCTTCTCCTGCCACTGCAGATTGGCACTGCCGCAAACAAGACACCACTGATCCTAGCTTTCCTGTGCAGCCCCTGAAGAGCTGCAAAAGCATTTTGGCTGCCTTTCAGGCTCTCTCCAAAGCCTACTGCCACCACGAGAGTCAGACTTATCTGCAGCCTTTCATATGCTGCAAACTGGCTGCTTCCCAGCATAGCCGCTTGCTGTCTTCTGGTCAAGAGCCATAACAGCCCTCTCTGTAGGCTTGCAACCCTTCTTCACCACTATCATGGGCCACTACAGCCCTATCAGGTAATTTAATTTTAATTTCTGTTTAAACTATCTCCATATCTTTTTATAAAAAACAAAACAAAATATTATGCGCTAACTTAAATTTTAACCCATGGGCTACATAGCCATTGAAATCCTGGGAGCAATAAAAATCAATGGCTGCTAAAAAAAAAAAAAATTAAAATTCCAGGCCCAGATGGATTTCTCTTGGAATTCTATAGCTCATTTTGGAAAGAAATGATTCCTCTTTTTGAGGAGGAATTTAATTGTCTTAGGGAACCTACATTCAAGTGGAGATTCTATTAGAAGCAGTTATTACATTAATCCCAAAACTGGGTAAAGATGTATTGAAGTGTAACACCTACAGGCCAATTTCATTATTTATCTCCGAAATGAAAATTATGGTGAAAATACTGCAACAACTCTTAGAATATTTGTTACTTGTGTTAACTGGTCCCCAAAAAAAGGGATTTGTGAAAGGAAGAAATTCCATTACTAACTGCTATTAATCAAGTTGATTTAGGGAATAGACATTGTTATTAATTGTATCAGTAGCATGGGATCTTCTTGGTGTTTGGGTACTTGCCAGGTTATTGTGGCCTGGTTTGGCTTCTGTTGGAAACAGGATGCTGGGCTTGATGGACCCTTGGTCTGACCCAGCATGGTAATTTCTTATGTTCTTATGCTCTTATTATCCACATGGCCAAACAACTGAAGATCCCTGCAATTAATGTCTTTTAAGATGTCAATAAAGCATCCAATATGGGATTTCCTGGTAATATCTATTTGGCAGGCATGCCACAGCCGCCTTTGACATTTATAGACGTGAAACAGATATTATATAAGACCCTCAAGACAGAATAATGACTAATAGTATATTTTGTACTATATTCTCCATTATGAGAAGAACAAGAAAGGAATGTCCATTGTCACCTACCTTATTTAATTTAGTCTTAGAACTCCTTGCCAAGAAAATAAAAAACACTGCAGAGATAAAGGGATTTATGGTAGGTCCTACAACACACCACATATCCCTAAACGCAGATGATATTCTGCTATACTTAACCCAAGATGAAAATTAACCTCTCTAACTTTGTCTTTTACTTATCAGTATGGTAGTTTATCAGGTTATAAGATTAACTACAATCAATTTCTTCTGCTGCCCATTGGATCTTCTAAAGTGCATCTACATAACAGGGATGAATTTAAAGTATCAAAAACAACAATAAAATATCTGGGAGTTGTAGTATCTTTCAGTATAAAAGATTGATGTAGACCAGTGACCAGTCCTCGAGTGCTACAAACAGGCCAGGTTTTCAGGATATCCACAATGAATATGCATGAGATAGATTTGCATACAATGGCAGCAATGCATGCAAATGTTTCTCATGCCTATTCATTGTGGATATCCTGAAAACCTGGCCTGTTTGTGGCACTCGAGGACTGGAGTTCGTCATCACTGATAAAGACTAAACTACCGAGCAGCATTCAAAAGATTTAAACAAATGAGAAAACTTTCCCATTATCATTGTAGGGTAGGACCTACTTAGTTAAAATGATCGTCCCTCAACTTTTATATCTGTTCTATCATTTACCTTGTGATATTCCTGAGCAGAATTTTAAAAAGAAACTCCCCATGTAAAATTATCCCTCTTGAAATTTCACATGGATTGTGTGGGATTAAACATCCCTGATATATACTATTTGTCAGTGAGACTTTTGAGAATAAAAGGATGGTTTACATATACTAATACACCTAGTTGGATATGCTTGGAATGATACCCATCCAATAATATACAGTAGACCTCATGGCATTACTAACCTCTCCACAAGATCATTAATTTACTCCAAGATAGGGCAAGCTAGTCTGGTTATTTCACACACATTAACAATCTGGTAAATAAGTTATTAGGTTTCTTTTTGGAGGAAGTTTCTACTATTTCCCCATTGAAAAGGGATCCTTTTTTTTTTTTCTAGGACCACTATGTCCATGTCCATAGATATGATAGACTGGAATGTGAAAGGTCCATGCCACATGGAACAAATATGGAATGAATAGCATTTTAAAATGTTTAGAGAACATTGTACAGAATTTTCACTATTAGAACATACAGTCTACATGTACCTGCAACTCAGGAAAGATCTAAGGGGATCCAGATGGCAGGTGCATACTCTGAGTCTTCATATAAGCATAGAATTAATATTAACACAAAATAAATTCTGTACTAATTTAATCTTCAGATTGTATATGCACATAAAGATGGTTAATATGTCCCATCTACTAGAATGTCTATTATTGAACAATCGAACATAGATTTATTCTTATCATTAGATGAAGATGATTGGAGGGACATTTGGACAGCTACTCTTAAATTATCTAGATGTAATAAGGTGAGAGAACTAATGTTTCATTTACTATACTACACATATAGATACCCAGTCTATTTTTTCCACATTTAATGCTGCAAATCCATTCTGTTGGTGGGGCTGCGGCATGCCTGCCAATTACTGTATGTATACATGTGGTAGGGATATTCAGGGTTTGGGGGGGATATGTGCAAACTAATATATGAGCCATGATTGGCATGGATATAGAATTGACAGCTTCTCTATGTCTACTTGTTAGATGGGAAGATAAATTATTGAGTATATTCTTGAAAAACTTGTAATTCATTTTTGTCATGCTGCACGTATAATATAGTTTTTATTAGAAAGCAACAATAATACTGTCACATTGGAGGAAGGTGCTTGTTGAAATATCAGTTATGGAACAGATATCATATACTCTCAAAAACCAATCAGAGAAATATGATAGTATCTGGCAGATTTATTGGCAATGGAGATGTTCCAGTGACTAATTAGGGGTGGGAAGAAGAATTTCATTTTGGGAGTTGATTATCCCCAAATTTCATTTTATCAAATGTTTATTTCATTTATTTAGTTAAAAAAAACAAAAAAAACAATTAAACAACCCCTACCTCAAAAAGAAAAACAAAAGAAACAGGCCATCTAAGACCCAACCTGAAAAAATGACGGGGACAGGATCCTCCCCATCCCCCACTTACCCAGTCTAGGGAGATCTGAAGCCAAGGCCTAGGCCCAAGGTCAATCCTGGACTTTATTTAAGGCATAGGCTGAGATTGCAGAGACTTAGTGCAACGTAGGCCTATGCAAGGTTGAGACTTTAGTCTGGGCCTAATTATCGGGATAGTCCCAATGCCTATGCCCAGGCTGAAGCTTCAGTCTTGCGTAGTTCTAGGCTTTAGTAAGTCACTGAAACCTCAGCTAATGCACTATTCAAGGCCTAGACTTTATGCCTGGACCTGATGCCTGGGCCTTGGCCTTGGAGGGTCCAGGCCAGGTCCAACTCCTGGACCCGACCTTGAGGCCGGATCCTGATGCCTGGGCCTCAGCCTAGACTGGGACCTGGAAGCTGTCCCAACACCATGACCCAGTCTGGAGACCCAGGCCAGATGCTGGGACCCAACCTGGAGACTGGGTTCCAATGCTGGGTTTTTGGCCCAGATCCAGGCCAAACACCAGGATCTGAGCCAGAGGCTGGGTACTGATGCCTGGACCTCAGAATAGATCAAGACTTGGGAGCAAGCCTGATGCTACAAACCAGTCTGGAGCCTGGGTCCCAATGCTGGGACCTTGGCCCAGACACTGGTCTGACACCAGTTTCTAACTCAAAGGCCAAGGTCCCAGCATTGGGACTGTATCTGGACTGGGTCGCAGTGTTGGTCCTGGGCTCAGGCCCTGGCCTAGGCTGAGGCATTGGTACCAAATCTCCGAATCAGGTCCTGGCATTGAGCCTGGTTCTGGGTTGAGGCCCGGGCATCGGCATCCAGTCTCTGGACCAGGTCACAGTGTTGGGCCTGTGCTCATGCCTTGACCTAGGCTTGGGCCCAGGCATCGGGACCCTGGCTCCTGATCAGATCCCGGCATCAGATCTGGGTTCAAGTCAGATGGCCTCCGTGGGAGAAGTCAGCGTGTGAAGCTCCCAAAGCGTTTGTTCTTTCTGATACTTTTTCCTGTTGTTTGGATATCAAAAGATGTCACATACAAAATGTAAGGGCAGGGTAAGAGAGGGTGCCCCGAACCCAGTAAGACCCAGGCTCATTGAGACAACGCTGACGGGTTTCCAGCCTCAAACGGAGCCTATACCACCGGAGTATCACGCTGAGCAATTTGGTGTGGAGCAAGTGCCATTGCTCTTGGGAGATACCACTCTAAGTCCCGGGGCCCCAACAACTCCTACTTCACCAGGAGAAGCTGATTCAGCTGTTGGCCCAGGTTTGCTCCAAAGACGGATGGCGTCGTTAGAAACGAGCCCTATCGGGGAGGGAGCAACTGTTAATATGGCAGCCTCAGAAAGAACGGAAGGTCCTTTCATCTCGTCCCCACAAGTGGAAGGAATCATCGGCGAGGTCCGAGCTGGGACCGATGAAATGGAAGCCGGAACAGTTATGAGGAAAACTCAGCCTCAAAGGATCCAGGACTCTCAAGGTACATCTCTATCGCAAGTAATGACTTTTCAACCAGTTGCATTAACTGAGAAACCAAAAGTTGTTACTATGGATCTGATATGGCAGGCAATTATGTCGATGCAAAATGCTATAGTAAATATGTCCACAAATATAAAAGAAATGCAGATGGTGATATATAATTTAACTCCAGAAATAAACCAGTACTCTGTGAATTTGTTAAAAGTGGAAGAAGAAATTAATCAGATAAAGAATGTTCGGACCTCAATAATTAAAGGAGAATCTTTGTTGGAGAAGAAAGTGGAAAGTATTGAGAATTCCATACGTTATAACAACCTAAGAATTTTAAACTTTCCCAAGTGTAAAATGAATTCCCCAAAGGAACAGTTAAAGAACTATTTTCAGGAAGTATTACTATTACCATCAGACATGTTGCCAGTGATAGTGAAGGCATATTTTGTTTCTGAGAAAAGGGAGCAACAAAGTGAAAATCTGCCAGAAAATCTCCCAGTAAATGGAATTTGTTAAATCTTACAGAATTAATAGAGACTTCCTATAGTTCTTAAATTGAAATGCGGGGAACTGTATTGGTAAAATTCAAATTCTCAGAGGATAGAGATAAAGTATTGAAATTATTTTTAAGTTAAAGATCTTGTCTATATTTGGGGCAAAAATTATGGGTTTACCCTGATGTCTCTAAGGAGACTCAGACACAGCTGGCTAATCAGGCCAGAACTTTTGGTATACAGTTAAATATTAGATTTCCTTGTAAGTGTATAATGAAAGTGGATGGAACAAGATTTGTTTATTATGAGCCTGAACAGTTAGAGAAGTACCTAGAGAGCCGAAGGAACCAAGAGACTGAATAAATTATATCATCTTCTTGTTGTAGGGTAAGAAATGTTTACTCCGTAATCTCCCATTGTTTTCTCTTTGAAAGTATATTATTTGGTTTCATTGCTGTAATATAGGATCCTCTCCTTTTTGTAGTTTGGTAACAGGGAGCCTTAGACGAATGAATTGTGTATTCTGTGATGTAAAGAATATATATTTTCCCTAATTAGGGTAATATATACTGTGTTAATCTATGTACTCCCTAATTGTCTTTATTTGTATTTGAATTGTATTCAGATTTGAAATTACTAAATAAAAAATTAAAAGAAAAAAAAGATCTGGGTACAAGTTGAGACCCTGGCATCAAGATCCAGTCTCCTGACTGAGTCACAGTATCAGGCCTGGGCCCAGGCCCCCACCTATACCTAGGCCAAGACCCAGGCATCAGGACCCAGCCTCCAGGTTGGGTCCCAGCATCTGGCCTGAGTCTAGGACAAGGTCCAGGCATCAGGTCTGGGCCTGGACTGCGACACTGGATTCCTGGTGCAGGTAAGATCTTTTTCTATTTTTGGGGTCTCAGTTTCAGCCCCAGTGTTAGGCCTGGGCCTCATCTGAGACTCCAGCATTGTTCTTGAGCCTAGGCCATGGTTTGCGCATCTGGCCGCAGCCTATGTCTAGGCGAGGCTCTGGCCTTCAGTCTATGTCTAGCCCAGGCCCTGGCACCATGCTCTGGCTTAGGCCTAGGCCCTTGCTTTGGGCATGGGCCTATTCCCTAAGAGAGGCCCTGGGCCTAGACCCAATGGATCAATTTTGTTTTTAAATCAAAATGTGAAAACCAACAACATTTTGTCAGATTTTCAACTATTTCATTTTGTTAACAATTTGAAATGAAACAGGAAATTTCTCCTAATTTCTTTTTTGTTTTTTCTGAATGCCCATCCCTATTATTAATGCTACCAATTAGATGCTTTGTTATTCACTATTGTTGACCTGGACTGGGACAATTTGCACTTCACTGTAGCTTTCCACAGTAACTGTGAATGGTACTCAACCTTTTTCTGTAAATTGTATTTATGCATGTGTTTTTAAATAAAGATATATATATATATATATATATATATATATATATATATATATATAAATCGAAAAAAAACTTAAGTAATTAATCTCTGACTGGATTAATTACCAAAGGTATTATGACTGTAGGTGGAACCACATCCTCATCCATATATTTCTTCAAAAAGGATGATAATTTCTCAACATCCATAGAAACTTGCTCATTTCAGTTAGAATCAATAAAATATTTCTTGTACAGTGTTAAACAGTATTGTCTTGCAACTGGAGGAAGAGCTTTCTCTGAAGCTTGAAGTATTTGCATTAAATATTTCCTAAACATTTCCAAAGAAGATGACAACTTCTTTGAAAAATGTATAAGTAAAATTCCTACAACCCATAAAATATTCAAGAAGTTTGATCCTATTTTAAACAACAGATGACCCTTAGATACAGAGAATACTAAATCTTGTAGAGTCCCCATTTTAAATTCCATATTCTCAGCATGATGTACTATTTCAGTAATCTCATTTTTGCATTATTGAAGCTTAGAAATAAAGCTTTGCTGGTGTGAGACAAACTGCCCCACTCACAAAGGAAGCTTAGCAATAGCCTCCCAAATAATATTCAAGGTTATCATCTCAGGATTATTCAAAATGTATCCAGATAATGTCCTAAATAGTAACCAGTGCTTATGATCTAAATTGGCAGAAATCAATTTAGATGGCAGTGGCAAGCATTTACTCTCCAACAAAGAAATGTATTTCCCTTCCTTCCCTGTAATTTGGACACTCACCTTGCATGGAACGGGAACCCGAACTGGAAAATACATCATCAGACCTGGGCCTAAGCCACGGTGACCCACACCCAGCCTCAGGCCAGGCCCCCTACTTCGGGCCTTGTACTAGGACCAGACGAGGGCCTTGGCAATGGGACCCAACTTTGGAGAGTCCTAGCTTGTAACCAGGCCAAGGCTTAAGCTTAAACCTGATCTCAAAGATGGGACTCAGCCTTGAATGGGCCATGATGTCAGAACTATGTCTAGGCCTTAGGCCCAGACTTGGGTCTTGGTGATGGGACTGATCCTAGACTTCAGAACTTGCTACAGCTTAGGCCCAGGCTCCAATGTTGAGCCAGGTCTAATCCTGACTCATAGTAATAGGACTCAACCTCAGCCAAGTTGAGGCATTAGTTTAGAGTCTAGACCTCAGTCCTATACCTTGGTGACATGTATCCAACCTTGGGCCAGGCCCTGGTGTTAAACATAAACATAGGCTCAGGTCCAGGCCTTGGTGATGGGACCTGAATTTGTCCATAATGTGGCATCTATCCAGACTAAGGCTTAGGCCAATGCCTGCCCTCAGTGAATGGACCTAGCCTTGGCATAAGTCCAAGGCCTAGGACCCCACCAAAACCTGGGCCTCAGTGACTGGGACCTGGCTTTGGGCTGAGATACCAGCATTTTAGCCTGGACCAAGGCCCATGTTTTGGCATTGGCAATGGGACCCAGCTTGGCCAAACCCCAGCATCTCAGAGATGATCCCAGCCTCAGTTAGGCCCTGGTATCAACCCTACCCTGGTGTGCTGATCCTGCATGGGTGCAGCCATAAAATAATGTGTTTCTTTTAAGGGTTGTAAACACTGACCGGCTAGATCTTTCAAAATTTCTCTTACTTCCAGGCTGGATCTTTTGTAGGTAGGGGGAAGATATATTTCAAGGGCCCAATGTGACAGGGGTAATCTTTTTATACATTTCCTTTTCCTTTGTGTTCCCTTGAGAAAGGAGACTTTTCTTTATAATGGGTTCAATGAGTGCAAAATAAATGCTCTGGAGTCACTAGGTTAATGTTTAAAATTAAAGTGTTTTCTGGAGTTTAAATGTAAGTGTAACGCATTTTCCACTAATAGATCATATTACACCCTTGGATCTATTGAAAGAATATTTGAATAAGATCTTAAAGATTCCATAAGAAGTAGCCCCTCTGATAACCAGAGCATATTTCCTACCACAGAGAAATAGAGAACCAGCAAGAACAACGGCAACAACAGCAACTGAATGTGTCAGCCTTACTAGAGTTAAATAGTAATGAAGAAATTACTATTAGAGGAACACTATTAGTAACATTCGCATTTATGACAGAGAAAAATAACATTATGAAACTGTTTTTTGCAATAGGCAAGAACTGTTTCGAGGACAAAAGATATGGATGTTTCCTGACATCACAAGGCCTACCCAAGAGAGAAGGAAGAAATTCTTGGAGATGAGAGAGGAAGCTGTGTTAAAATGCTCAAAGTTCACTTTTTTTTTTTTAATTTTATTTTTATTAAACTTTCCATTTTCAAGAAGATATTACACAGTTGTATAAGCAATAATAATTAAATAAAAATCATTCAAGGATAATCACCCATACAATCTGTAAAAAACCTAGAAATCAACCTCGAAAGTAATTACAGAAACTGGCTGTAAAGAAAGAAAGAGCAGTAATATAATAGAAAATACTACTGAACTATATTTGTGTTTAACCATAATAACACATTCTCGTCTCCCAATAACTAAGGTTTAGGATGGAATTTAGGAATCTAGGAATCTGGATAGTTAAACATGTATCATGTATTTTGATATATGAGAACACATTTACAAGGAAAACACAATATAAACTTGGCTCCTCTTTGTATGACCTTATCTCTCATTAAGAGAAATTATTTTCTTCTTAATTGTGTACTAAGAGAGAGATCTGGGAAAATTCTAATAGGTAAGCCATGAAAAGGAGAGTTTTGATTTTTAAAATATAGCCTAAGAATAGAATCACGCTGTGAAGCATCTGCTAACTGGACAATTAATGTGGCATGTGTTTTTATTTCCATGTCAGATGACTTCTCGAGAAGTTCTGACAAATCTGTATCATTTTGTTCTCCCTGATGCTGATGTAATAAATCACCTCTTACAGCGGTTTGAGTAATATAATATACTCTAGTTATTACAGGTAATGTTGTATCTGTATATTTCAAAACCTTTACAAGGTAGCTTTTAAACAATTCCCTAGGGGACAGTAAATGAGTTCTAGGAAAATTTAAGATCCTTAGATTTACTCTCCTGATTTGGTTTTCCAACTGTTCCAATTTAGTTAATTGCATTTTTTCCGATTTAATCAGATTCAATTGTACTTTTTCAATCTCCTCAGCTTTAAGTCCTAAATTATTTACTGCCCCTTCTAACTTTTCTGTTCTTGACTGTAATATTTTAATATTATTCAAACCTTCCTGAACCAATTTTGCTAAGTCATTGATTGACTTTTGCATTGAAAAAACCATACCACCTATTTCTTCCAAAGTAAACTTAGTAGGCACTATAATAGGTATACCAGTTACTGCTACCCCTTGCCCTCCTTCCATCCCTTTTACCTTAGGAGCCCGAATGGTACTAAAATCCTGCCCTTGATCGTTTAAACCCTGAGACCCAGGGTTCTGTTGTGGGTATTCTAATCCCACTACTCCCCCTTTCTCAGGAGATGTTAAAGAGACCAAGTTCAGGTTCAAGTTGGGATCCTTGAATATAAATTCTCCTCCTATTTTTCCTGTTGGTGGATCCGGTGTTGAGGGAGCACCAGGACTTAAGGATGTTTCATAAGTCAAGGAGTTGAGTCCCTGCTCCTGGACTACAGCTCCATCGACTTCTTCTCCTGGTGTCAATATTATGGTTCGGCCAAAAAGATCTGAAATCTTTTGTTGACTATTGCCCACCACAGGTGTAGATGTAGCTGTTTTCCCCTTCCTCTTGGTATGTGGCATTACCAAGAGGAAAAAGAACTTTTATTAAGAAAAGGAGAAAAAATATACCTCTATAAAGATGAGATCTTTTGGAAACACAGTCACAGTTCAGCCAGATTCCATTGGCTGCTGTTATCAAGATGCGATGAAATTCCTCAAGAGTTTCTCGACAACACTCCAACGAAGCCCAAGAAAGCCACTCACCCTTTAGGCAAGCGGCTTTGGCGATGCGCCGATGGCGAACGCGCCGTACATACACCGATCTTGTAGGCGTCTGAATGGGCTCCTCCCACTGATGTCAGACCCCGGAAGGCAGTCCGCTGAAGTGCTATCAGCTGTGCTGCTTACCGGAGGTATTGTAGCAATTATTAAGAAGCTGAAATAAAGTCCATGAAGTTGTCTCCCCGGTAAGCTTGCCGATAGAAATAAAGACAGCAGCAAGGTTTCTCAATTTCAGACACTGGTCTTGTAGGCGTCTGAATGGGCTCCTCCCACTGACGTCAGACCCCGGAAGGCAGTCCGCTGAAGTGCTATCAGCTATGCTGCTTACCGGAGGTATTGTAGCAATTATTAAGAAGCTGAAATAAAGTCCACGAAGTTGTCTCCCCGGTAAGCTTGCCGATAGAAATAAAGACAGCAGCAAGGTTTCTCAATTTCAGACGCCGGTCTTGTAGGCGTCTGAATGGGCTCCTCCCACTGACGTCAGACCCTGGAAGGCAGTCCGCTGAAGTGCTATCAGCTGTGCTGCTTACCAGAGGTATTGTAGCAATTATTAAGAAGCTGAAATAAAGTCCACAAAGTTGTCTCCCTGGTAAGCTTGCCGATAGAAATAAAGACAGCAGCCGCTCAAAGTTCACTTTAAGATATCCTTGCAAGTGCATCATCAAGTTTCAAAGTTTTTCCTATGTGTTCTTTGAGCCATCACAGCTCCGCTTTTTTCTTAGTTCTCACCTCGAACCGACCCATACAGTTCAGAATGGCAATGAGTAAGGGTTTCATCCGGTCGCTTGATATGCCTATTATTGATTAGAGATAATGTTCGCTTTATAGTTCTTTATGTACACATCCCCACTCTAATTTCTTTTTGTATAGTGGCATTAAAAGAAATATTAGGGGAAAATTTAAGTTGTAAACTGCTAATGATGTTTTTTACCTTGTAATACCACTTATCTATTGTCACAATGTATAAATTGTGTAAAATTAAAATTCAATTAAAAAAAAAAATTAAAGTGTTTTCTGTTCAAACAATGGTGACGAACGGCACAATAACTCAAACTGCAGCACCACTGAAGTCTCTTGTTATCTTTTCTTATAGTCTCTTCCCTCTTTCTGTGCAGGGCTTACATATCAGGGTCAGGTAAACATCCACTGTCTTAGATAATGTGAACGACTTCAAAGGGGCGTGGGATAAACACTGTGGATCCATCAAGTCTAGAGGGCGTGAATAAAGAGGAGGCAGCAAAACACTGCACGGAGCGGCAGTAGCCACAGAGGCATTCAAACACTGCACGGAGCGGCAGTAGCCACAGAGGCATTCACGGAGCGGGATGCCAGTGGCCAGTAGTTGGTGGTCCACCTTCACAGAGCGGAAGGATGGAGGGCTGCTATCTCCAAAAAAACCCAAAACCAAAAAACCAAAAAACAAACAAATAAAAACAGGGGTGGGTAAGAGTATGGGGTAAGGGTGTGGCCTGCTTGTTACAGCAGTTGCTACCCCTAATTGAGCTGGACGTTCACTTGGATGCAGATACGGCGCTGCTCTCTAAATTGGTGGTGGGGTGGAGGGGAATTAGGGCTGGAGGGTACTGGAAGCCAATAGTAAAGGTGGGAGAGAAAAAAAGGGGAAAAAATGGATAAAGTGCGTAGCTTGCTGGGCAGACTAGATGGGCCGTTTGGTCTTCTTCTGCCGTCATTTCTATGTTTCTATGTTTCTATGTACAGTGGAACTCCCAAGTGGGCAGAATCTCTTTAAACTAGCCAAAAAAAAACCTTCTAATCTGATAAAAATGTTAGTCTATGGAACAGAGAGTAAATCTTCTCTCTCTCTCCCCCCAGAGTGGTGAAATGCTGGATGGGAGTCCACAGTGATTTTTTGTTTCCTTTACTCACAGGTAGCACATCTTCTGGATCTCTTTGGTTCTTAAACAGTTTCTTTATTTCTTCTTTCTGGATCCCTGAAGGAAGGGATCCCCTTGAAGCAAGCAGCTCTCTTTTCTTCAAACAGGAAAGAAGGGCAGCCAAAACTTCCTCCTGGATCTTGAACTCAAAGTCTTTTATCCCAACTGAATTTAACACTGCAGTTCCTCCTCACAATGGGTCACAACAACTTCAGGGGCAGGTCTTCTCTATCCCTGTGCAGCCCAGAATCAGGATTCCTCGTGCCCTCAGTCCAAGAAATGCCCAGGTGGCCATTAAGGCTCTTACCACTTAAAATCTTAAAACCTGAAAAATAGATCCAGAGGGAAAATCACAACCAGTCAGTGAGTGATCTGGAACAGGAAACCCATCCTTTCCCTGGTAAAGACCACCAAGCGGGGCTTGCCTGGCTCCTCTGACTGTGCCTGAATAAACAACTCAAACAAAACTCCTCTCTACCTCCTATCTCTCAGCAAACCTTTAGTGACTGCCTCTCAAGTTTTCTGTAGAGAATTGCTAAGTAGATTCTCACGGGGATATCCATTCCAGATCCCTCAAAGGGATGGACTGAATTTGAATGTACCTCCCTACACACTAACCTGCATTCTCAAGCTGAACTAAAGGCTCACCCAGGTCTTAATGGTAGTGTGATTGTAGGGTCCACTACACAACGATGGACTCAGCCTCAACCAGGCCCTGGCATCTAACCTTGCCTGGGCCTAGGCCCATGCCCAGATCTATGGGAATGGGACCTGGCCTCAGCTGGTCCTAGCTTCAGACCAGGGCCTAGGTCTCAAGCCTAGCATGGCCCTCAGTGACTTGCACCAGATCTTGGGTTGGGCACTGGCCTCAGACTCTGGACTAATCCCAGGCCCAATCTCGGTAATGGGACCAAGCCTCAATTGGGCCCTGGCATCAGACCAGGGCCTAGGTCTCTGCCTAGGTTTGGGTCTGAGCTATCAGAACATAGTCTAGGACTGAGAATTAGTGACTGGGACCTGGCCTAGGGCTTGGAGTCTGGGATATGGCCTTGATTAAGGCTTCAGCATCAGGCTTAAGCCTAAGCTTTGACCAGGCCCCAGCTTCAGACCCAAAGCCTAGGCCTCATCACTCAGGATCTGGCTTCAGGTCTAGTTCCAGAATTGGGCTTGGGCCTTGATACCCAGACTCTGCCTTGGCAGGACCCCAGTTTCAGACCAAGGTCTAAGCCTGGGTCTTGGTGAGAAGACCAGGCCTTGAAAAGACCCTGGTATCCAACACACTTCTGGAACTGGGTCTTGGTGACTGGGACCTAGCCTATGATTGGGCCTCTGTGACCATTCTAGGCTCTGGCCTTAGTGACAGGATCTGACCTTGACTTGGGCTCCTGAGGATGGGACTAAGCCAAGGTCTGCTCCCATTGGAGTTCCATTTATTTTTCAGTGAATGAATATGAATATACACAAGCATTTATGTATATTTTCTTCCAAGATCTATTTTTGGTTCATATCATTCATATAAACCAAAAAATGGCCTCATTTGTTATATTTTTTACATTTGTCCAAAACTAATGCACATCCCTATAGCACAATGCAGGCGTGATGTGGTCAGGTCAGAGTCATTCAGTACCTAACAACCAAAATTTGAATCGTCTGTTGTGTTCTTAAGGCAGAAACAGAGAGGCTAAGAATTATAATTGCAATAATCCAGTTTTGTTAAATTAAGTGATTAAAGAGCTATACAAAAATTGGTAGGATTATGGTAAGGTTTCAACTTGTATAGGAGTTACAATTTGAAGAGGTTCTTTTTACAATAGATTTGATTTGAATGTGAAAAGAGAGATTTAGTTCAAGAATTACTCCCAGATGTCTAACTTGGCATGCAACAGGAATAATACAGTTATCAAACTGAAAGCCAGTGTGTGTATGTATGTTTTTGGGGATACTATTTGTGATATTTAAAGATAGTCTATTGCTGTTTAGCCAATATTTGATAGCATTCAAGCAGATTGAAAGGGTGGCTAAAATGTTTGGTTGACATCATGGTAAAAATTGATTATCATCAGCAAGTAGCCTGTAGTAGAGACCTAGGCCCATTTGAACCCTGCAGAATACGTGTTGCCAGAGAATACCAGGATGAAATATAGGAGCCACATCCAACTGTTAGACAAATAAGATTGGAACCAGTTCAGAAAGGTCCCTGAAATATCTAGTGTTACAACCATTAATTTGACTAGCAGGAATCATGTGTGAAATATAGATATAAACGAGACTATCAATGGTACTATAATATTTATTATATCCCTGGTATAAATCTTACTGGGGGAAGTTTAAAGTCCCAAGAGCACACAAGCATATATTTACTCCTCGAGGCATGCCTCCAACTAGTGCTTTCTCTCATGCTTCATTCTGTATCCCAGGGTTGGATTCTTTCTGTGGTGGGAACCTCTTGCTTATGGCCCAGACAGTGATATGTATCTTCCATTGTGTATAGGTAGTAGCTGCATCCCAAGGGGTGAGGTGCTAGGACAAATCAGACAGGACTAGGTTTTGGGTGTTAAATTAAAGTTTACTGATGTGCAACAATAAAATTAAAGTCCATTTGTCCATAAGACTGAAGTTATGTTTGACTGTTGGTACATGTGTAGGTAGGTAATCTTTGTTTCAGGCATCTGAGTAGAGATTCCTATGGTGTATTTTAATTGTGCAAAGCTCACCCAGTGGCTAACTGGGTATTATATTGGAGGGGTCACCTCAAACACAACAAAATACTCCTACCAGAATCCATCTCATTCCTGGATATTCAGCCTGTCCTGGGCCCATGGCTGGCCAAATAGGATGTGGCATCCAACCACAGCCCTCCAGGTTGACAGGGGATGAGAGGGATGGAAAGATCATAGATGGATGGTTCTATGCAGGGACCTAGGGTCATATAGTGGCTGACCAAGGGTGCCACACTAGTTTATATTAAAGTACATACGGGCCGATACAGTAAAATTTGCGGGAGAGCCGGTGCTCCGAGATGAGCACCCGCTCTCCCAACGCTTGCCCAGGCCACTCTCCTGGGCACGTGATCCAGTATGCAAATGAGGGCCCGTGGTAAAAGGAGGCGCTAGGGACACTAGCTCATCCCTAGTGCCTCCTTTTTGACAAGAGCGGTGGCTGTCAGCGGGTTTGACAGTCGACGCTCAATTTTAATGGCATCGGTTCTCAAACCCGCTGACAGCCACGGGTTTGGAAAACGGACGCTGGCTAAATTGAGCATCCTTCTTTCAACCTGCGGGCGCTATTAGTTTTGGGGTAGTTGGCTGCGCATTTTCGACTCGTTATTTCCCCTTACTGTATAAGGGTTAAAAATAGCACGTCGAAAATGCACGGCCAAACACGGGCTAACAGTGCGCTCCGCTGTACTCTATCGCACTGTACTGTATCGGCCTGATAATTAGAAGCCAGGTCCACACAGAAACATCTTTCCATGCCCAGCAACTTAAATGAACAGGAGTTCACTCTCACACAAGCCAGTCTGTTTTCCACTTTGGCCTGATATGAAGGAAGCAGGATGTTGGTTTTCAGTCAGTAGTTTTCCACTTAACTTTCCAAATAGCAGCAGAAATTATTTGATCCATGCCTGACTGAGCTCTTTCAGGAAACAGGGGAGAGATGTCTTTTCAGGCAAATTTGGGAGACCATCCCTCTTGCTCAAGAATATACTGTCCCAGGAGGAAGTGACATCACCCCTCACGCTAGCAGCTTGAATCCGCTGCTCCTTGCGCACCTCGGGCTTAAGCGGGCCAAATTGCGCAGTTTTCGCCTATACCCGGTGCTCCAGCATATTAATCGAGCCCTGCAGCTTTGGGCATGGCAACGAAGTGCAAGGTGAATGATTTGCACAAGTTCTCTTATAATTGGGGCAGCGACGATCCCTATGCCGAAAAATCCACGATGGCACTGGAAGACCCGCTATCGGAGAACGATGAGGGAGCGCCCGACCCGACAGCCCCCACCAGTGAATTTCCTTCATGATAGCACCAAGAGGCTGGTTTACAGAGCTCAGGCAGGACATTAAAACTTATACGGCTGAGATTACCAGCCTTATTGCTGAAATGAGGGAAGAGGCAGCTGACCTGGGGTGGCGCATAGATGAAGCGGAGCTCTGGCTGGACACCCAGGGGGAAAGCTGGGTCCAGATGCAGTCAAGTCATCAGGCTCTGCAAGATACCTGCCAGGCACTGGCTGATAAGGTGGAAGATATGGAGAATCGAAGCAGGAGTAAAGACATGTGCGGATGAGAGGGAAGGAGCTGAGGGTATGCGGGCAAAATCCAAATCTACAATGCTGAAGAGAACAGAAACTGGAATTTCATGGTGATTATTGGAGTCTGGGGGTCTAGGTTGGGAGTCCTCTAGCATATGAAATTTCCTTTGTCATGTACTGAAAGGGGAAAGGGGGTTGTCTTATATATATATATATATATGAATGCTATGGCAAAGGTTAAAATAACGTCATTGCATGCAGACAAGATCCACTCACCGGTAAAATGTAAAAAACTGTTGAGCATGTTTCAAAGGCTGCATTCTTAGATTGTATTTTTACAGGAGACACACCTGACAGAGGAGGAGCATAAGAAATTAAAATGGGAGTGGGTAGGCCATTGCATCTATTCCTCCTTTTCTAGCAGGAAACAGGATGTAGCAATTCTTCCACATAAGCAGTTACCATTTCAAGTCGAGTGCCAGATCCAAGATAAGGAAGGCAGGTATGATATAGTTGCTGGTACACTGCACCAACAAAAGGTTGATTTTTGTAATCTTTATGCACAAAATATATATTCTTATGATTTTTTCATGAACCTGGGGGGCATTTTACTACATTTTTCAGAATATAAATTTGTGGTTGGGGGGGGGGAAACATTATTGTTATTGCTGATAGGAAGAGTGATTGTAAACTGGCCAAGGACCCTGATAGGTAAGATGAGGGACTAGGTGTTAATTTCCTGTGTAAAGAATAGGGTTTGTTAGATATTTGGAGGGTTTTACTATATGTTGGTGTCTGAAAGGTTATTCCCTTGGGTGAAGGAGATCACATTGGTACAATATCCCTATAAGATCATGATCTGATATCAGTGGGTGTAGAATTGGGAAATTCTCAGCACTCCCCTTTTTCATGGTGGATGAGTCCTGTACTTTATTTGGACAAGTAGAACAAATTAGTATTAAAGGCATCCTAAATCCACTGCATACCCATGTTTGAGGTAAGCACATACAGTGCAAATTGCTTACAATATCCCAAAATAATTTCTGCACATGGCTGCAGCTGTCTTTCTAAACTCCTCTTAACTTTAAATAAGTCCACAAGTAGCCCCATGATGCTATATGTGCATTTTCTGAGGTCTGAGGGGCATATAAAATCAGTTTGCTGTCAGAACAGTTATCACTAAGATAACTACACATACATACCGCCACAAGGTTTATTCAGGTTGGTCAATATTTTAGTTGGCTGATATGAATGTATTTCATAGGTGTTTCTGGTTAATTTGGAGACAGAAAGCCAACAACATTAGTACCTAATGTACGCACTATTAGGTAAGGGCCTTTTCCATGGACTCTTTGGCATGTGATTCTTTCGACTTAGTCTGTGCTCATTACTAAGTCTGCTTTCTGAAAAAGATAGGAAACAAAAGAGGTGAAGATTTAGTGCAAACTGAGAATGAAAGAGTGCTGAGAATGGCTGCACCTGCTTCATTCCATCCATAGATTAAAAGAATCATTGACAATTAAAATAATAAAGAACTTAAGAGCAGCCACCTATTGACATTTATGTGACCAGTAGCATGTACAGGAAATTAATTATTTGCTCATAAGTGTCAAACACAAGCTGCCCTAGCAAAACAAGATCACAACCCAGAGACTTTCTTAAAGAGAGCTGTGCTCTGGAATGCTATGGCTGGGATAGATGACATTCCTACAGATGGGGCGAGGTATGCAGAATCATTTTAGGAGGATTGTGGATGAATAGAGATAGGCTGCAAGTGGCTTGAATCCAGAGATGCTTCTCCAGAAGCGCCTCATAGGCTTTCTGCACTACTAAAATAGGTGAATGCTATCACCAAAATCCAGTCCTTTAATGTGAAGGTGGTTAAAGACACAAATAATTTATCTCGTAGATTGGAATCTCTTCAGAACTATACTCGGCATCTAAATCTTTGTTTCCTGAATTTTCCAAAGTTAGTGGGGGAGGATCCCTATTTTACTTTGAGATAATATTTCCTTGAAATTCTTCAGTTTGATGCTGACAAAGTTCCTTCAAAAAATAATATATTTTTTCTTCCGGTGCTTAAGAAAGCGAGATCTCCTCAAGATCAACATAATGATGTTTCTGGAAATTTAACTCAATATTTGGATGACTCTAATGCTGAGATTTATGAACATTCCATTCTTCTTGTCTCTTGTATTTCTGAACAAGATTTGAGTGAGGTGATGAAAAGATATTTCAGGAATATTTCCTCTCTCTTTTATGGCCAGATGATTCATATTTTTCCTGACTTTGCTGATTCCACACAAGAGAGATGGAGAGATTGTCTTGCTCTTAGGTCTCAGGCCATATCCTTGAGGTATTATTTTGTGCTTAGAAATCCCTCTAAATGTGTAATTCGATTTCATAATGAATGTTTTGTGCTCTTCCTGCCTGAACAGCTTAAGTATTTTATTAACTCCAGGAATAGTTTGTCTTCTTCTCCTGGAAATTGTCAGGACTGTATTGATATTAACATTTTAAATACTGTTATTATACACCTTATTCTAGTTTCTAATTTAATCTTTTTTTCCTTTGCATCTCCCAATTATTACTGTCCCCCCTGAACATTTATCTTTCTGTAAAGATGATTTGTAATTGGATGTATTTTCCTCTTTTTATTATCCTTTTATGTTAACAGACCAATCATCTTTTTTTTCTGTAAGGTTAAATTCTTGCTTCAAATTATTGAAACTTATAACAATAAAAAATAACTGGTGAATAATGTTGTTAAATACATGAAGCAAACTCAAAGTGTAAATGAGGTTAGTGTGGTGAGCTCTTCTCCTAAGTCCTATTATGTTTCTACATAGAATCCTCCATCTAAAAAGATGTAGCAAGATACCACTCAGGGTTCTGTTAGAGCCAGGTAGAAAATGGGGATATGAAAGAGCATGGCATGTTTTGTGTGATTCTGGAAAGGACATGGCGTATTGGAATAAAAAGCCCATTGTTTGTATTGTAGACAGGGTGCTTCAAATTCTAAAAGAAGGATATAATCGAAGGAATATCTCACCATTACCATCATCCCTGATACTAACCATTCCAGAAAAGAATGACGACAGTTTCCATCCTATCCCTCAGAGTCAGACTCCTATTCCTGCATACAATGCCTATTCACAATAAGAATCTCGCCACAGGGATGAAGAACAGTCCTGGGATCATATATCACTTAGTTTGATCCAAGTGGTAGCCCCATTCTCCAACTCCATATAGGCCATTACTGGTAGGATGTGTTAGTGAACACTGGTGCATCTATTTCTATCATGTCTTTCATGTTGCAGGGAGCTTAGCTTGGACAGTCTGTTTCTCTTCAGGGATTTGAAGATCTCAAAAAGAAGACAGGGAAATGAATTCAGTTACCATTGCTCTCCAAACAGCTGCCCTGATTCCACTGCCCCCTGTATCTGAGCCTGATTTAATTCTGACAATAATCCTTGAGTCAGATACCATACATAAGCAATGCTGGATCCTGGATTTAGCCAATTCATATTTGTGGTCTCAAAATCAACCCTCACAAGCAGTAGCTCACATTATGTCTGTGCATGTCTCTCGAGCCATTAAGCCCATGACAATAATGACCCAGATCTATGGTCCCATCTGGCCACAGCTGCACAGTAATTACTGCAAGAAATGAGTGTATAGGCTACTTCTCCTTATCATGCTGGCTGTGCCACATTTCAGGAGCCTTTACAGGTTAAACTTAAACATATTTTTCTTCCACAGTATTGCTATTCTCCAGCAGCATCTGAAAGTCTTCACCCTGTTATTCAAAGTTTGTTAGAGGCTGATGTAATTGAAGAATCTTCCTCTCCTTTTAACACCACAATTTGGCCAGTACAGAAATCTGATATAAATTGGAAGTTGTGCTTGGAGGTGGACCCTTGTCCTGGAGCAGTGGAGAACAGCTCCCTGATTCGACCCAGGAAGCGCCTGCCACCAGGTGGCGAAGCACAGGAGGAGACAGAGGCTAGCTGGAGCTTCACCACTGGAAGCCCACGGTCCCCCCAGGTGGAGCCCTTGGGGACCCAGGCCGCTTGGGGACCCAGGCCGCTTGGACTTAGGTGGGCCTCACAGGGTCCCCCTGATAGGAAGTATAGAGGTGTGCCTACCAGGCTCAAGGGTGCGTGGTCAATGTCTTGACTGGAGGCCTGAGAGATCAAGGAAGGCCAGTACAGTGTCTGCGATGACAAGGCTAGGAGCAGGGACAGAATCAAGGAGGCGTGGTCAAGGATAGCCGAGGTTGATTTCCAAGGATCAGTGCAAGAGAGGTCAGCCAAAACAGGGGTCAAGTTCCAAGGATGAGTCCAAGAGTAGTCAGACAAAGCAGGGGTCAGGTTCCAGAGGTCAGTTGTGGTCAAGGAGGCAGGAAAAGGTCAGAATCCAGGCAGCTATCAGCGTGGTCAAGGAGACAGGCAAAGGTCAGTACCAGAAAGTCAGTCCAAGAGGTACTACCTGGGGGAACGCAGGAACAGACAGACACTGGAACATGAGGACACTGGAACACAAGGATGCTGGAAAAAGGCTGGAACATGAGAATGCTGGAACAAGACTGGAACAGGCTATGAGACACGGAGGCAAAACTCAGTACACACACAGTGTTGACCCGATTGCCAAGGCAAGGAAGTGCAGGCAGGCATTTCCTTTGGTAGGATGTTCAATCAGGGCGCACCGCAGAGCTAGGACCCTCCCCTGGCCATATAAGGGACTGGGCGGTCCGTGCACACATGCCTAGGGGTGAGGCTGTTGCCACGGAGGACGCCAAGCCCCGCCGTGAGGCCTGGTGCACTGAGGAAGGCCCAACGACCGCTGCTACAGGATGTCGAGGCCTGGAGGAGCTGGCAGCTGCTTCCGAGGAGGCTGACCCAGGACCTACAGTGGAGTTGGAAAGGTGAGCAGGCCCGTGCACGGGCCGAGCGCGGACAGGGCGCGCAACATTTGAGACTTGCTGTTGATTACCTTAAGTAAATTTTATTGTACACCACATAGCACAATATGTTTGTTTATGCAAAAAAAATATTAAATAAATAAATGAAGCTTTTCAGAATATAGAATCAATTGTTGTCTCTACTAGTGATTTTTTGTCCCAAGTGAGACCTAAGCATTCAGTATTCACATTCACAATCATAGACATCACAAACTGTTTCTTTTATATCAAATTAGTAAACTAATTTCATCCATTGACTGCATTTATATAAAATTCCAAGGAATATGTGTTTAGGCACCTGCCACAAAGGTTAAAACATTTGCATCTATCTGCCTTGGAAAGCTTAGATTCTGACATAACATGTATTATCTTATGTAGTGGACATTTTAATTTATGGCAGTTTGGAAGCTCATGTGTTAAAAATTAACTCTCAAAAGGTATAACTTGTATATCCCCAGTGTAATGGGAGTGGACCCATGTGCTGTAGAGTGGTTGGTGCAGCCTGGTATGGGAACCCACTAGGCTCATGCTGACAGCTGACAGACATATAGTGGGCTGGAACAGAGCAGGAGCTTCACCTAAACCAACCCCGTTCCCCACAGGTTCCATTGGCCCATAGGACTTAGGCAATGATCTCATAGAGCAAGCAGGAAGATAGAGTCTGGGGCCAAGCTGAAGTAAGAGCAGACAGCAATCAGACAGTCACCAAGTTCAGGCCGAGGGTCCGGGCAAGCAGTGCGTGAGGCATGGTCTGTAGCAATGGTGGTCAGTGGTAGGAGGTAAGCAGGAGATGAGTTCAGGTCTGAAGCAATGATCATATCCAGATGGTCAGGCCAGGAGAAGGCAAAGTTTGGGTGGACTGGAGCAGACAGGGCTAAATAAGGCAGGATGAGGCAAGACAGGCTGGATGAGGTGAGGCAAGGCATAAAACATGGCAGGAAGAAATCTGGATCAGGATCTCAGCAACACGTACTGCAAGGCTCATAAGAGAGCCTGCTGCTGAGGCCCTGGAGTAAGGGCAGTGAAGGTTTAAATACCCCTGCTGCATGATGATATCCAGTCTCCACTGGAGACCTCCCCAGCGGGGCCTCTGGAAGGGCATTCCAAGCATCCACCAACCTCTCCATGAAGAAATATTTCCTGACGTAGGTTCTGAGTCGTCCTCCCATAGTTCTACTGACTTCTTTCAAATGGAAAAGGTTTGTCAATTGTGCATCATTGAAACCTTTCAGGTATTTGAAGGTCTGTATCATATATCCCCTGCACCTCCTCTTTTCCAGGGTATACATATTTAGGTCCTTCAACCTTTCCTCATAAGTCATTTAATGGAGACCCCCCAACCACCATTTTTATCGCCCTTCTCTAGATTGTCTCCATCCTGTCTCTATTCCTTTTGATATATGGTCTCCAGAACTAAACACAATAATCCAGGAGAGGTTTTACCAAGGACCTGTACACGGGGAATATCACTCCCTTTTTCTTACTGCTTATTCCTCTCTCTGCGCAGACCAGCATTTTTCTGGCTTTAGCTATCACCTTGTCACATTGCTTTGCCATCTTCAAATTGCTAGACACTATCATCCTAAGGTCCTTCTCTTGCTCCTTGGGCAACAGCTTTCACATCCCAAGATATACAGCTCTTTAGGATTACCATACCACAGATACATGACTCTACACTTGGGCTATTCATGCCATTTTTGGTACCATGCAGATCTAGTTTTGATGAGATAGAGTGTCCTTCAACCATCTTCTGATGTCTATACACAAGGTTCCTTATAAATTAATACAAACCCAATCTAGGAGCCCAAAATAGTCCGCATTGCTTCCCTCATTTACTTTAAAGGGAAATACATGAATAAAACAATGTGGGGTAGATTTTAAGAGGCGCGCGAACAGCCTACTTTTGCTTGCGCATCAGACTCAAGCAAAAGTACGCTGGATTTTAGTAGATACGCGCGGAGCCGCGCGTATCCACTAAAATCCTGGATCGGCGCGCGCAAGGCTATCGATTTTGTATAGCCTGCGCGCGCCGAGCCGCGCTGCCTCCCCCCGTTCCCTCCAAGGCCGCTCCGAAATCGGAGCGGCCTCGGAGGGAACTTTCCTTTGCCCTCCCCTCACCTTACCCTCCCTTCCCCTACCTAACCCACCCACCCGGCCCTGTCTACACCCCCCCCTTACCGTTGTCGGGGGATTTACGCCTCCCGGAGGGAGTCGTAAATCCCCGCGCGCCAGCGGGCCTGCTGCGCGCCGGGCCGCGACCTGGGGGCGGGTACGGAGGGCGCGGCCACGCCCCCGGGCCGTAGCCACGCCCCGTACCCGCCCCCAAAACGCGGCCGACACGCCCCCGAAACGCCGCGTCGACCGGGCCCGCCCCCCGACACGCCCCTGACACGCCCCCCTCCGAAAACCCCGGGACGTACGCGAGTCCCGGGGTCTGCGCGCGCCGGTAGGCCTATGTAAAATAGGCTTACCGGCGCGCAGGGCCCTGCTCGCCTAAATCCGCCCGGTTTTGGGCGGATTTAGGCGAGCAGGGCGCTGAAAATCCGCCCCTGTATGTATTAATCAGAAACAAACCTAATGAATGATTGTGATCTATAAAATAAATAAATAATCCAAAACAAAATTTTTACCTCTGCACATCTCTATCGAGTATCTTATCAGAAACATTCAAAGAAACAAACACAACAACAACAACAACAACAACAACAAAAACCTGTCAGTTTTCCAAGCTGTCTGTACTTATAGGAAACAATTTTTAAGAAGCCTGGGGAGTTTGCAAGTCCTTGGGTAAGAAACAAAGACACGGGGAGGCAGATTTTATCAATCTGCGCACACGCGTACTTTTGTTTGTGCACCAGGCGCGAACAAGAGTACGTGGGATTTCAATAGATACGCGCGTAGCTGCGTGTATCCAATAAAATCCAGGGTCAGCGCGCGCAAGGCTGCCCAAAATCGGCAGCCTGCGTGCGCCAAGCCGTGCAGCCTGCCTCTGTTCCCTCCAAAGCCGCTCCGAAATCGGAGCAGCCTCGGAGGGAACTTTCCTTCACCCTCCCCCCACCTTCCCCTCCCTTCCTCTACCTAACCCACCCCGCCGATCCTATCTAAACTACCCCCCTACCTTTGTCGGCAAAGTTACGCCTGCTTCCAGCAGGCGTAACTTTGCGCGCGCCGGGCCAGCTGCCGCACTTCGAGTTCCGGTCTGGGGGTTGGTCAGGAGGCCATGGCCACGCCCCCGGAACGCCCCCGGGCCGAAACCATGCCCGTGGTGCCTCCCCCGAAAAGCTGCTATAACTGCAGTGTTTCCTGTTCCTCACAGGATTATTTATCATGCAAAGTCTTTTAGCTAGTTAAAAGGTTTTTTTGCTGTTGTTGTTTATATTGTTCCCAGTCCAGCAGGTAAAATTGTGCACATAATTCCACAATACCCATGCTTTTAAGCTTATTAAATGAAGGCATTCCTGGGGGCAAAGATGGGGCAAGGAATGCAACAACATGCACAGTTTTGCATTTTCAAAAGTACATGCATTGTTTTGAAGGGGAAAAGGATCCATAGAAAAAGGAGCTGATTTTACATATGTACTTTCCTTTAGAAAATTCCATGTAACAGTCCACATGGAAAAGGATCCCTGGACTTTGAAACTACCCATGGTCATTTGTAAATTGTTTCATATATATCTAAATAATTTTGAAGACAATAATGATAGTGTCCAAGGAGTTTATTATCCCATGGGCACTTTGTAAGCACAGGTTTACCTGTGTAATCTAGTCTGAACATTATCATTAATATTTTGCTCATATGAACTTTATAAGCCAGTGCATGAAATATTTGCTATATTAATATTGTATACTCTATAACGTGTGGTTAAAACAATGTATTCAAGCACTCTTTAATTTATGGAAGATTCCTCTATTTCTTACCATTATAAAATATATATGTACATAAACAATTTGCCATAAAATTTGAGGCGTAACAGTCATTTATGTTTAGCAGATGTACTGCAGGTTGTCCTTTGAAATGAAATGGAAATTAAGGCAACTGCTAAATTAATTTAATGACTCATTAAATTGTAAACCAGACTGACAGTTTTGTAATTAAGCTAGCTATGTTCTGACATGCTAAGCTACAATTTACAAGAAAATGCCATTAAAATTCTCTAAATTATTGCAAGCATTAGATATCATCAAAAACAATATAATCAATTATTTAAACATGCAATGTGACTTTCTAAAATTAATAAACACATATAATTGTGGTATTTATTTTTAAAAATTGAAAATCGACCATTCATTTTGGTTTCTGATGACTTATTATGTTTAGGATAATTCTAGGATAAGGTTTAATTATGAATCCTTGGAACTTCTGAGACGAGATTTACATTGTAACAAGTCTTTGCTGTATTTTCGGGGATATCCTCTTTTATGGGAGCATGTGTCTAAATTGAATTATGTTCTTACTTTCTTGGAGTAAATTTTCTGTTGGAAAGACTGGAACTCTTGTAGTTTGCTGCACATGGTTGAATCCAGTAAGTATGTGGTATGAATGGTATGTCTGTTGATACGGATGTGGAATAGTGCTGAGGGTATAAATCCAAAAATATAGTGGGAAATGTTCACTTTAAAGAAAGAATGTTGTTAACATGGAAGTTTGTTGTTTGATTATATTCTGTAATATTTTACATCTGGTACTCACTTTAATAAAAATCAATGTTTAAAAAGGGTAGACTACATGACTAATGATTATATATTCTATGTACACAAGAATTTGGTCGCAAATGACCTTGATGTGTACAACAATGTATGATTCATTTCTCAATTTGAAGTATTTTGTGTCTTCAGCTTCTAATATACATTTATAGATTGATTGCCCACCCCTGGGTGAGGATCTTATTTTCTCCAGTAATGACTAAAGGAATATAATGAGTTAATTGCATTACAATTTCCAGATCTTAGAAATGTTTTCTTTATGTTTACCTGGGTTAATGATAAACATTTTTTTTTTAGCAAAAGAGGTACTTTCCAGTGGTTCAAAATGGGAGCCACACAGTAAATTTTAAATCATTGAAAGGGCCAAGGATTGAGTGGGGGTCCAGCATTGGCGTTTGATGGACCTACTTGCGCTTTTCAGTGATTTGAAAGGATGAGGAAGGTAGAGACCAAGGTTCTCAGACATATGGCAGATGTTTTGGAATCACCCTTGCCACTCCTCTGAGAAATCTTTTTCTTGCATCCACTTTCCACAGGATCTGAATCCCAGAAAGAGAGGGGGAGGAAATGTGGTGAATATGTGTGTTTGTGGTGCAATCCCACATTCCTCCCTCTTCAACCCATTCCCTTCTCACCTCTGTAACACCCATCCTCTCACCTCTCTCCTCTCTATCCTTCACCTAACTGCTCCCTCTCTTCTCCTACCCCACTTTTCCTTTCCCCCTCCTTGCTATTCCACTCTCTTATCTCTCTCCCTTTACACACTTGCCCAACATTTCCTGCACTAGGAGCACTGGTATGCAGTTGTTTTTGTTGCACAGGCTTCCAGTGAATCTCATTGCAGCAGCTGCCTGACGTCACTGGCAGTAGCAGGAGCTAACAGAAGAATTCGCCAACACTAATTTCCTTTTCTGATCTTTTCTCTGGTCTTCTTCAGCATGTAACAGCTTCAGCATCGTAGTGCCATGTCTTACTTACAGGTTTATGGGGACCACTGCACTCTTCTATACCTTCCTACAGGTTTGAGCTTCAATAGGTGTTCATCAGAACTGCTTCTTCCGCTGCTTGCTGCCTTTGACCACTATTGGTCCTCATCTTTGCTGACAGGGTCTAGGAAGCTGTGCCAGCCTTGCTGTGTCGCTCTGCTGTTTATGAATAAAACAATCCTTCCTCCATGAGCTACATCAGCCAATCATTGTTCTCTTGATCGAGTTTTATAAACATAACCATTTATTTATTCATTTGATTTATATTCTACATTTAAGACACTTCAAGGCAAATTACATTCAGGCACTCTAGATATTTCCCTACACTAGAGGGCATACAATCTAAGGAGTCTCTTTTCTTAGTCATTATAAAAATGAGCAAATATTGCACATTATTTGAGGTAAACTTTGCAGACTAAAAAATGTGGGTGTGTTTAGGCAAATAAGCCAAAGAATGCTTTTTGTGATCTTTTATTGCTTTGTGCATTTTTTTTTCAAATATAAAAACTAGCTTCCTGCAGCTGCTCCTAAGAAGATGTGTCACGTGTTGGTGGAGAAAAGAGTTAGGTGAGAAGAGACAGGAGTGAGAAGAGAGGATAGTGACTTATACATCAATTACCTGAGTGGATTGTCCTGTCTTGTGCTTGTTTCTTCTTTTTTTTCCTTACCAATTGTCTGGGCTCTTTTCCTGTGTGTGAAAGAAGTGTTTGAGTTTTTGTTTTGTCTGTCTTGTTTGTCTATCTGTCCTTTTATGTTTAGAGAGTGAAAGAGAGTAGTATATGTGTGTGATAGGTGTGAGAATGGAGAGTGGCAGGAGTAGGTATGGGCATGAGAGTAATCTGCATGGGGCAAGTGAAATTAGGGAGGAGAGATGAGAGGTAGACCAGGCAAGGAAAGAGGACTAGGAGAGATGGAGAGGGGAGGAGGAGGAGGGGAGGAGTGATAGAGGAGAAAGTAGTGGCAGAGAGAAAAAGCAGAGGAGTAGAGTCAAGGATTGGAGAGATATTAGGATGAGGGAGATGACGAGGAGAAGGCAAGAGTCAGGAGGGAAGAGAAAGACAAGTCAGGCAAAGGAGAGAGGGTGGGGAAATGGACAGAGCAGGTACAAGAGGAGGGAGAGAAAGGGATAAGAGCTTGCAGTGTGCATGATAGTGATGGAACAGAATGAGGATGATGAATTAAAAGAAATTCAGTTTTGTTGGTATTAAGAGATAATTTATTTTGATGTAACCATTTCTTAATGGTGGTCATATAGAGATGAAGGTGGTCCAAAGTTTTTTGCCATGATGTTTAAATTTTAATAAAAAACTGAATATCATCAGCATATATCTTAAAGCCAGCTGAAATGGCAGTTAGTAGGGATGTGAATCGTGTCCTCGATCGTCTTAACGATCGATTTCGGCTGGGAGGGGGAGGGAATCGTATTGTTGCCGTTTGGGGGGGTAAAATATCGTGAAAAATCGTGAAAAATCGTGAAAAATCTAAAAATCGAAAAATCGCAAAACCGGCACATTAAAACCCCCTAAAACCCACCCCCGACCCTTTAAATTAAATCCCCCACCCTCCCGAACCCCCCCCCAAATGACTTAAATAACCTGCGGGTCCAGCGGCGGTCCGGAACGGCAGCGGTCCGGAACGGGCTCCTGCTCCTGAATCTTGTTGTCTTCAGCCGGCGCCATTTTCCAAAATGGCGCCGAAAAATGGCGGCGGCCATAGACGAACACGATTGGACGGCAGGAGATCCTTCCGGACCCCCGCTGGACTTTTGGCAAGTCTCGTGGGGGTCAGGAGGCCCCCCACAAGCTGGCCAAAAGTTCCTGGAGGTCCAGCGGGGGTCAGGGAGCGATTTCCCGCCGCGAATCGTTTTCGTACGGAAAATGGCGCCGGCAGGAGATCGACTGCAGGAGGTTGTTCAGCGAGGGTTCCGGCGCCTCGCTGAACAACCTCCTGCAGTTGATCTCCTGCCGGCGCCATTTTCCGTACGAAAACGATTCGCGGCGGGAAATCGCTCCCTGACCCCCGCTGGACCTCCAGGAACTTTTGGCCAGCTTGTAGGGGGCCTCCTGACCCCCACGAGACTTGCCAAAAGTCCAGCGGGGGTCCGGAAGGACCTCCTGCCGTCCAATCGTGTTCGTCTATGGCCGCCGCCATTTTTCGGCGCCATTTTGGAAAATGGCGCCGGCTGAAGACAACAAGATTCAGGAGCAGGAGCCCGTTCCAGACCGCTGCCGTTCCGGACCGCCGCTGGACCCGCAGGTTATTTAAGTCATTTGGGGGGGGTTCGGGAGGGTGGGGGATTTAATTTAAAGGGTCGGGGGTGGGTTTTAGGGGGTTTTAGTGTGCCGGCTCACGATTCTAACGATTTATAACGATAAATCGTTAGAATCTCTATTGTATTGTGTTCCATAACGGTTTAAGACGATATTAAAATTATCGGACGATAATTTTAATCGTCCTAAAACGATTCACATCCCTAGCAGTTAGTAGTTTAGTAATGGGAGCAAGATAAAGATTGAAGAGCATTGCTGACAATGCAGACCCTTGCGGGACTCCAGAAACCAGTGGTTGCAAACAAGTATGTTGATGATTAAATTTAAAAAATTGAAAACGATTGCTCAAATAGTCAGTAAACCAGGCTAAAACAGTCCCAGAAATTCCACACTCATGAAGACGAATGTAGCGTGGTCGACCGTATTGAATGCCGACGATATATCAAGAGAAATTAAGAGAAATTGTTGACCACCTTCCATCCCACGCTTAATAGTGTCAATCATGGATACAAGCAATAATTCAGTACTCATATTCCTTTGAAAACCAAATTGAAAAGGATTCAAGATTTCATTGTCCTCAAGAAAATCTATAAATTGCTTCAAATCTACACCTTCAATAATCTTCGCAAAGAAAGGTTGAGAGGAAATAGGTCTATAATTTGAAACATTATCCTTTCGTTAATTGACCCAGTTTCTCAAGGATTTGACGAAGATGAATCTTATTGTCTAAATGTCTAGTGCAGTGGTTCTCAACCTTTTTTCTTTCGGGACACACCTGACAGATGGTTCTCACATGCATGACACACTGAACACATGACCATTATAGAGCTAAATGTAAAAGTACAGTTTGCAGCCACAGAAACCCCCCTGACCCACAATTATGGATGTAAAGCAGAATTATGACATTCCCCATAAAACTCATCTTACAAAAAATATATTCTGGTTCTAATGTCATCTCAGTAACAGCAACACAAACTCCAACTACCAGGCTCAATAGCCCTACTTATGAAAAGAAAGCAGTTTATCACTAATGCATGTCCTCTTGAGAAAATACAACAAATAAGACTGATACAGTAAAATACCTCACCTCAGTCACAAACAAAGAACTGACCTAACATACTCCCAGGATCTGCAGTAATGCACATAAACTAATCTACACACAGTTACACTTGTATTATGGAATGCACTCAAACAGTAACAACCCTACCTATGAAAAGGCAACATTACAAATATTAAATCAGACCCTAAACACCAATACACCTCCTATTAGGAAAACAGAAGTAGCCAAGCAGCTATAGATCCCAACACAGAAATAATTGTATAACTATACTAATAAGCAGAATGAATATTTCACTACTATGAACAGAATAATATCCAATTAAAAACTCATAAAAATTATTTAAAATTCTCCAAACACCAATAAAATATTTCAAAACAGCAGATACATCACATAATATTCAGTAATTAAAATGGCAGTCAATCAAGAAAAATAAACTTTAAAAGCCACCTTTACTAACCCCCTCCAGCAGCTCTCCTACTCCTCTTCCATGCAGGTCAGTAGCACACACCAGAAGCAGTAGTGGCTGAAGCTCTGTACTCATGGTCCTCTTCCTTAGTGCCCACGACCAGTCTCTCTGACTCTCACACACACACATACCAGTTACACCCCCATGACTAGTTTCTATCTTTCATACACCAATCATCTCCCGACCAGTCTTTCTCTTACATACACACGAGTCACCTTCCCGATCAGTCTCTTTCTCTCATGCACACACACACACACACACACACACACACAGGCTTCCTACTTCCATGTTCTATCTTACATATACAGGCTTCTCACTCTCATGCTGTGTCTCACACATACCCAGGTTTCTTACTCCTATGCCAGCTCTCATCACATGCACAGGCTTATCATTCCCATAATCACTTTTTCTCTCTCACACACACACATACCAGTCACACTCGCATACCAGTTTATGTCTCTCACACACCAAACATCTCCTGACCAATCTTTCTCTTACACACACATGCACACACACACACACCAGTCACCTTCCCGATCAGTCTCTCTCTGTCATGCACACACACACACACACACACACACATACCAGTTACACCCCCATGACTAGTTTCTATCTTTCATACACCAATCATCTCCCGACCAGTCTTTCTCTTACATACACACGAGTCACCTTCCCGATCAGTCTCTTTCTCTCATGCACACACACACACACACACACACACACACAGGCTTCCTACTTCCATGTTCTATCTTACATATACAGGCTTCTTACTCCCATGCTGTGTCTCACACGCACCCGTTTCTCACTCCTGTGCTACCTCTCTCCACATGCACAGGCTTCACATTTCCATAATCACTTTCTTTCTCTTACACACACACACACAGTCACCTTCCCAAACAGTCTCTCTCCCTCATGCACACACGCACACAGGCTTCCCACTCCCATGTTCTATCTTACATATACAGGCATCTCACTCCCACGCTGTGTCTCACACACACCCATGTTTCTCACTCCTATGCTAGCTCTCTCCACATGCACAGGCTTCTCATTCCCATAATTACTTTCTCTCTCACACACACACACTCCAGTCATCTCCCTGACCAGTCACTTCCATTATCTCTCCTATATACACACACATCACCTCTCTGACCAATTTCTCTCAATCACACACATGCTCTCTCACACACTTTACATAGATGATCTCAATCAAATGCTCTCACTTATACACAGGCTCTCGGTCACAGTTACACATGCACACTCTCAATCACACATACATGCTCTCACTTACAGACAGGCTGTCTGTCTGTCTGTCTCTCTCTCTCTCTCATTTCCTGCCCCCCCCCCAGCACAAATGGTAGCTGCAGCAGCCTCTTCCTCTAGCCCCCGCAGGCCAAGAAAGAAGAATCACATCGGCCACGGAAGGCTAATTCTGTTGTCTCCTGTGCCGATTTCTGGCTGCTTCTGATTTTGCTTCAGGCCCACACTACTGCTCAGGGCTGCCGCTGCAGATGCTACTTTTTCATGCAGCATGGCCTTTTCTTCTTCCTGCGCACCCCACTGCACATCACTTCCTATTCTGGGCCAGGTGCGGGAAGAAGAAAAGGCCCAGCCGCAGTTGCCAGCCTCCACTAACACTGCTGCTGTTCCCATCCGGGCTTGAACGTGCTGATAGCCCGGGTGGCAACAGCAGCAGTGGAAGATAGCCTGCCTCTCACTCGGTGAAGGAAGAGAGGGGAAGAGTAGCGGGAGATCGGTAGCATGCGACACACCTACTGCTGCTTGGCGACACACAGGTGTGTAGCGACACACCCGTTGAGAAGCACTGCACTAAAATATCCATGTACAAAGTGCTACTTAGCCAGACAAGTGCTGTCCAGCTAATTTTAGACCTGCTATTGAGCATGTCTAGCTGGTTAATTTATCCAGCTAAGTCTCAATATTGCTACTTAGCCGAATAAGTTACCTGACTAAGACTTCTACCCCAATCTCACAGTGCCTGCCCACAAGTTAGCCAGCTAGACAGATAGCCAAAAAAGGCCTAGATTCATGAAAATGCTATAAAGTTTGCTTGAATAATGTCTGTGATAAGAAAAAGAGGCATGGCTATGATAATTTTACAGTTACTGCACTGTGCGCAATTTTTCACAATGCATGTTAAATTTATCACACCTGTGAGATTTTCACATTGCATACTGTGAAGTGCCTAGAGAGGCATTTATCTTATAGATAGAGAGAGAGGGACTTTTTATAAGGCCTTTATAGTAGTCAACTATTTATAGCACTATAGGAGGGCCTGCTAATAACTCGAGGTGAGGTTTTGATGGTGGTTTAGGGTTTGGAGGCCAGTTTGACATGCAGAGTGAGACGTACGAACAGCACAGTTCACCTCGGTGAAGATTTGACATCATTTGGAGTGAGAAAAGTTTCACAAAGATGAGAATTTCCACAATGTTCTCTTGCCCTAGCATGATGGGCTCTATAATAATGTACCATCAAGCTAGGGCCTAGCTTGATGGTACATCAAATCTTCACTGAGGTGTGCTGTGCTGTTTATATGTCTCACTCTTCATGTCAAACTGGCCTCAAAATTCTAAACCACCACCAAAACGTCACTTCAAGTTACTAGATGACCCTCCTATGGTGATATAAATAGTTGAATACTATAAACACTTGCCATGATGTGCTCTCTCTCTCTTTCTTTCTCTCTTTTTCTCTCAGTCCAGAAATGCATTTTGGCCATATCACACAGCTCAACAGCAGGAAAAAAGGTGTATTTATTTCTATTATTAAAAACGTGTGATAGCATCCCTCATTTTCATTGATCCCACCCCTTTCAAAATTTGTGTCATGTGGTACTGTGGTTAATGCATTTTGATGAATAACCCTGAAAGTGATTTATTTGGCTATATAGTGGCCGCTGAATGTAACCGGATAATCAGTGGCAGCTAAATAGTCAGATAAGAACTACTTATCCAACTGTCTGGCATTTGAATACCGGGCTCCTAATTAAGTATGTTTCCCCCCCTATTAACAGATTATTTATTGACTATTCCCTAGCAAAGATAATCTTTGATTATGTCTCTTCATTAGAAATTTAGCAGGTTATAGCTAAATGAAATACCACTTTTTGGGGCAGATTTTCAAAGGGGTATGCACGTAAGATACGCACGTAACCCCCGAAAAGCTGCCCCTTCCACCCCCTGCATGCACTGAACCTATGTTGCATAGGCTTGGAGGCGCGCGTAAGCCCTGGGGCTTTCCTGGGGGGCATGTCAGGGGCATGTCAGGGGGGGGGCATGTCGCTGCCGGCGCGTCATCGGGGGGCGTTCCGGGGGCAGTGCCGCAGGTGTGGTTCTGGCCCAGGGGCGTTCCGGGGCATGGACTCCGCCTCCGGACCAGCCCCCGGACCAGAACATGGTGTGGATGTGACTTTTGAAATAAAGGTAGGGGGGGAATTAGTTAGGGCCGGGGGCAGGTTAGTTAGGGGAAGGAAAGGGAAGGTGGGGGGCGCTGGAAAGAAAGTTCCCTCTGAGGCCGCTCCGATTTTGGAGCGGCCTCAGACGGAATGGAGGCAGGCTGCACGCCGACCCCAGATTTTAAAGATAAGTGCGGCTACGTGCATATCTTTTAAAATCCGGCGTACTTTTGTTTGTACCGGTTGCATGAACAAAAGAACGCGTGCGCGTACTTTTTAAAAATCTGCCCCTTTGTGTATTAAGTCCTTTTTCAAATGTACCATTTAAATGTATTAAAGAAGTACTTGTGCCATATATAGCAAAAATTGTAAAATTATCTCCATCAGAAGGATTGTTTCCCCCTGCGAGTAAAAAACATCAATGTGTCCAATTTGAAAATAAATTCTAGTGATTCTAGTTAGTGTTAGTTATCAGCCAATTTCTTCATTGCCATTTTTGGCCAAAGTAATCGAAAAGGTAGTAAATAAATAATTTAATAAATACCTAGAAGAGAATAAACTTTTTGAATAAATTCAGCATCTGTAAAAAATGTAGCACAGAAACACTTTGTTGTCACTATTTATTACAATTTGGTGTGGATGTGACATAGGACAAAAATACATCTTAGTAATACCTGACATCTCAGCCACATTTGATACCATCTATCATAGAATTCTTATAAAATGATTCAAAGAATTTGTCCTGGCTGGAATGATCCTCAAATGGTTCATCTCATTTATCAAAGGTCATATGCATCAAATCTACATCTAGCAATGGTAACATGGAATAGACTTAGTTTTTGGGTACTTGCCAGGTTCTTATGGCCTGGATTGGCCACTGTTGGAAACAGGATGCTGGGCTTGATGGACCCTTGGTCTGACCCAGTATGGCATTTTCTTATGTTCTTATGTTCTTACATCAAATCCACATTCATCAAAGAGGATAATCAATAACACATTGCTTAACACAAATTTGATATAGGTGAAAAATAAATATTTAAATAAATCAACATAAATAAATAATACTGGTGAGCCTCAGGGATCTGCCCTGTCCACAATAATCTTTAACATGTACATTTCTCCATTGTGTAACTTGTATGGCAGTCTAGGGCTTAATTTCCATATTTATTCTGATGACATCCAATTTTTTTGTTCCAGTATCTGATTTAATACTTAATAAATATATGCAGCTTGAAATATACTTGTTAGCAAAACAAAAATGGCTTTTCTACAACCACCTGTCCCTGAACATCCAAGAGACCAGAGATAATTTTCATGTCTAGACAGCCATTGACAGAGGACAAAAATGTGTCACCTTAAAAGCCCATGCCTTAGTAGGCATCTTATACAGCTGTAAAGCCATGCAAGAACATATTAAAAAATCTATTTAAGAATGGCTATTATAAGTTGCAGTTATTAAGAAGACGAAAACCCTTATTAGAATTTGAAGTCTTTCACAAAGTTCTTCAGATGCTCATTTTTACAGGCATAGTTTACTGCAATTCAGTCATGCTAGGGCTGCCAGGAACAACACTCAGAGCACCAAAGCTGTTGCAAACCTCTGCCGTGTCCTCCCTGGTCATACAAGGTATGACCACATCACTCCAGTGCTTTCTGCATTGCACTGACCCTGATCCAGTTTAGGATACACTATAAAATCTTAGTAATCCTACATACAATAATTATGGGAGATAATTGTCACTGAATGGGAGCAGCACTTCACCAACATGATCAACAACAAACCCTGAGACTAGCTAATAGGTGCCCTTTTAATAATACCCTCTTTACATCAGGCCAATCTGGGGAAGTACAATACCATGCTTTTTCAGTTTCTGGCACTATAATTTAGAACACTATGTTGAAAAACTGAGAAACACAACCAATGAATATTATTCAAAAAACGATCTTAAAACATAGCTATGTAAAGAACATTCAAAGTTTAGACTTTAGTATATATGACATTGTCTCATGTTATATAATGTGCCAAATGTTTAAGCAGGTTTTGACATGTCCTTTTTATGTACCATGAATATTCTTGTGTATGATTTTAATCCTGTTACCCACCTTGATCATTGGACATAGTAGTAAACAAATGATTATAAATAAATAAATAAATGCACATGAGACTGCAGAGGAGATGTCCTGGAAGCAGTGGTGGGCCTTTCCTCTTTAGACACTACACTAGGTAAGGCTATCCCCATCATGGCAAAGGATGAAAAGCCTTCCAAGTGCCCTCAGAGATAGAGGAACCTCTGTGGTGGTGACAGTGTTGCAGGAGGCGGCATTGGTGCGGGTGGTGTTGGAATGCAAATAGCCAGAAATATTGTGGATGGTAGTAGAACAAGAGGGGAAGATGTGAATGGGGCAGGCTGAACTCCAGCATTGGGAGACATCATCCAGGGTGGAGATGCAACAAAGGTTGGTGGGGAATGCATCTAGGGAGGCATCAGATACTATGGAGCATTTCATGTTTCCAGCAGCTGGCAGAGTGGTATCCTCTGCAACATCTCCCTCCATACTGCAGTCTGGGCCTGCATTTCTTCACACATTCCCCTCTTCTCCTAATGTATTCTCTGTATTACCTCCTGGACCATATTTTTCAAGCCCTGGATGTCATGCCTGAGGCCTTCTATCTCTTCCACCATTCTAGGTTTGCAGGTATCACTCATTAATGCCACCTTGCCTGCTTGAGGCCACTGATTCCAGGAGCATCAGAATCCTTACATGTCTCCTCCCCGCAGAAAGAAAAAGTGTACATAATTTAATAAAACAATATAATGTGGGATTTTCTCTTCACAGTCACTGGATCTTCCTATTTGGCTAACCGAATTGCTCCATGAGCCTTATTCTAGCATCTCCTGCTACTCCATAAGTTGTTTATTAAGCCATCCCATGGCTGATAAAAGTACCATGAAGGACTTGCAAAGCAACAGCAAGCATCGACAAACTGGCATGGCTCTTGATTTTGGCCCTATCAGCTTTGTGCATCATTTCATATTTCAAAAATGTACATATCTAGATGTTATGGAGTGGCTTTTCTCTGACCCATGGAAAATTTCACAGCATCTTACTAACATACTTTGTGACTTTAGCTGGTCTGAGTACCCTCAGAATGAAAGAGGTCTAGACATAGGCTGTCTGATGTCAGAATTGTATCAGTGAGCAATAGAGGAGCAGCACTCCCCATAGGGTAGAGTGTCATCACTGAGTGGCAGCAAAGGGCTGGTATCTCCACTAATAAGGCTCAGAGGAGAAGGATTATGGGATAGTGGTTCTGAGAAGTGCAGAAGAGTGAAGAATGAAAGGGAGTTCAACAATGTGGGCCTAGTTTACAGGGAGGTGCAAGAGGTAAGGCATCTTGCCACAGAATGGTCACCAGAGTTTGATTCTACCTCATGTAGCCCTAGACTAAGAAGAGAAAACATTTCAGTAAACTAACATCTATTGGACTGGGCCAAGGTGGAAATGGTACTCTGTCCCAAGAACATGACTAGACTGATGCACTATCTACCTAGCTGCAATCAAGCTAAGAAGAGAGAACATGGAACAAATCTACTCTTCTTTCACCTTTCATAACTCCAAATCACATTAAATCTTCACTGATGGTAACTGTGCTGTTCGTACGTATGACTGTCAATAACTCCAAGAAAAAAAGGTGTAGTTATTTCTGGCAATAATTCCTGCGATAGTGTGTGCTACATTATCGCATGCAATGTTAATCAGCCCTCATTTCCATTTACTCCTCCCACTGAATAAATTTTCAAATTTGCATATAGATTTCCCTAACGCCCCTGATAATGCCCTAATGCATTTTGATAAATGACCCCCTTAGTTAGCTAAATCAAGTCCTCCCAATTATACCCCTGGAACACCCTAAACAGTCAGCTAAAATATAGCCGGCTAACTTTTGAGCTGGCTCAAATCTTCATTTAGGCAGATGACATCTGAGTGGTCCAGCTAAATGCTTTTGAATATGGTCTTCAATATTTTTGTGTGCTTAAGGATAGATATACTGTAGGAGTACAGTACTATACAAAAGTATTTCATATATGGATATATATATGGACATTCATTCCCCAGCCATCAGTCAGTAAAGCATTTTATTTTCTATAGCAGCACAGGTGTATAGTATGTCTTTTTAGAGAAATTGACCAGTGGGCAAGAAGAGTATCTGTAAGTAAAAATTAATTATGTCCATGAACGTACTATTCCTGGGGAACTCTGCACAAAAAAAAATTATAATTCTGTGTATAAAAACTTAAAATTCTGCAAAATTCTGCTTATTTTATATTGGTTAAAATAACACAATATACATGACAGTCTTTAAGTAATTCATTTATAATGTAATTGAGAAAAAAAAAGTTATTATTTAAAGATGCAGAATTTCAAATATTTTGCGCAGAATTTCTCTAGAAGTTCAGTGTGTCTCTTCCACCCTCTCTCTCTACTTCCCTTTCCAGTCTCCTTTCACTTTGGCCTCTCAAGCCCCAACTCATCCACCTGCCACTCTCTGTCCTCACACCCTCTAGGCTCAACTCCTTCCACTCTATCTCCACTCCCAGAGTATGACCCACCTGTCAGTACTGCAACTCACATAGGCTCCTCTGTCCCTCTCTCTCTCTCACACACACATATATACACACACAGGCTCCTCTCTCTAGTGCAAATGCACACCCCTCATACAGACTCCCCCTCTCTCTCTCTTTGTCACAAAAAATTCCCTCATACAGGCTCCCTCTTTCTCTCACGCGCACACACACACCTACATACATAGTCCCTCTCTCTTTACAGACACACCCACACAGCCTTCCTTTCTCTCTCACACATTCACTCTCATACAAGCTACATATTTCTCTCTCTCACACACCCCTGTACACGGTCTCCATCATTCGCTCACACACCCTCTCTCCATGGGCTCCCTCTCTCTCTCACACATACACCAATTCCTTCACACAGACTCTTGCTTACACATACACACACCCTCACACAGGCTCCATTTCTCACAAACAAGCCCTCTCAAACACACACAATCCCTTTTTCAGACTCACCAGCTCCCAATCTCTTACACATATACACACACTCCTTCACAATCTCCTCACATAGGCTCCTTCTTTCTGGCACCACACCCACACCCACACCCATGCACCCTCACTCGTACTCTCTTTCTTTCACCACCCAGGCTCGCAGTCTTACACACATACACAAACTCGCAGATTCACTCTTACTGGGGCCTGCTCCTTGTTTACCGTGAGTGAGAAGGACTCTGCTCATGGCATGCATGGACCTGCTTTATCTTAACCTTAAGCAAGATGGGCTCCACTGGTCACATGCCAGGGCCTGGTCCTTCTTCACGGTCTTTACTTCTTCATGGTCTTCACGGTCTTCACAGTCTTTACTTTTGGCATGCCAGGACCTGATTTATTTTCACCGCAAGTGGGATGGGCTCCGTGAATGGCATGCCGGGGACTGCCAAATTCTGCGTAGAAAATGGAATTTTTGCGCAGTTGCACAGGAGGGGGATTCTGTGCAAATTTTGCACTCTGCAGTTGCACAAAATTCTCCCAGGATTAAAGTACTTTGCTTTTACTTCCTGTGCTGAAATTGCAGGAGATAATGAGGCCTTGCACAGTCCCTGGACCTCTCGATGTGCCTACATGCCCAGGTCGTATGATGTTATTATTTAGTATAGTTTCTACAATTTTTCCCAGCACTGAAGTTAGGCTCATCGGTTTATAGTCAAACAAAATAAACTGGCTAGTGTCACAAGCGGACTACATTTTCAATTATGTTGCTGTTATTTTAAAATCAACTATAGAGAAAGATGTAGAACCAGAGGAATAAATGTATTCCAAACTTATCTTTTATCTATACTATTCTTTTTTTTAATTCTTTTTTATCTTCTATTTTTATATGCATTTATTTCTAAGAGAGGAAAAGACCTCAGTACTGGTTCAGACCTTGCTTTTTATCAAGTGAATACCAGTTGTTGCAATCACAGTTCTGAAAAACCTCTCTCTTTTTTTACATATTTATCAAAAATTATATTTTTTTGAAATCCTTTAAAAAATCATTCTTTATGTTCATTTTCCTCTCTATGAAGTCATATTGTATCTTTTTTCTTCTCTTGATTTAAAACATCCTTTCATGTCACACAATGAAGTCAATCATGTTATGTAGCAACTAATCACCCGATGGAAAAAATAGGGGTAGATTTTTAAAAACGGCACGTTCGCGTACTTTTGTTCGCGCTCCAGGCGCAAACAAAAGTATGCTGGATTTTAGTAGATACGCGTGTAGCCGCACGTATCTGCTAAAATCCAGGATCGGCGCACGCAAGACTGCTGATTTTGGGCAGCCGGCGCGCGCCAAGCCGCGCAGCCTGCCTCCGTTCCCTCCGAGGCCGCTCTGAAATCGGAGCGGCCTCGGAGGGAACTCTCTTTCACCCTCCCCTCACGTTCTCCTCCCTTTCTCTACCTAACCCACCCCCCCGGCCCTATCTAAACCCCCCCCCGTACCTTTGTCCGGGGATTTATGCCTCCCGGAGGGAGAAGTAAATCCCCGCGTGCCAGAGGGCCGCTGGCGCGACGAGACGCGACCCGGGGGCGGTTCCGGAGGGCGCGGCCATGCCCCCGGACCGCCCCGGGCCCGCCCCAGAAACGCCGCGTCCCGCCCCCAAAATGCCGCGTCGATCGGCCCCGCCCCTGGACACGCCCCCCGACAAAAAACCCCGGGACTTACGCGAGTCCCGGGGCTCTGTGCGCGCCGGCAGGCCTTTGGAAAATAGGTGCGCCAGCGAGCAAGGCCCTGCTCGCGTAAATCCGGGCGGATTTACGCAAGCAGGGCTTTTAAAATCCGCCCCTATATGTAGAAATTTTATATGTATCTTAATGTCATCCATAAGACTTTCACAAAGTTCTTCTTGACACAAATTAGGCAAGATGTGCTTCCAATATGTAAGACTCTCACAGCTTTTCAAAAAGCACCTGAAGTTGGCAGATGAAAAGACGCCGACTTTGACAAAGTTTAACCAATGCTGCAGCAGGGCGATACTACCTAAAAGAGTGAGTCATTAAATGATGTAGTGATGATATCATATATATATCTTGATTCTTAATTTCTTACTACTCACTTTTATTTCTTCATTACGATAATCGTATGGCATATCCCGTCGGGCTATGTTTTACATGGCAAAGGCTTAATATTTTAAGCTAACTTCTATGTCTAGCTTAACCAATCACAGCATTTTACATCTGTGCGTGCTTATGTCTAAAAATTCAAATTTTTGAAATTAACTACAATACTCTTTCGATCATTCAATCAAACACCTTATTGGTGTTTAATTGCATTCCAATTAAATGTCCATTGTTGATTTGTGACTGAACCATCAGCCAGCAATAAACTAAAGCACATTATTTCATTCAATTTTACTGTTCAAACACCCTGTACCATAAGTAATTGCCATTTATGTGTTCCAATCAAATGTCCATTATTACTTTTTATTTTGTAAATGGATCATTAGCCAGCAATGAAAAAATGTAAGCATTCTTCTAGCATTAGCTATCACCTTGACACATTGCTTTGCCACCTTCATATCACCAGACACTATCACCCCAAATTCTCTCTCCCAGCTTGTGCACATTAGTCTTTCACCGCCCATCACATACAGCTTTTTTGGATTACCGCACCCCAGATACATGTACTCTGCACTTCTTGGCATTGAATCTCAGCTACCAAATCCTCAACCAGTCTTCAAGCTTTCTTGAATCACTTTTCATTTTCTTTACTTCTTCAGGTATGTCTACTCTGTTTCAGATCTTAGTATCATCTGCAAATATACAAACTTTACCTTGTATCCCTTCCACAATGTCGCCCACATAGATAGTAAACAGAACTGGTCCCAAAACTGATCCCTGTGGCACTCCACTTAACACTGTTCTTTCCTCAGAGTAGGTTCCATTTACCATTGCACTCTGTCCTGTCAGTTAATCAATTTAAAATCCACGCGCATCTTTGGCACCTACTCCCAAGCTTCTCATTTTGTTTATAAGTCTCCAGTGTAGGATTGCATCAAAAGCTTTTCTAAAATCCAAGTAAATCACACAGAGTGTTCTTCCTTGGTCCAATTCTCTAGTCACCCGATCAAAAATTCCATCTGATTGATGATAATTCACTATGCTTTCCTTCAGCAGAGTTTCCATTAATTTTCCCACCCCTGAGGTGAGACTAACCGGCCTGTAGTTTCCAGCCTCCTCTCTGCTCCTACTCTTGTGAAGCAGTTCCACCACCACTCTTCTCTAATCTCGCGTTTCCAGGGATCTATTGAACAGGTCTTTCAGTGGACCTGCCAGCACATTTCTGATCCTCCTCAGTATCCTTGGATATACCTCATCCAGCCCCATGGCCTTCTCCACTTTCATTTTTCCTAGCTCTTCTCATATATTCTCTTCTGTAAACAGTTTTGTTTCCTCTACCCCCATCTGTCAACAAGTGATAGTCCTTCTTATGAGTCTTCTTTAGTGATCACTGAACTGAAGTATTTGTTTAATATTTCTGCCATTTCTACATCTCTCTCCACACATTGATGTTTGTCACATTTCAATTTCACTCTATCACTTCGTACTTTTTTCCTTTCTCTGAAAAATGTTTTGTTTGAAAAATGTTTTGTCACCTCGCTTTATCTCTTTGGCAGTCCATTCTTTTACCTGACCTTTTGCTTTCTTGATTTCTTTCTTCAACTCTCTTTATTGTCTTATTCATATATGCCATGATGCTATCCCAGAAGGGAGCTATTTTACTCAGACCAGAGAGAATGTTTCAGTATACCTCTATCCTCCTCACATTAACCACAATTACTTAATTGTGCTTTGTTAATTCTATGTGTCCAATACTGGGGCTCTGTTTAATCTTGTAGAGGACTTAAAATTATATCTGTAAACCTTGGGTGGGGAAACCCAGATAATGGACCCAAATGCTCACAATCTAAGTTCAGACCCTATTTGCAAAGTTTTACCAAGGTATAAATTCAATGTCCATGGCTCCCTGTGGGAGGAAGTTTAACTTCAAAGCCCTGTATCATTGGTTAACTATTTCATGCCTTCTCAGACCCTCTGTAACCAGAACTAATTATCTCCAAAATATACCACAGCAATAATTACGCTAGAAACTGAGTGGGTACCAACTTAATTTTACTGCTTGATGATAAAATGGATGAAATGTTTTCTGTAGCCCTTTGATATTAATTCCAGTTGATTTACACTATTAAAAATATAATAAATGTGTGACTTTAGTCTTCCAGCATAAATCTTTAGAATTTATGAAAGTCAGTTTCTTAATAATGTAGCCCCTTCATCTTTCCAATGAATCCAATTGAAGAAAGTGTAAACCTTCTCCCAATTTCTCACTTTCTAGCATATTATTCCCATTATGGAATTTTTAGAATTTTATTCCCAATTACTTAGGAGAATGAAAATAAAAGTACCAGTTCTCATACCTCTCCTGTAGTCTTTACTATTCTTCCAGTTCTCCTCCGGCGCCATTTTGAATACTGGCAGCAGATCGCCTTTGCCCTCACTGTCACAGGCGTGGACCGTCGGTACCTGTGACATAGTGAGGGCAAAGGCGATCAGTGCCATTTTGAGTCCTGGCATCGGACGGCCGGCGTGCAGGAGGTTGCTCCAGACCCCCGCTGGACTTTGGCTAGTCTTGTGGGGGTCAGGAGGCCCTCCCAAGCTGGCCAAAAGTCCCTGGGGGTCCAACGGGGGTCCCGGAGCGATCTCCTGCACTCCGGCCGTCCGATGCCAGGACTCAAAATGGCGCCGATAGCCTTTGCCCATACTATGTCACAGGGGCTACCGGTGCCATTTGTCAGCCCCTGTCACATGGTAGGAGCACAAGATGGCTCCGGTGACCATGTGACAGGGGCTGACCAATGGCACCGGTAGCCCCTGTGACACAGGCTATTGGCGCCATGATGAAACCAGCACCGAGGTGTGAGAGTGCAGGGGATGGCTTCTGGACTCCCCGCTGGACCGCCAGGCAGTTTTGGTAAGTCTTGAGGGGTCAGGAGGGTGGGGGGTTGTAGTTAATTTTAATTTTAGCTGGGACACGAATATAAATTGCCGTATTAATGCATCGGGGCACCATACTGCCGAATGCAACGCATTTGCTCCCCGACAAATCCGAATCAGAATGCAACGTATGGCGTCCCTCTGCACATCCCTACTGCACTGTCTGTTCCTTGGGCAAGATTCAACTCATCAACAGCAGTATAATAAAACTTTCTTTCCTCAGTGTCTGCTTACTAGATTCTAGCCAATAGTTGTGGTTCCCCACGGGGCCCCTCCCTGTGGGGGGAGTCATCGCCACTTCAACCAAGAGTCCACAATATGCCACAAACCCAACAAAAACAAAACAAAGCAGGGTTTTACAGCCTTCCTAAATTTTAAATAATCTGTTTCCATATGAATTTCAAGAGGCAGAGATTTCAGTACAACTGGAGCCTGATAGCTGAAAGAAGACGCCTTTGTGAAATCTAAACATATAACAGATGGTGGAAGAATATAAAGAAGACCCATCTGAGAGGAACAAAGCGTATGTAAAGTGGTTTAGGGGAGCAACAATTTTGATAAACAAAGTGGAAGACCAAATCAAAAAGCACAAACGTTTAAACATAAAATTTTGAATCTAATGTAATATGAAACAAGCAACCAATGTAAATGATACAAAACTGGAGAAATATGATCAAATTTATGAAAACTAAAAATTACTCTTGTCACTGAAGAATCTGGAGACATTTCTACTGATAACTGGTAGTCCTAGAAGCAGCAAATTACAATAATCCAATTTAGAGATAACAAATGCATGGACTAATAATTTTAAATCAGGAGGACTAGCAAGGGCATAACCGAGGGATGTATCATATATAAAAAAAAAATAAGATTTTTAACTATTGAAATGTACAGGTTCATAAAAAGACCAGAGTTAAGCTGGACTCTCAAAGTAGAGGCATCAGATATTCATGAAACAGGAGTACCATCAGTAGTTGGAGTGACCAATGGTATAGAAGGTTTAGAACTGAACTACATAGCCTCCAATTTTAGAGGTTTAACCTATGTAACCCATAGTTGTGTAACTAGATGGCTACTACTCGGTCAAGACACTGAAACCAGACAGATCTAGAGCAGATTTGGAGCTCACAAAGACTGTAATTTCAAATATTGTCCAAATAAAATGAAGGACAGGAACCACAATCTTGCATTAGAGTTGCTAATGGTGAAAGAAAAATATTAAACAATAAAGGTGATAGATGGCGGCAGGGGTTTATAAAGGCCATGACCTCATCATCTGATTCTCCCACATGGGGGAGACCAAATCCCAACATCTATTTATTAATTTCTCTGTATCTCCACATAATTTTGGTTTTGTCCTTCTGATAACCAATCCTATGATTACTTACATATTTGTCTGAAGGAGATACACTCCACATAATTCTGGCGGGTGAAAATGCGATGTGAAGAAGAAAAAGAAAAAATAAGAGATGACTAATCCCTTCAGTCAGTAAGAGTAAATCGGGAATGAATATGAAGAAATATCTTGGATTGAATATATGCTGATTCCAGCCCCTGAAGCAGCAGTTTGCGAAACATGGTACAGTGTTGGGCATGAAGTAACTTAAAAGAAAACCAGGGAAGTAGTGCACTTTTTAAATATCAAAAAATGTTTTGCATCGTGAGCATGGGAACCTCTCTGCTCTGCTTTTCCTCGTAATTTTCCTAAGAACTTCTTGCCAAATTGAATTTAAAATTACATGCCTCATTCAAAAAGAAAGGCAAGGATTCGAGAGATCCTTACCTCTACTCCTGAAATTTCAATGCGGCAAACTCGTTTGGAGGAAGCTTTTCGTGCGGCACAGCAAATACCGGAGAGCTTGGCTGCTGGCGTCTTAGACGGAAAGCGGCCGTCGGACGCCCTAGCCGAAGAAATATCTTTAAGCCCCGGAGCCCCAGCGGTGCCCTCTTTGTCATATAGACCCCAGTCTCCTGGGGGGACGGAACAGCAGACAACTCCATCGTGTACCTCCGAGGTTGCTCAGAGAGGACATGAGGAAATATCATTGTCCTCGGTGAGCCAGGAAGAACACGGCTCCAGAGACAACATGGAGGATTCACGGCAGGAGAGTCCAGACAAGAGGGACCCCATGGTGACAAGAGGTGAGGAGACTGGGATTCATGTAGAGTTGAGTACAGATCTGGTAATGCCAGAAAAAATAACTCTCACTGAAATTTGGAAAGTGCTTTCTAATATGAATACCGCTATGAATGAACTGACTAAAGCTGTTAAAAGCAATATGGATAAAACTCAAAATTTGGAAATAAGAGTACAGACAGTTGAAAAAACATTAAAAAATGCTGAAATAGAGATAAAGGAAATAAAAGAGGTTCAAACTAACTTTATTAAGTCAGAAAATATGCTGAACAATAGGATGGATTTTTTAGAAAATGAAGTAAGGAAAAATAACTTAAGATTTCTTTTTTTTCCTAAAACAAAATGGGCAAATGCGAAAGATCTCCTTAAAAGCTACTTTATAAATATACTGGGACTGTGTGAAAATGCTATACTAGAATTTTCAAAAATCTACTATCTTCCTGGGAAAGAAGTCATAAAACAGCAAGAAGACCGGGATAATACTGTATTTGACAATCTTACAGATTTCCTGGAGAAATCCTATGAGGCTAAAATTGAAGCGAGAGCAACCCTGTTTGTGACTTTTCTCCTGCTTTCTGACAAAGAAAACATACTGAGACTATCCTTTAGAAAACACCAATCTTCCTTTTATGGGTCTCAAGTGAGAGTGTTTCCTGACATTACTAAAAGAACACAGGAAAAAAGGAAGTTATTTCTTCAGATGAAAAATGAAGTCCTCTCTCGAGGAGCTAAATATTTCTTGCGATTTTCCTCTAGATGTCTTTTGATACATCAGAATGATAGATATATTTTTTCGGATCCTCAACAGCTACGCCTATACCTGGACTCACATTCTTAATGTCTCCATGTGGATCTAGGGCATGGAAGGAAAAGTAACATGTTGTGCTAGATGAAACTGCCAATTCCTATAATTTTTTCTTATGAACCGCTTTTATATGGTTCCCCATCTATTCTTATAAATAAATAATAATGTTTATTTCTTAATATGTAGAGTCGGAAGGAATATCACTCCTGTAATATTTGACTTAAATTTAATTTAGTTCTTTGTATTGTTTAGATTGGAGATGTATATACCTCCCGCATTAATGTTATTTTTTCTGTTTTTCTTTCAATGTTGTTGTCATTATATGATAATGAAAATTCAAATAAAAATAAAATTAAAAAAAAAAAAAAGAAAACCAGGGAAGTAGTGCACTTTTTAAATATAAAAAAATGTTTTGCAAAACTGTTTCAAAAAAATTGTTAAAAATGTTGGACCAATGATTAAAAGAATAACCCTTTGATTTATCGATAGAGCATCACGTAAGGCTCTAAAAGATATCAAAGTGAGGGGTTGATATGAAGGTCCCTTGAATCATTGCTATAAGTTGTGGTAGATACGTTCTTTTTGTGTGCCATTGTCAAATCATATTGCCCATTAAGGCTTTTTTCCTATATTATTCTTTTACTAGGAGAGGCAGATTGGAAAAAGATGATTACTACTGATTCTGACACAGAAACTATTTGCTTCCAGAATACCTCTATTTGGTCCCATGTGCAAAAAACAGGCAGAGCCTCACCAAATAAAGAAAGAACTGACCACATATTAGAAATAGAAATAGAGACAAAAGCTGAACCAGAAAACCCTAAAAGACAGACTTTTCCAGCAGTGTAACACCGGAGAAATAAAAACAAATGCATTTTCCTGTTTTATACACAATCAAAATATTCAGAGATGCACATTTCCCAAAACTGACAGAAAAAGAAAATTCTTCCCATTTTCCCTCTCAGAGAAACAGAACCAACAGCAACTACAGCTAATCCCTTTCCAACCCTCCCAGCCCCAACAGACATCCCTCCCCCTTCACTCCCAGTCCCCATCAGTCAAGTCCCTCTCCTCCCTCCTCCCTCCTCCCTCCCAGTTTCCAACAGTTGAATCCATCTCCCTCTTTCCACTTCCAGTCCCTAGCAGTCAAGTCCCTCGCCTCCTCCCCTCTCTCAATCCACAGCAGTCAAGTCCCTCACCCCTCTCTGTCCTCAGCAGTCAAATCCCTCGCCTCCTCTCCTCTCCCAATCCACAGCAGTCAAACCCCTCACCTCCTCTCCCAATCCTCAGCAGTCAAGTCCCTCGCCTCCTCTCCTCTCCCAATCCACAGTAGTCAAGTCCCTCGCCTCCTCTCCTCTCCCAATCCGCAGCAGTCAAGTCCCTTGCCTCCTCTCCTCTCCCAATTCGCAGTAGTTAAGTCCCTCACACTACTCTCCTCTCTGTCTCAGCAGTCAAATCCTTCACTTCCCCTTCCCCCATGTGGCCCCAGCAGGTGAGTCCCTCACCCCTTCTCTCATCCTCGGTCCCCTCCTTCCAATGCCCAACAGTTGAGTCCCTTACCCTCCTCCCCTCCAAGTCCCTAGCAGTCAAGTATCTCACCCTATCTCCTCCATCCATTTCCTAGCAGTAGAGTCCCTCACTGCCTCTCTCCCATCCCAGTCCCCATTAGTCATGTCTCTCACCCCCCTCTCCCCTCCCAGTCCCAAGTACTTGAGTCCCTCACCCCTTCTCTCCTCCTAGTCCCCAGAATTTGAGTCATTCACTCCATCTCCCCTCCCATTTCCTAGCAGTCAGTCACTTTTAAGCTGAGAGTCAGAATGCAGGGGAAGAAGAGGAGACGATGAGCCTCAGTCTCCTTTCCCTCCCTGAGTCCCCTGAAGTATCTCTGAACCAGGAACTGAACCCCTCCCCATCCCCAAGCCCCGAACTCAGCAGACAGCATGACTATCACTAACCTTCTGCAGTTCAGACTTATAAATCAGGAATCCTACCAGAAAGCAACTACTGGTGCCTCTTTCCTGCCTGCCTCGCTTCACTCGCATGCACAACAGCCTCTTCCCCCTCTCTTCCTCATGGGTGTAGGCATTGCAGCACTTCCAGGGCCTGATGTTTCTGTTGCGGCTTTTTCACAGGGTAGACGGTGGGACCTTGTTTCAAGATGAGGACTTTCTTCCTACTGACTGCACGCAATAATAGACCTGAGCCGCTGCCTACCTCCATGATTGGCCCCCACCACGATGAGGAAGTCTTCTGCTCTGCTTCTTCTTATTGGTCCCTTAGCTGCTACAATCAGAGTCCAAAACTGCTGCAGGCTATCTTTGCTATTGGCCAATGGACTGGAAGCTAACTGAAAGCACACCTGATGATCAAAAGAAGTAGCTTAGAGCAGGGAAATCACTGAATATCCTGAAGACCCTGACCATACACCACTGTCTTACTGTGACCTGTGCTGGCCTTGAGGCTTGAGGAGCAGTGCAGAAGTTAAGATGACTCTGCTGAAGTGAAAAAGAAGCACTGAAGAAGCAGGTACTTCCCCCTACTAGCCACATGAAAAAAACAGTTTTGTTTGCCAATACAGTGCTGGCTTTGTTACAGCTCCAGGCGGAATTCAATGGGGAAAGACTCTGCTGCTGCCATATATGGCCCACCCAAAGCTACCACTGACCTATGGTCTCCAGGCCTGTCCCAGGGCAGTGCTAGGTAATTTGCTGCCCTATACAAACAATTAATGTGCTGCCCTTATTCCCAACTCCACACTCCTAGGAGGGTTCCATGGCTCTCTTCACACTCACCTCTTACCTAACTCTGTCCATAAGATCATAAGAACATAAATACATAAGATTTTGCATACTGGGTCAGACTAAAGCTCCATCAAGCCCAGTATTCTGTTTCCAACAGTTGCCAAGCTATGTCAGAAGTACCTGGCAAGATCCCAAGGGTAAGATATGTTCTAAGCTGCTTATCTGAAGAATAAGCAGTGGATTTCTGCAACTCTAACTTAATAATGGTTAATGGACTTTTCCTTCAGGATCTTGTCCAAACCATTTTTAAATGCAGCTGCACTAATAGCAATGAATTCTATTTTTTTAAAGTATTTTTTCTTATTACTTTTAAATGCATTACCTAGGAACTTCATTGTGTGTCCCCTGGTCTTTCTACTTTTTCAAAGAGTAAACAACTGATTAATGTTTACTCATTCCATTGCACTCATTATTTTATAGACCTCTATCATAGCTCCCCTCAGCCTTCTCTTCTGCAAATGGAAGAGTCCTAACCTCTCTAGCCTTTCTTCATAGGGAAATTGTTCCATTTCCTTTAGCATGTTGAAACAGAATGCCATTGTTCATAAAGCAGGAGGCACCACTACAAACATTGTCTCAAAGTGCTGGCCATTTATGTCTATGACATCTCTAGACATGCAACAAATAAACTTTTAATGCAGCAAATAAACCCCTAACCAGTTTAAACCATCTAGTAAAACTATCAATAAAATGATTAAATAGCATCAATTAATAAAATTCTTCTATTTAGGAGTGAAGTCTGGGTCTATACAGGATAGGACAAAAATGACAAGAGGCAGGTGGCACCTTTTAGGCTACCCAATTTATTGAGGCATAAGCCACGGAGGACAAAGTCCATTTCATGGGATGCACTCTGTCCTCAATAAATTGGTTAGTCTATAAGGTGCCACTCGTCTCTTGACATTTTTTGAGGCACCGGACTAACATGGCTATCCCTCTGAAGATTTTCATATGATAGGACAGAATCCAAATGTAAACCCTGCACCTGCATTCATGGAAATCCCCCAACAAAGGGTTCAGAGCAGAACAAGGACATTTCCCATTAGCATACACCACATAAAATAATATTCAAAATACATCATCTATTAGGAAAATGGAACAAATCAGGCTGTAAAAGATCCCTACACAAAAACTACGCACTAGCAGAATACCTCATCTTGGTTAAAAATGTACAGCACAGAGATACTTACCAAATATACAATAAACAGACCATAAAATAGAAATAGAAATGAGACAAAAATTGAACTGGAAACTGTGTCAGATTTTGTATGCAATGCAGCAATGGAAAAACACCTTCAAGAAATGTAAAATATCAACCATTCTAATAAAAAGAATAAATATTTCAAAATGGCTGATGAATAGAATAACATTCAAAAATTAAAAACTCATTAAAATTAACAAAATAATTACCAAACATCAATAATATCAAAACAGCAGACCTCAAATAAAACCAGATAATTAAAACTAATAGGGATAAAATCATTTCAATCTTTTGGTTTCCTCACACTCTAAGAATCTTGTGGATTAGTGAGGGAAAGAGGATACACATATTTTATTCTCTCTCTCTCTCTTTCAATCACACACACTCTAACACGTTTATTCTCACTCACATACTGTTTCGCACACACACACATGCTCACGTACACACATATACACTCTCAAGCTCACTGGCTCTCTTCCTCAAATATACAATAGTACACACACTTATTGGCTGTCTCTCTCTCACACAAGCACACATACACACTTGCACAGGTGCTCTCATACTCACTGGTTCTCTCTCACATGCACACTCAAAGGCTTTCATACATATGCACAAGCTCTCACACACTCACTTACTTTCTCTCCCATACATATCAAGCTCTATGATAAGCTCTGTCTTACTCCAGGCCTCTTTTTCAGCCACTACCAGAGGGGAAGTGCTGTGGCCCTCCTGGGCCTCTTGTTGTTTACTGCGAGTAGGACCGGAGATGCCACAGCAGAAGGGTATGAGGGAGGCACAGGAAGTACTGGAGCCCTGCTGGGCCTGTTGCTGTTCACTGCAGGTAGGATAGGAAATGCAAGCTGGAGGTGAGGAGCCAGGGACCTCCTGGCCTCTCTCTATTTGGCTGCGGCAGGAGGAGGTGCTGGAGCCTCTCTGGACCTGTTGCTCTTCACCACGAGCAGAAGAGGAGATGCGGGAGGGAGGGGAGGCTCAGGTGCCCTGCTGGGCTTCTTCTTGAGCCATCTGTGGGAAGGGATTCATTGGTGGCCATAAAAGCAGAGGCGCTTGTGTTTTGTAAGTAGCACCCCCTCCCCCCAACCCTGCCAATGCCTCCAGTTCCTAGGTCAATTCTGCTAGCCGTTGGCACTCTCAGCCTGGTTATTGGTTGTGCAGCAGTGTGGAACCAGGAACTTAAAAAGAAATACTGCTTGGAGGAATCGCAGACACTCTGCTTATTGGAATCAACTTTGCTCTCCTTATAAGATGCTGCAGCTGCCCAGCCCTAATCCCCTTACATTTTCACCATTGTCTGCAGGGCAGGGTCTGAACCAGCTGACCCTGATGTCTCCCCTGCCACCGCCCACCCAAATGTACCGTCCCCTGCAATTGAATGGTATGCACACCTGGTAGTGCCGAGCCTGCCTGATCCAGCCAGGAACAACTGTGCTACAAGCCTGGAGTATCAACTCAGTGCTTACAGCAATGGGCTAAGAACCAGGAAAGTCATGGTTTAAATCCTGCTTCTCCCACTGATAATCCTTGTGAACCTCTGCAAGTCACTTCACCTTCCATTGCCTCAGGCACAAACTTAGAAGTATATTTTAAAACAAGTGCCCATGCACGTGAGCAAGGATACACTGGAATTTTTAACAGTGCACATGTTTTAAAATGCACCAATTGTGTGTAAGTATGCTCCTAATTTTAAGAGGTTACTCGAGCACAGCTAGCATGCATGTCTTCCATAGGACCTTGTCTGCTTTTATTTGCATATGTCTTTTTATTAACCATCTTCATTACAAGAAACAGCCTTCTGTTGGTAATATAACAAGCAAACTTTACATAGACAATAACTTGACTAAGCGAGTCACCCAATGAAATCACTTAGGGAAAAAACCCTCAAAGACATATAAACAAATATCACATTTTGCATATTTACCCTTTTTCTTTTAATCTAAAGTTCCCCCTTCCCCATCCCCCCACCTCACTCCTGTGGTCAGTTGGAGTCTTCTTGTTCCATTATGCACCTTGCGTGATGTAGAGGACAACAATTAAATAAAAACCTCTTATATTTTACTATACCAACCTCCCTCCTGCTAAATCATTATACATTCTAAACTCTCCAACAGACAATCTTATATCATGCAACAAACTTTTCTTGAATTTTTTTAGGTAAACTTTGAACATATGAACCCCACACAGCAGAAAAATTTTATTTCAGGAAGTTTCTCCCATGATCTATATTCCAAACATTGTAATTCAGTGAGCTCTGCTAGCCAAATTTCTTTATAAGGGACTTCCTGATCTAGCCATTTAATCAGAAGGCATTTTGTGTTTTCTGAATTTGCCAAAAATCTTGTTTAGCTGCTTTTGAGTTAGATTTAGTAAATTCCCTCATTTTCCACTCCAGATGTCTTGTAAGATCTAAAATATCCTTATCCAATTTATTTTTATCCAGCATGTAAAATTAATGATATCCCCTCTGAGCACAGCTTTAGCTGCTTCCCATAGCAGAATTGGATTATCCTCATGCTGTGCATTATTCTCCTTAAACTCTTGCCATTTCAAATTCTTTTTTTGTCAGCCAAACTGGCATTTTCCAGTTAACATTAGGATTCCTTACACACGAGCGGATGCCACCCCCCAAACACAACAATACAGATCCCCCATCAATCTCCCCCATCTATCAACCCATGTAGCTTCTTGTGTATATATGTCATTGAATCACATCATTAATTCAGCCCCTGTAATGCGGTAAGGATGCTCAATTTTCAAAGAGGAAAGGAACTAAACAAAACAGAGGAAAATTTAACCCTCTACAACTCTAACTGCTTAACATATTTCTCTTTCCTTCTGATGTGCTTGACCTCATTGCCTCATCTCATCCTCCGTTGTTCCATCTCCTGGTCCTAGCATCATTGTGATGACTATTTCTGTACATGATCCACTTATAAACTTGTGAATGTAACCCGCACTGATGGTTTGCATTCTCTCTCACAAGTCCATGACACTGTTGCATGAGATGCAACCACCACAAATTTCTTGCCTTATCCTTTCCTATTTTTGTTCCACTCAAGATATAATTGCAGTCTCTTGTAATGCATAAGCACCATCATGGCTTTTCTGGTACTGGATGGTATTTATCATAGCCACTGTTTGCCCTTTTTGCCAAGACCACAACAGGTTTTTATTACTGTGATCTGGAGCATAAAAATAGGCCATTTTGGATGATCACACATCTTTCCAAGTTTCCATCCAGTATTGTGAGTTTCCCAGTTGTACTTACATATATGAAATCCATCTATAACCTTCTGGCCATGGTAAATTAAGTGTGAGACTCAGTTGTAAATGACTTGTAAATTGAACTTTGCATAACCATTCTCCGTAATCTGCAAGGCTCACATCCGATATGGAGTCCCTCGACAAACGCCACCACTTCCTCTACTGAGTCAAACACATGCATTTCATTTCCATCCCATACTCTCAGCTTAGCCTGGAACTGTAGCATAAACCACAACTATTTTTCCACCAGCTTTGAGCAAACGGCACAAAAGCCTTGCGACAAGAAGGTATTTTAAATGAGTAATCTTGAAAGATTTGAATAAGCTGATTCTGATACTGTAGATTGGCCACCTTTCAATACACTTGCAGAATGTGGTGCTTTTGGGAAAAAATCAGTATGCAGGCTATAACTACCCATGGATGCTGACCACCATTTTTTTTTCTGCTCCCTTATGGCCAGAGTATCGTCTTCTATGACCGTGACCCTCCCTTCGATCACATCTAAGCAGGGTCCTAACTCAAGCAGCAAGATTTTTAACTCAGTTATCTGTGCCAATATTGCATCTCATCTGCCGGTAATCACTGCTGATACCACTTCTGTTATTTCAACTACCACCGCATTTTCTACTGCACATGGTGCACTTTGCTCTTTACCTGTGATGGCCATATTATCCACAGCTGGCTTCGATTTATTTTTTCCCTATTTTCCCTGGCATATCACTTGTGGATTTCTTCATGTACTGATCAATGGACATATATATTATCTCAGGATTGAACTTATAAATCCTAAAAGTCATTAATGGTTGCAATTTTTGTGGATGAACAGAGGTTGGCAGTCAAAGGCCAGACAGAGACTTCCATCTGGGATCACCATATCACGTGACTCCTCACTTTGTCAGCTTTTATGATTTTACATGCGTATGTCAGAGAATTTTTAAAAATATACTTGCGCCAAGCTCATTCTCTGTTTTGCAATAAGTCCACCAGTTTGCCCAGTTAATAAAGAGGTCTTTCAGACCTCTCTGCTTCTTCATCTTACGTGCCCCCAGTTGATTTGGACCCTTCACCCTGTTCTATAAGCCCTAAAACTCAAGATCTAAGACTTGCTCCTCATCAGAAGCAGCAGTAAAATTATGTAAATATTGTGGAGGAGTACCTAATGATTAGAGCAGTGGGCTATGACCCAGGAGACCAGGGTTCAAGTACCATTGTCACTCTTTGTGACCTTGGGCAAGTCACTTTCCCTCCATTGCCTCAGGTACAAACTTAGGGGGCTATTTTATAGGTCTTATCGTATGTGTTAGGGCCTTATCACATGCGATAAGGCCCTAATGCACGTGATAACACATTTTTGCGGCAGTAACATTAAAATTAGGGAAGGGGAGGAGTCAGGGTGGAGTTAGGGAGGAGTCGGTGGTGGCACCGCTGCCAGCGATAATATTTCGAACATTATCGCCGGCAGTAGCGCGGGCAATAGCACCACCTTTTACAGTGGCACTATGCCCACGATAGCCTGCAGCTGGCCACACCACAGCAGGCGAAATTGCACTGCCGTGGTGCAATCGGCTGTGGTCTATCACCTGCCCGCCCCCTCCTTCATCCCCCGCCTCCTTTAGCGCAGGCTTCATCATTCCACATGGAATGATGAATCCTGGCCTTAGATTGTAAACCCTCTGGGGATAGGGAAATACCTGCAGTACCTGAATGTAATCTGCTTTGAAGGCTGCAAAAAGTGGAATACAAAAATAAATAAATCTAGAATATGTGTGCTATGGTTTTCATTTTTGTAAATTTGGAGTTACATGTGTAAGTCTTTGTATACCCTATAATGTCAATTCCATGCTGCTTTCCAATTCCCTTATTCCTTATGCACACACAGGTACAAATGCATGTATTTTTTAGATTTTTAAAATCTGCGTTGCTCATGCACAGCCTACATACATACATATATGGGCATTTTTGTGCGAGCAACAATTTTAAAATCAACCTGTTGTTGTGCTCCGCGGCTGTGGTGCCCCACGACCGCGGCCCCCTACCTGATTCGCGGCGCCGCACAAGCCCCAGGGGAGGGCTCTGACTCAGGCCATCGCGCCCACGTGGCCTCCGGCGCTGCCCGTTGCAGGGGAAGCCATCCTGCTTCTCCCCAGTCGAGTTAAAGCTTTAAAAGAACATGCGCCTCTTGACCATTGGATGGAATTTAAACATGCATGGGAGGACATTAAGTTCTTCGTTATAAAGAAGTTGTATCTTAAGAATGGTGGTGATTTATCCGCTGCTTTGCGTAAAGCAGAACAACTATTTATTTTCAATTGGTCTACGTCTGCCCCAAAGGGACTTAATGGCCCCGTTAAATGGACTGCGTTTATGTGAATGGGGAGTTCTCTGTTTCTGAATTGGAGTGTTGATTAGGTTCATTTTATTTCTTGTTGACATCTATAATGGCTCTCGTATGGTTACTTACTGATCAGAGTCTAATTAATCTGATACACTTCAATCTCATGATTACATCATTGTGGAACGTGGTATAAGAGACATAACATCTGGGGATATGGCATAACATTTTTACGAATCCTTGGGAGTACGTCACTTCCGGGTAGGTGTACGTTTGACCAGTTGGAAGACAGCATTGGTAAGCAATTTTTGTGTCGGGTAACTTGCTCATTTACCTTTGGTATATTTGCTCATTACAGACGGTGAATTTATACTGGCACACTGGAATACATGGGACGTGTGTGAAGTCAGTGAATTAGCCGTAATTCCTGTTGTGAGTGAACTGTTTAGTGGGCCGACCTGTGAAAGACTGGGGAGAGGTGTACTATAGTCTCTGGTGAGTGACAGGTCGGGAGGCGGATACCAGGCAGGAGCTTGACATGAGCTTCACCCTGGAAGCCGGTACTCCCCCGGGAGGAGCCTGTAGGAGTCCAGCCGCTGGGACTTAGGTGATTCACCCTGGAAGTCGGTACTCCCCCGGGAGGAGCCCATAGGAGCCTGGCCGCTGGGACTTAGAAGATCATGGAAGCTGGAGCTGGAGCAGGCAGGCAGGGATCAGGAAACAGGCAGGAACTGAAGCAGGCTAGGAATGAAGCAAGCAGGAACTGAAGCCGAACTGGCTACTGGAACCAGACAGGAACTGAAGCAGGACTGGCTACTGGAACCAGACAGGAGCTGAAGCAGGACTGGCTACTGGAACCAAGCTGGAACTGAAGCAGAACAGATTACTGCAAGCAAGCCAGACAGAAGCAAGACTTGGGCACGGAGTGAAAAAAGTCTCAGGCAGGAACGGAGTCGCTAACGCAATAGCACACTCCGGGGCATGGAGCAACAGAGAACTGCAAGGAACCCCGTTGCAAGGCAAAGTCCTGGGCTCCGCGGTGGCCTTACATAGGCCGCGGCGTCTGACATCAAGGATAGGGCAGAGCTTCCAGTGGCAGGAAACGGCCTTCATAAGCACGGATTGCAAGCGCGCGTGCCTAGGGAGAAGGCGTCCAGGCAGGGCTTCTCGGCAGCGTCCCCCCCGCGGGGATGCCGCAAAACAGGCTGCAGTCTCTCGGAGACAGGCCAGGACCAAGGAGGTAAGGGCCTAGTCATGGCTGCCGCGACTGGGACCGCAACAATTCCTGTAAAATATCTTTGACATCTTTTCTGATGCACGTATAATATGCTGATATTCATGGACTCCCGGAGAGTTTTTAATATCTATAAACCTGCCAGTTATGGGTTCTTTTTGTATTTAAGCATGATCCTTGGTTTCTAATTATCTATTATCCGTCCGTTTCTTCTTCTTTTTATGCAGATAACGGGGAGATAGCGGTATAGGAGAATCTATGAGAATTGTTTGTTATCTTAAGTGACTTCTGTGTATTCCAATTTTTGAAGGTATCCGTATGAGGTACAATTTTATGATTACCCAGTGAATTCAAGTATTTGCATAGCCGCAGTGGTTTAGACATTGATACATCATAGTGTAAAACAGTACATATCCTTTTTGATTTAATAAGATATTTTTAATATTTTTTATTTAGAATTAGAAAACAGCATTTGGTCGTTTGTTGAAATTGAGAAATTAAGAACGTCTACACTTCAGTGGTTGAAGAAGTTAAAATGGTGAAATATGGAGCGTGATCTACTTTATACTGTTAAAGTGAATTTATCATTGAAGATTCTGATTATTGAAGATTATTCCATCTTGAGTTAGTCCCTGAGGAAGCCTTCAGGACAAGAGGGTGAAACAAAGATTTTTGTCGGACTTACCTTTTGAATATCTCATGTTTTTCGGGATAAGGTTTTGAATATCATATGCTTGTTTGATAAAGCTCCGTAGGATTTATTTCATGGATGACTTATTTGAATTGATCACAAATTATTGATTTATATTACCTTAAATGTTATAAAAATTATGATAAGTCTGAAATGTGTATTTACATGTTTTTATGGGTAATGTGTGTTGAATGTATGAGGGTGTGTGTGTGAGCTAGATAGATTTTAATTGTCTAGATAGATGTTCAATATGTGGTGACATAAATGAAATGTTGAAAAAGTTATCATAAAAAAAATAAGCTCTTCTTTTTTGTGTGATTGAAGTAAAGATTAACAGGCAGAATCTGAAAGCCAGATTTTACAAACAATATAACAGTTTAAGTTTCTATTATCTCGAGGCTCCTAAGATGGTGGCATGCTGAGAAGCTTGGGAAGTCAGGATTCTTGAAGCTCCTTAAAGTTACTTTTTTCTTCACAATGCCCTCGAAAAGAAAGGGGAAAATACGGGTTTTCCCCTCAGTTTCCTTACCTATAGTAACCGGACAACAAGAAATCACGAACTTCCTTAGCCTGGCAACAAACACACCGAGGAATGAGGATACCGCTGGACTAGTCGGAGACAGAGCTTCGAATCATTCACCGGAGGAGTTATCCTTGAGTCCAGATCTTAGACAAGCGCCGACGAAGAGGGCTGAGGTGGTGTTGCAGCCCGGACCACATATTGGGGGAATACTTCCTGGTTTGCCTGCAGAGGGAACAGCGGCAATTGTGGCATTGGCAGAGGCTGGGTCATCGGCTGCCAGCAACTCAGGGACCCCGAATGATGATTTAATATCAGGTACTGGGCTGGGTCCAGGGGTAACCGGGGAAGAACCCCCGGGAGAAACTCTGCAAAATCCCGTGGGAGGATTACCCGAATTTGCCCATTGGTTGTCCCCAAACGCCCTCAGGTCATAACTCTTGTCGCATTGTGGGACATGATGGCTGACATTGTGAATACTTTTAATGGGATTAATACAAGACTGGAGCATTCAATTTTACAACATACAACAATTACTTCCCATATGCAAAATCAAATGAATTTACTTGCGGGTAAAGTTCATGTGTTGGAAGAGAAGGAATCCGGAAATTTGGAGTTCAAAGTTGCCACAGTGAGAGACAGAGATACTTTGTCGAAAAGAATTGAAACCTTGGAAAACAAGTCAAGGCAATTGAATTTGCGTATTGTGAATTTCCCCAGAGTGATTGGAGAGACTCCTCTTACCACCTTTAAGAAATTTATGGGGGATATACTGGGGATATCCCAGGAAGAACTTCCACCTATTAATAAATGCTATTTTCTTCCAAAATCAGCAGTTACCGCTACTGCTCAGAATTGGCAAGAGAATCTCACTGATATAATAGAAAGTTCAGATATTGATATACTGGAAAGAGCAACACTTCTGGTTTCCTTTATTTCCTTAATTAATTTACAATTAGTAATGAGAAAATACTTTAGATCTTTTCCAGTGTGATATATGAATGCTAATGTTAAAATCTACCCTGACTTAGCTGCTGCTACACAAATAAGACGTAGAGGCTTTTTAGCCCTACGCCAAGAAGTGATTGCTTTAGGTTTTTCTTTTATGTTAAAATTTCCGTGTAAATGTGTGCTTAAGAAAGGGGTAGACACCTTTATTCTTTTTTCTCCTGAACAATTAAAGTCTTTTATTGATTTGAGAAAACCAGCCACATCGACTCCCACTAATACATGAAGTATTTTGTTGTGTAGTGTGTAAAAGGCCATTCTCTCACTTTAGATTTTGTTATTCCTATAATTCTCTCTTTAAATTCCATGGAGTTCTCCCATTAATTCTATTGATTTTTGGATAAATGGAAACATTTCGATTGAAACAGGATGGTGATGTAATGTGATAGGATTTAGTTAATCATGTTTCTTTCTTTGTTACTATAATTGATATTTCCATAATTTCTGTATTGCAAAAATGATGAATTTTTGTAATTGAAAAACTGATAAAGAATTTAAAAAAAAAAGTTTCTATTATCTCAGCTGCAAGAATCTATTATGTAATGGGAGAAGATGTAATTGAAGATAAACTATGAGTCCAGGAAATACTATATAGGGGGGTAGTGTTGCGTGTGTGGGCCATGGCAGGCCTGCAGTTGGGCTCACTTACCCCCATTTTCCTGCTCCAGTGCCTGGTTCCACCTCTCTTGTGGCTATGGGTAGCCACCTCTGTGCTCGGGCTGCTCCCATTGCTCCCAGCTCCTCCGCGGATGTCCCAGCTACATGGCGGGCCTCCCCACGTGTTCCATATCACGCCACGCCTCTCCCTAGGCATGAGCATGCACAACCATGCTACCTTTAAAGGGGCCGCAGTGGGAAACCAGCCCACGGCCCCGGCTGATGATGATGTCACTGGGTCCCTGTATTGAAGGCCAGACCAAGCCAGTGCTTCCCTGCCTTGGCATCAGGTCCCCAAGGTTGTCGTGTGCTTAGTTGCTGTTCCTGCGTTCCTCTGTGTTCCTGGTTCTCGGTTTGTTCCTGCTTCATCTGTGTTCCTGATTCCTGATCCTGCCTTGCTCCTGGTTTCTGTTCCTGCTCCTGAGTTCCTCGTCTACCTTGTTTGTCTACCTTTTGACTGACACCTGGCTTGACCCCTGCTTTATCTGACTACACTTCTGATTGATATCTGGTTTGACCCCTTCTTTGTCTGACTACACTTCTGATTTATACCTGGCTTGACCTCTGCTTCATCTATGTTCCTGCTTGACTCCTGGACTGACCTTTACCTTGCCTGATCATCCTCTGCTTGACTCCAGTTTGAATGTGTCCATTTGCCACATGTCCTTGCCTGCCGCCTGATCTGATCCCAGCTGCTCTACCACGCCCCTGCTGAATCTACTCTGGACTTGGCCTTTCAGGCTCTGGCCTGTTCTTACTCGAGCGCCCTCTGTCTGCTCCGAGTTCCCTTTGGATCACAGGTCTCCTGGACTCAGCCTCATCTGGAATTGTTCTCCTATCTCAGCCACCGCTGCTGGCCCCTGACTGATTCACACATTGCTCCCAGGAAGACCTCGGATGGAGGCCCACCTAAGACCAGCTGGCCCTGGTACCCAAGGGCTCAACCTGCGGGGAACAAGGGCTGGTACTGCTGAAGCTCCAACCGGCCTCCGCCAATCAGCCAGCTCTGCCTATCGATGGTGGGGACCCGTAGGGCTTGCCCTGTGGGTAGCGTAAACCCCACCACAGCCTAAGGGTCCACCTCTGGCACAACAGGTTGCCAAGGCCATGGACTCGGCGGAGCTGTCTGCCCTCCAGGCCATTCCAGGTCTGGCTTCCAAGGTGCAAGAGCAACAGCGGTTTGTCGAGGCATTGGCTTCCTCCATCGAGCATCTTCATGCCCGGCTCAATGCCCAAACGGGCCTTCCAGTTCCGGCATCATCTTCAACCAGCCATCAACCATCCCCTCACCTTCTAGGGCTCTGTTGGCCCTACCCGCTCCACCCCGCTTCAATGGAGACTCCAAGCTCTGCAGAGGGTTTATTAACCAATGCTATATGCAATTTGCTCTGCAGCCTTCCACCTTCCAAGATGAACCCCGAAAGGTTACCTTCATCCTGTATCAACTCGAGGGTAAGGTGTTGGCATGGGCCTCCCCCCATTGGAGCACTCAGATTTGCTCTTACAAGAGCTGTCTCACTTTGTGGCTGTCTTCCATTGGACCTTTGATGACCCAGGATGGCAGGCTGTGGCAAGCACCAACCTTCTTCACCTATGGCAAGGTCAACGGGCCCTCTAGGATTACACCATTGAATTCTGAACTCTTGATACAGAAATGTCCTGGCAAGAAGATTGCCTTAGAGTAGCATGTGATCTTCTTGGTGTTTGGGTAATTGCCAGGTTCTTGTGGCCTGGTTTGGCCTCTGTTGGAAACAGGATGCTGGGCTTGATGGACCCTTGGTCTGACTCAGCATGGCAATTTCTTATGTTCTTGTGTTAGCTATCTACCTGGACGGGCTATCCTCCCACCTCAAAGATGAGCTAGTGGCCCACGAGCTACTGTCCTCCCTTGAGGACCTCATTGACATGGCAGGCCGCATAGACCATCACCTCCAAGAGATGACCAATCATGGAAAGTTCCCGCTCACCACCTACCATGGGAGCTCCATCTATCTCGAAAATGGAAGAGCCCATGCAGTTGGGTCACAGGCGCTTGTCCCCAGAGGAGTGCCTCTGGCAGAGGCAGTCGGGCCTATGCCTTTATTGTGGAGCTCCCGGTCACTGTCTCTAGTCTTCTCCAGTCCACCCTGGAAACTTCCGGGCCTAAGTTCAATAGGGGTCCTGAACTTGGGTGCTAGTTCACTGGCCCCTCAACTGTCGTTACCAGTTACATTAACCTGGGACTCCCGTTCCTTCCCTGTCCTTGCTCTGATAGATTCTGGAGCAGGAGGGAACTCATTCTCAAGCACTTAGTGGAACTCCTGGGTATATATACCCATTAGGGATATGCAGAGGGATGCCATACGTTGCATTCGGGATTCATATTCGTCGGAGGGCAGATATGTTGCATTTGGCAAGGGGGGCCCCTGATACGTTTATACGTTAATTCTTATTTGTTTCCTGGCTAAAATTAAATTAACTACAACCCCCCACCCTCCTGACCCCCCCAAGAGTTACCAAAACTTCCTGGTGGTCCAGAGGGGGGTCCTGAAGCGATCTCTTGCACTCAGGCCATCGGCTGCCAGTAATCAAAATGGCACCAATAACCTTTGCCCTTACTATGTCAAAGGGGCTACTGGTGCTATTGGTCAGCCCCTGTCACATGGTAGGAGCACAAGATAGTGCCGGCCATCCATTGCTCCTACCATGTGACAGGGGCTGACCAATGGCACCTGTCAAAGGCTATCGGCACCATTTTGAAACCGGCAGCCGAGGGTGTGAGTGCAGGAGATGGCTCTCCGACCCCCGCTGGACCACCAGGGAGTTTTGGTAAATCTTGGGGGGGTCAGGAGGGTGGGGGGTTTGTTTAAATTGGCTCCTTTAGACGGCCGAATAATTTGGCAAAGATTTGTTGTATTCGTGGGGAATTGCGATACATTTCTCTTCTCCACGAATACAACAAATATGACCCTATACGTTGCAGATTACCAATTCGTAGGGAACAAATGCACACCCCTACTACCCATCCCTTGGAAACTTCTCTCTGCATTGCCTCCATCTATGGTGAGCCATTGCTCGGCTGAATTTTCTTGGTGACAGAGCCAGTTCATCTTCTCTCCGGTACTCTCCACGAAGAAGAGGTGGAACTCCTTGTCTTAGAAAAATCAATTCATCCAGTGGTTCTAGGATTACCTTGGCTCCAGCGTCACTCTCCCCAGTTTGACTGGGGAGCCCTTCAGCTCACTGAACGGAGCTCAGCTTGTCATCAGACCTGTTTGAAAAAGGTGACAACACCTCCTACAGTTCCTCTGGCATTCCGGCTCCATATGCGGACTTCAAAGATGTCTTCTATAAGCAAAAGGCTGACATCCTTCCACCTCTCCATATCTTATCAAACTTTTACCATGTACTACACCCCCTCGAGGCTGGACCTATCCCTTATCGCAGCCCAAGACTTGTGCCATGTCAGAATATATTTGAGAGAACCTGGTTAAAAGGTTCATCTGACCCTCAACTTCTCCCACCGTTGCGGGCTTTTTCTTTGTCACGAAGAAGGATGGGTCCTTGAGGCCATGCATTGATTATCGTGGCCTGAATTCTATAACTCACAAAGACAAATACCTGTTACCCTTGATCACTGAGTTGTTTGACCGCCTGCAAGGGGTATCCATTTTTACGAAGCTGGACTTACGAGGGGCTTATAACCTGGTAAGTATATTCCCCGAGGACATCTGGAAAATGGCTTTTAATATCAGGGATGAATATTATGAATACCTGGTAATGCCCCTGCTGTAATCCAGCGAATGATCAATGAAATATTCCGAGACATCCTGCACAAAGTTGTTGTGGGAAGACCTCGGACGGAGGCCCACCTAAGACCAGCCGGCCCCGGTACCCAAGTGCTCAGCCTGCGGGGAATGAGGGCTGGTATTGGTGAAGCTCCAGCCAGTCTCCTTCAATCAGCCAGCTCTGCTTACTGATTGTGGGGACCCATAGGGCTTGCCTTGCGGGTAGCATCAACCCCACCTCGGCCCAAGTGTCCACCTCCAGCGCAACAGGCAGAGGGTTTGGAGGAGGGAGGAAGGAGAGAACTAAATAGTTGAGATTATTTGCAGGAACAAAAACAATTTCTCTTAGCTTGTAGCTGCCTCACAAAGGAAGACTTGCAGACAATGGATAATTTCTGCTCGAAATGCTAGTTTCCTGGAAAATTATTTCTAAACGTAGACTTTCTACCTAGAGACATTATGATAATAAAACTTATTGTTACAGATGGTACAAGTTACATCTATTCAACATTTGTAACTGGGAATGATGTGGTGAATAAGAATGTTTTCAAGGCCTTTTAAATTCTTTAGATTCTGTTAAATTGTGAAGCTGTATAGAGAGGAAATTCCAAACCATGGGGCTGTCAATGGAAAATGGCCTTTCATGCATTGTGCACAACTGAACTTTATGAAAAGATGGAATATCTAATAGATGTTGACTGGCAGATCGAAGTGATTTTGTGGGATTGAAAAGTCTTAAAGTGGTATTGATCCATGAAGAAGTCACAGTATTTAAAAGATTATAAAATATGACTGCTAATTTATATTGTATTCTCCTTTGCACAGTGAGCCAATGTAATGAATGTAAAACTGGATATATGTGATCATTCATGTTTAGATGACAGATTGCGGCATTTTGGACAATTTGTAGTTATCTGAACATATTATATGGAAGGTCTGTCTAGAGGGAATTACAGTAGTCAAGTGAAAAGAAAATTAATGATTGCAGTACCATTCTGAAGTCAACATAGTTGAGGAGGAGCTTGAGATGATGTACCATTTTAAGTTTGGCAAAGCATGATTGTACAGCTCTAACTTGAATCAATTATGACACCAAGGTTTTATCATTTTTGAAAAATATTCAAAGTCTGATTATCAAAGATGAATATAGATGGAATAAGATATTTTTGTAAGTGCCTAGTAACATAATTTCTGTTTTCTTGAGGTTTATTGAAAGTTTATTATGAGATAACCATGACCTGATCATGTATGAAAAGAGTAAAGCAAACATATAACAGCAGTCTAAGTAGATTTTGTTGGGAAATAAAACTGAATAACATCTGCTTATTATCAGTAAGACAGTCCTAATGTAGAAAATAAACAGCATAATGGAAAGAGATAAATGCTGAATAAAGTAGCTGAATGTGAAAACCCCTGAGGCACTCCCGTGGTGACATGTCATCACAACAAAACAGATGAGGCAATTCTGACTTGTTGTGATCTGTTGGCAAGATATGCATTTAACCATGAAAGTACTGCCCCTAAAATGCCAATTTCAGCTAAGTGGGAAAGGAGGATGGAATAATTGATTGATCAAAAATTGCTGTAATATCCAAAAGTATTAGCATAAAGGAGGTTCCAGAATCAAAGCCTTGAAGAATAGAGTCAGTGCTGGAAATAAGTAACATTTTGGTACTATGATATTTTCTAAATCCAAACTGATATTGATCTAATATGGACCACTTATCAAAGAAACCAGTTTTAAGAGTGGCTTCTATTATTTTTGGCAAAAATGGTAATGAGGAGATATGTCAAATGTTTGAAAAGTCATTGGGGTGTAACAATGGTTATTTTTAGTAAGGATTTAACTGAAACTTTCTACAATGAGGATAGGAGTTAACTAGATGTCAATAACAAATTTACTATTCTTGTGGATGGTGCGATAATTTCCTGGCATATCAATTTCAGTAGAGAAGTAGAGCACAGATTCAAAGGGAATGATGATGAACTGAGATTGCTAATTATTTGAAAGGCTTTGGGTTGAGAGATGTATTCAAATTCTGACCGAATTCAATCAATCAAAATTAACAACAGAGATAACTTAAGTTATATCAAAACTCTTTATACCTAATTTTTACTACAACATTTTTAAACAATACCTGCAAATAAAGATTAAGGATAAATCATTATTTACAAAATGTACCATATTATAAATGCCAAATTCTATGACAAAACAATTCACATACAATTGTATACTTTTAAGATCATGATACTAAATATTAATTATATCAATCAACTCATTCACACGTACTCATACATAATTCATACCCATCCATTTACCAATCATAAAAATACATCCCCAATTAAAACATCCTCTAAATACCACCCTTTCAAAAACTCCCACCCACCTTTTACATTTAAAATCTCCTTTCACATCCATAAACCATTATTAATGATCACTGGACATTTTTCACAAATAAGGCTTTGTCACAAAAATTCCATTGTTTCCTCCAAATAATCAACACACTTTCCCACAAAAATATCCCTCCCAAATATTTCAACCTTTTCCACAAATGTGTATCTTTAAAATCCCCTTTTACATCCAGAGTATTATTAATAATCAAACATTTTTCACAAATCAGGCTTTATCACAAAAATGCCATCAATGTGAAAAATGCATATGGGGTAGATTTTCAAAGGGGTACGCGTGTAAGATACGCACGTACCCCCGAAAACCTACCCCAAACCCCCCCTGCATGCGCTGAGATTATTTTGCATAGGCTCAGCGGTGCGCGCAAGACCCGGGACACGCGTAAGACTCAGGGCTTGCAAAAAGGGGCGGTCGGGGGCGTGGCCAGGGGGCATGGTTTGGGATTGGGGGCGTGTCCGTGGGTGTGTGGGCAGTCCGGGGGCATGGCCGAGTGCCCCAACACAGCGGCCTGTGTCGGGGCCTGCCACGCCGGCTCGCGTAAGTTACTACTGCCCGGAGGCAGTAGTAACTTTTCCGATAAAGGTAGGGGGTGGGGTCTAGATAGGGCGGGGGGGGTGGGTTAGGCAGGGGAAGGGAAGGGAAGGTGCGGGGGGGGGGATAGAAAGAAAGTTCCCTCCGAGGCCGCTCCGATTTCGGAGCGGCCTCGGAGGGAATGGGCAGCGCGTGCAGGGCTAAGCGCGCGCAAGTTGCACAAATGTGCACCCCCTTGCGCGCGCCAACCCCGGATTTTATAAGATACGCGCGGCTATGCGCGTATCTTATAAAATCCAGCGTACTTTTGTTCGTGCCTGGTGTGCGAACAAAAGTACGCGCACGCGTAAATTTATAAAATCTACCCCATAATGTTTTAAGCATGTGACTCAGCCCGGCTCGCGTCACACAGATTTTAAATACTACGAATACACATGTATCTCCTGGTATGCACATAAATTAAAAAGTTAAACAAAGGGGAAGGTTTGGGTGAGGTCTGGGCAGAGCATGAATGGGGCATTAGCAGGTCACGTCTGTACCATGAAGTCTGCACATAAGTATTTATGCTCACAAGTGTGTACCGGGGTCCCCTACTGTATAACTTTACTTCTGCTATGGACGGCATGTAAGTAATAAAATAGCAAAAACTAGGCGAGTCAGTGGGGTTTTACGGGTTGGGGCTAATAGGATAAAAGAGAGGCATTAGCTAGGGATTTTAGGATGCTGGGCTTGATGGACCCTTGGTTTGACCCAGCATGGCAATTTCTTATGAAGTCCTCTACTTTACTGGAGTGAACTGGGAATGAACTGGGGAAACAGGTAATTGCGATGGAGCATGTATTAAAATCCCCCCTACTTATGCACTTGAGGTGGCATTTTCACGCACATGCCCATGTCAATATAAACTAATAAGGAAAATCACATATATTCAACACAATTTATACAATTAGGTAAACCCTCATAGGTGAGCTGTTGCACATATCCGCTGCCACAGCGTTTTAACTTTTGTCCACTTGTTGGAAGTGTGACTGCTCAGCCAACTTTAATCACAGGGTAACCTTCTTGAATTGCGTTTAACTGCCGCTCTTTAAACACCAATATTAACTTTTTTTTTAGATTTTTGAAAAAATTTTGTAAATTACTGAAGGTGAATTTCATTTGCTCCAACTTAATAGAGAACTTTTTGTGGAATAAAGAATTTATCTTTTTCCAGAAACATAGACTGGAGCCCAGAGCCCGTCTGCTCTGCTCTGCTGAAATGCCCGCTGAAATGCCCGACATCGCTGGTGTTTCAAAAGTTTCTTCCTCAGGGGCTACGAACACTAGAAGTTGAAATAACATATTTACTTTTAGTACCAAAATATCAATGTTCAATAATAACCAGTTCAGATGGAAAACTTACAAAGTTGGAGAATCATTCATCTATGCGGCAAGTAAGAGGACCCGCCATCTTTAAATTGACATCCTCATAATTAAAAATGACATGTCAATTGAGACAACTTTATATCGAAAAGACATTGATCGTAACAATTTTTTGCGGTACAAAGTTTCCACCCTAGGGCCTTTAAAAACGACCTCCTGGTGGGTCAATTTTTTCACTTATGACGTCTATGCTCTTCACTAAGGGATTTTAAACATCAAGCCTTTGACCTAGCCAAGCGATTTTTTGAAAGGAGGTACCCTTTTGGAGTTGTTAAATCTGCTTATAAAAGAGCACTTTACTCCCCCAGGGAATCTCTTCTACTGTATCAAAATAAAAAAAGTATCTTCCAGGATGTTTATGTATTGCAATATACAAACCGTGCATCAGAAATCGTTAAAAGCATACATAAACATTGGCATATACTTCAGTTACATTCTGCTTTTGGTGAACCTCCTCTTATTTCTTATCAAAGGGGACCTAACCTCAAGAATCGTTTGGTTAGAGCAGCATTACCCTCATCTGAGCGTTTAAGTACAAATGGTTCTCACGCTGTTTGTGGGAATTGTGACATTTGTCACAATGCAATAACTGGAACAACATGGAAAGACCCAATCACTAATATTGAATATAGGAAGAAATTTACGACGGATTGCAATTCTCATCACGTTATATATTTGATTCAATATAATTGCCCCTTGCTGTACATTGGTTGAACATCTAGGCCTATCAGAATTCGATTAAGAGAACATAGGAGCAGGCTCAATACAGGCAATATTGAAGCGCCAATGGTGAAGCATTGCTTATCTTATAACCATAAATTTTCTGACTTACAGTGGACTGTTCTATATATGATTCCATTGAACATCAGAGGAGGAGACATTCATTCCCTCCTCAATTATAAAAAACAAAGGTGGATATTTAGACTCTCCACGGAGTTCCCTCAGGGTATGAATGATGTCATCGAATGGTCTTCACTTATTTAAAGGGCTCAGTCAAAGCCCTTTGAACCTGCTCTATTCTATGTCTTTTCTGATTGGCTGGTTTTGAATTTTCATGTAGCTTTATAAATGGCAGTTAAACACAATTCAAGAAGGTTACCCTGTGATTAAAGTTGGCTGAGCAGTCACACTTCCAACAAGTGGACAAAAGTTAAAACGCTGTGGCAGCGGATATGTGCAAGAGCTCACGTATGAGGGTTTACCTAAATGTATAAATTGCGTTGAATATATGTGATTTTCCTTATTAGTTTGTTATTTCTATCACATATTCTACCAGTTTTTTCAGATTACATGTCAATATGAAGCCATGCACCCATGAACGCTCATATAACCAAATTAAAACACACACACGTATACACACTAATACACGTGTATGTTATAAAACCTTCACATCCATGTGCGTGAGCTGGCAAATGTGTGCACATGTGTGCATGCAAGCAGGTCTTAAAATTCACCTCTATGGTTTTAAGAGGAGAATTGACAAGATGTTTGACAGTTCGAAACAACTCAAATGAATTGTTAATAGATGATTTAATATGATTATTGTAATATGATTTTTTTTGCCAAATTGATGGCTGGACAATATTGGGTAAGAATATAATGATAGGTAGCAATATTTTGGGGTACAGAGTTTCTTCACTATAAATATTTAGCTCTGCATAGTGCCTATTTTTTCAATGTTAGATCACGAGTATACCAGGGGACTTGGATCTGCATCTGATAGGTCTTAGTTTTAGTGGAGCTAGCTAATCAGCTGCGGCTTGAATTGAGTTATATCAACTATTGACCATGTTATCCATGGTGTCATTTGGAAAATCAACTATCAAAGGGAGTATCAGTTTTTAAACTGATCAGACTCAATGGGTGAGTCTTATACATTGGGGGATCTACTTCAGTAGTCTCTGGAAAGGAACCTTTTAAACTTATCAATGCTTGAATAAAACAATGATCAGACCAGGGGACTGTGTTAAGGTTTGCAAGATTTGGGAGGGGGGGGGGGAGACAAGATGGCTCCCTGAACAGATGCTTGTTTGTATGCTCCAGCACTCTCAATACTTTTTTTGCTTATCTACTTACTTGTGATGCCTCATAAGAGAAAGGGGAGAGTGAGGATTTTTCTAGCTGGTCAGCGGATGATATCTCAATATGCATCCCCCAAATTAGAAATGAGGACTTCGAGCCCCACTCATGAGATGGGTGGGGGGGGAGCCCCGACGCTACCCGGGGAGGTAACACTCAGTCCTCCGGAGCCTTGGATGCAGCCGAAAACTTTTCCTCCCAACAGCAAAGAACAGCTAAAGGTACAGGGGAGTGAATCCACCGAGCAAACTTTAGCAGCTGGGCTGAGCGACACTGCTGTGGATTAGGAGAGGCCCTTGGAAACCTCTGCTCCCTCGGAGGAGGTCGGAGAGGGCGCAGCGAATGGAGAAACCATGTTACACCAGGGAACATCGAGAGCAGAAAGAACAGAGGAAAACAGAGGCCTGGTTTTGAAACCCCTGGAAATAAAAAAAATGGCTGTTATTACACTGGAGTCCATTTGGGGCTTGTTAGCGGGGCTTGTGGTTGGGCACAATGAACAGTCTCAGTGTATGGAGTTAGGGATGTGAATCATTTTTTGACAATTTAAAATATCGTCCGATATTTTTTAAATTGTCAATAATCGTTAAGAGTGCGATACAATAGAAATTCCCCTGATTTATCGTGAAAAAATCGTTAATCGGGTTAGTGTCCACTAACGGGAGTTATTTGGGGGGAGGGCGGGAAAACTGGCACACCAAAACAACCCCTAAACCCACCCCGACCCTTTAAAACTAATCCCTTACCTCCCCCCACCCTCCCAAACCCCCCCAAAACTTTTTACATGTACCTGGTGGTCCAGTGCAAGCCCCGGGACCGATCTCCCGCTCTCAGGCTGTTGGCTGCCACTAATAAAAATGGCGCCAGCCATCCAGTGCTCCTACCATGTGACAGGGGCCGGCCAATGGCACGGATACCCTGTCTCATGGTAAGGGCAAAGGGCTAACGGCGCCATTTTTATTAGCGCAGCCGATGGCCCGAGACCGGGAGATCGCTCCCGGGACTTCCACTAGATCACCAGGTATTTGTAAAAAGTTTTGGGGGGGTTCGGGAGGGTGGGGGAAGCTAAGGGGTCAGTTTTAAAGGGTCGGGGTGGGTCTTTTGTTTATCGGCTCAGGTGCAGCCGATAAACAAAAACGCAATCGGGCCTCACTAAAAATAATTAACAATGTGAATCGGAATTGGAACTGATTCCGGTTCCGATTCACATCTCTAATGGAGGTTACCAACAAGAGAATAGATGCCCTGAAAATGGATTATAAAAAAAGACAAGAAGAACAAAACTTAGCCCTAATAGAGGTAAAAGAAAGTTTAAAGGTGGTAACTGTAATACTATAACAACACGAGAACAAACATCAGTCTTGTGCAGATTAGAGACAGTTGAGAACTACCTGAGACAAATACATTTAAGACTTTTGAGTTTCCCACGAGTAGTTGGAGAGATACCGCTGATAATTTTTAAAACCTATTTAAAAGAAATTTTGAAGATCCCAGATGAACAAATACCAGTGGTCAAAAAAATACTTTATATTCAACAAAGACAGTCACAGACACAGAGACAGATATCACCAACAGGAGACATGGGGAACTTTATTGACCTATCTGATTACCTGGAAAGTTCAAGGTTTGAAGTTATAGAAAGAACTGTTCTTTTCATCTCTATCTTTTCTGAATATTTATTTATTTATTTATTTATTTAACTTTTTTATATACCAACATTCAAGACGGTGGTCCCATCATGCTGGTTCACAAGAAACAGGGGTGTAATTATAATAAACTTTACCATTTAAACATTTAAACAATTACCATTTAAACAATAGTGCAGAAAAGCAGTTACATATAACAAGGAAAACAATAACTTGGAATGAGAAGGGAAATGAAGATCAGATAGTTATATATAAGTATAAATAACATTGTAAGAGGTGGCTATTAACGCTAATGCTAGCGTTATAATATGACAGATGGTGTTACAATTCCTCCTGTGGCTGTGCCATAGGAGGCATCTCACCTTTCTCTGGAGGCCACTCTGAAGCTAGGGCCTCGCCTGAGCAATTGTCTGGATCTTGCTCCACGGCCCGGGGCCTATTCAAGGCCTGTTCCACTGCAGCCTGGATGCTCTGGTGTGGGCCATGCCCCTCTCCTAAGGGGTGGGTCCGCAGCTCCTCTCCACTCTTATACAGCCAGCGAGGGACGGCCCATCTGGACTCCTCCCAGGGAGTTGCCTGCTCCTGGGGTATAAAAGCTTTGCTCCAGCACTCATGCTTTGCCTTGCATTGGAGTTACACGTCTCTGGATGTCTCCTCTTCCAGCGCTCCGTCAGGCCTTCGTTGTTTGTTTCAGCCTGGTGTCCAGTGTCTTGCACGTTTCTGATGTTTCCTGTTGTTCCTTGATGTTTGTTCCTGATCCTGATATTCCAACCCTGCTTCAGATTGCCGGTGTGCAGTAACCTGCTTCAGACTGCCGGTGTGCAGTACCTCGCTTTAGACTGCCAGTATGCAGTACCTTATCCTGGACTGCTTGTGCAGCACTTTTCCTTTCCTGCGCTGGTTCCGCTCCTGCGGGTGTAGGACAGGGTGGCCCATGACCAGACCAGTGGTACTGGCTGTGTAGGGTGCCCTGAGGGACCGTGCCAACGTCTGAACCTCCCAAGCTCCTGAGTCTATGTCTACAGTCTACAGCGCCTGAGTCTTTGTCTTCAGTTCCTGAACCTTTGTTTGTTTTTGTCCTGCGCTGGTTCTGCTCCCGCAGATGTAGGACAGGGTGGTCTGTGACCAGACCAGTGGTACTGTCTGAACCTTCTATGTTTGGAGTCTACGTCTACAGTCTATGGTTCCTGAATCTTCGTCTTTTGTTTCTGAACCTTCGTCTGCCCACGCCCTGAGTCCGGCCTGCTGCCTCTTGCCATCCCAGTGGCAGGTCCGAAAGGGCTGGGAACGGATGGAGGACTGTTCATCACCAACACTCCACAGTTGGTTCCAGAGGCATGCAGGTCCGGCTGGGGGTCGGGTTGTCTCTCGACCACCCACGTTACACCTACCCTTGGCATGGTCCTAATCCACCTGGGATCGTGCCAGGGGCCCAAGGGCACACTCTCTCTAAGGGGGACTGCTCTCCCAGCACTCCCCACAACAGGGGGCTTGTTATGAAGAATTACTTTAAAAATATTAATATTCCTTATCTTGGAGGTACAATCCAAATATTCCCTGATTTGTCCAGAGTGACACAACTGCGGAGAAAAACGTTTCTTGAGATGCGCCCAGAGGCAGTTGCAAAGGGTGCAAATTTTATGTTGTGTTACCCCGCAAGTTGTGTCATAAAATACTCTGGTAACATTTTTGCAGAGTGAATGGTATAGATGAGAGCAATTTGATCAGAGAAGATCTATTGTGAACCAGGAGACTGGGGGGACAATAGATAAGACAGATATTTAATTTATTTAGATGCAAGAGCCATCACCTCATAAAGGGGAGTAATTATGGCCCTATTTTGAGCTCTAAAGATTTATTATATATATTCAATACCATACCTATGTTGATTGTGAGGTTGAGAGTAAAATACATAATCATTAGGGCAACATTGATTCAGTAATGGAGTATCACTAAGGGCTGGATTTTAAAAGGGTTACGCGCGTAAATCCAGAGGATTTACGTGTGTAACCGGCCTTACGCACACCAGGCCTATTTTAAAAATACTCGTACCGGGCTGGTGATACGGCCCACATAGATCTTGGGGCAGGAACATATTACTGCGTAAACAACATTACTTGAATTGCAGTCGGTGTTGGATTTTCTCCAAACTCTCTAGTTGGTAATGGGATCGACCCATTCCTTCCCTTCTATGGCTTGTTTGAACCAACTGCAATGTTGTTTACGCAGTAATATGTCCCTGCCCCAAGATCTATGTGGGCCGTACCACCCGCCCGGTACGAGTAAGGTTGGGGAAACATAAATCGCGGTTTACCACCACTAAAATGATAGCACCAATGGTATCACATTTGAAGGAGGCAGGACATGTCATCACGGGGTTGAATTGGACTATATTGGAACAAGTCAGTATTCCTTCGCACAGGGGAGATTTAAGTACTAAATCAAATTACCGTAAAGCCTTTTGGATCTACATTTCCAGTAGGGATGAATGAGGAACTCAATCTGACTATGGTGCTATAATAGAAAGGGATGGTTCAGTATTATACAAGGTTATTATTAACCCTAGAATAGCGGAGAATAGAATTCAATCAACAGCGGTGAACAGCCAAGTAAATAGAACAGCGTGTCAACCAGGTCCGTTTCAATAGACAGTGGTAAATACACATCGGAGAAGGGAAGCTAGCACTGCACCAACTAGGTCCAGTCAGTCAGTAGCAGATAATATAGAAATGAACCGATCGGTATGTTATTCAGGTCCAACTCAACAGAGAGTGGTACATTGGCTAAGTAACGCAGTAGAGGAGGGCGTGTTCAAAGAAAATTGTTAAACTAGGGATTATAACAGAGTAGTGAGACACCAACGAATAGGCACACTGACAAATTAGAGTGACATGTTGGACACGTCAGTATACTCACGATTGGTTCTTTAAATTTTAAAGCCCTTGCATTGGTAAATTTAACAAACAGAAGTTACACATATAGGTGATTAGTCCACATACAGAGTCAGCTGACATTCCAGCGTTGGTTTGAATATTGGAGAATTGAAGAGACAATAATTCTTGAGGAACATTGGAGGAAAGTCGGAGAGATTTGTACTGGGACACGGTTTTCAGCAAAGAACAGGTGGTAACTACCCGTCTGTTGCAGTTTTGTTTTTACAGGTCATACTCCCCTGAGGAAAGACGGACTGTCTGAAACATGTACATGTCGGGACTTTAACACAGATTCACAACCACACAGAAGGGTTCAAGGTATACCATACTTTAATACAAAACAATGTTGAGAGAAGATAATAGAATAAAGAAAGTAATACTTCAATGTGAAACTTCATATTAAGCATGCTTGCCTAAAGGATGTCACATATAATTGGGACTAGGGATGTGAATCATATTTCTGATGATTGAAAATATCGTATGATATTTTCAAGGTTGTCAGAAATCGGGGGCTCCCCGAAACTGATAGGAAAACCCCACAAAATTCTTTTGGGGTTCTCTTATTGTTTTGGGGGAGGGCGGGGAAAAACGGCACACAAAAAAAATCCCTAAACCCACCCCGACCCTTCAAAATATCTCCCTTAGCTTCCCCCACCCTCCTGACCCCCCCCCCCCAAAATGTTTTAAATTACCTGGAGGTCCAGTAGTGGTCCCGGGAGCGATCTCCCGCTCTCAGGTCGTCGGCTGCCACTAATAAAAATGGCGCCGATGGCCCTTTGCCCTTACCATTTGACAGGGTATCCGTGCCAATGGCCGGCCCCTGTCACATGGTAGGAGCACTGGATGGCCGGCACTATCCCATTGGTTATCCTATTTTCACCATGTCTCTGAGTTGCCAATTAAGTCTATGTCATCATTCACTGCTATTTACTCTAATTCAGCCATCTTACTACTTAGACTCCTGGTGTTAGCATTCAAACTTTTCAAAGTGTGTTTTTTTGTTTGTATTAACATTCTGCTTTTCAGTTAACAGGGATATATTGGACTCTTTTAGCTCGGGTGAGTCTTTACTTATAAGTACTTGGACTACCTTTCTTATTATTGAAACCTCTCTGTTGGGATGCCCTAACTCTAATGTTTCATTAATATCCTTCAAAGATACCTTCCTCTGAACCATTCATTGCTGAGCAACTGTTGGCTTTCCACTTAGATTTAGTTTAAAATCTGCTCTATCTAAAGGTTAGCGCCAGCTGTATGGTTCCACCCTGGTCAAGGCGGAGCCCATCCCTTCATAAAAGACTTCCCCTTCCCCAAAAGGTTTCCCTATTGCTTACAAAACTGAATACCTCTTCCTTGCACCATCTTCTCATCCACACATTTAGACTCCAAAGCTTTGCCTGCCTCTGGAGACCTGGACATAGGACAGGGAGCATTTCAGAGAATGCTATCCTGGATTTCAGCTTCTATCTAAAAGCCTAAGTTTGTCTTCCAGAACCTCCCTCTCATATTTTCCTATATCATTTGTGCCCACATGTACCATGACAGCTGGCTTCTCCCCGGCACTGTCTAAAATCCTTTCTAGGTGATGCATGAGGTCCGCCACCTTCCTACCAGGTAGGCATGTTACCAGGTGATCCTCACTCCCACCAGCCACCTAGCTGTCTACATTCCTAATAATTTAATCACCAACTATGACAGCTGACCTAACTCTTCTCTTCTGGGCAATGGCTCTGAGAGGCACATCCTCAGTGTGAGAGGACTATGCACCACCTGGAGAGCAGGTCCTTCATACAGGATCTTTTCCTGCTGCACTATGTTGATGATCTCTAATTAGGAGATCTTCTTCTTCCAAGGCAGCACTAGGGCTGCCAGATTGGAGTTGGGACTTAGCTGTCCATGAAGGTCTCATATACTTACCTTTCTGTCTGCCTCAGCTCCTCCAAGTCTGCCACTCTAGCCTCCAGAGATTGGACCCATTCTCTGAGAGACAGATCTTTCCACTGGATGCACACATACAACTTCTCACCAATGGGTAAAAAAAATCATACATGTGACACTTGATGCAAAAGACTGGGAGGCCCCCTTGTTGCTGCTGGAATTCTGCTTCCATCTTAAATTTGTTCAGTTCCTAGTTAACGTTAGATTGCTATTGGAGTAGGAATGTGTACAATTAAGGTCTTTTAAATGTTTTAGTGTATTCACTATTTATCTAGCAGTAACCTACACAGGAATGATTAAGTCCTTGATAAGACATGGGGAATTTCTAAATCTAAGTTAAAAAGCAGATTTTTTTTTTTAGTGATAAATTGTCACTTGCCTATAAATTAAAAGATGAGCTAGGGGTGGGACAGAAGGATAAGTGCCAGAACTGTTGTATTTCCTACATACAACCACTAGGGAGACCATGTTTAGTAGTTTTAAACTCCTGGAGAGCCAGCCTAGCTGTCAGGGCCCTTCTACAAGCACAAGGGGGGAGGTGGAGGGGTGGAGAGAGAGAGGGAGAGAGAGAGCCTAGCCATAATGCCCTGACCCTAGATAGGTATTTATATCTCTATAGGAGGCCCACCTAGTAACTCGAGGTGAGGTTTAGGTATTAGTGTAGGGGTTAGGGGCCACTTTGACATTCAAAGTGAGATGTATGAACAGAACAGTGCTCTCTTGTGAAGATTTGATGACCTTCGGAGTGAGGAAACTCACATGTGAAAATGCCATATAGCACTTTGATAAATGACCCCCATAGCCAGATATACCTGATATTCATCTAGGTTAGCTAGATATTTCAGCCCCCCCCCCCCCCCCCCCGGAACTCCCTTTAAACACCCCTTTTTTATTTGGCTAAATTTAGCTGGTTAACTGGATTCATATGCCACATTTACCATTTAGATCAGTGATTCTCAACCAGTGTGTCACCAAGCACCGCCAGGTGTGTTGCATGCTACCGGTCTCCTGCTGTTCTTCCCTCCTCTTCCCTTACAGAGCAAGAGGTAGATGATCTTCCACTGCTGCCATTGCCACCCAGGCTATCAGCACTTTCAAGCCTGGATGAGAATGGCAGCAGTGTTAGTGGAGACTTGCATAAGAACATAAGAACATAAGAAAATGCCATACTGGGTCAGACCAAGGGTCCATCAAGCCCAGCATCCTGTTTCCAACAGTGGCCAATCCAGGCCATAAGAACCTGGCAAGTACCCAAAAACTAAGTCTATTCCATGTAACCATTGCTAATGGCAGTGGCTATTCTCTAAGTGAACTTAATAGCAGGTAATGGACTTCTCCTCCAAGAACTTATCCAATCCTTTTTTAAACACAGCTATACTAACTGCACGAACCACATTCTCTGGCAACAAATTCCAGAGTTTAATTGTGCGTTGAGTAAAAAAGAACTTTCTCCGATTAGTTTTAAATGTGCCCCATGCTAACTTCATGGAGTGTCCCCTAGTCCTTCTACTATCCGAAAGAGTAAATAACCGATTCACATCTACCCGTTCTAGACCTCTCATGATTTTAAACACCTCTATCATATCCCCCCTCAGTCGTCTCTTCTCCAAGCTGAAAAGTCCTAACCTCTTTAGTCTTTCCTCATAGGGGAGTTGTTCCATTCCCCTTATCATTTTGGTAGCCCTTCTCTGTACCTTCTCCATCGCAATTATATCTTTTTTGAGATGCGGCGACCAGAATTGTACACAGTATTCAAGGTGCGGTCTCACCATGGAGTGATATAGAGGCATTATGACATTTTCCGTTTTATTCATCATTCCTTTTCTAATAATTCCCAACATTCTGTTTGCTTTTTTGACTGCCGCAGCACACTGAACCGACGATTTCAATGTGTTATCCACTATGACACCTAGATCTCTTTCTTGGGTTGTAGCACCTAATATGGAACCCAACATCGTGTAATTATAGCATGGGTTATTTTTCCCTATATGCATCACCTTGCACTTATCCACATTAAATTTCATCTGCCATTTGGATGCCCAATTTTCCAGTCTCACAAGGTCTTCCTGCAATTTATCACAATCTGCTTGTGATTTAACTACTCTGCACAATTTTGTGTCATCTGCAAATTTGATTATCTCACTCGTCGTATTTCTTTCCAGATCATTTATAAATATATTGAACAGTAAGGGTCCCAATACAGATCCCTGAGGCACTCCACTGTCCACTCCCTTCCACTGAGAAAATTGCCCATTTAATCCTACTCTCTGTTTCCTGTCTTTTAGCCAGTTTGCAATCCACGAAAGGACATCGCCACCTATCCCATGACTTTTTACTTTTCCTAGAAGCCTCTCATGAGGAACTTTGTCAAACGCCTTCTGAAAATCCAAGTATACTATATCTACCGGTTCACCTTTATCCACATGTTTATTAACTCCTTCAAAAAAGTGAAGCAGATTTGTGAGGCAAGACTTGCCCTGGGTAAAGCCATGCTGACTTTGTTCCATTAAACCATGTCTTTCTATATGTTCTGTGATTTTGATGTTTAGAACACATTCCACTATTTTTCCTGGCACTGAAGTCAGGCTAACCGGTCTGTAGTTTCCCGGATCGCCCCTGGAGCCCTTTTTAAATATTGGGGTTTCATTTGCTATCCTCCAGTCTTCAGGTACAATGGATGATTTTAATGATAAGTTACAAATTTTTACTAATAGGTCTGAAATTTCATTTTTTAGTTCCTTCAGAACTCTGGGGTGTATACCATCTGGTCCAGGTGATTTACTACTCTTCAGTTTGTCAATCAGGCCTACCACATCTTCTAGGTTCACCGTGATTTGATTCAGTCCATCTGAATCATTACCCATGAAAACCTTCTCCATTACGGGTACCTCCCCAACATCCTCTTCAGTAAACACCGAAGCAAAGAAATCATTTAATCTTTCCGCGATGGCCTTATCTTCTCTAAGTGCCCCTTTAACCCCTCGATCATCTAACGGTCCAACTGACTCCCTCACAGGCTTTCTGCTTCGGATATATTTAAAAAGTTTTTACTGTGAGTTTTTGCCTCTACAGCCAACTTCTTTTCAAATTCTCTCTTAGCCTGTCTTATCAATGTCTTACATTTAACTTGCCAATGTTTATGCTTTATCCTATTTTCTTCTGTTTGATCCTTCTTCCAATTTTTGAATGAAGATCTTTTGGCTAAAATAGCTTCTTTCACCTCCCCTTTTAACCATGCCGGGTAATCGTTTTGCCTTCTTTCCACCTTTCTTAATGTGTGGAATACATCTGGACTGTGCTTCTAGAATGGTATTTTTTAACAATGACCACGCCTCTTGGACATTTTTTACTTTTGTAGCTGCTCCTTTCAGTTTTTTTCTAACAATTTTTCTCATTTTATCAAAGTTTCCCTTTTGAAAGTTTAGCACGAGAGCCTTGGATTTGCACACTGTTCCTTTTCCAGTCATTAAATCAAATTTGATCATATTATGATCACTATTGCCAAGCGGCCCCACCACCGTTACCTCTCTCACCAAGTCCTGTGCTCCACTGAGAATTAGATCTAAAATTGCTCCCTCTCTTGTCGGTTCCTGAACCAATTGCTCCATAAAGCTATCATTTATTCCATTCAGGAACGTTATCTCTCTAGCGTGACCCGATGATACATTTACCCAGTCTATATTGGGGTAATTGAAGTCTCACAAAACACGTTGCAAACAAATTTGAAAATTTTATGTGCTTAGGAATTTATCTCACAATGTGGACCATCATACCACCCTTGGTTGGTTTAGGCAGTAAGCCACGCTTTCAACCATAACGGGTCATATTTAATCATCGGTCCGGAATAGTCTATTAAATTCCTTTTAGATTTCTTCAATTTTCTACTTTATTAAATTTACTTTTTTTATCTATTTAATAGACTATTCCGGACCGATGATTAAATATGACCCGTTATGGTTGAAAGCGTGGCTTACTGCCTAAACCAACCAAGGGTGGTATGATGGTCCACATTGTGAGATAAATTCCTAAGCACATAAAATTTTCAAATTTGTTTGCAACGTGTTTTGTGAGACAAGTGTGGTTCGTTGCACATTTTTTCATTAACTGTTTCTGTATAGTGGTAATTGAAGTCTCCCATTATTACTGCACTACCAATTTGGTTAGCTTCCCTAATTTCTCTTAGCATTTCACTGTCCATCTCACCATCTTGACCAGGTGGACGGTAGTATACCCCTATCACTGTAGTCTTCCCTGATACACAAGGGATTTCTACCCATAAAGATTCAATTTTGTATTTAGTCTCATGCAGGATGTTTATCCTGTTGGACTCTATGCCATCCCGGACATAAAGCGCCACACCTCCTCCCGACTGCTCCTCTCTGTCATTGCGATATAATTTGTACCCCGGTATAGCACTGTCCCATTGGTTATCCTCTTTCCACCATGTCTCTGAGATGCCAATTAAGTCTATGTCATCATTTACTGCTAAACAAAACAGCACCCGAATCTTCTGCAGTTTAACTATCGGGTAAAGTGCAAGGGTCCCACGACACTTTGCGGTTTACCTTTAAATAGCTTGTAAATTTAAGACTTGATTGTCAGCAAAGAATTTTTTTTCGATATTCGGTAAAAAATTATAATACACTGGGGGTTCATTTATATATTGGATTATCATTTACTGCTATACATTCTAATTCTCCCATCTTACTTCTTAGACTTCTGGCATTAGCATACAAACATTTCAAAGTTTGTTTTTTGATTGTATTTTTATTCTGCTTTTTAATTGATAGGGATAAGTTAGAATTTTTTAGCTCAGGTGAGTTTTTAGTTACAGGCACTTGGACTACTTTTCTAATTATTGGAACCTCACTGTCGGGATGCCCTAATTCTAATGCATCATTAGTATCCTTTAAAGATACATCTCTCCGAACCATGCGCTGCTGAGCGACTGTCGGCTTTCCCCTTTGTTCTAGTTTAAAAGCTGCTCTATCTCCTTTTTAAAGGTTAGCGCCAGCAGTCTGGTTCCACCCTGGTTAAGGTGGAGCCCATCCCTTCGGAAGAGACTCCCCCTTCCCCAAAAGGTTCCCCAGTTCCTAACAATTGCAATTGCGACTAGCCTTTTTTTTTCTTCCCACGCCTGCCCCCATGGCCCAGAACAGGATTTGATGTGCAGTGGGGTGCATGGGAAGAAGAAAGAGCCATGATTTATGGAATAGTAGTGGTGGCAGCATCGGCCCTGAGCAGTAGTGTGGGCCCGAAGCAAAATCTGAAGAAGCCAGCAATCGGCAAAGGAGACAGCAGCATTAGCCTCCCATGGCTGATTGTATTCTTCTTTCTTGGCCTGCGGGGGCTGGAGGAGAAGGCTGCTGTAGCTACCATTTGTGCTCTGGGAGGGACAGGAAGTGAGAGATAGAGAGACACAGCCAGCCAGCCTCTGTGTAAGTGAGATAATTTGTGTATGATTGAGAGCCTGAGTGTAAGTGAAGGCATGTATTTGATTTAGAGCATGTGTGTATGTGTGTGAGAGAGAGTATGTGTGTGATTGAGAGGAACTGGTCAGAGAGATAAATTGTGTATATGTGAGAGACAATGAAAGTGACTGTTCAGGGAGATGACAGGAGAGTGTGTGTTTGTGTGTGTGTGTGTGTGAGAGAGAGAGAGAGAGAAAGAGAGACTGGTCAGGGAGATGACAGGTGTGTGAGAGAGAGAGTGAGAGATTGGTTAGGGAGATGACAAGTGTGTGTGTGTGTGTGTGTGTGTGTGTGAGAGAGAGAGAAAGAGAGACTGGTCAGGGAGATGACTTGTGTGTGTGAGAGAGTGAGAGATTGGTCAGGGAGGTGACTGATGTGTGTGAATGTGTGTGAGAGAGAAAGCATGAAAGTGAGAAACCTCTGAATGTGAGAGAACATGGGAGTACGAAGCCTAGTGTGTGGGTGTGTGTGAAAGATAGCATGGGAGTGGGAAGCCTGTGTGTGTGGGTATGCATGAGAGAGAGATTGGTTGGTGAGGTGACTGGTGTGTGTGTGTGTGTGTGTGAAAGAATGTGATTAAGGCAATGTGAAGCCTGTGCATGTGAAGAGAGTGAACATGGGAGCGAGAGAGAGACTGGTGCATGTGTGTGTGTGTATGAGAAAGAAAGTGTTTATGGGAATGAGAAGTCTGTGCATGTGGATAGAGCAAGCATGGGAGTGAGAAACCTGGGTGTGTGGGTGTGTGCGAGACACAGCATAGGAGTAAGAAGCCTGTATATGTAAAACAGAACATAGTAGTGTGAAGCCTGTGAATGTATGTACATGAGAAAAAGTTTGTTTGGAAAGGTGACTGGTGTGTGTGTGTAAGAGAAAGACTGGTCAGGAGATGTTTGGTGTGTGAGAGACAGAAACTGGTCATGGGTGTGTGACTGGTATGTGTGTGTGTGTGTGTGTGTGTGTGTGTGTGTGTGTGTGTGTGTGTGTGTGTGTGTGTGTGTGAGACATAGAGAGATTGGTTGTGGGCACTAAGGAAGAGGAATATCATTACAGAGCTTCAGCCACTACTGCTGCTTCTGGTGTGTGCTACTGGCCTGCGTGGAAGAGGAGTAGGAGAGCTGCTGGAGGGGGTAAGTAGAGATGGCTTTTTATGTTTATTTTTCTTGATTGACTGCCATTTTAATGATTGAATATTATGTGATGTGTCTGCTGCTTTGAAATATTTTATTGGTGTTTGGAGAATTTGTAATAATTGTTATGAATTTTTAGTTCTTGGATGTTATTCTGTTCATAGCTGTTTTGAAACATTTATTCTGTTTATTAGTATAGTTTTACAATTATTTCTGTGTGGGGATCTATAGCTACTTGGCTAGTTCTGTTTTCCTAATAGGAGGTGTATTGGTGTTTAGTGCCTAATTTAATATTTGTAGTGTTGTCTTTTCATAGGTAGGGTTGTTACTGTGAGTGCATTCCATAATACAGGTGTAACTATGTCTGGATTAGTTTATGTGTATTACTGCAGATCCTAGGAGAATGTTAGGTTGGTTCTGTGTATGTGACCGAGGTGAGGTATTTTACTATTATGTAAGCATTTGTATCAGTCTTATTTGTTGTGTTTTCTGAAGAGGACATGCATTGTTGGTAAATGCTATCTTTTCATAAGTAGGGCTATTGTTTGTTCTGCTGTTATTGAGATGACACCAGAACCAGAATTTATTTTTTTGTAGGGTGAGTTGTACGGGGAATGTCATAATTCTGCTTTACATCCATTATTGTGGGTCAGGGGGGTTCTTGTGGATGCAAACTGTACTTTTACATTTACCCCATGAAGGTCATGTGTTCAGTTTGTCACACATGTGAGACCATCTGTCAGGTGTGTCCTGACAGAAAAAAGGTTGAGAATCACTGATTTAGATGGATAACTTGTGAGTTATCCATCTAAATACCTTTTGAATATTGACCTCATATTTTTCTTGGAATTAATTGTAACATTTGGAAGAGAGAGAGAGATCCATTTTTGAAAGATTAGAATTTTAATCAAATAGATTCCACAAGTTAAAATCATAATGATATTATGGGATAGCTTTTCAAGTTAGTCTCCTTACTACAAAGTTGAGTGACTAGATTGGCCATTTTCAAAACTGATCCATGTATACCTTTTTCACCAGGTAGCTAGATTTAGCTATTCAATTTCTTGGCATTCCCTGGTGTGTAATTACACTGGGAGAAAGTAACCTAACAAGTTAAGTGCACAGTTTTTAGAACTGGCTAGTTAAATTAAGTGGTAATCCTTATGCATGAAGCTAGCTGGTTTAAATATAGTAGTCTAGATTATTTATTTAATTATTCTGTTTATATTGCCCCCATTCATAAAGACTTGAGGTGGTGTACATATACAATTAAAAACACAAAACAAAGCTGCTTCACAAATTCTTTAAAAATAAAACCATTAAAATAATAATAAAACAATGGACCCTCAAGTGAAAGCCTTAAAGTTTGTGAAACAGGAAATGATGTAGCTCAGGGAGTGGAGTTGCTCTTGTTCAAAGAGATTTTTTTCAAGTTTTGCATAGAGATGGTGGTCTCGTAATCATTGAAGTACTTGTTTTACATGTTCTTGGTGAGATGCCAAGGACTGTGAATAGGTAACAGTTAGGTCTTACATAACTTTCTAAATTGAGTTACTAATTCTGACTCCCTAATTGTCAATGGTAAAGTATACCATAATGTGAGTCCATAAAAGAAAAATTCCTTTTTCCTGCTATCCACCAGTTTCAATTTATGTGGTACTTCTAGCAGCAATTTGTCAGATGAGCCTAACTGTCTTGCAGGTCAATATGATTTTAAAAGAAGACAAGTAATCAGGAGCCAAATCATGTACAGCTTTAAAAACCAGCAATAAAATCTTGAAAGCACAGAACAAAACAGGATGCTAGTGCAATGACTATAAAGCAGATGGTACATGATCAAAATGTTTAAAACCTAATAATAAATTAGCTTCTGTGTGATGAATTAACTGGAGGTGAAATAATTGAACAGCTGGCAAACCCCTATATAAAGAATTAGTCGAGTTATTTTTAAAACAACAAATGGATAGATCAAATCTTCTTTCTCAAAAAAAGATTGTTAATAAGGAAGTCTCTGTAAGTCAATAAAGGATTATTTTACAACCTTGCTAAATTTGCGACCAAAACGTTAGATGAGATCCAAATAAGACATATTGTTCTTACCACATTAGTAAACTTCATAGTAATTCCATGAAAAGAAATTTCAAGCATAATCATATTTAAACCTGGATGGCTAATGCAGGTTGATTAATGGAGCAATTTTTCAAAGTAGTTAGTAGGGATGTGAATCGTTTTTTGACGATTTAAAATATCGTCCGATATATTTTAAATCGTCAAAAATCGTTAGGGCCACGATACAATACCAATTTCCCCGATTTATCGTTAAAAAATCGTAAATCAGGGGAAGGGGGAGGGCAGGAAAACCGGCACACTAAAACCCCCTAAAACCCACCCCCGACCCTTTAAATTAAATCCCCCACCCTCCCAAACCCCCCCCCCCAAATGCTTTAAATTACCTGGGGATCCAGCAGTGGTCCAGAACGGCGGCGGTCCGGAACGGCCCCCTCAATTGAATCCTTTTGTCTTCAGCCGGCGCCATTTTGCAAAATGGCCACCGCAAAATGGCGGCGGCCATAGACAAAAACGATTCGACGCAGGAGGTTGTTCCGGACCCCCGCTGGACTTTTGGCAAGTCTTGTGGGGGTCAGGAGGCCCCCCAAGCTGGCCAAAAGTTTCTGGGAGTCCAGCGGGGTTCAGGAAGCGATTTCTTGCCGCGAATCGTTTTCCGTACGGAAAATGGCGCCGGCAGGAGATCGACTGCAGGAGGTCGTTCAGCGGGGGTGCTTGGGGGTGCTACCATGTGCAGGGTCATGATCCGGGGACGTGTTCAGGGGCATGGTGTTGGTCCGGGGGCATAGCCAAGTGCCCCAACACAGCGGCCTGTGTCAGGGCCTGGTGTGCTGTCAACCAGCTGGCACATGCAAGTTACGCCTTCAAAAGGCAGGCATAACTCAATGAAATAAGGTGGGGGGGGAGGATTTAGGTAGGGCTGGGAGGTGGGTTAGATAGGGGAAGGGAGGGAAAGGTGGGGGGGACCAAAAAAAAAGTTCCCTCCAAGGCCGTGCCTTGGAGGGAATGGAGAAAGCCATCGGGCCTCCCATAGGGCTCAGCATGCACAAAGTGCACAAGTGTGCACCCCCTTGCGCACGCCAACCCCGGATTTTATAACATGCATGCAGCAGCGAGTGCATGTTATAAAATCAGGTGTACATTTGTGTGTTCCGGGTAGCGCGCACAAATGATCGAGTGATTGGGACTGGAAGAGGAGGCACTTCAAAAGGCAGTGCCAGTCCCCCATTAAAGTTAAAAAGGTATCTGTTCCAATCTAAAATCTCTGGAGGGGCAGGCAGTTCCATCCGGAAAAAAATGAAATTTAAATATGATGCATCACCACCACCAGTTTCTGACCCGGTAGTTTTGGAGGAGAGGGAAGATGAGGCTGAGTCATGCTAGACAAAATGGCGACACTCAAAAGCAGCAGAGCGACAGCAGACTCGACTTAGCATTGACAATGTAGCACAGGCACTGTTTGCTTCTGATTCCGATGAATAATCATCTTGGGTGGGATTCTCATCATCAGAAATAGAAGAAGAAATAGCTGAAGAAGGTTTAGGAGGATTAGTTAGTCCTGTCTTAGCCTCCACTTCAGAGCAGCAGGAGAGAGATGAAACTGATGATGATGAGGAGGAAGAGCAGTCAGCGCAGGCACAAAGTGTGACTGATGCCCCTGGCATTGCTTCTCAGGGTGTACCCACTACTTCAGCTCTAGTGCCAGCATCCACCCCAAAGGCTATAGAGAAGGGATCACAAAATAAATCTGCGATCTGGAGCCACTCTAAGGTGATGGAGGACCCGTGTTTTCCTCAGTGTAATTACTGTGCCAGGGCTATTAGTAGAGCAAGCAAATGGGACATCTATCTAATTTTGGCATGATGCATCATATGAAGAGGCAACACCAAACAACAGTACTGCTATTTGGGGATGGTGGCAGTACCAGTCAGGGGACCCCTTTCTCCAGGCAGCATAAAGTGGTTGAAAAGGAGCAGTCACTCCACGCACTCAGCCCCTTCTAGCAGTCAGGTGGTAGGCCAGAAGCCCCCTGCCATGTGGCAGAAGCGACAACTCACTATGGAGGAAATGGTGTGGTGTGCGGTACCTCTATCCCGGGGTAGGAGGCAGGCAGCCTCAAAAATTGTAACCAGGAGCATTGGGGAAATCATTGCCCTTGATGACCAGCCCTTGTAGATAGTGGAGAATGTGGGTTTCAAGCATTTGCTGAAGGTATTAGCTCCAAATTACAAAGTCCCCTCTAGAACCACATTTAGCAGAAAGGTCATCCCCAGCCTGTACAACCAGTGTCACAGTCGCATCCAAGTGTTGCTAGATAAGGCACAGGAGAGCCTGCGTTTCACCTGCGATATCTGGACCACCATGAATGCTGCACACTCTTACCTCTCCCTGACAGCACACTGGTGGGACCTGGCTGAGGCAGGGGCAGGCAGCAGCTCTATTAGTGAAAAAGAATCAGGGTTGAGGTGGGCTTTACTGCACACCCACCTGACGGACGAAGCCCATACCTCAGCCAATATTCTAGCATGCATCAGACAGATGCTGGTGGGATGGCAACCACACCAGCCAGACAGGAATCCTCAGGCAGGGTTCTTTGTCACAGACAATGGTGCAAACATGGTAAAGGCAATATGCGACAGGCGCTTTCAGAACATCCGATGTTTCGCACACACTCTGCACCTGGTAGTGAAGTCAGCTCCGGGTTAGGAGTCCAATCACCAAGATAATGAATACCTGCATTCGTTAACACACAAGTACAGGAACATAGCAGCACACTTCCACAGAAGTTGTGAAGGTGGAGTAGGTTCTCCGACAAAAGCAGACTGATTTGGACATGCCTAAGAAGCTTCTCATTCAAGACATTGCCACTCTGTGGAATTCCACCTTTATGATGCTGCAGAGGTTAGTGGAGCTGCAGACACCCCTTCATGAACTTTCTGGTTCAATGGACATAGGTATGTAGAATCCCCTAGGGCATCATGATTGGTTAGTCATGAGTCAGCTGGTAAAAATCCTGCAGTCTTTCAAGGATTTCACAGAAGAGCTGTATTCCAGAAATGCCACCTTCTCTGACATCATCCCTATAGCTATTTTTCTGGAGGAAAATTTGGAGGGCTTTAAACAGGAAGAGGGAATGACAGCTGAGGTGCTGCATTGTCTGGACTTTTTGCAGAAGCAGGTGCTAGAGAGATTAAGGCCTTTAACAGAAGACACACATATATGCTTGCCTCAGTCTGTGATCCCCATGTAAAAGGGAAACTCGCCCTACAGTCCAATTGTCTCTCATTTGTGAAAGAACACTGTTAGCAAATGTTCGAGATCAGGAGCGCCATAGGCAGAGACAGTTTAGGCATGAAGCAGAGGAGGAAACAGCAGCGGGCACTTCAGAGAGTTGTGCTAACCCAAGCAGGAGCAGCATTCTGTCAGTGACATCAACTACCTCCTCCTCCACCAATTCAGTACATGAAAGGCATGTTGCTCATAAAGAATCATCTGTTCTGCTACGGGCTAGAGATAAAGCAGCTGGCATGAGTGACTCTCAGCCCACCCAAGCAAAGGAGACACCAGCACAACTGTCCTTGACATGGTATCTCTCAGAGCCCACAGAGGACATACAGACAGATCAGCTGGCATATTGGGCACACAAGTCCAGTGTCTGGCCACACCTAGCCAAAGTGGCTCAGCGATATCTGTCATGTACAACTACCAGTGTGCCCAGTGAACGTGTATTTTCAATGACAGGGGATATCATGAGCCCTCACCGCTCAAGGCTGGCACCAGAGTTGATGGAAATGCTGGTGTTTTTGAAAATAAACCTGCTTTTGCTTGGGTTTCCAAATTTTCCCTGTGAATGGCAAGATGAATAAAAACTATTGAAAGCCTTGCAGCAGGTCCAACTGCCTCCTATGCTCCATATAATATCAGCCCATGTACCTGACCTGAAACGCTGTACCTGTCCGTCCACTGTCCAGGCCATATGTCCCTACAAGGGCCTGACCTCAAACACTGTGCCTGTCCATCCACTATCTAGGCCGTACATCCCTACAAGGGCCTGACCTCAAACGCTGTGCCTGTCCGTCCATTGTCCAGGCCGTACGTCCCTACAAGGGCCTGACCTGAAACGCTTTGCCTGTCCCTCCACTGTCCAGGCCGTATGTCCGTACAAGGGCCTGACCTCAAATGCTGTGCCTGTCTGTCCACTGTTCAGGCCGTACGTCCCTACAAGGGCCTGACCACAAATGCTGTGCCCGTCCGTCCACTGCCCAAGCTGTACGTCCCTACAAGGGCCTGATCTCTAATGCTGTACCTGTCCATCCACTGTCCAGGCTGTACGTCCCTACAAGGGCCTGACCTCAAACACTATGCCTGTCTGTCCACTGTCCGGGCCGTACATCCCTACAAGGGCCTGACCTCAAATGCTGTGCCTGTCTGTCCACTGTCCAGGCCGTACATCCCTACAAGGGCCTGACCTCAAACACTGAGCCTGTCTGAGATTAGTTCTTGTATTTATAATTTCAACTTCATGTATTTATGCATCACTTCTTTCCAGAATATTCTTTTCCTGTTTTGCAACATTGGGAATAAAAGAACATAAAAAGCTGACTTAAGATGTTTGGAGCTTGCATATTTCATATGTTCAATAGTTTTCATGACCTTTATAATATGGGCCATGTTCCCGAAATCTTTCTTAGGTGAAAATAGTATGTTTCTACTACTATAGAAAACTGGTGTCCCTACGAGGGCTTGACCTCTATCCTCTTATGCTGTGCTTGCCTGTCCATCCAGGCCTTATGACCCTAAAAGGGCTTGACCTCTAATGCTGTGCCTGTCTGTCCAGGCCTTATGACCCTAAAAGGGCTTGACCTCTAATGCTGTGCCTGTCTGTCCAGGCCTTATGTCCCTACAAGGGCTTGACCTCCAATGCTGTGCCTGTCTGTCCAGGCCTTATGTCCATACAAGGGCTTGACCTCTATCCTCGAATGCTGTGTCTGTCCATCCAGGCCTTATATCCCTACAAGGGCTTGACTTCTATCCTCAAATGCTGTGCCTGTCCGTCCAGGCCTTACGTCCCTATGAAAATAGGCTTGGCGCACGCAAGGGTAGGTTTTCAGGGGTTACGCGAATATCTTACACACGTATCCCTTTGAAAACCTACCCCTTAACATATAAATAGTGCTGCATCATCAGGAATAGCATCACAGAGCCCTGAGTGAGAGCAGCAATTGGCTGCATTACAAAAAATGCTTAGCTCTGATAGGTTGCATTCTGGTCTCCTTGCCAACCTGTCTGACCCACTCTAAGACAAGGCTGTTAGGTCACTTATGACTCACAGGAAAGGGCTGGTTTTTGCTATCTCCTATTTCAAATGGCCGCTATGAAATCACCGTGAGACAAAAGAATGAAACTAATATGATATATTGTATTCGTGGGGGATCTTGATGCGTTTCATGTACCCACGAATACAATGAATAGGGACTTATGTGTTGCAGATTGCCAATGCGTTGAAAATGAATGCACATCCCTAGAGGTTTACAATGTGGGGTTGAAAGGACTAAGACTTGGAAAAAAATGTTCATGTATGCACTGTTTATTTTAGTATAACATAGTGAAGAGAAATGTAGATAGCTGGGTAGCTGATGGATGTGAGCACCACCTGGTAACTTGCCTGACTGGTGTGATGGTGGAGGACCTCATGCATCACCTAGATAGGATTATAGACAGTTCTGGGAAGAAACCAGCTGTTGTGGGAACTTGGACGCCAACAACACAGGAAAATATGGGAAGAAGGTTCTCAAAGCCAAATTTAGGATTTTAGGTAGAAAGCTAAAATCTAGAACCTCCAGGGTGACATTCTCTGAAATACTCCCTGTTCCACGTGCAGGTCCCCAGAGGCAGGCAGAGCTCCCGAGACTCAAAGCTTAGATGAGATGATGATGCAGGGATGACAGATTCAGTTTTGTAAGGAACTGAACAACCTTTTGGGTGAAGGGGGAAACTTTTCTGAAAGGATGAGCTTCACCAGGCTGCTGGCAATAACTTTCAAAATGGAGATAGAGCAGCTTTTAAACTAGAAGGCCTTTTAAATTCCCTTCCCCCCGGCGAGCCTGACCGTCGATCCCGCGGCTCAGCGGCAGCCCCACGATACTAAGACCCGCCCACCAACGCGAACAGCCAATCAAGCTGCAGAGGGACTTTTAAAATTCTTCACCCTCCGGCGGCGTCTCTATTTCCTGCTGCCCCTACTTACCTAAAGCTGCAGCGATCACGAAGGGAGGCCTGCGCGGTCGGCGCCCAGACCCGTCGGGGTAAGGCCTTTTAAATTCCCTTCCCCCCGGCGAGCCTGACCGTCGATCCCGCGGCTCAGCGGCAGCCCCACGATACTAAGACCCGCCCACCAACGCGAACAGCCAATCAAGCTGCAGAGGGACTTTTAAAATTCTTCACACTCCGGCGTCGCGCGCCGAAGGAGCGCGACAAAGGGGCCTGCCCCTTTGTCGCGCCCCTTCGGCGCGGCCCCGAGGAAGCCCTGAGTCTACATCCTGGTCTTTGGTTTGAGTTTATAATTCCATTCTATCTCTGTCCGCCCTCCTACCAGCTCATTCAACATATCAGCACCAACAAACAAAGCACAAACATCACTAAAGAACGGCTTTAACTGTCCAGCCCCATCTATCTACAAAAGAACTGGTAAACCAAACCACATACAGGTAGATAGTGGCACCAGAGACTCCAAGCCACTGATCTACATAACCCAAACAAACTTCACAAAGAAAGCTCGCAGAACTTCCAGATCTACCAGCAGACCCCTCAGAAGATTTGTAATATCTCATTATACGACCACCCAATACCACCAGGTCTTCCTTAAGCTTCCACTTAACATTCACCCATCTTTCTCCGGACTGCACTCACCCAACATACCCCATCATACATACAGCACTCTTCTAACATTATCCACCCAGCACTCTTCAAACCACATTCATCCAGCTCTCTTCAGACAGCATTCGCCTAGCACTCCTGTTAACCGTAACAATTCCCACAGTCTTCCACTTCAGCCACTTACATCCCAACATGCACCCCCTCACAATTCCCATCATCCACAATCCCAAATGGAGAACACCAAAGCCCCCTTCCCTCCCCCATCACAATCGTCAACAGAGGCTCAGGCCCATCTTACTGACACCACTCACTCAATTCCTTGGACTAACTCTCTTCTCACTCACATTGATTAATGCGCAATCGATCGCTAAGAAAAGTCATATATTCAACGACTACCTATCCGATACAAAACCTGACATCTGTGCTATCACAGAAACCTGGTTAAAACCCACCGACACTGCACTAATAAATCAGTTACCCATACAGGATTATGATGTTCTCTCTATTCCCAGACCTAAAAAAAGAGGAGGTGGACTTCTCCTCGCAGCCAAAAAAACGCTGGGTCTGACTTTGCAGACTTCCAATAACATATCAAAGATTGAATTTGCCCTATTCAACTCAAAACATCTGACTATCGGCCTAATCTATGCTCCCCCCGGAATACTGGAAGCTGACCCATCTTCCATCATAGAACTTACAGCAAAACACCTAAATTCCACGAAACCTACCATCCTCATGGGAGATTTTAATCTACATGTAGATATCCAACCTCATTCTACCAACTGTAAAACTTTTCTCTCCTCTCTCAACAATATGGGTTTCAGACAAATAGTGACTGAACCAACCCACAAAGCAGGCCATACGCTGGACCTTATCTTTATAAATGAAGGTATCACAACCCACACCACTCCAACTTGCACTCCAATACCTTGGTCAGACCATCGAATTATATCATCGGTTTTAAAAATAAAAGAACTTCCACCACAATCCACACAACCTATAACTATATCGCTTAGGAAACAGTGCTCAGGAGACCAACTCGGTGAACACCTAGCCAAGGAACTTGAGCACCTAGACCTATCCGACGTAAACTCAGCAACTTCATCATGGACCAACATCACTAAAAAGGTTGCAGATCAAATTTGCCCCATGACAACTAAATCTATCAATCCAAACAAAGACAACAGGAGACCCTGGTTCACACCAGAGCTAAAAAATCATAAACACGAGTTGAGATGCAAGGAACAAAATTGGCGAAAAAACCCATCTACAACCACCCTCCTCATCTACAAATCATGCCTTAACTCATACAGAAACAACATCAACACAACAAAGAGAATATTCTTCTCCAAAAAAATCCACCACCTCATCTTTGATTCAAGAGCTCTTTTCTCCTATGTATCAACCCTCACAAAACCCCCGGCACCGACCATTCCAGATGATCAAGCACTCACTAAAGCGAACGAACTAGCAGACTTTTTCGACAACAAAATCACTTCACTTCTAGCTCCCCTCAAGGGACCATCTACACATCCAAAACACGTAATCAACCTCACCCCCCAATCTTCGCAATCACCCGCTCAACAAACACCTCATTCAACCGCTCAACCACCACTCCCAACAGATCAACAACCATCGCACCCAAATGTCAAACAACCTAACACTAACACTTCACTAACACTACTCAACACTTTTGAGCTCACATCCACTCTAGAAATAGAGAATATTCTCAAGAAGATAAAACCATCCTCTCATCCATCAGACCACATTCCATACAACAAACTGTGTCTGATCTCCAACACCTTAGCCAAACCTTTAGCAGACATTATTAACTGCTCCTTCTCTCAAGGACATGTCCCGAACCAACTCAAGTTAGCCATGCTCAAGCCGCTCCTCAAAAAACCTAACTTACCCACCTCAGACCCAGCAAACTTTAGACCCATAGCAAACCTCCCGTTGATTGCCAGAGTTATGGAGAAAGTTGTAAACAAACAACTTACAGAATATCTTGACGAAAACAACATCCTCACCTCAAACCAATTTGGCTTTCGCAAGTCTATGAATACCGAATCATTATTAACATCATTATCAGACACTATCATTTTCAACCTAGAAAAGGGCCAACCTTGCCTCCTCGCTCTCCTTGATCTTTCATCAGCGTTTGATACCGTTAACCACTCATGCCTCCTGCAACGCCTAATAGACATTGGCATTACAGGAGTAGTTTTTAACTGGTTCAAATCATTTTTGGAGAACAGAACATACAAGGTCAAGATAAATAACAAAGAGTCCCACACCATCGAATCCAAAAGGGGGGTACCACAAGGATCATCCCTCTCCCCGACTCTTTTCAATATTTATCTACTCCCACTTTGTCAACTTCTCACTAACCTTAAGCTAAGACATTACCTATACGCGGATGATATTCAAATCCTCATCCCTATAGAAGATTCCATATACAAAGCCATATCATTCTGGAATAAATGTCTGTCAGCTATCAACAATCTACTCACCAGCCTCAACTTGGTTCTAAATAAAAACAAAACTGAAATCCTCATTATAACTCCGGAAAACTATACCCCTTCCTCACATTCTAACACTAATCAACATCCGGTCACCACAGGGCTCTCCACCACACAACAAGTTAGAGATCTGGGAGTCATCATAGACAACAGACTCAGTCTCAACAAATTCGTCAACAACACAACAAAAGAATGTTTCTTTAAACTTCAAACATTAAAGAAACTTAAACCTCTCCTCCTATACAGAGACTTCCGCATGGTTTTACAAGCCATCATACTCCCAAAGCTGGATTATTGTAACTCTCTCCTCCTAGGCCTTCCAGCATGTACCATCAAACCACTTCAGATGGTCCTGAACGCCTCTGCAAGAATTCTATCAAATGCCAAAAAGAGAGATCATATCACCCCAATTCTCCACCATCTCCACTGGCTTCCAATTAAATACAGGATCCAGTTCAAGTCTTTAATGATGATACATAAGGCCTTACACAACATCGCACCTCTCAACCTAACATTCCAAATTCAATTACACACATCTGTGAAACCAACCAGAAGCGCCTATCAGAACAGACTAATCACACAACCTATGAAATCCGTTCTGAGGAAACGTGCATTATCCACAGCAGGCCCTTCACTTTGGAACTCGCTCCCTCCAGACCTTCGTTTAGAACCATGCCACTCTACATTTAAAGGGAAACTTAAGACTTGGCTTTTCAAACAAGCTTTCCCCTAGAGCCAAGAACACGAAGAAAAGTCTTTTCAAGCCCACAACGAGTTATTCAGATCTATTTTTTCTTCCTTTGTTAATCAGAAATTTACACATGCTGACTTCAATGTAAAACTTATTACTTTGTTTTTGTTCAATGTAAAACTTCTTTTATTCTGTTCTATGTAAACCGCTATTTGTAGCGATAGTTACTGTTCTTTGTGAACCGGGGTGATATGTATATTATACAGGAACCTCCGGTATATAAATTAATTTAAATAAATTAAATAAATAGAACAATGGGGAAAGCCGACAGTCACTCAGCAATGCATGGTTCAGAGGAATGTATCTTTGAAGGATACTAATGAAACTGGAGAGTTAGGGCATACCAAAAGAGAGTTACCAATAAAAGCAAAAGTATTCCATGTGCCTATAAGTAAAGAATCACCTGAAGGAAGGAGGATAACCAATGGGACAGTGCTATATAAGGGTACAAATTATACCACAATTATAGTGAGGATCAACTTGGTGAGGGTATAGCACTTTATGTCTGGGAGGGTATAGAGCCAACAGGATAAAAATCATACAAGAGACTAAATGATCAGTAGAATTTATATGGGTAGAAATCCCATGTGTTTTGGGTAAGACCATAGTGATAGGAATATGCTATCATCCACTTTGCCAAAATGAATAGATAGATGATGAAATGCTAAGAGAGATCAGGGAAGCTAACCAATTTGGCAGCGCAGTAATAATGGGAATTTCGGTTACCCCAATCCTGACTAGGTAAATGTAACATCAGAACATGCTAGAGACATAAAATTCCTGGGTGGAATAAATGTCTGCTTCATGGGGCAATTGCTTCAGGAACCAATAAGAGAGGGAACTATTTTAAATTTAATTCTAGTAGAATGTAGGATTTGGTGAGATAATTAATGGTGGTGGCGCCACTTAGCAATAGTGATCATAACATGATTAATGGGGTCATTTATTTTCGCATGCAAAAAATGCCATAACGTATAGTGTGATGCAAATTAGAAAAAGGGTGGAGTTTGGGCAGGTTTTGTGGCCTGGAATTTTTTTCATTTGTATAAAGTCATGCAATGTTTTCACAAATGCCATGTTTAGTAGTTTTAAGGAGGGAGGGAGAAAGGGAGAGAGAGAGAGATAATATCTAGCCATAATGCCCTCATGCTAGGTAGGTATTTATACCTCTATATGAGGTCCACCTAGTCACTCGAGGTGAGGTTTAATATTATTTGTAGGGGTTAGGGGCCTCTTTGACATTCAAAGTGAGACATACGAACAGAACAGTGCACTCTTGTGAAGATTTGATGACCTTCGGATTGAGGAAACTCACCCAAAGATGAGATTTGTGCAATGTTCTCTCAAACTAGCTTGATGGACTCTCTACCTGGGTAACACCCAGTGGCTGTAGGAGGGCCCTAATAGCTAGGCTGGCTCTCCAGGAGCTTAAAACTACTAAAAAATGGTCCCCCCAGTATTTGTATGTAGGAAATACAACAGTTTTAGCACTTATCGCAAAGTGTGAAAAAGTTATCGCAATTTGCACTAATACCTATGTGAAGTGCTATGATAGCGCACTTTGCAATAAAATGCCTATTACCATAAAACACACCCCTTTTCCTATTGCATGCAATATTTAGTGCATTTTGATAAATCCAGGCCTAAATTTGAAATAATGACTGTAAATCTACAGATCTAAAACAACATTTTCATAAGGGAAGTTTTGATAAAATGAGGAAAATAGTTTAAAAAAAATACTGAAAGGTGCAGCTTCAAAGGTTTAAAGTGTACAACAGGCATGGCCATTGTTTAAAAATGCAATCTTAGACGTGCAGTTCAGATGTATTCCATGCGTTAAGAAAGGTGGGAGGAAGACAAAATGATTACTGGCATGGTTAAAAGATGAGGAAAAAGAGGCTATTTTAGCCAGAAAACACTTCCTTCAAAAATTTGAAGAAGAATCCATCTGAATGAAAATAGGAAAATGCATAAGCATTGTCAAGTTAAATGTAAAACATTGATAAGGCAGTCTAAGAGAGAATTTGAAATGAAGTTGGCCATAGAGGCAAAAACTCATAAATAAAACTTTTTTAAAATATATCTGAATCAAGAAACCTGTGAGAAAGTCAGTCGGACCGTTTGATGACTGAGAGGTTAAAGGGGCTCTTAGGGAAGATAAGGCCATTGCAGAAAAACTAAATAAATTCTGTGTTTCTGTGTTTACAAATGAGGATGTTGGGGAAATACTGGTTCCAGATATGGTTGTCAGGGGTGATGATTCAGATGAACTGAACCAAATCACTGTGGACCTGGAAGATGTAGTAGGTCAGATTGACAAGCAAAAGAGTAGCAAATTACCTGGACTGGATGGTATACATCCTAGTGTTGAGGAGCGTTAGGAGAGCGATCCCACTCCTGGGAGATGTGTGTCCTTGGGCCATGGCTCGACCCCAGAGGAACTCTGAAGAGGTGCCGCGGGAGGCGTGGCATGCCCGACCATGGGCTGGACAGGAGCAAGGCTGGAGTGATGACTGGAAGACAGGCCCTCCTCCGGACCTGCACGCTTCGGAAGACCCAACAACGCAATGTTGGTCTTGTGAACAGTCCTTCGACCGTTCCCAGCCCTTTCGGACCTGCCGCAGGGTACGGCACGAAGCGGCAGGCCGGATGGAGGCCAGGGCAGCGAAGACTGAAACATGGATTCAGACGAGGATCAGGAACGACGTAGACTCAGGCATAGACGTGGACTCAGGAACGAGGTGCAGGATGCATAAACGTGGACTTAGGCACAGACGTGGACTCAAGACAAGGTACTGGATGCACAGAGGTGGACTCAGGAATGAGGGCTGAAGGAAGACATGGGCACTGTCCCTCAGGGCGCCCTACTCAGACCACCCGCGGGACTGAGTCGCGGACCACCCTGTCCCATGCGCGCCCTACTCAGCCCAGGAAGGCTGGTCGCGGACCATGCTGAGAGCGGGAGAGCACAGGGAAGAAGCAGGTTTCTGCATTCCTGGCAGCTCAAGGCAGGGTTTGCTGCACTCCTGGCAGCTCAAGGCAAGGTTTGCTGCACTCCTGGCAGATCAAGGCAGGTTAAAGCATCAGGATCAGGAACAAGGACTAAGACAGACCTCAGGGCTGGAACATGGATATCTGGAACAGCAGGTAACATCAAGACTGGAACACGGGTACTGGATCAAGAGACAGACCTTGGGAATGGAACGGCAGGCAGACATCAGGACTGGAACAGCAGGCAGACATCAGGAGTGGACAAGGAGCTCCGACAGGGAACAAGAAACACAGGACCTTGCAGAAGTGCTGGAACACGGACGACTTCCTGGAGCGAAGGATCTCAGGAGTGACCAACTCCTTGCGAAGGCAAAGACAGACTGAACGCTGAGCCCTTTAGTAGAGCTGAGGTAGACAACGCCCAGGGAGGGGGTCAGCAGGGGGCCACACCTGGCTGGCCCTTGAAAAGGAGCAGAGAGGCGCGCGCCCGCGCCCTAGGAAGCTGGAGAGAAGAGCTGGAAGCTGGTGGCGTCCTCAGCCACGTGGAAGGCCCAGGGAAGCAGTGGAGCAGCCCCGGGCTGGAGCTGGGTGAAGGCAGGTCAGTGGAGCAGCTCCCAGCTGCAAGGACTGAAGCAGGAAGAAGCAGAGAGAGGTAAGACTGCAGGCAGAGTAGAGAGCTGTAGCAGGCTGCAGGCACTGGCAGGGATGGCTTCCCTGCCAGGCAAGGACCCGGGCTGAAGCAGGCACCGGCAGGGACAGCTGCCCTGCTGGCTGAAGGTCCCAGGATCGCAGCAGCACGTCGGGGAAAGGCAGAACAGCAGCAGAGGATCCGGCCGCATGGCAACAGCTGCGGGGACGGCCCCAGCTGATTCAGGGAAAGAGAAGCAGCAGCGTCAGCAGCCCGACTGGCTGCGAGAAGGTAAGAGCCTGCCCACGATCCTCGCGGGCAGGATCGCAACACCTAGGGTACGGAAGGAACTCAAAATGAAATTTCATATCTATTAGTTAAAATGTGTAACCTATCATTAAAATCATCCATTGTACCTGAAGACTGGAGGGTGGCCAATGTAACCCCAATATTTAAAAAGGGTTCCAGGAGCAATCTAGGAAACTATAGACCAGTAAGCCTGACTTCAGTGCTGGGAAAAATAGTGGAAACTATTCTAAAGATCAAAATCACAGAGCATATAGAAAGACATGGTTTAATGGAACACAGAATAAATTTACCCAAGGCAAGTACCATATAAAAAATCAAATTCAAATATCACATTACAAACTGAAACTACTTCACCATGTAAAACCATATTTAGAGCACAATGATTTTCAGACCATTTTACAAACACTTTTGTTTTCAAATTCATATTTTGGGTTAGTGCGCACTAATGGGACTTAGTAAGTACTATCTCCCATTAGTGTGCACTAACTTTAAAACTTTAGTGTGCGCTAATGGGAGTTAGTGAGCACTATCCCAAAAAGCAGGGGCCCACGAAAAAAACCCCCGAATTGCCAGTCTCCCTGGACAAATGCCATCATGATACTTTATTCTCCATTCCAGATCTTTATGCTCAGCAAACCAATACCTCCTTGACAAATCATCTCCTAAACTTATACACCTTGATGAAATGCATGAAAAAGCAGTTTCCATGGCAGGACCAATGTTTTGGAATACACTTCTAAAAGAATTAAAAATATGTGATAATCCCAAAACATTTAGAAAGGCCTTAAAACACATCTTTTTAGAATTGCTTTTAATGATTAATTTATTTCTTATTTTATACATGTTATTGGCATTATGAAGCTTATGAATATTTTTTTGGAATCCACCTTGAATGTAAGAAGAGAGGAATAGAAATATTTTAAAATAAATAACTGAATAAATAGGTCATGCCTCACAAATGTGTTTTAGTTTTTTGAATGGGTTAATAAACATGTTGAAGGAGATCAAGATGGCCGCCACCTGAGAGGCACATTGAGAGAACTCTCTCTGTGCTTTGGCTTAACTTTCTTGCTGCCAGTATGCCTCAAACTAAATGTAAGGTGAAATTAATGGAGAATATTTGCTATTCTCCCTTGATGGAACTACAACAGCCTCAGATTGAGAGGGGTTTTTTTTTGCAGTTCCACCTCCAATTTCACTGAAGCACGGGCCGTTTTGGAGTCTGATGTAGAGCGAATGCTGGCTCCATTGGCTGAAGTTGTTTCACTCAGCCCCAGTGTGCCAACAATGCCTTCCCCTCCATATAGTGCTCTTGCTGCCAATGAGGTAGTTCAACCATTATACCCTGAAGGGGGCACAGAATGCAGTCATTGTGAGGGGCTGGACCTCAGAAGAAATAATGTGGCTCTACCATCAAGGGGTTTAAATTCTGTATTGAATTTATTGTCTTTATCTGAATCTTTGAGAATGGATGATTCTATGGGTCATGTTTCTGCTTCAACTCCTCCCAGGACTGAGAAAGGTATTAACATCTCTATGAGAGTAGGTGAATGGGATATTGAGGTATGTCTGACACCTAGACCAGCTTTGATTAAGCCAGTTGTGATAACCTTGGATGCTGTCTGGAATGCACTCGTATGTTTGTAGTCAGCAATTTCTTCTCTAACCACTATTACTCTTGACACTTATCACAGTGCACCTGCTACTGAAAGTTTGGTTTCTACCTATGGAGCAAAACTTGAAGAAATGGAATCTCAGGTTTCTACAGTTGAGAAAGTGCAGCATAGACTGGTTCAGTCTGATTTGGTTTACTCTAAAAAGCTGGAGAATGTTGAGAATTCCTTGACCATTTTCAATTTCAGGGTTCTCAATTTTCCACAAATTAAAATAATTTCCCCTTATGACTTATTCAAGAGTTACTTGTCTCAAATTCTTAAGATCACATTGGACCTATGCTTGTTATCACTAAAGCTTACTATCTACCTCGAAATGAAGATGGAGCAACTGAAAATCAAGTGCCAAACCCTTTCTTAAATCTGATTGATATTCTTGAATTATCCCATGAGATGTTTATGCTTAAGAGAGGAGCTTTGCTCGTTTCTTTTGCATTTATTTCAGGTAGAAATTCAATGCTTATGTTTTTTCTTCATAACTGTTTGCAGCTATTACGTGGACAGGAAATTTAGATATATTATTACCAGAATAATTCAAGAGCACAGGAGAAAAGTTTTCTCAATGAGATCTGAAGTGTTGTCATGGGGGGCAAAGTCTACATTAAGATATAGGGATGTGAATCGTTTTAGGACGATTAAAATTATCGTCCGATAATTTTAATATCGTCTTAAACCGTTATGGAACACAATACAATAGAGATTCTAACGATTTATCGTTATAAATCGTTAGAATCATGAGCCGGCACACTAAAACCCCCTAAAACCCACCCCCGACCCTTTAAATTAAATCCCCCACCCTCCCGAACCCCCCCCAAATGAGTTAAATAACCTGCGGGTCCAGCGGCGGTCCGGAACGGCAGCTGTCCGGAACGGGCTCCTGCTCCTGAATCTTGTTGTCTTCAGCCGGCGCCATTTTCCAAAATGGCGCCGAAAAATGGCGGCGGCCATAGACGAACACGATTGGACGGCAGGAGGTCCTTCCGGACCCCCGCTGGACTTTTGGTAAGTCTCGTGGGGGTCAGGAGGCCCCCCACAAGCTGGCCAAAAGTTCCTGGAGGTCCAGCGGGGGTCAGGGAGCGATTTCCCGCCGCGAATCGTTTTCATACGGAAAATGGTGCCGGCAGGAGATCGACTGCAGGAGGTCGTTCAGTGAGGCGCCGGAACCCTCGCTGAACGACCTCCTGCAGTCGATCTCCTGCCGGCGCCATTTTCCGTACGGAAAATGGCGCCGGCCATACGCGTATGGCCGGCGCCATTTTCCGTACGAAAACGATTCGCGGCGGGAAATCGCTCCCTGACCCCCGCTGGACCTCCAGGAACTTTTGGCCAGCTTGTGGGGGGCCTCCTGACCCCCACGAGACTTGCCAAAAGTCCAGCGGGGGTCCGGAAGGACCTCCTGCCGTCCAATCGTGTTCGTCTATGGCCGCCGCCATTTTTCGGCGCCATTTTGGAAAATGGCGCCGGCTGAAGACAACAAGATTCAGGAGCAGGAGCCCGTTCCGGACCGCTGCCGTTCCGGACCGCCGCTGGACCCGCAGGTTATTTAACTCATTTGGGGGGGTTCGGGAGGGTGGGGGATTTAATTTAAAGGGTCGGGGGTGGGTTTTAGGGGGTTTTAATGTGCCGGTTTTGCGATTTTTAGATTTTTAGATTTTTCACGATTTTTCACGATTTTTCACGATATTTTACCCCCCCAAACGGCAACAATACGATTCCCTCCCCCTCCCAGCCGAAATCGATCGTTAAGACGATCGAGGACACGATTCACATCCCTATTAAGATACCCTTGAAAGTGTTTAGTGAAATATATTTATTCTAATTATATGTTCTTTGAACCTTCACAACTGCAGATGTTCCTTGATTCCCATTCCTAGGGAACTCTCTTAAATAGGCTCGGCTAAGCTAGATGTTAAGTGGTTGGGTAATCTCTCAAGGTTTTCTTTTTGCCTTTTTTTTTCATTGTACTTATTGCTCTTTATCCTCTTGGTTTCTCCCTTTTTCCTGTTATTTTGAGATATGTATAATAGTGATATTTTCACCTTTTGTTTATTTTCTTTTATTCTTCCTCTGTAATGATTTTGAAGCATATCCCCTTTATTTATGGTACAATTATTGTCTTTATTTGTAAAATTAATTAAAAATAAAATTAAAACAATGTGGATAAAGGTGAGCCAGTAGATGTAGTGTATTTCGATTTTCAGCAGGCGATTGACAAAGTCCATCATGAGAGCCTACTAAGGAAACTAAAAAGACATGGGGTAGGAGGTGGTGTCCTTTTGTGGATTACAAAATGATTTTCAATTACATTCAATTACATTGAAAATGACAGGAAACAGAGAGTAGGATTAAATGGTCATTTTTCTCATTGGAAAAGGTTAACATTTCTATTTACATTTTATTAATTTGTGAATCATCTAACACACAGGACTAGGCATTGTTCAAAAAAAGAACATTCATAATATAAAACATGAAACAAAAGAACATTTTAAACAAAAATAATAAAAAAAGAAAAATATGATAAAATCAACTAAGAAATAAATCATATAATAAAATTATGATAAAATCAAAATAATCAAATAATGTATATATCAAGTAATTAAAAAAAATCTAAAAATAAGCAAGATTAAAAAGGTAGGTTTTGATTAACTTTCTGAAACTCTTGATGGAATCAGATTGCCTAATTTCAATAGAGAATAAGTTCCAGAGAGCAGGCCCCGCAACTGAAAAGACACAGTCTCAAGTGACATGGAGACTGGCAAGCCGTGGAAATGGTACATCCAGTAGGCTGTGTTAGGAGGAACACAGAGCTGATAGTATTGGAGAATGGCATTGGCCCAAAAGCTGGATATATCATTCAAGAGTTCAAAAATGATCATAGCAACCTTGTATTTTATCCTCTTATGAATGGAAAGCCAATGTAGCTCTGTCAGGGTAGTTAAGACTGCTTTAATCCATAAAGCAAATGAGTGGGTTGCACTGAGTAATAACTTCAATGATCGAAGAGAAATGTTAGCTAAACCAATATAGAGAGAATTACAATAGTCCAAGATAGGAAACAAAGAAGCCTTTATGGAACTGTACAGAATTCTCAAAGATGGAGAAGCATTTTAAAGCCAAAAAAGACACAAATTCTGTAAAATCCTTGAGAGAAATTGGGGCCGATTTTAAATCCTATGGGCGGATTTTAAGAGCCCTGCTCGCGTAAATCCGCCCGGATTTATGCGGGCAGGGCCCTGCGCGCCGGTGCGCCTATTTTACATAGGCCTACCGGCGCGCGCAGAGCCCCGGGACTCGCGTAAGTCCCGGGGTTCTCCGAGGGGGGCGTGTCGGGGCGTGTCGGGGGCGGGCCCGGCCGTTGCGGCATTTCGGGGGCGTGTCGGCAGCGTTTTGGGGGCGGGTATGGGGGCGTGGCTATGGCCCGGGGCGGTCCGGGGGCATGGCCGCGCCCTCCGTACCCGCCCCCCGGTTGCGTCCCGGTGCGCAGGAGGCCCGCTGACGCCCGGGGATTTACGCCTCCCTCCGGGAGGCGTAAATCCCCCGACAAAGGTAAGGGGGGGGCTTAGACAGGGCCGGGTGGGTGGGTTAGGTAGGGGAAGGGAGGGGAAGGTGAGGGGAGGGCAAAAGGAAGTTCCCTCCGAGGCCGCTCCGATTTCAGAGCGGCCTCGGAGGGAACGGGGGTAGGCTGCGCGGCTCGGCGCGCGCCGGCTATACAGAATTGATAGCCTTGCGCGCGCCGATCCAGGATTTTAGTGGATACGCGCGACTCCGCGCGTATCTACTAAAATCCAGCGTACTTTTGCTTGCGCCTGATGCGCCAGCAAAAGTAGGCCTAGTCGCATAGTTTGAAAATCTACCCCTAAGCGTGCAGGCTACATTTGTGCATGCTACCCGGCACGCACAAATGTACACCTGCACGCATGTTATAAAATCCAGGGTCGGCGCGCACAAGGGGGGTGCACACTTGTGCACCTTGCGCATGCCGAGCCTAAGGGCATCCCCAATGGCTTTACCCGTTCCCTCCAAGGCCGCTCCGAAATTGGAGCGGCCTTGGAGGGAACTTTTTTTTCGCTCCCCCCCCCCACCTTTCCCTCCCTTTCCCTATCTAACACACCCCCCAGCCCTACCTAAATCCCCCTCTATCTTATTCCAAGGAATTACACGCGCCGGCTGGTTGCTGTGACCGGACCACCCATACGCACATCCCGGGGCTTGCCCACGCCGCCGAGCCTATGCAAAATAGGCTCGGCATGCGCAGGGAGGTTTTAAAAGGTTACACGCGTATCTTACGCGAGTAACCCTTTGAAAATATACCCCAATGTGTCTAATTTGCAAATGAAATGACAAGGTGTCATCTAAAAGAAAACCTGCTTCTGGATAATGACGTTGCAGCAGTGAAGTGAAATGGAATTTAATTTAACAGCAGAGTAAGGATTAGGACTATGGATGGCAAGAAACTCAGTTTTGGTCATATTTAATGATAATTTATGATGTTAAAACCATTTTTGAATGGAAGAAAAGCAAATGTTAAGGTGTTCAAGTGTGTCATCCCAAGATGGGTGTAAACACAAAACAAATTGAATGTCATCTGCATAGAGTTTGTAACAATCAGATAAGGTAGCAAGAAGTTTACAAATAGGAACAAGATAAAGATTGAAAAGGATGGAAGAAAGTGAAGAACCTTGTGGAACTCCAGTCTTTATAGAAGTGGTTGAGGAAAATTCATTTTTTAGCTTGATGACTTGAGTACGGTCAGATAGATATGAATAAAACCATTATAGAAGAGTGCCCAAAATTCATAATTCCTGAAGTCTGTACAGTAAAATGTTATGGTCGATCAAGTCAAATGCTGTGGAAATGTCAAGATATTGTTTACCAGAATCAAGACCATGCCTCAACGTATCAGTAAGGGAGAGGAGAAACAGCTCAGTACTTAAGGTTCAACGAAAGCCATATAGATGTGGATCTACTACTTCAGCCTTCTCAACAAAATCATTCAGTTGGCTCAAAACAGCAAATTCCAAAATTTTAGTAAAGAAGGGTAAGGAAGAGATCGGCCAATAATTATTAGGATCTGAAGGGTCAAGATTGTTTTTTTTAAACAATGGACGAATGAAGCATGTTTCAATGATGATGTAACAATACCTGGAGAGCCTCAGAGATGAAGTAACAGTGGAGTGCCTCAGGGATCTGTACTTGGACTGGTGCTTTTCAATATATTTATAAATGATCTGGAAAAGAATACGATGAGTGAGGCAATCACATTTTCAGATAATACACAATTATTCAGAGTAGTTAAATCTCAAGTGGATTGTGATGAATTGCAGGAGGACCTTGCGAGACTGGAAGATTGGTCTTCCAATTGGTAGATTAAATTTAATGTGGACAAGTGAAATGTGATTTATATAGGGAAAAATAACCCTTGCTGTAGTTATACAATGTAAGGTTCTTTCTTAGGAGTTACCACCCAGGGAAGAGATCTAAGCATCTTAGTGGATGATACATTGAAATCATCAGCTCAGTGTTCTATGGTGATCAAAAAAGCAAACAGAATATTAGGAATTATTAGGAAGGGAATGGCAAATAAAAAGGAGGATGACATAATGCTTCTGTATCACTCCATAATGAGACCGCATCTTGAATACTGTGTGCAATTTGTTTCACCGCATCTCATAAAGAATATAGTTGCACTGGAGATAGTTCAGAGATGGGCGACCAAAGTTTTAAGGGGCATGGAATGGCTGCCCTATGAGGAAAAGTAAAGAATTTAGGGCTGTTCAATTTGAAGAAGAGATGACTGAAGGGGTTATGACAGAAGTCTAAAAAAATAATGAAAGGACTTGAACAAGTTAGTAAATCAATTATTTACTCTCTCAGATTATAGAAGGACCAGGGGGCACTCCATGAAGTTATCAAGTAGTTCATTTAAAACACATCAAAGTAAATTCTTTTTCACTCAGCGCACAGTTAAGCTCTGGAATTCATTGCCAGAGGATGTGGTTACAGCAGTTAGTATAACTGGGTTAAAATAGGTTTGGATAAGTTCCTAGAGGAAAAATCCATAAACTTCTAATATGGTAATTAATAAGTAATTGCCAGGTACTTGTGACTTGGATTGACCATGGTTGGAAACAGGATAGTGGATTTGGTGGACCCTTGGACTGACCCAGTATGGCATATCTTATCTTCTTATGTTCTAAAGAAGGATAAATTAGATCCCCTTAGCATGGCCTGACTACTATAATACCACTATCCCATATCCAGAATAAAGTTTAAGTAAAAGATAGACTTTTCCAACATATCATGTTTATCACAAAAGAAATAAGAAAGTAATAAAATGGATAGTGTTGTGGAAACTCAGAAAAATTTCAAGTATTGTGAGAGACTGTGTGAAAGTCATTCTGTAAAGGCCATTGCTGGAGGGGAGGATTGGATTATTTTGAGGAATTTGGCCAGAGGGATATACAGAAAGTAACAGATGCTGGGAAATCACATATAAAAGGTGAAAGAGATATATAAAGTAATAGAAGCACCTCATAATTTTAATTGAGTGTAAAAGTAAAGTGGTTCAGAAACCACGTCAAGGTATTCTTATTACAAGAAATTGAGTTAAGAAGGAAGGAGATAAAAAATCATTCAATGAGAATGAGGTCGATATTCAAAGCCATTTAGACAGATAACTCACCTCTAAATGGCTTATATAGCAAATTCAGCCTTTTATCCAGCTAAATTATATATGGATATTTACTTTACTAATTTTGGGGTTTATTTTCTAAACCCTTATCACGTGCGTTAGGGCCCTAACGCATGCGATAAGGCCATATCGCATGCGAAGAGGGCCTTTTTGCATGTGATATGATGCAAATTAGGGGGAGGGAGGAGTCAGAGCGGGGAGGGGTGGAGTCAGGGCAGGGAGGGGTGGAGTCGACGGTGTTTTTGCTGCCGGCGATAATGTTACTAACATTATCATCGGCAGTAGAGCGCCAAATAACTATACCTTTTATGGTGTGCTATTCGGTATGAAAGCCAGCAACCGGTGCACCGCAGTGGTACGAAGGCTGTGGGCTTTCGTAGGCCCGCCCCCCTTCACCCCCTGCCCCCCATTTTCACAGGATTCACCATTCTGTGAAGGAATGGTGAATCCAGGCCTTAGCCATATAAAAAAGGGGCATTCTAGGGAGGGGCTGAGAAATCCGGGTATATCCAGTTAGGTTAGTTGGATAACTTGAGACCTACTTCTAAGCAGGTCTAAACTTATCCGGCCTTGTGTGGCTGGATAGCTTTCTAATTAACTGGATATCTTCAAAGATACTGTATCTGTCTAAGTAGCACTGTCATTGTCACAAAAAAAAATCAAAGGGCTCATGGCCTAATTGTGAGCCTTCCCCCCTTCCTTATACATAAATGGCCCTGTTAAGGGCCTCCCTCCACCCCCAGGCCACAAACTTTGCCCGGTTTCATAATAAATATTGTAATGGGAACTCCCAGGGTGTCACCCCTCTTGGCAAATATTAAACTTGCTCCCCCCTCCCCCCTGACTCCCCCTTGACTCTCCCCTGGCTCCCCCCTCCCCTGACTCTCCCATTCCCTCTCTTTCCTCAGTTGCCTATATTTATCCATGCTGGGAGTGAGGATCTTACTCACTTGCTCCTGGCCACTCCAACATTGTTTCTGATTGGCAGCTTCCAGCTGTATAGCAGTACCTTAGCCAATAGTTAAAGGTTTCCTGTCTCTCTGAAGCAGCTATATACCATTCCCATGCTTTAATAGCAACAAGATTAAGCCTAAATATCCCTCTTAAAGGAATGCACCTCCATTTGTACAAAATACAAAATATTGAAATAATAAGCAAACTGGTTCCATAAGAGTGGGCATGGATTGCATGCTGAGCTTAGCCAGTGGTCCTTAATTTTGACTAAGGTTGCGGAAGATAGGAGCTAATGTTTACCATTGGTTAATGCAAATCATATTTGTTTACCAGAATTTTGTTAGACGATTTTAAATAACACAAGCATTAACACATCTTAGCTCAAAATACTTATATTAGTATTAACATACTTAATTAAATGGGTCCCTAATTCAAATCAAATTAATTGAAATCAGTTGAACATCTGATATATTGTGGGAAAAATAAACAATGCTTGCTTTTATCTTTTAAGTTTCTTTTGTTGAAGCTGAATACACTAGCTCTTCATGAAAGAAGAAAAACTTCAGTATGTGATTGATTTTTATAGCTTCCAACTTATTTTATGTCCACCAGCTAGTCTTTTATATATTTGCATTGTAGCTTAATAAGCCAAAATAAGTTGCAATTGATTTTAGACTGTGAAACCATTGCTAAATTCCCAATGCTATAATTTAGATCCAGTCAGAATCACACTGTTTGATAGCTCTGTAAAATAAAATATATGGCTGATAAAAACCAAGCAATACATTTCAAAGAATATCCTATTGTACTTCAAAAGTGTTTAATTTGTAGTCAGTACATTATGAAGTAATGCTTAAAACAATGCTTAAATGGATCAAATTGTGTCCAAGTTCCACTGAAATTCCAATTCAGAAAAATGAAAACAGTTTTAAATGCATATTCTATATGGTTTGCTTCATTTAGTGCTATATTCAAGAAATAGTAACATACAACATTACAAATTCATTTTGCCATAAATCAGTACTTACAAAAACAATGCAGTTCTTATTCTATCAGGCACAAGAAAATGTGATCACATTACACATGTACTACATTCATTACACTGGTTGTCAATTCAATTTTGCATAGAATAAATAGTGCAAATATTAATCCATAAAATAATCTCAAATAAAGACACCTTTTGGCTTGGAGCAGTTCTGTATTTTTACATACCACAAAGAACACTAAGATCAGCTAACAAGGGTCTTTTAGAGGTTCCTTACATATACAGTATCATCTTACTGAAGTTCAAGAAAGGGAAATTTCTATAGCTAGCCTTAAGCCTTGTAATACGATTCCAGAATTTTTAAGATTGTGCACAGACTTTAAAGAATTGAATAAAGGCCTAAAAACATGTTTATTTGTAGGGATGTGCATTCGTCCTGGTTCAGCCACCCCGAAAAACGAAGGGAATTTCCCCGAAATTTTGGGGAAATTCATTTTTCGGGGTTAGTGTGCGCTAATTCCCCGTTATTATGCACTAAACCCAAAATTCGGGGTGGCCGAAAAAAAAAGGCCCGAACCATGGGAAACCAAAATTTCCCACGGCAGGCCAATAACGAAGGCTGAACCAAAAGGTTCGGCTGAAGCACATCCCAAGTTATTTGAGATGGCATTTATAAATTAGTCATTCCCTCAGTACCTTTTTTGTCTGAAAAAATGTACTGAGGCCAGTATTCAGTAGGCTGTTTCTGGACAAGTTATCTGGCTAAAGTTAGCCAGATAACTTGTCCGGTATATTCAGCAGGAAAAGCATCCCACTGAATATACATATTAAAAGTTATCGGGCTACATATGGCCCAATAACTTTAACCTTAACTGGCCATTGGTTGAATATAACCAGTTAGACAACATTATCCAGCCTTGTGTGGCCAAATAACTAGCTACTTATCTGGATATCTTCAGGATTCTTTAATCTTTAACCTTTCCTTTTATAACTTGTGATGAAACCCACATTTTTCAGCTAGGATTGTCATTTGTTAGTAGATTTCTTTTTACATCAATGTTTGTCTTCAACTTTTTTTTCAGTTATTAAAAATGAAATCATTTTTTTCACAGCATAATCTTACCCCTGACAATTCCGGTTTATTGTAAGTCTAATTGGTGCTCCTTGGACCCTTCTGCCCCTGATTGCAGCTTTTAAGAGATCAGTTAAATATGGCCTATCACATTTAACCCTGATTCTGCATTGCTAATTTAATAATCTATCAAGATCAGACTGGGCAGCAGTCAAATTCCTGTCATCTGATCTATCTATAGTAAAGTCAGCTGACATTGGCGGGGGGTGGGGGGGGGGGGTGTTTGTACTGTTCGGATTGCATACATTCCTGAGATAACTCGCTTCTACAAACCTTTGCCCCATGACAATCCCTGGTTTTACACAGAGAAATATCAATTTTTATACAAAAATTGAGTCTACCATCATTACATTAGCTCCCCGGAAGCACATGTGCTGATTGAAATGTTTCCAATCATTGTAGTTTTCTATATTTTACCTAAAATCCAATACTTAACTAATCCCTATTTTACCAATTAGTTCCAGGCATAGGATCATTGCTAGATCCCCTTTCCATGTTCATACACATATTTTTGCAACCTCTGGTCATTTCAAGCCTTTTATATGTTCATGATTCTGCTTTCTTTATTACTCATTTAGAAAAAGTCCAGTTACCCTCTTACTCCTTTTATCTTGTTACCATAAATACCAAATCCCTTTACACAAATATTACTCAGAATGATATATTATTAGTAATTGAATCATTCCTCAACCAGTGCACTCTTGACTCTGGGGCAGCCACTCTTTTTTTAATTGAGATGGCCTGGATATAAAAAACATTTTCATGTTTCAAGCCACATTTTACCAACAAATAAAAGGAACTGCTATGGTCACAAAGGGCCTCATTTTCCAAGCCGCTCGCACGCGATACCAGGATGGGGGTGGAGTCGGGGCGGAGTCGGCCCCGGAAGAGGAGTCGGGGCGTCACCGGGGCCGACTCTGCGCTGGTAGGTGCCTTTTTGCTGCCTATTTCGCTCCCAATAGCTACACCTCCTATGGTGGCGCTATTGGGTGCAAAACCGGCAGCGATCGCACCGCGATGGTGTGATTGCTGCCGGCTAGCGCAGGCCCGCCCCCCGTTTTGGCCCCCCGCCCCTCATCTTCTAAAGTATCGCAGGCCTGCGATACTTTAGAAAATGAGGCCCAAAGATAGCACCCAATATTACATACCTATATGTTTCTTTTTTTAATCCCGCTTTATTTATGGTTCCCCCTTTCATCATTTTAGGTCTATATGGCTTAGATTCAAGGATAACTTTTTTTTTAAATTATGAACAGGTACTAATATTCAATATTACACATTTCTGGGTTGGCTAAATACTCGGAACCATAATTTAAATTCTATTTACAACATACAATGCTTTCAGATTGTGTTTCTTGATATTTTGTTCTCTTTCCATAATGGCCTTCTCAGTACTTCAATTTATCGTAAGTCTAATGATCACAGCATTTTGCTAAATTATACTAGTGACCAGCCTTGTTCCTGTTATGGATCATGGATCCTTAGGTCAAGGGAAAGTTGGTACCACCTAACCGTGAAGTACCACCAATACATGCTCAACTTTTAAGCTATACATTACATCCTTATATACCAATATATTGCTGACAACATTTTGTTATATTTTTTTTTCTTTATACTCGGAAGCCTCCCTTATTTGGAATTGGAACCTTTACCTAAACTAATGATGTCAAAGTACCGTTATCTGGTATAGTCTCCCCATTCCATGTTCAGTAACAAGGCCTTGAGCTGGAGACAGTTCTCTACCCAAACTGCTTCTGTTTCTCATCCAAGGTCTGTTTTGCCTGCTCATAAAGGCAAAACATATTCTTTTCTCTTGTGCAAAACTGTTCCATTAATTTCACTATTTAACTATTTAATCCAGGTTATCTTCATTCCTCTCTTGAAGAATTAGCGCTACTAATTCTTCACTCCGTATGGCCCATACCTGGCTGTCTTAGGTTGTCCAGCACTGCCCATCTAGTGGTGGGCTCACCAGATCTTACCAGTCTTTGCCTTAGCATACTGTTTCTACCACTGGGTTTACATAGGGGATTCTGTATCAGGAGCACATGGCTCTGCATATTGGGTTTACACAGCAGAATTCTGAGAGATCATAATCCGGGAATTGAAAGGCATTCTTGGTCGGAGTTGCTGCAGGCATGAGCAAAGGCATGGGAGACTGAAACATAGCAGTAAGCATAGGGCAAAAAATGACAAAACTAACAAGGCCTCGCAAATGACTGCTTAAGCTAGAGAACCAGGAAAAGAGAATGTATCCCACCAGGGCACTGTTAATCCTCCCTCAAAATACAACATTCTGAACTGTTTAAATTAGTGCATAAGCCACCTTGTGCTACAAGTATATAATCTAAGCCATGTCGGTTATACATAGAAACAATAGTAAGTTCATCAACAGTTTGTTGCAAAGCTTTCAATGCAATTCCTAACTCATATGTCACTACATGCAATACTACTTGCAATCTTCTAATAGCCATTCCTAATTCAGCAGCTTCTGCAGATTGAGCAAAGGGTAACCATGAAGTATAACTAAGTGCATCTAATAAAAGATAATACTGATTACAATCTTAATACATTGACTCATAAAAGCAAAGGAAACAACATCTAAGTAAGGCATAGAGCAAAACAAACACAAAGAGAAAATTGGGCAAGAAGTGGCAACAGTTCAGTTCATATAATGAAGGGTGCAAGATGACTTCCGTGACAAAGGATGGGATGATTTATAGTTCTCCCAGTATGGTGTATTGTTTCAACATCGAAGCATACCATCTTAATTCATTATTAAGTGAGAAGTATGTGTTTATGGATCAAAAACCTAATATGAGATCAAAACAAATTAAAATTAATCAATGAGAGGATTTCATCATGACTATAACTCTACTATTATTAATCTATATAATGTTCCCACTTTATTATTAGATAACAATGAATAGTCAGAACCACAAACAACATACGGGAGTTATTTTCCAAGGGTTTAACGCGCGCGATACGGGCGTATCGAGCATGAAAAGATCACAAACCGCGATAACAGCTGTTATCGCGGTTTGCGAATACAAATTTTAAATTTAATATTCAGGAGGCGGAGTTGGGGAGGGACTTATGTAAAGTAGGGAGGACATACCGCTAACCGTGAAACATTTGCACTGTTAGCACGGCTCCTAACATGGCCAATAACTACACCTCTTTCAATTGCAATAGAATGTATTGCACCATATAGCGCACCCTGCGATATTGTCGCGGTGTGCGAAAATGGTTAAACCCAATCCCCACACACCTACAAAGCTATTGCTACCCAATAAAAAGGCTTGTTCTTAGTAGGCCTATGTTACCAACACCATATACACATTCCCTGTGTATGGGGCAGGCTCACTCCATGGCTGAGCAGGCCTAACGCAGACACCGTGACTTTGCTCGCCGTCGCCGCAAGTACAGACAGTGGATCTATCATCCATGAACCTCATTGCTGGGTATGCCAGAGGATGTTATGATCACCAGGTATCGCCTCAGCTCTCGTGCCATCCTGGAAATATATGAAGACATACAAGGTGCCCTTGAGACTTGAACCCGCAAGAGCCATGCTGTCCCCGGCCTCACCAAACTCCTGGCTGCCCTGCACTTCATAGCAAGTGGCTCCTTCCAATCCATAGTAGCTGTTTTGGGTAGGATGTCATAGAGCACATTTTCACAGTGTCTGGACCAGGTCATTGATGCAGTTATGGCCCACATGCCTCGATACCTAGCTTTTCTGCGCAACAGGCAGGACCTGATGGACCTCAAGAGTGGTTTCTATGCCATTGCCCGATTTCCGAATGTCATTGGAGCAATTGACTGCACTCATGCGGCCATCGTTCCACCCTGTCAGATGGAGGCAGCCTACCGCAACAGAAAGCAGTTCCACTCCCTCAACGTGCAAGTGGTGTGTGATGCTGGAATGTGGATCCTCTCAGTGATGTCCAGCTTTCCAGGATCAGTGCACAATTCCTTCATACTCAGGCAATCATCTCTGTGTCGCAAATTTGAAGCTGGCCTGTATGGTGATGGTTGGCTTGTAGTAAGAAACACGTTTCCATACATCGACCAGATTTGCAATGTTTATCTCTGTTATGGCACACAAATGTGGTGTATACGCCTGTCCGGGTGGAGTGATATGTCCCCATCACAACAGGCCTCAGTGGTTCATAGTGTAACCTTAAGTGGTGGAATGGTTCATGCACCCAACCAGTTGCCATGGTCTGCCAAGCACGAGGTACACAGCAGCCCCAGTATGGCCTGTATGTGGCATGGCTTCCTCACTTCACTGCACTAGTGGACAGCCTACACATATTAGGTATAGCCATGGATATTGCCATTGTCAAAGGTGATTCTACAACTGTGATGTAAGGGCAGCTCACTTCCACATGTGTTCCTGAGGTCCTGACATTCATGATACTTCTCATGATCACTTCTAGTCAGTTGTGCACATTCAGGGGCAGGCAGATTACAACATGTCTGTTATTGGGAATGCGTACCAACATAACAGCTCAGGTAGAGCCGATATGTCCGTACACAATGACTGGAGTGCATGATGCATACAATCTGAACACAGGGATATAATCCTTAAGGACTGTGAGGTTATGGACCTACCACATACACACTGCTGACATAAATGTCACTCTTTAGGGGACCTTCACATGCTATACGTCCTAATAGCAGCACACCTTCTGTGGGACAAAGCAAGCATGGAGCCCCACAAATAGGGTGTTAGGATACAAGAATGGCCTGCCTCGTCCCTTCCGGTTCTACTGCATGTATTGAGCTCATATACCCATGTGACACAAACATCATAATTAATAATGGCTTGCCTATTTCATTGCTACAGGAGACTTAGGGTATGGATGCTGGCCTTGGCTTATGACCCCAATCCTCCGGCCTGCCACGGCGCAACAGATGGCCTATAATGAGGCCTTACAGGCCACACGCTCAGTCATTGAATGTACCTTCGGCCTTCTGAAGAGCCATTTCTGATCTTTGGACAAGACTGGGGGAGCGTTACTGTATGCTCCCCCCAAGGTTGCTAGGATAATCCTACTTTGAGGTGTTTTCCATAATGTGGCTCTTCAGCATGGAATACCTATGGCTATAGATCCTGATCTCAGACCTGATCCCCCATGTGTGTGTGCACACCTGCATGAGAACACAGTCAGTGGCAGCCAGCTTCACCAACACCTTATACAGACACACTTTTAAGGAAGGCTTGGGACAGAACCCTGCCCCAGCAGGGCAGTTCGCACAATGATGGGTTAGGACATATTTTAATGTGCAGACCTATTGTTTAGTCTGCTACTTGCCTGACTTGCTATGTCTGTCCACCCAACAACTGTTTGGGTGTGTGCTCTACATCTGAGGCTATAGCCCATAACAGGGTGCCTAAGGGCTAGCTTGAGGCACTGCTGAGGTGCTCAATGTGTGTTACTGATTCAGTGGCTTTGGAAGAAGCACTAATTACCTACTGACGTGCCACCAAGGATGAAAGTACTGTACACACTTGTCCTCATGAGACACAACACACTCACAGGCCTCACCAGATTTGCTAACACCTTACACCAATTGTACCTGTAATGGCCCTTACCTCTGTCAGTCCCTAATGCCATTACTGTGACATGCATATAGGTGCTTCATTTACGGCCATTAGGACTAATGAACCTTACAAACGTCACATTTCCCTTATTTGCGAACCCTCATTATTATTGTCATGTGCGTCTTGCAGCAACACTAATGACCCTTCAGTCTGCAGGTGGTATCAGTGAGGGCCTAGGCAGCATATAGGTGCTTCATTTACGGCCATTAGGACTAATGAACCTTACAAACGTCACATTTCCCTTATTTGCGAACCCTCAATATTATTATCATGTGCGTCTTGCAGCAACACTAATGACCCTTCAGTCTGCAGGTGGTACCAGTGAGGGCCTAGGCAGCACAGCCTCAATACACAGCAGGGAACACATACCAGCCCTACAACATCCTGATGCCTCATGAATGGGTGCGTGAGAAACAAAAGCATCTGGCGCTGCACAGACGTATCTGAAGGTCCCCTATCACTGTAGCATCCCACATCCACACACCTCTGGGGTCATTGCAGCTGGCTGAAAGGAGAGCCATCTATGTTCTTGCATGCACATGGTCGTGCCAGCTATATGCTGCTAAAAGGAATCATTGTGAATGAAAGGAGATGCATGTATAGTTAGCTTTCCCACACTGCTATAGCAGTATGTAGTCCACTGTGCTGTCATGGGGACAATAATACTGTGTATCAGACTCCCTAACCACAGGTATTACAGGCATGAAACATCGGTCACAGTTTGTACAGTGCCTGCTCCCATGAGTTGGTGGTTGTGTTTCACACACACCCTTCACTGGCCTCCCTCTAAGCGAATATGCATGTACATGTGTTCAGGCCTACATATCCATGCATTACCACTTGACAATAATCGCTGCTCACATCATGTAGTTGGCTGTGACTGTGATGTGGAGGTCAATGGGCAGCCTGGCATAGCTGTCACAACAGGGCAGTTGGGGCTTCAAAGGCTGCAGCCAACATTTATCTTGTGTATGAATGTCAATCCTGAGGTGCACATTGGGATATGGTACATGTATATGGTCTGTGAATATTAGGTCAGTATGTTACGCCTTGGCCATCATGTCCCCACTAACAGTACGAACTGTTTAGTGACAGTACAACTACTGATGGAAAATCAGCAGAGCTCAGCCTTGGTGTCTACGTAACACCTTGCATCCAATGCATACCAGACACCTGTTTCATGCCAGATATGGGACGCATTATCTGATGGAGTTAGTGAACAACACAGTGCACATGTGAAGCAAGGAAATAGCCACCTGGACATGCATGCTCATGGTACGAGCACACACATAGGCCGTCTGACTGGTCATGATATAGATGCCCCCTGTTGGGACACCCAGCCACCATTTCATGGAGGCCTTAAATGCTCCTGTCATCACATGTCACTTGTAGAAACTAGCAGCAGTGCTGTCTGCACGGAGCTGCCACATGGGAGTACACACCCACATGTAACTTTTTCCGCACAAAAGGTGATGGCCTGACTGTTGGCAGCCACCTCGCAGAAAGGCTTTCACCAGCAGCACAACTGATCTGCCAAACTGCCAAAGGGAGGATGCATGCATGTGTACAGTGCTGTATCGAGTGATAGATGGGCATTACTGAGGAGTGAGCCCTCACAAGTGGAGTGACAGGTGGATGTGACAGTGATGCAGTCCCCATCAATGTGGTGTCACGTGCCCTTCAAATGTCTATAAGGTTCAGAAAATAGCTGCCTGCAATCTAGACAAACATGGAGATCTGTGCACATTGCCAATGAGGCTGTCAGGACTGTAACAGAGTGCCTCTTCACCCAGGCCCTCAGCAGATGGCCTGCGCAACCACACACAATGGGTCAGAGTGCCACAAGGCACAGATCTGGGTGTGGCTGGTGCCACGTTACCCACTGCAGTTGGTTCAATAGCACAGAAAGCATGCTGTGTACTGTGGAAGCACCTCTGACCAGGCATTTCTACCCCTTCGGCACGCTTCTGGTGGGCCGACACACTGTCATTCACGCTCCTCCAAACAGAGCCCATCATAACCGTGTTGGCTCTACCAACGCCATCATCATAGCTGCCTTACAGCAGAGTATGATGACAAACTAATGTCCATGGGTAATCCATCACTAATGACAGATGATCACACATCCTTCCAGCACAGGTCCTGATGTCCAAATAAAGGACTTCCATACTCATATGTGAATGTGTCCCTGGAGCATATGCCTTTCACTGATCCCGCATTACCCATGTGTCTTCCATATGGAGGTGGCAGAACACAAGAGGAGACTGCACAGGGTGGAATGTATGGATGAAGGGGGCCGGATATAGGGCTATGCAGGTGTACAGCCCAGTCCCCTTTCCTAAAATGTGTCGTACTCCTGTGTGGCACCAAACAAGGGGAGGTATCGGAAGAATAGGTGATCAATGAGCGGGAACAATGAATGTGTGCTAGGTGTCTGGATAGAGGGTACCAGCCTTTCAGCACACAACATATGGGCAACATATTCCAGAGCTCTGTGGAACAGCTGCACGTGGATGGGTGTCAGTGACAATCCACTAGCTGACACACATAACTGTACAGCAGCAGCTGCTTCCACGCTAGCTACTTGCAGTGATGAGGACGCCAGGGGGTTCAGACAGGGTGCCTAATTAATGTCTTGCACTCTCACAGTGTTGGAACCATTTGGGGGTGATAAGGCATGTTGGATTAACCGCACTGTCGCCCTCATACTGTACAGTACAATGGCACGCTGGCCTGGATGGTGAACAGTTGGGATGTTGTTAGGTCTGCACTCTGACCAGACCCCTCTCTCCACCCAGTCCGCCCACGATATATCGAAGGCCATCCCACCCAGCTTCGGTAAATGCCACATGCCGATGTACACATACAGCCTCCTTGTACTGTACCTTATAAGGGTGCACCCTTCAGGCAGCAGGCCACATGCCTGCACCCGGAGATGTCCTCCCCAAGGGGATATCAGGAGGGCCAAAGTAGCCATGAGCCCCTGCCATTCCCGGCTGCAGTGTGGTAATACCTGCCCCTTGGCCCAGCATAGGTGCATCCTTAACAATTGTGCCCCATGCGGCGCCACAGTTCTGTGGTCCAGGAGCTCCGTTAGCTGGATGCGCAGACGTTAAACAGGCTGAACGCTACACGCTGTATCCTCGGACACGGCAACCTGTCCTTCAGGAGGTGGAATGTGTCAGGGAAGCAAGCTGTGCCTAAGGGGGCCGACAAACAGCACTGCAGTGCTCAGTGTTGCGCCTGTCCTGTGAACCACTACATACACGGGCCACACAGTGGGCTGGACATCTAGGCAACACCTTACAGCATTATTGGCAAGAGATAGAAGGCTCTGAGATACCGGATGTCCACTTACACTGGCAGACCATCTGTCAGGGATTGTGTCCTCCACGGCCGCACAAACCTACACATAATGGAGTACAGAAGGGTGGGACACCCGGTGATATATACTGCCTCACACGTTGGGACTATGGCAATGCCTGACAGCCTATATGTGGACAAGACCCCTTTAGCTCACTGCCCAACTATGTGTTCCACAGGAGCAGCCGGACAGTGGTTTTCCCAGTCAGTGCTAACTGAGCTGTGTGCAACAATAGAGGGAATATGGGCCAGATATGGGCCTACATGTCCCTCTGAAAGAGATAGATGCACCCATAGCGCTCCATTGGGAGGGTATATGTCCCATTCACATGAAGTCCCTCAAGAAAGGCTTGCAGGTAGAGGAGCCTCAAGACAGAGTATGTAGAAGAACAGGATTGAGGTGGGTATATTATGTGATGGTGGCACAGGTCATACAGTATGTGCAAACACTAATATTCTGCTGATACTGATGTCTGAGCAACATTGGTTACCTGGAACCTGTTGAACAGCACACCTGTATGGAGGAAAGTCCACTGGGGTTCTGCAGCATGTTAATGTTTGTGGTTCTGTTAATAGTCATTAATGTATACCTAATATTTTTCAACACTGACAGATTCTTGTCAGTGGGCTGCACTGGTTGTCCAAACAACATGCACTATCAACAATGTCAGTAAACCTTGGAGAGTGGCCTGTATATCTGTGTCTGGTGAGGTAAGATATGTGAAGAGACTGTAGGACTGTGGACCACACAGTGTTGCCCATCACACAGTGTTCACATGTTGGACGTGGCGAACATTATAAAGGGTGCATGCACACCCCACAGCTGGGAGGCGGCACCGGAGGGATCGGTGTCATAATGGATGGTCACCACTTCCTGCAACCTTTGCCCTTTTCTGCCCATCCAATTATTATACTGGTAGTTAACACTGACTGCACAACAGCAGTCACCACATCTGTATGCACATGGACACCATATCGACACACTTAAGGCTGGTTGTACATGCCTTACACAGGTTTCACCATGTAAACGGGTATGACACATTAGCATTAATGTATTAACCTCTCCGTACGACTAGCAACAGCCTAGGAACCTGTCCGCTGACAGTCTGTGCAATTGTTTTAATACACGGCATGCAGATAGCTACATAACCCTTCCCATGTCTCACCTTTCAGTGGCACACAACATTAAGGCTAGGACAGTAACTATAGGAAACCTTCCCTGCCACACAAGCAATCCATGTACAGGTTGCCATGGTGGGGATGTACACTGATATATCAGTATTCACAGGGTACATGCTTAGCATGTGCAGATGAGAATGGCAAGACACTATTGTATGCCAATAGCACCTTCAAATTTAGCGTATGCATGATCCACCACTATAATGGATGTCCTGCATGGCACCAGAGGTTGGCAACCTGTCTGTCAGTCACACAGAGTTGGTGGAAGGCATCCTCCGTTTACCAGCACATGTGAGAGACTAATATAGGAAGCAAACTCGGTTAGTACCTTACCATCTGTTAGGTTCACATATGTGGCGTTTGTCAGGCCGAGATAGCTATAATACTGAACACTGGTAAGAAAGACGTGTCTTGAGTCATCACACCAACAGTGCCTGACATGAGCACTGCAATTTGAATAAACTGCTGCCCACCCCTTCCCCTTTCCACACAGATCATAAGAGCAGGCATATATCAGAATGCTCCCATACTGTGCATTCCTTGTACTGAGTAACAGTATCTCTTCTACTGTGAGGGACATGTTATGTACTCCCCTAATGTTTACTCTGCAGGATCCCCCTTAGCACTCTCATAGTACATGAACCTAACTGTAAGGTATGTCAATGGCAGGTGCAGATGTTGCTATACTGAACCTCAGACAGGGGGCAGTTATGAAACTCTGCATTGGTCCAACGTGTGATGCAGCATGCTAGGCATGGTGAGTATACAGCAAGGGCACATTAGGAACATAAAGAGGACACAAAAGGTGGCAGGTTAAACTGGAGATTTATTCCTGACAACATTGTGCAGGGTATAGTGAATTGTTAGATAAGCAATTTAACCATACATTAGACGTTCCTAGGTAGTCATTATCTGCAAGTACTAGATAGCTAATAGATCCAAAGTGGTCTAATTCCGTGATACGAGACAGCAGCGGCATGGCAGCAGGAGGAGGCCCAGGACGAGACAGCCCAAGTGCCATAAGGAGAATACTGCACACACATATGCAGGTAGTGGGTGTTATCAGTACTGGCAAAGCATGATTACCTCGGAACTGAGAAACAGGAAGTGGCAATCCCAATAGCTTGGATCCTGCAATACATAGATTACTGCTAGACAGTATACAATGTGTTGACTGGCATAGGCCCCAGGCGGTCCATGTTGAAAGAGTGCACTGAAAGGGAAGTGCCTGAGAGGCCCACCAGCAGAATGCCTGAGAGGCCCACCAGCAGAGTGAAAGTTCGGGCCCCAGGCAGTCCATGTTGAAAGAGTGCATTGAAAGGGAAGTGCCTCAGAGGCCCACCAGCAGAGTGAAAGTCCGGGCCCCAGGCAGTCCATGTTGAAAGAGTGCACTGAAAGGGAAGTGCCTGAGAGGCCAGCCAGCAGAGTGAAAGTCCAGCCAGCAGACAAGGTATCCCACAGTTCAGCATGTAGGCAGCAGGGGAACACATGAAGGGTGTGGCAAAAGCAGTGAAGGCACAGGATGATACAGCAGTGGCACGGCAGCAGGAGGAGGCCCAGGATGATACAGCAGCAGCACGGCAGCAGGAGGAGGCCCAGGACGAGACAGCAGTGGCATGGCAGCAGGAGAAGGCCCAGGACGATACAGCAGCGGCACGGCAGTAGGAGGAGGCCTAGGACAAGTCAAGCAGTGGCCCGGCAGCAGGAGGAGGCCCAGGATGAGACAGCAGTGACACGGCAGCAGGAGGAGGCCCAGGATGAGACAGCAGTGGCACTGCAGCAGGAGGAGGCCCAGGTCGAGACAGCAGGGAATGGCAACAGCAATGATGGCCTAGGACGAGACAGCAGCGGCATGGCAGCAGGAGGAGGCCCAGGACGAGACAGCCCAAGTGCCATGAGGCACAGAATGCACCCCACAACCAGCATTAACAGCCCTTGAGCACACAAGTCATCCCACAGCACACAGACAGATTTTGCAGCCCTTGAGAACAGAAAGCACCCCACAGCAGAGTGGTGCAGCGGATGCAGGTGGCACACAGCAGAGTGGCGCAGCGGATGCAGGTGGCACACAGCAGAGTGGCGCAGCAGATGCAGGTGGCACATCTGACCAGGAGGGTGGGAGGTAGCGCCACATCTGCTTTGCATGATGCATCTTCTTCCATCTCGATGGCAGTGCAACTCTGCGTGGAGCAGGCAGTGATGGTGTGGCTTCCATCTCGACAGCAGTGCAACTCTGCGGGGAGCAGGCAGTGAAGGCGTGGCTTCCATCTCAATGGCAGTGCAACTCTGCGGGGAGCAGGCAGTGATGGTGTGGCTTCCATCTCGACGGCAGTGCAACTCTGTGGGGAGCAGGCAGTGATGGCGTGGCTTCCATCTCGATGGCAGTGCAATTCTGCGGGGAGCAGGCAGTGATGGCATGGCTTCCATCGCGACGGCACTGCAACTCTGCGGGATGTACATCCCAGTGGTAGTTGGGAGTAACTGACCTACCCAGTTTTGGTGGTCTGATCGTCCCCTCAGGGCCCTTTGCCATGTCGTGTTGGTCCTGTGGGAGGAGGCATGTTCTTGGGGGGATGGCCCCTGCGGCCTCAGGACCCTGAGGGACTGGCTTGGGGTGTCAAGGTTGTGGAGGATGACACCTGCTTGTCCAGCATCCGCTGCAGGATTTGGAGCAGTATGGTGTTTAGTGTGCCAATCGCTGCAGTCATGCTGGTGAATGCCTGGATGGACGATGCAGTGTGGAGCTGGAAGTGGCGGGTCTGCTGTGTGACGGCTCTCCTCAGCCCACGCAGTTCCATCCAGATTAGCTCTGCCTGTGTGCCTGTGAATCAGTCCTCGGTCGGTCGGAAGGGTGTGGCTGCTGTAGCTGGTTGTGGTGCTGGTGGTGGGGGCAACTGGTGCTGGGGGATGTGCTATTGCTGCCACAGGTGCTGGTGCAGGGCTAAATGGAGACGCGACAGGGGTATCCTGAATAGGAGGACTCATCTCCAATACGAGTGGGCTGCTCGCATGCACAGTGGTAGGGGGGGGGGACGACTCCCACTCCAGACCTTCAAGGGCCTCGCTCAGGTTGAGGGGGCTGCCTTTGGCTGCTTCTGGGGTCCCAACTCTTCCTCCTCCTCCTCATCCGACCACTGTGTTATGGCATCCATCTGGAAGGGCCTCGTGAACATAGGTGGCCGCCTTGTCCCTGGTGGATCACGGCTGGTGCCTGGGCCTTCCCAGCTGGCATCTGACCTCTGCTGCCTGGGACCAGAGTGCTCTGTAGAAGATGGGGGACAAAGGATAGACAGCTTCAGTACCACATCATTTGGTTGAATTTCAGTAGCATGACACAGGGACACATATTCCTTGACCACCATGTCAGTCTTCTTATAAAGCTATGTTGTTTCTCTGTACCTAATGGCCTGTGGCCTGGGGAATGGGGGGGAGGGTCAGTACTGTTGAGGAGAGCACATGTGGAATTTAAACACAAAACAGTTCTAGGCATTTCAGTTACACTCCCACTGCTAGTCTCAGTCTGTGCCCTGGGGGATGGGGGGAGGCTCAGCACTGTTGAGGAGAGCACATGGGGAATTTAAACACAAAACAGGTGTAAACATTGTGTATGAACCTTGAACAGGACAGCAAAGGACCTTGTCGGGGGTACAGGCCAAATTACCATCTTCGAGGTGGGATGTATCAAGTCGTGGATCTAACCCCTCAAACACGTCTGGTCCCAGCCGCTGCATCAGACACCTCTCCATGTCCATGAAGTGGATTGGGCAAGGGGCCGTTCCTCCTGTCTCCCGCAGGTACTGGTTCCACTCCGCTATTTTCAGCTTCAGCTGGGCCTTGATGTCCCTATAACAGTGGGACACCTGCTCCCCGGTGCGAGGTATCCCACTTTGGCGCCTGATGTCTGCTGCAATGCTGGCCCATAGCTATGCCTTGGCTACCTTGGACGTCTTCACTGCCAGGTTGCCAAAGAGATGGGCATAGTGGCGGAGGACACCTTCGATCAGACAATCATTTTCCTCCTGGCTGAAGCATATAGCACGCTGCCTGACCCTTGCCTGGCTGCCTGGTTGGGGTGCCACTTCCGGAGGGGTCTCCTCCCTCCCCTCACTCTCTGACCCACCGGATTCCCCACTCTCTTCCACCCCCACCTGACCCTGCACTTCCAGCTCCCTTCCCCTCTGCCTTGGCTGTCTAGCCCTACCTCTTTACACCATTCTTTCCTGCCTCACCCTTTCCCCCTCCCCCACCCTCCTATCACTTCCCTCCTGCCTATCCCTCCCACTACCCCTGTCCCTGCTTCTACTCCTCATACCCCTACCACTAGGTCCCTCTTCCTCCCTCTCCCTCTCCCTCCTCCTCTCCCTACTCTCAACTCCCCTCTTCTGTCCTCTCCTCCCACTCCTGTCACACTCCATCCTCCACCACACTCCTCCTTGCCACCACCACCACCACACTCCTCCTCCTCACTATCACCACCACCACACTCCACCTCCTCACCATAACCACCACCACCACACTCCTCTTCCTCCACACAGATAAAGACAAACAGTTAACAGACCAGCTTTCACTCCAACAGATATGACAAAAGACACAGGTTAAGGGAAACAGATGACAACACTAAAGAAAGCAAGACACTGCACTCAGTAATCAAATATAATAACTCAAACTTCTACGACTCCAAACTCCTATCTCCACTCCAAAACTCCTTCCAAACACTCAAAGGAGGAGGGGCAGGAAGTGACCTTTTATACATGTCACATTATCGCGGGATGCGGTATTTAGTTTCACTTTTTACCGCTGACCGCAAAAAGATCGCACAGCATGCTGATTTCATTCCCCAGTGTGTGATTTCACTGCGAATCGCGAAAACATATTCGCGATTCGCGTAAAATTCGCAAACCACAAAAAATTTGCAGCATTGCGAAAAGTGCCTCATTTGCATGGGAACACCCCTTTTACTAACGCATGCGTTCCCCATGCGTTACACATGTGAAATTGGTAAATAAGGCCCCCAAGTGTCCAGACATTTACTTAGAAACATATTTTTCACTGAACTGACACATAAATTCATTCATTCACAAATAACACCAAGACAGACAACACTTAACACATATTTAAGCTCAAAAATTAAATCAAAAAGTGTTTGGGAAATATTTGGATCAATCCAGGATAAAACAAAAATCAGATTTAAAATAAATCTGTTTAAAAATAAAAAGAAAGTAAACTGGGGAAAATGTGGAAAAATGTCAGCTTCACATCTTTCATGGCAGGAAAGCTGTCAATCTGGAAAATATAAAATCTGGCATACGACAAAATTAAAGTAATGGTTACAGTGAAATAAACATTCTGATAGTCATGAAGTTACTTTCTTGTCTCTATTGTTATGCCCCTAGGAGGCGCTACCACTAGTCATGGCATAGATTAATACTCAGCTTTAGTTTTTAAACAGCAAATCATTGTTAGTGCATGTTTGTAATTTTGACATAAAGGCAATTTCATAGAATCAATTTGGATTTGCAAGAAAAAGGCTTAGGGGATGTTTTAGGTATACGGGTGTGATGACCAAATCTTTAATGCTTTGTCACTGTAAATGAAATTAAACATTCTTGCTAAATCAAGGTTATTATTAGTCTCAATATCTTTAAATTCTTCATGAATCTGTTTCTAAACTTAAAGGATTGATTCATTAAATGGAGTTCTATTTTTCTTTTCCGTTTGTCTTCTCTTGAGAAAACACTTCTATGCATTCCCATTCCCCCCCCCCCCCACTCACCCCCCTTCTCTCAGCTGCTAAGATTCTGCTACTAACCCTTTAACTGGCAGTGTCCTTTCAAGTTTTAAACTTTACCAACACAGTTAACTCTATACAGGCAAATGAACTAGTATCACTTCTGAATAAGCTTTCTTTAAGTCTGCTGGACAAGTGGCCAAAGAAAATATTTTACTTGCTCTCTGATCTCGTAAGGGGGAGGGGAGAAACTTTGGGGAGAAAACACTGCCTGATAATTAGTAATGCTTGTAACTTTCAATTCACAAACTAATGCTTTAAACTTCATGTGGAAACAAGTGCTAGGGAACTGAGGAATTCTGAACCTTGTGACATAATAAATTTAAATGTAGAATGCTTTAGAAAGAAACAAATTACCAACTTTAAGCTACTATGTAACAGTTAGTAATGAAACAAAAATTCAGCAAAAAGTAAATGAAAATAAAGGACGGATTACACATGCATCTAAGATAAGCACCTCAATAACCTAAAATTAATCAAAGCAAATTGTTGCTGAATATGGTCATAAATAAAAGCTTTACGTTTGCTTCACGCTTTAACTCTAAAGCAAACTGCCTGCTCTGGGCTCTTGTTTTTTTTCTCTGCTACTGAGATAAGTGAATTCCTAAGGGTGGGGTATGCTAGGGCTAGATTAACAGCTCCTGCAGCTATGAAGGAAAAAAAAAACCCTCTCCTCTCACTCTAATCCTACCATTAAATCTTAAGGGCTTTCGGCGGGAGACAAAGCACTCCCTTCTCCTCATCCCCAGAGTTTTAGCAGTACCTTACTTGTCCGCCTATGACATTCACAGGAAAAAAATCCTCGTTGTCCACAGCTCCAACAAGTCAATTTGGGGTCTCTCCTCTGAGGTGATATCCAAAAGTGCCAAGTTCTTTACCTGCCTCACACACAGGGCAGGGACTATTTTAGTTGTTACCTTTCTTACCTCACAAGAAGTTCCCAATTTACTGCCTGAGGCCCGTAGCACTCAGGGATTTCTCTGCATGGGCTGGCTTGTTATAGAAAAACACTCACAGCCTTTATATTTCTCAATAATACTCTATTATAGGAAACAAAGAAAAGCCAGAAGAATAATACAAGAAAGATACAAGTTTCTTGAGAGTGGCTTGGAGCGTCTAACTGTGACGTACTACCAACGCCTGCTCAACATTTAAGCGAGAGGCTGCAGATTACAACACTAGAGCAATAATCTTGATGATATTGTCATTTGTTGGGTAATTAAATGTTGGATAATAAGTTTGTCGACAGTTTGTTTGTTAGATTTATTGAGTGAGTTGAGTCTCCTCTCTCCTTTGTTTGTGATTAATTTAGGAGAGGCAGTTGCTTCATATTGTTTGATTAACCAACTTTTAAGCTATACATTACATCCTTTTAAGCCATACATTACTACTATTTACAAAGCCATCCATCAATACTCTCCGCTTAACCTTCACATTCCATTCAAAAAATATACTTCCTCCAGACCCATCAGAGAATCCTACAGAGAATCCCTACAAGTTCCAAACGCCAAATCCACTCGGCACATAACCGCCAGAGACAGAGCTTTCTCCACGGCAGTACCGACATTATGGAATTCCATCCCACCAGACTTGCGACAGGAACCCTGCCTTCCTACTTTTAGGAAACGTCTCAAAACGTGGCTATTTATAAAAGCCTTTCCAGACACCAACTGAACCCTAATTCACCATTAACTATCGCTTAGACTTTTCTCAATATGATATTTAATAAACACTTTAACAGAACAATTCATTAATATTGCAAATGCTGTAACTTAGTTCTCAACATTAATTGGCAATTTTGTTCCCTATGTTTAAATCCTAGCTACTTTTCACTGCTCCAAGTTGTGTAATTCCCTTGTTTTATTGTAACTCCAACCTCCTGTCAGCACCTTGTTAATGTTTTATTATTATTATTATTATTATTATTTATTATTATTATCTCATTAGTACTTTTTTCCTTCAACTTTTGTAAATTGTAAACCGGTATGATGCGATTTCCATCGCGAATGCGGGTATAGAAGAACAAAATAAATAAATAAATAAATCCTTATATACCAATATATTGCTGACAATGTTTTTTTCTTTCTTTTTTTTTTTCTTTATACTCGGAAGCCTCTCTTATTTGGAATGGGAACCTTTACCTAAACTAATGATGTCAAAGTACCATTATCTGGTATACTCCCCCCATTCTGTGTTCAGTTACTAGGCCTTGAGCTGGAGACAGTTCTCTACACAAACTGCTTCTGTTTCTCATCCAAGGTCTGTTTTGCCTGCTCATAAAGGCAAAATATATTCTTTTCTCTTGTGCAAAACTGTTCCATTAATTTCATTATTTAATTATTTAATCCAGGTAATCATCATTTCCCGCTGCAGGCCTTTGCCTCACGGCAGAGATGCCACTGCCGACTTCCTCCGTGCAGGGCCCTTGTCGTGTATACGCGCCCTCCCCCTTTCTTAAAGAGCCCGCGGCATGCCAAGACTTCCGGCTCCTCCAGATGATGTCAACCCTGGGGAACTATATAAGGTGGCTCCTGACACTCAGGGCTCGCCTTAGCAACTCTTCCTTCCCTGGGTTACTTGCTCCTCGGCTCACCTGACCACTGTCTTGTCTGCTGACTGGAATTGATCACTGCCTGCCTGACTACCCTGACCTCTCCAAGCCTGACCTCTGCCTGCCTGACTATGCTGACCTCTCCAAGCCTGACCTCTGCCTGCCTGACTACCCATCATCTCTCCGGAAGACTCTACGAGGCGCACCTAAGTCCAGGTGGTCTGGGTACCCAAGGGCTCAACCTGCGGAAACCTCGATTGCTATTGGCGTAGCTCCTACTGGCATCTGTCTCCTCTTGTGCTCCGCCTCCTGGTGGCAGGTTCCCTCTGAGATCTCCCCAAAGGGCTGTACCAACTCTGTGCCAGGCCAAGGGTCCACCTCCAGCGCAACAGATTGCTAAAGCCATGGACTCGGTGGAGTCTTCCGCCCTGCAGACCATTTCTGGTTTGGTGCCCAAGATACTGAAGCAGCAACGATGTCTTGAGGCCCTGTCTTCCTCTGTGGAGCATCTACACATCCAACTGGATTCCTACCCTGGGATCATTCAGAAGCTCCAGTCAACTATGGAACAGGTGGTAGTGGACATGAACCGCTTTGCTACCTGACAAGACTTCCTGAACCAGATAAACGTCCCATTACCTTCTTTGGCGGCCCCCGTACCACTGGCACCCAGCCCTGGCCGGGCAGTCATTTCCTTACCAGCGCCAACTCTCTACTTGATAAACCCTAAACAATGTTGGGGTTTTTTAAACTAATGTCAAATGTACTTCACCCTTCAGTCGGTGCTTTTTCCTGATGACCGGGTCAAGACGACGTTCATTCTGTCCCTATTGGATGGCAAAGCCCTGGCATGGGCCTCCTCACTGTGGGAATGTGCCGATCCTCTACTGGCAAACCTTCCACAGTTTATACTCACCTTCAAGCAAGTTTTTGAAGAACCAGGAAGACTCCATACCATGGGTGCCGATCTTTTCCACCTACATCAAGGGTCCCGCACCCTGAACGATTATGCAATAGAATTCAAACCCTGGCATCGGAGCTAAACTGGCAGGGGGTCAGTTTGCACGCCATTTTTTTTAGAGGGGCTCACTCCATGAATAAAATATGAATTAGCAGCCCATGAGCTGCTTACCTCCCTGGAGGGGCTTATTGATCTCACTGGAAAGATTGATCGCCAGCTTCAAGAGCAGGCCAGGGAGAAGGGTTCCTTTCAGCGGAGCCATGTCAAGGAATCTCTCTTCTCAAGTGATAATATCAACTTACCCGCGAAGGAACCAATGCAACTCAGCTATGGCCATCTCACTGCAGCTGAGAGATCCCATCACCTACAGGGTGGCCTGTGCTTCTATTGTGGGAATTTGACACACTCATTATCTCAGTGCCCGGAGAGGAGGGAACAAATTTCACCTCAGGGAATGCCAGAGAAGGTAATTCTTGGTCTGTCTATTCCTACAAAGCCCTTGCTCTGATTTCTGGCCTCCTTGGAACTTGCCTCCACCAGCTTTTCCACTCAGGTATTAGTGGACTCCTGTGCTGGTGCAAACTTTATTCAACAGGACCTCGTTGATCAATACTCAATTCCCACATGTCCTCTGACTTCTCCAGTAATGCTCTCCTCGGTTCATAGCGACATTCTTCTGGGTATGGTGACTCGATCGCCCTCTTATCATGAAGATTGAACCGGATCACACGGAGCTTATCTCCTTTTTTATCCTATCCACAGCAGTGAGCCCGGTAATCCTGGGTTTATCTTGGCTGCAGAGACATCAACCACACCTTGATTGGGCCACTGGCGCCCGGTTCATTGGGGTCCACAATGTTCAGGATCTTGTTTGAAATTGATGCAATCGATGGTGGCTACTGTTCTTCCCAAACCTCTCTTTCCTGGGAGAAGGTCACAGGAGACTCAAACTTGACCCTCCTCTCTTCAGAGGAACATCTTAGAAGCAGTCTTCAGCCATCTTCAGGAACAGCTGATACAAAAGATGTCCGAGATTGAGACGCTCAAAAAGGGGCACAAGCTGTCAGAAGATGTGGAGAAAGTAGATAGAATAGAGTCTAATATATAGGTGGGCTTAAAATGGATTTAGACAAGTCATTTGAAGTAAAGCCTATAAACAATAGTTAGATATGTAACCTTGGGAAAGCCAAAGCTTATCCCTGGTTATAAGCAAGAAGGATTGGATCTATTTTTTGGGATTTTGCCAGTTACCTGTGACGTGGATTAATCACTGTCAAAGATAGGATGCTGAGCTTGATGGACCATTTTATTCAGGGATTTTCTGGAACATGCCCTGGTATCTCAGGGGTATCCAAATGTTTTCACTGCAGTTTCCTCATCTTGAGACTGGAGGTATCAGGCCCCTTCATCACAATTAGATTGCCACGAAAAAACGTGTATACCTTGAAACCTTGGGAGATACAGTATTTATGCATGTGCTGAGTTTGCTGTACATGTAGAAGTTCTGAGAGTAATAAACAGGGTAACTTTAGAAAAGTCCTCTTTTCCCCTATGATTATACAATTTTTTGAAGGAAAGGCTGAGTAAAGTTCACTGTTCAGAGATGGTTTATTAAAAATGTGAAAATATTTGGTGAACCAGTGCCTTAATGATAATCAGGCCGATTCAGTAAAAGTTGCGGGAAAGCGAGCGAGTGCCTGCTCTCCCAGCGCGCGCACAGGCCACTCTCCTGTGCGCGAGATTCAGGGGGGAAGAATATGCTAATGATGGCCCGCGGTAAAAAGAGACGCTAGGGACACTAGCATGTCCTTTTTGACAGGAGCGGCGGCTGTCGCTCAATTTTGCCAGCGTCGGTTCTCGGTCCCGCTGACAGCTACGGGTTCGTAAAATGGATGCCGGCATAATTGAGCGTCCATCTTCCGACCCGCTGGCTGCCGGCCGATATAATTTTTTTTTTTTCATTTTAATTTTTTTTTAATTTTGGGGCCTCCGACAATTTCGCTATGATATTAAGTCGGAGGATGTACAGAAAAGTAGTTTTTTCTGCTTTTCTGTACACTTCCCCAGAGCCGGCAGAAATTAACGCCAGCCTTTGGGCAGGCGTTAAGTTCTGAAAGTAAAATGTACGACTTGGCTGCACATTTTACTTTCTGTATCGCGTGGGAATAACTAATAGGGCCATCAACATGCATTTGCATGTTGCGGGCACTATTAGTTTCGGGGGGGGGGGGTTGGATGCGCGTTTTTGATGTGCTATTACCCCTTACTGTATAAGGGGTAAAGCTAGCACGTGGAAAACTCACTTCCAAATGTACTGTATCAGCCCGAATGTTTTTAATCTGATGAGCACAAAAAGATATTTTAGTGTCTTGTTCTAGAATATAATTTGTAATCATAACCCTTCAATTAAATTATTTGTTACCAGCTATATTGCAGGCCATGGGAGAACCAACTCTGAATAGAAGGGCTTGTTTTTCTATTAGGTAAACTAAGTACCTAGGGTACCTTATAGTTTTATTTTTTGTTTTTAGGAATGGGGTAGTAAAAACCTGCAGGTGCTGCCTACTCCCTTTTAAGGCATGACACAAGAAAGAATGGACATGATGCTGTTTGGATATGGGAGGGGAGAGAGAGACAGGAAGCTGGGTGGGTGGGAGAGTTGTAGAGCGAGGATGTGAAATGAATGAAGAGAGGGAAGGTGTTGGGCAGATGGTGGGGTAGAGAGACAGAGAAAGGATTTGTGTCAGATAGAAGGTAGAAAGGGAGGATGCACTGTAAAAAAAAGAAATTGGGCTGCTGCAGCCGTGCTGAACAGGGAGTGAAGTAGAGAAGGAGGAGGTTGCTGGGTGGGGGGAAGGAGCGATGCTGGTTAAGGTGATAGAAAAAAGAGATTCCAGACACAGTGGACATGGGGAAAAGGGAGGTGATGCAGGACATTGCAGAAGATGATAGGAGTGTGAGAGGTGGATGCTGAGTGTGGGGAATTCCATGCTAGAGCACCAGGTGAAGGATGCAAGATTGAAGGTTCACCTAGGGCATCCCAAAACCTTGCACTGGCCCTGGTTGTTGAAGTAATATGATTTCCCTGCTTAGAGATGGGAAAAAAGCTGTATGGGGTACATTTGGTACTAGAAAGGGAAAATATATTACTGGTTCTCAGTAAACACAATATTATTAACTATCTTTGCATACTGATGCTATGTAACATTTCAAAAGATTTACCTCCTTGAGAAAACATGGTTTCTCTTACTTTGGTGTGACATTCTTTATATCCTGTGGTTTATCCTTTTGGTCTGTGTTTGTAAAAGAAAAAAGGAGGAAATAGAAATAAATATCTTTTCCCGAGCTTAAAGTAATAAAAATGCTTGTCTCATACAGAGACCAATCGGTGTTCAGAGACCATTAGTTAACTGATATCTGTTGTGATCTCTGAACACCGGCTGCTCTCTGTACGAGACCAGCATTTTGATGAGCTTCTACGCTTTTCTCTGCTTTATATGTGCTTTTGAGAATTCTTGAGCTTCCTGAGATCTTTTTGGTCTCTTTATTACAAGGTGTTAGTATCTAGTTTCCCTGGTAGGAAAGTTTCTTATTATTTCCGTCAAAATGAACCATTTCATAAATATAAATTCATATCAAGGCAAAGAAAAAAAAAAGCAGCATGTATATTTGTTGGTAGGTTGGAGGCCTAAATTATAGAATGGTGTTCCAATATCACAGTCTGCAGAATCTGCTACCTTCATACGTCCCGAGGAACAAAGTATATCTAACCTCTTCCTTGCATAACAATTTCAAAAGTATACTATACTGGTCCTACTTTTACTTTTAACTCTAATTTTCTCTGTATTCTGTCTCAATTGTCTTAAACAACTGAGTTGTTTATGTTTATAAAAAGCTTCAGAATACCTCACTTTGCAAATCACTACATCAACTAATGTTCAATTTTCACTTCCATGTTTGTAAAATACAATTATAACCCACACATTTTTTTAAGAATTATCAGCAAGTACATGATATATATATATGAAAACAGCATAAATTATAAGGATAATTCCTAAGATTAGCAAACTCTTACCAATTTTTAAATTTTCCAAATTTACTTTTACAAAAAAAAAAAAGTATGTATTTTATTTATTCAAAATTGCTTATATACTACCTTCAAAATACTCAGTGGTTTACAATAAAACAGTCATAAAACAATAGTAAAATAAATTTTAAAAAATTACAATAACCAAATTAGATTGGGAACTTTTTAATCTTTACCTAATATATAATCATCAGTATGCTCCAGGGTTTCCTAAATCTGTCCTAGGGATCCCACAGCCAGTTGGGTGTTTAGTATATCCACAATGAATATGCATAAGATAAATGTGTATTCCATGGAGCCTCAGAATTTGCAAATATATCTTATGCATATTCATTGTGGATATCCTGAAAAACTGATTGGCTGTGGGATCCCCAGGAGAGGTTTGGGAAGTCCTGGTATATTTTCTTCTTTTCAGGTTTCTGGTTTATTGCTGCCTTATATGTTATACACATGCTGCATTTTGAGTACCTTATTACAAAACTAGTTGAATTTTAAATAGAAGTTTGAAAAGCAATTTTACTTTTTTTGTGAGCAGGTTTGTATTTTTGTGTTAAATAAACTGAGGCTGATATTCATCAGGTTGATGAGCTGGGAAATTACCCAGGTAACTTTACCTGGATATTAAATGGAATATAGCCACATAAGTTTTTTGCTGAATATTCTCAGATAAAGCTATCTGGGTAACTTTAGTACAACCATTTTTTGTACCAGACTTAGTTAACTTTAGATGGATAGCATGGAATATCAGCACTCAAGAGTTAAATCTGGAGCATATCCCAAGAAAGACTCCATGACTGCCTCTTTATATCTAGCTAAATTTAGTGTGGCTAATGATTCATCCAGATAAGGGAATGGAAGGAAATCTTTTAATCTTGGTGGTGTCTGGGTAAATTCAAAAGTTATGAATGAGCATACTTTCCCTTAGATGCTTTTGGGGTGGGCAATTTTCAAAAATAATTTTACCTTAGTAAAACATATACATGACATTTGATAATTGTCCTTCATATATCCAATTAAGCATTTTACAGTACAGTTCTATGGGGTAGATAGTGAGGTCATTATAATTATGGAAATTATGAAAATTTGAGGGTAATGGGCCTGAAACTGAAGGAGGAGGGGCACCAGAAAGAAAGTTAATCTAGTATGCCTAATACTATTCCACTGAACCTGCTGTCAGAATCATTGTTGTAATCCTAGTGACATGAATCTTCCTTTTTAACTACCTTTGGGATTGTTTTCCCTATTTTATATCATGCTCATCCCTTCATCTAGTCTGGTCATTCCAGCAATTATCCTAAGCTAGGACAATTCACCAGAGATCCTTCCATAACCCAATGGGCCCTAAATCCAGTCACTACATGTCATGTCTAAGTAATAACCATGATGCCCCATGTCCTGGTGATGTGAACACTGTCTCCATAGTGTCTTTATGCTCAACTGACATGGGGATGGACAATGAAAGACCTGTCTTGTGAATCAAACCAGGGATTTTCCATATAGCATTGCTATTGAGCTTCCAGGCAAGTCTAAGATGATGTTTTTAATAGCTATTCTCTCAGGTATGCAATCCACAATGAATCCAAAAAAACAAAATCCTGCTATGTATATGTGTGGGTCAAGAATATGTTGTTTCTCAAAGTGACCTCATGTAAGTGCCCAGAGAGCTACAGGCTCAAAAAACTTTAGGGAGCGTTAGGCCTTTTTAATCATTGGTCACTGAGAGTTTTTAATGAGTGCTCCCAACGGAAGCTAAAACATGTTAGAAGATACTTCAACTAATGAAGTTATCATGAAAAACACTTATTTTGTAGAGTATGTTGAAATGCCCTCCAGTCCAAGTTTTGCTGGTAGTGGCCCAAAAATGCAGTCCATATGTAAATGAGAAGCCCGGCTAAATAGGGTGATCCGACGATGTCCGACACTGCGGTGTTTCGGAGAAACCTCGTTTTTCAGGGAGTCGGATGGTTTTTCTTGCCGGCACAAGGATTCATGAAAACGTTCTTATGTCACTGCGACCGTGTGTTTCAATAAGCATTGCGTGATGCCGAGAGGCTGCCTGCTGCCCCGCCGTGAACAGTCTGTCAGTGAGAAACAACATATTCTTAACCCACACATATACACAGCAGGATCTTGTTTTTTGTATTATCAGTGTTGTGAGCCTACCCGCAAGGAGCGCGGGCAGGCTCTTACCTTCTCGCAGCCAGTCGGGCTGCAGACACTGCTGCTTCTCTTTCTCTGAATCAGCTGGGGCCGTCCCCGCAGCTGTTGCCATGCGGCCGGCTCCTCTGCTCCTGTTTCTGCCTTCCCCGACGTGCTGCTGCGATCCTGGGACCTTCAGCCAGCAGGGAGGTCGTCCTGCTAGTGCCTGCAGCCTGCTACAGCTCTCTACTCTGCCTGCAGTCTTACCTCTCCTCCTGGGGCTGTCTTCACGGCATGGTGCCGTTCCTGCAGTCAGCCCTTCTCCTGCTTCCTGCTTCAGTCCTTGCAGCTCTCTGTTCTCCCTGCCAGTGCCTGCAGCCAGCCTTACCTCTCTCTGCTTCTTCCTGCTTCAGTCCTTGCAGCTGGGAGCTGCTCCAGTGACCTGCCTTCACCCAGCTCCAGCCCAGGGCTGCTCCACTGCTTCCCTGGGCCTTCCACGTGGCTGAGGATGCCACCAGCTTCCAGCTCTTCTCTCCAGCTCCCTAGGGCGCGGGCGCGCGCCTCTCTGCTCCTCTTCAAGGGCCAGCCAGGAGTGGCCCCCTGCTGACCCCTCCTTGGGCGTTGTCCACCTAAGCTCTACTAAAGGGCTCAGCGTTCAGTCTGTCTTTGCCTTCGCAAGGAGTTGGTCACTCCTGAGATCCTTCGCTCCAGGAAGTCGTCCGTGTTCCAGCACTTCTGCAAGGTCCTATGTTTCTTGTTCTCTGTCAGAGCTCCTCGTCCAGTCCTGATGTCTGCCTGCTGTTCCAGTCCCAAGGTCTGTCTCTCGATCCAGTACTTGTGTTCCAGTCCTGATGTTCCTGCTGTTCCAGATGTCCATGTTCCAGCCTTGAGGTGTGTCTCCTGTTCCAGTATCTGTGTTCCAGTCCTGATGTTCCTGCTGTTCCAGATGTCCTTGTTCCAGCCCTGAGGTCCGTCTTAATCCTTGTTCCTGATCCTGATGCTTCAACCTGCCTTGAGCTACCAGGAGTGCAGTGTATCCTTGCCTTGAGCTGCCAGGAGTGCAGCGTATCCTTGCCTTGAGCTGCCAGGAGTGCAGCAAACCTGCTTCCTCTTTCCTGTGCTCTCCCGCTCTCAGCGTGGTCCGCGACCAGCCTTCCAGGGCTGTGTAGGGTGCGCATGGGACAGGGTGGTCCGCGACTCAGTCCCGCGGGTGGTCTGAGTAGGGCGCCCTGAGGGACAGTGCCCATGTCTTCCTTCAGCCCTCGTTCCTGAGTCAACCTCTGTACACACAGTACCTCATCCTGAGTCCACATCTGGGCCTGAGTCCACCTCTGTGCATCCAGTACCTCGTCCTGAGTCCACGTCTGTGCCTAGTCCACGTCTATGCATCCTGCACCTCGTTCCTGAGTCCACGTCTATGCCTGAGTCTACGTCATTCCTGAGTCTCGTCTGAATCCATGTTCCAGTCTTCGCTGCCCTGGCCTCCATCTGGCCTGCCGCTTTGTGCCGTACCCTGCGGCAGGTCCGAAAGGGCTGGGAACGGTCGGAGGACTGTTCACAAGACCAACATTGCGTTGTTGGGTCTTCCGAAGCGTGCAGGTCCGGAGGAGGGCCTATCTTCCAGTCATCACTCCAGCCTTGCTTCCGACCAGCCCATGCTTGGGCATGCCACGCCTCCCGCGGCACCTCCTCTGAGTTCCTCTGGGGTCGAGCCGCGGCCCAAGGACACACACATCTCCCAGGAGTGGGATCGCTCTCCTAGTGCTCCACAACAATCAGTGGTTTCCTGACTGCTTTGGATATTTTTTATCTATTATATCCACAATTAACCAGCATAATAATTTTGGAATACACTGTGCAGTACTGCAAGCAAACCACCATTCACTCCATTCTGTATATCTACAGGTTCCTGAGAGAAGCAGGGCTTTTGGGGCAACAGACTCACAGTTTTTGACACCTGTTTGGATTATTGCAAAGCTTGATGGTAAAAATTGGGTTAGACGTGTGAGTAATTGAATAGAGAGAGAGAGAGCAGGGAGAAGGCTGTGTTAGATTAGGTATTGGATTGTGTAAACCCATCTACTGAGGGTAGTAAAGAAACTTTAGGGCAACATACAAAGAGCAACAGTTGCAACCCTAAAATTGCAGTGGTATAATTTCATTGAACTACCAAAAATTAGAGATGTGAATCGTGTGATCGATTGTCTTAACGATCGATTTCGGCTGGGGGGGGGGGAGGGAATCAGATCGTCGCGGTTTTGTTTTTGTAAATATTGTGTAAATCGTAAATCGGGGGAGGGCGGGAAAACCGGCACACTAAAACATCCCTAAAACCCACCCCGACCCTATAAAATAAATCCCCCACCCTCCCGAACCCCCCCAAAATGCCTTAAATTACCTGGGGTCCAGAGTGGGGGTCCCGGTGTGATCTTTTACTCTCGGGCCTGCGGTGCATTGTAGAAATGGCGCCAGCGCTACCTTTGCCCTGTCGTATGACAGGGCAAAGGTAGCGCCGGCGCCATTTTGTTTTTTGTCCCCCGACGTCAGGAGCGTAGGAGATCGCTCCCGGACCCCCGCTGGACCCCCAGGGACTTTTGGCCAGCTTGGGGGGGCCTCCTGACCCCCACAAGACTTGCCAAAAGTCCAGCGGGTGTCCGGAACGACCTCCTGCAGTCGAATCGTGTTGCCGTACGGCCGGCGCCATTTTGCACAAAATGGCGCCGGCGCTACCTTTGCCCTGTCACAGGGCAAAGGTAGCGCCGGCGCCATTTCTACAACACACCGCAGGCCCGAGAGTAAAAGATCACACCGGGACCCCCGCTCTGGACCCCAGGTAATTTAAGGCATTTTGGTGGGGTTCGGGAGGGTGGGGGATTTATTTTAAAGGGTCGGGGTGGGTTTTAGGGTTGTTTTATTGTGCCGGTTTTTCCGCCCTCCCCCTTCCCCTCCCCTTCCCCCGATTTACGATTTTTGACGATAAATCGGGGGAATTCCTATTGTATCGCGCTTCTAACGATTTTTGACGATTTAAAATATATTGGACGATATTTTAAATCGTCAAAAAACGATTCACATCCCTACCAAAAATGCATAAGTGTAACCTGCATGAAGTGGTAGCTACAACCTTAAAAAATAGTAAGGTAATCTGCATGGAGCAGCAGTTTCAATACAAAACAACAATGATATTTTTGCATCGTAGGGCTGTTCAATCATTTGAAATAAATGGGTATTATGTAGCAAATTAGTTCATTTTTTATTTGATTCATTGTTTCCAAAACAAAGGGATACTGAACCTGAAAACATCAAAAAAATGGTGTATTATATTTGGATACGTTATAGTTTATAGGGTTAGGGAAACTGCATTCTTTTTCTCTTCGAGGCAAATAGAGCTGTTTAGGAAGAAACTAGGAAGAAGCATGACTAACCAGCTTATCCTAGCTTATTTTTTTTAACTGGAACTGAAAGAGAATATGAAAAGAAGCTTGCCATGAAAGCAAAATTGATAATAAAAACTTTTTCAGGTGAATTTGAATCAAAAAGCCTGTAAATGAGTCAGTTGGACGATTAGATGGTCAAGGGGCAAAAGTGGCATATAGGGGCATGTAGGGAAGATGAGACTGTAGTGGAGATACTAAATAAAATATTTGCTTCAGTCTTTACTGTGGAAAATTAAAGGACTTATGCCAGAAATGATATTTACAGGTGACAATTTAGAGGAACTGAACAAATCTCAGTGAACCTGGAAAATGTAATTAAGCAAATTGACAAATGAAAGGGTAATAAATCACCTGGACTACATGATATACATCCCAGAGTGCTGAATGAACAGAAAAATAAAATAGCTAACCTACTATTAGTAATTTGTAAACTATATCCTTAGAATCATCTATTGTAGCTAAAGATTGCAGGGCTGCTAACATAATGCCAATTTCTTAAAAGGTTTCCAGGAATAATCCAGGAAACTCAGGTCAGTGAGCCTAGCATCAGTGCTGGGCAAAATGGTAGAAACTACCAGAAAGAATAAAATAATTTAATGGAACAAAGCAATCATTGGTTTAGCAAAAGAAGTCTTGCGTTAACAATCTGCCACACTTTTTTAAAGGCCTAATGCTGGACCCAGCCTGAAGCCAGGTTCTGTCCGCAAGGTACAGGCCTAGATTTGGCCTAAAGCAAGGTCCTGTTGTCAAGGGCTAGATCTGTCATCAGGGCCTGGCCCGAGGTCAGGTCCCTTTGCCAAGGCTTAGACTCAATGTCAGTCCCCACCTGATGCAGGTTCCCATTGCCAAGACCAGGCCTGATGCTGGGGCCAGGTCTGAGGCTCAATCATGTTGCCAAGGCTTAGGCACAATGCTGGGGCCATACTTGAGGCTGTGTTCCATCACCAAAGCCCACATCTAGGCCTATGCCCAGAGGCAGAGAACCAGGCCTTCTGACACTGTCTTTCTTCTTGGATCATAGAAAAATGACATCATTTGCTGGAAGGACACCATTGTGGAAGGGTTCATATTGATTTAGAGTCACACATTTCAATGGCCATACATCAAAATAGTGCCAAATGCTCAGGAGGAAGACACCATAATGGTGTTACTGTGGCAGGGCCTTCCAGTGGTTTGTGGAAATCTAAGAAACAAGGAGATGTTGCAAAGCTTTGTCCTGGGCTTTTTGTCCTAAACCTAGGCCTAATCCTGGGCCTTGGTGACAGGACCTGGCCTTGGGCTCAGCCCCAGAGTCACACATGGATTGTGCCTTGATGATGGGTCTGGGCCTTGGGCTGGGCCCTGACTTTAGTCATAGACCTTAGCAAAGGGACCCAGTCTCAGTCTGGGCTAAGGTACTGTGCCTGAACCTAGACCTGGACCACATCAATGGAACTCAAACCCTAATCTGGCCCTAGCATCAGGCCTAGAGCTTGAACGTGACTTTGGTACAGGCCCCGGTATCAGGCCTGGTCATGGGCCTAGGCCTTGGTTGACAGGACCCAGCACTCAGCCTCCCCAGCATCAGAGCTAGTTCTAGGGCTTGGCCTTGGTTTCAGAACCTGGCATAGGGCTTAGTCCTTGGCAATGGGACCCAATCTCTAGCCAGGCCCCAGAGATTGGGTGTTGGATTAAGTTGTAATCTTGTAATAACCAAAGTTGAAGATAACAGGGCTTGAAATGGTATACCAGTGGAGGTGGTGGAGGCAGCACTTTTGACAGATTTTGGGCATATTTGGGACAGATAGGAAGGGTGGTTATGATGGGAGATGGGTTGGAATGCTGGATGGAAGACATTGGAGATAGAGGAACTAGTATAGTTTTTGCATGTGAAAATCTCTAGATTCTTCTACCAAAATTGTAAGATTCTTAACAGGGCACACTGGATCTACCAATTTTGTCTTTATAAGCTAACATGATATCTGTGTGCTACTATGTATGTTAAAACATTCCATTCATTTTTGTTCAGCTATGGCACATCATCTTTCCTTTTACTTGCCCACTTTACTGTTATCAATGAACTAACATAGTATGCTAATACTTAATCAATCTTTCCTCATAATTCTTTCAAAAATACAGTATTTCTCTTTAACATATGATTTTCCATACTGGGTCAGAACAAAGGTCCATCAAGCCCAATATCCTGTCTCTAAAGTGACCAATCCATGTCACAAGTGCCTGGAAGAATTCTAAAGGTTGATAGATTCTATGTTGCTTATTCCAGGGATAGATTCTTAACATCATTACTTGTGGAAAGCAGTAGCTTTCCACAAGTAATGATGGTTTACAGACTTTTCTTCCAGGAGTTTGTAAAAACCTGTATTAAACACAGCTACACTAACTGCTTTCACCACATTTTCTGGCAACAAATTCCAGAATTTAATTATGCATTGAGTAAAAAAATAGTTTTTCCTATTTGTCTTAAATTTATCACCTCGTAATTTTATTGAATGTCCCCATCTTTGAACTTTTTCAAAGAGTAAATAACCGATTTGTGTTGATCCATTCCATTCCACTGTAAGTGCTTAGCCTGATCTTACATATTACAAAACCAGATTGACAGCTTAACACTAATCCAGCCCTTTCATATCATACTTCATTTTCACATAGTCTGTTATAAATACTGTAAAGATTTCCTCATAGAAAACTAATGACTGTCATGGACCCTGCCCGCGGGTCCCCCCGCGAGCAGGCACTGCTCACCTCTCTGCTGCTCCCGCTTCTCGATGCGGCCAGACGCCACTATCGGGCCTTCGGGTGCGGCCGGAGCCACAGACTTTCCTGCTTCTGCGGTCCAGAAGCCGACCCTTGTGTCTTCTCTTCACCGCGGTCAGAGCCGCGGACTCTATTTCCTTTCGCGGCCCGGAAGCCGCTCTTCATGTCCATCTTTGTGGCTGGAGCCGCCGCTGCCGAAGTCATCTTGATCTTCGCGGCCAGGAGGACGCATCCCTGGGCTGGATTAGTGGCTGGAGCCACCCCCGGAGCCTTCTGCAGCGGCTGGAGCCACTGCCGTCATCGGGGCCTGCTTCACAGGCCCAGCCTTGTGTCTGCGTTGAAGACGTCGGTGCAGGCCGCAGTCCGTGGTCCTGCACAAGCTCCTGCTCCTTCCTCTAAGTGTGCGGCCGTGCCTCTCTACAGAATTTAAAGGGCCAGACACAGGAAGTGTTGCTGGCCCCACCTATGGACTATTTCCTGTGCTAGCCCTATAAAAGGGCTGTCTTCACATTACGTCTTGCCTTGCATCAGAGTTACTTCACTCTGGAGGCTCCTGCCTGCCAGAGCTCCGTCGGGTCTTCTTCGTGGAGCTCCTCTTCATTTCGTCTCTTCATGTCAAGTCATGTTTCGTGCCTGAGGTCCTCGTCCAGGTATCCTGGTGTTTTCTCTCCTGGTGTTTCGCCTCCTGGTGTCCCAGCTCCTCGTCTTGTTTGGATGCCACTGCATCAAGTCCTTGATAGTGATGCCCTCGTCTGTGATGCCACCACATCGACCCTGGTCCGTGATGCCGTCGCATCGACTCTGGTCCGTGAAGCCGTCGCATCAGTCCCACGTCCGTGATGTCTTTGCATCAGCCTTGGTGTCATGTCTTCACTTCAACCTTGGTGTCATATCTTTACTTCAACCTTGGTGTCATGTCTTCGCATCAGTCCCTTGTCTGTGATGTCTCCGCATCAGTCATAGTCTCAAGTCTTCTATGTGCCAAGGACTCCGTCTGCCCTCGTCCTCATTCCGGCCTGCCGCCCATTACTGTACCCAGCGGCAGGTCTGAAATGAACAGTCGGAGGACCGTTCATCAATCAACATTGCATTGTTGGTTGTCCGGGGTGTACAGGTCCGGTTGAGGGTCAGACCTTGTATCCTAGTCCTTGCGTCTGCCATGTCTTGCCATGTATCCATGCTCGCACTGGCTCACCTCCCACGGTTTGGCTTGGGGCTCCTCCCTGGGTCATGCCGTGGCCCAAGGGCTCACAACCCTGTTTAGAGATGACCGCGCCTCCGTGCCTCGGAGTGTGATGGCCGACGGAGGTCGCGCTCATAACAGAATCCAAAGACCATGAGCCCGGTGAGCTGTGCCCTGATTGGCCTCAGTTTTTCTTTGGATTTTGTCTTGATTTTTGCCTGGAAATTTTTTCTTCAGCCTCTGGAGCTTCCTCAGTCTGCTCTTGCCAGAAGACATTTTTGCTTCTAGTTTGTGGACATTTAATGTTTGCCTTAAAAGTCTGGTTCCCACGACCTGCAAGAGGTGCCTGCAGCCAGACCATCTCTGCATGCACTTGTCCTGGAACTCCTCGTCTGGCAGGAGTTGCCTGCCATGGTTCCAGTGATCATCATCTCCATTCCTTCCACTTGGATGTGGCCGAGTTCCCTGGTTTCATTCGACCTGCAGGAGGCTCCTGCACCCAGGTTTCACATCCAGTGACTAGCATCCTCTGTTTCAAGAATCTTCATGCTTCAGATGTCCCTGTCTTTGATGTGTACTGTTACACCATCCCAGGTCTTGGTTGTTCACGACCAGCAGGAGGCGCCTGCTCCCATGACCTGTTATTACATCTTTTCAGTTTACCTAGCCCTTGCCTGCACTAGCTTAATGCTGACTCTGGAGTCTCTTCAGCCTGATGCTTCTCTACAACCCATGCCTAGGGTTCTTACGACCAGCAGGAGGCGCCTGCACCCTAAATGCATCTTCATCCTTTGCTCCTGACTTCGCTCCTGCTTGCATTATCTTAGTACTTGCCTTAGGAGCCATCTTTAACTAGAAGTCTCTCATCATCTCTGCAAGGGAGTTCCCAGCTATAAGTCCCTTGTTGGGTTTTTCGCAGATGCCACCTTCCTGGGAACCTCCTAGAATCCATAGTTTGGTCCAGCTTCCATTTTATGTTGATGGATTCAATTCAGGATCACTATCGCGAGCTACCCTGTACTAGAGATGTGAATCGTGTCATCGATCGCCTTAACAATCGATTTTGGCTGGGGGGGGAGGGAATCTGATCGTCGCGGTTTTGTTTTTTTTTTTTAAATCGTTTAGGTAAAGGTAGCGCCGGCGCCATTTCTATTAACGTAGCCATGGCCCGAGAGTGGAAGATCACACCGGGACCCCCCCACTGGACCCCAGGTAATTTAAAACATTTTGGTGGGGTTCGGGAGGGTGGGGGATTTATTTTAAAGGGTCGGGTGGGTTTTAGGGTTGTTTTAGTGTGCCGGTTTTCCCGCCCTCCCCCTTCCCCTCCCCCTCCCCCGATTTACGATTTTTGACGATAAATCGGGGGAATTCCTATTGTATCGCGCCTCTAACGATTTTTAACGATTTAAAATATATCGGACGATATTTTAAATCGTCAAGAAACGATTCACATCCCTACCCTGTACCCTTGAGCTCACCTCCATGAGTTCTTCAAGTACGCAGCATCTCAAACCTTCAAGCAGGATTGGAATTCCTGAGTTCTTGTTATCTGTTCTGCCATCAGTTACTCATTGCTGCCAGTTGCTCACCATCGCCTACCTTTGAACATCTGTCTGTGGGGATTCCTCACATACATCGGAATCCATTACCATCTTCAAGTCTAGCTTCATGAAGCTCCTTCCATCTCAATGGGGCTTCTTGACTCCGTCCTTAAGAAGTGTGTTCCTTTTGACTAACAGTTTTTGCTTAGTTCCACAGCAACACCTATCATCTGGCATGCCCTTTGTTCCAGCTTAAGGGGACTACTTCTTCATGTAATCAGAGCAATTATTATCAGCACTTACTACCATCAACTCTAAGTGTGATGTCACTGTTGTGTGTGCCCAAAGTATTCATGGATTCTCCTAGTCATGCACTCTTATACAACGCTGTAAAGACTTTTTATTCCATCATGTCAGCCGGGAAGTAAAAATCCGGACCTATTTAGCTTTTGCTACCTGCCTAGCTTCCGCCTTCCACAGAGCCCACCTAAGCTCAAGCGGCTCGGATCCTCAAGGGCTCCTCCTGGCGGGATCTCGAGTCTCCAATGGTGAAGATTACATCGATTTCTCCAATTCCGACTTCCTGCGCAACTCAGGTTCTCTGCAACTCTCATCACACATGAGGTTCCAGATGTCTATTCCTAAGCCCAAGCAGCTTGGGTCCTTAAGGGCTCCTCCCAGGGGGATCTCATGCTTCCAGCCTGGAGGCTGCCCTGGAGTCTGCCTGCAGTCACTCTGCCTTCCCTGCTCTGCTGCTGCAGAGTGCAGGAGAGCGCTGCTGTCCAGGGTCCTGCTCTCTCTTCAGCCTTCTCTTAGGCACTGGCACGCGCCTCTTCACAGTATTCACATGATGACTTCCTGCTTCAGCCCTATAAAAGGGATTCTTCGTCAGTCTCTCAGGGCCTTCGGATTGAGTCTCACAGTTGTCTGTGCTCCTTCATCGATCCAGGTCCTCCATGGTCTCCTTGCTTTGATGGCTTCATGTTCAGTGTCTTCATGTTCCTTGTTCCCAGTCCTGGTGTTGCTCGAGTCCGGATGTCTGTGTCTTCAGCTGTTTCCATGTTCCAGATGTTCACCGTCCTGTTCTTCAGCATCTTCAGGTTCCTGACGTCTCCTGTCTTTGTCTTCAGATGTCTTCAAGTTCCCGGTACCTGATGTTCCATGTCTCTGTGTTACAGAGGTCCCTCATCTAGGCTTCCTCACATCTCAGCTTTCCTGGTGGTCCAGCTCCTCGTCTTGTTTGGGATGACGCTGCATCAAGTCCTTGCTAGTGATGCCCTCATCTGTGATGCCACCGCATCGACCCTGGTCCATGATGCCATTGCATCATCCCCTCATCTGTGATGCCTTCACTTTAGCCTTGGTGTCATGTCTTTACTTCAACCTTGGTGTGATGTCTTCACTTCAACCTTGGTGTCATGTCTTCGCATCCGTCCCGTGTCTGTGATGTCTTCGCATCAGTCATAGTCTCAAGTCTTCTATGTGCCAAGGACTCCATCTGCTATCATCCTCATTCCATTGCCGTACCCAGCGGCAGGTCAGAGAGGGCTTGGAACAGTCAGAGGACCGTTCATCAATCAACATTGTGTTATTGGTTGTCCGGGGTGTGCAGGTCTGATTGAGGGTCAGACCTTGTATCCTAGTCCTTGCGTCTGCCATGTCTTGCCATGTACCCATGCTCAAACTGGCTCACCTCCCAAGGTTTGGCTTGGGGCTCCTCCCTGGGTCATGCTGTGGCCCAAGGGCTCACAACCCTGTTTAGTGACGACCGTGCCTCCGTGCCTCAGAATGTGATGGCCGACGGAGGTCGCACTTGTAACAATGACACCATTATCCTGCTGGAGAAAAGGAAGAGTAATCTAGGGTTTAGGAACAACCTAATAGTTCAATCAATAGGCTGAGAACCAGGAAAGCTCTGCTTCTCCCACTGACACTCCTTGTGACCTTGGGACATTCACTATTCTCTCTACTCTCTCATGTACCAACTTCATATCTGAATTGTAACTCACTTTGAACATGAGTTTGGAAAGGTGAGTAATTAGATCTACAATGCAAACTCAAATACAAGCAAGGAGGTAGCTATAGAATGGTAAGCATCCATTCTGGAGGGGTGGGTGGGAGTGGGAGAATTTGGGGTAGAACCCATGTGTGCTGCGTAATTCTTGTGCAGGGAAATCAGTAAGGGGTTGGCCATGCAGGGACTCTACCATCTTTTCAAAATTGGGGGAGGGAGTATAGCCCTACAGGTATGTTCTACAATTGTTCTGTGAGGGGTCTAATCTTTGTATGGGCACCTGATTTCTTCAATAGGTGGATGGAAAAATCTCTATAGTTATTTTTTTTCAATAATATCTTTATTTGATTCTCAGCAAATATAACCAGAACAGAACACTATCGAAAACAGATAACTAATTACCACCTCACCTTGATCAGCATCAGATTTGATAAGGATATCCCATACAACAACAAGTATATGTACTCCTAACATTGCACAAAACATAAGACAATAGGAAAATGTCACTGAGTACAGTATATCATAGCCCTAAGAAATCAGTACATCTATCTCCATGGCATCACACCCCTTATGAAAATATGCTTTGAATATACTGTACATAGGTAATGTTTTCTACAAACATTTTCTGTAAGCTAGTCAGCTTACTGTGGAATATTTTATATTCTAGACATAATAGTTCCATCATTTCTGCCTTCCAGTAGTGTACATATGGAGCCTCTGTTGCCAACCATTTGGTTAGTATGCATCTCTTAGTAATTAAATAAGATTTAAGTATAAATAAAATTTCACATTTACTATGGATCTTCAGTTCTATGGGATCCATAGAGCATTTGATATTAATTGTTTATGATAAGATGGATTAAATTTCAGCCAAAGTTTGTGGACATCACCATACTCCCATAACCCATGCAAAAGGTAATTATTATCTGAGTGACATTTAATACAGTATAACAAGCTGATTGTATTCTCCTGATTTTAAATACTCTATAAGATGAAAAAATAATCATGTGTAAAACTCTAAACAGGAGCTCATGAAGCAAAATCCATTCAGTGCTTTTATTTATCCAAGAAGTGCACAGAAACATATCATCCTCTGAAATCCCTCTTTTAAATTTATTTTCTCAAATTTGTGCAAAATCCTCTAAAAGTGAATATGACATAATGGAATGAAGGAATTTATAATGATGCTAAAAAATATTTACCCACTTTATATATAGTGTGGTCTGCCTTCATATGGTTTTATATCAGGTTACAAGGATATGTGTCTATTAGGGATGTGAATCGTTTTAGGACGATTAAAATTATCGTCCGATAATTTTAATATCGTCTTAAACCGTTATGGAACACAATACAATAGAGATTCTAACGATTTATCGTTATAAATCGTTAGAATCGTGAGCCGGCACACTAAAACCCCCTAAAACCCACCCCCGACCCTTTAAATTAAATCCCCCACCCTCCCGAACCCCCCCCCCCAATGACTTAAATAACCTGCGGGTCCAGCGGCGGTCCGGAACGGCAGCGGTCCGGAACAGGCTCCTGCTACTGAATCTTGTTGTCTTCAGCCGGCGCCATTTTCCAAAATGGCGCCGAAAAATGGCGGCGGCCATAGACGAACATGACTGGACGGCAGGAGGTCCTTCCGGACCCCCGCTGGACTTTTGGCAAGTCTTGTGGGGGTCAGGAGGCCCCCCCCAAGCTGGCCAAAAGTTCCTGGAGGTCCAGCGGGGGTCAGGGAGCGATTTCCCGCCGCGAATCGTTTTCGTACGGAAAATGGCGCCGGCAGGAGATCGACTGCAGGAGGTCGTTCAGCGAGGCGCCGGAACCCTCGCTGAACGACCTCCTGCAGTCGATCTCCTGCCGGCGCCATTTTCCGTACGAAAACGATTCGCGGCGGGAAATCGCTCCCTGACCCCCGCTGGACCTCCAGGAACTTTTGGCCAGCTTGTGGGGGGCCTCCTGACCCCCACGAGACTTGCCAAAAGTCCAGCGGGGGTCCGGAAGGACCTCCTGCCGTCCAATCTTTTTCGTCTATGGCCGCCGCCATTTTTCGGCGCCATTTTGGAAAATGGCGCCGGCTGAAGACGACAAGATTCAGAGCAGGAGCCCGTTCCGGACCGCTGCCGTTCCGGACCGCCGCTGGACCCGCAGGTTATTTAAGTTATTTGGGGGGGGTTCGGGAGGGTGGGGGATTTAATTTAAAGGGTCGGGGGTGGGTTTTAGGGGGTTTTAGTGTGCCGGCTCACGATTCTAACGATTTATAACGATAAATCGTTAGAATCTCTATTGTATTGTGTTCCATAACGGTTTAAGACGATATTAAAATTATCGGACGATAATTTTAATCGTCCTAAAACGATTCACATCCCTATTAAACAGCATTAGCAATTAAGGAAGAAAAGCTACTGGAAACCTGAAAGGTAGAAGGGAATCACATCAGTCAGGGATGGTCAAGGTAAATACATGAGACTTTAGCAGCTAAAATGAAGTAGAGCCTTTTCTGCTATGATTTACCCTGGGAGACTATTCCATAGGGCTATACCTGCAATAGAAAAAATGTGCTTGTGAGACTGATAGCTGTGCTTGTTAGAGGGAGTAAATGCTGGGGGGTAGAATGAGGACTATGGGTTAGCTGGTATATCCAAATAGAGGAAGATAAACAAGGTGGGACTAACGCATGAAGGGCCTTAAAGATCTTGGTGAGAATTTTGAATTGTGTGTGCCATATGATGGGCAACAAGTGCAACTCAGTGAGAACTAAGAGAGGCAACACATTTTGGATTAGTTGAATGGCATGAAGATGAGAGTTGGGCAGACCCAGTAACAGACCATTGAATTAATCCAGTGATGACAAGATTAAGGACTGAATGATGGTGCAAAAATGAGAATAATAGAGAAGTGGTTTCAGAGGGTGCAGCAAGCGAAGTTTGTAATAGGAACACAGAACCAGGGACCCAGTATGAAATCATAGAGACAAGGAGGAATTGATGAGAACCCCCAAATGTTGTGCTTTCAATAGAATAGGGAAACAAGAATGGAGCATGATTTCCATTTTCCTGCTATTAAGGGCTAGCATATTGTCAGTCAACCACTCCTTGATTTTTGTCATGCAGGTGGCTAGTTTATTCATCGCCAATGTGACTCTTATAAGAATGGGATTAAAAATTGTTAATCATCTGCATACAAAGTAAAAGACATACAGATTGGCAAGAACTATGCAGAAGGAAGGAAGGTGAATATTGAACAGAACAGGGGACAGGGAGGATCCCTGGGAAATACCGACGCTCAAGTGGTTTGATTCAGAAGAATAATTGCCAATGACCACTTGGAAAAAAATGATTAGAAAGGCATGAAGTAAATCAGGAGTGAATAGTGAAGGAAATACCCAGTGACTTCAGACAACTCAGCAAAAGAATATGATTGAGAGTATCAAACTGATGATATGTCTAATAGAATGAGGAAATAACTAATTTTTTTTTTAGATTTATATTCCGTTTTTCGTACTTTTTCCAGTGCTTCAAAGTGGATTACATTCAGGTACTGTAGGTATTTCCCTATCCCCAGAGGGCTTCCAATCTAAGCCCTGCTGAATACTACTTAAACTGGAAAGTAAATGTTATGAATGTGGACCCTTGGACTATGGTGGAGTTGGTGTAACCTGCAAAGAGGAGCCCTGCAGGAACCCACCATTGGCTGGTGGAGCTGGTGCAAGCAGAAGTCCAACTGGAGCTTCACTAATACCAGCTCATATTCCCCTTAGGTTGATCCCTCAGGTGCCAGGGTCCGTTGAGCTTAAGCATGGGCATCTGAGGGGGTGAAGATCCAATGAGTGGAAGAAGTTGCAGGTCAGGGTCTAGCGTGGGAGTTGTACTGATGGAGATGGTATCCAGGCAGTCATCAGAGGTAGGGGGAGGCCAGCAAGGTCATTATCCAGGTAGTGATTAGTGGCAGGCAGAGTCATCAGGGTTAGTATTCAGGCAGGGGTCAACAAGAAAGATCTGTCCAGGGGCAAGCAGGATTAGCCTGTGGACTGCTGAGCGTAACAGTAAAAAGGATTCCATATTAAATCACGGCTGAAAGCCAAACTGATTTTTATGGAGGAAATCATTCTCCTTCAGATAGTCCTGCAACTGAGTAAGGAAAGCTTTCTCCATTATTTTAGTGAGAATTGGTAGGGAGGAGACTGGCCAATGATTAGAGGGATCTACAGAATCCAAGTTCATTTCTTTTTAGTAAGGAGCAGACCACAATTGTTTTTAACAAAGAAGTCATCATGCCTTCAAGAAGATATGCATATACTCAAGCTCGGTGATAAAAGGGCTCACCTCAGGGACAAAAACTTTTATAAAAACTGAGGAGTATGAGTTGAATGCACAAAAGTTATCCTTCAAATGCCCTAATATAGCAGACATCTTAGAACATGAGGCAGTTGCAAAATCCTGTCCTACAATGTTTGAGAGAGGAGAAGAAAATGAATACCCAGAAGTAATTGCAGTGAAGGTGTTAACTATTTGAGCAGTTTTATTATGGAAAAAGACCAAATGTTTCAAAGAAGGGATGTGAAGTTCCAGATGGAGGACACAATGGAGGAGCAATAAGTGAATGGAGTATCCTGAATAGTTTGCAAGGCCAAGAAGCAGCTTTAGAGAACTTAACAGACTGCCAGGCATGTTTTGCTTGGTCCAGGTAGATTCTGTACCCTTTACGTCTGGTCACAACAGCAAAGCAGGAGAAAGGTTTCTAGAAATTTGCGAGGCAGCTGGCTGGTTTTAGCCGGGACCATTCTTTTTGTTTTCCTCTGGTGGGGAAACAGGAAGACAAATTGCAAACTACTGTTCACAACAAAGAAACATACAGAAATTCACTTTTATCGTTTCAAAGCCACCACCCTACACATTTGAAAGAGAACATCCCAATGGGCCTAGTCCTCCGCGTCTGGCAGATATGCTCCTTGAAGGAAGAATACATCACCGAAGCAGACAACATGAAAAACAGATTTTTTTTTACAGAGAGTTTATCCTCATTGAATTATCAAACTAGCAATACATGCCAATAGAGAGTGGCTACTACAGCCATCACAGAAAGAACCCGCACCTAGAATGGCATGTGTATTACCTTATTCCACCCTCACAAGTGAAGTCCAAAAAATAATTAAAAAACATTGGAATATACTATCTGACCAGAGACCTTTTCAGGAGACCCCTATTTTTGCAAATCTAACAGGCTGGAATCTACAGGATATGCTTATAAATGCATCCAGAGACAAAGCCACATTCAGTTCAACTCCTAGGGGTCAGTTCAGAAGTGGCAAATGTATCATGTGCAGTCACGCAATGCAGATCCAACAATTTGCTTTACCCAATAGCACCAGAACCCATTACCTTCATGGACATTATACATGCAACTCTGAACAAGTAATCAATGCAACAGTATGCCCCTGCAACAAAATTTACATTGGCCGCACTAAGAGAGCTATAAAAACCAGAATGATCCAACATGCAAGTTGCATTTATACCAGGAAAATGGAAGCCCCTGTAGTTCAACATTGGACTGAGCACAATCATTCTCTCCAAAATTTAAAATTTGTTGTCATACAGCAACTCAATTTGACAACAGGGGGCAATATGTCCCTTCAGTTACAAAGAAAAGAACAAAGATACATCTACCATCTACCCTAAAACTTTGAATAAAGCCATTGAATGGGAGGAATTTTTTAAAATAAGTTGCTTCTTACGGTAACCCTTAGGTACAACAAAGTCCATGTTCTTCAAAATTACATTTAAATTGCTTACTCATTTTCTGGGTCATTATCTGCAGACAAGAAAAGATTCTTAGAACATAGGAAAACCAAATCAGCATAAATACTAGGGGTGTGCATTCGTTTCCTACGTATTTGTAATCCGCAATGTATAGGACCATATATTTGTTGTATTTGTGGGGAAGGGAAACGTATCGCGATTCCCCACGAATACAATAAATCTTCATCGAATTATTTGGCTGTCTAAAGGAGCCAATTTAAACAAAACCCCCAACCTCCTGACCCCCCCCCAAGACTTACCAAAAGTCCCTGGTGGTTCAGCCGGGGGGGGGGGGGGTCCGGGAGCCATCTACTGCACTCACACCCTCGGCTGCCGGTATTCAAAATGGTGCCAATAGCCTTTGTCCTACTATGTCACAGGGGCTACCGGTGCCATTGGTCAGCTCCTGTCACATGGTAGGAGCACAAGATGGTGCCAGCCATCCATTGCTCCTACCATGTGACAAGGGCTGACCAATGGCACCGGTAGCCCTTGTGACATAGTAGGTCAAAGGCTATCGGCACCATTTTGAATACCGGCAGCCGAGGAAGTGAGTGCAGTAGATGGCTCCCGGAACCCCCGCTGGACCATCAGGGACTTTTGGTAAGTCTTGGAGGGGTCAGGAGGTTGGGGGGTTATACTTAATTCAATTTTAGCCGGGAAACGAATAAGAATTAACGCATGTACGCATCGGGGGCCCCCCTTGCCGAATGCAATGTATCTGCCCCCTGACGAATATGAATCCCGAATGCAATGTATGGCATCCCTCTGCACATCCCTAATAAATACAAATGTACAAGAGAAAGCAGTACTCTTAAGAATTTCTGTGTTTGTAGCTCTCTACAGGGGTCAAGAAAACTTTATACAAATTGATCTTGAGGAGCCCTGTGTCTGAAGCTCTCCACAGGGATCAATACAATTCTATACAAATGACCACCAAATACAAACAGCTAAGAGCCCAATGCCTCTTTGCAGTACAGTGCCTGTACTGCAGAGGCATTGAAGTCTGCTCCAGCAAAGAGACTTGAAATGGTTTCCAACATGCTAAGAAAGTAACACAATTCTTTGTATGGAGTGAGGGACACAGCTTTATAAATCCTTGTTTAGACTGTAGCCATGCATCCAAGCTAGCTATAGCTTTGGAAACAGATGAATAACAATCTATTTAATGTACTGAGGGGTTAATGCAACACTGTGGCTACCAATAAAATGTCACAAGTCAGCAAAAGTCCCCAATGCCAAAAATGAGTGGATAAGAATTTACACCAAAATCTATTCCTCCTCAACATTCATTATTAATTATAATATTTTCTTTAGACCTTCATACTAGGCATCATCAGAATAATGTAGTTAAATATTTAAACTATCTTCAGCCTTATATATAATTATAGGTCTGTAGAATTATCCCAAAACTTTTTTAAAAATTATCTTGCATTTAAAATGTTATATTAATTCAAAACATAATCCAGAAACGTAACTCATGCAGATTCAGCCATGTCAGAGAAACACTACTAGAGCGTTATTCCTTAAAGGGATACCCATCTTCTTGTAGCCTAACATGGGTCCGTGTTTCAAACCAAAGTTTTTCTTCAGGGTGCTATCTCATGAGTTGTCTTACAGTCAAGGTATCATGGCATCAAACTGGAAAAGTAATCAGGCAGGATCCTGACAAACAACTGGTGATTTTAAAACTCAAAGCCTGTCAATCATTTCTACAGACTGATGATTATATATAAGGCTGATGATAGTTTAAATGTTTAACAACATTATTCTGATGATGCCCTAAAGAAAGGTCTATTATAATTAATAATTTATGTTGAGGAGGAATAGATTTTGGTGCACCAATAAAGGGTGACAAGCATAGTTTATGGTCTTGCACTTTAAACATTTAACCTGTTCTTATTAGTTAGAATTCAATCAAGCAGGGGTTTCAAAATTAACAAATATAAATACATTTTTTGTTTTCAGACATTGTAAATTCACAGATGATTATGCTGCATTTAGCAAGCTTTTAATTAAGAACAGTTGAAGTCTTGAGACACTGAATTGGCAAATCAACATATAAAGTTAGACAAATGTTTGATGAAAAAGATTGGTTTGAAAACTCTTATACAACAATAACAAGTTACATGCATTAATACCAATACTGTATACAACATTTAATTTTTCCATTAGAATCAACAGTAAGAGATTGAGGCCTGGATTTATCAAAATGCAGTAAATATTGCATGTGATGGAAAAGGGGTGTGTTTTATGGTAATAGGGAGTTTATTGCAATTTGTGCTAATACCTATACAAAGAGCTAAGAGAGAGAGAGAGAGAGAGAGAACCTAGCCATAATGCCCTGACCCTTGATAGGTATTTATATCTTTTTGGGAGCCCCATCTAGTAACTCGAGGTGAGGTTATTAGTGTAGGGGTTAGGGGCCACTTTGACATTCAATGTGAGATGTATGAACAGAACAGTGCTCTTTTGAACATTTGATGACCCTCGAAGTGAGGAAACTCACCCAAAGATAAGATTTGTGCAATGTTCTCTCAACCTAGCTTGATGAACTCTCTACCTGGGTAACATCAAGCTAGGTTGAGAGAACATTGCACAAATCTCATTCAACTGTATTACTTTCTTAATTAACGTATATTCCATGTGACTCATTTGCAATTCACAAAGGAGCCAATTTTAATTCCTACGCGAGCGGGGTACATTTGTGTGCACTACCCGGCGCACATGTTATAAAATCCGGGGTCAGCGTGCGCAAGGGGGTGCACACATGTGCATCTTGTGCGCGCCAAGCCCAAGGGAAGCCCCGATGGCTTTCCCCATTCCCTCGGAGGGAACTTTTTTTTTGGATCCCCCCCACCCTTTCCCCCCCTACCTTGTTCGATGGAGTTATGCCTGCCTCTCGCAGGCGTAACTTGTGCACCTGCTGGCCAGGTCCCGACACAGGCCGCTGTGTCGTGGCACTCAGCCACGACCCCAGACAGCCCCGGACCGCAGACACGCCCCCAAGAACATGCCCCGGACCACCCATTTTAGCAAACCCCTGGACAAACGCGCGTCCTGTGGCTTGCGCGCTCCGCCGAGCCTATGCAAAACAGGCTCAGTGCACACAGGGGCAGATTTCCTCAGGTTACGCACGTATTTTATGCGCATAGCCTTTGAAAATCTGCCCCAAAGTATATTTCTTTTAGTCCAGCTGTATTGCAAGAATGTCATTGTTTTATTACAAGCACTCTGTATATATTGTGATAATGTTTTATGTTGATATTCAAAAATGTTATAAATGCATAACACTACAGAGAGTTTAGAAGCGGCATGAATGAGGAATGATTGACTAGGGCAATTGATAAACATATATGTGTGTTATTGTGCCAAATTTATTTTTTTAATTATTTTTTGAATAGTTTTGATATTTTTTGCCATTGTGTAATAAAGCTTGCAACATTAAGCATCTTTCAAATCATTTAAAACATTAGTGGTGTTACTTACCCAGGGTTCTCTGATAGGGTAACACCACTAATATTTTAAATGATTTGAAAGATGTTTAAAGCTGCAAGCTTTATTACACAATGGTAAAGAATATCAATACTATTCAAAAATAATTTAAAAAAATAAATTTGACACAATAACACACATATTTTTATCAATTGTCATATCTATCTATCTATCTATCTATCTATATAAAGGGGAAAACACTAATGATGGATATATATAAAAATTATTGGGAAAAAACGTTATTAATTAGTGAATCAATTAAAAGCTCCAGATTCCAAATAATACATACCAAAAATATTTAATATGCATACATAGGTAGGACAAGACTTGTGTGGACAAAATTAGAGAAACATGGGAAATCTATGCTGAGACAAAAGAGTTGTTCATTCACTGAAATGCACTTAAATATTTAAATCAATGATGATACCAGCTAATACATTACATACAATATGATGGTGAGAACTATGAACTTAGATAAATGCAAAGGGATATAGTGTTGCTGTTCTTGTCCTACAAGTCTTGACCTACCTATGTATGAATTTTAAATAATTTTGGTATGTATTATCTAGATTCTGGAGTTTTTCATTGATTCATTAATTAATAAAGCTTTTTTCCAATATTATTTTTTTATGTATCCATCATTAGTGCTTTTTCCTCCTTTAGTTGGGATTCTTTTTGGTGTGTTTTCTGAGCACTTTTTTCATATTATCCCGTGTTTGTTCTCTCTCTTGCTCTGTGTGTGTGTGTATATATATATATATATATATATATATATATATATATATATATATATGCTGACCATTTGCCTGTAGTGAAGAAGAGAAAGATAAGGGAGCTGGCAAATTTTGAATTCCCTCCTGGCTCTACCCCCACTTGTCCACATCATAATGCTGGCCTGGGAACAAATCCAGAATGGTCTGCACCAGTATTGTGTTCAGATGCCATCACCATAATTAGTGTCAGACAATTCTGGGGCACCATGTCATATTGCAGCACCAAAGAAAGAGGGGCAGAAATTCTCATCAGCCATGGCAACCAAGTGGCCAGGGCCATTTCTCTCCACCTGCAACCTCCCTCCCTCCCCCACTACTGGAGAAGACTTGCCTGGTAGGCATCCTTCTATGTCTGGTTCCTGGAGTGCCCTTTTACTGAGGGCACCTGCACATCCATGCTTTGCATCCTTTTTTTTTTTTTTAATTTATATTCTGCTTTTTGCACTTTTTTCAGCGCTTCAAAGTGGATTTCATTCAGGTACTGTAGGGAGAGCTGACCATTTGCAGTTGGTATTGCTCTGCCTTAGTTAGCAGTTATACAAAAAAATTCTTCCTCTTAGTTATGGGATCAATTTTATATAATAAGAACAAGTTCTAGCAAAGTTCATTGTGTTGAAAATATCTACTTCTAACTAAGTAACAAAGAAATTCCAAACAAATTTTAAACAATGGAGGCTGTGAGACTTTGATAGTTCTGTCCTACCACAAAGTTATGGAATTGTAAAACATGATTCCAGTTTGAGAGTTGGATCATGACCTTTGAAATATATATGCACAATTTTGCATCCACATACATTTATAAACCATTCCATAGATGGCAGGAGAGTCTTTGTTCAGGGAGGCTGAAAAGTAGGAATATCTTTGACGAAGTCCATCTCACAGCATGCTTGAGCAGACTGGTAATGGTAAAACTCACAGGCTGGCTACGCTAAACTTGTGCATTGTCCTAGCTAATCCCCAAGTTTAAAGATACTTGCTCAGTATCAGCCTGCTTTTCAGCAGCCAGCATCTTAAGAGGAGCTCTGCTAAAATTGTTGTTCCTGTTTGGCAGCTGACACTGCTGGATGAGTTTTCTGGCCATCCCGCCTCTGCTTCTGGTGAGATGGACTCCTCCTATTGCTCCAGCCCAGTTGCTTCTCCTTTTTCTGGTGGACTCTACAGGATGGGATCTACCTCGACTACCAAGCTTCCTCTCTGCAGTGTCCAGTGAATAGGCATAGCCAATTGTCCTGTCTATGCTTTTTTTTTCTTGTCTTCAGCAGCTGACCTCACAACATAGGATCTGCCCGTTGCCTAGCATCTACAATGTGACTCCATCTAAGAGAAGAAAGGCAGAGGCAGTCAAGTAGCAGACTTCCTTAGCCCTTTATCTTGTGTATAGCTGTGGCTTCACCCATCAAGGGATATGGTGCAGACTCTGTCAGCACCTCCACCACCACCATCCAGCTGTTACAAAGCATTTTTTGGAGGACAGTGCTGACTGCTACTGCCATAACTGCCTCCACCTCTCATATTTACAGTCCATGTCCATTTTTTCTGCCTTTAAGCTGTTTGTGTCTTGTATTCTCCTGCAGGCAAGAGTTGTGTGGGCTTTTGCTGGTGCACATGTGCAGAGCACAACTCTATCTTAATTCTATCATGCAAAAATGGTGTTCCATTTTCAATCCACTAGATGCTATCTCAAGCACATTCCCCATCTCAGCACCAGTCGGGCCTTGCTGTTACTCTTACCCCAGCTGGCATAACTTTTGATTCAGTACTTCACTGATTCAGGAAAATTATTTTGTAAAGGCTTAAGATAGTCAAGCTTCTTATGCATTCCTCCTTGGAAGAATTCTAAATCCTAGATATCCAAAGTATGCAAATCTATTTCATACATATTCATTATGGATATCCTGAAAACCTGACAGCTTAGGTGTACCTCCAGGAAAGGGTTGGGAAACACAGCACTAATGAATTGTCACTTGTGCTTAATCCCAGCTGTAATTGATACTAACCTTCAAATTAGCATTCTACTGGATGGGTTAACCTTACACATGAAACTTAATTAGCCTATTAAAAATATTAGATGCCAGAAAGTCTTCTGTTTTGAAAATTGGTTACAGTGGTGCAGATGTAAAAACACATGATAGAGTGCTATATAAATATATATATTTATCCAGAAATTACACACTGGCAGAATATCTCACAACTGTCTTACATATAAAACACAAACACTGATTACAGAATAAGTGTCAACAAATTAAAAATAGGAACATGTAGATAAAGAATTGAAATAGAAACAATGACATTTTGTTACTATCAGGCCGATGTAATACCATGCGCTTAGGTTAGAGCACAGGTTGTTGCGCCTGGAGGTGGACCCTTGTTCTGGAGCAGGGTTGGTAGGCTCCTTGGTCGGGCCAAGGAAGTGCCTGCCACCAGGAGGTGGAGCACAGGAGGAGACAGAGGCTAGCTGGAGCTTCACCACTGGAAGCCCGCGGTCCCCCCAGATTGAGCCCTTGGGGACCCGGGCCACTTGGACTTAGGTGGGCCTCGCAGGGTCTCCCAGAAAGGAAGTTCAGTGGTGTGCCCACCAGGATCAAGGGTGCACAGGCGACGTCAAGGCTAGGGGTCCGACGGACCAGAGAAGGCAAGAACAGTGTCTTAGATGACAAAGCTAGGATCAAGGCCAGAATCAAGGAAGCAAGGTCAGTAGTAGCAGAGGTCAAGTTCCAAAGGTCAATCTGAGAGTAGTCAGCCAAAGCAGAGCTCAGGTTCCAGAGGTAGACATGGTCGAGTAGACAGGCAGGGGTCAGTATCCGGGCAGCAGTCAGCATGGTCACAATCAGGCAGAGGTTTGTATCCGGGCGGCAATCAACGTAGTCAAGGACAGGCAGAGGTCAGTATCCGAGAGTCAGTCCAGAAGTTACTACCTGGGGGGACGTAGGAACAGAAGGATGCTGGAACAGGAGGACGCTGGAACAGGACTTGGAACAGGAATGGAGCAAGACTAGAACAAGGCTGGAACAAGACTGGAACAAGCGATAAGATGTGGAGGCAAACTAGCACACACTCAGTATCGACTAGATTGCCAAGGCAAGGAAGTACAGGCAGGCACTTCCTCTTGTACTGCATTCAATCAGGGCACGCTGCGACCTAGGACCCACCCTGGACCTTTAAGGGACCAGGCAGTCCGCGCGCATGCGCCTAGGGGAGGGGCCAATGCCACGGAGGATGCTGAGCCCTGCCATGAGGCCTGGTGTGCTGAGGAAGGCACGGCAACCACTGCAGTGGGACGCCGAGGCCTGGAGGAGCTTGCGGCTGCTGCTTGGGAGGCTGACCCAGGACCTGTGGAGGAGTTGGAGAGGTCAGCAGGCCCATGCGTGGGCCAAGCGCATATGGGGCATGCAACAGTAACCCCCCCCCCCTTCTAGGCCTCCCTTTCCGCGGGCAAGGTTCTCAGGGTGAGCCCAGTGGAAGGCCCTGAGGAGCTCCTTGTACAGGGTATTATGGGCTCCCATGAATTCTCCTCAGCCCCGTAGCCCTCCCAGGCTAAGAGATTTTCCCATTGGCCTCGATGCCAATGGACATCGAGGATTTCTCTTACCTGGAGGGTGGAGTCTGGTTCCGTGGAGATCGAGGAGGTGAGGGATCTCGGCGAGAGGGCCAGGAGAGGACTAGAGGCTTCAGCAGGTAGACATGGAAGGTATTGTAAATACCCATGGCACGTCCCAATTGCAGCTGGTATGAAACTGCTCCCACTCTTTGGAGGACCAGGAATGGACCAATGTACTTGGGTGCCAGACGATTCAAAGGGAGTCACAGACTTATATGTAGGATGCTTAGCCACACTTTCTGGCCAGGTCGGAAGGATATCTGTGGGCAAATGAAGTGTGCTTGGAACTTTCGGCGCCCTGATTGAGCCGTTATTTCACTTGGTTCCACACACGACGAATAGTGTGAGCCGTGAATTGAGCAGCTGGTGATGGAACAGAGAGGGGTACTGGCAGCAGTAAACGTGGTTGTCAGCCAAACACCACAGAGAATGGAGATACTTTGGTGGCAGCAGAGATGTGGGTATTAAGTGATAACTCGGCCCAGGGCAGCAGGTCGGACCAATTATTCTGTTGATCATTCACATATGAACGGAGGAAGGTCTTCAGTGTCCAATTGGTTCTTTCTGCTTGGCCGTTGGCCTGGGGGTGATAGGCTGACGTGAAATTCAGTGTGATGTTGAATTTCTTACATAAAGAGCGCCAGTACCTTGCAGCGAAATGTGGTCCTCAACCTGATATAATTTATTTTGGGAGGCCATGGAGGCGAAAGACATGCTTCAAGAATAATTTGGCCAGTTCTGGGGCTGATGGGAGGCTTCGCAGAGGGATGAAATGACCCATTTTAGAAAAGCTGTCAATGATGACCCAGATAACGGTGATATCTTGAGACGGCGGTAGGTCCGTGATGAAATCTGTCGATTTACTTGACAAGAGTTTGGTGGGAGCTGGAAGCAGTTGGAGGAGCCCTATGGTCGCCCCGTTGGATGTTTCTGTTGGGAACAGATGGGGCATGAATCAACGTAGTTGCGGGAGTCCTTCACCATATTGGGCCACTAGTAAAACCTCCGCAACATCTCGACGGTTCTCGTATGGCCAGGATGTCCTGACAACTTTGAATTATGGGCCCAGCAGAGTAAGAACATAAGAACATGCCATACTGGGTCAGATCAAGGGTCCATCAAGCCCAGCATCCTGTTTCCAACAGTGGCCAATCCAGGCCTTAAGAACCTGGCAAGTACCCAAAAACTAAGTCTAATCCATGTTACCATTGCTAGTAATAGCAGTGGCTATTTTCTAAGTCAACTCAATTAATAGCAGGTAATGGACTTCTCCTCCAAGAACTTATCCAATCCTTTTTTAAACACAGCTATACTAACTGCACTAACCACATCCTCTGGCAACAAATTCAAGAGTTTAATTGCGTTAAGTGAAAAAGAACTTTCTCTGATTAGTTTTAAATATGCCACACGCTAACTTCATGGAGTTCCCCCTAGTCTTTCTATTATCCGAAAGAGTAAATAACCAATTCAAATCTATCTGTTCTAGACCTCTCATGATTTTAAACACCTCTATCATATCCCCCCTCAGCCGTCTCTTCTCCAAGCTGAAAAGTCCTAACCTCTTTAGTCTTTCCTCATAGGGGAGCTGTTCCATTCCCCTTATCATTTTGGTAGCACTTCTCTGTACCTTTTCCATCGCAATTATATCTTTTTTGAGATTCGGCGACCAGAATTGTACACAATATTCAAGGTGCGGTCTCACCATGGAGCGATACAGAGGCATTATGACATTTTCCGTTTTATTCACCATTCCCTTTCAAATAATTCCCAACATTTTGTTTGCTTTTTTGACTGCCGCAGCACACTGAACCAACTATTTTAATGTGTTATCCACTACGACGCCTAGATCTCTTTCTTGGGTTGTAGCACCTAATATGGAACTAACATTGTGTAACTATAGCATGGGTTATTTTTCCCTATATGCATCACCTTGCACTTATCCATATTAAATTTCATCTGCCATTTTGATGCCCAATTTTCAAGTCTCAAAAGGTCTTCCTGCAATTTATCACAATCTGCTTGTGATTTAACTACTCTGAACAATTTTCTATCATCTGCAAATTTGATTATCTCACTTGTCGTATTTCTTTCCAGATCATTTATAAATATATTGAAAAGTAAGGGTCCCAATACAGATCCCTGAGGCACTCCACTGCCCACTCCCTTCCACTGAGAAAATTGTCCATTTAATCCTACTCTGTTTCCTGCTTTTAGCCAGTTTGTAATCCATGAAAGGACATCGCCACCTATCCCATGACTTTTTACTTTTTCCTAGAAGCCTCTCATGAGGAACTTTGTCAAACGCCTTCTGAAAATCCAAATACACTACATCTACCGGCTCACCTTTATCCACTTTGTTCCATTAAACCATGTCTTTCTATATGTTCTGTGATTTTGATGTTTAGAACTTTATTTTAGTATTTATTTTAGAATGTTTAGTATTTTTCCTGGCACTGAAGTCAGGCTAACCAGTCTGTAATTTCCAGGATCACCCCTGGAGCCCTTTTTAAATATTGGTGTTACATTAGCTATCCTCCAATCTTCAGGTACAATGGATGATTTTAATGATAGGTTACAAATTTTTACTATTAGGTTTGAAATTTCATTTTTTAGTTCCTTCAGAACTCTGGGGTGTATACCATCTGGTCCAAGTAATTTACTACTCTTCAGTTTCTCAATCAGGTCTACCACATCTTCTAGGTTCACCGTGATTTGGTTCAGTCCATCTGAATCATTACCCATGAAAACCTTATCCAGTACGGGTACCTCCCCAACATCCTCTTCAGTAAACACTGAAGCAAAGAAATCATTTAATCTTTCCACGATGGCCTTATCATCTCTAAGTGCCCCTTTAACTCCTCGATCATCTAATGGTCCAACTGACTCCCTGACAGGCTTTCTGCTTTGGATATATTAAAAAATGTTTTTACTGTGAGTTTTGTCTTCTTTTCAAATTCTCTCTTAGCCTGTCTTATCAGTGTCTTACATTTAACTTGCCAACATTTATGCATTATCCTATTTTCTTCTGTTGGATCCTTCTTCCAATTTTTGAATGAAGATCTTTTGGCTAAAATAGCTTCTTTCACCTCCCCTTTTAACCATGCCGGTAATCGTTTTGCCTTCTTTCCACCTTTCTTAATGTGTGGAATACATCTGGACTGTGCTTCTAGAATGGTATTTTTTAACAATGACCACGCCTCTTGCACACTTTTTACTTTTGTAGCAGCTCCTTTCAGTTTTTTTCTAACAATTTTTCTCATTTTATCAAAGTTTCCCTTTTGAAAGTTTAGTACGAGAGCCATGGATTTGCATACTAAAGAGATTTGTCAATAACACTGCTAAGAAGGGCTTCTTACACTTCCAAGATTACCGTTCAGTACTCCAAGCAATCATCTTCTCTAAAATCGATTATTGCAATTCTCTGCTAATCGGCATTCCAGCTAATACCCTTAAACCCTTTCAAATTCTGCAAAATTCCACAGCCAGGATACTGACTAAGACCAGCAAGAGATACCATATTACCACCATCTTAAGGAACCTACATTGGCTCCCAATAAAGTACAGAATCTTATACAAAACACTAACAATCGTTCACAAAACCATCCACAATCTCATTCCTCTGGATCTCAACATTCCACTTCAATTTCATCTACCAACCAGACCAAATGAGAACAGTTTACAAAAACACTCTCCTAACTACACACATCAAATCTTCTCTAAGCAAACATTCCATTTCTGCAGCAGGTCCAACACAATGGAACTCTCTACCGCCAGCACTCAGGACAGAACAATGCCCAATCAACTTCAAAAAGAGACTAAAAACTTGGCTTTCGAGCAAGCGTTCCAATTATGATAACAATATACCTCAACACCACCACACTAGCCAACTGGCTAAATAAAGACTCTTAAACCAAGCTTATAATATCACATTTTATAATAAGATAAAGTTCCGTTTTTATTTTTATTTCCCTTTTCCATTATGTCCCATTTTCTTCCCCACGTATACTGTACCAAGTTTTATGCCCTGTTCTATGTAATTAGCATTCTCTCATGCTTGTTTTCAGTTACAATGTAAACTGAGATGATATGCAAATTCGCATGAATCCCGGTATATAAAAATGTTAAATAAATAAATACTGTTCCTCTTCCAGTCATTAATACAATTTGATCATATTATGAGAATGCAGGGATGGCTTCTGGATTCCCCGCTGGACCACCAGGGAGTTTTGGTAAGTCTTGGGGGGGTCAGGAGGGTGGGGGGTTGTCGTTAATTTTAATTTTAGCTGGGACACGAATTTAACTCGCCGTATTAACTCATCGGGGCACCATACGGCCGAATGTAACGCATTTGCGCCCCGACGAATCCGAATCATGAATGCAACGAAAACTTTTTGGCTGCACATCCCTATCCAGTACAGATACAGTCTCTGGCTTCTACCTCAGGGCTTATCTCTGCCTGTTTCAGTCACCATCTCTTTTTCTTATTATACTTTCTAGCCAAGACCTGAAATGTCTATTCAAGCAGTGCTTCTAGTGCTTGTGGGCTTGGTTTGAGGAAACCTAGCCGAACTGCCACCTCCCACCATAGCTTGTAGAAGGAAAATGTTAAGCTGATAGATCCTTGGACCAAGGGGGTGTTGGCACTGCCTGTGGGGAGGAGCCCCATAGGCCCCCACCATTGGTAGGTGAGGCAGACAAGGAGCAGAGACCCTGCTGGAGCTTCACCACTACCAGCCCATGTTCCACTTAGGTTGAACCCTTGGGTTCCAGAGCAGGCTTGACTTATAGAAGTCGAAGAGGGAGACAAGAAGTAGTAGTGCAGGCCTTTTAGGAACTGGCAGCAAAGCTTGTAGTCAGTATCCAGGCAGGGGTCAAGGCAGGTGGCATAGCTTGTAGTCAGTATCCAGGCAAAGCACGTGCAGGCAGTGTAGCTCATAGTCATTATCCAGGCAGGGGTAGTGGCAGGTGCCATAGCTCTTAGTTGGTATCCAGGCAAGGGTTGTGGCAGGAGGCATAGCTCATAGGTGGTATCCAGTCCAAGGTCAAAGCTGAGGTCAACCCAGGGACAAGGAAAGAACTCAGGAACACACTGCATATCTCTGAAATGAGAAGACCTGCTGTCAAGGCAAAGGCTGGAAGCAGGGTCAAGACTTATATTGCCCCCAGGAGCTGATGTCATCGGAAAGGGTCGGCAGCACTTTCCCAATGCGGCCCTTTAAATAGCAGAGATAGGCATGCGCACAAGCCTAGGGGGATGGCCAGCATAGGAGCCAGGGAGAGGGAAAGTTTGTGAGCATCAGCCTGGAAGCTTCAACCCATGGAGTTTACGGAATTGGGCTGGTGGCTCGAGGTTGAGGGAGTGCTGTGATAGCTGTGGCTCCCAGCCACTGCAAGGGAATCTGGACCTGTTTCTGCTGCAGCACAGTGGCGGGTGAAAGAGGCCAGCCTTGGATCCTTGTGGCTGGCAAGCACAACAGTACCCCCTCCTCTAAGCCTCCCTCCTGAGGGTTTGTGCTTTCTGGTATGAGAGGCATGGAATTTCCAGATGAGGATTTTATCTAATATATTGGCAGCAGACTCCCAGGTATTCTCCTGTGGACCATATCCCTCCCAGGAGAGGAGATACTCCTATCTTAGGCCATGTCTTCTCATGTCCAGGGCCTCCCATACTTGGTATGATGGCTCACCCACTGAAGCAGTCTCCAATGGCTGAGGCATCTTCCGAGAGGGCCATGAGAGCACTAGAGGTTTCAAGAAAGAAATAAGGATGGAGTTATGAATCCTCAAAGATGCTGGTAAGTGAAGTTGATAGGTCACTGGTCTGAATAAATGGACCAATGTAACGAGGAGCAAGCCACATAGATGGAACCTTGAGTCAGATTTAAGGTGTGCAGATCCACACCTTTTTCCAAGCCCTAAACTACAGAGCAGTTCTACAGTAGATGTCAGCGAATCTCTTGGCTTAATGGCCTGCTTCCTGAAGCATTTGCTGAGTATGACTCCAGAGTTGATGTAGTTCTGAGCCGCAGACAAGGGAATTGACAGATGCAGCTGCAATGGGGGAGGTGGCTGCTTTCTGTAGATGATCTGAAAGGACAAGGTCCCCATGGTGGAACAGGGGTGAGAGGTATGAGAAAACTCTGCCCAGGGAAGCAGAGTTGCTCAGTCATCTTGATGGGTATTGACATAGGCCTGTAAGAAGCTTTTCAGGGTCCAATTTGTCCATTCAGCTTAGCCAATTTCTTGAGGATGATATGTGGTAGTGAAGTCTAGCATAATATTGAACTTCTTCACAGAGCCTTCCAATATCTTGCCATAAGTTGTGGATCACGGTCAGAAACAATATGTTTGGGAAGTCCATGGAGGCGAAACACATGCTGGACGAAAATCTGTGCTAGTTCTGGAGCAGATGGAAGACCTGACAGAGTGATGAAATGTGAAATCTTTGAGAAACTACCACCCAGATGACCAATTTGTTGTTTGAGAGCAGGAGATCCACGATGAAGTTGGTGGAGGTGTGAGTCCATGGTTCCTTGGGAGTTGGCAATGCCTGTAACAGCCTCCAAGGTTGTCCTACAAGAGGTTTCTGCTGCACGCAGACAGGATACAAGTCCACGTAAGCCTAGAGATCCTTCTGCATGTTGGGCCACCCGTAGAATTTCTGGAGCAAAACAAGAGCAGACAGAATGAAAAGTCCATGGCCTTGGCAACCTGTTATGCTGGTGGATCCTTGGACCGAGGGGGAATTAGTGCTGCCTGTGGGGAGGAGCTCCATAGGCCCCTAACATCGGTAGGCGAGACAGAAGAGGAGCAGAGACCCCGATGAAGTTTCACCACTACCAGCCCATGTTCCCTTTAGGTTGAACCCTCGGGTGCAGGGGCAGGCTGGACTTATGTGGGGCCTTTGCAGAGATAGAAGTCCAAGAGGGAGCAGCACAGGCCAAATCGGGAACCGGCAGCAAAACTTGTAGTCGGTATCCAGGCAAAGGTCATTGCAGACAGCATAGCTTGTAGTCGGTATCAAGGCAGGAGTTGTGACATGCAGCATAGCTCATAGTCAGTAGCCAGGCAGGAGTTGTGGCAGGGGGCATAGCCAAGATCAAAGCCAAGGTCAACCCAGGGACAAGGAAGGAACTCAGGAACTCAGGAAGTCACTGCAAGTCTCTGAAATTAGAAGACCTGTTGCTAAGGCAAAGGCTGTAAACAGGGTCCAGCCTTATATAGCCCCCCAGGCTATATAAGGCTGGACCCACCACAGGCCCACCACAGGCCATTTAAATTGTGGAGAGAGGCACTCGCGTGCACCTAGGGGGAAATCTGGCATCGGTGTTGAAGAGGTGGACCCTTGGCCTGAGGTGGTGTTGGTGCCATCCATGGGGGAAGCCACCATGGGTCCTCACCATTGGGAGGCGAGGCCAAGCGAGAAGCAGTGGTCCACTGGAGCTTCACCAATACCAGCCCTTATTCCCCACAGGTTGAGCCCTTGGTTACTGGGGCCGGCTGGACTTAAGCAGGTCTCTGCGTGGTTGATTCCGAAGAAGATGTCCAGAGGCAGAGTGCCAGGTGGCAGTGGAGACAGAGGGTCCCAGAAGGGATGAGATCCAAGGTCATGTCCAGACGAGGGTCAGGGCAGGCGGCTAGTGATTAGGCCAGGTCCAAGTAGAGAGTTGAAGCAGGTGACTAGAGACAAGGCCATGTCCAAGCAGATGGTCAAAGCCAAGGAGGTCCATCAGAAGGAAAGCAGGAACAGGAACTGAAGCTTGAATGGGTACTGGACGAGGAACTGGAACTGAATCAGGAACTGGAACAGGAACTGGAACTGGAGCAGGTAATGGAACAGGAACTGGAACAGGTACAGGAACAGGAGTATCAATGAAGCACATGACTGGAAAGCATGGAGACCTGTTGCCAAGGCAAGCTCTGAATGTCTGAGCCTGCTTTATATAAGGAAGTTGGTTGATGTCATTATCCGGGGCTGCGGGAGGCTTTCCCGCCAGGGCCCCTTTAAAGTCCAGAGAGGCGCACACATAAGGCTGACAGGCCAGGGAAGAGGAAGTGATGGCCTCTACTCGTGTCATACGTGGGAAGGCCCGGTCAGCCCCAGAGGAGGCTGCAGCGGCACAGGAGGGTCCCAGGAACACAGAGGGAATATATTCGGGCCTGCGGATTTCACAGCTTCAGGCTGGTGGCTCGAGGTTGTGGGTGTGGTGCAATGGCAGTGGCTCCCAGCTGCTGCCAGGGAACCCGGACCTATTTCTGCTGTGGCACAGCGGTGGGTGAGTGAGGCCAGCCTCGGAGCCTTGCGGCCGGATAGCGTAACAGAAATGTATACACTTTGACTTGCCCAACTACAACTACTACTACCCACAGAAGTTTTGTCTACCGGACTGTAACCTCTATTACTTTAGCAGTCCAAGGCTCCTTAAAAGGGTTTCTCCCATTCATCTTCCACATCCATTGGCTCTGGGTCTGGCTCAGAATCCTCCAACATATCCACCTCCATCTCCTCTGTGTCTCCCTCTGCCTCTAGTAGGGATCCTTCCTGTTCTTGTCCATCTCCTTCTTCAGGCCACCTCCCAACTCCTCCTAGTACATCCGGGTGTCCCCTCCTTTTTGATGATGTGATGTCTGTGAAGTTACTCTCTTTTTGTTCCCCAAACCTCCCCCTTCCTCAGATCTTCCATGTGAGGGAGGTTTTCGCCTAACCTGAGGATTCCTTGGGTATGAAGGTTTCTCCCGGGTTCTCTTTCTTGCCCAGATCCTCCTACTAGTTTCCTCAGCCAACCCCTTCCAGGGTACATGATAACCATCACAAAACCCTAGAAGAGATTAGGTACAGGGGAGATATGATACAGACCATCAGATACCTAAAAGGTGTTAATGATGCACAAATGTCAAACCTTTTGTGTTGGAAAGGAAGTTGTACAAGTAGAGACCATGATATGAAACTCCAGGGGGGATTACTCAGAACCAACATCAAGAAATATTTCTTCACTGTGAGGGTGTTAGATATCTGGAATGCCCTTCCAGAAGTGGTAGTGAGGATGAAAACAATAAGTGAATTCAAAAGGACATGGGATACACACCTCAGAACCCTAGAGGCTAAAGGACAGAAATGAAGAACAGGGTACTTGGGAGTAACCTGCACAGAGCGTCTATTACTATCCTTAACAGAAGGCATGGGGTTTATTACCCCTAACAAAAGGCATAGGGGTAACCTGCATGGAGCGGCTGTTACTGCTGCTAACAGGAGGCATGGAGGTTAGAGATGTGCTTCGTTTTTTCCTGCCGGGTCGTTTTTTGACTCGGATACTTCGTGGTAAATTTCGGGTTTCCTCGTCTCGTTTTTCGAAAAAACAAAACGAGGAAACCCGAAACCGGGCCAAAAAGCGAAACGGCAAAGGAAGCTTAAAAAAAACCCACCCCAAGCATTTAAAATCCTTTTTTTACATATCTATCATACACTACCACCCCCCCCCATCCCGATCCCTCCCCAAGACTTACAAAGTAGATCCCTGGTGGTCCAGCGGGGTCCCGGGATCCATTTGCCCTCCTTCGTGCCCATGTTTCTGCAGCCGTGCTCTTTAAAAAGGTGACGCGCAGCCTCTGAACTACCATGTCACAGGGACTACCGGCGCCATTGGTCAGCCCCTGTCACAGGGCCATCGGCGCCATCTTGTGCTCCTGTCATGTGACTGGAGCTGACCAATGGCGCCGAAAGCCTCTGTGACATAGTATGGGCAAAGGCTATCGGCGCCATTTTGATTACTGGCAGCCGACAATGAAATGGCTCCCGGACCCCTGCTGGACCCCCAGAGATTATTGGCAAGCCTTGGGGGGGTCAGAAGGGGGGCTCCTGACCCCCCCAAGGCTTGCCAATAATCTCTGGGGGTCCAGCGGGGGTCCGGGAGCCATTTCATTGTCGGCTGCCAGTAATCAAAATGGCGCCGCTAGCCTTTGCCCATACTATGTCACAGAGGCTTTCGGCGCCATTGGTCAGCTCCAGTCACATGACAGGAGCACAAGATGGCGCCGATGGCCCTGTGACAGGGGCTGACCAATGGCGCCGGTAGCCCCTGTGACATGGTAGTTCAGAGGCTGCGCGTCACCATTTTAAAGAGCACGGCTGCAGAAACATGGGCACGGAGGAGGGCAAATGGATCCCGGGACCCCGCTGGACCACCAGGGATCTACTTTGTAAGTCTTGGGGAGGGATCGGGATGGGGGGGGGGGGGGTGGTGAATTATAGTTAAGGTAAATGTTTGGGGTGGTTTGGGGTGGGTTTTAATTAAAAAAAAAAATGTGTGCCCCTTCCCCAGGCAAACCAGAAAAACGAAATTTCCCCGAAAAAAAACTGAAGTAGGAAATTTCGGGCAATTTCCTACTTCGGGCGAACAACGAAGCACATCTCTAATGGAGGTAATCTCCATGGAGTGGCAGTTATTGCCCATATCACAAGGCATGAGGATAACCTACACAGATCGGCAGTACTGCACTTAACAGAAAGCTTGGTGGCAATAACCTGCATAGATGGAAGCTACAACCAAAAGCAGCTTGCTAGGCAGACTGAATGGACCAGTCTTTAACTGCTGTCATTACTACTTTACTATGTATGTTACTGTGTTTTAGGGATGTGAATCATGTCCTCGATCGTCTTAACGATCGATTTCGGCTGGGAGGGGGAGGGAATCGTATTGTTGCCGTTTGGGGGGGTAAAATATCGTGAAAAATCGTGAAAAATCGTGAAAAATCGAAAAATCGCAAAACCGGCACATTAAAACCCCCTAAAACCCACCCCCGACCCTTTAAATTAAATCCCCCACCCTCCCGAACCCCCCCCAAATGACTTAAATAACCTGCGGGTCCAGCGGCGGTCCGGAACGGCAGCGGTCCGGAACGGGCTCCTGCTCCTCAATCTTGTTGTCTTCAGCCGGCGCCATTTTCCAAAATGGCGCCGAAAAATGGCGGCGGCCATAGACGAACACGATTGGACGGCAGGAGGTCCTTCCGGACCCCCGCTGGACTTTTGGCAAGTCTCGTGGGGGTCAGGAGGCCCCCCACAAGCTGGCCAAAAGTTCCTGGAGGTCCAGCGGGGGTCAGGGAGCGATTTCCCGCCGCGAATCGTTTTCGTACGGAAAATGGCGCCAGCAGGAGATCGACTGCAGGAGATCGTTCAGCGAGGGTTCCGGCGCCTCGCTGAACAACCTCCTGCAGTCGATCTCCTGCCGGCGCCATTTTCCGTACGAAAACGATTCGCGGCGGGAAATCGCTCCCTGACCCCCGCTGGACCTCCAGGAACTTTTGGCCAGCTTGTGGGGGGCCTCCTGACCCCCACGAGACTTGCCAAAAGTCCAGCGGGGGTCCGGAAGGACCTCCTGCCGTCCAATCGTGTTCGTCTATGGCCGCCGCCATTTTTCGGCGCCATTTTGGAAAATGGCGCCGGCTGAAGACAACAAGATTGAGGAGCAGGAGCCCGTTCCGGACCGCTGCCGTTCCGGACCGCTGCTGGACCCGCAGGTTATTTAAGTCATTTGGGGGGGTTCGGGAGGGTGGGGGATTTAATTTAAAGGGTCGGGGGTGGGTTTTAGGGGGTTTTAGTGTGCCGGCTCACGATTCTAACGATTTATAATGATAAATCGTTAGAATCTCTATTGTATTGTGTTCCATAACGGTTTAAGACGATATTAAAATTATCGGACGATAATTTTAATCGTCCTAAAACAATTCACATCCCTACTGTGTTTATCACCTGTTAATGTCACCCCAGTTCCCATCAGAATCACTGAACTGAGGTATGTCTATAATGTCTAGTTGTGAGCTCACAATTGTTGGCTCAAGTCATTTTAACTGCAGATCCAGAAGAGGAAACCTTGGCTCAGATGAAGTCATATCTACATCTTCACCCTTGGACTCCCTAATCTTTAATTATATAAAATAAGACCTGGCTATTTTTCTCTGAAAAGATCTTCAGCAGCCTAAATGCTCATTTGCTTCCTTCAGTGCATACCTTACGTGAAACTGGAAATTCTATTTTAAACAAAAACATATTTATGCATCTTTCTTTTGTTTTTTCATAGGAGTAACAAATTTGTCTGATTCACCCTCTTATTCTGCATTCATTCAAACTTATATATATATATATATATATATATATATATATATAATAGAAGAGAAGTTCTTTTTATTCTAATAATTTTCAAGTACCTTGTCCATTTTTATATTTGAACTTTAATAAATTCCCATAGATCCATCATGTTTTAATTCTTTATGGCATTTCTACAATTGGCCAATTTTCTCAGAGCAGGAGCTGTTTGAAATCAGTGCCTATCAGTGTTCTGATATTCCTTAAATCCCTTTCAGTAGCTGACAATTTTTCCAGTTTGCTTGTTTTTAATTCAGATTACTTGGATTCTCAAATAAATTCCCTCTTGAACCCCAGCCAAACCCTAACAACTTCCCCAGAGTTTTAATTTATGTCAGGGTACACTAACACTAACGGTACTTTTACTGCTAGCACTTTTAGTTTACTTATCAATATCTCCTATAATTCTCTCACTGTGGCTTTCTCTTCCCAAACAAAATAGGGATGCTACACCCACGCATAAACAGAACACGTTCAGTGCCTCAGCTTAAGCTCCCTCAGCTGCACTTTTACACCCACACGTGCACATAAATGAGAGAACTCCCTTATCAGCAGCCCTTTTCTTCAGCTGCTTTCATCTGTCATATTTCAGCCCCAAGTGTCTAAACTGTCGTTTTCTGAATGAGCCTTACTGTATCCCACTGAGCACAAATCTTCCTTTTCACTGCTGCCGGAGCAGCTGACAGCAACAGAAACCATCAGCAGTGCTCCTGATGCAGTCAAAAGCCACTGTGTTTCTCCAAATCCCTCCCCCTATTTGAGTTACCATACAATTTCCCCAGCAGAACTGAGCAGCAAGGTTGCTCCATGCCTGCATTTTGTTGACAACTAAAACACAAGAAATCAAAAGACTTAAGGCAGTCTCAGAATTGGCCCTGTACAGGCATAAAGCATGATATCAGGAATTGTAACAAAGATCATAAAAAACCTGGAAATGGGAACTAAAAGTGAGGTAATCAAATTTGCCAATGACACAAAGTTAAATCACAATAGGATTGTGAGAAATGACACAAAGTTAAATCACAATAGGATTGTGAGAAATTGCAAGAAGACATTGCAAACCTGGGAGACTGGGCATACATATGGCAAATGAAATTTAAAGTGGACAAGTGCAAAATGATGCACTTAGGGAAGAATAACTCAAATTATGGCTACGCCATGCAAAGTTCCACATATGAAGTCACCAATCAGGAAAAAGAACTAGGAATCATCGTTGAAAATACAATGAAATCTTCTGCTCAGTATGCAGCAACCAGGAAAGCAAAAAGAATGCTAGGGATTTTATTAGGAAAGGAATGGAGAATAATACAACAGAGAATATAATGCCTCTGTAGTGCTCCATGGTGCAACCTCATATTCAGTATTATGTGCAGTTCTGGTCACTATATCTCAAACAAGATAGAGCAGAATTAGAAAAGGTACAGATAAAGACAACCAAAATGAAAAAGGGAATGGAAAAATTCCTCATTAAAAAAGGCTAACGAGGTTAGGACTCTTCAGCTTGGAGATGGCTGAGGGGAGCTATGATAGAGGTCTATAAAATAATGAATGGAATGGAACATGTAAATGTTAAACAGTTGTTTACTCCTTAGGAAAGTAAAAAGACCAGGGGACATACAATAAATTTACTAGGTAAAACATTTAAAACTAATAAGAGAAAATATTTTTTTACTCAATGCATAATTAAGCTCTGGAATGTGTTGCCAGAGGATATGGTGAAATTATTAGTGTAGCTGCATTTAAAAAAGGTTTGGACAAGTTCTTGGAGGGAAAGTACATTAACCATTATTAAGGTAGAGTTGCAGAAATCCACTACTTATTCTTGGGAAAAGCAGCTTGGAATATATCAATCCCTTGGTATCCTGCCAGGTACTTGTGGCCTGGATTGGCCATGGCCACTATTGAAAACAGTCCGACCTAATATGGCAAGTCTTATATTCTATGTTCTTATGTCAATTTTTCATTTCAGGAAACAGTGTGCATTATTATGAAATAAGACATATTATTTGCAAACAGTGCACCCTATATGATAAACATGTACCCTATTAGCAAATTGTGCATCCTATTAGCAAATAATGTGCCCTATTTGCAAAGAGTGTGCCCTATTATTTTATGAAAATTAAAAAAATTAAAAAAAAAACCTGAAAATGAAAAATGAACAAAAGATTCTCAGAAAATTAAAACATTAGATGAAAAAAATTAGGGGTAGATTTTCAAAGGCTATGCGCATAAGATACGCGCGTAACCTGAGAAAATCTGCCCCTGCGCGCGCTGAGCCTATTTTGCATAGGCTCGGCAGTGCGCGCCAAGCCCCGGGACGTGTGTATATCCCGGGACTTCAAAAAATGGGGTGGTCTGGGGGCAGGTCCGTGGGTGTGGCGGCGGTCCGGGGGCAGTCCCGAGACCTCCGGCACAGCGGCCTGTGCCACGGGATGGTACGCCAGCGTACGCAAGTTACACCTGCCTCGGGCAGGCGTACCTTCTGAAACAAGGTAGGGGAGGGATCTAGTTAGGGATGGGGGTGGGTTAGATAGGGGAAGGGAGGGGAAGGTGGGGGGGGGGAGTGGTAGAAAAGTTCCTCAGATGCCGCTCCGATTTTGGAGCATCCTCGGAGGGAACGGAGGCAGCCTGCGTGGCTCGGCGCACGCAAGTTGCCAATTGTGCACCCCCTGGCGCGTGCCGACCCTGGATTTTATAACATATGCACGGCAGCGTGCGCATGTTATAAAATCGGGCGTAGATTTGTTTGCGCCGGGTTGCGCAAACAAATCTACGCCCGCGCACACCTTTTAAAATTTGGCCCTTAGTGTGCACATCCCTATTATTTTTTTTAAGTTCAGTTCATTTTTGTGGGCAGCCAAGAATCTTATGAAAAGAAATGCCGCAGAAAGGCTATTCCCATGTGGAAAAGTTTTAGTTTTCTTTCAGTATATTTATTTTGTTGAAGGAAGCAGCTGATCTACACATATGATACGTTAGGAGCTATCTATATTTCCTTGTGAGATATGTCATGCTCTGTAACTGTTACTTATTGCTTTCTGAAATGTTTTTCCCTATATGGTAAATAGAGAAATTACAATTCAAGTGAAAATAGGAATGTTGAGTACTTTAGAAATGATTCTGAAAGCAAGAACTTTGATGGCAGACACTAGTGTAGAATGCAATAAAGTATCTCCCATCTTACTTATACTTTGCTTGAGTTAGCCCTGGAGGTTTGACCTATAGGTGAAAATCAGCTTAACATTGTTTTTTCTCATAAACATGGCCTGGGAGGAAATGCTTTCCTCAGAGCTAAGACAACTTTCAAAACTCTTTGCGTTCATTCATTTAAGCATGTACATGGATGCATGGACATTTACTACTGTATTTAATAACATGCATGCAAATGATGTTCGCAGATTATAAAATACGAGGACATATGTGTGCAAACATGCTTGCATATGTAAAAACTGCGAGCTGTGCCAGTTAAGAGTTATTCAGAAAATTAGCAACAATTTGTCATGCGGGTGCAGGAGTAGGGCAGGAGCTCAGGGAAAGGCTTGGGTTTATCTTCTGCCTAGCCAGCTCCCTCCCCTGCAGATTGAGTACTTGGGTTCTGGGGGCCAGAAGGGCTTGATTTCTCTAGCAGAACATCATGATGAAGCAGGCTTAATGAAGCAGGACAGGCTGGAATAAGCTGGAGAGACTGGACAAAACAGTAGAGATGTGCAAAGCCTGAACGTTTTGATTCAAGCATCATTTTCAGCCTAGTGCAAACAATTTCATTTTTCCCCGCGGTTTGGGCTTTTGTTTTTCATGGGGACCCGAAATTTCTATATATAATTATATCTCTCATATATTCTGGATTCCTGTTCCGGTGTTAAAATCTTTTGCCAGCCAATCAGCTCTTGAACCAGTTGCCAAGTAATGAGACACCCACACTGCCAACCTGTAGCTCAGACAGAGAAACACACACACACTCACACACACACACACACACACAAATACATTTGCTGCTGCTCATGTGCTCATTCAGTGAGTACCTCCTGTCCCAGCAATGCCACATCATTATGTATAAGTTGATGCTGTTGCCATCCTGTCCTCATCCTGCAGTAGCCCATTCCCTGTCCTACTTTGACTCCTCCTTTTCACCCTCACGCTCCAGAAGACTCACTGGTACCACAGCCAGCTTCCCCTCTCAAAGCTCAGCCCAGCTACCTCAGACAGAAGCCTCACTAACATTGCACAAGCACTACCTCCTGGCTCGCCCCCTTCCTTTCTATGACAGTCGCTTGACACTTCTCAGGGGCCTCCCCAACTCCAGCACATTCTCACTGACTTTGTGCTCTACAGTCTGCTGCTTTTTTGGCTCCCTGGGCTCTACTCTGCCTACCTATTCCTGGGAAGAAGGGACCAGAAGTGATCCATGTTGCCTGCTTCCTCCAGTAGTTAAGAAAAAGAAAATTAAGCCATTGCCAAGACCATATGCATCACTTCTTCAGCAAAGACTGAGGAGAGCCTGGCCCATGACAACATAGCTCTGGATTGAATTCTGGTTCCCCACATGGTGCCTGGGCTGCTGCAAGGGTATTACATACCCAAGGCAAAGCTCTCAGCCTTGCACCCCCCAGTCCCACTCTCTCCACAGACACACACACACACACACACACAAAATTTAAAAATGATGCATATGTAATAAGATTTTTAAAAGATCATTCAAAGTGCAGACTTCTGAAGTAAAAATATCATAGAATGTTTACTATGGCTTCAGTATTCAAAGTAATCCATTTAGGTAATTTAGCTGGGTAAGACTTCTTTGGCTAACTTACAAGGAAAATTAAGCAGAGCAGTTATGCTGCTGAATATTCCCATATTTGGCATACTTAGCTGGATATATTTCTGCTGTATGACAGGTCAAACTAATCCGATTAAGTTAATCAGATAATTATGAATATTGCTACTTATCTAACTAATAAAGGCCTGATTTATTAAGGCTTTTCTCCCATTCTGTGTCTATGGTGAAAATGCTTAGTGAATGAGGTCCTAAGTTAGCTGGTTAAGTTTTGCCGTCCCAATCTGCTCCGTGCCTGATCACAACTTATCCGGCTATCTACTTAGCCAGATAAGTGACTTATCCAGCTAAGTGGTTGCTGCTGAATGTAGCTGGATATTTAGCAGCTACCAATTAGCTGGATACGTTCAATGTATCTGGCTGAGAAGCCTTTGAATATTGGGCTCTATATTTACATGTACTGCTGTAGTACCAACCAGAAAATCTTGCTAAAAAGTAAAAGATACTTGGAAGACATGTTATTAGGTATGTTGTGCAAGTATACACCAAGAATGTGGAGTAAACAGCACACACATACACTTACATTTGAACCACAAAATAATGTGTGGCACTACAATATAAACTGTTCAATGCAAATATCTATTGCTTTATTTGTTTAAAGGCCAACAGGAAAGGACACTTGTTTGAACAATATACTCTTATTCTGAAAAGATACAAATACAGGGGACCACAAGAGGTCAGCGATTGATATTATTTGGATACAGTGTTCCAAAAGTAAATTAATGCTGCAGAAACCAACTCAGGAACTGTGGAATCTCAAGGACGTGGGAGCTTGTCAAGATACAATACAATTGACTGTGAGCTGGCCCGTTGGTGAATTCTCTTTGCAGGAGGCAAATCAAACATCTAAGAGCATGCGTGGAAAAGCAAATAAGTATTTTACTTGTAAGAAATTAACGCCAGCAGCATTTACCGCTAGGCACAATATATGTATTGAACAGTTTATATTGTAGTGCCACATATTATTTTGGGGTTCAAATGTATGTGTGTGCGTGCTGTTTACTCCACATTCATAATTAGGTGTATTGTAACATGCATCAGGTGTGGGCTTGGCCCTCAGAAAACCATGAGTAAACTAAATAACAATTACAATATAGAAAACCTTCCATACCATAACAGCATTAACTGCCAGCACACAAACAGTAACAATCCTGATTATGAAAATGTAACCCTGAAAATATTATACCAAGCCTTAAACCATCAATGTATCTCCTATAAAGGAAAACAGAACAAGCCAAGCTGCTATACATCCCTAAACAGAAACTACACCCTAACAGTATACCTCATTGCAATCTGACACAGGCAGAACACAAACAGACCCTCACCAAATACTGAATAAAGAGACTACAAAGTATAAATAGAAACATGCAGACAGAAACTACACTTCAAACCACACCCAGCCAGATATTGTGTATGAAAAGCAAAAACATTACTATGCCTCATAAAACATCAAACACTAAAATTAAGAAAAATTAAAAAACATGATAGCAAAACCATAATTAAAAAAAAACAAATATTTATAAACAGCTGACAAATAAAATATTAATAATTAAAACCTCATAGATGTTTTAAAAATATACTGTTCTGAAATGTTTTTGTGTGTTTGGGAGACACATCAAATAACATGCAATCATTAAAACTAGTAAGGATAAAAAAAATCCTTGCTCTCCATACCTGGGAAAGTTGGATTTCCAGTCATCCTGTTGTGGATTAGCAGGAGAAAAAGGGTGCACGACTTTCTCATTTCTCCCTCTCTCTCACATACACAGGCACTCTCGCTCTCTCTCTCTCTCACACACACTCACACATACACAAACACATACATACGTACAGAAGCAAGCAGCCTTTCACACATGCACATGTACAGAAGTAGGCACCCTTTCACACACATACATATATATTCAGAAACAGGCACCATTTCACACACACACACACACACACACACACACACACACACACATAGGCAGGCACCCTTTTGCATACACACACACACACACAAACAGAGGTTAGCACCCTCTCATACACACATACACACACACACACCTACACACACAGAGACGGGCACCCTTTCTCATACATATACAAAGAGACGGGCACCCTTTCACATACACACGCACATACAGAGGCAAGGACCCTTTCACTCACATACACATACAGAGGCAGGCACCCTTTCACTCAAACACACACACACATACAGGGAAGGTATCCTTTCACTCACATGAACATACAGAGGCAGAAACTCTTTTACTCACATGCTCACACATACATAGAAGGCACCTTTACAAACACACATACACAGAGGAAGACCTTCTCGCTCTTTCACATAATTGTGCCTCTTTCTGTTCATTCTTTGGCTACAGACTCAATTCACTTTCTTTTTTCGGCACACTGGACTGGTCTCCAGCAGTGGACGCAGCCTCATTTTATTTTGTTTTTCGACCCCACTGGCCTGGTCTCCAGCGGCAATCCATGGCCTCTCTTCATTTCTTTCACGCCTCACCGGTCTGATCTCTGGCAGCGGCCCGATGCCTCTTGTTGATTTGTCTTTGGCCCCACCAGCCTGGTCTACTGTGGTGGCCCGTGGCCTGTTTCTCTTTAGCCCTAATCTCCTGATTTCCGGAGGCAGCCCGCGGTCTCCCTTTGATTTGTCATTGGCCTCTTTGGCCTGGTCTCGTGGCAGTCCGTGACCTCTCCATTTTCTTTTCGGCTCCACTGACCTGGTCTCCGGTGGTGGCCTGTGACCTCTCCATTTAATTTTCATTCTCGCCGGCTTGGTCTCTGGCGTCGGTCCGCAGCTTCTCAATTTTCTTTTTGTCCTCGGTGGCAGCTGCAGCCTTCCTTTTTTCTTCTTTGGCCTGGACTCCAGCAGCAGCTCCACTAGGATGGATGGGCAACACTAGTTGAGCCACATGGTCTTTTACTGCTGACAGCGTGTGGGGATACAGCATAGCAAATAAATGGTCATGCTGCTGCCTTTCATCATGCGACTAATTCAGTCGACCCAACGAGGCATGCCCGAAGCCCCAATAGGCCAATGTACCCCTGCTTTTGAGGCTTATCCGGCTAAGTAGTGTCTACTGCTACTTAGCCAAATATGCCATATTATAGCTGGATAAGTGCCACTATTTATCCGGATAAGTTCAAATTTGTCTATCTAAATAGCCACAAAGGCACTACGTAGCCATATAATCATAATTTAGCTGGGTAAATATATGCAAATAATGAACCCATGTATTCATACTTCAAATTTTAAAGGGTTACATGAGAAAATTGTACTTGCATTATTTTTATGCATTTACCCTCCATAAGTTGGCTTTTATAAGTCAGGAATTTTCTAAATGCACACAGCAATGAATTACGCAGTTTTACTAATTAGTAAATTAGTAATTAGTAAATTAGTAATTAGTAAACTAGTAATTAAAAACTAGTAACTAATTAGTAAATTAGTAATTAGTAAACCCTCTTCCTCACGGGATCGGTGGTGAACTGGGCCCGCGCAGCCGGCGCTGAAAGCCCGTCGGGGTAAGGCCTCTCTGTCCCGCCTTCCCCATTCGGGCTCCCACGCCGGCCGCCAGCCTTTCTCAATCCCGGCCTGACCTACCTCGAAGCGCTTGAACGCCCGATCCGATCCGGCCTGCCTCCTCGATCCAGCCTGCCTCCTCGATCCAGCCGCCTCCAGCCGCCGGGCCGTGAGCCCCCCACCCCCACCAGAGCCGCCGCACTGAGCTCCGCCCCGCCGGGCGCAGGGGTGACGTCATCGATACGGGCCTGCAGGACTTAAAAGGCCCTACACTCCCCGGCGTCTTCCTCTTCCACACGGGATCGGTGGTGAACTGGGCCCGCGCAGCCGGCGCTGAAAGCCCGTCAGGGTAAGGCCTCTCTGTCCCGCCTTCCCCATTCGGGCTCCCACGCCAGCCGCCAGCCTTTCTCAATCCCGGCCTGACCTACCTCGAAGCGCTTGAACGCCCGATCCGATCCGGCCTGCCTCCTCGATCCGGCGTGCCTCCTCGATCCAGCCGCCTCCAGCCGCCGGGCCGTGAGCCCCCCACCCCCACCAGAGCCGCCACACTGAGCTCCGCCCCGCCGGGCGCAGGGGTGACGTCATCGATACGGGCCTGCAGGACTTAAAAGGCCATACACTCCCTGGCATCGCGCGCCGGGTGTTGCGCGCCGAAGGAGCGCGACAAAGGGGCCCGCCCCTTTGTGCGCCCCTTCGTGCAGCACCTTCGGACTGCCCTGAGGGTCCGCTCTGACCTAACTCATCGACCCTACTTCCCTACCACTGACTACCACTACCATAGCTAGATTAGAGGTGGGCTTCTAGATGGATATAGCAGGAAGAATTAAAGGAACTTTACACCGCTGACATTCCTTTGCTACTGCTCTGTTTCTTCACTATCAAACAGTATCTCATGATATTTTTTGTGCACCTTTTTTCTCTATGCACCAACTGTGCACTTACTTACATACTCTCTCTACCCATCCCCCGAGAGTTTGATCCTTCTCCCCCTCCCTTCCTACCACCCATACACAAGCCCAAGCCTCACTTCTACCCAGGCGCCCTCCACAACCCACCAGACAAGAACCCTCCTTATCCCCCTCCCTTTACCATCACCTTTTCACACACCATTCACACAACCTATTCCAACACCCTACCCTTACAACATGTATCAACACCAGATCACCATTCTCAAATATAATAAACGAAGACCCAACTTTCCCCCACACCCACGGCACCACTCGCACCTTAAAACTCTTCTCCCCTCTATGATCTCCCCCCTATCACCCAAATTATCGGTCTTTCTGCTCTCTCTCTCATCCTCCTAAATGCCCAATCATTAAACAAAAAAACCCCTCTCCTCTCTGACCTACTCACAGACCAAGACCCAGACATCTGTGCTATAACAGAGTCCTGGCTTAAGGATTCGGATACTGTTCTCCTAAACCAGTTACCATCCACAACATATGATATCTTCTCCATACCTAGGCCAAAAAAGAAAGGAGGAGGTCTACTTATAGCCATAAAGAAAAAATTCAACATAACACTCCACCCCATCCCCCCACCTCCCAAAATTGAAATAGGCCTCTTCAAATCCCCCACTCTGCAAATCTGTCTTGTCTATGCCCCCCCAGGAACCTTACACAACAACCCTTCAACCCTCATAGAATACATTGCAATGAACATATCTATTGACACCCCAGCTATCATACTAGGAGATTTTAACCTCCATGTTGACAACTCCCCCCGTACACCTACATGTGACGCGATTCTTGACTCACTAAATGCATTAGGCTACAAGCAGTCCATCCACTGCCCTACTCACAAGGCGGGTCATACCCTTGACCTCCTCTTCACTAACGCCCTCATTCAGGTAGACCCCCCCTCCCACACACCTATTCCCTGGTCAGACCATTATCTTATCGAAGCCTCTCTCTCCTTAAAGACACCCACCCACCATTCCAACACCAATAAAACCATTCAATACAGGAAAAACTGTACTAGAGATGACCTCATCTCAGCGATCTCCAATAAATTAGACCAATTAGACCTCACCAATGCAGACACAGCGCTTTCCTCGTGGCATGACATAACCAACAACATAGCCAACACTACTTGCCCCCTGCAATCAAAACTCATCTCTCCAACACACAAAGAAAAAAGGAAACCTTGGTATTCCCAAGAACTAAAGAACCTAAAGCAACATCTTCGAAAATCTGAAAAGATCTGGCGTAATGCCCCCATGCCCACACACCTTCCTCAACTTAAATCCTCCCTACATCTATACAGTGATAAACTCAACAAGACAAAACGAGACTTTTATGCAACCAAAATACATCAATTCCAATTCAACCCTAGAGTGCTATACGACTACGTTGCTTCACTGACCAAGTCAGCAGCCCCCGACATTCCAGATGAAGTAGCCATACCCAAATGTGAAGAACTTGCCACATTCTTCCAAGCCAAAATAGACAAGTTGCTGGCCAACTTTACCACTCCATCCACAAATCCCATCAACCACTCTAAACTTGACTTCAACCGAACGATCTCCAGTAACTACACTAAAGCTCTTTCCTCCCTAGACTGCACCTCAACACTTGAAATCGAATCCTTCATCAAGAAAGCCAAACCATCCACCCACCCTTCTGACACAATACCCACCAAACATCTTCTTACCATCCCTAACATTATCTCTAAACCTTTAACAAACATCATTAACTTGTCCATTACCTCGGGACAGGTACCAGTCCCACTTAAACAGGCCATCGTCAAACCTATCTTAAAGAAACCTAAACTTGACCCCTCTGATCTCGCCAACTACCGCCCTATTTCGAATCTTCCATTCATTTCTAAACTCCTCGAAAAAACTGTCAACAAACAACTCTCAGAATTCCTCGAGGATAACCATATACTTGCACCCACTCAATATGGTTTCAGGAAATCCCAACGCACAGAGACACTTTTACTCTCTCTGTCAGATCATATCCTTAAAGGATTTGATAAAGGGCAATCCTATATTCTGGCCTTTCTCGACATCTCCTCTGCATTCGATACCATCAGCCATTCCATTCTCTTACAACGATTAACTGAAATTGGTGTTACGGGTGTTGCTCACAACTGGTTCAACTCTTACCTCAGTCACAGAAACTGCAAAATCCAACTAGGAAACCACGAATCCAAGGCCTTCCCCCTCAATCAAGGTGTCCCACAAGGCTCATCACTCTCCTCCACCCTTTTCAACATTTACATGCTACCCCTCTGTGACCTCCTCTCTAGTCTCAAGCTGCATCATTATGTCTACACTGATGATGTTCAGTTACTCATTACAATCACTGACTCTCCATCAAAAGCAATTGAAATCTGGAATGATACGCTACACTCCATTAACAAACTCTTATCCTCCATCCATTTAGCTCTTAATACTACAAAAACAGAAATCATGCTCATCTCACCCCAAAACCATCCTAACCCCCCCCCCCTTAGTCATATTCCATTTGCCCAACAAGTCCATGATCTTGGCGTCATCCTTGATGGTCATTTCACGCTGAAGAAATTCATCAGTAATATACTAAAAGACGGTTTCTTCAAACTCCACTCCCTAAAAAAACTTAAACCCCTATTACATCCCCCCGACTTCCGTACAGTCCTACAAACCACCATCTTTGCCAAAACTGATTACTGTAATGCTCTCCTCCTCGGCCTTCCAAACAACTCCATCCACCCCATTCAAATACTGCAAAACACTACAGCCTGGATCTTGACTAACTCACGCAGAAATGACCATATCACACCTGTATTAAAAGACTTACACTGGCTCCCTATTACATCCCGCATCCAATATAAGGCTCTTTCCCTCGTCCACAAGGCCCTATACAATCCTGAAATGAAATGGTTTAATGAATCCTTCCGCCTCCACCAATCTAACAGACCCACCAGACACCAACATCTTGCCACCATGCCTACTCCCTCTCCCAAACTCTATAAACTTACCTCCATGAGAGCCCGAGCGCTCTCGATCGCTGGGCCGACCCTTTGGAACACAATGCCAGTTGAATTACGGCAAGAAGAATGCACAAAAACCTTTAAACGGAAGTTGAAGACTTGGCTCTTTACTAAAGCCTACACTTAATTTCTCAATCTTCCTCTCCATTTTCAGTTCCCACCCTCTATTCTTTCCCCGTACTTTTCAGTTCGATTATCTTCCCAATTTCTCAATGCTCTCTTTCCCCACCTTCCACTACACTCTACCCTCCCTTCCTTCCCCTTCCCCCCCACCTCGTCCCTCTACCTCCTCTTCTCAATTCACTCCCTACACACTCTACCTTCCTTCCCCTCTCCCCCCCCCCCTTGTACCTCTGCCCCCTTCTCGTTTCAATCTCTACTCAAATTTATTTACTATGTCATCGCCTCTTATCGGATATGTATATACTGTTATTTTTATTTATTTATATTAGTAAAACTTGTTCTTAACATTTAATGTTATATTCCCTCCCTATATCCCCCTGCATACCTCCCCCCCTCAATTGTTCTCATGTTAACTTATTATAACTGTTCGATATATTGCTGTTCGATGTAAAACGCCTCCCCAGGCGTCTGTTTGCGTTACACTGTGAACCGATGTGATATCCCTGATGAATGTCGGTCTATAAAAATTTTAAATAAATAAATAAATAAATAAATAATTAGTCAGTTCATCTGCAGCTCGTGAAGACCCTCCTGGCTCTTCACCCTGAAGTCCCTCCATTTCACCCAGACCCCTTCTTAATCAGTAATCGTTTTCACTTTTACGATGTTTACCATCACTTACTCTTTGATATTGAGCAGGAATAAATATATGCAAATAAGGTGCCACATTTACATTTCTAAATTGCTTATAAAACAGCAATTTACTTGCGTAAATGTTGGCCTCTTCTGGGAATGCCCCTGGCCCACCCATTTTATACATATGCAAAGTTACTTACAGACCATGATTTATGTGTGTATGTTGAGGTTTTATTAAATAGCATATATTTGCATAAATGTTATTTTACACACTTAAGTACAATTTTTTACATGCGCAACTTTTGAAAATTCACCTTTGGGACTTGAGTTATCCCTCTTTTTTAGATAAGAAATGTGAAATGTACAAGGTTTCTTTATTTATTTTCACCCAATCTACTATTTACAGGTCAGTGTTTAGTTCAACGGTCATCAATGTAGTCCAGATATATACATAAGGATTTAAATACCATCCACTTTTCTTCCAGTAGTAAAAGGCAAGCTCTGCTAGCTTCTATATGCTGGCAAGCTACTTAAAACCCCTAATAACTGGCTTCTTAAATGGTAACTCCCTAGCAGCATATTTGCTCTCAGACTATCTAGTTCAGCAATGCCTTCTTCATGGAGAACACAGTACTCTTATCTTGGTGCTGTAATCCTTTAAAGACCAACTAGATGACAGAATAAATGCCAGCTACAGGTCCAAAAAAGAGACTCCAACCATTGACAGAAAAGCTCTGCTAACAAAAAGAGTTTCAGCAGGTGATGTCAGCATCCAACATGGAGCCTCATTTGTATTTGCCAAACTGCTGATTTGCAGAGTAAAGCCTCCTACTGTTTGACTCTCCCTTTGGGACCTGTAACTGCCATTTATTCTGTGATCTTGTTGGCATTTGAAGAACTGTAATACTGAAAGCTCAATGAATTCTCCCTGAAGAAGACATTGCCAAAACATTAACCGATGTTGGGGTCATTTGTGTTTTGTAGAATTTGAACTGTTTTTGTCACTGAGTAGATTTCCACTGCATATTTTAAACAAAAAGAGAAAATTTCTTATGAGGATACATGATTGATATTTTTGGACATTACAGGTTTAGTATCAGCCAAAGCTTCATTTTTTTTTTCTGCTGTCTCATTCTTATAATTTCAAATGATTGAGATTGTATTGTTTCAGTGCTTGTAACTCTAATACCTGTGATTTTTTTTTTTTTTTTTTGCATTTTCATCCTCACTCTTTCACCACCCTCTCTGTTTTAGTTATTATTAAAGGTTTGTGCTTTTGCTTTCTTTTTCATTGAAACCTTGGAGAATTGTGGACATTGAATTGTGAGGCATAGGTGTGTGCGTGCCTAAGTTTGTTCATTCATTTTGTGGGGCACCTCCATTTCTTTAATTAGTTTAACATGAAAAAAAAAGTTTTTTTCTTTCATGTGTTCATTCTTTTGCCATTATAGGCAAAGGAGGAAGAAATGCAATCTATTTTGTGCTCACAAAATGGGATTTTCTGATCATTTTTTATTAAATTGGTGGCTAGACATCATCATAGTGATAAAAGCATGCCAACACTAAGACCATGTCAACATGGTACCAAAAGTGGCATGAACAGCTCAAGGACACACAATGGGGCAAACTGGTATCAGCAGTGACTCGAGTTCTCTGAGGCACCATCAGAGAAGAAAAACAGCATCAAGACTGGCCACATCAACCCAATGCTACATAAATGAAGAAAAGGCACCATAAACTCAGAATTAGTAAAAAATAGCATGTTACATAACAGGTCAATTTTAAAAGCCTTACTCATGCAAAAACGGCCACATACGTTTGTATGTGAGTTGTGTATGAGGCGTGAATATTTTCAAAGGAGAAATGTTTGCATGCATGGCACCCGATAGACTTGTGCTTAATATCTTGGCATTTGTGCATCCCCCTTCTGCCTCCCAGGTGAAGCAGAAACTGCCAGTGGGGAGGATTTCCAGTGCTGACTGTGACTATTGGGGGTAAATTAGAAGGGAAGCCGCAGTCACATCTTTTGAGGGGTTTTAGACAGGAAGACACAATTTCCCTGGCCAATTAACTGTAATTGCTATATGGGTACTCATGGCTTTAAGGTGCAGGAGAGAGGGGAGGACAGGAAGAGGAGAAGAAGGAGGAGCTATCCTGCACACACGGGTAGATTTTCAAAGGGGTACGCGTGTAGGATACGCACATTCCCCCCAAAAACCTACCCCAACCCCCCCCCCCCTGTGCGCGCTGAGTCTACTTGCATGAAGGGGCGTGTCGGGGGCGTGCCCGGAGTGACGCAGCATTTTGGGGGCGTGTTGCGCGTGACGCGGCGTTTCAGGGGCGGCGACGCAGGCGTGGTTTCAGCCCAGGGGCGTGGCCGCGGCCTCCAGACCAGCCCCCGGGACCGGAACACGGAGCAGGGCAGCCGGCTTTCAGCAGGCGTAACTTTGCCGACAAAGGTAGGGGGGGGTTAGATAGGGCCGGGGGGGGTGGGTTAGGTAGGGGAAGGGAAGGGAAGGTGCGGGGGGTGGAAGGAAAGTTCCCTCCGAGGCCGCTCCAATTTCGGAGCAGCCTCGGAGGGAACGGAGTCAGGCTGCGTGGCTCGGCGCGCGCAAGCTGCCGATTTTGGGCAGCCTTGCGCGCGCCGACCCAGGATTTTAATGGATACGCGCGTATTTATTAAAATCACGCGTACTCTTGTTCGCGCCTGGTATGCGAACAAAAGCACGCGCTCGCGCACATTTATAAAATCCGGCCCACGGAGTCTATAGGATACAGACTCCATTTTTAGATCTGTCAGAGGAGGAAGTTACACATAGGTTAAGGTTTAATAAGGAAAGCATTCAGTACCTATGCCAGCAGTTACAGGAAGTCCTAGAACCCACCACCCAGAAGGGCCATGCCTTCTAGCACATCTCAAGATTACCACTGCCCTAGCCTTTTTTATTTGCTACTGGTACCTTCCAAACTCCTCTGAGGGTCACAGCTGAATTAAGCTAGTCCACCACATCCATGTGTATTGATCAGGTGTCTGCCATCTTGCTAAGGATCCCACATGAGCCAGGCTTTCTATCTGATCTATTTTTAGTCTGTTTTTATCTAATTTCAATGTTAATTTTAGTCCTGAAGTCACTGAAGCATAACCCAGGTTTTTATATGATCTACCTTTCAGTTTGTTCTTACCTAATTTAATTGTTATTTTTAATTTTTTAGATAGTTTTTATAGAAGTTTATGTATGGAAATTTTATGATGTATCATTATTTTTCTTTCTTCCCTTGTGTTTTTAAATTGTCTATTGTAAACGATGGAGATAGAACTCATTCTGTGCAACGGTATATAAAAATTGTATAAATAAAATAAAATAAGGAGAACATGGCAGTATATATCCTTTCCTCAGAGCAGATGGCACCAAGAACAAATCATGCAGGATTGCTATCAGGTGGCACGCTTTCCCTCTGTCCTGGGGCAATCGATTGCACACACATATAAGGGCACCAGGGGGATATGAGGTGGCTAACTGCAACCACAAGGGATTCCACTCCCTCAATATGGTCTGTGATAGGGATGTGAATCATTTTTTGACGATTTAAAACAATCGTCAGATATATTTTAAATCATCAAAAATCGTTAGAGCCGCGATACCATAACAATTCCCCCGATTTATCGTCAAAAATCGTAAATCGGGGGATGGGGGGAGGGCAGGAAAACCGGCACAACAAAACAACCCTAAAACCCACCCCGACCCTTTAAAATAAAACCTCCACCCTCCCGAACCCCCCCAAAATGTTTTAAATTACCTGGGGTCCAGTGGGGGGGGGATCCCGGCGCGATCTCCCGCTCTCTGGCCACGGCTGCGTTAAGAGAAATGGCGCCGGTGGCCCTTTGCCCTTAACATATGACAGGGCAAAGGTAGCGCCGGCGCCATTTTGGTTCCTATGACCTGACGTCACGAGTGCAGGAGATCGCTCCTGGACCCCCGCTGGACCCCCAGGGACTTTTGGCCAGCTTGGGGGGGCCTCCTGACCCCCACAAGACTTGCCAAAAGTCCAGCGGGGGTCCGGGAGCGACCTTCTGCACTCGGGCCGATTTGCCAATATTCAAAATGGCGCCGGCGCTACCTTTGCCCTCACTATGTCGACATAGTGAGGGCAAAATGGCGCCGGCGCTACCTTTGCGCTCACTGTCGAAATAGTGAGGTCAAAGGTAGCACCGGCACCATTTTGAATATTGGCAATACGGCCCGAGTGCAGAAGGTCGCTTCTGGACCCCCGCTGGACTTTTGGCAAGTCTTGTGGGGTCAGGAGGCCCCCCCAAGCTAGCCAAAAGTCCCTGGGGGTCCAGCGGGGGTCCAGGAGCGATCTCCTGCACTCGTGACGTCAGGTCATAGGAACCAAAATGGCGCCGGCGCTACCTTTGCCCTGTCATATGATAAGGGCAAAGGGCCACTGGCACCATTTCTCTTAACGCAGCCGTGGCCAGAGAGCGGGAGATCGCACCGGGACCCCACCCCCCCACTGGACCCCAGGTAATTTAAAACATTTTGGGGGGGTTCGGGAGGGTGGAGGTTTTATTTTAAAGGGTCGGGGTGGGTTTTAGGGTTGTTTTGTTGTGCCGGTTTTCCTGCCCTCCCCCTCCCCCGATAAAACAATTTTTTAACCTAAAAAACTAAGACGATCAGATTCCCCCCCCCACCTCAGCCAAAATCGATCATTAAGATGATCGATCTCACGATTCACATCCCTAGTCTGTGATGCTAAGGAACTCATCCTGGATGGTACGTCCAGGTTTCCTGGATTCAGTCACGATGCTTACATCCTCTTGCAGACAGGAATTCATGACCGCTTCCAAGACACACGTACTTCACCACTTCACCTTAACCACCTTACTGCCAACTTCTTGCCCCCCAAGTTATTTTAACATGTTACCTGTCTAGTTATTGTTCTCAGGCTCCCCTATATAGCCTATGCTAATTGCAGCACCATTGTTGCACATGTTCCTCTTGTTGTCCCTTCCCCCCCGCTCCCTGTTCTTTGATTTTCCATCTAGCATTTTAATGTAAACCGATATGATGTGCCTACTAATGTCGGTATAGAAAAACTGTTAAATAAATAAATAAATAATTAAACAAGCAAATAAATAAATAAATAAATAGATACATAAATAGATACATAAATAAGAAGACATCATGTGGGGCTAGCTACTAGATAAGAAACAATCCATTTTTATCTACATATCACAAACCACTTCCTTTGTGGGTGTCCCACTTCTCTATGTGGGCCGCCTCTCCTGCAGAAGAGCTACGACCTAGCCTAATCCCCTATTGTACATAACAGCCAGAATTCACACATTACAGCTTTCTGTAGTTTCTCTATTGCAGGTGACAAAGCCTATCCCCTCAATGTTTGGCTCATGATCTTAGTGGCTACCCCACAGAGTGCATCAGAGGTGAACTACAACTGTGTCCAACAGATGACCAGAGCAGTCATTGAGAGAACCTTTGGCTTACTTAAAACCCACTTCCACTGTCTAGACACATCAGGAAGATTCCTCCTCTACAACCCACCTAAAGTCTGTCAGATATTCCTAGCCTGCTGTATGCTACATAACCTGGCCAAATCCAGACTCATGCCTCCTCCAGAGGAACTAGATGAAAATATAGATGAGGAGGAAGAGGAGGAGAAACAACTTAGTCAAGAGGAATTGCAAGTGATACATTGCCAAAGTCAAAGACAATCTATAGAGGAAAAGAACATTCTGATAAAAAGAAATTTAGTTTTTCTCGTGATTCGGGATTTTTTTTTTCAGGGGAGCACTAACCCGAAAAATGAATTTTTACGAAATTTCAGAAAAATTTCATTTGTTTTTCGGTTCCCCCGAACCATCCAGAATTAGGCGATTTTGTTGAAATCGCCTAATTTGGGAAAAATGAATACACATCTCTACTGTACATAATGGTCAGTGTGTTTTGCTTTGCCGCTTTGGGGGTTCATTGGGCATACTGTGTCTAGTGCTGCACCTCAGTGCTGGCCCTTCAGAGGGCACATCACCAGCTTCCTGAGGCATGTAGTTGCAGGTGGGTGTGGCTGGTTGTGGAGGTCTTGTTGGTGGTGCAGTTGTTGCCGGGGGCTGCTAAGGTGGTAATCTGATCAGAAGCTCCCTCCAGCAAGCATTCTGTACCACAGATGCCCCTCAGTTCATGACTTAGGCCCTCTCCTTTCTAAGGTGTCCTGTAGGCTTTATAGCTGGGGTTATAGTACGGCCACCTCCTCAACCTTGTGAGGATTTAGCTCAATTAGGAGACACTAAGCAGGCCTGGCTTCCACCTGAGAATGTTCTGCACACTCCTCCTCTTCTTCAGAGGTATCATGGGCATCTTGATTCTCCTCCTCCCCTAGCTCCACCTCCATCACATCCTGCAGCTCTACTGGTAGGTAGCCACAGGGTTGTGGCTGCTCCTCCCCCATAGATGGGCCGAGGGATACCTCTAGCTCCTCCTCCTCCGATGATGAGGATGCAGGCAGCTGCCATATGTGGTGCCTTGGTCTTTTAACCCTACTTGGTCCTGCCTGTGTATCATGTCAGTTCCCTGCAACAGTAAACATGGTACAGGTTGAAGTTTCATGTCTTGTGTAAATGTTAAAGAATGACTACGTGCTCAATCCATGCAGGTCCTCAACTTCCCTTTCTGAAGTGTACCCCTTCCAATCATGTAATTGCTGTTCTCATAGACTTTTTCTCAGCCTGCCTGCTAGCTGATGTCACAAATTATCTGCATACAGTCTAGAACATGGTAACTTATTGACTCTAGGTCTGGTGCACTACAAGATCTTCTATAATATTAAGGTCATATGGGAAAATATCAAAGCTGGCAAAGAAGATACCATTTTGCTGGCTCTGGAGGCTAGCGGACAGTATAAAGCACTAGGCCATGTTTAAATACAAACCTTATCCCATATAGCAGTCTCATACAAAAAAGGCATGCTCTCTAGGTTCAGAACACAGGCACAACTATTATATCATAGCACTTACAGAATACATGCAGCTATTAGTGCACTGCCCTTCTCTCCAGACCAGAAGCTATGGAGCCAAGACCAGATGTATGCTCTTCTCTGCTGGGCACTGGTGGCCTATATCATTACAGTAGAAGGCCCAAGTATACCCGCACTACCTATGTGCCATGTACATATAATAGCACTAGATATATTTTATTTATTTATTTATTTATTTATTTATTTATTTATTTATTTAGAATTTTTATATACCGGCAATCATGAAAACATATCTTGCTGGTTTACATAAAACAGGAGTGCATTATATACATAAAAACTAGAACTGTGGTGACCAAAGGTACAGTTACATTTAACAAGGGTAGCCAAACTTGGAGAAGGATGAAGATAGGAGAGAATAGAAATGGTTAAACAATATATATATATAACAATATATATATATGTTACTCATAGTGCTACTCCACAGGCTGTGAGGTGTACAAGTATCCCACCCCACTCACAGTTGCCTGTGAAATGGTGGAGAGCGCCATCACTCTACTGTGGTGAACGTCACCTGGAAGTCTGTGCCCTCTGCTTCCTTCCGTGCCACCTTCCTTTTGATGAACCATCGAAGTTCTTGCCATTTGTGGTAGAGTTCACCTATTCTCTGGTTGTTCTTGAACACAGCATTCAGTTTTTGCCTGATCCTTTCCCATATTTTTTCTTGTTGGTAAGAACCTGTAGTCTTGGACCTCTCCCCGTACAGCACACTGTAAGCCTTCATCACTTCCTTGACCAGGTGTTCAACCTCCCTGAGCAGGAAATTAGGCTTAAGCAGCTGTCCTGGCTGGCCCTGGCCTGAGACGTGATAGCAGTAAGAAAGTTGGCCCTGACTCCCTCCTTTTATAGTGTGCGTATCAATATGTGTTCAGAAGCGTAAATCATGTGTACTATCATGCGTAAGTGAGTGGGTATTACGCATGTACAAATACATGTGAAACTGATTAAAACTGATAACATTATTACATGTTTTCAATTAGTTCACTTGTAAATAGTTATAGCTTATACTCGTTACTAATTTTGAGTAGGCTATACTGCAGGGTCACTTACTATTCTGATTGATTGTTAAACATCTGCTAACATTTTCACTTCACAGCAACATCCAGGTGTTAGGCAAACTCTCAGGATTAGCTTAATTCAGGTCACTCTGCTAGTCCTTCCCATTTAACATATATGGAAGAGAGAAGGGTGGAGTGTGTGATTGCCTTTTGCTGGGAGTTTTGGTGTTTCAAGTAGACATCAGCACATAAGCCTGCATTTCCTACTTTCCCAAAATACTGTGGAATAGACATAGGTAGGTGTTACAGTGCAACTTTTTTTGGTGGTCTTGGAAGAGATGTCCTTAGGTGATCCTTTAGATCATTAGCATAGGTTTACCTTCTAATAGTTGTGAACATAGAAAGGACTAGGTAAGGTACAGGTCATAATTAAGAAAGCTTTTTTAGGATAGGTAAGTTTAGTGTAATAACTGTACCCTTGTGATTATCTTACTGCTTAGGTGCATGGGGTATAGATGGATGGTAATACTACTTTTTAGAATACTAGGACACTATTGTTCACACGCTTTACATGTTTCATGAACAGTTGTAGGAGAAGGGTGGCAGGGGGATAGAAATACTGGATCCCGGGGCTGGAGAGGAAAATGGGCCTTTCTCTCTTCAGAAGGCCTGGTCTTCTCTGCATGGCTTATTCAGAGCCTCCATCTACTTTCTCCTTCTCCCATCCCCTATTATTTACTATGTTTATCCTTTTAACCTTATTTGTATGGACAACACTCAGAGGCAGCATGTTTCAGGGCGGGTGCCAGAGAAAATAGAAGACAGCACAGCCAGGAGTGTGTAAAGCAGTGAGTCAGAGCACCATTCAGGAGCTCAACTGTATCTGACTACTATTAAATCTTTCCCTTTGTGTGCATGTTCTCTGTTGTGCAGAATAAGCCACACTGTGACCCTTTCCTGTTCTTCTGCCAGCAATACAGGATGAAAGTAAGGGGAAAGGGGAATGAAAATTTGAGAGCCTAGAGAAGAAAAGCCCTGCAGGTTGGCATCGTAAGCCTGATTAGAGGTAGTAGAACAGCAGTACTGGCCAATTGCCAACTAAATAGTCCCTATTTGCTAGGGATGTGAATCGTTTTAGGACGATTAAAATTATCGTCCGATAATTTTAATATCGTCTTAAACCGTTATGGAACACAATACAATAGAGATTCTAACGATTTATCGTTATAAATCGTTAGAATCGTGAGCCGGCACACTAAAACCCCCTAAAACCCACCCCCGACCCTTTAAATTAAATCCCCCACCCTCCCGAACCCCCCCCAAATGAGTTAAATAACCTGCGGGTCCAGCGGCGGTCCGGAACGGCAGCGGTCCGGAACGGGCTCCTGCTCCTGAATCTTGTTGTCTTCAGCCGGCGCCATTTTCCAAAATGGCGCCGAAAAATGGCGGCGGCCATAGACGAACACGATTGGACGGCAGGAGGTCCTTCCGGACCCCCGCTGGACTTTTGGCAAGTCTCGTGGAGGTCAGGAGGCCCCCCACAAGCTGGCCAAAAGTTCCTGGAGGTCCAGCGGGGGTCAGGGAGCGATTTCCCGCCGCGAATCGTTTTCGTACGGAAAATGGCGCCGGCAGGAGATCGACTGCACCTCCAGTTCTGTAACTCTGTGCATCCACTAAAATTCCCCCAAACAATGGAGCTTGAATGTTTCCCTTACAGCTCATCATACTAAAAGATATTTTCAAATTCTGGTGTCACCTCACAGTAACAGCAGCACAAACACCTTTCACTGTCAGACACATTGTGAACTAACACAAAACCCCGCAAAAAAGACACTCAAAATCTATAATACAATCCCATCATAACATAACATTAATAACACCAAGGACTCAAACAACAATAACCCTACCTGTGAATAAGCAAGGGTAAATATTACACTGGGTCCTAGAATACTAATACACCACCTACTGAGGAAACAAACCAAACCCGATTGCTATGAATCCCTATACAGATACTACATGCTAGCAGAATCTCTCATCATGGTCACACACACAGAGCAGAAACAGACCCTCACCAAATACAGAATACAAAATAAAGGAGCACAAATTAGAAAAAACTGAAATGGAAACCCCAAGAAGCCAGACTCTGTGTATTAATAATGGAAAAACAGAACCACCATTCCTCATAAAACAATAAAATCAAGAAACATAAAGCATCAGTTATAGTAGTAAAACCATACTAATAAAAGAATATTTTAAAACTACTGATAAATAGAATTTCTATTAATTAAAATCATATACATTTTTTACAATTTCCCAAACACCAATAAAATATTTCAAAACAGCACATATATCAAATAACACCCAATAATTAAAACTAATAAGGATTTTAAAAAGCCCCTGCTGTCCATGCATGGAAGCTCTTGATTTCCAGTCACCCTGATATTGTCGAGGATTAGGTAATGCTTAGGGATGAGAATCGTGTCCTCGATCGTCTTAACGATTGATTTCAGCTGGGAGGGGGAGGGAATCGTATTGTTGCCGTTTGGGGGGGTAAAATATCGTGAAAAATCGTGAAAAATCGTGAAAAATCGTGAAAAATCTAAAAATCTAAAAATCGCAAAACCGGCACATTAAAACCCCCTAAAACCCACCCCCGACCCTTTAAATTAAATCCCCCACCCTCCCGAACCCCCCCAAATGACTTAAATAACCTGCGGGTCCAGCGGGGGTCAGGGAGCGATTTCCCGCCGCGAATCGTTTTCGTACGGAAAATGGCGCCGGCAGGAGATCGACTGCAGGAGGTCGTTCAGCGAGGGTTCCGGCGCCTCGCTGAACGACCTCCTGCAGTCGATCTCCTGCCGGCGCCATTTTCCGTACGAAAACGATTCGCGGCGGGAAATCGCTCCCTGACCCCCGCTGGACCTCCAGGAACTTTTGGCCAGCTTGTGGGGGGCCTCCTGACCCCCACGAGACTTGCCAAAAGTCCTAGCGGGGGTCCGGAAGGACCTCCTGCCGTCCAATCGTGTTCGTCTATGGCCGCCGCCATTTTTCGGCGCCATTTTGGAAAATGGCGCCGGCTGAAGACAACAAGATTCAGGAGCAGGAGCCCGTTCCGGACCGCTGCCGTTCCGGACCGCCGCTGGACCCGCAGGTTATTTAAGTCATTTGGGGGGGGTTCGGGAGGGTGGGGGATTTAATTTAAAGGGTCGGGGGTGGGTTTTAGGGGGTTTTAGTGTTCCGGCTCACGATTCTAACGATTTATAACGATAAATCGTTAGAATCTCTATTGTATTGTGTTCCATAACGGTTTAAGACGATATTAAAATTATCGGACGATAATTTTAATCGTCCTAAAACGATTCACATCCCTAGTAATGCTCTCTCTCTCACACATACTCACATGTCCATTCTCTCTCACACATACACTGTCACATACATACACATTCATGCTCTTATACTCACCATAACCTCTCGCTCTCACAGATACTGACACACTCTCAGGTGTAAGACACTCTCTCCCCCAACACACACTCCCCCCCACACACTCTTACACCCCTGGATTTTCTCATACACACTCATGCTCTCACTCTCACTGGCTCCCTCACATACACACAAACACACACACCCAGGCAGGCTCCCATTCATTTTCACACCACTCCCTCCCCATCCCCCAGGCATGCACATATTCATTCTCACACACACAGACCCCCAGGCAGGCACCAATTCATTCACACACACACACACACATGCATCACACAAAGGCAGGCACCTATTCTCACACATACATACCCTAGGAAGACACCCATTCATTCTCATACACAGACACACCCTCAGGCAGGCACCCCTGCATTCACACACATAAACCCCCAGGCAGACTCCCATTCATACACATGCACACACTAAAGGCAGACCCCCTCTCTTTCTTTTGCCAGCAACCTCAGAGCCTCTCTCATTCCTCTTCTGCCACTGTCACTGCTGCTGCATGGCTATTGAGGAGGCACTGATTGCTGCTACTGGCACTGAAGCCCATTCTGCTGCCTCCTCTCTGCAGGCCCCGTGGGCTTCCACTTCCTCCATGCTGATCTCCTACATTGTGAGATCCGCATAGAGAATGTGCTACTCTTGCACATTCCCAAAGATTACATGTGCCTATCAGTAAAAAGTAATTTTTTTTTTTTTACTTTGCTGTCTGATCTTAGTTTTCTAATCGGTTGGTCACATGATTTTTTTTTTCCACCTTTCCTTTCTTATTTTTTTTGCCAATTCCTTTTATATTGTCTTTTTTTCTATTTATTTTCTCTCTATCTGTCTTCTTCCCTCAAAATCACAGTCAGGTTCATTCTCACATGCTTTCTCTCTCTCTCACACACACATACACACAGGCTCTCACTCTCACATGCTCTCTCTCATACAATCTTTCATACACACAGTTTTTCACTGGCACATGCTGTCTGACGCTCACACACACAGACTCTCTCTCACTCCCACATGCTATCTTGCTCAAGCACAGGCTCTCACTGTCACATGCTCTCTCTCATACTATCATTCATACACACAGTATCTCACTGGCACATGCTGTCTGACTCACACACACAGGCTCTCTCTCACTCCCACATGCTGTCTTGCTCAAGCACAGGCTCTCACTGTCACATGCTGTCTCTCTCTCACACACAGAGGCTCTCACATGCTGTCTCTGCAAACATTCAGGTCCTCACTCCCACACACAGTCTCTCAACTCACTCCCACACACAGTCTCTCAACTCATCTCATGCACGCACACACACACCCTCTGCAGACCCTCAGCCTCTTTCTCACCTCTGGGCCTCCTCTTCACGGGATGCCGCAGGATGGGCTCTGCAGCGGCCCTGGTCTTCTCGGGCTGCCCTCAATGTGGGATTCGCGGCGGCCTGTAAGCGCTGCTCCTCTTCTGCACCTGGCTGATGCTCCTCCTCCTTCCTGCCCGCACGGCTCCGGCAACATTTTTCTTCCAGGGCCACGGGGGCAGGAAAGAGGAGAAGTATTTGCAGGCTTAGAGCGACCTTTTTTTTTGGGACCATGGTGTCGTGAGGTCCACCACGGCCCTGCCGATCTTCAGCGGCCATATGAGCCTTCTTATCGGCCACCAGCGGCTCGGCACCCCCTAATGCTAGGCGCCCTAGGCGATTGTCTAGTTCGCCTAGTGCTTCCACCATTCCTGCTTCTTGACCACAGGTATATTTCTTGTGGCCTGGTTTGGCCTCTGTTGGAAACAAGATGCTGGGCTTGATGGACCCTTGGTCTGACCCAGTATGGCAATTTCTTATGTTCTTATATTCTTGAAAGTGAAATAAACTATCTGAAATCATAATACATGTGTGTAGTTTTTTATTTAGCAGTCTGTTTGTCCTTTGGAAGTTATTTCTTTATCACTAGGTACTCCTTCTCCCAAAAAAACTGTCCAACTTTACCCCCTTCCTCCTGTCATTATATATTCAATAAAAGCAGACAGGTAAATAAGGCAGAAAAATGTTTTACATCTTTGGTAGGCATTCAAAGCTCTCTGCTCTTCCGCCATCCCCCTCAGGAAATTCATACCTTGTCTGAGGCTCCTCATTGGGAACATGTGCTCCCAATGATGATCCTCTTAGTCGCTGAGTTGGGGGGGGGGGGGAGAATTGGATGAAGCAGAGGGTCCTGCATACCTACCTCATCCAGCAAAGGCTGGCTGGTCTGGGTATCTGAGTCTCTAACTCCTTGTGCAAAACAGGGAGGAGGCCTCACAGGAAGGGGAAACATCCTGCTCCTCTCCCAGCAGCAACTGCTGCAGGTGTGGGGGCTGGGGCTGGTGCTTCCTCCTCCACTTCTTCATGTACTTCAAGCTGCTCAGCAACACCTTAAAACAAAAGCATGTGTGAAAATGATGACCAGTTAAATGTAGAGGTACATGCAGGGCTGGTGGAAACACTAGGCGAACTAGGCCTAGGCCTAGGGCGCCGAGCATTAGGGGCACCGAGCAGTGGTGATCAATTGTGATCAATTGTGATCTATTCAGTGCATTCTCATTTAAGCCCTGAGGCAGCCACTGGAATGTGGCGAAACTCGGCCTGAGTCGGGCATTTTAACAATTATCATACATCTCCACCAATTAAAGATTTGGAAAAGACTTTTTGGGCATCTATTCCTTTGTTGTTTCCTCATGGCATTTTTAGATTCCCTACCTTGTGTTCTGGTGGACTCAGGGGCAGGAGGCAACTTTATTCTCAGAAGTTTAGTGGAATACTTGAAGATTCCCCTCATTAAATTGAAAGATCCATTATTGTTATCTTCCATTCATGGAGAACCCTTACCAGGTAATGTGACTTGCGAAACCGTACCAGTTACTCTTCGTAATGGAGCACTCCATACAGAATCAATTTCCTTCTTTGTACTGGAAAAGGCTATTAGGGATATGAATGGTTTTTCTGATGATTGAAAATATCATCTTTAAAAATGACGTGGGCCATCCAGTGCTCCTACCATGTGACAGGGGCCGGCCAATGGCACAGATACCCTGTCACATGGTAAGGGCAAAGGGCCATCGGCGCCATTTTTATTAGTGGCAGCCGACAGCCCGAGAGCGTGAGATCGCTCCCAGGACCCCCACTAGACCACCAGGTACTTTTAAAAAGTTTTTTTTTTTTGGGGGGGGGGGTCGGGAGGTGGGGGAAGCTAAGGGATCTGTTTTAAAGGGTCGGGGTGGGTTTTTTGTTTATCAGATCGGGCGCAGCCGATAAAAAATAACCGATTGGACCACACGAAAAAAATTTCACGATGTGAATCTGAACCGAAATTGGAAATGATTCTGGTTCCGATTCACATCTCTAAAGACTATGCATCCTATCATCCTAGGTTATCCTGGTTGCAGTTACACCAACCCCAATTTGACTAGGCCTCCCTGGATCTTTCCTGTTTGGGCCCATAGTGTCATGGGAGATGCCTTAAGGAGATATCGCCTGTTATAGGCATGCCTGTGACACCAGCAGTACCGGGGTTGCTGCTCCAGTACACCCCCTTTGGGGATATATTTTCCAAAGAAGTAGTTGATGTTCTTCCTCCACTGGAGCCCTATGACTGTGCCATAAGACTGAAGCCCAACACTGAGCCACCGAAGGGTAGGATGTACCCTCTCTCAGCTTTTGAGAATAAAGCAACGTCGGAAAACAAGGAAGAACATCTCCAGAAGGGCATTTCCCTACCATCAGGGTCATCAGCTGGTGCAGACTTTTGCTTTGGGGTAAGAGAAGATGATACTATACCCAGTAAATGTTCTTCAATATCTCAATACGAAGACGATACTATACCTAGTGAATATTCTTCAATATCTCTAGACCCAAAGAAGATACTCTTGGCAACCAACCAGTCTGTATCTGCTGGCAATGCCATCAATTCTCAGCCAGCAACATCTACTGGAGAATCACCAATTGAAGTGGTTTTCAGACGTTCCCTATCACCGCCACTTCCACTGAATCCTTCAGTGTTGTCCATAGCAGCTCATTCCATTGCTGCTGATATATACAAACAAAATTCTTCCAAGACTCAAAATCCATCTGTCTTCGATGCAGAAGACGACTTAGAGATTAAGATCAAAGAGATTCTGGATGTTCGTATAAGAGGCAAGACTTTTGAATACCTTCTAAAATGGGAAGGGTTCGGCCCCGAAGTACACACTTGGGAGCCTCAGACCAATATCTTGGATAAAGTGATACTTCGTCGATTCCATCTCACGTATCCTTCAAAACCCAAAATTGATACCCGAAGAGGAGATCGCCCTTTGAAGGGGGGTACTGTTGTGTTCATTGCTGCCCAACGTCTCTGCTCTGCCCACTTTACCTCATTGGTGACTCCCTTTGGGGTTGATGGAAGGCTAGCTGCTGCGGCGTCTCCATGCCTTCCTCCTCTGGCGTTCCCGGACCGGCTCGACGCTGCAAGCCGCGATGTTAACCAGATGCCTAAGGGCGTGCACGCGTGGCCCAACTAATGTACCAGCTTTGGTGTCAACCTCAGGAGCATCCCCCTGAGATGACATCACTAGTTCCAGATATTTAAGGTCTCAGTTTTCGCTAACAAGACGAGTTAGCAAGGGATTGGTTACCTAGCTTCCTCTTGGTCGCAACAGATGGGATTCGCTCTCCACAACCCTAGCTACTCTACCTCCTCGGACTTCACTAGAGGTACCCGCTCCTCGGGGGCCTCATTTTCCTTCTTCTTAAATTTTTTTTCTTAAAAAATCTTTTTCTAAATTTATTGGGAATAAATTTGAGTTTCACAACAACACCTGGTTTAACACATGGGAGTTTCAAGTAATATTTAAAGATTGATTGAGGACAACCTGAACTGATTTTCTCCATTTAGATATAGCATTGTTAGATCCCAATGATGATGTCATGCTCAAGACTACTTAGCCTGCCTGGACCTGGACTCCTTGCCTCAACAGCAAGTTCCTTGGCCTGCTTCTGTCCCCTGTCTTGCTCACTGTGTGCCTGGTTCTAGATGCTGTATTTGCGTGCTTGCTGTCTGCCTTGATCTTGTAGCAAAGAGGTTGTTTGGTTGCATGTACCCAGTCCCCTGAGTCTTAAGGGCTGAGGAAACCTTTGCCCAGGGTGAAAAGGCAGACTCCTTGAAAAGCCCAGGTGATGAGTTGCACTCCATGTGCTAGACTGGTATGTGTTGCTTGAAAAACCAGGTACAACCTCCTGTCGGCAACACCTTGCAGCCATTGTCTTTGTGGCTCAGAAATGGTGTGGCTTCATTGGCAAGCAGCAGCAGGCTAAACTAGGCCCAGATCAACGGCATAGGTTGCTGACAGTCTGATAGATACAAATCCTACATCTGGCCCATGAAATAGGTCTAAGGCTGCTGGGGCATTTGCTAACCTTCCTCACCCTAATGCAGATTTTGTTATTTATTGTAGACTCTTCTTGTGTTATCACTAAAGTGCTATGGATCCTGGGTCACTCAAACATTTATTGGGCACACATTTCAGCCAAGGCAAAGAGCGCTAGTGAACAGATGGGCATAACATGGAGCAAAATCAATATTTTTTGACTAGACTATCGAGGTATGAGGTGGGACCAAGTAATATCATCCATCCTTCAATGTGGCACAGAGCTTCCATGAATCTGTGATAATGATCTGGTCTCAGTCAAAAACATTGACTTCATCATTAGCACCAAGAAGGACTAAGCATTCATCAAGGACCTTTGGCCACCGGCAGTGGTAGTTTGGTCCCATATAATCCCTTGCTTGCTGAGGAGAGGAGTGAATTCCAGCAAAGGCATAAAAAATAGCAGGTGAAAATTAAACAAAGAAGTGGGATCTTGGGTACAGGCCAAAGGGGGACATCTTAACATACATGAGGATATATCCACTGACTACATGGGCTTGTACAGGCCAGATGGGGAGCATCTATCTGATGTTGACACAGATTGCATTATCCTCTCCTTGCAAATGGATACAGAAGCACTAGTGGGGTTGGGTGAGGGGTAGGGGCAAGTAAGAGGTTAACGGCCCCTACTATGTCAGGGTCCTCACCGGTGCATAGGGGGATGATTTGGTGTTTGTTGGAGGGGGAAGGTCCAGACACCAAAGATTATGTCTAGGGGGAAGCTTTGGGGAGGTATATGAAGCAGGGTGCTATTGATCAGCCTATTAATAGGCAGAGGATGATGGACCTATGAAATAAATGGTGCACACTGACATAGTGGCCAGTCTGGGGGCTGGCCAAAAGGAGGCCTGGCATAAATAAATAGACATGGCCTGCAAAGACAGCCAGGGGGTTGGTGAGGTGGTGGCACACTGCACAGAGAGACAGTGGCCATGGTGGAATTCACAGAGCAGGATGCCAGTGGGTAGCTGGGTACCATCTTCATGGAATGGAAGGTTGGAGGGCTGCTACCTCACAAGTTTAGTGGCAGCAAGCAGAGTGTAACAGCATGACATCTTTGCCAGTCAGGGTGTAGGCCAGTCTCTTATAAAAGTTTAACATAAAGTTTGCACAAAGAATTTCTGTATATTATGCTGCGGTCTCGCTCGCTATGCCAATCTGATACTGAGCCAAACAATGGTCCTCTCTCACTCTAAAGTGCTTCCAGATCAGGGATATCTTCTGTGCTTTCTTCTCTACATCCTTGGGTGCTGATGCTGGCACTTGACTTCAGGTTGACAGTGGACCTTTAGGAAAAATGCCAGCGGCATCACTCACACTTTCTACCTGCACTGCCTGCTCTTCCTGTTTCCATTGCCATCAGTATCTCTCCTATCACCACACTGGAGGCTAAGATGTTACTGACTAATTCTAAATTTTCTTCAGTTACTAGCTGTTCAATGTTTGATTCAGGGAAACCCATAAAGATTATTCCTCTGAATCAGTTGTTGAAAATACTGTCTCTATTCCCTCAGAAGCAACAACCAATATAGAGAAGCTTGCTGCTGGGTTTGTCCATTGCCTCTGTTCATGCCCCTGCCTGCTAATTCCAAACTTGGTTGACTCTCCCACTTTTACCCTCTGCTCTAAAACAAGAGGGAGAGGAACAGATGGTGGAGGTACATGCTCTCCTAATTTAAATTCCTTCTACATTAGTCTGCCTTCCTATCCTTCCATTCTGCATCTAAACTGTCTCTCTTCAATTTATGGTCAGGACTGCCTTTTTCATTCTTACTACTAGGCTGAGCTGGTTTCCAGCAATTCTTCTCCCCCTGCCAAAGCTGCCAAATCTTCCATTCCCTCCTTTCTTTTTTCTTCCAGGATGAAATTTGTTGAATTGCACTACCTACTGGGCTTTGGATATTACAAATGAATTTATTTCTTGATATTGTAACTCACTTACAGTGTGAACAGTCTGCCACATACGCACACACACACACACACACGGTATGGGGTAGATTTTATAAAACAGCGCGAGCGCGTACTTTTGTTGGCGTACCAGGCGCAAACAAAAGTACGCTGGATTTTAGTAGATACGCGCGTAGCCACGCGTATCTGCTAAAATCCTGGATCGCGCGCGCAAGGCTCCGATTTTGGGCAGCCGGCGCGCGCCGAGCCGCGCAGCCTGTCGCCGTTCCCTCCGAGGCCACTCCGAAATCGGAGCAGCCTTGGAGGGAACTCCCTTTCGCCCTCCCCTCACCTTCCCCTCCCTTCCTCTACCTAACCCACCCCCCCGGCCCTATCTAACCCCCCCCTACCTTTATCCCTGGATTTACGCCTCCCGGAGGGAGACGTAAATCCACGTGCACCAGCGGGCTGCTGGCGCGCGGAGACGCGATCCATGGGTGGTTCTGGAGGGCACGGCCACGCCCCCGGACTGCCCCGGCCCGAAACCATGCCCCCGGGCCCGCCCCCAAAACGCCGTGCCAATTGGCCCCGCCCCGACATGCCCCGACACGCCCCCCTCGAAAAACCCCGGGACTTACGCGAGTCCCGGGGCTCTGCGCGTGCCGGCGGGCCTATGGAAAATAGGCGCGCCGGTGCGCAAGGCCCTGCTCACGTAAATCCAGGCGGATTTACGCGAGCAGGGCTTTTAAAATCCGCCCCTATATGTATGCTGTGTGAACTAAACACTGTCTTTATTTCTTTGCATGTGGATTGGAAAAGGAGTCAGTCAGCAATGAGTTCACACAGCATACATATACCATGTGTGTGCGCATATGTGGCAGACTGTTCACAATGTAAGTGAGTTACAGTATCAAGAAATAAATTCCTTTGTAATATGTAATTTAAACACTAATAGAACCAAAAAGACTGGTGAGACTCTTCTTCTCACCTCACTGGTGTCCAAACAGAAAAAGATTATAAAAATCCATAGCACGGCTATAATCTCCACACTGTTTCTTATCCTGAACCTCCTCCAGTGAAGGGAAAAATCAAAAACCACAACAGTGATACTGTTTATGTCTTCTTGGCACAGTGAGTGAGACCCCTACTTGAATAATGACATGGCTCATCCATTGCCTCTACCATGTGATGGGGTGGTCCAATAGCACTGGTAGTCCCTGTCATATGTTAAGGGAAAAAGGTGAATGGTGCTATTTTGAATGATTGTAGCCAGTACCCTGGGAGCAGGAAATCACTCACAATAGACAACTGGATGTTTGTGGTGAATACTGGAGTGTCGGGGCAGGGTGTCCACTGGTGTGGTGGCTCTGATTTTTTTTTATACATATATTTTTAAAACAAAGTGGCATGACAAAAAAATACTATCCGAGGTGTCCCGAAGTGGCCCATCCCTGGAACAAAAACAAAAATGCAATAATGTTGTTTTAGGCTATCACCCCTATCTAACACCGGCCCTGACTATGTTTGTTTACAGACCCACACTTTGGAATTTATGGTGTTTAAGTGTTTGACTAACTAAAGCTTTTTCCCCATTCTGTGACTTTGGGGAAAGACTTTGATAATTCAGGCCCTAAATCATTACTTGTGCATGGCTCCTATAACTGACAATACTGAAGCAAAGTTACTTTTTACTGTAAATGTATTATATGTTCTGGGTGAGGTCAAGAAAGTCCTACTTCTGGAAGTTTGCTTTACAACCAGATTTCTCATGTTTCTTCTGACTTTGAATAGATGCTAAAAACTTTTCAGACACTAACAGAAAAAGACAGAGGAAAAGTATTAGATACTATGATTTAGCATATTCTAAAGATATTTTCAGTCTAATACATTCACCTAATCTGGCTAAGTTTCATAATACAGACTGAAAGAGTTTGAAATTGGAATATTTAGAACTAATGAGAATTTAATCTTTAAGTCAAATCAATTAAAATGAAAGATGAGAGAATTAGGATTACTGAACATACAATGAAAAGTGAAAAAGAAACAAAGTAATTATTTGAAAAAGACTGAATGATTAGATTTATTCAGAATCTTCATAATTGTACATTGATCAAATATTTGATAAAGGAATTGTAAGGTTATAACATTTAAGGGAACTATGAATTAAAAATAAACTCTTTTACAGATTCAGAAATAAAAGTTTCTGGTCCTAAAACAGATACACAGAACTATTTTCAATTCACTCAGCAGTAACTTACAATCATAAAACTAGGTTGATTGCTTTAACTTCATCATAACTTTCCATATATACTAGTTCATGAACATGTCAGAATTTTAGATTTCAAAAATCATTCACAGTATTCAGACAGAGAACTCCACAGAGAAATAAGTATATTTGTGGAGCATATATTGTGTTTCCCCTGATGTAGTTTTTATTTTTTAATTTAAATTTCATTATACAAAGCTGAATGGATTATTCCATGAAAGAATTGACACTTCTATGTATCCTCAATTTTACTAATATTATACACTGTAGTATTTTGTACCATGCAGTTAATAAAATATAGTAATGCTGATCATACAATTTATAACAATAATTATTTTACTCTGGTAGTTTTGGGCTTGAGTAAGCAAATAGCCAAACAGCTATTTTTCAAAAATACGTATGGTCATGAAAAAAGATATTCAGTCACTATTAGGTATGAAAGTACATTAAAATGAGTATGTGGGCATCCATACAAATGCATTTGGACACATGAGTGGACCTACACAGAAATTTTAAATCATGCATGCAGTTGCTAGTGTATGATTTATAAAACGCCTACCATGCATATGTGTGATCCTAATTTTAAGCAGTTACTCCAGCAAATGAACTTCACGAATCTTCCATAAAAAATTGTCAGCTTTAACATGCACATATATGCAGATTTTAAAACATGCTTACATGAAGAATATTCCCAGTTTTACCAATTAGTCCACCAGTTTTCCTAGTCCATCACAAGGTCATCCAAACCCCTAGGGCTTTTCAGCTTATACTCCACCCAGTTGACCCACATCCCTCACCTAGATATTTTAGACCTAAACAGAGATTTATCATCATCAAAAACAGAAATAAGCATGCACGGCTAATAGTTCACTATGCACTGCAGCCACCAGATTTAAAATACAGATTTACAAATGTAACTGTTGGGCCTACCCCAGAATGCACATGATATGCCCTAACCACCCTTTTTTTTTTTTTGACTTGCGCATGCACACATACCCATGTAATTTGCAACTTTTAAAATATGTGCTGCTCACATGCAGCTAATATACTCGTATATATGGGCCTTTTAGTAGAGAAATACTTATAAAATTCACCCCTATGTTTTTAATATTCCAAGAAAATATTTGAAGCAATCTGAAAATGTATATTTACTCAATGCTGGAGGTGGAGACAGCCTAAACTCCCTATTAAAAGACTAGGCCCTACTTCAAGTAATACATAACATTAGGATTAGAGGTATAGAGCCACAATGAGCATGGTTACATAATACTATTAGCTGTAAGGAAGGAAACAAAGAATTTATCTAAAACAATAACCACAAGTACACATTTGTAAAACATTCATGACAGATAATGCCAAATGATTCAGCTGGAAAACTTACTGAAGAACTGTACAAATCTACAAAAATGCTTATATCTTTGCTAATAAGCCTGTAATACAGAACATACAGAGTTTAAGGGAAATGATACATGAAAGAAGAAAAATATTAGTAAAATTAAAAGATTATTGAATGACTAGGAAAAGTAAAGAATCCAATCTAAAGGGCTTGATTTACATTTTTTCCTGTTCTGTGTATTTGGGGTAGGGGGTGGGGGTGCAAAAGCTTAATAAAACAGGTGCATGAGTAAGATGAGTTTGAATAAAAATTGTAAATGCTTTAAAAATATAAAATCTTCATTTTAATACACAAGATGTTAAGTGAGACTGCCTTTCCTTGGATGAATTCAATATTACACATTTATCATCCTACTTAGTTCTTCACAAGGCTACTTGATATCCCTTCCATTTGTTATGTTCATCTGTTTGAGACTCATGAAAAGGTTCTTTCTATTTCTGGACCAGTCCTTTGGAGCTCTTTGATAGAAAATTCATGACTTGTGTCTTGTATTAAGTCCTTCTTGAAAATGTTTAAGTCATTTTGATTTCAGCAGACATTTAGCTTGATTGAGGAATAAGGATGATTTGATTGTCTGTAAGGATTTGCATTCATTTGAAGTGAATGAGTAAAATGCAATAGATGAGCCCATTTTTGTTACATTAGTGGATGCCTAAAATGAATGGAGAGTACCCATGAATTTAAACTAATTTTTTCATCTCATTCATTTATGTTTCCCATTAAAGATGGTCCATTCAAGTCTACGTCTGTGCTGTGAGCACTGAACAATCAAATACAGGTAACTAAAGTAACCAACTCTTACCTATATGACATCACAGCCTTCCCTGAGCTGAGGCAGAATTTATTGGCATGGAGATCAGATGGAGGACAAATCATGGTAAAACATCTTTTTAACTAACCTATATCTGCTATCTGGATCAAATGATGGTGGTGTCTTCCCGCTTAAAGATCTGAGCATGTGCAAGTAAGTATCTATTTTCTCTCTTGCAGTGGGTAAAAAAGATTGTTTTTAAGACTCTCCCTGAAAGTTCAAAAATAGCTTTAAAAAAGTTGACGTTCACACAGATAAAGAGTTGTTTCTGACCTCTGAAACACTGGTTTCATTCACTGTAAGAGAAAGACAGAGACAGTGACACTGTAATTTCTCTGCTCAATTGGGGAGGATAGGAGTGTGAAGACTGAAGCAGTGCTTTTGTCTCTGAGTGTCTAGTGTAGTGCAGTGAAGTTAGCACACTGCCAAGTTAAGATTAAAAAGAGTTTACCCAAATTGCCAGCATTAGTTCTGTTTAACAGGGTTTTTTTGTGTGTCAAAAAGGAGTCAGAAGTATATTTGTATATGTGTGTGAGAGAGAGAAACATTCATTTCTGCATACAGTAGAGTTCTACTATGAGTGGTAGTACAGTATTTATAAATACATTTCTTTGTGATAGCCAAACCTTCAATATACACTTTGAATTCCATTTTGTCACAGAGAGGAAAGAGCAGAGCAGGTAATGGTAAGAGAAAAGGATTTTCAGCAGAGATAGCCTAGCCTAGCCTAGTAGTTATAGCAATGAGAAAAAGATAGACCTGTTCCTAAACTGAAAAGAGAAAGTTTTAGCTGCAGAATGTCAGAAGGGAAAGGCAATTCAAGACAGAAGCAATTGAAATGTTGAGAGAATGTGCTACCACTTCCCCTCCCTTTTGTTTTGAAGCATAAAGAAAATGCCGTTTGGCAGTAGCAGGACAAAATCATGGACTGGGGCAGCAGATGTGCAACAGCCAAAACTAGCATCATAATCCTTTGCATTGATTACTGCTTCTTAACCAATGGATGAAGTATTTTCAACAATTGATTCAGAGGAAGAATCTTGTATTAGTTTCCCTGAATTAGAAATTGAAGAGATAACAACTGAAAAAAAATTTGGAAGGTTCAGTCAGTAGGATCTTAGCCTGTAGTGCAGTGAAAGGGGAGAGTAACATGAAGTTAAAATGTAAAATAACTGAATTACATTACCTGAGCCAGAAGAAACATCTCTTTGACCCTACATGGCTAACAGTGTAGATTGTTAACTGGTAGTGCAGTATTTGGCTGACTTGCCTGAAGATGGATAGGGTCAGGCTGCAAAGCTGTTGTTTTTTTGTTTGCTTTTTTGGGGGGAGTGGGAGGTACCATGGGCTGTTAGGGCACATAGGACTTTCAAACTACAAACAAAAGGGAAGCATCATGTGGCTAAGGTGTGGGAGAGCTGGTGGCAGGCTGCAGAGCAGCTACAGTAATGTTTTGTTTCTTCTGTGGTGCTAAGGTGGTGGGAAAATGACAATTGTAATGCTAAAGAATTATGCTGCTGCTGTGGATTATCTTTGGTTTGCAGCAGCAGCAGAAGCCTATGGAAAGGAGTGTTTTTGCATCCATGGACATTGGGAGAATCCCCTGGTTTTGGCACAGGATGTGTCCCTAGGGTATCTAACAGTGTCCATAAGCCCCTTACTCTGGTAAAGCACAGGGCAATGCAAACAATAACTTCTGACGTAGGATATCATTTAAAATCTAAATGCACCCATATGATAGAACAAGAAATAAAAAAAAGTTCCTTACAAACAATATGAAGGTTGGGACTGTTGTCTATTTCCCAAGAGATTATCTCAACTCAGGGAGAAGGGTTGACAAGTGGCCAAGATTTGGCAGATGTCCCAGACTTCACACATAAATAAGAAACATTCTCTACAATTGAGATTGGAGAAAAAAAATAGTGAAATTGCAGTCTTACATATAAAATAAATGAAATAGTTTAAGCCCAAATTTTCAATTAGCCACACTCGTGAAATCGGGAAAGGATTAGCTGTGTGGCCAGGCCTTATTTTTTCGAAAGGGCACAGTCACATGTATAAATTCCAATACAAGCAGAAGTGCTGGGCCTCAAAAAAGGGGTGAGCCAAAGTGCGGGGAGGAATGGGTGATGGGCTGGGACACCATTAGACACTGTTCCAAGGATGCATGCGCTGGCAGCTGGCCAGCACATGGTATTTACTTCTGCTCCAGAGGGACAGTAAGATTTGAAATAAAAACATTGGGGAAAGCTAAGATAGGTTTAGGGGTCAAGGAGGAGAGGGGAGGAGGGAAGAAGGATAGGGTTAGGGATAAGGAAGTTCCCTCCCAGTCCACTCCTTTATTAGAGCAGACTGGTAGGGAACTGGTTTAGTACCGATCGTGTCGCTGGGGGTATCTCTCTAAAAGCCTGCACAAGGAGGAGGATGCCTGCCCACACATGCATGTGCAGATATTAAAATCCGACATGCATGTGCATGTGGTACCCATATTTTATAACATGCTACCCGGCGCGCACACATATATGCCCGATTTTATAACATGCGCGCACGGGCATGCTCATGCTCTAAAATCAGGGGTTGGCGCGTGCAAGGGGGTGCACAATTGTGCATCTTGAGTGCGCTGAGCTATGCTGCCTTCTCCCGTTCCCTCAAAGGCCACTCCGAAATTGGAGCAGTCTCTGAGGGAAATTCCATTCCCTCTAACCTAAGCTTCCCACCCCATCCCCTAACCTTTCTCCCACCTAGCCCTACTCTAATTTCCCCCAAATTCTTATCATACCTTTTGCGCCTGCCTGGAGGTTGTGCTCCCGCCCCCGGACCTCCCCTCTAGTAAAGCCCTGGGACTCACATGCGTCCAGGGGATTTATGCATATCGCCGGGCATTTTGAAATAGGCCCAGTGCGCATAAGACTGGTTACACATGTAACCTTTTTAGAATCCAGCCCTTAATTTTCACTCAATGCACAATTAAGCTCTGGAATTAATTGCCAAAGGATATGGTAAAGTCAGTTAGTGTAGCTGGGTTTAAAAAAGGTTTAGATAAATTAACGCAGAAAAAGTCCATAAACAGCTATTAATCAAAGGAAACAGACACTGCTGGTTGCTGGCATTAATAGTATGGGATCTATGTAATGTTTGGGTACTTGCCAGGTACTTGTGACTTGGATTGGCCACTGTTGTGAATAGGATACTGGGCTTGATGGACCCTTGGTCTGACCCAGTATGGCATATCTTATGTTCTTCTTTTCTTACGTACCACAGTAATGGCACAATTGAAATAAAAAGTGGTCTAAGGTTACAAGTGCCAGGAGAGGTCCCTAATGAAATTTAAAAAACTTGGCAGCACCACAGTGATCCCAGTACCATCATGGTTAGAACATCAAAGATTTCCAAAAATAAAATAAGCATAAGGGGGCATGTCAGAGGGGTTTCACAAAATCTAAAAAGATTAACGAAGACAATTCCAGCATCATCTTAAAATGTTTCAGAAAAATTAAAATGAATAAAACAAAGTAAAATAAATATTGGGTAAATTCAGAAAGAGATTGAGGACCTATAAATCAGCTTTCACTAATTTTGAAAATGGAATAAAAATGTATTTAACATTGAATAGAACTGACTTATTTTTGAGGAAAAATGGATTAAATTTATGGACAAATTCAGTAAAAATCCTTGTAGAATATACTAAAAACATCTAATTAATATTTTCTAGTGGAAATTAATTTTGAAAAATAAATTAATCACTAAATTTAACTCCATTCAGGAGACTTTTGCTAGTTCACTCTGGATTTTCAATGACACTTAGATACATTTTAGCATAGCTTGGCATAGCTATGCTAAATAGCAAAACAAAGCCAGGATTCATCATTCTGCACTACAGGGGGGCAGGGGGAAAAGCAGGGGGCAGTTGGGCGACAGCCTGCAGCCGGCCGCACCATGGCGTGAGGTTTCACCTACTGCTAATCCCTGCGCTACTACAGTCGATAATGTTCGAAACATATTTGCAGCCAGCGGTGCCACCGCCAATTATAATAATTCCCTCCCTAACCCCACCCAGACTCCTCCCCTCCCCCTAGTTTAAATCTTACCGCTGTGATAAGGGCCTATCGGGGCTTTGAAAATAACCCCAAGTTATTTCTTAGTTTCAATTAATTATAAAATTTGGAACAAGAAATTCATTCATGAGATTTATGAATACCTCAGTAAATATATCCTGGAAAACAAATGGCACAATGTTAAAAGAAGCAATTATAAAATCAAGGCCCTAGATGGTGAGACCAAGGTAGTTCATAGGAGCCATATAAAACTTATTTCAATGGCCAAAAAACAGAACTGAAAACAGAGAACGATGAGGAAATTAGAGAGTTATAGATAAGAAATACAATCTCATATTCAAAAATAGCTCAGAGAAGAAAAGTCAGAAAGATACCTGAATATGAATTTCAGAGTCTCCCAGGGAGGGAACTTCAAATGACTCTGGAGGAGACTGAAACACTAGGAACAGAAGGAATTCAGTGTGAGTTAGATAAATGTGAAAGACTCAATAAATTCAACAGAGGAAAATTATTGAGTCATTTTAGAGATTATGTGATGCACTAAAGAATTAAAGTATTATAAGTTGACCACTTTGTACCCCCAGTAATATTATGAAAAGGGGGAAGCTGACAGCAAGGGGAAAGATGATTTTTTTTGTAATATTTATTCAAATGAATAATTGGATTGAAGGAATTACCCTTTTGTCTAATATATTTCTAATCATGCAACACTGAGATACATATTTTGTATTAAAATGTACTTTAATACCAACTATCCTAGCTTTTATCTTGACTGAGTAGAAAGAATGGATATGAGCAAAGAAATGTTGAGGTTGGGGGGGGGGGAATGTAACATGGGTTTAACATTTTAAATAACTGAATTAAATGACCTGAGGCAGGAGAGACATCTCTTTGGTCCTGCATAGCTGGCAGTGGAGCTAGTAAACTGGTGGGGCAGTATTGGGCTGACTTGACTAAAAATGGCCGGGGTCAGGCTGCAAAGCTGTTGTTAGTTTTGTTTTTATTGAGGGTGGAGGGACAGGGGTTGTTATGACCCATAGGCAGTTTCAAGCTTCAGGGAAAAGGGCAACAGCTTGCTGCTATGGTGCAAGAGAGCCAGTGGTGGGCTGCACAGCAGCCACTGGAGTGTTTGTTTCTCCCATAGAGCTTGGGGAGTGGCACCATGGCAATTGTAGTGCTAAATAATGCTACCACTGCCACTGATTATCTTTGATTTGCAGCAGCAGCCTAGGGAAAGCTGACACTGTAATGGATATTCTTATTTTGACATCCAGGGACATTTGGTAGAGCCTCCTGCAATGAGAGGAAGTACAGGCCATGCTGCCTGGGCTGGGATATATAATTTCCTGCCACCATGGTAATCTGTCATTGAAATAAAAAGTTTTAAAATTGATAAAATAAAATTAAATATTGAAACCAAGAGATTGGGAAGGAATTCTACCCGGATCCTTGCCTGCATTCCAGCCACGATCTAGGAGTGGCTGATGTCATCTAGGTGATCAAGCATATACATTTCTGAACCCTGTGAGCACCACTCTGGCCACACACCAAAGGATAATTTGTTTTTTAGTGGTCTCTCTTCCTAATTCTGGGATTCCTGAGTTGAATGGTAAAGAAGAGGAAAGGAGTTGTGAGAAATTTCCCATCGAAGACAACAACTGCCCCTGTTCTATCTCAGGCAATTTTGGAAAATTGTTTTCATTTACAAGGAGCAGCAGGAGAATCTGAGCTTGAAACCTCAGGTTCTGCTCTTCAAGAGGCTTTAGTTTCTTTGAGCCCTGGAGGGCCTAATTCTCTGCATGATTTTTGGACCAGCAATGGCAAAGATATGGAAGAAGTGGTAACTTCAACGCCTTTGTATCTCTGCTATGGGCGAACTGTGTGTAAGAGATAATGAGTTTATTTTCTCTAAAGAAGTTGAAATTCTTTTTCAACTGGAGTTTCCTAAGGGGGTCAATTTCCAAGCGGATCGCACGCGATAAGGGACATTTCACACGCGAAACGTCTCTTATTGCGTATGATAGCAGGATTGGGGTGGAGTCGGGGTGGTGTCAGCCACAGAAGAGGAGGAGTCGGGGCGGCACCAGGGCTGACACCGTGAAGACTTCGCTGACAGCGAAAGGTACACGTATTTTTTGCTGCCAGTTTCGCACCAAATAACTACATCGACAGCCGGCCTGCGATCCCAGGCACAGCCGCAAATGACTGCTGTGCCTGGAAGCTACAGCCCCACCCCCTGCCCACCCCGCCCTGCCCATGCCCTGCCCCCTTTTTCAAGCCCAGGACATACGCGCGTCGCCGGGCCTATGCAAAATAGGCTTGGCGCGCGCAGGAGCAGATTTTCGGGGTTACGCGCATAACTTACATGCTTAACCCTTTGAAAATCCATCCTTTTATTTCCTTTATCAAGGATAATTAAAAAAAATAAATAAACACCCATGCCAAGGCTATAATGGCCAAGGGAGAGCCCTAATAAAATGTAAAACTCTGGGAATCACCACAGTGCCAACATGGATAAAACCAACAAAACTATTTAAAAAAATTAAAATAACCATAGAGGGGATGGTTGGGAGGCATATTAAGACCCTGGAGGGAGTTTATAAAATGTAAAAACAATAAAGACAATAATTATAGCATAACGTTTTCTCAAACTACCTAAAATGAATAAAAGAAAGTAAAATAAATCTTGGGTACATCAGGAGAGAGAGAGTAAGGTCCTCTAAAGAAGCCTTCAATAATTTTGAAATTGGAAAAAGAAAAAAATTAGGAAACAATTGGACTAAATTTAGGGTCTAATTCAATACAATTCTTGTAGAATATCTTAATAACATCAAATTAACTTTTCCTGAGGAAAATTAATTTAAGAAAATAACTTGATTCACCAAATTTAAATCCATTCTGGAGAATTTTGCTAGTCCGCTCTACATTTTCAAGACACTGAAACTGATTTTAGCTTGGCTTGGCAGCATTTCATGCTATTAAAAGTAGCAAAACAAGTCCTTTCCTACGTAACTGGTCCTTTATCGAGAGGTGCTAACAGAGTCAACACAATAAAAAGGTCAGCTTAGTACATTTAGACAGTGTCTTCACCACTTTTCCTAAGAGTTTGAAAAGTGCTTTCTGTAAAAAATGATATAAAAAACTAATCTCCTACATTGTCACATGCAATATAGGGCACTCATATGTTTTAACCATCATAACTCCATAATATAATACCTTTTGGGAACTATTTTTCTTCCATGACATCAGAGAGGGTAGAAATACAACATATGAGATTTTACAGTTGACACTAGCATCTTTCACAAATGCCTACAAGTGTCAGAATTAAAGTAAATAAACACAGAGAAATACATGTAGGCATATTCTTGAATGAAAGAGAGTGTGTGAATGATTTTTTTTATTGTTTTACATTATATCTTAAAAACTGTCAAGGTAAGAGATAGGAGAAGTGATAGTTAAAATAGCTGAAAAAATAGGGATTAATTCAGCTTTGAAGAACAAATGGATGAAAGCTTAAAATGGTCTGAGAAAGTGGTTAAGACATATGATTTATGATGAAATAATTGATTACCATTCACCAAAGTGAGATTTGGTTCAATTAATTATAACATTTGGAACAAGAATTCATTCATGAGGTTGGCAAAGATGTGTGAACATCTCAGTAAATTTATCCTGGAAAATAACTGGCATAAATATATCCTGCTTATTTACATAGAAACATAGAAACATAGAAATGACGGCAGAAGAAGACCAAATGGCCCATCTAGTCTGCCCAGCAAGCTTCACACATATTTTCTCTCATACTTATCTGTTTCTCTTAGCTCTTGGTTCTATTTCCCTTCCATCCCCACCTTTAATGTAGAGAGCAGTGATGGAGCTGCATCCAAGTGAAATATCTAGCTTGATTAGTTTGGGGTAGTAGCCGCCGCAATAAGCAAGCTGCACCCATGCTTATTTGTTTTACCCAGACTATGTTATTAGCCCTTATTGGTTGTTTTTCTTCTCCCCTGCCGTTGAAGCAGGGAGCTATGCTGGATATGCGTGACGTATAAGTCTTCTCCCATGCCGTTGAAGCAGAGAGCCATGCTGGATGTGCATCGAAAGTGAAGTATCAGGCCCATTTGGTTTGGGGTAGTAACCGCCGTAACAAGCCAGCTACTCCCCGCTTTGTGAGTGCGAACCCTCTTTTCTTCTCCCCTGCCGTTGAATCAGAGAACTATGCTGTATATGCATTGAAAGTGAAGTATCAGGCTTATTTAATTTGGGGTAGTAACCGCCGTAACAAGCCAGCTACTCCCCTCTTTGTGAGTGTGAATCCTTTTTTCCACATTTCCTCTTGCTGTTGAAGCTTAGAGCGATGTTGGAGTCAAGCCTGTGTATGTTTATTTAATAAGGGTATTGACTCCAGGCAGTAGCCATCATTCTGGCGAGTCACCCACTCTTCATTGGCAGCCTCTTGACTTTATGGATCCACAGTGTTTATCCCACGCCCCCTTTGAAGTCCTTCACAGTTCTGGTCTTCACCACATTCTCCGGAAGGGCATTCCAGGCATCCACCACCCTCTCCGTGAAGAAATACTTCCTGACATTGGTTCTGAATCTTCCTCCCTGGAGCTTCAAATCGTGACCCCTGGTTCTGCTGATTTTTTTCCTTAGGAAAAGGTTTGTCGTTGTCTTTTGATCATTAACACCTTTCAAGTATCTGAAAGTCTGTATCATATCACCTCTGCTCCTCCTTTCCTCCAGGGTGTACATATTTAGATTCTTCAATCTCTCCTCGTACGCCATCCGATGAAGATCCTCCACCTTCCTGGTCGCCCTTCTCTGTACCGCCTCCATCTTGTCTTTGTCTTTTTGAAGGTACGGTCTCCAGAACTGAACACAGTACTCCAGGTGAGGCCTCACCAAGGACCTGTACAAGGGAATAATCACTTCCCTTTTCTTACTCGATATTCCTCTCTCTATGCAGCCCAGCATTCTTCTGGCTTTAGCTATCGCCTTGTCGCATTGTTTCGCCGACTTCAGATCATTAGACACCATCACCCCAAGGTCCCTCTCCTGCTCCGTGCACATCAGCCTTTCCCCCCCCATTGAATACAGTTCATTTGGATTTCCACTCCCCATATGCATGACTTTGCACTTCTTGGCATTGAATCTCAGCTGCCATATCTTCGACCACTCTTCCAGTTTCCTTAGATCCCATCTCATTCTCTCCACTCCTTCCGGCGTGTCCACTCTGTTGCAGATCTTAGTGTCATCCGCAAAAAGACAAACCTTACCTTCTATCCCGTCCGCAATGTCGCTCACAAAGATATTGAACAGGACCGGTCCCAACACCGATCCTTGCGGTACACCAATTAAAACCGCTCTCTCTTCAGAGAAGGTTCCATTTACCATCACACATTGTCTTCTGTCCGTCAACCAATTTGCAATCCAGGTCACCACCTCGGCACTCACTCCCAAGCTTCTCGTTTTATTCACCAGTCTCCTGTGCGGAACCGTATCAAAAGCTTTGCTGAAATCCAAGTATATGATATCGAGCGCTCTTCCTCTATCCAATTCCTTGGTTACCCAGTCAAAAAAGTCAATCAGATTTGTCTGACAGGATCTTCCTCTGGTGAATCCATGCTGCCTCTGGTCCATCAATTCTCCGGACTGTAGATAGTTCACTATTCTCTCTTTCAACAGTGACTCCATTACTTTTCCCACCACTGAAGTGAGGCTAACCGGTCTGTAGTTACCAGCCTCCTCTCTGTTCCCACTCTTGTGAAGCGGGACCACCACCGCTCTTCTCCAATCACTCGGCACCACTCCCGTTTCTAGGGATCTATTGAACAGGTCGCACAGCGGTCCCGCCAGCACATCTCTGAGCTCCCTCAATATCCTTGGATGAATCCCATCAGGCCCCATGGCTTTGTCCACTTTCAGATTCTTTAGCTCTTCCCATACATTATCTACTGTAAATGGATTTTCCTCTGTTCCGCTTCCCTCCAGTTTCTTGTTGTGTAGAGATGGTCCTTCTCCAGGGTCTTCTTTAGTGAACACAGAGCTGAAGTATTTGTTTAATATTTCTGCCATTTCTTCGTCTCCCTCCACACATTGATCATTTCCACCTTTCAATTTCACTATACCACTTTGGACCTTTCTCTTTTCGCTGATGTATCTGAAAAATGTTTTGTCACCATATTTTATCTCCTTGGCAATCCTCTCTTCTGCTTGACTTTTTGCCAACTTGATTAATTTCTTTGTCTCCCTCAGATCCTTTCAAGAGACCCTGAGTATTATATTAATGATCTGAAGCTAAGAACGAGAAATTAGGAAGCTGGATGAATCTTGGCTTTATACATTCAATTGCTAACTTACAAGTTTAAGAGATGTAATCATCTGGTAAAGATTACTCATTGTGAGAGAGAAAGGGATAAATATATATATATTAGGGATGTGAATCGTTTTTTGACGATTTAAAATATCGTCCGATATATTTTAAATCATCAGAAATCGTTAGGGCCACGATACAATACCAATTCCCCCGATTTATCGTCAAAAAATCGTAAATCGGGGGAAGGGGGAGGGCAGGAAAACCGGCACACTAAAACCCCCTAAAACCCACCCCCGACCCTTTAAATTAAATCCCCCACCCTCCCGAACCCCCCCAAATGCCTTAAATTACCTGGGGGTCCAGCAGCGGTCCGGAACGGCAGCGGTCCGGAACGGCCTCCTGCAATTGAATCGTGTTGTCTTCAGCCGGCGCCATTTTTCAAAATGGTGGCGCAAAATGGCGGCGGCCATAGACCAACACAATTCGACTGCAGGACGTCGTGTATGGACGTGTATGGCCGGCGCCATTTTCCGTACGGAAAACGATTCGCGGCAGGAGATCATTTTCCGGACCCCCGCTGGACCCCCAGGGACTTTTGGCCAGCTTGGGGGGGCCTCCTGACCCCCACAAGACTTGCCAAAAGTCCAGCGGGGGTCCGGAACGACCTGCACCTTCTCAGGCATGTCAAAGATCTTAGACTTGTTGATAAAGTCCTTTAAATGTGCGAGATACATCAGTGGATAAGGTAAGCCATGTTGTTGCTAAGCTTTCTTTACAATAATGTACCCCACTATCTTTTTTGAACAGCCATGGAGAAATCTTGAAAAAATATCAACCATTTATTTTTGTTAAAGATCTCTCTTATTGTTCTCACTGCGTCCAGATTTTGCACCTTGTCTGGATATATGAATACTTTTTTTCCTTCTTTTGTGATATGAAAACTGAGATTCTTAATCCTGAGGCAAAGTGATTTGGAATATATTTTCAAGATGCATTCAAGAACACATAATCAGATATTCTTCTCCTTTCAGATTATTATATTTGTCCTTGTGGTATTATTCTATGGCTGTAAGTTTAACATGCTACTGAAGAAATAAGACATGAATCTATTCACCTAGGCCAAAACTGGAGAAACTAACCAAACTTGACAATGGTAATTCGGTTGATGACATCAGGTACAGCCATACCTATGGAGTTTGTAGGTACAAATCCCCTGCCAGGAAGTAAGCATAGGAAGTTAAAAAAATACATTTCCTGCATGTAATTCATCATGGACCCACCCCTGCTCCACCCCATTTCCCCACAGAGAAAAGTATGTTTACAGTTTCCTGCACTTGGGCAGGGTATAATTTTTAAAGGAACAAATATCTATATACCTATAGAGAATTCCTTAGAATATTGCCCCCTTAATACATAGTTTGCTATTATGTGTGCATACTAAATGCTTTAGCATGCATGCTAAGCTTTGTGTACGCCCCAAAACATCTATTCCCTGTATCCCTTGTATTCCATTTGGCATGTCATATCAATAAGAAATACATTTTTATCCTTACATATATCAGTAGCTGTCTCTTCTTCAAGCTTTTTCTGTCAATTGTTTATATGCTTTCAACATGTTCAGCAATTTATGCAAATCTAATCGTGTGAATTCAAAGTAATCACAGTCATGCCTCAGCAGGTCTTTAGGATTTTGAAGAATTTAAGAACTTTATCCTTTGTACCAACTGCATCTGTTAGATTAATTCTACTTACAGACTTAATCTACCTCCTGTGAAGAATTACACAGCTGCAGTTGTACTTTTTTTTTAGCTATTTAGTAGATTTTGATTTCCTTGTTTGCCCTTGACGTGGTGTATTTGAAATTGCTAGTCATTACATTTTCTGATGCATTCTCAATCTTATCTTAGCGTTCACATCCAGAGAGTAACCTAAATGACTTTCAGTAAAACAATAAAAATACAGAAATATGTAAGTGTGTAATTATATTTACAAGTAAACAAACAACTTCTACAAAGATAATAGGGCCCTTGGTTTCCTGTGATTCCACAACCACAGCAAGGGCCACAAAATGTGGCTCTTGCCATAGAATTAACTTGTCCTCCGCTATCATAAACCAAGTGCTATTAACTGATCTGAGCATGAGCAAAGGCAGATTCCCCCACCGCCAGTCAATTAACTCCTTGACTCTCCCCCTAATATACTATTTTTAAAACCTATGGAGCAGTATAAGTTCACTTTTAAAGAGCATTCTTAAGGCTATATAACACATTAATTTGAAACTATGTAAAATGAAACATGATGTATTGTAGTTATATTTACCTCAGTTTTCATAACCATAAATCATAGAATCTATTGGATTAATTTGATAATTAGAAATATTAATTTCCACTGTTAAACTGTGGAAACAAAAAAAAAAAAGGAAATAAATGTCAGACATTCTCCATGTAAAGTTTTGAATCTCTACTAATTCAAGCCACAGTCTTATGGTTTCAAGCAAGAGGGTTGGTGGAAGAGGGAAAATCATTACAATAATGCCCTAGTTGATATGTAGCAGATTTCAACATAAGATACAGGCCATCAAAGAACTTCACACAACGGGAATTTCTTTCCAAGCAGACATACATAATTTCAGTTCAAGTTACTTGCACAGATCCAGTCATGGGTCAGAATATTCAGGAGCTCACAGCAGTTTGGTTCCTTCCTTCCTTTCAATGAGTACATTTACAAATACTTCACAGATTTTTAAAGATTGCATCGGAAAAGACCAAGCACAGAAGGAGCTAATTTGACATCAAATCACCACAGATGTCATCAGCCTCAGAGTTAACCACCAGACATCATAGACATTGGGATGGGGTGGGCCACCCAGGCCCTGGTCCATCCAACATTTCCTCCTTCTATTCCTATAAGTGCTAGTGGTCTGTATTCCTGTGTTGGTCTCAAGAAACATGCAGAACAGTGTGAGAATATGAGTTGATCTGCATGTCTTGTGAGACTAGTGGGAGATTTCAAAGAGCTGTATGATACTCAGTACTTTCAGGAAAGTGGATATTGTAAGGTAAAAGACACAGGCTGGCTGAGAGGTGGAAAGGTGGTGGGTTCTGAGACTGGAGACTGGCTTGGGGGAATGGATTCAGAGGTGGATGGCTGAGGATGAGAGTCCAAGCCTATAGATTGGTTGGGGAGTCCAAGGCTGGTAGGGGGGGGGGGGGGGGGAGGGAGCAGGTTGAGGCTGGAGACCAGCTAGAAAAGGTGTCTGAGTTTGAATACTGGCTGGCTGAGGGAATGTCTAAGGCTGGAGGTTATCTGCTGGCTAATGGGTTGTCTGAGGCTGGAGACTGACTGTTGGCTTGAAGATTTGAGGCTGAAATGTGATCCATGGTATCTCTTTCCTTCTTTGGTCACCGAGGAATGGAGTATGTGGCAACCCTCTCCTTCTTCAACTGCCATGGGATGGGGTCCACAGCAGCCTTCTCCTTATTTGGCCACCAAAGGAGGGAGCCACAGTGGCCATCTGCAAGCCAACTGCTGCCGAATGAGGTCCACAGCAATCCGCTCCTTTGGTCATCATGCAATTGGGATCTGTGGCAGACATGTTGCAGGCCTCTTCAGCTATCATGGGATGAGGTCTACGCTGGCCCTCCCTTTCTTTGGCTGCTGTATGATGGAATCCACTGAGGCCATTTTGCAAAGAAAAAAGGGGTTGGGATAAGGGGGAAGCTGCTGTGCATAGACGAAATGGAGGAAGTCAATTTTCCAGTTTTGAATGGCCTACAGAGTCTGGCTTTCTGAGGATTCCATTTCAGTTTTTGTTTGCACATTTTAATTTGAGGAGCTATTCTATATTTGGTGAAATTCTGACTGCATACTGCAAGTGTGATTGAAATGAGCTACTCTGCTAGAGTGTAGGGTTCTGTAGCAGTCTTGTTCATTGTGTTCTCCCATCAATAGTTGTATTTGTGTTCTAGGGCCTGTTTTTTTTTTTCCAGGATATTGTATTTCACATTGTGCTTGGTAGTGGAGGGAGTCTGTTATACTCTTATAACATCAGAATTATTTTGTATAGTGAGGTACAGGGGAAAATGTTGTGCTCTACCCACATTGTTAGAGATGTGAATTGGAGTGATGGGGGGGGGGGGGGATTTACAGAATTGGAGGTACAGAATTTATATTGGGTTTGTCTTGCACATACAGTGACAAGAATGAACCTCAGTGTTTAGCCATGTTATAGTATTTTGGGTCTGATCTCAATCTCTCAGATTTAGAGCTGTATAATCCACACTCGGATGCGGGTTAAATAGGTGCTAATCCACCCCCTAATGCAATAGGGGGATTAGCGCCTATTTAACACATGTCCCATGTGGAGTGAATGCAATAGCGCTCATCACATGGAAATGCATGTGAATGCGGCTCTTACTTATTCACTCTGCATTCATTAAAAAAAAAGTGTGCATCTCAGACGCACATTTTGCTCTCAGATATTAACGCCTGCCTGGAGCAGGCATTAATAGCTGAGTGCATGTAAAAGAAGTACAGAAAAGCAGAAAAAAAACTCCTTGGCAGACCGCCGAGTTGTGAAGACCGGTTTTCGTAACCGGCAGCCGCGGCGGGGGCACATTAGAAAGGAGGTGCTAAAGTAGCATAAGCGACCCTAGCACCTCCTTGCTAACATGACCCCCTAATTTGGGTATAGCATGGTGCCCCCCTTGCGGGCACCATGCACACATTAAGAAAGTGGATGCTGACTTTTCAGCGCCCTGCGCTTTTTATTGCATCGGCCCCTTAGTATTGACACTTCTATTAGTAATACAGTTTTTTTTAGTTTCTCGTTTACCACTATATCTAATTTTCTAGCATCAAGCATTTTATTGGTTGGTCTGGGAATGAATAATTATTGTCAATGATTTATGCAAAAATGTAAGTCAGAAAGAATGACTAACTGTAAATACAATGTAATAACTTGGCATTTGGAGCTGGGAGTGGAGTTTGGTTGGGTACTTCCAACCAAAAAGTCATACTACTGCCTTGAAACACATCACTGATATTGAGATATCAAAAGGGGTACTTGTGAAAAATCAGGAAAGATCCAGGCATGTCATATGAAAATGTCCAGTTCATTATAAACTGCTGGAGTAATGCCTTGCTCAAATGCTGGATCAGTATGTCATAGCTGACCTCCAGATGTTCACATGAAAAATGTTCACATCTCTGTAGGTGAACTGGTAAGATATCTGTATTTTAAAAACTTCCACTTATGAACAAGCAGCAAGTGGCCACAAAACACTTCCTATATGATTGTCTAACAGACCACAACTTGCCTAAGGAAGCTGTGAAAGATTCTATTACATTTTCAATGTATATGCCACTCTTCTCCAAAAGAGAACCAAATTGGAGAAGCAATTGAACTGATTTGGAGGCCAAGCAGATTTGTAGATGCATTTTTTATTTCTCACCCCTGGGATAAGCACTGGCTTTTCCAAGTCTATCTTGCTAATTACTATTTATTAACATTTCCTCTAGGAACCTACCCAAATCCTTTTTAAAACCAGGTAGTTTGATACCTTCAACATATCATCTAGAAACAAATTTCACAACTTCAATATGTACTGAATGAAAAAAAAAATTCCAATTTGCTTTAAATCCTCTATTTGTTAGTTTCATAGAGTGTCCCCGAGTTTTATAGTATTTGAAAGGATGAATAAAATATTTCTTCTCTGTCTGTTCTACCCTATTCATGATTTTATAAATCTTATCATATCCCCTATTACATGAGTGGTCAATGCCAGTTGTTCTGCCTCTGCAGTGCATGTATGTGTTTTCTGTTTACACTGCCACCTGCATAAATTTATGATATTGTATACCTCAAAGTCTCTGCATGTGTGGAACTCCTTTTCTGACTGGTTAATTTTTGAATGATTCTGAGCTCTCCACTGGATCTATTTCTGTTTGCTCCCTCTCTCTGTCTGTGATCTATTGCTTCTTCCTATTGGTCTTTTGCCCTAGGAATTCCTGGGAGAGTTTACTTCTTGTAGAGAGTTCAGTTGGAAAAAGGCTCTTGGCAAACTAATATCTTTCCTATATTTGCTATAGGCTCCTAGAAGTATTGTTCTTTTCACTTCTCTCTCTTTATTTCCCATCTGCTGCTAGTCCCTGTTAGACACTAGTAGTTACAGCTCCTTTACAGCTACAGTTGTCTGCCTATTATTGAGTTTTCAGAGATTCTCATCGCAGCTGTACCGGGTTTGTTATCTGTACAGCTATCCTTGATACCATACAATTCACAGTGAGTGTTTAAAGTGTTTATCATTCAATAAATGTTTTGGTATTAAAAACTGAGTATTCACTGATATTTGGAAGCTGAGAAAGAATGAAGGATTAATTGACTGCATAGGCACTAAAGATTAAAGATTGAGAGCTGAAGGCAGTACATGAAGACAGCATGAATAATTAAAGGAGTTATTAATCAAGGATGTGCTGGAGTTCTGGTTGTATAGACTTGTCTACAGAATGAATTTAGAGGATATTCCTCTGCCAAAGTAAAGCACAGACAGTAGTTTACTGCTTTCATCTTTCAAATCCTGCTGTTCCCTCTCTCAGCTGTGATTGCTTAGTAACCTGGAGAGGCTTGCAAGATTGTTGACACTTGTTGAGCTGCCCTGTCAGTTGTCACAGCTGCTGCCTATCAGAGAACGTATGTGTTAACAGCAAAGGTACGAGTGAATTATGAATCTGAAAAAGTTATTTAACTAAGGAGGCTTAATCAGGCATGGGGAAAATTAGAATCTCATAGATATAAGCTTGTCCTGATCACAAGAACCAAATATATTCAACAAACCATAGTTCAATTTAAGTACAGTTATCAATGTTATAGACTCCAGTCAGGAAATTATATTGCATTTCTTACAAGAATGAATACTAAGAAAGGTATTAAAGGGAAAGATCCTCACAAGGACATTGTTCTAGATCATGCCAATTTAGTACAAGTCATTATTACACAAGCACAGCAAATAATTGAGCTTTTAACAGAAACTGCCTCCATTCTAGTTGTTCCTCAAGGTCTTGGAATCAATCCATTCAAACTTGTCTTCAGCAAGTGTGGCCACCACCAGAGCACACATAGAGCAGAAGCTGCGTGAGCACATGCTTCGTTCACTAAACAAGAGGCTGCTATAAAGTTAGCCAGAGCTAGACCTGAAGAAGAAAAATGTACAGCAGTTACTCCTGTTGTAGCAGCAGCTGCCCACAAGAAATCTGAATTGGAGGCAGAAGAGAAAAAAAAGACACCATTGTTGCTGCAGCAGCTGCAAGCAAGAAAGTTGATTTGAAGACAGAAATTCTGAAAGCTGTTATTGTTGCCACAGCTGCAGCTACAACTCTGGAAGGCCAAGCTAGATGCTAAGCTAGAAATTCTGCATCAAGAAAAGAAGGCTGCAGCTGCAGAAGCCCAGGCTAGGAACTTTGTAAGCTGCTGTGGGACAGGAGATTGGAGCGAGCCAGATTGATCAGGTTCTCTCAGAGGATTCTGTTCAGAATACCAGAGACTATGTCCTATTATTCAGCTCTGAGCATGGCAGCTAGGAGAGATAAAAGATACTGAGACAATACAGGCTATCCATGAAGTGGTAACAGAGAGCAACTCAAAGCATGCTCCACCATGGATGTTAATCACCACCACATTGATCCCCAAACCTGTATACTTACTGATGCACTACAAACAGCTCACAATCCAGTTATGTATATGTAAAAAAAGACACTGCTTCAGGCTCACACCTCAGCACCGTAAATGGATTGGGTTCAACACATGGCTGAGTCTGTCATCAGCAAGAATATATACCAAATGTCCTCCACAGGAACTAAATGCACATGATCAACCTTGCACTATTTCAATACCTAGAACTAATGCAGTGGAAAAGAAATCCAACGGCATGTCACACAACTGCATCTTGCAAGCACTTCATGACTTCAGAACTGAAGTGTCAGACAGGTCCAACCTGGCCAAGTACACATCCCATCGTGAGGTTGTGAATTCAAGGCTTACTAGCAGGGTCATTTATCAAATTGTGTTATGGGCCTAACACACGTTAAATGGAGTCTAACATGCATGAGACATGCGATAAATGTTGCAACACAAGCTAGCATGAAAATTTTAAATTGAGTATGCAGATGGGAGAAGTTAATGCAAATTAGGATCTCCTAGAGCAATTTACACCAGTTTAAAGTACAATAAAAGGATTTAATGTAAAAAATAACACCTTTTTTTGCGATAGAGGGGCAAAAAGGGTTTTATCGCATGACAGCAGCCATTATTGCGATTTGTGACTATTATTGTGTGCAATAAAATGAGGCTTTCTATCAGTTACACCTTCCTATCTGTCCTGGGCCAATAAAATCTCTTTACTTACCTGTCCTATCTTTCTAAATCTGCTGCTTTGTGATGCTCAGTGCAGACAACAACAACAACCACAACAACAACCACAACAAATGGCAAGGGAGGTTCCAACACCTCCTAGGGAAGAACCTGCACTGGAGCCATAACCACTGGCTCTGCATGGAGAGTGTAGGGGCCCATGGCAGTGCTTACCACACAGGCAGGCATGGCACAGATACAGGGAGCACATCTTTCCTCCCAGAACAACATTGCTGGATATGCCAGAAGAATATGTGGTTAGCAGGTATTACCTCAGCTCTCAGGTTATCATGAAATTATATAACGAAATCAGAGGGGATCTGTTTATGGTCATGGAAAGGTTCTGCGCTATACCAGGCCTCACCAAACTATTGTCTATCCTGTATTTCGTAGCATCTGGCTTCTTCCAAACAACAATAGGGGTAGTTGGGAGAATGCTCCAAACCTCTATTTTCCACCATCTGTACATTCTCAATGTTGTGGCCAGGTACCCAGGAGCTGTGCACTATTCCTTTATACTTAGACAATCGGCCATGTTTGAAAATTTTGTGGACAGACTCTACCCTGAGAGTTGACTCATAGGTAAGATGCAATCCTTTTTCTCTATTCTCTCTCCAGCTATATTTTTCCAGCCAACTGCATGGACATGGAGGGGTGGTCTCTGGGGGATGTGAAAGCATTGGTTACATGACAAGCAACTTGTACAGTTCGGTCTACAAGCAGGCATGCCAGGACCCAGCTTTCTCTCTCCATGCTGGAGAGGCCTACTAATGTTGCATGCCCAAACAATGCACTTACCACAGAGCTTTGTGGCTGACCAGCCACAACACACAATTACTACAGGTTCACTTTAAACAATAGGCTTTTCTAATCCTCCTATTTGGAACAGTTGAAATCTCACTTGTTAATCAAAACCTTTTAGTGTCCATACTCCAAGGACTCCCAGGTCAGGTATGACCAGAAGCGCAGCACAGTGCCGCCAGGAACATCAGCTTTGCTCTCTCCATTGCCTACTCGCTGCCTCTCCAAACATCTGAGGCTGCCTCTGCCTTCTTCAGCCGACCGAACTGTGACCCCGAGTGGCCCTGGAATCACCGTGCTGCGCCGTTCCCCCCCTCAGCTGCTGTCGACACCCCGTGACGTCAAAGGGTGCCAAGGTGGCCATAAGCACAGCGTGGTGCAGGCCCCTTTGTGCAGCCGGGGAGAGGTTGAAGCCTAAATTCCTTTTGCTATGGTAACTAACTTACATTTAAATTTCCCAATTCTAGTTTGTTTAAATTACGGGAACTACAGCAAGAGGCCTTCAAGCAAAAGATGAGGACAAATCATTCTACAAGAGAAGTAAGGAACTCAAATAATCAAAATTTAATAAACATTGCCACCAGCAATTTTACTTTTATGAGCAACTACCTTTTACTCTCATTCTTCTTGATTAATGTGCCATCTCTAACAAAAAAAATCTGCAGTTATTTCAGATTTGTTACAAGACCATTGTCTGGACTTTGTTGCAATAACTGAAACATGGTTGACAAATACTGACTCAGTGATAACGAATCAAATTGTCAATGGAAAGTATGACATCTTCTCAGTACCTAGGCCACACCGCAGAGGTGGTGAACTCATGCTTATAGCCAAAAAAAAAAAAATTAGGTCTGAAATTAATATTACAAATATATTACAAAATCATGAAATTGCATTATTTGAGACTAGTAATTTGCAAATATGTTTACTATATTGCCCTCCTGGGCTCCTAGAGCATAATATCTCTCCTATTGTAGAATTTTTTGTCTCCTCTTTAAACCCAAACAAATCTTCCATCCTTCTTGGTGATTTCAATCTCCACATAGACACAAAACCTTTTCCTACTACCTGTCATACCCTTACTGGAACACTTTCTGCTCTTGGTTATGATTTACTCACCACTGAAGCAGGACACTCTTTAGATTTAATTTTTTTAAACTCTAAAATAGCAATCACTTCTACAATGAAGTATACCCCAGGACCATGGTCAGATCACTTTCTGATCCATTCAAATATAACTTTCAATTCAGCAACTGTGATTCAACTGAGTTGTCCGATTACATTTAAATACCATCCCCCATTTAATACAGAGGACCTGCAAAGGGAACTTAAGGAAAATATGGGAAAAATTGATCTTGCTAATGGGATAAGTGCAGTTGAATCCTGGCTGCAAATGACATCGGCTATCGCTGACGCATGAACCCAATTAAAATGAAATGTATAACAGGAATAAATAAACAAAACCCTTGGTAAAATAATCAAATTAATGAAGCCAAAAAGCTATTGAGGAAGAAAGAAAAAACTTGGAGAAAAAACAAGTCTGTTGATTCACTAGGTGAGTATTGATCATTTTTTACTTATTACAAAAAGCTTATAAACAGCTCCAAAAAAAGACTACTATAGTAACAAAAATCCAAAAATTTTCCCATAAAACTCTATTCAATATCATTAAACAATTAACTAACGACACAACTCAAAATGCTTCAGAACTCCCTGAAAATAGATGCAATGACATTGCTCTTTTCTTTAAAAATAAAATAGATAAACTATTAGAAAGCCTAGATGGTATTCAAAAACAAGACATTTCCATGTGTCCGAAAGATCTTATAAAATGGTCGAAATTTGACGAAACAGCAGTAATAGAGGTTGAAAATCTGATAAAACATTTAAATCCAGCGAACCATCCAATAGATGCTATTCCCATTTTAGCCTTGAAACCCGAAGCACAGGCAATCGCTCCAAGCATCATACTCATTATTCATTAAATGAAGGGCATCTCCCTGAAATATTAAAAGGTGCTATTATTAGCCCATCCTAAAGCAAAAAAAATTGGATCCCACTGGGTTAAACAATTAAAGGCCAATATCAAATTTATCCTTTCTTTCTAAACTATTTGAAAAAGTAGTACAAAAACAGTTAACAGAATATCTTGAAGTAAACAATATTCTTTATCTATCCTAGTTCGGCTTTAGGGGACATTTTAGCACTGAAACATTGTTATTCTCGTTGACAGACACAGTAAAGTGAGGATTTGATAGGGCCAAATATATTTGTTAATTTTATTAGATCTCTCGGTGGCATTTGATACTGTAAATTATAATATATTACTTCAAAGACTCTCGGAAATAGGGTTAAATGAAATCACATTGCAATGATTCACATCCTATTTAAAGAACAGATATTATTAAGTGCAAATTAATAATCTACTATCAGATAAAATAGAGCTTAATACAGGCATTCCACAGGGATCCGCCCTGTCAGCAATGCAATTTAACATATATATGTTGCCCTTATGTCACTTGTTAGCTGGGCTAGGACTGACTCATTATCTATATGCTGACGATATTCAGATAATTCTACCAGTACAAAGTACAATAGAAAAAACATACAAACTTATATTGATGTATCTGAAAATCATGAAACAACTTCATACGCAAATGAAACTAGTCCTAAACATTGACAAGACTGAAATTATTCTCTTAGAAAGAAAAGCCTCTATCACAAGTCAAACAGCAATAACACTGCAAGATAATTTCACAATTACATTAGCAGAAAATATATGAGACCTACATGTGACTATTGACCCAGAACTGTGCTTAAAAAAACACATAACAAATAAAGATGGCGCCGGCCAGCCAGTGCTCCTACCAATGGCACGGATACCCTGTCATATGGTAAGGGCAAAGGGCCATCGGTGCCATCTTTATGAGTGGCAGCCGACGGCCTGAGAATGGGAGATCGCTCCGGGGACCACCACTAGACCACCAGGTATGTTTTGGGGGGATCGGGAGGGTGGGGGAAGCTAAGGGGTCGTTTTTAAAGGGTCGGGTGTTTTTTTTTTTATCGGGCCATCGGCGCCATTTTTGAGTGGCAGCCAAAATGGCGCCGATGGACCAAGAGCGGGAGATCAGTCCCCGTGCCCCCACTGGACCACCAGGTACTCGTAAAAAGTTTTGGGGGGGGGGTTCGGGAGGGTGGGAGAAGGTAAGGGATCCATTTTATAGGGTCGGGGTGGGTTTAGGGTTTTTTTTGGTGTGCCGGTTTTCCCCGCCCTCCCCTGATTTTTCACGATAAATCTGGAGAATTTCTATTGTATCGCGACTCTTAACAATTTTTGACAATTTAAAATATATCTGACGATTGTTTTAAATCATCAAAAAACGATTCACATCCCTAGTTTCTAGTACTATAGAAAACTGGAGGTGGTTGCACTCTAGTTCATCCTCTGTCTTCCCATAGTTTACAGAGGTACTGTGTAAACTACAAAGTCAACAAAGATTTATATTGTAGATTTGGACAGGATATGACATCAGTGCTTCTTTTCGTTCTAACGGCTAAACCCGCTTTGCAAAGGGAACCCTCAGTCTCAGGCAATTCAAAATACTAATCCTTCACAGCATGGATCCTTAATTAAAACAAACACGCTTTGAAGGCTTGTGCTCCACTCTAGGGGCCAACCCATTCCGGGGAGCCCTTTCCTGCTCAAAGGAAAGGGAACTCTCCCCGGGTAACCGGCCAGCCTATCTCTTAGTACCTGTTGACCCATGTTGAACCACTGTTCACATGGCACCCTCCTCTGCTCGGGCTTGAAAATTCTTGTTTGTATGTCTGCTAACTCTACCAGATTTTAAAAGACCAGCGAGAGCTCACTAGATGCCAATGGAAACACCCCACTCTAGGGATGAACCCATTCTAGGGAGCCCTTTCCTACGCAAAGGAAAGGGAACTTTCCCCGGGGCCAGCCTGTCTTGCCTCTATCAAAACCACAGGGACCTGACTACCTCAGCTCTGCCAGCCTGTCTTGCCCTTATCAGCTTTCTGCCACTCTGCCTTGCTGCCATATACCAGATGACTCACTCAGCTCCTTGTGGTGTTCTTGCTACTATCATGGTTCCTCAGTGTGTTGGTGCTAGTACTTCTCTTTGCTATGTTCCCCCTTCATTATGCTGTTGGATGTTGATACCACTTGTCTTGCCACTTTGCCTGTTGTGCTGCCTTCGAGGGTCCATGCATCTTTTATCGGTGCTCTCTTTTGAAGCTGTGGTGTGTTTTTGACACTCTTGCTGCTGCTTTGCACCTTTGTTAAAGCACTCTTGCCACTCCTGGTACCCCTTTGCCCCTTTAAAGTGCCTTAGGCTATTCATTTTCCGGAAAAGGGAAGGTCCAAAGAAACAGATCGGAAACCGCTCCAATATAATAAAGAAGCCCTGGTGTTTTTACCGATCCACTTCTATTAGGCTATTCATGCCAACTTTGGTGCCACTTTTGCCACAGTCTAAGTACCTTGGAGCTCTTTTCTCATTCTGATGATTACTCCCCAGAAGTTTCATCAGAATTTATAAGAAAACTCCAATTCTGCAGCCAAAATAGGCTGCAAATACTTCCCCCTTTGACTTTAATGGGAAATCGGAAACGAATAAAACTAATCAATGAATTTGTTTTCTCCCCTATGAAACGAATGCAATGAATTTGGGTCCCGGAGAAATGAAAACCTAATCGCAACAAATTGTTTTCCTTCTGCACATCCCTAGAAAGACATATACATCAGCCAGCTTTATAAAATGTCTGCCTCTATGCATAAAATAAGGATTATTAGGCACATTACAATTATTTAATTTGTAAAATACATAAATGTACTTTTATAAAATATTTGCAAAAAGTATATGAACCACTCAATTAAAAACTTGTGTGCATACTAACACATATGCATATTTTTTGGGGGTGGAGATAGGCAAAGTTTAAAATCCATTAAGATGGATAATTCACAAGTTATCTTTCTAAATGCCAAGCATTTTTGCCATATTCAGCCACTTATCCAGCTTGAATTTAGCTGGATTTAAAAAACAAAAGGCATTCCTGGTGCTTTCTGGGGCATGCTAAATTTATCTGGCTAACTTATTTATATCTGGTTAAGTTAGCCCAATAACGTTAGACCTACTTCAGAGCAGACCTAAACTTATCTGGCCTTGTGTAGCTGGATAACACTACTTAACCAGATATCTTCAAAAGATATCTGGGTAAGTGGTGATCCTTTAAAAAATATATATAAATCTATATACAACACAACCATGGACCTCTCAGCACGATTTGCAACCCTCCCCTTTAGGACAGAACTCCTCGCCAACCACCTGAAAGTTAAAAATAACTCAAAATCAACAACATAGTAGAGAAAAAACAAAGCATGTTTGATTTGGACTCTACATTTTTACTGACATTTTTGTATAAATGTCTAGTGAAGTTTCAGGGGAATAGGTATATGTTTTTTGATCCTGCTCTTTTGAAAACCTTTTTGCCAGATAAATCTGTTCCAATGAGTGCTTTTTTTCTCTGCCTTGAAGCATTGTAATAGGATCTATAATTACGATTGTAATTTTCTTATTTAGGGCTGGATTTTCTAAAATTGCATGGCTTTCTGAATCACGCAGTAACGGGGGCAGGGGCGAAGCGGGGGGGGGGGGGGGGGGGGCGGTCCTGCGAAAGCCAGCAGCGATCGTACCACCGCGGTATTATCACTGCCGGCTTTCACACCCAATAGCGCCACATGTGCATTATCGATAGAAAATTACCCCCTTATTTATTTGATATATATTCCACTTTTCAGCACTTCAAAGCAGATTATGATTATTTATTCTTGCTTCTTTCTCCTCCCTTAATGTGGTCTAGTTACCAGGGTTTCCTTGATTTTATTTTTCTGAAACATGATATTTTCATATTTTATTATATGAAATCTCGTTTTCATAAGTAAACAATTTCTTGTTTATTTTTGCGAAAAGAAATAAAAAAACCCCCCTCAAATTATGGGGCTGTTTTCGCCCAGCCCTCCAGCCCTCCTCCTCCTTCCCTGCTAAATACAGAAAAAAAATTGTCTCCTCAGCACCCCCAAATAAAACCTCCATGCCACCCCCCTCCTTCTGAAGCCTTCCACCCACCCAGTATCTGAATCACTGTCTTCTTTCTCTACCCAGGATCATAGTTCACTGTGATCCTGGGCATTTTACAGTGTTGCTGTAGTTATACCACTGGAAGCATAAGTTTACGATGAAAGCTTACTCTTTAGAGGGAGGGTTATTTGGTGGACCAAGGAGTCAATATTTATTTTCTGTATAAGGAGGGCTGGGCCATTCTAGTGTTGGGGGGGGGGGGGGGGGGGGGGGGGGGGGAGGCAAGTCTTGGACAGCTGGAAGGGTCCAAAATGTTGTGGTTGAGATTGTGGGGGTGGTTATCAGGCTGGGATGCCCACAGTAATTTTTTTTTTTTTACAGGATCTTTTGGAGATATTCATTTAAGTGGCATGTTATCTGGCCACAAAAGACAGGATAACTTTAAGCCTAACTGGCCATATTCAAATGCTGAATATATGGGACAAGTTATCTGGCCATCTGTAGCCAGATAACTTGTTCACTAATCGGCCTACTGAATATAACCCTGTGTGACTTCTTCTGCTCCACTTATAAAAATCAAACATAACTTAGAAACACCATACTATACATGCATGTGTTGTTGAAAATTGTGCTCTAAGAGTTAATCATAGACTATTTAGGCAGATTTCCTCTGGACCTCTTATCTATATCTATTTGATAGTCTCCAAAATTCAACACAATATTGTAGATGAGATCTCACCAATAATCTGTTTAGAAGCATAATCACCCCCCTTTATTTACTGGCTGTACCCTTCCCTGTGTATCCCAGCATCGCTCTGGCCACTGTCTTATCACACTAGCTTCGTTCCACTACACATTCATCTTGAGGTCTCTTTTTCTCTCAATCCCACTGTGTACTACACCCTCTAATTTCTGTACTCTCAGTTCATGAATTTGTATTGTTTTGCACTGATTTTTAACTGCCAAGTACTCTCCCATGCCTCAAGCTTTCTTAGGTCTCTCAAAATCACAAGATTCATTCATTTGATTTATATATTTCTACACCCAAAGTGGAATGTATAACAAAAAATAAATATAATAGAAAAATAAAACACAACCCATAGATTAAAATGTATTAAAAAATGTATTACAATCTCAAGTATTCATACAGCTGACAAACACAGTGAATCCTCCAAGAAAAAAAAAAATCATACATTGCACAAATTTAATACCAGGGTCAGCAAATGAAAGCACTTTCCTCATAGTGCTAACCAATTTCACATCCTTAGCTAAATGGATCTGTGATAAATTGGCTGAGCAAAGAGTCCTAGTAGGAGCAAATCTTTGTACTAGGTCAACCAGGTTCTGTAGTCTCATCTTATTCAAGTTCCTAAAAATAAAAAAATTTAAAGAAAAATCAATGTAAACTTAATTCTGCAATGGATAGGAAGCCAGTGCCAATTTATGAGATTTGTTGTAACACCACAGCAAGAAATAACTTCATTATGCTGAACCCCTCAGCAGTGTCATCTCTTTTGCAGATCTTAACATATTCAAAAAGACAAACTTTACTTTAAAATCCCCCTTGCAATATTGCTTACAAAGAAATTACACAGAATTAAAAGGCAGGGTAGGGAATCTGCCTGCCAAGAGTAACATGGTAGAGATCCTGCCCCCTCTCCCCCTCTTTTTTGACCAGAGCCTCTTGGGTTTTAACTTGGTGGGCATTTTTTTAAATTAAACTTTGCCTTATCTTTCGCCTGGCATCACGGGAAGATGTAAATTAAATGTAACATGATGAGATAGATGCTTACATGATTCCTTCCTGTGTGCTATTTTTGAATGAAGCTGGAGGCATCCCTGGCTCTCATAGGTCATTCTGCATATGGGTTTCTTCCTGTGGAGAGCCAGGAAATATATATGGGATACCTCCACCCATTGTTGCCAATCTTGCTTATTTCCCTTGAGTTTGGGCTATTTTTTTTTCTAGTGATTAGCTTTTTTTTTTTTTTTCCAATTCATGGGTTGCTTATTATTGGGTGTGTTTTTTCTGCCAATCACATTTTTTGAGGGGCTTGATAGGCGGGACATGTGCACAGCTGTCCCTGTGATTGGCTGCTGTGGCCGATGAGGCCTGCTCACTGTCAGAGAAGCATGTGGACAGACAGGCACAGCAAGCAACAGTGTCAAGTGATCAAGGGAGCTTTTATGTAGCACAGAATGCCTGAACACTGAATGGAGTGAAGTACTCAGCTGGCAACAGTCAAAAAGAAGAGATAACTGGAGGGGGGCATGAGTATGTGGGGGCCAGAGATCTGCTTGGAGGGGGTGGGGAGGAGGCAGGTGTATGGTGGGGCCAGAGCTGTTCTAGGAAGGGATGGGGAGGGGGAATGAGTATGTGGGGGCAGAGATGTGCTTGGAGGGGGAGGGGGAGATGGCATGAGTGTGAGGGAGACATAGATGTGCTTTGGGGGGTGGGGTGGGGTAGGAGGGGGAATGAGTGTGTGGGGGCCAGTGTTTTTCATTTTTTACTTTGAAGGAGCTACAAAATTCAGTAGCTGGAGAGGTGATGCACCAGTCAACCATACAACTGGCCTGCATAAGAGGGTGGCTAGATAGAAGCCATTACTGAATAATGAATTGTGATTTTGAAAATTTACTTTCAGTGCATACTGTCTGGAACAATCTGTGTAATGTCATGTAATCCACAAAAATCTGCTGACATTTTAGGGGGTTGAACACTACTGTAAGCCACTGTATTTCCTCCATTACACTCAGAAAAATATTTTGCAAGTGTTTTCTGTGTATAAATACATTCTAATAAAACTAGTTTTACTCTCAAGTATTTTGGGCTTGTTTTTTCGGCAAATAGCACTTGTTCTTTGATGATCACCTGGCAACCCTGCCTCCACCTCTCCCCTGACTGATAATTTTCAAACTCGGGCTAACTTCGCATGATTTCCTTTCTTGCGGCTGCAGGTCCTGTTTTTTTGCTTTTCTCCACAGTTAGGTTGGATATTAGAGGCGAACGGCATGAGGTTGATGCCAGCTAGCACGTCTGTGTCTATAGATGTGGTATGGGACCCTGTCATGGAGCATTGTGTCATTTTCTTTTCGGCAGTGAAACTAGCGCAATGCCTTCAGTTGCAGAGCCTGGACCTGTAGGTGCCACAATTATCGAGGTGAGTTCTGGGCCAGATGGAAGCACTGGATTTAGTGCAGGTATCATCAGGGTGGCTTTAGGCTTCGGCTTTCAGGCTGACATGAGAGACACTAGGGATGGGGAGTTGGCTGGGCCTGGAGTTTGGGGTAGGTCAGTAAGGTCATCTGCATCATCCTTCCAGGGAGGGGCATGGTTTCTCAGTGACAGAGTCAGACCCTAAGCCAAGTGCAGCTGAAAAGGTGGCGACATATGTTTAGCCTCGGTGGGTTTGATTGCTTCTGGTGCACCTGGGTAAATTGGTCAGGTGCGACCATTGAGAGACGAAAAAGGGAAAGGGGGGAGGGGGGAGGGTCAAAAGGGAAGGGCAAGGTGAAGAGGCCTGTTCTTTCTGTGGCTCAAGGCATAGATGCTGCCACAGCATCTGTTGCTTTTCAGGGCATGCTGGAGTGGGATTTGATGTGCTTTCAGTGGGTGGTCAGCTGAGAGTCTTCAGGACTCAATTTGCAGCCATGAAGGGTGAACAAGCCCCTTGGTATGGATTTATAGAATTTTGGTCAGATCAAGGCTTTGGTGACTGGATGGGTGGGGTTGGCTGGTGCCCCATTTTTCCTGGTCAGCAGAGAAGGGGGTTTATTGGGGGAGTCCAGGATGTTTTGATTTGGGTAGGTATTGTTGGGGTGGTTCTGGCCCTGATCAGGTTGGGTGGGATATGGGATGCAGGGTGGGATGGGAGAGGTACCATTGGTTGTACGAGGTTCCTTTCCCAGTGATAGGGTGATTCATGCTTCTAGGGGTCTTAGGGGCAGCATGTGGTTGCTTATGCATCCAGGCAGCATTTGGCGGGGAAAGGATAAGCCAGGGAGGTAGTCAGTAGGCAGGATCTTCTCTTATAGGGGTTCCTGCTGCCACCATCCCGGCTGGCTTGTCTTCATGCGATACTCTAGTGGAGAAAGCGTTGTCTCAGGACTTTCCAGATGGTTCCAGAAGTCAGAAGGCAGACTTGGATCTCACACTTCTGGCTTCTTTTCCACAGTTGCATCTGGGTGTGGCAGAGGCTCTGGGTGGGTTGCAGCAGAAGCCAATAGAAAGAGGTGGCAGCGTTATTTCTCTTCTTCAGTTTCTTCTTTGTCCTCTTCCTTGTCTCCTTCTGTGGGGGAGTTGAGCAAGAATGTTAAAGCCAAGGCCTCTATTAATCTGAAGCAGGACATGTGACAGCTGGCCCTGGTAGCTTTAATTGAATTGGGGGTGAGGATTCTTTAAGGTCTTAGGAAGAAAATCTGGAAAAGAACTTACATTGATATTTTTAAGTTGTTGGAGGGCAGAAGAAGTTGCGGGAAGGGAAGTAAGAAGAGGTATAATGGTGATAAAGACAGGGATACCCAGGAACATTTTGAATTGGGTGCTCTGGTTTCTTTGTTTGGCCAGCGTGGTGGGACATTATGATCCTGTGCAATATGGTACTTTGCTGGCTTATGGTGATAGTATAATTGATGCTTCTAGGGATTATGAGGAGGTGGGCCTGGTTGAATTATGATGAGAAGTTCCGAGGTAAGATGGAGGAGAACTGGGATACTCAGGACATAAATTTGTGGTTGACACAGATGACCAATAAGAGTCAGGTTTGGGGGGGGGGGGGGGGGGGGGGGCGGGGGGTTAAAGGGGTGGCTTCAGGAATCGGTGTGCCCTCCTTTTGGGCCCAATCTGATAAAGGGTGGCAGTTCGAGCAGGAGGTCTGGGATCGATTGGATGTATGCTGGAGATTTAACAAATCTTTTTGCTTATTCCTGGAATGTATGTTTAGACATGCTTGCTCATTTTGCGGCACCAGACACCCAGATAATAAATGTACTAAGCATTCCCTAGACTGTAGCGGAAGGGGGGAGGGTAAACAGTGATGTTTTGCAACAGATAATTCCCTTGCCAATCAATGTTGCTGCAATGATGCCCTGATTGGCTGTGTATTAAAATATTACAGCACCAGAGTTTTTGAAGATAGGTTTTTCTGTAGGTTTCTGGGTTTTTTTATGTGGGGCTGGGGTTGGGGGTGGGTTCATAATTCCAGGTCTGTGTCCCTTTTGGGAGCTGTTACTTGGTCTAAGTTTTCTTATGAATTGGAATTGGGTGGGATAGCTTGTCCTTTTTCTATGGCTCCTTCCCCCAGCATGTATTTGTCCACTTTAGTGGTGATTCCTAAGAAGGAGGTGAGAAAATTTAAGTTGATTTTGAATCTTTCTTACCCTTCCAGTTCTTTGGTGAATGATTTTGTCCCTGATCATCTATGTTCAGTTCATTATTCCACGTTCAATGATACTGTATCTCTGGTACATGAGACCGGGAGAGTTGCATTGTTGACTAAAATGGATGTTGAGTCCGCTTTTAGATTGCTGCCTCTTCACCTGGAGAGTTTGCCATTAATTGGTTTCTCTTTCTGTGGTCATTAGTTTGTGGACAAATGCCTACCGATGGGTTGTTCAGTTTCTTGTGCCTTCTTTGAGAGAATTAGGTCCTTCCTGCATTGAGTTGTGGTGACGAAGGCTGGGTACAATAATATGGTCCATTTTTTTCACAATTTACTGTTGTCAGCCTGTGTCAGCATTGGAGGTGTGAACATTTGCTGGGTGTCTTCTATATATGATAAATCATTTTGGCGTGCCAATTGCCAAGGACAAAATGGAGGGTTCACTGTTTAGACTGATGTTTTTGGAAACAGAATTGGATTCTGTGGATATGGATGCCAGATTACCAGAGGAAAAGTTGGTGGCTCTGAGAACTTTGGTGTTGCAGGTGCATTCAGCCAAAAAGATGACATTGCTTTGGATGCAACTTGATATTTGAATTTTACCTGCCAGGTTATTCCTAAGGTAAGGGCTTTAATTGGCATTTATCTGGATCCATGATGGGGGTTCACAGCAAGCATCATTTTATCAGCGTGACTAATGGATCTGTGAATAGTTAGTGGTATGGGACTCCTTTTTGGAAACATTCAATGGGATTCATGTGAGCCAGGAGGCAGTGGTATCTAATCTGGACTTGAAACTATATTCCAATGCAGTGAGTGCTACAGGTTTTGGTGTGTCTTGGAGGGGTTCATGATGTGCAGAACCATGGCCTATGGAGTAGAGGAGTGGGGCTTGTTAAAAACATTACTTTCTTGGAGCTCTTTCCCTTGGTAGCAACTTTAGTGGTTTGGGGGGAATACTTGCAGGACAAACAGATCATGTTTTGATGTGATAATCAAAGTGTACTGAAGCTGAATAAAAGAAGGTGAGCTAGATGTGTGTTGTCAGCCCTTTTAAGGGAGTTTGTTTTATGTTTATGATGCAATGACACTGCGAGAACTTACTGGCCGATGCTCTTTCCCATTTCAAGTTGTCAGCTTTCCCAAGTTTGATTCCAGAGGCTAACGAGCAAGGACTTCCAGTACCAACTTACCTGTGGAAAATTGGGATGAATAGGCCTTTGTGATGATACATGCTTCTGTGTCTTTGGCTACATGGTCTTCTTACATTAAGGGTTATGGATTTGTGTCTCAATACCTGAGACAACTGGGATAGAAGGGGTTGGGCCCGGTAGCAGATAGAGGCATGATGCAGTACATCTTGCAGGAGAAGTATTCAGAATTCTCACAGGCCATTGTATATTCCATGTTGGCAGGATTCTCTTTAATGCAAACTATTATGGGCTATGGGAACCCGCAATGAGTTTTCCTATAAATCACATTTTGGGGGGTTTGGAGCAGATGGAGAGTAAGGCATGGGTTAAGAGATGGCCTTTACTTTTTCAGCATTTGTTGGGCTTGGTTGTTGCCTTGCCTGAAGTGTGCTTTCTGCATTTGAGACATAGTTGTTCTGCACAACATTTGTGTTAGCATTTTTTAGGGCTTTACGTGTGGGGGAGTTAGTGGCATCTTCTGCTAAAGCTTCTGTGGTGTCAGTTCTTTTGAGGGAGGATGTGGGTGTGGAATAGAACTGCATGACTTTGCACATTTGTAAGTCCAAGATGGATCAGTTGGGAAAGGGGTAGGCCATAATCATACACGGTTTTAGAGGAGAGTTGGTCTGCCCTGTGGAGGTGGTCTGGCAGCAAATGGGGGCTTGGCCTTTGTTGGGGATTAACTTCCTGATACACAAGGATGCTACCCCTTTGACAAGATACCAATAACCATGTTGTGCTGAAAAGAGCTATGAGGCAGCTGGTTGGAATCCTGGGGATTATGGGACTGTCACGATTCCACCGGTCCGTGTACTCCCAACTCCATTGTTTCCAAGGTCCAGCCCCTGAAAAAGCTTTTCTGGCCACTTGAAAACTCAAATAGAAGTTATTTACAATTATTCATAAGTCTCCAGGCAGGGTTTGAACCCTCCTGGCCTGGCTGGAAGGCCGATGCCCTCCCCAGTGAGCCAGCGACTCACCCTCAAAGGCTGACTTCAAAAGTTCATCTTAAGTCTCTAACCTTTGTTTTCTTTCCTCTAGGTCATTCACGAGTAACCAAACAACATCAAGTCCAAAGTTCAAAAGTCTGGCCCAATGGGCCTAACTGCCTCTTCTCACAGTATCTCTCGGGATATTTTCCTTGTCCCTTCAGATACAACCACCCCTGGCAGTCTCTCAAACAATATCCTTAAGTAGGCAGAGCCAGATATTAAAACAGTCTTTATTGCCCGGCTCACCTTCCTGGAAGTCACGACAGCTGTCCATCTTCCATCTAAGCAGGAGCACCAAAGTTCCAGTCTTGCAGAGCAATGTGTAGCCTGGTCCTTCTCCTTCAGTCCCTGGCAGGAGACTGAAACTGCTGGGTTAGGGAGTCTCTTTTATACTCTGTAACTCCTCCTCCTCTGCCAGCTGATTGGCTCCTGGGAAGTCCCACCCTTAACCTCCCACACATGTGAGTTTGTCTCTATGGTTACAGGGGAAGCCACCAGTGTATATCCTTGATTCTGTGTCACCTGGGTTTTCTTCCCCCTCCTTCTAGGACTTTGGTTCCAGGGAGTTTTTTTGTTCATGGCTTTATTCTGCCTACCCGCTCTAGCATAGTGACCCCATCACAGGGACACATGCTAGCGTGGCTCAGGTAGGGTTTTCAGGAAGGCCATATGGAACAAAGAACTTCATAATCTTGAACTAGCTGACATCAACTCAGCAATCACATTTATTTATTTATTTTTAGTTTTTATAAACCGACGTTCCTGTATAATATACATATCACACCGGTGTACAAGGAAGTAAAACTGTCACCTTGGGGGCGGCTTACATTGTAACAATTAACAGAGAAACATAAAGGAGCATAAAGGAGCTTAATGGAGCATAAATGAACTTAGAGGAGTTTACAGTAAAACAATCATGACTAATTAAGTTTCAATAACGAACTCTTCAGGAACTTATGAACAGGGGGGGGGGGGTGTCAAAAACTGTCAGAGGCTAAACTGAAATAGTAGATCTTCCTGCTCTTAGTTCTCCGGGAATGCTTGTGTGAAAAACCAAGTCTTTAGTTTCTTTTTGAATGTATTATGGCAAGGTTCAAGGCGAAGGTCTGGAGGGAGTGAGTTCCAGAGTGTGGGGCCCGCTGTGGATAGTGTGCGTTTCCTCAGGGAGGTTTTTGCCGGCTGGGTGATTAGCATGTTCTTATACACACTTCTGGTCGGTTTCTTGGAGGTGTGTAGCTGGAGTTGATAAGTTAAGTTGAGAGGAGCGATGTTATGTAGGGCTTTGTGTATCATCATAATGGTTTTAAAGTGAATCCTGTATTTAATCGGTAGCCAATGAAGGTGCTGGAGGATGGGGGTGATATGTTCCCCTTTTTTGGTGTTTGTGAGAATTCTGGCCGTGGCGTTCAGGACCATCTGAAGTGGTTTGGTGGTGCAGGCAGGCAGGCCCAGAAGGAGAGAATTGCAGTAGTCCAGTTTTGGGAGTATGATGGACTGTAGAACCAGGCGGAAGTCTCTGTAGTGTAGTAGTGGTTTTAGTTTCTTTAGTGTTTGCAATTTAAAGAAGCATTCTTTCGTGGTGTTATTTACGAACTTGTTGAGGCTGAGTCTGTTGTCCAGAAGTACACCCAGGTCTCTTACTTGTGGTGAGGTAGAGGTGACAGGACATTGGCTAGCCGTTGGAGAGATGGGTGGGAGGTAATTTTCAGGAGCTATAAGGAGGATTTCAGTTTTGTTTGTGTTTAGGACCAGGTTGAGGCTGGCGAGTAGGTTGTTGATTGTTGAGAGGCAATTATTCCAATATGACATAGTTTTGTGTAGAGATTCCACTATAGGGATGAGGATTTGTATGTCATCCGCGTATAGGAAGTGTCTTAGCTTAAGGTTGGTAAGAAGGTGACAGAGTGGGAGAAGATAGATATTGAAAAGAGTGGGTGAAAGGGAAGATCCTTGCGGTACCCCCATCTTGGATTCTATGGGGTGAGACTCTTTGTTGTTTACTTTGACTTTGTAGAACCTGTTTTCTAGAAACAATTTGAACCATTTGAACGCTGATCTTGTGATGCCAATGTCAGTAAGACGCTGAAGTAGGCACGCGTGGCTCACGGTATCAAACGCTGAGGATAGATCCAGAAGTTCGAGGAGGCAAGGTTGACCTTTTTCCAGATTAAAGATAATAGTTTCTGATAGTGAGGCTAATAGGGATTCAGTGTTCCGGGTCTTACGGAAACCAAATTGGTTTGTGGTGAGGATGTTGTTATCGTCGAGGAATTCTGAAAGTTGTCTATTTACAATTTTCTCCATAATTTTGGCAATCATTGGAAGGTTTGCTATAGGTCTGAAGTTGGCTGGGTCGGTAGTGGGAAGGTTAGGTTTTTTGAGGAAAAGCTTAAGCATTGCCAGCTTGAGTTGATTGGGGACTTGGCCTTCAGTGAGGGAGCAGTTAATGATGTCTGCCACGGGTTTGGCAATGATATAAGGGATGGAGCTCAGCAGATTGGAAGGAATGTGATCCAAAGGATGGGATGAAGGTTTTATCTTCTTGAGGATGTTCTCTATTTCTACGGAGGACGTGGGCTCGAAGGTATCGAGAGTTGCTTGGGTTGTATTAAGTTGTTGGCCGGTTGGGTCCGATGGTTGAGAACTGTCGGAGACTGAGTAATTTGAGTGCAGTGACGGCCCATTGAGGGGGGCGACGAGTGTGGAGATTTTTTTGTCAAAGAAGTCTGCCAGTTCGTTGGCTTTGTTGAGAGCTTGTTCATCAGGTATGATGGGCGTGGATGGTTTAGTAAGAGAAAAGGGCTCTTGAGTCGAATATGAAGTGGTGTATCTTTTTTGAGAAGAATTCTTTCTTGGTTTTGTTGATGTTGTTTCTATATGCGTTTAGGCCCGATTTGTATAATACCACATCATGGTATTATATCACTGGGAACATTGCCAACGACCTTTGCCCCATTCGCACTAAAGAAATTGGCCACTCCAAATCTTCACTTAAACCATGGTACACCCCTGAACTGACAGCTCTAAAATGCACCCTCAGGAAATTGGAAAAAGATTGGCGTAACAACTCCTCCCTCCCAAAAAGAAATACTTACAGAGCAACCCTACGTATCTATTGTGAGCAAACCCTCAACGCAAAAAAAAATTACCATGCAAAAAAATACATGACCTGCAATTTAATGCAAACGCTCTTTTCACGTATGTAACACAAATGACTAAAACCAATACCACCCCCACCTGTAATAAAGATGCCCAAACCAAAAGTGAGAACTTAGCAAAATACTTTCACGAGAAAATAGTTAAAATGATGGCACGGTTCCCTGGCAATAATCCCCTGACCGAAACCATCCCACACAATTCCTTTGCTATATTTAATGCCTTTGAACCCACCACGTACCTAGAGATTCAAAATACCATTCAAAAAATGAAACCTGCCACACATCCAAGTGACACCATACCCACCAAACATCTTCTCGCCATCCCTGAAATCATAGCACCCTCAATTGTTAAAATTATCAATTGCTCACTAGCTTCCAGAGAAATCCCTAATACGCTTAAACAAGCTATCATCCGACCTATTCTAAAAAAGCCCAAAGCTGATGCCTCTGACCTAACCAATTACCGACCTATTTCCAACCTTCCCTTCATAGCAAAAATCCTTGAAAAAATTGTAAACACGCAGCTCACTGAACACCTGGAAAAATTTGAAATTCTCTCACCATTGCAACATGGTTTTCGTAAATGTATGAGCACCGAAACTCTGCTCATCTCTCTTATCAATACCATACTTACTGGGTTCGACAAAGGTCAATCCTTCCTACTAGCCATGCTTGACATTTCCGCGGCCTTCAATACTATTAATCACAACATTCTCATTACACGGCTCAAAGAAATCGGCATAGCTAACACCCCACTGCAATGGTTTGAAGCTTTCCTACAAGGACGGCAATATAAAGTCAATTTTGAAAACCATGAATCACAACCATACAATATAAATCACGGAGTACCACAAGGATCTGCCCTCTCCTCTACTCTCTTTAATATTTATATTTATATCCTCCCTCTTTGATGACGTACAAATTGTTATCCCCATCACTGACTCCCTTAATGATGCCCTTAAAACATGGGATACTGCCCTCACCACCATTAGTAACCTCCTTACTAGCATCAATCTGGCCATTCCGCCCCATTTCCAACCTCCCTTTCATCTCCAAACTTATGGAAAAGGTGGTCAACTCACAACTCATGGACTACCTAGAAAATCATGACATCCTCCATGTCTCCCAATTTGGATTCAGGAAACACTTTAATACCGAATCCCTACTGCTCTCCCTTACTGACTATCTTCTCAGAGGATTGGGACAAGGCCACAGCTACCTCCTAGCCCTTCTTGACATCTCAGCGGCCTTTGACACCATCAGCCACCGCCACCTCCTGACACGGCTTGAAAGCATCGGCATCTCAGGAATAGCTCTAGCTTGGTTCACATCCTATCTCTCTAACAGAAAGTTCTCTGTTAAAATTGGAAACAACCTATCTGCCTCATACCCCCTTCAACAAGGAGTGCCGCAAGGATCATCACTTTCATCTACCCTATTCAATATTTACCTCACCCCTCTCTGCCACCTCCTCTCTGACCTTAAACTCAAATTTTACCTCTATGCTGATGATGTACAGATCATCATTCCCATTCACAACTCTATATCTGATGCCCTGGAGCACTGGGAAAAGTGCCTTGCAGCCATCAACGCCCTCCTCACCAACCTTCAGCTTGCTCTCAACACCAACAAAACTGAACTCCTCCACATCTCCTCGCACCCCCCTGACCTCCTGCCTAACGACCCCAAACTTAACCTCCTCACAGCTCAACCGTCCGTTAGAGACCTCGGAGTCCTTCTTGATCCCAATCTTAGTATGAAACCTCACATCAATTCCATCCTTAAAACTGGCTTCTTCAAGCTCAATGTGCTAAAGAAACTCAGACCCCTGCTCTACGCCCATGACCTCCGCACAGTGATCCAAGCCACCCTCACCTCCAAACTAGATTACTGTAATGCCCTTCTCTTAGGGCTCCCAATGTCTTCTATAAAACCCCTCCAACTTCTGCAAAATGCTACTGCAAGACTAATTACTAACACACGCAAACATGACCATATTACCCCTATCCTCAAGGATCTACATTGGCTCCCCATAATGTCCCGTATACACTACAAAACTTTGACCATAATTCACAAGTACATTCACACCCACAACTCCAACTGGCTCGACCTCCCTTTCACTGCCCCCCTGTCCACCCGTGCCACCAGATCCACCAACAAAGGCACCCTTCATGTCCAATCCTTGAAACTGGCTCATCTCTCCTCCACCCACGACCGTGCCATATCTATTGCTGGTCCGGCTCTCTGGAACTCTCTACCTGTCCACATGCGACTTGAACCTTGTGCATTTAAATTCAAAAATAAACTAAAAACTCTCCTGTTCAACCATGCCTACACAGAATAATTCCTTCCATTCCCCCTCGTAGTCCCCCCCCTTTCAGGTGACCACCCTCTCCTTATATTAAGGAGACATTCATTGTAAATTGTAAATTGTTTTGGTTATGATTTTCTTGTTTTCCCTTTCCTTCCTACTGCCTCTCTGTTCTACCCTCGCCCAGTTATTTTCTCCTTGTTGAAATGTATTTTCCAATCTTTCAGTTATTATGTGAACCGGTATGATGTCCCCACTAATATCGGTATATAAAAGTTTCTAAATAAATAAATAAATAAATTAGTAACCTCCTTACTAGCATCAATCTGGCCATTAACCCCGATAAAACAGAACTTATGGTCATTTCTCCACAGAATCACAAAAATACAATTGCTGCCACTCACACATCACTCACTTCTCTTGACATCACTAACACTGTTAAAAGCCTTGGAGTCACATTAGATAACCACCTTAATTTAAAAAAAAACATATCAACAACATTATTAAAGATGGGTTCTTCAAACTACACACTCTAAAAAAATTAAGACCATTACTCTATCAACATGATTTCCGTACTGTACTGCAATCCCTCATTTTTTCGAAAGTTGATTATTGTAATGCCTTTCTCCTAGGCCTGCCCAAAACTACCATAATACCACTACAAATGCTTCAGAATGCAGCAGCACGCATTCTCACCAACACCAGAAAATCAGAACATATTACTCCCATACTCAGAGATCTGCACTGGCTCCCCATTGTGCAGAGAATCATGTTCAAAACCTTATCTCTAATACACAAGACCCTACACAATGAAAACATGACATGGTTCAATAATGAACTTTACTTCCACAAACACTCCAGAACCCCTAGAACACAACATGCAGCCACCCTACACACCCCCACACATAAAACCACCACTCTTGAGTCAACTAGGAAGCGTGCGATAACCATAGTCGGACCAAACTGTTGGAACAATATGACACCGGAGTTATGACAAGAAACATGCCCAATAAAATTTAAGCAAAAACTGAAAACATGGCTTTTCCTACAGGTTTATACTTAACCCTTATGCTCTCCTCTCACCCTTACTCCTACAGCCTTGCCCACTAATGTACTTAAATGTACATCCCCTTTTTCTTTCTCACCACACCTAACTTTTTGTTGGCAATTATTCATATCGATTGTATATCGATCGTATATCAATTGTATATAAGACTTCTATACCATTTCTTTCTCTCATACCCAGCTTTTCTCTTTTCCAATTGTGTTTTATAAAATTCATTCTATTTTTTTATAGACTCATAAATTCAGTGAGATAACAATTTGCTTTGTACCACTATATTATTTTTCCCTTTCATTGTTCCACTGTTCTCTCCCCTCCCCCCCCCAGTTAACAAGTTTATTGTAAAGCACTATTGCATATGTTTGTTAACAAGTTTATTGTAAAGCTTATTGTTTATTGTAAAATGTTTATTGTTTATTGTAAAGCACTGTTGCACATGCTCGTTCTATTTGGCACAGCTGCAATGTTTCTGTTAATTGTGAACCGATGTGAGGTTACTAAACAAATGTCGGTATATAAAAACTGCAAATAAATAAATAAATAAATAAATAGTGTATTGTGTAGTGGCATTCACAAGCCTTTTTGAATTACATACATCCTGATGATGGGCCCTTTGGGTCTTTCTAAGAGCATGCAGTACTAATTCTCTTGTTTTCCTTCAGATCTCAGGGAGGGGTCGTTAGTGATAGGGTGCGCCTGAGTGGTGGGCCACTCTATCGTTTATTGGGTGTATCAGCAGTCCTTGAGTCATCCTTAAAGAGAGCATTTGGGGATGTCTGATGCTGCTCAGAGGAATTGTTGATATGGGAATCACAGCATGCAGTGGAATCAATTGATACCAGTGCTTTTGGAGGAACTGTGCATGGCCAGAGCCTCTGAAGTAATAGTGGTTCATTTGGTGGTAATGATTTGGGATGTTGGACTTGCAGTGGTCAAGAAGGATTTTTCTCTACTAATGAATGGTATATCCCATACTGTTTTGATATGATCTGGCATTATTAGTAGAATTAAATACACTGATCAGTCTTTGTGGAAGCAAGTTATTGTGAAGATCAATGCTCAAGTGGTTGGCTTACCAGGATGGTTTCTGGCTGCATGATGGTTGCTTGGGCTTTTATAGGCTTGATGGCATCCACTTGTCCAATGTGGGCCTTGATCTGTTCAATAATTTGCAGGAGGTGATTGAGGAGGTGTTTGGAGCTAATGGGGAACAACAGTGATCCTACTTATCACTTTTATTTGTGGCAGGTAACCCGAGCCTGGATTTACTTTTTATAACATGATATTGTGATACAATTAAGTAATTTTGGAAAAAAGGGGTGGGGTTCTAAACCCTGTATCAGACATGGAGGCAGGCTCACCAGACATGTTGGAGGTTTATCCCTGTTGGGTCATGATGGAGAGGGATGGGGAAGTCATCCCTCTCCATCATCCCACCAGGGATAAACAATCTCCACAATCTCCACCCACAATCTCCACAATCTCCACAATCTCCACCCACCAGCGTTCAAGTCAGATGAACGCTGGTGGGTGGAGATTGAAAAGAGAGAGCCACTTTGAAAGCCAGGTTGAGCTGTTGGCGGTTCACCTGGTAGATGGCAGATCACCCCAAAGAGTGGCCTGGTGGGGGATTTATGATATATGATTATGTGTTATAATATGATGTTTGGATTGGGCTCGGTTATCAATAAATGGTGGCCATATTTACTTCATTCCTGCTTGTTTGTCTTGTTTTATAGTAATAGGTGTGAGGTTTGAGAAATGGCCAGGAAAGCTAACTTACCCATATTACTGGACCTCAGAATGAACCCTGAGCTATTTCTCTAACTACCCCTTTTTGCTCAGAATGATTTCCATTCACCATCACCCTCTGTTCTCTATCACTTAATCATTTTTTAATACAGTCTTTCACCTATGGTTTCATTCCAAGGCTGGTTAGTTTATGGAAAATACATTGAACTTTCAGTCAAAATTATTTATTTCTGAAATAAATTAAAATAACTAGATAAGTACATTACATTACAGTCTTCATTTAACTACTTTATAATGAGTTTGAAAGATATTCCATTTGAGCCTTAAATGCATTAGATTAAATATATTTGATACTTAAATGAAATACATTTTAAAATAATTTATGCAAAAGTTAAATGAGGACTGCACATTGCAGATGTCAGTTTGATTTTTTTTTAAATGTATCACAGTTACTTTCTGAGTTATATTATCAAAAGTGTAAATGCATGAACATTGTTGGCATTTTATATAAAAATCCCAAAAGAGTTCTTAAGAGTACATAGAGAAATGTGGTTATTTTCCGGAAAATAAATAATTTTAAATAGTAAATATCTTGAGTTTATTTTGTATTTAGTCATGGAAAATTGTTGTAATGAAAGCATTTAGACATTTCTGAAAAATGAGATCTAAATCACAGACAATAAATGCTTATTACACATTATATTTCTTCAAATTTCTTTGTAAGCTTCCTAGTTCTCCTCTGAATCTTTTGTAACTTTATAATAGTCTTCCTATGATTTAGAAACTATGGGACCAATTTAATATTTTGGCAGTGCAGAATTTGCACCATGCAAAATGAACCTCATAATTATGCACTGTGGGAAAAATGTGATTCAGATTCATATGGCATTGCATATTTTCATCTATATTGTCCCTTAGTGTATTACCTCATTACCACTTGTATGAGGCCACCTATTGTTTTCTGACAGGGTAATTAATATTTTTAGCATGGCTTCTAAAGAACGAAACGTTTTTGTAAAAAGAAAATAAGGCATAAATATTTCACAACGATTAGATGCCCATGAATGAGGCAGTAGTTATTACTAGTACTACAGTTCAAACACCTACTTCAAAACATTGTGTAATAGGAAACATATAGGTTTAAACTCATAGCATTTTTAGAAATGTGTGGAAATTGTATCGCTCAATCAAAGTAGCCAGGTTTCAGTTAAATCTATCACAAAAAAAAATCACCTTTTCAAAATAGTTAAGACCAAATTGTCAATGTCTTGAACTGAAAATAGCAGATTTTGTTTTCTATAGATGTAGATTTATTTGTGTAGCAAATAAGGGGTAATGCTAGAAGAAGAAAGAGGAACTGAAATGTGGATGGGGTGAGTAGGGAGTTAATGGTTTTGTGGGTTGAGAAGCAGTATGTAGAAAAGTGATGGAGGCAGGGAGGTGTAAAAGTGATGGAGACAAGGAGGTGTAATAATGAAAGATGCAGAGTGGAGGGGACATAAGGCTTTAAGATATTGGAAATAGAGACTGAAAGTAGGATGGGAGATTAGGGCCTGAGAAAAGATGAGACATGGAAATGTGAAGATGTAGGCAAGAAGGCATGCTAGACAAAGACATACAGATTGGGAGGTGTTGAGATGGTGAGGGGACAATAGAGCATTAAGAGGACCAACGGGAAAGAAAACAGATATTAAGACATGACGAAATAAAGAAGCAAAAAAATGTAAATGAAGAGATGTGAGCAGGAAAACAGATACAAAAAGAGGTTAAAGAACAGGGAGGGGTCTAGCATCGAACTGTGGGGGCAGGAGAAAAGGAGGAAGTATGTCTGCTGCTCCAGTCCATGATAGGGATGTGAATCGTTTTTTGATGATTTAAAAAAATTGTCCGATATTTTTTAAATCGTCAAAAATTGTTAGAGTGCGCGATACAATAGAAATTCCCCCGATTTATTGTGACAAATCGTTAATGGGTTAGTGTCCACTAACAGGAGTTATTTGGGGGGGAGGGCGGGAAAACCGGCACACCAAAACAACCCCTAAACCCACCCCGACCCTTTAAAACTAAACCCTTACCTTCCCCCACCCTCCCGAACCCCCCCAAAACTTTTTACGAGAACCTGGTGGTCCAGTGGAAGCCCCAGGACCGATCTCCTGCTCTCATGCCATCGGCGCCATTTTGGCTGCTACTAATAAAAATGGCGCCGATGGCCCGATAAAAAAAAAAAACACCGACCCTTTAAAAATGATGCATTTGCTTCCCCCACCCTCCCAAACCCCCCCCCCCAAACCATTTTAAAATTACCTGGTGGTCCAGTGGGGGCACGGGGAGTGATCTCCCGCTCTCGGGCCGGCGGCTGCCACTAATAAAAATGGCGCCAATTGCCCTTTGCCCTTACCATGTGACAGGGTATCTGTGCCATTGGCCGGCCCCTGTCACATGGTAGGAGCACTGGATGGCCGGCGCCATCTTTAAAGATGGTGCCGACCATCTTTAAAATGGCCGGCACCATTTTTAAAGATGGCGCCGGCCATCCAGTGCTCCTACCATGTGACAGGAGCCGGCCAATGGCATAGATACCCTGTCACATGGTAAGGGCAAAGAGCCATCGGCGCCATTTTTGTTAGCGCAGCCAATGGCCTGAATGCGGGAGATCACACCCCGTGCCCCCACTGGACCACCAGGTAATTTTAAAACAGTTTTTGGGGGGTTCGGGAAGCAAAGGGGTCATTTTTAAAGGGTCAGGATGAGTTTTTTGTTTATTGGCTCGGGCGCAGCCAATAAAAAAACAATCATGCCGGACTATAAAAATTGTAAGATTTGAATCAGAACCAGAACCGAACCGATTCTGGTTCCGATTCACATCTCTGGTCCATGAGCCTGCCCTTCTGTGAGTCTTTTATAGTTTTTCCACCTTTTCCCTTTTCTTCAAAATAAGATGACAAGGAATAGATGACAGTGGCACATCCTCTCCAAATTTCAATTCCTTCTGCCCTGTACTGCCCTCCACACCTGCCATTCTGTGGCTAAGAAAGTTTATGAGAATGACTGCCTTTTTTCTCCATACCTTCAACCCCTTATATAGTTTGGCAACAAATAGAACATTGCTCACAGTCCATATGGCCATGTAGTTCATACCTTGCCTCTTTTATCACCAATATTGTTGAATGAACTAGTGTGTCTCAGATATTACTACTAGGGATGTGCATTCATTTGCAACAAAATAGGAAATAAAGATGATATTTCCTATGTTGCTGCATTTCGGGGGGCTGACAAATTGAAAAGAAAACCCACGAAATTTCGTGTGGCTTTACTATCATTTTTTTTTTTTTTTGGGGGGGGGGAGAAAGGGCACATTAAAAAAAAAAAACCCAAACCCACCCCAACCCTTCAAATTAAATTATTGTAAACTCCCACCATCCTGACCCCCCAAGACTTGCCGAAAGTCCTGGTGGTCCAGTGGAGGTCCCGGGAGCGATCTCCACCTCTCAAGCTGTCAGCTGCCAGTAATCAAAATGGTGCCGGTGGCCCTTTTCCCTCACCATGTGACAGGGACTACCGGTGCCATTGGTCAGCCCCTGTCACATGGTAGGAGCAATGGATTATAGTTAAATAATTTGAAGGGTTGGTGTGGGGATTTTTTGTTTTTTCAGGTTTTTCCCAAAATAGAAATGAAAAAATGTTTTTGGGTTCGGGGAGTGGACCAAAATGGCCCACTCCAGACCTGAAAACAAAACACCAATGAAAAAAAAAATGTGTGCACATCCCTAATTGCTACCCCTTGAAAACACTATCTGGAGAAATTGTGCAAATATTTGATGGTAAGAAAGCCCATGCCAGTACTTCCTAATAATTGCAATAACATTTATGACCAAAGTAGAATATTGTAATACACATATCAGGCAAGACTCTTTTGCTGGTTGTTGAAGGATCAGTAACAAATCCCTATTCATATTTGTATGCTGTCCAAATGCAGCTTTTGGAGATCCATGCTCTAAAATCCTATTTGCCAAATTTTGAGCTGATCTCTTAAAATCTTCATCTTTGGAACAAATCCATCATATCTGCAGAAACTCGCTAATAGGTAAATCCAAATTCAATCTTCTAGGATGATGGTTATGGAATGAAAAAATTGTATTCATGTCTATGGGTTTATGATACAGACGTCTTTGAATCCCAACTGATTTATTAATTATGACAATATCTAAAAAGGTATTTTATTGTGGTCATAACACATTGTGAACTTAAGATGTTCTATTTGCTGTAAAACTATAGATGTGTTGAATAGATGCATACAAAGATAGTTTATTAGAGAAGGAATGCAGTTAAATACATAATATATGCCATCTTTTGACCTTATGACTTGATTTATATAAGGCATACAAGGAGAATTATCAGTACAAGGGTGCTTGCAGTACAAAGTTTAAAGACTTTGAAACCGCAAGCAGCTATTATACCACACTGTGTGGAGATGAGTCATTCTTTTTCTGATTTGAAATAGACTGGTAGATTAAATAGAAATATTGCCAAAATGAGATGATACATTTTTTAGGTTAAATTTCTGGAAGTAATTTTGGATATTCACTCTGACTCTGTATATCCTAAAGCTTTGAATAAGGAATGAGAATGGCACTTGTTATTGTACATTTAAATAAATATATCTGTTTGCATATTAATTTCAAGTTAATGACATTTAGGCCTGGATTCACCATTCTATCACAGAATGGTGAATCCAGTGAAAATGGGGGGGCGGGCCTGCAAAAGCCAGCAGCCATTGCACCACACGGTGTTATCGCTGCCTGCTTTCACACCCAATAGCGCCACCGTGAAAGGTGGTTCTATTGGGCACACTACTGGCGACAATAAGGTTACTAATTTTATTGCCGGCAGTGAAGACATCATGGAGTCCACCCCCCTCGCCACCCCGACTCCGCCCCTAGCAAGCTATCGCACGCAAAAAGGGACATTTTGCGTTCGATAGCAGTTTATCGCACGCGATAAGCTTTAGAAAATGACCCCCTTAGTTTGCTGATTAGTTGAGTGAAATTTAAAAACAGCGTGTGCTCCATCTTTTTCAGCACTAAAGAGGAGACTAACATGTAGAACGGAAGTGACAGACCTCAGAAATGTTGTCGGCAGTAGTTTTTTAGAACAACTTCCCCTGATGCAGCTTTATCTGAAGTCATCGAAGCATAGACCTTGTCAGGACAAGTTCAACTGTGATAATATTGAAAGTACAGTTTTTGTCATTGGGAATAATTTGTATTGTTTTACGTGAGATGTGACTGTTCAATGTATGAGAAAAGTAATATTTCTGAGAATAATAAGAACACATAAAGATTTATTTCATATCAATATATTGATTTTTTTTTTTTTATTTTGCTGACAGTTTAATTATGGACTTTATTATTGCTGCAATTTTTTTTCTAAAAAATGAACAAATAGTGAACCAATGATTAAAATATTGTATGACTGTTAGAGATGTGTATCGTGTGATCGATCATCTTAATGATCGATTTCGGCTGGGGGGGGGAGGGAATCGAATCGTCGCGGTTTTGTTTCTGTAAATATCGTGTAAATCGTAAATCGGGGAGGGCGGGAAAACCGGCACACTAAAACATCCCTAAAACCCACCCCGACCCTTTAAAATAAATCCCCCACCCTCCCGAACCCCCCCCCCCCAAATGTCTTAAATTACCTGGGGTCCAGTGGGGGGGTCCCGTTGTGATCTTCCACTCTCGGGCCACGGGTGCGTTGATAGAAAAATGGTGCCGGTGCTACCTTTGCCCTGTCATATGACAGGGCAAAGGTAGTGCCGGCACCATTTTGGTTCCTATCCCCCGACGTTACGAGCATAGGAGATCGCTCCCGGACCCCCGCTGGACCCTCAGGGACTTTTGGCCAGCTTGGGGGGGCCTCCTGACCCCCACAAGACTTGCCAAAAGTCCAGCTGGGGTCCGGGAACGACCTCCTGCACTCGAATCGTGTTGCCGTACGGCCGGCGCCATTTTGCCGTACGGCAATATGGCCGGCGCCATTTTGCAAAATGTATAGATAGGATATCAATTAATTGTTGAAGGTTTTTTTTTTTTTCCTTAACTCTTTGGACTTCTTAAAATATACATAGTGGACACCAAGTAAAGGGTCATGGAATTCTTTTCAACCCAAAATATCCAATCTTATCTGAGTTAGAGGTTTTTGACCAAGATTTTCATAATTAGATGAGAATACAATGTTTCACAAAATGAGTTGGATGTTCTGGATCAGGGTGTCCAACTCAGGCTCTTGAAGGCCACAAATCAATCTGATTTTCATGAGTTCCCTAATGAATATATGTAATATAGATTTGCATGCATAATGCTTCAATATTTATGCAAATCCATCTTATGCATACTTATTGGAGATATACCATAAAGCGAATTGGTTTGGATCCTGATCTTGATCAAACTCTTGAAACAAGAAAAGATATATGATTGGAGAGGTTTTGCTTTTTGCAGGTGATTTTTGTCAAATGCTGCCCATAATTTCAAAGAGAACAATGACTGATGAATTTAAAGTTTGCCTGAAGGCATTTTAACTATGGTGAAGTGTAACCACATTTTGACTTATAATCAACATGTAAGTATACTTAAAGGGTTATGCTTTTGCTGTTAATTGTGCTCAACAACTGCTAAATATGGTGATGGAAAAATATCAGTTGACCTAAGTTGACTCATCAGAATTGCAAGGAACTTCTGCAGTTTTTTTAGAATCAATTGACCTGCTAAAACTGTTTTCTTGAATCTACAACACCATTTCAATAACCACAAATGGTTTTGTAAACATGACATTCTTGCACCTTCAAAGAACAGCACAAATGCCATCAACAAATATTCATTAACAACTGCCTGGAGATCCTACATAAGGGGTGGCCAACCTTTTAGCCATCAAGAGCCATAAAACCAGAATTCACAGTAGAGGAGAACCACAATACTTTTATTTATTTATTTATTTATTTAACATTTTTCTATACTGGCATTCGTAGGACACATCATGTCGGTTTACAAGTAACTGAGAAAGGAAATTACAATGAACGAGGAAGGGGGCTAACTGGATAATATATAAAAGTACAGGTGAAGAGAGTCAACGAGCAGAGTTACAACTTTTGCATTCATGCTAGGGTTAGATATGCAAGTGAACTATAAACAATGCTAAGGAGGCATGTGCACTTAAGAACTTAGCATATAGAACTTATTTACAGTATGAAGGAGGCAAGTGCACGTATGTACAGATAAATGCTGGTGCAGGGGGGAGGAAATGAGGGAGGGAGTGGGAAGGGAGAGGAGAAGGGAAAAGGAGCAGGGGGGTGTGGAGGGAAACAGGGGTACAACTGAGCAAGTGAGATGGTTGGTGGGGTAGAGGTTGATTCCTTTCCTCAGAATAAAAGGCCACATCTCTTACACCTCTTACATTCCCACCCCCAGCCCTGTCCACCAGTCTCTCTCTGTCTCTGAGAGACAGACACACATATAGAACACTTAGAACATATAGAAACATGAAGGCAAAGAAAGACCATTTGGCCCATTCAGTCTGCTCATCCATCCAATTAATTTAGCATTATAATTCTCATCACTTCTTTAGAGATTCCTTGTATTTATCCCATTCTTTCTTGAATTCAGATACTGGTTTTGTCTCCACCACTTCCACTGGGAGGCTGTTCCATACATCCATCACGCTCTTTAAAGAAATAACTCCTAAGATTACATCTGAGTCTTTTCAACCTCATCACATGACACCTTATTCTAGAGCTTTCTTTCTATTGAAAAAGGCTCACCTGTGCATGGAACTCTTTGAGATATTTGAATGTCTCTATCATATCTCCCCTATCACAGCATTCCTTTAGACTATACATGTTTACATCTTTAAGTCTGAAGATCATTGACCATTTTAGTAACTATTGCCTGGACCAACTCCATCCTGCTTATATCCTTTAGAAGGTGCAGTCTCCAGAATTGTACACAGTATTCCAAGTGAGGTCTCATCAGGGACTTATACAGTGGCAATATCATCTCCCTTTTTCTGCTGACCATTCCTTTCTCTATGCAGTCAAGCATCTTTCTGCCTTTTACCATTGTTTTATCCATCTGTTTGGCCACCTTAAGATCAACAGATACATACTATCTCTCTCTCTCTCCCACACACACAAACATTTTCTCTTTCTCTCTGAGAGGCACACTCTTCTCTCTCTATCTCTATCCAAGAGACAGACTGTCAGATAAATACACACAAACACATACACTCTCTCTTCTAGAGACGCAGACACACAAACATGCATTCTCTCTCTCAGACACAAACATATATATTCTTCTGATGCTTATGTGCTCGCTCAGTGAGTGCCCCCCCAGCTCAGCATTGCCACATCATAATGTAAAGTTCTTTCTTGCTGTCAGCCCTTCATTAGGCTGTAGGCAGCCTGGCAAAATTGGGTAACATAGTAACATAGTAATGATGGCAGAAAAAGACCAACATGGTCCACCTAGTCTGCCCAGCAAGCTTCCCAAGGTAATAACTTCCACTCCATGCAGGTTACCCCCACATTTCTGTTAAGGGTAGTAACTGCTGCTCCATGCTGGTTAAGCTTTTTTATTTATTCCCATCCTCTAGCCTTTAGGTATCCACAATGTTTTTCCCATGCCCTTTGAAATCCTTCACAGTTTTAGTCTTCACCACTTCCTCTGGAAGAGCATTCCAGGCATCCACCCCACTCTCAGTGAGGAAATATTTCCTGACATTGGTTCTAAGTCTTCCTCCATGGAGTTTTAAATTGTGACCCCTAGTTCTACTAAATTGTTTCCATTTCCAATGGAAAAGGTTTGTGGATGACCATGGATCATTAAAACCTTTCAAGTATTGAAGGTCTGTATCATATCACCCCTGCTCACCCTGTCCTCCAGGGTATACATATTCATGTTCTTCAACCTCTCCTCATAAGTTATTCGATAGAGACCACCCACCATTTTGGTCACCCTTCTCTGGACTGCCTCCATCTTTTCTCTGTCTCCTTTGAGATACGTTCTCCAGAACTGAACACAGTACTCCAGGTGAGGCCTCACCAAGGACCTGTACAAAGAGATTATTACTTTTCTTTTCTTACTAGATATTCCTCTCTCTATGCAGCCTAGCATTCCTCTGGCTTTGGCTATTGCCATGTCACACTGCTTCATCGACTTCAGGTCATTAGACACTATCACCCCAAGGTCTCACTCCTGCTTCATGCACATCAGCCTTTCACCCCCTAATGCATATAGTTCTTTCGGATTACCACACCCCAGATGCATGACTCTGCATTTCTTGGCACTGAATCCCAGCTTCCATATCTTTAACCACTCTTCCAGCTTCCTTAAATCCTGTCCCATTCTCTGTACTCCTTTCGGCATGTCCACTATATTGCAGATCTTAGTATCATCTGCCACTAGACAAACTTTACCTTCTATCCCTTCCACAATGTCGCTCATGAAGATGTTGAACAGAACCAGTCCCAACACTGATCCCTGTGGCACTCCACTTAACACCATTCTCTCTTCAAATTAAGTTCCATTTGCCATCACCCATTGTCTTCTATCCGTCAACCAGTTTGTAATCCATGCCATCACTTTGGAGCTGACTCCCAAGCTTCTCATTTTGTTGATGAGTCTTCTATGTGGGACCATATCAAAAGCTTTACTAAAATCCAAGTAAATTACACCAAGCGCTCTTCCCTGATCCAGTTCTCTGATCACCCAATCAAATAAATTAGATTCATCTGGCAGGACCTTCCCCTGGTGAATCCATGCTACTTCTGATCGAGCAACCCATCAGATTGTACATAGTTCACTATCCTTTCCTTCAGCAGAGTCTCCATTAATTTTCCCACTGAGGAAATGCTAACTGGCCTGCAATTTCCAGCCTCTTCTCTGCTCCCACTCTTGGGAAGTAGGACCACCACCGCTCTTCTCCAGTCACTAGGTACTATACCCTTTTCCAGGGATCTATTGAACAGGTCACACAGTGGACCCGCCAGCACATCTCTGAGTTCCCTCAGTATTCTGGGGTGAACCTCATCAGGATAGTTTTTTTACCTCTTCCCATACATTATTTTCCATAAATGGAATTTTATCTACTCCACCCCCTTATACAATCTTGATAACAAGTGATGGTCCTTCTCCAGGGTCTTCTTTAGTGAATACTGAACTGAAGAATTTGTTTAATATTTTTGCTAATTCATCATCTATCTTCACCCATTGATCCTTATCCCCTTCGAATTTCACTATACCACTATATACCTTTCTCCTTTCTCTGATATATCTGAAAAATGTTTTGTCACCTCGCTTTATCCCCTTGGCAATCCTTTCCTCTGCCTGACTTTTTGCTTTCTTGATTACTATTTTCATCTCAATCAGTTTTGCCAGATAATCCTCCTTGTGTCCCACTTTTTTGGGATTCTTTATATTTCTTAAAAGCTGCCTTTTTTGCTTTTATTACATCAGCCACCTCCTTTGTGAACCAGTTTGGATTCTTATTTCTCTTACTTTTGTTTACTTTTCTAACATATAGATTTGTTGCTTTTGTAATTGCTCCTTTTAGTTTGGCCCACTGTTGTTCAACCTCTTCCATTTTCTCCCAGTCTTCAAGTTCTGTCTCCAGATATTTCCCCATTTCTACAAAGTCTGTTTTTTTGAAGTTCAAAACTCGGGTCTTTGTGACAGTCCTCCGGATCCTATTTGCAAATTCAAACCATACTGTTTGATGATCACTGGTGCTGAGGTAGGCACCCACCTGGACATTAGAGACATTGGCCCCATAACTGAGCACTAGGTCAAGTAGAACTCCCTCCCTTCTGGGTTCCATTGCCATTTGTTTGAAAAGAGTGCCTTGGAGAGCATCCATTATCTCTTTACTTCTGTTAGATTCTACAGAAGGGATTCTCCAGTCCACAAACGGCAGATTAAAGTCACCAACCATCAGCACTTCCCCCTTCTTTCTGACCTTTATAATGTCTTTGATCAGATTCTTTCTGATCCTTATGTCTTTTATCAGATCTCTGTCTAGTTCTTCCATTTGAGTTGGAGGCCAGGACACCACTCTTTAAAGATGGCGCTGGCCATCCAGTGCTCCTACCATGTGACAGGGGCTGGCCAATGGCACGGATACTCTGTCACATGGTAAGGGCAAAGGGCCATCAGCGCCATCTTTATGAGTGGCAGCCGATGGCCCTAGAGCGGGAGATCACTCCCCGCGCCCCCCCCCCTGGACCACCAGGTAATTTTTAAAGGTTTTGGGGGGGTCTGGAGGGTGGGGGAGGCTAAGGGGGTCGGTTTAAAGGGTCGGGTGGTTTTTTTTTTTTATCGGGCCATCGGCGCCATTTATATTAGTGGCAGCGAAAATGGCGCCGATGGCCCGAGAGCGGGAGATCGTGCCGGGACCCCCCCCACTGGACCACCAGGTAATTTAACATTTTGGGGGGGTTTGGGAGGGTGGGGGAGGGTAAGGGATTGGTTTTAAAGGGTCGGGGTGGGTTTAGGGGTTGTTTTGGTGTGCCGGTTTTCCCGCCCTCCCCCCAAATAAGTCCCATGCCCGATTTAACTATTTTTGATGATAAATCGGGGGAATTTGTATTGTATCACGCACTCTAACGATTTTTGATGATTTAAAATATATCGACGATTTTTTTAAATCATCAAAAAACGATTCACATCCCTACATACAAATGCTCATTGACTTGCTCAATAACTGGTCACTTATCTCACATGCTCTCTAACACATACAGGCTCAGTGTCTCTATTACTTTCTCTCAGACAAACATGCTCACAAACACATGTTCTTCTTTTCCTCTGGAAAATTCAAGTGGCAAATAAAAAATCTGCTTTTACTTACATTGGTGATTTGGTATGTTCCAGGTAGGGTCCCATAAGAACAAGGGCTAAATAGGCTGTTGCGGCTCCAAGAGGAGGTGTCCTTAGGTTAAGAAAGGGGTGGGTGGAAGGTCCCAATGATTTATTTTAATTAGATGACCATTTATATAATTAACTATGTCAGTGTCTTTGGTTACATTCTAGGGACTTCGACGTATCTTCTCTGATGCCTTTGACTTTGGTTTTCTTTTGATAACCCTCAAATATTTGAAAGCAGGTGGGAGAATGTGGTCCAGGAATGGTGGTGTTATAATATCAAGAATTATGCTTATCTATTTCCCCCTGGTCTCAATGCATTGCTGTTTATAAGAGACAGCTCTTTCTTTGACTTGGCTGATAATTCAGATCTGCTGTGTTTAATTTTCTCCTGCCAGTCTGACATATTCTTAGCTCTTTCAGCAGATATCCTGCCATTTCACTTGTTGCCTTCTTTTCTGTCTGGTTCATTCACAGACATGAAATGATGATACGTCTCAGGTAGAGGTGCAAACATGATGTCTGGAAGTATACTATAATGCTGCTCTACTCACTGATTTCCTGGGCCAGAGGGACTGGTTTCTTCCATTACTAAGAACTGGGAGTATTCATCCAGATTGCTAGGAGCAGCTCCTGATCCTTAGAGGCCATCTAACCTGGATTTTAACTCTTTGTTTCCTTTAGTGCGTGAAGAGTTGACTATTTCAAAGCCATATTTGTTTATTATAGGAACTTCAGTGTTCTACTCTTCATTTTCAGATTTGTCTACCAAAGGATAGTCAAGACAGTCAAAGCCAAAATGAGTTTTGAATGATTTCTCATCTAATAATTCCAAAACGAGGACTGGAAGTTACTGGGCATTGCATATTTTTGTTTCCTGTCCAAATTTTCAAGATAGAGCCAGTCTCACAATCAGAAACAACTCCTTTCTCAGTCTGGATCTCAACTTGAAGCGTTAAGGAAGACCCGTGTACCACATCAATCAAGTCACTAAATATCATAATCTTCTTGGCTTGAGCACCAGGACAGACATTGACCCACAGTTCATCACAGACAATACCAAAGCAATAATTTATAGTACCCTGTCCACTGATCACATGACCAATTCACTGTCCCTTGTAAACATATCCATCAGGTAAAAGCAGCATGCCATGCCCCTGCAGCTGGCCCATGACTCCTGTCTCCATTACTCTGATCTCCATTCCTAAACTTATTTTCCCTTTTTCATGTTTCTTATTTTTTGTAGGAGAAGCTTTGGTTATGCTGTCCTTCTTTTTCCACCAGTAACCCATATCCTTCTCTCATGCAAATGACTTACCCTCATATTTTCTTCCATCATTGTACTGCATCACTCCAACCATGGATACCCCACAGTAGAACTGTCTAGAATAGGTGTTCTTTGAGGCAGCCCAGTATGGCAAGCCATTACCCAGGATTTTGCCATTTATAAACTCTCCTTCATTGTAACTCCCATCTATAAACAGAAGCTTTCCATGACTGTATTTATTTTCCTTGCTTCCATTCACCTTCATACCAAAAAAAAAAAAAAAGAGTTTGGATAAATATTCAGTTCATAGTTATATCACAGCTGCATCACCCACATAGAAGCTGAAACCACAGGGCTCCTTCCCAGAAGGGGTAACTATCACTTGGGTTAGACTCCTTCATGCCTATCAACTGGATGATTATTTTTTTATTTTTTTTCTGCAGCAGAGGAAAACAGATGAAAGAACTCAGACAATGGTGGGGCAGCGGCTGGAGATCTAATGGCTGCCTTCCACCCATAAGGGGTGTAAGGGGAGGTGGCAGCAGAAGTGGCTCCTGGCTCACTGCACTGTTGTTCTAGGGCATGGGAGTTTGGGGCAGCCCTTCAGGTCTGGGTCCAGCTCAAGCGCTGTAGAAGGCTTTTCAGGGATGGTGGTATGAAGGCAGGCATCTCCTCATTTGAGTGATCCTCCCATTCTCAGCCGCTGGCTCCTAGGCAGAAAACTTCTGCCCATAAGCTGGCTGCTGAGATGGGGGAGGTTGCTGTGGACAGGAAGCAAACAATACATCTGCACATACATCAGCAATTGGCAGTGGAGGAAGTCTATGCAGGTAATGCAATTTGTGCTAAAAAAAAAAAAAACCCACATGTGACTCATGAGACTTTGGTTGGCCACTGCAGACCTACACCATACAAGTTAATAAACACAATTGTGGATGTTGACCAAAAAGTACAGTATTTCACTTAATTTCTAAGCTTTCTTCAGCCTCTTGGAATACCACCACAAAACTTGATCCTGAAAATTGCTTCTCCCATTATGCTCCTGGGGACTTTGGTTGCACCAACATTATACAGTGGCACAAGAATATGTGTTAAAAGTCTGATGTCTCATATTATTGAAGCAACAATTTTGACAGGATAAACATAGGGTAAGGATGTACAGTATTTATATCATGAATACCTATCATTTCTATTGACCTGCTCTTTGAATTTAAATGTCTGCAGTTTCCAGTCTTCTCTTTGCAATGCCTATCACTAAAGCACAGTTACAGTCACTTAAGGATTTCAGGTATTAATCTAGAGGCTCCTTGCTTTTCTCGTGGGATATTCTCTCTCTCTCTCTCTCTCTCTCTCTCTCTCTCTCTCTCTCTCTCTCTCTCTCTCTCTCTCTCTCTCTCTCTCTCTCTCTCTATATATATATATATATATATATATATATATATATAAAGAAGGTTTCTTCAAGCTCAGTATTCTGAAGAAACTCAGACCCCTCCTCCACTATCATGATTTCCGTACTGTCGTCCAAGCTACCCTCTCCTCAAAGCTTGACTACTGTAATGCCCTCCTCCTCGGCCTACCCTCCTCCACTACCAAACCCTTACAAATGTTCCAAAATGCAATCGCCAGGGTCATCACCAACTCTCGGAAAGCTGATCACATCACCCCCATACTCAAAGAACTCCACTGGCTCCCTATTGCATCCCGTATTCTCTTCAAAATTTTAACTATAGTACACAAATCCATCCACTCTCACAATTCTAACTGGCTTGATGAACCCTTTCGTCCTATATGCTCTGTACGACCCATTCGATCAGTCAACATAGGCACCCTCTCCATCCCCCCTTTGAAAAAAGCCCACCTCTCCACCACTAGAGACCGCGCCCTATCCATTGCAGGCCCCAAACAATGGAACGCCCTCCCCACCACGCTCAGGATTGAGCCATGTTATTCCAAGTTCAGAAAAAAACTTAAAACGTGGCTCTTCCGTCAAGCCTACCCTGATTAATCCCTACCTCCCCCCCACCCCACCCTCCAGTTCTTACCTTCTGATCTTACTTGTATATAGACTCCAGTTAGTAACCTGCTTAAGCCTTTATATATAAGCCTTTATTTATAGACCTGTATATATATATATACCTGTAAATAGCCTGTTACAGTTGTTTGATTGCTTTAATTTCTTTGCCCTCTGCTCTATGTATATTCCTCCCTGTTTCCCCTCCCCGTTGATTGTAATTTCAGCCTTTCAGTTACAATGTGAACCGCTATGATGTATGCTTACTAATGCCGGTATATAAATGTTTCAAATAAATAAATAAATAAATAAATAAATAAATAAATAGAGAGAGAGAGAGAGAGAGAGAGAGAGGGGGGGGGGGGGGAGATTTGTATATCTCTTTCTCCTTCTGTATATATATCTCCTTCTGTATATATATCTATTAGAGATGTGCGTTGATTTTTTTCATATCATTTTCATTTTGGGTCATTATCTGTTTTATTTCATTTTTAAAATGTTTCAGGGATGTTTATTTTAGGTTTCCCTAATTTCAGAGTTAGTGTGTATTAACGGGACATAGTGCATGCTAACTGGATGTTAGCGCACACTAACTGAAAATGTTACTGATAAGTCAAAAAGTGTCAATTAGGTAGCCTTGTGTTAGTTAGAAATATGGTTCTGCATTCCCATTGGCTGTTTCATTAGTTATTTGTTTGTGCTACCAAGATTGCAAGATGTATTTGTGTGTGTGTGGGGGGGGGGGGGGGGATGGCAAGTGCCCAGTAGCAAGTATAAACAAACAAGTGATGTAATAATAATATCAAGTTCTAGTCAGCAAAAGCAAAAACATGTAATGCAAATGCATAGAGGGGTAGATTTTATAAAACTACGCCTGCGCGTACTTTTGTTTGAGCACCAGGAGCAAACAAAAGTACGCCAGATTTTATAAGATACGCGCGTAGCCACACATGTATCTTATAAAATCCGGGGTCGGCGCGCAAGGGGGTGCACATTTGTGCACATTGCACACCGAGCCCTGCGCGCGTTGCCTGTTCCCTCCGAGGCCACTCTGAAATCGGAGCAGCCTCAGAGGGAAATTTCTTTTGGCCTCCCCCCACCTTACCCTACCTAACCCCCCCCCCCCAGCCCTATCTACACCCCCCTACCTTTATTGCCAAAGTTATGCCTGCTGGCCAGCCACCGCCGCGTGATTCCCCGGCCCGGGAGCGATTTCGGAGGCCTCAGCCACACCCCCGAAATGCCCCCGGGCCAGAACCATGCCCGTTGCCATGCCCCCGGAATGCCCCCGAATGACGCGCTGCCGCGACACGCCCCCCCAGGAAAGCCCGGGACTTACGCGCATCCCGGGGCTTGCGCGCGCCGCCGAGCCTATGCAAAATAGGCTCGGCGCATGCAGCAGGGTTTTGAAAGGGTTACGCGCATAACTTATTCGCGTAACCCTTTTAAAATCTACCTCATTTTGAATTATAGATGTTCATTGTTTTTTTTTTTTTTTCTGTTTGGGCTTCGTTTTCGAGCCCCTGTGGGAAATGACATTTTTCCCACAGTTCGGTTTTTGGGTTTTTTTTTAAGGGTCCTGATTTTTGTGTTAGTGTGCGCTAACAGGAGTTAGCGCACACTAACTTTAAAATGTTTTGGAAAATTTCAGTTCATTTTTCGGCAGCCTGAACCATGATAAATTAGACAATTTTGTTGAAATTGTCTAATTCATGAAAAACAAATGCACTTACCTATTTTGAATTTGCCAGTTTGTTGCTGATTGGAATTCTATTCTAAATAAATGCATCCTAGACTTGAAGATTTTAATTATTAAGAACGCACAAACATGTGAGTCTCGAATTTGTGAGAAAATTGAATCATGTAAATTTGCAATTAAGTCCACTATGGATTTGAAGTTTTTCACTACAAAACAGTCAATGGAGGGTACTATAGAAAAATATTGTTTAGATCTTAAGAAGGTCAAACTTGATACATTTTGCAGAGAGGAGTGAGATTATTCAAGGGGTCCTACTCCTATCTACTCTTGGATTGAGAGTCGTACAACTGCCAACCAGAAGAAACATGTCACTTTTGATTCAAGCAGTAGGATTATTCTGGCAATGAAGACTCATGAAATCATGATCATGCCACACAACAAAACATTTTTCAGATATATAAGAGAAAGATTGAAAGCCCGTAGTGGTATAGTGAAATTGAAAGGTGAAGAGGTGCAATGTCCCAAGACAAACAAAGAAATGGCAGAAATATTAAACACATACTTCAGTTCTGTGTTCACTAAAGAAGACCCTGGAGAAGGACCATTGCTGGTTGACAAGACCATAGAAGGGAATGGGCTAACACAACACCTTATATAGAATAGTATGTATGAGAAGAGCTAGGAAAACTGAATGTGGACAAGTCCATAGGGCCAGATGAGGTACATCCCAGGATATTATGAGAACTCAGAGATATCTTAGTGGTTCTGCTAAATGATTTGTTCAATAGATCCCTGGAAATGGGAGTGCTGCTGAAAGATTGGAGAAGAGTAGTTGTGGTCCCACTTCATAAGAGTGGCAGCAGAGAGGACCCTGGAGACTACTGGCTGATTAGCCTCACTTTGGTGTTGGGAAAATTAATGGAGATGCTGCTGAAAGAAAGAATACTGAACTGTGCAAGAGGTGTGGTCATTGTTAAAAAATAGCATCCTAGAAGCACAGTCCAGATATATTCCACAAATTAAAAAAGATGGAAAGAAGGCAAAATGATTACTGGCATGGTTAAAAGGGGAGGTGAAAGAAGCTATTTTAGCCAAAATATCTTCATTCAAAAATTAGAAGAAGGCTCCAACAGAAGAAAATAGGATAATGCATAAGCATTGGCTAGCTAAATGTAAGACATTGATAAGACGGGCTAAGAGAGAATTTGAAAAGTTGGCCATAGAGGCAAAAACTCACAGTAGAAACTTTCTAAAACATATCTGAAGCAGAAAGACTGTGAGGGAGTCAGTTGGACTGTTAGATGATCAAGGGGTTAAAGGGGCACTTAGAGAAGATAAGGAAATCACAGAAAGATTAAATGATTTCTTTGCTTTGGTGTTTACTAAAGAGTATGTTGGGGAGATACCCGTTGCGGAGAAGGTTTTCATGGGTAATGATTCAGATGGACTGAACCAAATCATGGTGAACCTAGAAGATGTGGTAGGCCTGATTGATAAACTGAAGAGTAATAAATCACCTGGACCAGATGGTATACACCCCAGGGTTCTGAAGGAACTAAAAAATGAAATTTCAGACCTATTACTAAAAATTTGTAAGCTATCATTAAAATCATCCATTGTTCCTGAAGACTGGAGGATAGCTAATGTAACCCCAATATTTAAAAAGGGCTCCAGGGGCGATCTGGGAAACTACAGACTGGTTAGCCTGACTTCAGTACCAGGCAAAATAGTGGAAAGTGTTCTAAGCATCAAAATCATAGAACACATAGAAAGACATGGTTTAATAGAACAGAGTCAGCAGGCTTTACCCAAGGCAAGTCTTGCCTCACAAATCTGTTTCACTTTTTTGAAGGAGTTAATAAACATGTGGATAAAGGTGAACCGGTAGATGTAGTGTACTTGGATTTTCAGAAGGCGTTTGATAAAGTTTCTCATGAGAGGTTTCTAGGAAAAGTAAAAAGTCATGGTATAGGTGGCAATGTCCTTTCGTGGATTACAAGCTGGCTAAAAGACAGGAAACAGAGAGTAGGATTACATGGACAATTTTCTCAGTGGAAGGGAGTAGGCAGTGGAGTGCCTCAGGGATCTGTATTGGGACCCTTATTTTTCAATCTAGAAAGAAATACGATGAGTGAGATAATCAAATTTGCAGATGATACAAAATTTTTCAGAGTAGTTAAATCACAAGCAGATTGTGATAAATTGCAGGAAGACCTTGTGAGACTGGAAAATTGGGCATCGAAATGGCAGATGAAATTTAATGTGGATAAGTGCAAGATGATGCATATAGGGAAAAATAACCCATGCTATAGTTACACAATGTTAGGTTCCATATTAGGTGCTACCACCCAAGAAAGAGATCTAGGCGTCATAGTGGATAACACATTGAAATCATCAGTTCAGTGTGCTGTGGCAGTCAAGAAAGCAAACAGAATGTTGGGAATTATTAGGAAGGGAATGGTGAATAAAACGGAAAATGTCATAATGCCTCTGTATCGCTCCATGGTGAGACCCCACCTTGAATACTGTGTACAATTCCCGCCAAGGCCACTTTAAAGGCTGCAGAGAGACGTGCACATGTGCCTCAGGGGCGTGCCCTGGTTGGAGAAGCAGTCAGCATCTCCCTCGTGGGGAGGACCCCGGGAGAAGGCCCCGACATGTCCCAGGGTGGAGCGGGGCGAGCCGTGGCAGAGAAGAGCAGCATCGAGGTAGGAGAGAGCCCAGCTGTGGCCACTCGCGGCCTTGGTTCTTAACAAGATACTATCTTAAGCTTACTGGGCAAACTGGCAACGAGCTGTTTCAAGGCTCAAAACTCAATGACGATTTCATACATCCATACGATTATCTCCAGCGGACCTCCTCTACTGATGTTTATTCAGCAAAAATCTGTAGTAGAGGTCCGCTGGAGATAAATCATATGAATGTATGAAATCGTCATTGAGTTTTGAGCCTTCAAACAGCCTGTCGGCGAAACATTAGCTAATGTCGGCTCTGTTTTAAACAAGCTTCTGTGGCTTTCATATGAACAGTTCTCTGCTATCTATTTTGCCCCTGCTAAAGACAAGATGTGGGATATAGATAGATGTCTGTACATGAAGGAGAAGGCTGTGCACAAGACTGAAGATCAAGATAAGTGATTTTTGATACTAGTACAATGTTTCAATCTATGCCTCTAAGATTTTTTTATTCAAGATTTTTGATACAATTATATACAATGTATTCATTCAGAACAGAAGATTAAGAGAGAAAAAAAGTTACTTTCTTGGGAGGCTTTAACTTGATCAACACAATGTTTCCATGTCTCTCATGTGAAACAACTGTTATAGTGAAAACGTTTTAAGATACAAAATAAACATATAGAAAATTTAAATAAAGTTTTTCTGAATAATGAAATGAAATAGGGGGTTGGAGGTTTTTCAAGACCTATGATTGGAATAAACTCATATGTACCATTGAGTTCTTGTTAAGAAACTGGTACAGAGGTTCTGAGGTCTTTTTCCTCCTTTTTAAACATCCTTAAATTTAAAATCAATTGGAATTCTTTACATTTGTGAAGATCTTTTCTTTTTGGGATTTTCTTTATAAAACTTTGGTGTTATTATTGAAATGGTATATCAATGACATTTTTCTACTGTGGAAAGGATCAATATCCATATTGAAGAATTTCTGGTTTGGCTTAATACATTGAATAATCATCTTACGTTCACTGCTAACACATATACTGTCAGCTCTAATACATTATTACATGTTTTGAGCTGTCATCCGTGGTCTATAAGACCAGTCTCTCAATCAGTCAATTCCTTCATGTCCATTGAGTTTGCTCATCCATTGATTACTTCAAATTACAGGTGAAATCTCTTAGCAATCACTTCTTGGACATGGGATATCTGAAATCATGTGTCAAGAAAGCTTTTTTGAGAGCATGGTTTAACCACCGTGGGTGCCTATTTCTTCCATGCTATACCATCAAAAGGACATAAATATATACTCGTATTCACTCTAAATTTTCTCTCATATATAATTAGTTCATTTCATCAATATAACAGATAGTATTATTTTTTTGTAAATTACATAATTTTATTCAACATACATTTTCTCAAAAATTCAACACATAACAAGTGTAAATATACATCAATATTATTCAAGACATATGTGTAATTTCTTTTAACATATGTGGATACCTAATCTACGCAATTTTCCAGATTAATACAGCAACAATAAATTACCCAAATATAAAATCACACTACCATTCACTCATACACATTCATTCATCCAATTACCTAAAAATTTCCCCAACTCTATTGCACCTTCCCCAAAGGCAATTATTACAAACATGTATTAAATACACAGATTTTAAATACAGGGATACTGAGATACTTTTTTTTATATACATTATATCTTCAATTCAATTTTTAATTGTCACCCAACATTAAGTGGGTTAATTTTAGAATCTCATATATTTAGAATCTCATATATTCAATTATGCATTAAGTTGATAATCCCCGACAAGGACCTTGTTTCACAAATTAGCTTCTTCAGGGGTTAACCGTCACAATATTATTAATACTTCTTGTCAACCTCACATAGGGACCTCAATATCCCGCAGTCCCAAATCTTCCAACAATTGCTTCGGTATCCACACCTGCATTCAGAATTCCATTAACATCCAATTATCTCGTATATGCGGGATATATCTCCAACCACCTCCACAATAATTATCATACGAGGTAGATTTACATATGTACTTAAACTACATTATTCAACAAATGTCTCCCACACAATTAAAGTATAGCCTCAGACTCCGTCAAACAGGAAACTTCTCCAGCAGTGTATGTCTTTATCCTATATAGACAGTATACGGGACAACCCACTATTTCCTCATACCGCCGCGACTCAACATCTCCTTATACCGCCGCAGCTCAACGCTGCCTCATAACGCCGCAGCTCAACGTCTCCTCATACCACATGCATCCATGCATCACTGAGGAATCAACACACTGCATTAGTATCCTTCCATTTTCACCTCAAATCCATGTAGTACATTCTTCAATATTGCATAATTGAGAATACTTCAGATACACAATGTTTTTATGGAACCACCAAGGATCACTTATACTCAGAGTAACAAGGATGGAGTCTGTGGACTTGATCCAGCAAAGATGGATTTGGAGACAAGCCTTGTACTAGGAGCACCCTACACAACCCGCTGTGGACTGGTCACAGACCACGACACTGGCACACTTGGAGGAGGTATGAGAGAGGAGCTGGAAGACAGGACTTCGGGATAAGGGCCAGAACATCAGGAACTCTATTGAAGGCTTGAAGACTTGACATCAGGAACAATGAGGAGATGACATTAGGAACTGAAGACACAGAGGATGTCAAGAAACCAGGAACATGGAATGTAGAGGAGCTCCCATGAAGAACAAAGAAACATAAGACCTTGAAGAATCTTGCATGATGAGCATGAACTCCAGGAGGGAAGACCAGGAACTCCAGGAGAAAGCAACTCATTTTGAAGGCAAGGAACAACACATTGAGGAGCCCTTTCATAGGGCAAGCAGGCTGACATCATCAGAAAGGGCCATGGAGTTTCTCCGACTGTGGGCTCTTTAAATTAAGAGCAGAGGCGCACATGCATGCCTAAGGATGCCGGGTGCAGGAGAAAGTTGGCAGCAGCGTTAGCAGCACTTCTGCCATGAATGAGAAGCATCAGTGCTGGTGGCCCTGCAGACAGAAGGCTACAGACAGCGGTGTTCCAAGGCACAGGGTGACTGGCTGTGGCTCATCACTTGGAAGGATGCAGTGCCATGGTCCATGCCGGCAGACAGTGGCATCTGGGTGAGTGAACCACTCGCAGATCTGTCCCATGGGCGGTAAATGCAACACTACATTCTTACCCTACTCCTTACTCAGAGGAATCTTGTGGAAATAGAAAGGTTTCCAGAACCTTCTTAAAAGTTCTGACAAAGGATATAGATCAAAGAATATCTGGAAAAGAATTCCAAAAAATAGGACCCACAACTGAAAATGTCCATTCACAGGTGAAACACAGATGTACCAGAAGGGGGTGCAGGTACCTCAAGCAAATTTTTACTTACTGATCTTAGAGCCCATGTTAGTTTATATATATACATAGTGCTGAGCTAAGTCATCTGGAGTAATCCCCATTTATCAGCTTTTGTAACAGTACTGACATTTTGTAAAGAGCTCTCCACTTTATTGGGAGCCAGTTTAAGGATGCTAAAACTGGAGTAATATGCTCTCATAAATGAATCCCAGTCAGTATTCTAGTAGTGGCACTCTGCATAATCTGTAGAGCTCTCATAGTATTAGCTGGGAGACCATTATATAAAGAATTAAAATAGTCTATACTGCATAAGACTAGCTAGTGCCTGATGAACTAACTTGAAGATTCGCGGCTCAGAAAGAAGTGATACTCTTCTGAGAATTTCCAGTTTGTAAAATGATGCTTTTACAATTGATCTTAACTGTAGATTTTAAGAGAGGTTGGAATAGAGAGATATTCCAAAGTTCTTAACTGAAGAGGCTATAGCGATATTGTAACCATCAATTAAGAGCACCTTGGGACAGTCTCGTATTGGATAATTACTCAAAATAATCACCTCTGTCTTGTTAATTTTGAACATCAGTTTATTGTGATATAATGAGTACTTTATTATGCGTAGATATAATGATAACAAATCAAAGCTTTTCTTCCATGAGATGTCAAATGGGACAAGGAACTGAATATCATCAGAGTAAACTTTTAAGTTTATGCCAAGACCTGCTGGGACTTTGCAAAGTAGTAACGGATTGCTGAAAAGGTAAAAACCTGTGGTACCCTTGTAGTAACCTGAAACCAATCAAATGAACAAAATCAGAAATTGTCTCCTTTGATTTTTTTTTTTTACTTTAAAATTATGAAGTTTTTTTCAGAACAATACAAAGACATCTTTGCACATAAATTTATGAGATTCAAAAGAAAATATAACATAACTAAGAAAATAAATCTCCATTTTAGACCACAAAATGAAGGGGAAGGAGATAGTACAGTGAAGATAAAGGAAATAACAAAACAGAAACAGCAATTTGCATGAATTAATCCTGCTGCTTATACAACATAAAAACAATATTGGCTCCAGCCAATTCATTGAACAACCCATAGACTGCCTAGAATCTTAAAAAGTATGAAGTTTTTCTGGAAGAAAAATATAAAGCATTCTGCCCTATACTTTACAACAAATTTGTAAGTGTTGCACGTCCCATCTGGCCCGGCCCACACACGGGCCTGCTCACCTTGCTAGCTCCTCTGCAGGTCACAGGTCGGCCTCCCCAGTGGCAGCTGCGAGCTCTTCCAGGCCTCAGCGTCCCGCGGCAGTGGTCACCAGGCCTTCCACTGCCCACCAGGCCTCATATCGGAGTTTGGCATCCTCAGTGGCATTGGCCATGCCCTTATGCACATGTGTGCAGACCGCCCGGCCTCTTGTAGGAGGAGGAGCTAGCTCCACCTCATGCCCTGATTGAACGTATGATATAAGAGAGACCCTGCCTGCACTTCCTTGCCTTGGCAATCGGGTCGGCACTGTAAGTATATTTATTTATTTATTTATTTATAAATTTTTATATACCGCCGCTCATCAAAGATATCACGTCGGTGTACAGTGAACAGGAACTTATACTTATACTTAGTTTGCCTCAGCGTTCACAGTCTTCTTCCAGTCTTGTTCCAGCCTTGTTCCAGCATCCTACTGTTCCAGTGTCCTACTGTTCCACCTAAGTCCAAGCAGCCCGGGTCCCTATGGGCTCCACCAGGGGGGACTGTGGGCTTTCAGTGGTGAAGCTCATCCTAGCCTCTGTCTCCTCCTGTGCTCTACCCCCTAGGGGCAGGTGCTTCCTGGTCCCTACAAGGGAGACATTCTCCACTGTTCCAGGACAAGGGTCCACCTCCAAGCGCAACAGGTTGTCAAGACCATGGACTCGGCAGAGTCTCCTGCCTCCAGGGTCCTACTGGGTTTGGACGCCATGGTCCAAGAACATCGCAGGGCTTTGGAATCGCTAGCATCTTTGGTGGAAGAGCTTTGTTCCCAGCTGCAAGATACAGCTCTGACCAATACCATGGGCCTAATGGCCTCTATGCTACCCAAAGCATGGTTGGTGCTCCCTGCACCTCCTTGATACAACGGGGACACAAGCTCCTGTCATGGCTTCCTCAATCAGTGCTTCATGCAATTTTCACTGCAACCCTCCTTGTTCCTGAAGGAAACCACTAAATTGACCTTCATCTTTTCCCGCCTAGAAGGGAAGGCTCTTGCATGGGCCTCTCCATTATGGGAATGCTCTGATCCCATACTTTCTAAGCTATCTGAGTTTGTTGCTCTCTTCAAGCAGACCTTCAGAGACCAAGGCCGACAAGCTGTAGCCTGCCATAATCTACTCCACCTCCATCAAGGGTCACGGACCCTTGCTACTGAGCTTGGGTGGAAAGAAGATTCTCTTCAAGCCATCTTCCTAGATGGCTCTCCAGCACTCTCAAAGATGAACTCTCCATCCGTGAGATTCCCATGTCTCTAGAGGACCTGATTTCGCTCACCGGGAAGATGACCATTGACTCCGGCAAAGGCGCCTAGAAATAACGGCTTCCTGCTCCCCTACACCGCATCCCATGCATGTCCAGAGTCCTCCAGCCAAGACTCCATCACCACCACCTCCTCCTGCAGTGGAACCTATGGAGGTGACCCATGGGCAACTGTCTCCGACCAAACGTGTCCATCGGAGGGTCTTTGCCTTTACTGTGGTGCTTCCTGACATCTTTGGCAGACCTGTCAGGTCCGTCTGGAAAACTGCAATGCCTGAGCCCGGTAGAGGTCCTGAGCTTAGGCACTACCTTCACCAGCCTCCAACTCCTGCTTCCAGTCTCTCTGGGCATCGAGACCCACCCCTTCACCACCACTGCTCTTGACGATACAGGAGCAAGTGGCAGCTCCATCATGGATGACATTGTTAAGCTTCTGAACATTACTCTTCAGCCATTAGATGTGAGCCTCCGCATTGCCTCCATTCAAGGAGAACATCTTCCATCCAACATTGGCTATCCGTCTTACCGTGGCCACTCTCCACGAGGAGGAGATGTCCTTCTATATGTTAAAACGTTCTACACATCCAGTCATCCTGGGGCTGCCCTGGCTCCATGTCCATGAACCCCAGTTCGATTGGCATTCCCTGCAGTTGGTGCAGTGGGGTTCCAAATGCCAGAAGACATGTCTATGTCAAGTATCTCCATCTGTCTCTGTCTTGAAGTCTACCACCCTATCTGATTTGCCTACCCAGTATGTTGAGTTTGAAGACATCTTCTCGAAGAAGAAGGCGGATACCTTGCCTCCACTACGCAAGTTGAATTGCTTCATAGAACTTCTGCTGGGCACGGCGCCTCCCATTGTCTCATCCAGAAACCCTAGCCATGTCTGAGTATATCAAAGAGAACTTAGAAAAAGGCTTCATTCGTTCCTCTGATTCTCCCGCTGGAGTGGGCTTTCTTTTTGTCAAGAAAAAGGATGGTAGTTTACACCCTTGTATTGACTACAGAGGGCTCAACGCCATAACCCGCAAAGACCAGTACCCCCTGCCACTTATGATAATAACCTGGATTAAATAATTAAATAATGAAATTAATGGAATAGTTTTGCACAAGAGAAAAGAATATGTTTTGTTTTTATGAGCAGGCAAAACAGGCCTTGGATGAGAATTGTGTAAAGAACTGTCTCCAGCTCAAGGCCTAGCTAATACGGAATGGGTGGAGTATACCAAGATAATAGTATTTTTGACATCATTAGTTTAGGTAAAGGTTGAGTAATTCTCCATTCCAAAAAAGGGAGCCATCCCAAAACAAAAGATAAAAACGTTGTAGCAATATCAGTATATAAGGATGCAATGTATAGCTTAGAAACGGAGAAAGCTTTGATAATACGTTATGGTTAAACGCTAACAAGCCAGCCAGCACATCGAAAACCCCTGAGTGCCACGAGCCTCAGGCAGTAAACTAGGAACTTCTTGTGAGGTAAGAAAGGTAACAACTAGAAAAGTCCCTGCCCTGGAGGTAAGGCAGGTAGGGAACTTGGAAGTCACCGAGACAGCCGCCCTCAGGATTTCAAAATATTGGTACTGTTTGACTCGGATGATTTAAGGTGGCTGCTGAAATTGCTGACGAAATGACAGGTGCCATCACTAGAGTAAGTTTCAGTTTTGTTTTATTATGCATTCTACTTATTAGTTTAGTGATTTGTTATTAGTTACAGGGTTCCTTTTTCAATTTTTATGGTACAAGAAAATACAGTGCTTACAAGCCATTTTTAGAATTAATTTGAATATGCTTTTAACAAAACTATTAATGAATTATCACAGCCATATGTATCCCAATGCAAAGTATTTGTTATTGTAAAAGGACAAGGTTGTGTTTCCATTGATGATAATTTTGAATTAGTAATGAATTTGGTCTACTTGGTGGGAAAAACTGGTAAACTGGCTCACATCCTTAGTGGGAATTAGTAAGGTTTTTTTGTGGTTTGCTCTGGTGTGATAGGAGTGTGAATGTATTTGCCTACCTGTTTATTGTTTTTGGACCTCAAACAATGTCTCCTATTAATTTCAATACAGTCAACTTTCAGAGGTCAAGTATGACACAGAACCTCTATGCTTCTCTTGATACAGCAGCTTCCCTGGTAAGAGACCTCCTCACGATGAGTCATGTTGACAAGGACAGGTAAGATCAGAGTATGCCCTCTGACAACCTAAGGCCTGGATTTATCAAAATGCGATAAGTATTGCATGCGATAGTAAAAGGGGTGTCTTTTATGCTAATTACCTATGTGAAGAGCTGTGAGAGAGAGAGAGAGAGCACCTAGCCATAATGTCCTCTCCCTAGATAGGTATTTGTATCCCTATGGGTGGCCCACCTAGTAACTCGAGGTGAGGTTTATGTATTAGTGTAGGGGGTTAAGGGCCACTTTGACATTCAACGTGAGATGTACGAACAGAACAGTGGTCTCTTGTGAAGATTTGATGACCTACAGAGTGAGGAAACTCACTCCAAGATGATATTTGTGCAAGGTTCTCTCAACCTAGCTTGATGGACTCTCTACCTGGGTAACATTTCGGTGGGCTGTGTAGGGTGCCCTGAGAGACAGTGCCAATATCTGAACCTCCCCAGCTCCTCGTCTACATCCAGAGTCTTCCAAGCTCCTTGTCTACGTCCAAAGTCTTCCAAGTTCTATGTCTGTGTCCAGAGTCTTCCATGTTCCAAGGCCTCCGTCTGCCCTCATCCTCTGTCCGGCCTGCCACCTATTGCCATTACCCAGCAGCAGGTCCACAAGGGCTTGGAACGGTTGGAGGACTATTCATTGATCAACATTGCATTGTTAGTCATCCTGGGGCATGCAGGTCCAGTAGAGGTTCAGCCTTGCTTAGCTCTATCCATGCTCGCACCAGCTCACCTTCCACAGTGTGTCTTGGGGCTCCTCCCTGAGTCGTGCCGTGGCCCAAGGGCTCACAACACCCATTTCAGAAATGACTGTGCCTCCGCGCTCATAACAGTATCCAAAGGCCATGGTCACAACAGTATCCAAAGGCCATGTTCACAACACCAACAGGATAAACATCCTGCATGAGACTAAATGCACAATTGAATCTTTATGGGTAGAAATCCCTTGTGTGTCGGGGAAGACTATAGTGCTAGGAGTATACTACCATCCACCTGGTCAAGATGGTGAGATTGACAGTGAAATGCTAAGAGAAATTAGGGAAGATAACCAAATTGGTAGTGCGATAATAATGGGAGATTTCAATTACCCCAATATTGACTGGGTAAATGTATCATTGGCATATGCTAGAGATATAAAGTTCCTGGATGGAATAAATTACATTTTTATGGAGCAATTGGTTCAGGAACTGACAAGAGAGGGAGCAATTTTAGATCTGATTCTCTGAGATTGTCTTCAAGAACATTGACCTTCCCCAACTGATATTGATACTGTCAAAAAGTCTCTGAGATAGGCACTCCATTCTAGAAGAAATATCATCTACCTTGGCAGACCAAACAGCAAAGAAAACACCAAAGTTGGCCATCAAGTCCAGATTGTGTCAAGTGTTATTAACGCAGGTTTGGTCGGCAAGACAAAGGACCTAGTGACCGGTTCCATAATGACAGGGACAAATTGAGCAAGTGACTCCACAACACTTACCAATCAAGTCTTCCACAATGGACCAGAGCAGGAAAGTGCTGATTCAACACCCTTTCCTGCAGATGATATCAGTGTCTCTGAGTTGTCTCCTGTGAAGACTCCCTCTGACTTGGGCACCCTGATGATATCATCATTACCTTGTGCTGAAGGTTTCATGATAGGGAAACTATTTTTTTTTTTTTATATATACCGACATTTGATCTCATTTGAGATATCACACTGGTTTACATTCAGGTACTGTAGGTATTTTTCTATCCCCAGAGGGCTTACAATATAAGTTTGTACCTAAGGCAATGGAGGGTAAAGTGACTTGCCCAAGGTCACAAGGAGCAACAGCAGGACTTGAACCCTGGTCTCCTGGTTCATAGTCCACTGCTCTATTCCTCCTCCCTCAAAACTCTGAAGTACTGGTGATCAGTGACTGTCCGAAGGGCTAAGTGACAACTCTTCCCTGGGCAAAGATTGCATTCCTCCACCAGGATTTCCAATGGGGTCCTCCATAGTCCCTCCTGCAGCATGAGCCACAAATTCTGAGATGGAACATTGCCTGCTTAGGGTCAAGGACTCAGAGGGAAAACCTCTCAACCCCCCCCCCCCCTTCCTTTTCAGAGGCATTGAAACAGGTAACAGACAAGAAAGCAGTGTTATGGTTAAGCGGTGTTTAGGTGGATTCTTGGGTACTGTGGCAGATCACCACGCCCATGGGCAGGGGCCCCATGGGGAGCCACAGTACTGAGCTAGACTCAGGATGCACAAACACAGAATTAGATCTTTTATTGTACAGCTTGATGTATACCACCAGAGGTGGCAGTAGTGAGGGAGTCTGGATGTAGCAGTCTTGGGACGCTTGGCAGAGGGGACCCTTCTCACCCCGTTGGTATAGGGGAATTCTGGTGTAGGTTTCCCAGCAAGGCAATGCTGTAGATGAGACAGAGAGTTAGAGTACTCACTAGATGGTAGCTGTAGGTATACGATTCCACTAGGCTGAAGTAGATGGTACTGGCGCCAAGGCAGGGAGAGCAGGCCCTCGAGGAGCGAGCACCTGATCTCTGTAAGGCACCTGAAATAAAGCAGAGGGCCCCTGAGGAGCGGGTACCCAGGTTAGTCAATACCCCAAAGTGCAGAGAGAGAGCTTCCAGTGGCAGCACAGAAGCGGCAGAGTACCTTAGACCAGACGAATCGAAGTCAAAATCCAGTCCTTGCTAACTCGATTAGCTAGCACATAAGGGCAGGCTAAATGCCCGGATGGCATGACATTACTTGAGGAGGACGCCCCCGAGGTTCGCGCCATAGTTGGAATAAAGATGAGGGTCGCGCGCGTGCACCCTAGTAGGACCTTGGGAGGAGCATGGCGGAAGGCAGCACCATAGCTGTTCCAGGGACACCGGAAAGTGCGGCTTGCAGACACGGCGGTAGCCATTTTCCCAAGGTAAGCTGGAGGAGCTGTGAACAAGGTGAAGCAAACGGGGCGAAGCCGTCTAGGACCGACAGATGCAACAAGCAGGAATCTAACAGGACAGCAGAATTAATGGCAAAAACATGCTGCCATCTTGACTCCTTCTCCAAAAGGCCCCCGTCATCACCTACTTTGTTGAAAACATATCCATTTTTGATAGTTTCCCCGCAGGCATGGAATTATCTATGTACTTGGTGGAAAGTCTCATGGCAGATCTCAGCATTCATAGAAACATAGAAACATAGAAATGACGGCAGCAGAAGACCAAATGGCCCATCCAGTCTGCCCAGCAAGCTTCCCTCATTTTTTCTCTCATACTTATCTGTTTCTCTTAGCTCTTGGTTCTAATTCCCTTCCACCCCCACCATTAATGTAGAGAGCGGTGATGGAGCTGCATCCAAGTGAAATATCTAGCTTGATTAGTTAGAGGTAGTAGGGGTAGTAACCGCTGCAATAAGCAAGCTACACCCATGCTTATTTGTTTTTACCCAGATTATGTTATACAGCCCTTATTGGTTGTTTATCTTCTCCCCTGCCGTTGAAGCAGAGAGCTATGCTGGATATGCATCGAAAGTGAAGTATCAGGCACATTTTTGTTGGGAACTTAGCTTCTTCTCCTGGAATACAGAGCAGTCTTTTCAATTTTTGGCAGAAGCAAGGGATTTTTAGAGTTTTACATCTGTACTCTGTGGCTTTTGATACTTTGAACAACTGAGGAAAGAACATCATTTTCCTAATCACCACTTTTATGCTTAGCTGCAAGCTAAACATTATATTTTGGAATTGAAACAAAAGTATGCTAATATTTTTCAGGTCAATGTTTTAGTAAATTTTATAATTCTAACTGATTCTAAGTAAAATTAATTGGCTTCATGGTGGAGAATGTGACTTGAAAACTCTAATAAGACTGTCAGCACAATGAACCCAATAATTAGGCATTGTGGTTTCTGTGAAGCTATTGGAGAAATTATTTGTGAATCTTGGAGAGACTTGTGGGAAACAATGAAGGTTGTAGAGAAAAGTGTAAGCTGCACTGGTTCAGGAAGCCTCGAGTCTTCTGGAGTTCTCCGGTGAATCGAACAGGCGCCGCCAGTGGAAGAGCTGATTTTAAAGTTATCTCTGGTAACTGATTTTCTTGTATAGAAGCTGTGCTTTGTGCCTTCTATGTATGAAGCTGGTGAAAGGCTGCAGTAAGTTTCTTCAGGATTTCTTGCTGTTCTGAAAGGCGTTGAGCCAGGCCTGGTATAGCCTGCAAGGCAGAAAGATGAGCCGTGTCCATGGGTTACAAACATCCAATACCTTGAGCTGAATCCCCAGGAGTATTGCTTCTCCAATTCTTTCTTGAAATCTGGCTTCAAGTTTAGGCTTCTCCAATTCTTTTCTTGAAAGCTGAATTCACTGGAGTTAAAGGTAACAAATTTAAGCCACATTCACTGAAGTTAGTGTTTCATATTTTCAGCTGGATTCACTGGAGTTAGTGTTTCATATTTTCAGCCGGATTCACTGGAGTTAGCAATCTGTTATGCTCTCCCCCTCCAGAGAGGAGGAGTTAGCAATCTGTTATCGCTCACCCCGCCAGGAGGGCAGAGTTAGAAATCTATTCTGCTTTTCTCCTGAAAGGGGGAGGAGTTATCAATCTATCATGATCTGCTCCTCCAGAGGGGAGGAGTTAGCTATCTGAAGTGCTTACCCCACCAGGAGGGCGGAGTCAGTAATCTGTTAGTGAACTGCTGTAGATGCTCCTGTAAGAAAGGAGATATCAATCTGTTATGGATCCCCAGGGAAGAGGAGTTATTCAATGATACTCTTCTAAGGAGGGGAACTAACAATAGGTATATTGTACTTCACTACAGAGATAGCAATCTATCAAGCCTCCGCTACGGAGTAGCAATCTGTTATATATAGGCTGCTGGCAAGTCCCATAGAAAGAGGAGGTAGCTATCTATATAATACTTCTGTAAGCGGTGTTAGTAGACTGTAGTGGTTGGCTCCCACAGACTGACATAGTGTAAGGAATGACCACTTGGAGGAAATGGTGAATCCCTGGACCGATGGCAGATGACAGCGCCCCCAGGATGAGATCCTGAGAGGAACCACCGGCTAGGATAGAATATGAAATAAACACAAATAGTTATTTATTAGGCTGGAAGCTGGACCACCAGTGGTGGCAGTAGTGAGCTGATGTGTCTGGCAGGGTTGAAGTCCTTCTGATACTGGAATATAATCTCTGGGTCGCTGAGCTGTAGAAAGAGACTAGAAGTAGTGAGTAGACAGGATATACTGGATACAAGATGGTACACTCACAATAGTAGATGTCTGCAATGGTCTCTATGCCACAGAGAGTCTTCAGTATATTCAGGAACAGGAGCCATAGGCGAGCACAGGTTCCTATAAACAGTCTGTAATAAGAACTCACAATAGCTGTATATGAAATGGCTTCTAGAGTAGAAGAGAGTCTGTAAAGGATTCTAGAAACATGGGCCCTCGTGGAGCGAGTACCAGTTCCTATCTGCAATCTTGCCAATATAACTCTCGATCTCTGTACCTGCGATAATGTCTTGGATGGAAGGGAGTATTCAGAGCTATAGGAATGTAGGCCCTCGTGGAGCGAGTACCGATTCCTATCTACAATAGAACTCACTGTGCTCACGTCTGCGATCGCTTCCAGGCAATGAGGAGTCTTCCGAGTATTCAGGGACGTAGGCCCTCGAGGAGCGAGTACCAGATCCCATCTTGGCAATCTGATATCAAGAAGAGAGCGCGGAGCCCCCGTGGAGCGAGTACTCCTGGTAAGTTTGAAAAGGCCGAGCAGTGGAGAAGGATTGCCCTAGCTGACTTGGATCGTTGTTGCAAGTATCGTGGACTGCCGAAGCAAGTCCTGTTGGAGTTCTTTGCTAACTCATTAGAGGTTAGCAAACAAAGACCTTTTAAAGTGGAAGTGGATGATGTCATTATGGGGGGACGCCCCCGAAGTTCGCGCCTTTGCTGGTAGAAAGTCTGGAGAGCGCGTGTGTGCCCTTACGTCATCAGAAACATGGCAGATCCGTAGCGTCAAGCCAGCCCGGGGACACCAGGACCAAGAGGCAGGGAGAAGCCGCGGCTGCATCTGTCCGTCAGAGCTGAAGGGAGTCACTCCCAAGGTAGAGAGGGTGGAGCGAGGGGCGAGAAGAGGCACGAATGCAACAGGAGCATAAGAACATAAGAAATTGCCATGCTGGGTCAGACCAAGGGTCCATCAAGCCCAGCATCCTGTTTCCAACAGAGGCCAAACCAGGCCACAAGAACCTGACAATTACCCAAACACTAATAGGATCCCATGCTACTGTTGCAATTAATAGCAGTGGCTATTCCCTAAGTAAACTTGATTAATAGCCGTTAATGGACTTCTCCTCCAAGAACTTATCCAAACCTTTCTTGAACTCAGCAGCACTAGCTGCACTAACTGCACTAAACACATCCTCTGGCAACAAATTCCAGAGCTTTATTGTGCGTTGAGTGAAAAATCTCAGATTAGTCTTAAATGTGCTACTTGCTAACTTCATGAAATGCCCCCTAGTCCTTCTATTATTTGAAAGTGTAAATAACCGAGTCACATCTACTCGTTCAAGACCTTTCATGATCTTAAAGATCTCTATCATATCCCCCTCAGCCGTCTCTTCTCCAAGCTGAACAGCCCTAACCTCTTCAGCCTTTCCTCATAGGGGAGCTGTTCCATCCTCTTTATCATTTTGGTTGCCCTTCTCTGTACCTTCTCCATCGCAACTATATCTTTTTTGAGATGTGGCGATCAGAACTGTACACAGTATTCAAGGTGCGGTCTCACCATGGAGCGATAAAGAGGCATTATTACATTTTCTGTTTTATTAACCATTCCCTTCCTAATAATTCCTAACATTCTGTTTGCTTTTTTAACTGCTGCAGCACACTGAGCTGACGATTTTAAAGTATTATCCACTATGCTGCCTAGATCTTTCCCCTGGGTGGTAGCTCCTAATATGGAACCTAACATCATGTAACTATAGCAAGGGTTGTTTTTTTTCCCTATATGCAACACCTTGCACTTATCCACATTAAATTTTATCAGCCATTTGGATGCCCAATCTTCCAGTCTTGCAAGGTCCTCCTGTAATGTATCACAGTCCGCTTGTGATTTATCTACTCTGAATAATTTTGTATCATCCGCAAATTTAATAACCTCATTCATCGTATTCCTTTCCAAATCATTTATATATATATTGAAAAGCCCCGGTCCAAGTACAGATCCCTGAGGCACTCCACAGTTTACCCTTTTCTTTTTTTTTTTCAATTTAAATTTTTATTAAGTTTTCAAACATATAGAATACCCAGTTACAATAAGCATGGCAATCAACAACAGACTAAGCAATAGAAACAATGTGCACAACCAATCTCGGATACAGAGAACACCTGGGTAAGCATAAAATAATACCTCAAGTTCCCCCCCCCCCTTCCCCACCATGAGCCCCAACAAGAACATTGGATTCAGGATTGGCCGAAATAGGTAAAGACCTTGACAGGAGTTATAACAGTAGTAGAATAACTAATTTGAATTTGGAAGGACAAGGAATAACCAGTTCGAGATAAAGATCATTGCTCCGCTTGCGCTTTTTCCCATTGTAAATAAGGAGACCATGTATCTTTAAATTTATGCATAGAGTTATGTAACTCCGCTGTGATGGCTGCCATCTTACTGTAAGAACGTAATTTATGCTGTATAATGGCCAAGGACGGTGTCACGTCTTGTTTCCAATAGCTGGCTATAGATAATCGAGTAGCAATAAGAACTTGCTGACAAAAGGCCATGTGTGGTTTTTTCAGAGGAGTGTGTGGGAGTGAGAGCAACATAAATCCCGGGTCCAATAGGCCCCAAATGTCCAGGATGCCCTCCAGCCATTGCGCTACCTGTCGCCATAAAGGCGATATCCTAGCACAAGACCACCAAATATGAAAAAAAGTACCTGTCTGACCACAACCCCTCCAGCATTGGTCACTAATATGAGGATACCGTTTATGTAAAGTGCTTGGGGTAAGATGCCATTGGGTGATAAGCTTATAACAATTTTCCTGTAGGGTAGCCGATACTGAACATTTGCGAGCGGAGGTAAAAATTTGCGTCCAAGAATCGAGACTAATGGTAAATCCCAGGTCAGTTTCCCATTGTGACATATAAGGGAATAGTTGAGTGGTAGGGCCTAGTAGTAAATTGTATAGTTTAGATATCATCCCTCTAGTTTTATCTATATGCTCACAAAAATGTTCAAAAAGGGTCTTGCCTAGCGCCAAGTCCTTGGTTACATTGGGGGATCTCATAAAGTGAAGGATCTGACTGCCCGCCAAGAAATCTTGCTATGGAAGGGAATACCTAGCTTGTAGGTCTGTCCAGGTCATAAGGGTGCCTCCACTAAGCAAGTTCTCCATCTTAATAATGCCTTGGCGATGCCAATTCTGAAAGGCTTTATTACTCTGTCCCGCAGGGAAAAGAGAATTATAATAGAGACGGGTGGAATAAAAATACTTCCTGTCGCCTATGAGTTGTCATTTCCACTTATTCCATACTTTAATAGTGGTGGCCAAAGCTAAAGGCATCGGTCGTATAGGCGGCCAAGTTTCACGAGGCTGCCAAAAAAGAATCCTAAGAGGGCAACCACCCAACAAATGTTCTTCAAAATGAACCCATTGCTTTATGTACGCCCTTCTATAGGTATCAATAACTGCAGTAAGCTGCGCAGCTACATAGTATTGCTCTATATTCGGAACCCCTAGTCCACCCCGCAACAATGGTTGTTGTAGTATCCGCCTAGCCACCCTAGGGGGCCGCCTCCTCCAAATGAAATCAAACAGAATCTTCTGCCAGGACTTCAAAATAGCACTACTAATAAAGATAGGTAGTGTGTTGAACAGATATAAGAATTTCGGGAGAATATTCATTTTAACTATTGCGACACGGCCTACCCAGGAGAAAAAATCTCTATCCCATTTCTGTATATCAGTTTTCACTTTATCCACTAGCGGTTTATAATTAAGAAGAAACAATTGCTCAATATCAGGACCAATTTGTACCCCAAGGTATTTAATTGAACGGGATGCCACTTTGAAAGGATAAATTTGTTTTATGGCCGAAAGGACCACTGGGTTAATTTTGAAACCGGAGACTGCGCTAAAAGCCTTGATCTCGTCCGTAACCCCTTTGAGAGAGACCAAAGGATTAGTTAGTGTCAAGATTATGTCATCTGCAAATAATGACATTTTCAAACTACTATGACCTACCGTGACCCCTTCTATCTGAGTGGACGCCCGGATACATGTAGTAAAAGGTTCGAGGAAAAGAGCAAATAATAGGGGCGATAGCGGGCATCCCTGCCTCGTTCCTCTCTGCACAGGGAAGAGGTCACCATAACGCCCGTTTACTTTTATTCTAGCCCCAGGATTACAATATAAACATCGTATCCATCCCAAAAAGCATTCCCCAAATCCCATTTTAACTAAGGTAGCAAATAAAAAATCCCAATGTACGAGATCAAAAGCCTTTTCGGCATCAACTGCTAGCAAAACTAAAGGTGTTCGCTCCTGCCTAGCCCACCATAAAATATCAATCACTTTACGTACATTATCAGCAGCTGTCCTTTGAGGTATAAACCCTACTTGATCTTTATGTACTAATTTTGCAAGAATAACATTTAAGCGGTTCGCCAACACCTTAGCAAATAATTTAAGATCAATGTTCAAGAGAGATATGGGTCGGTAGGATCCGCACTGGGTAGGGTCCCTTCCTGGCTTGGCGATGACTGTGATTCCCGCAACGTTGGAATGAAGAGGCAGAGGAGCTTCGTACGAAAGGCTATTAAAGAAATCCATAAGCGGATCCAGTAGCTGCTCCTGACATTGTTTATAGTAGACTCCTGTGAAGCCATCAAGGCCTGGTGATTTCCCTGGTTTCAGATCTTTAATTGCAGTCTGAATTTCTATCATTGCTATCAGTGCATCCAAAAAGGACCGGTCATCGTCTGTCAAGACAGGGAGCGCAATAGGGAGTAAGTAACGGTGGATAGCCTCCTGTGTGATGTCGGATGCTTGACGATATAGCGTTGAGTAGAAGTGTGTAAAACATCTTCGGATGTCGTTGTTGGTGGATTGGACGTTGCCCTACTGATCCTTAATTTTAGCGATGTTATTAGTAGCTGACGACGCTGCTTGAGTTTTTCTAGCAAGTAACCGTCCTGCTTTATTATTGCCCTCGAAATGCTTTGCTTAAGTCTGTCCAGATCGTGTGCTATTTGTGTAGCTTCCAGTAGGTGTAGTTCAGAGCGAGCAGCTTGAATACGTCTAAGGAGTGATGGATTCAAAGTACTGGCGTGTTGGTGTGATAAAGAATTAATCTCATGGAGTAGATCAGAGAGTTTATGGTCCCGTTGTTTTTTTAAAGCCGCAGCCAAGGCGATGAAACGCCCCCGAATAACCAATTTGGAGCATTCCCAAATAGAGCTAGCGCGCGGTACCGACCCCTGTTTTACAGCGCAATAGTTCCTCAGGGCCTCCTGTATTGTAGTAAGGTGATCTTTAGACTTTAAAAGATCCTCTCTAAGGCACCAGAAACGTATACTAGAGTCAGAGTCCGAAATGTCCAGCACAGCCCAGACTGGAGCGTGGTCAGACCACGTGATGGTACCAATATCAACTTCGACTACCAAATTTTGCAGTTGTTTATCAATTAAGAAGTAATCTAGTCTAGAGTACATATTGTGTGGTGTGGAGTAGAAGGTATACGTTCGTTCAGTAGGATGGCGTTGCCTCCAAACATCAACAAGACTCCAGTCGTGCATCAAGTGAGACAGTTGAGAAGATGCTTTCCAGCCCCCTGAGGAGCAGTTTACCCTTTTCTACTGAGAAAATTGCTCATTTAATCCTACTCTCTGTTTCCTGTCTTTTAGCCAGTTTGTAATCCATGAAAGGACATCACCTCCTATCCCATGACTTTTTAGTTTTCGTTGAAGCCTCTCATGAGGGACTTTGTCAAACGCCTTCTGAAAATCCAAATACACTACATCTACTGGTTCACCTTTATCCACATGTTTATTAACCCCTTCAAAAAAATGAAGCAGGTTTGTTAGGCAAGACTTCCCTTGGGTAAATCCATGTTGACTGTGTTCCATTAAACCATGTCTTTCTATATGCTCTACGATTTTGATCTTGAGAATAGTTTCCACTATTTTTCCTGGCACTGAAGTCACGCTCACTGGTCTATAGTTTACTGGATCGCCCCTGGAGCCTTTTATAAATATTGGGGTTACATTGGCCACCCTCCAGTCTTCAGGTAAAATGGATGATTTTAATGAAAGGTTACAAATTGTAACTAATAGATCAGAAATTTCATTTTTTAGTTCCTTCAGTACCCTAGGATGCATACCATCCGGTCCAGGTGATTTGTTACTCTTTAGTTTGTCAATCTGGCCTACTGCATCTTCCAGGTTCACAGTGATTTTGTTCAGTTCGTCTGACTCATCACCCCTGAAAACCATCTCCGGAACTGGTATCTCCCATGAAGTTAGCAAGTAGCACATTTAAGACTAATCCGAGAAAATTCTTTTTCACTCAATGCACAGTTAAGCTCTGGAATTTGTTGCCAGAGGATGTGGTTAGTACAGTTATTGTAGCTGGGTTCAAAAAAGATTTGGATAAGTTCTTGGAAGAGAAGACCATTAACTAGAGATGTGAATAGGAACTGGAATCTGATCGGTTCCTGTTCCGATTCAAATGTTAAAATTTTTATCGTCTGGCCTGACTGGGTTTTTGTTTATCGGCTGCGCTTGATCCGATAAACAAAAAACCCACACTGACACTTAAAAACCGACCCCTTAGCTTCCCCCCACCCTCCCGACCTCCCCCCCCCCAAAATGTTTTAAAATTACCTGGTGGTCCAGTGGGGGCGCAGGGAGCGATCTCCCGCTCTCAGGCCATCGACTGCGCTAATAAAAATGGCGTTGATGGCCCTTTGCCCTTACCATGTGACAGGGTATCCGTGCCATTGAGCACTAAAGCCCTTCCAGCATCAGAAGACATTTTTACTACCCAAAACTGTGCCTAAAGCTGATCTAAACCAGTGTGATAAGCCATCAATTTATGACCAGGAAAATCCACATACACTATATCAGTTAATTCACTTTTAAATGCATGTTTATTTATACCATCAAAAACAAATCTAGTAAATTGGTAAGGCAAAACTTCCCTTTCCAAATACATGTTGACTTTCGCCTATTAAACTATGTCTATCTATATGGTCAGTAATTTTGATTTTAAGACTAGATTCTATTATGTTTATTATTATTATATGTTTATTATTATTATTATTTGCATTTTACTGTTCCATGTAAACCGGATTGATTTGTATTTCCTTCAAGAACTTCGGTATATAAAAATTCTAAATAAATAAATAAATAAATATCAATATTTTATGATTGTAATATTTGGAAGCTGCCGAGAACATTGGATTGTGTGGCCTAAGAGTTCATTAAATAAATGTTATCATTTTGCCTGGCACTTATATCAGGATGACTGGTCTACAGTTTCCCAGATTACCCTGGAGCCCATTTTATAAATTGGTCACATTGGTCACCCTCCAATCTTCAGGTATGGTGGCTGTTTTAAATGATAGGTTCAAATCTTTAGAAATAGGTGTACAATTTCATGTTTGAGTTCCTTCATTCCTTCCTCTAGGGTGAATATCATCCATTCTCAGTGATTAGTTATTCTTTACCAATCTGATTTATTACATCCTCCAGTTTCACAATATTTTGTTCAGTTGCTCAGAGTCATCACCCTGAAAAATTGTTTCTGGAGTGGGTATGATCCCAATATATTCTTCAGTAAAGACAGAAACAAATGATTAATTTAATTTAGCTTTTCTGCAATATCTATGCCATCCCTCAGCATCTCTTTTACTGCTCATTCATCTAGCAGCACATTGACATGCTCACAGGCTTTTTGCCTTGGATGTACTTGAAAAAGGATTTATTACTTGTTTTACCTCCCTGGCAAGTTTCTTTTCAAATTCTCTGTTATCTCCCTTAATTACTTTTATTTTTCACCTACTTGCCAGTGCTTATTCTCTTCTCTATTTTTCTCATTTAGGTTTGCTTTCCATTTTTTGAAAGAAGCCCATTGGCTTTAATTGCTATTACTTATAAGCCACTGTTATTAAATCACTCCAGCAATCATTTACAGTTCCATTTATCTTTTTTTAAGTTCAATCATATTTATTCTTATATCAACAAAACAAAATAGTAAATGGCAACAAATGCATATGAATACAGCAAGCTTGGAGAATTCATCTAGTAAGTACATCAAAGGAAGAAAAAAGTAGGAAAGATAAAATATGTCATATACATAAATACAGTGGCATGGAGAGCAAAAGAATATTATCAATCAGTGATTAACAAGACATCACTGTACAGAATTCCAAAATTTTGATATGCGAGAGCTCAATATTTTTCAACAGCTCCAGTCTCATATTTATGTCTTAGGAATATTGTATTCCATCAAAATAAAACAATTTAATAAAGAACAATATTTCCAACACCCCAATACACATTGACACACAATGTTCAATAGCACACTGTCAGTGAAGGAAATATATTGAAAAGGACAGTGGCCTTCAAAATAACAATAGAGTAGGAAATGATACGGGGAATGATAAGGGGAATGGAACAGCTCCCCTATGAGGAAAGACTAAAGAGATTAGGACTTTTCAGCTTGGAGAAGAGACGGCAGAAGGGGGATATGATAGAGATGTTTAAAATCATGAGAGGTCTAGAACGGGTAGATGTGAATCGGTTATTTACTCTTTCGGATAGTAGAAAGACTAGGGGGCACTCCATGAAGTTAGCATGGGGCACATTTAAAACTAATCGGAGAAAGTTCTTTTTTACTCAACGCACAATTAAACTCTGGAATTTGTTGCCAGAGGATGTGGTTAGTGCAGTTAGTATAGCTGTGTTTAAAAAAGGATTGGATAAGTTCTTGGAGGAGAAATCCATTACCTGCTATTAAGTTCACTTAGAGAATAGCCACTGCCATTAGCAATGGTAACATGGAATAGACTTAGTTTTGGGGTACTTGCCAGGTTCTTATGGCCTGGATTGGCCACTATTGGAAACAGGATGCTGGGCTTGATGGACCCTTGGTCTGACCCAGTATGGCATTTTCTTATGTTCTTAAAGTGGAAAATGAAAGTCAAAAATTGAGGAAATAAGTCGATAACTTTTGAGAAAAGTTTGAATATTATTCCACCGCTCTGTGTTGAAGAGTCCTTCCCTCTATTAAAGTTATTAAAATAGTTCAGTCACTAAGCAGCTATAGAACCTTATGATGTTACACAGGTGACAGTTATAATGTCTTCCTTCCTGTTGGGTCTCCCAAAGAAAAGAGAATGGAGGCCCGAAACCCACCCAACAAGTTCTCCGAGGTCAAGAGGGGAGGAAAGGATAAAATCAAGGAAGAAATCCCTAGAAAGGTTTAAAAAATTGTAACGATGTTTATTTTTAAGATACTATGCAGAATCAATGTTTGATATATAATAATAATATTTGATATGTAGTAACAATGCCTTACTTATACAACAAAGTTAAACAAGAAATAATAAATATAATCTTTACTATGTTTTACTTTCTTTCAGGCTAGAGCTATCTCTTCAAAATTCTATCTTGACATCAACATTCTACATTCCACAGTAGAATATCAGATAAGTATTACTTTACTTTACTTTACTATTGATGCTGGGAGACGCAACCAGGATGTGTGTTTGGCCAGGCAGGTAGAAACCTTCCCAGCCCCAAAATAAGTATGAGTGACAATATTAAAACTGGAAATAAACAGGCCGCAGCTTTATTTAACATAACAACATTGTTAGGATTTGTAGGTATGTGGGTCCTGGACTGAGGTGAGAGATGGTACCGCTCACAGGGATGAGCCCTGTGAGCCTCACCGTCGGGAGGCAAGGTCTCAGCAGAAGTCAGACACAGCTGTGGAATAGATTCTTTATTAGAGAGAGAGAGAGGAACTGCCCAAGGAGCGGTGAGTGCAGGAGAAAGGCACTGAGTCTGTGTGGTGGGGGATACCCAGAGGGGATACCTCAGTAGTAGAGATCCGGGCAATGGTCAGCAGAGCGGGGTACACCGATGGGGTTGCTCTGTAGTGATGATTCAGTAGTGGCCTGCAGCGCAGGGTACATCAAAGGGGTTCCTCACTTAGATATGGTACGGTAGTGGCTCGCAGCACGGAGTCACCGGTGAGGGTTTCCCAGTAGAGAAGGTGCAGTAGAGGTCCACAGTGCTTGGTACACTGACGAGGTCTCCTATTAGAGATGGTATGGTAGTGGCCCACATCGCAGGGTACACCGGAGAGGATTCCACAATAGAGATTGTATAGTAGAAGTCCGTAGAGTCAAGGTACTCACAGTGACGTATGGTCTAGCAGAAGCCCTGGGCAAAGGGGAAAGGCAGCAGTACAAGGCAAGAAGGCCCTCCGAGGAGTGGATAGCCAGAGATGAAGAAGGGCCCCCGAGGAGCGGGTACCCAGAGTGTCTCATGCCAAATGTGCAGGAACTGGAATGGGAGGTCCATAGTGAGCAAAGCGGATTCAGCAATGAGGGAACTCGTTGCCAAGTTGTCAGTAGGCAGGGTCAGCCGGCTTAAGTATCGTGGAGTGAAGATGTCATCCGGAGGGGATGCCCCCGAGGATCCCGCCATGACATGCTTAAGACTGGCCCGTGCATGCGCACGCATGCCTAAGTAATCCTGAAGGCAAGATGGCGGTCGGCAGTGCCCATGCCATCCAGAGGACGCCAGGTCGGCAGTAGCTGGCGGAGGCCGCCACTCTTCTCAACAATGTCAATGCAGCAAAGAAAGAGGTGAGCATTAATAGTCGCAGCTTTCTGTGACCGATGGGCGTAACAGTACCCCCCCTTCTTAGGGCCCCTCCCCGGGAGTTTTGGCTTCCTTGGGTGAGAAGTATGGAACTGTTTGATCAGTTCCTTGTCGAGGATATTGGCTGCAGACTCCAAACTATTCTCTTCAGGGCCAAATCCTTCCCACGAGATGAGATATTCCCAGCACCTTCCGTGCTTCTTCACATCCAAGATGTCCTCAACCTGATATGTTATATATCTTCAGCAGTTAGAGTTTGGGGTTCAGGTGGTTTCTTTGAAAATTCAGACAGGATGAGTGGTTTAAAGAGCGAGATGTGAAAGGCTTTGTGGATCTTAAGTGAAGTGGATAACCGAATGCTGTAAATAACTGGACCCAGTTGGCAAAGTACTGCAAAAGGCCCGATGTACCTGGAAGTAAAGCGAGCTAAGGGCAGTTTCAAGCGGATGAAGTGGGTGCTGATCCACACTTTGTGTCCGGGGTTCAACTGAGGAGCTGCCTGATGATGGGCATCGTAGAACTTCTTTGCCCTTTGACCAACTTGCAGTAGAAGTTGTTTGGTGTGTTCCCAGAGTTGGTGTAACTCTTGCGCAGAGGTCTGTGCTGCTGGAGATGACAGAGGCAGAGGTGCTGGAAGAGGAGGCAGAGGCTGACATCTGTAAACAATCTGGAAGGGCGATAATCCAGTAGAAGCAGACTGGTGGGAGTTTAAGGCAAACTCGGCCCAGGGTAGTAGATCAGACCAGTCACTCTGTCTAGAGTTTACATATGTCCAGAGAAACTGCTTTAAGGTACGGTTCGTCCTCTCTGTCCATTATCCTGCGGATGGTAGGCTGATGTGAGGTCCAGGGATATGTCAAATTTCTTGCATAATGATCTCCAGAATTTCGCCGTAAATTGCACCCCTCGATCAGAGAGTATGTATCTTGGGAGTCCATGGAGGTGAAAGACGTGGAAAATGAATAATTTTGCTAATTCAGGAGCCAAAGGTAGACCAAGTAATGCCACGAAGTGAGCCATCTTCGAAAAGCAGTCCACGGTGACCCAGATGGTGTTGTTAGGAACAGAATAAAGAGTAGCCGAAAGTCCTTCAAAATACTTCTTTATTGTTTGCCCGACTCTAGGCCTGAGTTTCACCCACCAAAGGGCTGCTTCAGGGCCTATATAAAAAATAAATAATAATAGGAGTATTTAATCAATTCTATGACTACAAAATATAGTTGATTAAAATTAATTAAAATAAATTAACATGAATAAAACAGACGCAAGAAAGAATATTAAAACATTCAAATTATTCGATAAATAATTAAAAAGTACAGTGAAAGACAATAAAATTCAAAGGCTCTAATAAAACATTCAAATAATACAAAAATAAATAATTAAAAAATTGTTGAATGGAGTACAGTGGAAGGCAAAAAATAGGAGGAGGAACTAAGAGTAAAGATTAGGACACAAAAAACCTAAAGCATTCTTGGTGGTTCTTCATATATTATTAAATACTAAAATTCAATATTGAGAGGTCATACCTGAATAAGCCCTGAAATATCACGTTCTTAGGTAAGCTCAATTGGTTGGAATATATCACAGGCTAAATATAAAAACAACTATTAGTATAAAATTGATAATAAAATAGGTGTTAGAAAATGTTGTAGGTGATAATTACCTCACTTATATATTGTCAATGGGCTTACAGGTTTGCCCTGTCCATTGATTCACGCAGGTATTGTATATCCATCCAACAATCGGGGGTTCCCTCGATTGTGGTATAGAGCAGCTTCAAAATTCAACTAGAAGAGTATGTATGGAACCCAGATTAAATAAACAGTATCATTAATAAGCATTGCCCTTAGTTTAATTAAAAATGTAAATATATTATGGTAGTTCGCTGAAAAGATTTTTTTAACTGTCAAAAAGCAGCGGTACCGCTTATTTTGAGATTTTGTAATTGAATTAAAAAATTCCTCAGATATAATGATAATAAACAACTCCTCTTGTTCCAAATGTGTGGAAAAGTGATATTTCTTATTACATTCCAAGTGCAAAGTGACCACTGGGTGAAGGTTTGTTATCTTCTATTAGTGATAGATATCTCACAATCCTAACATGTCTAAATGCCAAAAGATGCTCGTGCTAACAAAAATAAATCAAAAACAATGGAAGTGATAATCGTATATAGGTGATATATTTCATTTACCTGACAAGTGTACTGAATGCAATAAATAAAAAATAAAAAATAAAAAAATAAATACAAAATATAAAAATAAAAAATAAAAATGTGGGCAAGTCCTTATATCAGTGACTTTCCAAAAATAATATGAAGATAGCATTATCAGAGTGATTGTTATACCAAAAAGTTAGAACGGCAGTGCAAATCGACTTCAAGCAAAAGCTGGTACCATTACATATTTATCTTAAAAAACCCGCAAGCAATTGCTCATATCTCTTGTTTCTGTTCCACTGTCAAAAGTTACTGCAAAACCGGCATTATTAGAGTAAGTGCTGTGCCTAAAAATAACGTAAAGCAAACGATGGGTGCAACAATAATATTAACTCAAATGGATCAACTTGTAATCTTTACAATCTGATACCTTTACGAAAAAAATTCTCACTTTGCATTGCGTGTCATAGTAAAATACCGCAAACAATCGCTTGTATTGGCTAAGTCGGCTAAGAATTATGCTGAAATGGAATTAACGTTGTGGATGTTATGCCGGTGAATAAAATTGATAATGCTAAGCAACAGTGGATATAACAACAGACCCACTTAGATTACTTACGATGTGTCTAGACTTCACAAAATTCCAAAAATAATACAAAGGATAACGTTATCAGAGTTAATGTTAAAGCGGCAGTGCAAATCGACTTCAAGCAAATTCTGGTCCCATTACATATATATCTTAAAAAACCGTAGACAAGTGCTTTTATCGGCTGTTTCTGTTACACTGTCAAAAGTTAGTGCAGAACCGGCATTATTGAAGTAAGTGCTGTGCCTAAAAATAAACAACGGGTGCAACAATAATATTGACTCAAACGGACCAACTTATGATACTTACAATCCGTCAACTTTAGAAAAAAATTCTCACTTTGCATTGCATATCATAATAAAATGCCACAAACGATCACTTATATCGACTATGTCTAACAAAAATTATGCTGAAACGGCATAAACCTTGTGAATGTTGTGCCGGTGAATAAAATCGATACTGCTAAGCAACAGTGGATGTAACAACAATTTTAACTCAAACAGACCCACTTAGATTACTTACGATGCGTCTGGCATTCACAAAATTCAACTAAAAGGAGATACAGCAAAACAGAGTGTCTTTTATCCTAAAGTTTGGCGCCAAAACAAATGTCAATCAGCTTGGAAGGGGTGGGGAAAGACGCCGATCTCCAAGAGGGCTGTATTATTGTCATAAAGAAGCAACTAAGCAGATAAATAAGAAATTACACTAGTGAAAAGACAATTTAGAATAAAATAAAAATAAAACAAAGTTTTTATTAAAAATTGGGGAAATGTCAATCAACTCATGGGGGCGGAGTTTCGCTAAATGAAACTGTCAATCATCTACATATCTTTCCTCATAGATAAATCTAGTGTCGCATATTCTTCCATTTAAATAAATATAATTCCAAACGATCTTAATATCTAAAAACACATGGAAAGGTGATTTCTTTAACTGAAAATATAGCTAACTAAAAACAATATATAGGCGGTATCAATCTGATAATAAGAACCGGAAACACCCTTTTTCGTTAAATCTATTTGTCATCCTGCTCAAAAATCATCATAAAAATCCAAGACTCAATTGCAATTGTATTCATAAAAATTATAGTACATAAAAATATTAAAAATATTAATCAATAAATAAGTTGAAAAATCTAAAACACCTAGGGGTAGATTTTTTAAAAAAGCACGTTCGCGTACTTTTGTTTGCGCAGCAGGTGCAAACAAAAGTACGCTGGATTTTATAAGATACGCGAGTAGCCGCGCGTATCCTCTAAAATCCTGAATCGGCACGCGCAAGGCTGCCGATTTTGGGCAGCCGGCGCGCGCCGAGCCGCGCAGCCTGCCTCCGTTCCGTCCGAGGCTGCTCCGAAATCGGAGCGGCCTCGGAGGGAACTCTCTTTCGCTCTCCCCTCACCTTCCCCTCCCTTCCTCTACCTAACCCAACCTCCGGCCCTATCTAAACCCCCCACCCCCTACCTTTATCCATGGATTTATGCCTCCAGGAGTGAGACGTAAATCCACGCGCGCCAGCGGGCTGCTGGCGCGCCGAGACCCGACCCGGGGGCGGTTCCAGAGGGTGCGGCCACGCCCCCAGAACGCCCCGACCCAAAACCACGCCCCCGGGCCTGCCCCCGAAACGCCACGTTGTTCGGCCCCGCCCCCAACACGCCCCCGACACGCCCCCGTCCAAAAACCCCGGGACCTACGCACGTCCAGGGGTTCTGTGCGCGCCGGCGGCCTATGGAAAATAGGCGCGCCGGTGAGCAAGGCCCTGCTCGCGTAAATCCAGGCGGATTTACGCGAGCAGGGCTTTTAAAATCCGCCCGCTATTGTCCTGTGATGTACTCCACGGAAAGAGCGACCTTAAACCTAACTTAAAACAATTGCTTAAAATGGAAGCTAACATCCAATTATAGAAAAACAGAATAATCAATATCTAAGTTTAAACCATATGGTGAAATCGTATTGAAATCATAAATCAATTTCTGTTCATGCTGCAAAAGTATTTTATCTAAATCACACAAAACTTATAATCATTAAATTTATGGTTTGCCTCTAGTGAATGATCAACTAGAGGTTTAGACACAATTTTCCTGTTGATGTTACTTTTGTGTTCTATAATCCTTTTCCTGAATTCTCTGTCTTACCAATGTACATCTTGTTACACGGACATATAGCTGCGTAAATGACACCTTTACTCCTACAATTTGTGAATTGTTTTAATGAAAATTTCTTGCTAGTACCTGGAATGTCTACATTGTTGGTCTTTATATTAACATTACATACTGAGCATGCTTTGCACGGTCTATGTCCTGCTGGTCTGATATCTACTACCTGTTTCTATGGTAGAGCAGATGGAGAAACATAATCTTTAATGTTTTTAGACCTTTTATTCGCTATTAATATCTCTTTGTCTTTAAATCCATCTATCAATTGAATCATTGGCCAGTGACGTTTCAGAATTCTGATTATATTGTGTGACATATGTGTATATGTCAACGGACAAGTGATCTTAGAATTTTGTCTCTTAGGGCCTCATTTTCCAAGCACTTTACCGCGTGCAATAAATTCGCAAATTAGTCATTTGGTATTCAGGGGGCGACTATCGAAATATTGTGCACCGTGATAAAAGACTGAAAGAATCATCGTGCAGTGGGAAAACATCTCGTGCGGCGCTAATGTTTTCGCGAATGGCGAAAACATCGCCGCACACGATGTTTCCCCACTGCACGAAAGAAGCCTCATTTGCATTGGTAACGCCCCCTAATGCGTTACCAATGCGATATTGGAAATAAGGCCCTTAGTCTTAGGTTGAAGAAGATCAGATCTTTTTTGTTTAAGTGCTCTATTAAGACCACTTGTTACATACTTCTCTGGATAATCTCTGTTGAGGAATCTCTGTTTCATTTCTGTAGCTCTGAATTTAAATCTCATCATCTGCGCAGAGTCTTCTAAGTCGTAAAAATTGGGAATATGGTAAGTTATTCATTAAAGACCTATTGTGACAACTGTTGAAGTGTAGGAGTTTATTGGAGTCCGTGGGTTTTCTGTAGATGTCCGTGTGAAATCTACCCTCTTTTAAAGAAATTTGAATGTCTAAAAAGGAGATAGAACTTTTGTTGAATTGCATTGTGAATTTAAGATTGAGGTCTAATGTATTGAGCCAATTGTAAAACTCTACCAAATCTTCCTGATTGCCATTCCATAATAAAAATATGTCGTCTATATACCTTTTCCATATAATTATATTCGCAGACCATCTATGTACTGTCAAAAAACTTTCTTCGAATTTCGCTACGTATAAATTTGCTATGGAAGGAGCCATAGCAGAGCCCATTGCAACTCCTTTAATTTGGAGAAAAATATCTTTGTTAAATTTGAAAAAATTGTTTGTTAAAGCTATTTCTGCCAATTCTATAACCAATTGGTTCGGAATGTGTCTGTGTACGTTATGATTCAGAAGTTGTTCAGTAACGATCTCTACAGCTGATTTTTGCGGAATGTTTGTATATAGGGATTCAATGTCCCTATGCCCATGTATTGATTACCGAGGTCTAAATGAGATCACGATCAAAGACCATTACCCCTTGCCATTAATCTCGGAACTGTTTGACAGACTGCAAGGGGCCAAGATATTTTCAAAACTTGATCTGAAGGGAGCCTACACCCTTATTCGCTTATGGAGTGGCGATGAGTGGAAAACGGCCTTCAATACGAGAGACAGCCACTTCGAGTATCTTGTAATGCCGTTCGGGTTGTGCAATGCACCCACCATATTTCAAAATATGATAAATGACATCTTGCGGGACCTGCTGTACAAGAACGTTGTGGTCTACCTGGATGACATATTAATCTTCTCCCAAGATTTGGACACCCACATTGCAGATGTCAAGCAAGTACTCCATCGTCTCCGTGAACACCGACTGTACGCCAGACTTTCCAAGTGTGAATTTCACAAAGACTGTGCCTTTTCTAGGCTACATAGTATCAAAAGTTTTTCAAATGGACCCTCACAAACTTGAAAGTATCAAGAATTGGTCACAACCTACCAGCCTGAAGGCCTTAAGGAGATTCCTGGGGTTTACCAACTATTATAGAAGCTTTATAAAGAACTATTCCTCCTTAACCATACCTTGACAGTGATGACTCGCAAGGGTGCCAACACTTCAAAATGGTCTGCAGAGGCCATTTCTGCGTTCGAGAAATTGAAGACTGTCTTCTCTACAGAACCATGCTTACAGCATCCAGACCCCAACAAGCCTTTCATAGTTGAATTTGATGCTTCAGATGTGGGGGTAGGGGCTTGTTGAGCCAAGCGGGAGACTCAAAAATGTTATGACGCTGTTCATTCTTCTCAAAAAGATTTTCTCCAGCTGAAAAGAACTACGGGATCGGCGACAAGGAGCTCCTGGCTATAAAGCTTGCATCCGAGGAGTGGCAGCCATGGCTCGAAGGCACTCAACATCAAATAACTGTCTTCACGGATCATAAGAACCTTGAGATCTTTACCACACACAACGTTTGAAATACAGAGAGGCCAGGTGGTCTTTATTCTTCAACCGTTTTGATTTTGTGCTTAAGTATCAACCTGGAGATCGAAACACCAGAGCAGATGCGTTGTCTCGCTCGTTTCACTCAGAAGATGTGCCTGATGAACCACAGCACATAATAGATCCGAAGAAGATATCTCTAGCAACCAGACAGTCTGTTCCCGCTAGTGATGCCACCATCTCTCATCCAGCAACTTCTACTGGAGATTCATCTTTAGAAGTGGATTTTGGAACTACCCTAACTCACCACTTCCACTGAATCCTTTAGTGACGTCCACAGCAGCTCCATCCATTGCTGCTGATATCATCAATTTTCTGATATCTGATATCATTCAATTTGCAAGATTCTTCCAAATCTCAAGATTCATCTGTCATCACTGCAGAAGATGAAATAGACATTAAGATCAAAGAGATTCTGGATGTTCGTAACAGAGGCAAGACTTTTGAATACCTTCTGATTTGGGAAGGCTTCAGCCCCAATTTGATCTCTTGGGAGCCTCAGACCAATATCTTGGATAAATAGATGCTTCATCAGTTCCACCTCGGGCATCCTTCCAAACCTAAGCCTGGTACCCGAAGAGGAGATCGCCCTTTGAAGGGGGGTACTGTTGCGTCCATTGCTGCTCGATGCCCTCACTCCGCCCTCTTTACCTCTGTGGCAACTCCCTCTGGGTCTGATGGAAGGCTGGCTGCCATGGCATCTCCATGCCGTCTCCCTCCGGCTCAATGTTGCAGATCCGCCATGTTGCCTGATGACCTAGGCGCACACGCGCGTGCTCTGATTGAAGTACCAGCAAGGGCGTGAACCTCAGGGGCGTCCACCTGAGATGACGTCATCCGCTTCCAATATTTAAAGGTCTCTAATTCTCTATCTAATTGAGTTAGCAAGGGGATTGCTTTGGCTTTACTCCCAAGCTACTCTGCCTCCTCGGACTTACCAGAGATACCCGCTCCTTGGGGGCTTTGCTCTTTTCTTTACTTTCAGATTACAGATAGGAACCGGTACTCGCTCCTCGAGGGCCCATGTTCCTGGACATTCTGAAGATTCTCTACTGCCTGGAAGCTATCGCTGCTACAAACAATTGTGAATTACCATTGCTCTTTCAGAGCTTTCCCTGAAAACAGGTCCTAGCTCCTCGAGGACCTAAACTTTTCCAGCTCCTGAGCTTCATTGAGACCTTATGTGAGTTTTATCATCTTGTTCTGTTCATGAACCTTGTCTACTCTACCTACTCACTTTCTACAGTTTCTCAACAGCTCAGCCATCCTATTCGTGGTTCCAGTGCCTGAGGGACTACAGCCCTACCGGGCATATCAGCTCACTACTGCCACCTCTGGTGGTTTCCAAAAACCTGTTTAATAAAAGAACTGATGTGGGTCTGTCTCCATACTCAAGTTTAGCCGGTGGTCCCTCTCGGGATCTCCTCCTGGGGGCGTGGTCATCTGCCACTGGCCCAGGGATTCACCACTACTATCTCAGATTCATAACAATTTGCTAACTACCAGCATAGCGGAATATATCAGAATTTGAGACACTACAAGATAGCTGACTGCTCCTTCTTAGGAGCCATTTATTCAGATTGCTCCTCCCATCTATGCCCAGCTTTCTTAACAGACTTCTAACAGATTGCTAGCTCCCTAGCAGATTTCCAACAGATCCAGAACACATATACAGAGAAAAAAAGCAAGGGAAAAATGGGGTGGCTTTGAGAAAACCCAAACTACTGAAATTATCCCCCTCCCCAAACAAGGGATACACCCATGAGGGTATGGATTGAGCTGATGGGGAGGTCAGCCCATTGTCAAGTTAATGATGGAAGGCCAGAATTCACCCTCCCTGCCCTCTGCATATATGTTTGTACCTCAATTGCATCAGGTGACATTATTCTAGCAACAGTTAATAGCTTTCACTAACATAAAAGCAAATGGTTGCCACCACTGTACAGTGATATTTTCACTTTCACTTGAACTGCATCAGGTTGACATATCAATCCCATAATGTATATAGTGCTTCTTTGCTTTACATATGACAATGTATTCATCTACAAATAAATTAAGGGGCAGATTTTAAAACCTGCACGCGGGCGCAGATTTGTTCGTGCAACCTGGCGTGAAGAAATCTACGCTCGATTTTATAACATGCGCGCGCAGGTGTGCGCATGTTATAAAATCCAGGGTCGGTGCGTGCAAGGGGGTGCACAATTGTGCAACTTGAGCGCACCGAGCCGTGCAGCCTGCCTCTGTTCCCTCTGAGGCCGCTCCGAAATCGGAGCGGCCTTGGAGGGAACTTTCCTTCCGCCCCCCTGCACCTTCCCCTCCCTTCCCCTACCTAACCCGCCCTCCAGCCCTATCTAAAACTCCCCCATACCTTTATTGAAGAAGTTACGCCTGCCTCTCTGCAGGCGTAGCTTATGCGCGCTGGCCGATGGCCAGCCCGCGATCCCGGGCACAGCGGCCATTTGCCGCTGTGCCTGGAGGCTCAGGCCACGCCCCCCCCCCACGGACTGCCCCAGACCACCCACACCCTGCCCCTTTTTGCAAGCCCTGGGACATACAAGTGTCCCGGGGCTTACGCTCAGCGTGCGCAGGAGCAACTTGGGGCAGCTTTTTGGGGGATACGCACGTATCTTACGCGCATAACCCTTTGAAAATCTGCCCCTAAGTGACAAGCACCCAATGTTTATTATCTAAGACACATTATTTTGATTTTTGCATTTTCTGTTTTTTGGCATATTTACATATTTTCAATCTTATAAATAGCTTTGCAAACTGTTTCAAATACTTAAGTGTTTCTTTCCAAAAAACTATATAACAGTTTTCTAACATTTTGTTTTTTCAGCCTGATAGTTCGAGCATACACTTTTCAAGTTGTAAATATCTCATGAAAGCTTGCCAGTAATTAGCAAGTCTGGTTAACTGGAAGAAGCAGGTATATTGTGAGCCCCTTCAGGCAGCTGATCCCTCTAAAGACACATTTCTAAATGATTTTGCAACTGCATTAACAGCTTTCAAATTACAAAATAATGTGTCCAGAGAATTGGAAGAAATGTCAGTTCCCTTTACACATACTGACTTTATACATGTTTTCCAGATGGAAGATTCGCTAATTCTTTTACTTGGAATCTCAAGTGAAATACAGCGGTGAATTATTGAGAGTGAATAATGCCAAGTACCTGTATTATTCATGGACTACCAAACAGCTTTGCTTGCCATTTCAAATTCAGTAGGAAGGTGATTTTAACACACCACCAGTGTTAATTGGTTCTCTACTTCATAAGCTTGAATTAAGGATATTTTGCCAAGTAATGGTAAAGATGCAGTTGATGGAAAGATAGAATATATATTCATTTTAATAGTCGCAGTATTCTTATCTATTTTACACATTGCCTTTCTTTTAGTTTACCTTTGCAAGTCATATTTTTGTTATTTTTCAGTGCATTATCACAATACAACCTGAAAAATGATATTTATTCAACTTCATAAATCTATCTAAAAGAGGTGCAAATAACTCAAGGTTCCTGATGGAATCATATTCTTATTCACAGCTCATAACCATATGTTTATTATACATGGTGTAATATATTTTAGTGTCTAAAAGGATTTGTGATGAAGCAGATACCCTTATTTGATAATATTTAATATGGTATTGAATAAGTTCCAATCCCAAATATATTTAGTACAGAGTCCAGATAAGGTTTTTGACCTCCCTTTATACCATACAGCTCCATTTATTAATTTATTTGTTTATTTATTTATTTATTTTAATTTATAATCTGTATGATAAACTAAATGCTTTATATAAGATTCACTGTAACACATTATAACACATTAAATTTAAAACAATACAATTATAATAAAGTAATAAAACATTCTACCCCTATTTACACAGCAATTAGAATTAATATGCAATCAGCACATTATTAAAATTCAGAAAGCATCTTAAAACTTACTTGTTTTCTTGGGCTTACTTTGATGCATAGCCACAGGAACATCAAATTAGTTTGATAAAGAAAAGCTGGTGTTTGATGTAACTAAGCAATTTTAGTTTGTTTATTTTTAATCTTTTTTAAATGTTATTTTTTACTTTTAATATGTTATGTTTTCATGATTTGTCTGTCGAGCCAAGTATGAATATATTTATGTTAAACCACATAGAAATGTAGATATGCAGTATACAAATATTTGAAATAATAAATAAATAATGTTTACCAAATATTAATAACAACCAGGGCATTGACGGCGGATATTCCCTGAGAGCTAAAAACCTGATGAAGCAATAATCGATATCTTTACCACTGTACATATGTTCCTTCGTTTATTCTCTGTTACAGTTTAGCCTGTTTATGAACATCCCCAAAACGTTTTCCTGTTAACTTGTTTTAATGTATTTCACCCATGAGGTGATTGTTTAGTTCCATGTAAACCGGTGCGATATGTATTGTATACAGGATCACCGGTATATAAGAAATTAAAAATAAATAAATAAATAAATATTGCCAACAAACTGTGCCCTATCTCCAAACACGTCATAAACACCGCTTCCAAACACTCGAACCCATGGTACACTTCTGAGCTAAAAATAATGAAAAATAAACTCAGACAAAAAGAGAGAATATGGCGTAAGGACCCAACCTCACAGCACTCCTCCAGTTATAAAACTGCCCTCCACTGCTACAGACTCACAACTCTAAAGCACAAACGGGACTTCTACGCTGCCAAAATCCATGATTACAGATTCAACCCCAAAGCGCTATTCTTGTATGTCTCAGGTCTCACTAAATCTATCCCACCCATTATACCTGACTCTGAAGCAGCTGCCAAATGCGAAGAACTTGCTCTCTACTTCCATAGCAAAAAAAACCCTCCTCTCCAGCTAAGTCCTCCTTCAAAGGCTTGTCAACTTGAAGGTGGTAATAGTCTTGTGATAAGCCCAACATAGCATTAATCAATCTATGGAAGAAGACTCTTCCCATTGGAATGACCCTTACTGCAAAGGCCAAACTACTAATCAGGGACTTCATGTGCTTCAGTGTGATTTTTGTACTTCGCTCTGTGGACACTATCAAATTTTCTAATTTGACAAGTATCGCCATGGGTAGACTAGACTCCATGCGCACAGAGTCTAGCACTATGCCACTGAAGGTGATACCACTTGTCATCTGCCAAGGGGCACCAAATGCATATGCAGTATGATGAAAGGTGTTGTATAGGCATGAACAATTTCCTGTTCCCTCTTTTCCCATAAATAGGAAGTTGTCTAAGTATGCACTATGTACTTTGAGTTAGCTGCATCTTCTGTCACCCAAAGCAGGAAGGAGTTAAATGTTTCAAATTATGTGCACGACACCAAGGATTCCATTGACAAACACCTGTCATAGAAATAAGCTCCTTCGAATTGAAAGCCTAAAAGGCAAAACTATCAGGAAGAATGGGCAGCAGCCAAAAGGCTGTCTCTTTATCAGTTTTAGCCATCAAAGCTCCCTGCCCAACCTCTCTGAGTAAAGTCAATGCACTTTCAGGGTGGTATATTGAACTGAGCAGTATTCTACTGAAATATTGTCATTCACAGAGGCACCTTTTGGGAAACACAAATTGGGGCGGATTTTAAAAGGAGCGCGAATAGCCTACTTTTGTTTGCGCTCCAGGCGCAAACAAAAGTACGCTGGATTTTAGTAGATACGCACGGAGCCGCGCGTATCTGCTAAAAACCTGGATCGGCGCGCGCAAGGCTATGGATTTTGTATAGCCGGCGCGCGCCAAGCCGCGCAGCCTACCCCCGTTCCCTCCAAGGCCGCTCCGAAATCGGAGCAGCCTCGGAGGGAACTTTCCTTTGCCCTCCCCTCACCTTCCCCTCCCTTCCCCTACCTAACCCACCCGCCCAGCCCTGTCTAAACCCCCCCTTACCTTTGTCGGGGGATTTACGCCTCCCAGAGGGAGGCGTAAATCCCCGCGTAAATCCCCGCGCGTCAGCGGGCCTCCTGCGCGCCGGGCCGCGACCTGGGGGCGGGTACGGAGGGCGCGGCCACGCCCCCGGACCGCCCCGGGCCGTAGCCACGCCCCCGTACCCGCCCCCAAAACACTGCCGACACGCCCCCGAAACGCCGCGACGACCGGGCCCACCCCCCGACACCCCCCCGACACGCCCCCCTCGGAGAACCCCGGGACTTACGCGAGTCCTGGGGGCTCTGCGCGCGCCGGTAGGCCTATGTAAAATAGGCTTCCCGGCACGCAGGGCCCTGCTCGCCTAAATCCGCCCGGTTTTGGGCGGATTTAGGCGAGCAGGGCTCTGAAAATCCGCCCCATTATGTATTAACTTGTATTTCCCTGCTTCCTTTTTGGCGACTACTGCCAGGGGGGATAGCACTAAAGCATTGAATGGAAGTTTTGAAAAGGGGCACACAATGTACCCTAAACGGAATTTGGCCACTAGTTTTTCTTTATAGGCCTAATGTGCATGGAAGGGGAGTTAGTGATGGACACAGTGCTTCGCTGACCCATATGTGGAATAATAAAACACCGACGTAAACCACTCATTAACATGTTAGCTGCATGTCTCTAACAGAATAAAATCACTTTCATCTCTCACTGATTGTAATTGACCACTACAATTAACTTTCATGGTTCATGCTTAATACAGATGTGGTGGAAAAATCAAGGATTTATTTATTTATTTATTTATTTTAAGTTTTTCTATACCGGCATTCGCGATAAATATCGCATTATGTCGGTTTACAATTAACAAGTGGATAGGGAACAAAAGGCAAAAAATAACATTGATCTTAGTAATAATAATAATAATAATAGTAAAAAACATTAAACAAGAGAAGGCTAAGGAATGCAGTTACAATAAAACAAGGGAGTAATATAACTTGGATCAGAGAAAAGAAGCAGGGGTTTAAATAGAGAGAACATATATGCCAGTCAATGTGCTTATAGCATTGATGAATTGCCCTTATGAGGTAGGGCTATTAATTACCATGACTAAGGTAAAGTCTGTGCGACTAGTTAATAATGGAATTAACTAGTGTTTGTTGTAACAGCAGGGGAGAAAACACAATGTTCTCCACAAAGAAGTGGAAAGATGCAGCAAGACTCCAAATTTAACCAATGTTATCATAACAATATTATAGAATAAAAATTCTAAGATAGAGTAACATATGGAGAAAAACAAACCCAGCTTTTACAGAGAATTCAAATAGGGGTAGATCTTCAAATAGCGCGATTTGGCGTACTTTTGTTGGCGCATCAGGCGCCAACAAAAGTATGCTGGATTTTAGTAGATACGCACGTAGCCCTGCGTATCCGCTAAAATCCTGGATCGGCGCGCGCAAGGCTATCGATTCTGTATAGCCGGCGCGCGCCGAGCCGCGCAGCCTACCCCCATTCCCTCCGAGGCCGCTCCGAAATCGGAGCGGCCTCGGAGGGAACTTTCTTTTGCCCTCCCCTCACCTTCCCCTCCCTTCCCCTACCTAACCCACCCGCCCGGCCCTGTCTAAACCCCCCCTTACCTTTGTCGGGGGATTTACGCCTCCCGGAGGGAGACGTAAATCCCCGCGCGCCAGCGGGCCGCTAGCGCGCCGGGACGCGACCTGGGGGCGGGTACGGAGGGTGTGGCCACGCCCCCGGACCGCCTCGGGCCGTAACCACGCCCCCGGGCCCGCCCCCAAACGCTGCCGACACGCCCCCAAAACGCCGCGCCGACCGGGCCCGCCCCCCGACACGCCCCCCTCGCCAAACCCCGGGACTTACGCGAGTCCCGGGGTCTGCGCGCGCCGGTAGGCCTATTCAACATAGACCTACCGGCGCGCAGGGCCCTGCGCGTCTAAATCCGCCCGGATTTAGGCGGATTTAGGTGAGCAGGGCTCTGAAAATCCGCCCCATAATGTGGTGACTCTTCTTTAAAGCTAAATATAAATACAACTGATATACCTTAGGGTCACAAAACAATGCATCTAGTTTTGTTTTATCAGATTATGTTGGATGGGGTTGAACTCTGAGTGGGGTCCCAAATTTATAATATAAGAAAGTTTGAATACTTTAAGAATAACACCACAGATTTTAGCAGAGCAAGGAGATCTTTTATTCAGCTCTGCTCAATGATAGTTTTATCCTTAGTGCATGAAATTTGATCTCACCACTGTAATAGAGGCTTTATTTATGTTGCAGTTGAAGTATTGTAATGTTTTGTATACCAGATTACCATAGAAGTGAAATAAGAAGCTGTAATTAGTACCAACCACATGTGTAAAGATTCTGCATGGTTATACGTATAGAGGTTGTAAAGCTGATTGTAAAAGAGTTGCTCTGGTTGCCAGTCCAATTCTTGACTCAATTTAAAATGTTAATGATGTTTTTTTAAGCAATTAATGGAACAGGTTCTGCTTGTTTAACAGACCATTTGATCCCACTTAGACCTGCCCTTTTTTTAACTTGCTTCATTGTACTTATTTTTAACCTGTTGTACTTTGCTTTGAGTATATTTGATGGATCTGAATAACAAATATATTTTTAAAAATGCATTAATTAATTAATAGCCAGTTGCTTTGGCAGAAGTGTCTTTGTAAATTTTCACTTGGTCATCATTTTTCATTTCCTTTGGCAGCTCCAGAATTCTAAAATTGCTTTGCTTACTCCTATTATTTGTATATTTGATGTATTTTTTCAGTTCTGCATTTGTTTTTTACTTTGCCTTATAGCAGTGTCACAATATTTTCTAACAAGGAAATATTTTCTTCTAAATCATCAATTCTCTCTTGACATAAAGAAATTATATTGTGAGGGAAGGCACTTCTTTTGGGTGATGTTTTATACTCTATAAAAAGATTATAACCAGGTCACAAATGATTTATGAAGAAAAAAGTCTACAATGTTGTAATGTTTGTGTGGCTTATAACTTTTAATAAATGATTTTTGCTTTAAATTCCAGCAAGTACACTAGTGTAACAAATGGGTTAGATCACTTATCTGCAATAACCATTGTAATCTGAAGTTCTGAGTGGTAACAGTGTATTGTTACATTAATCTTTCTAGGCACAGAAAAAAATACATGATCCATTTATGGATTCATGTGTTTCAGTTGCTACAGACAGTGAATCGATTAAGACATCAGTCCTTTAACAGTGCTGACATTATTGATTAAGGTATTATAAATACACTAATGCCTTGCCAATATTATGATTCAAAATTGTTTTAACCTGAATGTTAATCCATGATAGATTTCCAGGCAAGAATAAGAATGAACAGGAAAATAATTATTTTATGTTGGTTTGTCATAATGTTGTTTGGGTTTATTGTTAAGTCATTTCAATATTGTCTATTAGGGATGTGCAATCATTTGAAATGAATGTAAAAAAAGTAATGAATGGTACTCTGTGGGGTAGATTTTAAGACCTGCGCGTGCACATGGACACCGGATTCTATAACATGCACGCGCAGGCGCACGCATGTTATAAAATTGGGGGTCGGCGCACGCAAGGGGGTGCACATTAGTGCCTGTGGTCTTCCCCCGTTCCCTCACAGGCCGCTCAGATTTCGGAGCGGCCTGGGAGGGAACTTCCCAACCTCCTTCACTAACCTCCCTTCCCCTTCCCCTAACCTACCCGCCCCCTAGCCCTAACCTAGAACCCCCCCCCTGACCTTTGTCTTACCTTTTGCACCTGCCTTGGTGCAGGCGCAGGCTGCGTGTGCCGGCAGCCTGCCGGCACTCGATCCCCTGGCACAGCAGCAAATGGCCGCTGTGCCGGGAGCCTCTGACCCCATCCCGCCCCCACCCCACCCCTCCCCACCCCTTTTCCGAAGCCCCGGGACTTACTCGCATCCCGGGGCTTTGCGCACATGGCCAGGCCTTTTCAAAATAGGCCTGGCGCGTGTAGGCTTTTGAAAATCCGGGCCTATTTGTTTCATTTGTGGGTCCACAAAATGAATGGAGGGGTGCCATGAATGAAATAAATATTATTTATCCAATTTGTTTATGTTTATCGTTCATTTCTATGGCTCACTGAAATATATGGCTCTGCTCTGGACAAATAAACAAGTTCAAGAAACTATAGCAAAAAGCGCTTCCTTGTGGGACCTCATCATCTTGTCAGAGCTGAGTCAGGGTTTATTGGCAAGGAAATCACACACAATGAACAGTGAAACATTTTACTAAATTAGCCTACTGCACCTGTCTGAATCAAGTGATTCAGACCCACTCCCATTGCAAGGTCTGAACATATGCAAGAAGCACTGTATTCCAGCTCTCGCTTTGGACAGAGAAGGCTGTGTGCTTAGAAGCTCTCTCAGAGTTTTAAAAAATGCTTTTTTGGGTCTCTGGCACCTGTAAAAATAACAGGATGCTTCTAATCTTCTCTGTGCTACACTGGTCTAACTCACTGTGCCAGTCACTAAAGAAAGATTTGCAATGACATTTGCTGCTGATTTTTCTCTTCACTGGGGGGAAAGTCTAGGTCAGAGATTGTGGGATGGGGTTGCAGCAGTGCTAGTGATATTTTGTCTCTGAATATCTGGGCACAGTGATATGAGACTTGAGTAGTGTGCCGAGACAGAAGTGAAGAATCAGCCAGGCTGCCAGTCTTTTCAGTTACAGGCTAATTTTAAAATGAACACATACGCTCCTATAACACTTATCAGTGTGTGAGCAGAGATATACTGGAATTTTAAGTCATGCACGAACTCACACGCATATGATTTAAAATATGCCTACTGTATGTAAATATGCTTCTAATTTTAAGAGGTTACTCCAGCAAACTTACTTTGCATATCTTCCATAGTCTTTGCTGGCTATAATGCATGTATGTAAATTAATTTTAAAATATGCTTGAGTGAGGGACATTCCCAGTTTTTCCAACTAGTTTACCAGTTTGTCCAGTCAATATTGAGGTCTTCTATACCCTTCTGGCTCTTCATCCTGCACACCCCTCAGTTGACCCAGACTCCTTACCCTGTCTTGTAAGCCCTAAAACATGAAATCCACAGACTTGATCCTCATTAGGAGAAGTAGTAAACGTATGTAGCTACCAATCTGCTGCATGCTGTAGCCTCCAGTTTTAAAATATGGAGTTATGCGTGTAAGTGTTGGCCCCACCCTGGAATGCCCAGGCCCTGCCCCTTTTCTGCCTCCTTAATTTTGGCACATGCATGGGTATATATGCATATAAATCATGGCTTTTTTAAAATCTACATTGCTCATGCATGGCCCACCTGTGCATATAGGTGGGCATTTTTGTGTGAGCAATGCTTTTAAAATCAATCTTTAGGGGTTTCACTTTTTTGTGTGTGTAATTTGTCAGCACTAGTGAACAGCACTGCATGCAATGCAGCACATATATAAAGTACAGTCTGTGTGAGTGACAGACAGTTCTCCAAACCCACAGTAGAGTGTTGCTGTGAGTGGAGTCAAAGTTATGGTACCAATACATAAACAATTCTTTGTAATATCCAAGCCCCCAGTAGGCAGTGCAATAACTTGAACAAATTCTATTAGGGCAGGAAAAGAAAGACAAGGGACTGTTGGCAGGGTTGGGAGCAATAAAAAAGACAGTCCCACACCTAAAGAGAGACTTTTCAAGTCCAGATTGGCAGGATAGGAAGTCAGCTCAAGGTAACAGAAATTGAAATTTGGAGAGGATGTGTCACCACCAGCTGCTCCTCTCTCTGTTGATTTGGAGCAGAGGAAAATCGTGGGAAAGCCATCCAAGACTGGCATTAGCAGGGCAGCAGGGGTGGCAGAAGAACAATGACCAAAACCAGTTTAGTTTAGGTTAGTTTGTTTACTTAATTAATCAACTTTCTAATAAATATAATAAATAAAATCGAAGCAATGTACAATACATATCTTAAAAAAACATAAATACAAAACAAAATAAAAAACACATGTAAACTGTTGTGATGGTAAATAACGACGGTATATAAACATTTTTAAATAAATGATTAAAATAAAATAAATAAACATGCATATGTAACCTTTTTTCATGAACTTGTACTTTTTCCAAGGGCACACAAAATAATTTATCTCTGGGGCTGTCTTCAATTCCAATCTGTCCCCTCTTGCTTGTCCCCAAAGTGTGGGTTCTTTCTGTGGGGGTGAAGGCAAACCTTTTTGACCCAAGCAGTGATGTGAATTCCTCCTATTGTTTATATATCTCTGGTGACCTTTGAGATATAGTGCATAGGGACAGACAGTCTGGACACAGATGTGGGTACTCAAAATAAATTTACTGATTTTGAAATCAATGCCCAATAACTAATCTAACATGTAAGATTTACAGCTGCCTTTGTTTACATGGCTCTCCTGCTTTAGATATGTGTCCTGTCTCTCAGATTCCTGGGATGTGGTTTATCACTTCTTTACTGAGTGCATAAGTTGTCCCAGTGGGCCAGGGAAATCCTATTGGTGGGAAATCCTAGAAAAATCTTACTTGAGTCAAATGTTCAGTCTCTTGCACACAGATCCTGTTGAGAGTCCCCAAATCTTGCACCTTCTTCCCAAAATTCTTATAGATTTGACTTCTCTGAAGGAAAAGTCTGATGTGAGCAAGAAGCCAGCTATCACAGCCTGGCTTCTCTGTGAGGAGGGGTGGACCAAAAACCTCCTCACAACCAAAAAGTTAAAAACCACTTAAAGAAAAAAACTCTCACGTTGGGATGATGCTGTCACTGGTCTTGCTTCTTTTCTGGACTAGAAGGATGGTTCACAGATCTTCATCTCCTTGACCTCTAGATCCAGGGGTCTATCCTTCAAAGGATTTACACCTGTCAGAATCATTAAAACAGCCAAAAATTCTGATGAAGTAGACTCTGTCCTCTAAAGCTTGTGAATTCATAAATAAATTAGTCTATATGGTGCCACTCAACTCCTGCCTTTTTGCTACATTTATTTATTTATTTATTTATTTTCAACTTTTATATACCGATGTTCCTGTATAGGATACATATCGCACCGGTTCACATAGGAACTGAACTGTCGCCAAGGGGTGGGTACAAGGAACATGTAGTACAATTGAATTATAATATAGTATAATAAAAACATAGGGCTATACATATCACTTCAAATAAACTTTTGGTGAACGCAATAATTACGGGAAAACTGGAGTAACTGATGGATATCGGGTAGAGCTAACACAAAATAGCAGGCAAGTTAAAAGGAAAGAAATAATAATGCATTAAGAACGTCTAACTTACAGGTTCATTAAGGGACTAAGTGACTTCTAGCTGCGTGTTGAGCAGCAGCTAGCTTACAGAATTAATGTAGTCTCTGGCTCACGGGGTAGTTAAAAAGCTAGGGGATATCTGGAATGCAAGTTTAGTTAAGAGGGCTCAGAGTCAATAAGCTAGTCTATAGTTGGACACGACCAGGGGGGCCCTCAGTGAGAGATTATCTCTCCGAAAAGGCCTGGCACATCAGATTAACACATCTATCCCTTTGAAGATCTCTTCCAAAAGGATGAGATCTTCACAGGCATGATGTGTACTATAGGGAATCTCCTCTATAACAAAACTTCAAGTCAATGCATTAGGCCCAAACTCAACAAAGCAAACAAAAATAGCTCCTCTCTTCTCAAAGGTTAACTCAAACTGACCATACTACTCCTTAGCCCCCCACAAATGGACAAAGAGACTACCAATCCAGGCAATTTATGAGGAAGTACTGCATAATAATGTTGTCTCTGTCTTTCTAAGCTGGTAAACCAATACAGAGATTTAGGGCCATCTATTGGCAGATCGGGCACACATGCAAAATATAATAGCTACATTATATTATAGTCCACTCTTCTTTAGTTACTGCTGCTGAGGCACTGAAGGAGGTATGTGCATCAAATGATTCTGAGGAGGAATCTTGTACAGAATTCCCTAAATCAGAAATTGAAGAGCTACTAGTTGAAGAAAATTTTAGAGGATTAGTTAGTAGTGTCTATGACTCCACTTCAGTGATGGGGGAAAGAGAGAAAACTGAGGATGGTGAGGAAGAACAGACAGAACAGGTAGAAAGTGTAAATGATCCACCTGGCATTGTTCCTTAGGGGTCTACTCTTTACATCAACTCCTGTGCCAGTATCAGCCCCCAAGGATGTAGCAAAGGGATCAAAAAGGAAATGTCTGTTCTGGAGGCACTTCTCAGTGAAAGAGGACCTGTGTTTGCTCAGGGAATTCCCTGCACAAAGGATAACAGTCAAAGGATGCAAATGGGTCATTTTGCAAATGCTGGTATGCAGTATTGGTGTCAGGGGAGGGTAGCAATGCTAGCATGGGGACCCAATCTGCCATTCCAGGTAAAAGTCAGATGAAAGGGGGTGAAAAGGGAAGACTTTACCCCAAGATGATCTCAGAGACCCATCCAGCAGTCAGGTGGCATGCCAACAGTTCACTGTCATGTGTTTGAAGTAGCAACCCACTATAGAGGAAATGGAGTGGTGTTTCATAGCACTGACCTGGACCATCAAAAGTGTATTGAGGAGCATCATGGAAATGACTGCTCTTGATGACCAGTCTCTGCAGGTAGTGGATAATATGAATTTTAAGCATCTGTAGCACATGTGAGCCCCCAATCACAAAGTCCCATCCTGGACTAAATTTAGTAGGCAGGTCATCCTCAGACTGTACAACCACTGCCATAGTCACATCTAGGTGCAGCTGGCTCAAGACAGAGAGGAGCAGAATGCATTTCACAAGTGATATCTGGACCAGCATGAATGCTTTGCATGTTTACCTCTTCCTGTATGCATACTGGTGGAACCTGACTGAGTCAGGGGTAGGCAGGAACTCTAGCTGGGACAGAGCAGCAGTGTTCAGGTGGGATTTGCTGCATAACCAAATGATATGTAGTCCTCCATACCTTAGTCAATATGCTGTCTGCCATAAGAGAGATGCTGGATGGTTGGCAGCTAGACCAGAGACCGAGGAATCTGTTACTTTTGTGATAGACAATGGTTCAAATAAGGTAGAAGTAATAGAAGAAAGGGCTTTCATGGTATCCATTGATTTGCATACTCCTTGCACATGGCTGTGGTCCAAGGACCAAGGAAATGTATTTCTGAAGGAACTAATAAAGAAGTGCAAGAAAATAACAGGGCATCCCCAACGAAGTGTGAAGGTGAAGCAGCTTCTCCATGAGAAGCAGAAAGAATTCAGGTTGCCTTACAAGCATCTGATTCAAGATATTGGCACCCACTGGAATTTTATCTATATGATCCTGCAGAGGTTAGTGAAGCAACAGACACCCCTTCATGATCTGTCTCTGGAAACAAAGACAGGTATGCAATGTCCCCTTGAACTTAATCGCCTTTCAAAAATGCCACAAAGGCCCTGAGTTCCACAAGCACCACCCTGGGTGGGGTCATCCCTATAGTAAATATTCTGGAGAAAAAAGTTAAAGGGCTTCCTGAGGAAAAGGGTATAGGAACAGAGGTATTACTGTGCACAGACTTCTTGCAGCAGCAGGTGCAATAGAGACTAAAACCTCTTACAGAAATTGATACCTACATGCTTCCTACACTTTGTGATCCACATGTGAAAGGGAGTCTCACATTGGAGTCCCAGAGTCTCATATTCATGAAAGGTATACTGGCACCTAGGAGTGTCAAGGGCAAAGGCACAGTGCAAGTGGGATAATCTGTCAGCCTGCACTTCCTCCCACACCTCAATATGCCAAAGCCAAGCTGTCCACAAAGGGCCATTAATTCTGGCACAGGCCATAGCTAAAGTAGCTGGAAAGACAGGTCCTCAGTTCACCAGAGCAAAGAAGGCCTTAGCACAAATATTTCTTGCACACTATCTTGCAGATATAGATGCAAAAGTGCTGGCATATTGAAGAAACAAGTCTGGAATCTAGCCAGACCTATCCAAAGGTGGCTCAGCAATATCTTTCCTGCTTGTCCACCAGCGTGCCCAGTGAACATGTCTTCTCAATGACAGAGAACATTGCCAGCGTTGATGGATAATCTGCTCTTTTTGAAAATCAATCGGCCTTTCCTCAGGTTTATAGATTTCCTGAGCAAATGGTAAGATGACTGAAAGCACCTTACAGGCCTTACTACCATTCTGCCTAAGTGCCAAGCCCAGGATATACCACTTTAGTGATGTTGCTACTATTGTTCTGCATACCTGCTATGCCACTTATATACTAACTTAGGGGTCTTGCTGCCACATGCCTACCTGCCATGCCCCAGATCTTCTACCTACGGGGTCTTACTGCTATTGCTTTGCCTACTTGCTGGGTACTTTATACCATCTTAGGGGGCATGCTGCCACATATCTATCTACTATGTTCCCTTATACCACCTTAGGGATCCTACTGCTACTGCTTTGCCTGCCTAGTTGCCAGCCCATTATACCACCTTAGGAGTCTTGCTAACACATGCCTACCTGCCAATCCCCAGATATACCACCTTAGGGGTGTTGCTGCTAGCGCTCAGCCTACCTACAAAGCCCCTTATACCATCTGAGGGGTCTTGCTGCCAATGACTTTCCTGCCTTCCATGCTCCTTATATATCACCTTAAGGGTCTTGCTGCCACATGACCACCTTTATGCCTCCTTATACCATCTTAGGCATCCTACTGCTAATGATCTGCATGCATATTTCAAATGCCCATTGCACCACCTTAGGATTCTTGCTAATACATGCCTAACTTCCATACCCCATATATACCAACCTAAGGATCATGCTGCTACTGTTCTGCCACCTGCCATGCCCCTTATACTACCTTAGGGTTATTGTTGCCACATGCTTACCTGCCATGCCCCAGACGTACCACCTTAAGTGTTATGCTTCTACTAGGCCACCTAACTGCTATGCCCCTTAAATCACCTTAGGAGTCTTGCTCCTACTGATTTGCCTATCTTCCACACCCCTTATACAACTTAAGGGTTTTGCTGCCAAATACCTACCTGTCATAGCCCTGCTACCAAATTAGGGGTCTTACTGCTACTACTCTGCCTATCTACCATGCCCCCGATGTACCACTTTTGGGGTATTGCTGGTAATACTCTACCTACCTGCCTTGCCCCTGATATACCACCTTTGGGGGTTATGCTTTTTTTACTTTTATTTACTAATTTTTCTTTAAATACAAGACAACCTGAATGCAGAGCAATGTCAAGAAGAACATGTAATAGAGAAACCCCCGACTCCCCCCAACCCCTCCATCTCCAATAATAACATAACATAACCAAAGATATTCTAAGGAAACCATCAAAATCCAGTACTTATGCCACTAATTCAAATCTTACGAATTCAAAACTAGGCTTCTTCCCTTAGGAACAAAGGATATCAGGTAATCTCTCCATAAACAGATCAAATTTTCTTTGTGTCATATTTTTAACTGATGACTATTTCAACACTTGAAGGTTATGCAGTCCAGGTTTACATTGGGTAGGGTACAAGTAAGTCAAACTGGTACAATCTAACTTGCCAGTATTGTTTGAAGGCCTAAAAAGAAAGATTTCTGTAAGAATAATCTTTGATTCTTTTGTACCATATCCATGTCTTCATCAAATATTACAAATAAGCAAGAAAAAGGATTCTTAGGAATGACACACTGCATCAATTTACTTATATAGCCTAACATTTCTGACCAAAAAGTACTATACATTTCCAAAAACTGTGATAATACGAGCCTTTGTCTTGCTTATATTAATACATATATCTGAGTCTGTTAGTTTAGACTTAATGTTCCAAGTTTGTGGCATGTATATACATTGTATAAATTTGTAATATGTCTCTCTCAAAATTATATTTTTCGATATCTCTTTGATATTGCCTGCATGCTTGCAACTCTGTCATTGTAATGTGAACATCAGCATGTAAGTTCCACTTATCTAATAACAGTGTAATAAACACCACATCATTTTTTATATTCTGCATCGCCTTATTTAAAGCAGCACAAGAGCTTTATGTTGCTTCTGTGTCGAATAAAAATGTTTTAATATCTTTCTTATCATGAAAGTTTGGACTGGTATAGCTTAAAGAACTAATGTAATGTATTGTCCAGTCTGCAAATAAACATAGAAATACATTTTTTTCTAGAGAATATTTATATTGCAGCTCCGGAAAACTTCTATCAGGGTCATTCATCAAAATGCATTAAGGCGTTAACGCCTGCGATAACACCATAACACACACACAATAGTTATGGTAGCACATGGCCTGAATGCAAATTTTTCAAAGGGGCAGGATTAGAGAGGGATTAATGAAAATTAGGGGCATTATGATGCCTTTTAATGCTGGAAATAACTATGCCTTTTTCCTGGCATTAAGCTGTGAAAAATGGAAAACGGTTGTAACACAATTTCTGATAAAGATAGCGTTTCAGGCTTGGGTGGGGGAAGAGAGAGAGAGAAAGAGAGAGAGAGAGAGAGAGAGAGAGAGAGACTCTGGAGTGGCATACATAGTAGTCACCTATTTATACTGCTATAGGAGGGCCAGCTAATAACCTAAGGTGAGGTTTTGGTGGTGATGTAGGGTTGTGGGGCCAGTTTTACATGCAGAGAGAGATGTATGAACAGCACAATAGATCTCAGTGAATATTTGACATAATTTGGAATGAAAAAAGTCACACAAAGATGAGATTTCTACAATGTTCTCTCGCCCTAGCTTGATGGACTCTCTACCAGGGTACTATCAAGCTAGGGCGAGAGAATATTGAAGAAATCTCATCTGTGTGGGACTTTCCTCACTCCAAATGATGTCAAATCCTCATTTAGGTCTACTGTGCTGTTTTACATCTCACTCTGCATATAAAACTGGCCATGAAACCCTACACCACCACCAAAACCTCACCGGAGTTACTAGCTGGCCCTCTTTTATTGATATAAATAGTTCACGACTATGAAGGTCTTATAAAGAGTCTCTCTCTCTCTCTCTTTCATTTTGATGAATCTAGGGGTATATTAGAATCATCCATTATAAATTTATATATTAAACCTTTATCCATCCATTTTTATATAGATTTGTGCTTATCCCTGAAAGGAACTGCGGATTCCCATACATTGACAAATAAGAGATAGAAATACTTGCTTTGTTCAGTTCCTTTTTACACAGCACATATCATACTTCTCTACAAGATAGTACTACCATGTTTTTCCTAATACTGACAGGTAATTCCTTCTGCTTTCCCTGCAAAATATTAGTTAATGGGGTTTTTTTTTTATTCAAATATCTTTCTTGAAAATTTGTACAAGAAAAACAGAAAAGGAAAGAGCTTCCAATACAATTATCATAGTAAAGAGAAACATCATTAACATAACAAATGATTCTCTATAGTACATGAACATTGAGCCTGTAATCAAATAGAAAAGTAAACGGTATGTCTGTGTGAGAAACAAAATAAAAATTAAGGCACTATTAAAGTAATGGTCTACTGATCTCCATATTTTCATCCAGCTGGCAACCCTATAATAGCACATCACTGCTTTTTTTTTTTTTATACAGACATACTGTATTCCACCAAAAGGCAAGATTTAAGCTTTGTAGGCTTCTTCCAATTGAACAAAAGCATTTTAAGTGCAATAGATGGCAGGAAATCTAGCAATTTCATTTGTGGTGGAGGCAGAGAGGGATGAAGTGCCAGAGACTTTAAATACAATAATCTTATATGTTAAACAAGATACATTAAGCATTTATGATATTATATTCCAAACATCATGCCAGAAAACATTTTTTGAAGGATAGTAAAATAAAAGATGAGATAAGGCAGTTTTGGATGCTCCAAAAGACCAGCAGGATGTGTGGAAGAAAGACTAGCCTGGGCATGGCCCATGGAGTCTAAATAGCATGATATGCTAAAAAGAACATGCCTTGAGTTAAGTGAGAGGAAAGAGACGCTCATAATGATTTGATGCACAACAAGGTCTAGGGGAAATCATCATGTGACCATATGTGCTCTAATTCAACACAGCGCTTGTAAGTATTAATCTTAAGGTACTTACATATGTTTGAAGGACTGTGACCTTATGAAGAGAAGGAGCCAAGCAGGGTAATTGTTTGAGGATTCTATGAAGCCAATTTTAAATCTAGATGAGAAGCACATAACAGGATTCCAACTGGGCCCAACATAAATGCTGAGAAGGCGGTATCTGAAACCATTCCCTTACGTGGTCAAAGGATATAAAGCAACCATTTTCAATAAGATGCTTTGGGGACCATAGACCAGCACAATGCCAACAAGACCAATCAATACACTTGTGAGCAATTAAAAATCTAGAATTGAACCATAACAAAGTCATAGCAGATGGTTTCCATGGAATTGCTACATTTATAATAGTTGCTTCTAAAATGCAGAATGCAGAATACATAGCTAAAAAGATTGGGCGATAGCAAAATTAAGTCATCATAGGAAATCCTGGAATAGAACACAGAGGGCCAAGCTGAGCCAATGCCTGTTCCACTGATAACCAAACAGGGCTAGAGCACAAATTCAATGCCTCAGCAAGCCATGCATGGATCTGCTGTAAAATAAATGCCATATGATACCATCTAAAATATGGCAAATTAACTCCAATCTGTTGCCTGGTCAGTTTCAATTTAAACAGTGCAATACATGGGTTTTATTATGCCATTGGAAATGTGAGAGTAAATATCTACCTTATGATAACATTTATGTGGAAAAGGCATAGCAACAAGCTAAGAATAAAGCTGATTTGAGGGGAAAGCATCATTTTAATAGGGGCCAAGTGGCCCCACCAAGAAAGGTGCAATGGAGTCCATTTCTCGATTCTATCCTGAAGGTGGGTGATAATGCAATCCTCCATTCTAGAAATTGTTAAACTAAGAGTGGTATAAAATTGGATACCTAAATATTTCAGACCATTAGGGAGTTAGCAAAATTATGGCACTAGAGATCCAATTCCAGTAGCCCACCCATTGAGAAATATCATTTTTTACTTCATCCAATTGACATGGCATTCAGATATCACTGAGAAGGAGGAAATATGGTGCATAATCTCTGGAACAATGTTAATAGGTTGTCAAACATATATAGAAGGACATATTCATCATAAGCCGACAGTTTATGTTCCACATCATGCATTAATCACCTAGTACCACAGGAGTTTGCCTTAAGGACAACAGAAGTGGCTTAAGAGAAATATTGAACAGATATGGAGAGAATTGGCAGCCTTGTTGGGTTCCTTTCTGAAGGGGAAAGTGTTCAGATAGAATTCCATTAATAGAAAGAAAGGATAGTAGGGCACTGTAGACAAGTTTAGTATGAGATATAAAAGAATCACCACATCCAAATCAATGCAAGACAGCAAATAAGCAATCCTACTCAACATGGTCAAAAGCCTTTTTTGCATCTAAATGTTATGATTTGTGGGTTTGTGGGCCCTTGGCCCGTGATACGAATTGTAGCGAATTGTGAGGAGAAGCCCCACAGGTCTGCACTGTCAGGAGGCAATGTCAGGCACAGCAGGGAACTCTGGGCGAAGCTGTGGAGAGGTCCCGAGGAGCCAGGAGAGTACCCCAGAAGGGAGGCAGGTTGGAGACAATAACTTGGCAGAGACCCCGAAGGGGAAGGTGCCAGACAGGCCATAGAGCAGGGAGCGCAAGACTGGCCATACAGGAGGAACTCCGGAGAGGCAACCCCAAGGGGCGGAGCTGCGCAGCATAGAGGATATTGATGAAATGATGTAGGCCAACCTGAAGCTTAGGGAAGCCCGAGCCAGGCCTCTATGGGTGATGTATGCACAGCCCCAAGGAGCGGAGGAATGCTGGTAGTCTCAGTATAGTACGTAGACATGACTCCGAGGAGCAGGGAGGCATTGTCAGTCACAGTGAAGTACAGGAACACTGCCACAAGGAGCGGGGGAGCTCTGGCAGTTTCTTGAGTAATATGTAGGCATGGGGAGGTTCAGATAGTTTTGTACAGGACACAGGCACAACCCTGAGGTGCGGAAAGCCCTGTTGTAGAACTCACGGATTGGAGAGGTGTTCCAGGGATAGTCCCGAGGAGCAGGGAACCTTGCAGGATAGGACTCAGGAGGCACAGAGCCAGTCCTAGGAGTGGGGTAGGCCAGGAGAGCAAGTCCCTGTAAGTGCATACACTGACTCCCGAGGAGCGGATACCAGACAGAGTCCAAATCCACGAGCCCGATAGTGTAGGCACAGGGACATGAGAGCAGGAGTAGTAGAGACGTACAGAACGTGTTGCCAAGTCACTAGCTGAGGGCAAAGGTGGAGCTTAAATACACAGGTCTGATGACATCATCAAACAGGGATGCCCTCGAGATTCCCGCCAAAAAGGCTTCAAAGGAGGGTCCAGTGGAATGCGCATGTGCTGGAGGGAGAGAGAGAGAGGAGGACCGGGAAAGCAGCGTTCTTACTTACCATCACTCGCTGGCCATGAAGCAGGCTTGCTCACCAACCAGCTGGACCAGATTGCTGTCTCTGACATCGGAGAGGGGCGGACCCGGAAGCGGCTTCAAAATCTGCCCTGCTGCATTAATCCCTTGAGGGAGAGAGAGAGGAGGACCGGGAAACAGTGTTCTTACTTACCATCACTCACTGGCCGTGAAGCAGGCTTGCTCACCGACCAGCTGGACCGGATTGCTGACTCTGACGTCGGAGAAGGGCGGACCCGGAAGCGGCTTAAAAATCTGCCCTGCTGCATTAATCCCTTGAGGGAGAGAGAGAGGAGGACCGGGAAAGCAGTGTTCTTACTTACCATCACTCGCTGGCCGTGAAGCAGGCTTGCTCACCGACCAGCTGGACCGGATTGCTATCTCTGACGTCGGAGAGGGGCGGACCCGGAAGCGGCTTCAAAATCTGCCCTGCTGCGGCGCGCAGCAGAGCCGGCGCGCGCTCAAGGGGCATGCGCAGTCAGCAGGCTTTGCTGGATTCGCTGGAGTCTCCGGATCAAGTAAGACTCTCTTTTTCTCGAATACTCCTCTCTCTGGGTCATCAGTTCTAGATTTGTTATTGGCATAAATAGAGATTAGTTGGGACTTTTTGATTACTGTTTATAAATATGCCTCCCAAACGTAAAGGCAGAGTCAGAGTGTTCCCTACGCTAGCGACTCTGCTTTTCAACAAGAAATCACCAACTATATGCTCTCTCCTATACCAAATGTAAGGGATACCGAAGACTCTGGTGTACCAAGGGGTCAGGGAGGACTCCTTGTGTCTACAGACGAGGCTTCCCTTAGCCCTAATACAGGGCTACCACCAACACACAGGGCTTTAGAATCCACTTTGGGACTATCTGGAAGTGGGAACGCTGATGAAGAGGGAGAGAGAGCCACGCAATTCTCACCTGTGTTTACCACAGGGGGAAATGGGGGCCCCCCATTGGTAACTCCAGTGACTGGAGGAGAAAATCTTATACCAAATGTTCAACCAGCAGGAGGTATGACTCGCCCTGCATTGGTGACTCTGGAAACACTGTGGGAAATGATGGCAGTTATGTCCACAAATATTAAGACATTGGAAGGGAAAATTGATATGGTATATAATAAGCATGAAAAAGATTCTCAAAAAATTCAATTGCAGTTTAAAGAAACCAATGATAGAGTTCAGCATTTGGAAAATCAAGAAAAGAAATTTTTGGATTTTAATATGGCAGTAGTTAGGGAAGCCATGACTAGGCATATAGAAATGTTGGAAAATAGTTCAAAGAAACTTAATTTAAGATTTTTGAATTTCCCGAGAGTTGTTGGTGAGGAGCCCTTAATTACTTTGAAAAAAAACTTGGTAGAGCAATTTGGTTTCTCCCTGGAACAAACTCCTGTAATTAACAATTGCTTTTTTCTCCCAGTAAGAAGGGATTTACCAGGTACAGAGATGTTTCAGGGCGACCTCTCAAATTTTTTAGAGGACTCCTCAAACAATGTAATAAGTTGGGGTACATTATTAGTATCCTTTTACTCTACAGCTGATGTTAACGTAGTAATGAAAAGATACTTTAATAAATTTCCAATTTCCTATCTTCAAAAACCAATTAAAGTTTTTCCAGATTTAGCTTTTTCCAACCAAACGCGACGAAAAGCCTTTTTGGCCTATTGTCAGGATGTAATATCATTAGGATTTTCATTTCAATTGCGTTTTCCCTGCAAATGTATAGTAAAAAGACAGGATGATGTATTTATCTTTTTTGTTCCTGACCAATTAAAGACGTTCCTAAATCAGATGAGACAATCTACCTCTACCCCAGCCGCCAGTTAAGAAAAGAAAAGAAGGTCTAGGATATGCTAATTGTGTTTTAAAATATGTTACCTGATAATGTCTCCCATAACAGAACTAAAGTCCCTCCTTTTGTTTGATAAGTAAATGGATGGGTTAACAAATTTTTTCCTTTCTATTTCTTTTTTCCTTTCTAAATTAGTATCTTATATGTTTATTTGTTAATTATTTATTGATATTTCAATTATGCAATTTTGTTTGATTGTATATTAAAAACTGATAAATAAAGAATTAAAAAAAAAATGCACGTGTGCTTAGGAAAGCCCGAAGACGACATGTGTGGCAGTGGCATCCAGGCCACCATGAGAAGTCCCAGGGAACATGGTGGTGGAAGCTGGCCTGCACCGCGAGCAGGCCCGGGGAGGCAGGAAAGCGGTGCAGGAAGTAAGTAAACTCGGTCACAGCCATTTGCTACTGACGGGCATAACAGACACTGCTAGGGGCTCTCTATTGAAATTGGGAAATACCATGATTTGGGCATAATTAAAGTGATCCATCACTATTCTAGTATTCTGCATTTCACAGTAAAGGAGTTGTAATTTCAGAAGAAATAAATAGAAGGCTTTGTAGAATTCTACAGTGAATCCATCAAGGCCAGGTGTCTTCTCAGTTTGAAGAGAAGCATGCCCAATCACCTGAGTAATTGGAGAATCCAGCCACTCTTTCTCCTTGACAGTTAAGGTAGGGTGAGCTAAGGTGGACAGAAAACTGATGAAAAGGGAGAGGTCATTATGAGATTCAGTAGAGTATAGAGAAAGATAATAATCGCTAAATTCCTTAGAAATATCAGTTCAAGCAGTGATTAGGGTACCATTTTTTTATTTAAGACCAGCAATACGCTGATGTTATCGGTTTCCCTTTAAATAGGAAGCTCCAAGATTTGTTCTGTTCAGAACAGTATCTGGACTTTTGGAGAAATATGGCTTTTCCAGTATGTTTACTTAGTAATTTATTGTACTGATATTTCAGTTTATTTATACAATACATGGCAAAAGTTAACCATCATGGGAGGCAATATGCATTCACTTGTTGAGAAATCTGCCATTCCAAATTTTCAATTTTTGCTTTAAGGTTTTTATGTGATTGAATAGAATAATTGATAATTTTACTACAAATTATAGCTGTAAAGGCATCCCATAGAATCTACTGAAAGAAATATGCAGTGTAATTGTAAGAAAAAAATACTTTAAATTTAATACTCAAAAACCCAGTATCCTAAAACAGAGCCACATGGAATTCTAGCTAGGGGTACTAGTTAGAGATAAATCCCAATGTATTAAAAGCAACACCATAGCATGGTCGGAGATGAAAAAAGGAGAAATCCTGGAAAGATAAACAGGGTGCAGTAGATTATGAGAAATCAGAAAATAATCAATACAAGAATAAGATTGATGAGGAAAGGAAAAAAAGGTGAAATCTTTATAAGTGGGGTGAAGCATTCTCTAGGGATTTACCAATCCATGTGAAGAAATTAGATCAGAAATAGCTTGTGAGAGGATGTTGATCTACTCAGACTAGAAGATTATTGATCCATGACCAAATCTATAGGCTAGTTAAAATCACACCCCATTTAAATAGGGATGTCTATATTGGTGAATAATAGAGTAGAAATATATAATCCTATAAAAGGAATCCACATTAGTATTATGTGCATAAACATTAAGAATATTTGCTTATCATGAAGTTGTACAACCGGAGCAACCATTGGTTATCAGGCTCAGATTCTTTGATGAACAACCTGTGCTGGTAGTGATTTGTGCAGCAAAATGGCAACATCCCCTTCTTTTGTATAGAAGGAGAACAGATAACATGACCAACTCAATCTTTTTTGAGTTTATGGGATTCTGCTCCAGATAAATGAGATTCCTGTAAAAACAAAACAAAAAACCAGATCAGGGTGAAGAGATTTGAAATATGTTAGAATATTTTTCCTCTTTATACAATGATTCATTCATTAGCATTCAAAGAAAATACTTTTATATCAGTAGGGATATTGCAAACAATAATTTAAGTAGAGATCTTCCAACATTAAACAAACTCTCATACAGTCATGTTTCAAATACATAAATAAAAATCAATAATGTGGAAGAATGGTGAGTGAAGGGGAAGCTCCATGAAAGGACAGGAGAAGAGAAAAACAAATCAGCAAGAACAACAAAAATGTAGCTAGCTGATAAAAAGAAAGCAGAATGCCAAAAATCCCAAAATTTGGACAGAAAATGTCAGAGGTGGTAAGGCAAGGATTCAACTGCCCAGTTTTCCAGCTATAAATAATAGGGGTCCATTGTTGCTGGCAAAATATTTCACAAATAAAAAAATAAAATACAGTATATTATATACTGTAATTTTAATCTTATAACACCCACTAGCACTGGAACCATGTATTGTATTAGAAAACAAAATAAGAACATAATAAAATGCCATACTGGGTCAGACCAAGGGTCCATCAAGCCCAGCATCCTGTTTCCAACAGTGTCCAATCCAGGCCATAAGAACCTGGCAAGTGCCCAAAAACTAAGTCTATTCCATGTTACCATGTTATCACTTCCTCACTATATATGCTTATATATAATTTCAACACAGAAAATGAGGAATCTCAAATCACTTAAGATTTTTAATAAAATATTATCCTTTCAAAAAGGAATTAGTATCAGATTTATGATTGCTCAGTCATTTGGCTCTTGCCCACAAAGGGCTGCAACCAACTTCATGGCAAAAAGCACTTTTCTTTACCTCATTTACTATTTCCCAGTTATATTACATATTTTTTTAAGTCCTTTTTAAAATGCGTGTCTTTCCACTTATCTTAATACTTGTTCCATGAAGTTTTCAACACCACCGTGTCCCTCTTATTGTGACTCCAACTTGCACCTTGGTGTACTCGCACTTAACCAAAGAACAAATTCATGCTATTTATCTTTTTTTGTTTTTCTTTTTGCGAAGTTAAAAACTCTCCGAACTCCCAACATTGCAATGTTTCGGCGGCTACTATCGCCTGCTTCATGGGATTCAACCTATCAATAAAAAGCACAACGCATTCAATAGTACTTTACCTCCAAAATTTTTTATGATGTTTAATTATATTTTAAGGCATCATGAAAGACGAGACTTACTTATTTTCTCGGCCGCTCCTGGCTCAACCCTGCATCACAAAACCAAATGGCGCTCCTCGCTATAACTTTCTCTACTGGAAGGGCCTCTTTTAAACAGCCCGCTTACTTTGGCATTGCAGCAATCAAATCTCTCACACTTACTTTAACTCTGCACCAATCAAATCTCTCATTGCATATACACTGACCAGTCCACTTCCTTGTTCAATCCTGCCGGATGTATTGTTTGTAATTTAAAAATCCACTTCTGTTCCTTCTGTAGTAACCTCAGATTTAGATTACCACCTCGTTCATCCCTGTTAAGAGCCTCTAACACTGTACATTTCAAATTTGCAAACACATGACCCTTCTCAATACAGTGTTGTACCATTGGGGCTTCCTGTTTCATACACTTCAAAGCACTTTTATGTTTTATTGGACAAGTTTTTAGGCTCCTTACAGTTTTTCCAATGTATAACAATTCGCACGGGCACCAAATCACATATACTACTGCGCGAGTGGTGCAAGTCATTCTTATCTTGGGTGTATAGAACTTTAATTTGGCAATTGGAATGTTGATATTAGAGTGTGCATTGGCACACATGATACAAGTGTTACAAGGGAAGTGACCCACTTCTTCAATGATTTTTGGTTGTGTTGAAATTATGTATAACCAGGTATTGTATAACATAAAAAAAGAAAAAAGATCCAAAGCGATAAATGCAAACAATTGTAGATATCCTCTTCAATGGGATGCCTTTCAAAAATGTAAGTGGTGGCATAACACAAAAAAATAAATAATAAGCAATCTGCCATACATCTAAAAGGCAGGTATCAAAATCACTCAAATCATGAGACAAAAGCAAGCACAGGTCAACTAAAACTATTCTGTGCTGACATCCAGCACTTTTAGTAGTAAGAGTGCATAAGAACATAAAAATGAGAAGTACCTAAATCGATGAAAAAAAATGAATGGAAAGTGCAGGAGAATATAAAATAAAAACAAAAAACATAACATCTAAATAATGCTATCTTGACAAAACTCAATCCGATACACAGAAATGATAATCAAATATTGGGTAAGCAGTAAGAGTATGTAGGATTCAGAAGGCAAAGAAAGGTCCCATCAAAGCTCAAGTAATCATTGGTGAGGAAATCTTCAAACTATCCAAATGCTTCAGCAACTCTTCTGGTGTGTAATAGGTATGAGTGGCCTTGTTGTTGGTAACATGCATCCGGGCCTGGTATAGTAGGCCATACTGTACCCTTAATTTTAACTTTTATGCCCCAAAACAAATTCTAACAAGTGACCATCAATTTAGCTAGATCTGGAACAAAGATGGCCCATGTGGTGCCATATGTAATCAGCGATTTGGCTCTGGACACTGATAAGATCTCTGAATTTTGAGAATTATAGGACACAGATAGTGTGCATTAGAAAGTGGCTGGGAAAGAACATGATGAGCCCATTCATTATGCAAAGGCAAATCAAATTACACACCTAGACATGCTGGGATGAATTGTTTCAGAAAAGAAGATTATCAGAGCCTTCCTTATCTTCTGGTATGCTGAGGATCTGCAGGTTATTATGCCAGTTGTGGTTTGATAAGTTTTTTATGTCCTGCTGCAGGGAGGCCATCTTGACTGATGCAGCATGAAGCTCAATAACCACAGCATCATATCTGCCCATCCATGCTTCTAAGGAATTAATACAGGGCTGTAACACAGTGACATTGGCGGTATGATCAGAGAGTTCCAGTCTGATTGCACTTATTTCAGTATTGTAGTGCAGCATATCTTTTAATTGTTGCAGCTCCATGAGGATTGAATCAGCCGAAACAGGAAGCTTTGCATTTGGGGCCTTCTCAGGTATGGGAGGGTCATGTTTAGATTTCTTTGAGTGCAAAGCAAGTGCAAAAGCTGCCTTTATTTTGCTCGATTTTGGTCCTGGCATAGATTACATCTGTGTGGATACAGAGGGTGGTTAGCGATGGTTATCAGCAACAATGCATGAAGTAAAGTTTGGAGATCTGAGGAGCTGAAGATTTAAGCAGCCATCTTCCTTGGTGCTCACCAGCACCCCCACCCCCCCACCCCCAATATTAGTGGTAAAGGAAGTGCCCAATAATGCTGGCGTACAGTTTAAGAAACAGCACGTGCGTGTACTTTCGTTCGCACACCAGGCACAAACAAAAGTACGCTGGATTTTATAAGATACGCACGTAGCCGCGCATATCTTATAAAATCCGGGGTCGCGCGCGCAAGGGGGTGCACATTTGTGCACCTTGCACGCGCCAAGCCCTGCGTGCGCTGCCCGTTCCCTCAAAGGCTGCTCCAAAATCGGAGCGGCCTCGGAGGGAATTTTCCTTCCACCCACCCGCACCTTCCCCTCCCTTCCCCTACCTAATCCCCCCCCCGGCCCTATCTAAACACCCCCCCCCCCACACACACCTTTATTCTAAAAGTTACACCTGCCTCCGGCAAGCGTAACTCGTGCGCGCCAGCGGGCTGCTGGCGCGCCATCTCCTGACCCGGGGGCTGTTCCGGAGGTGTCAGCCACGCCCCCGGAACACCCCCAGGCCAGCACCACGCCCCTGACACGCCCCCAGGAATGCCCCGATCGTCGCGCTGCCCACCCGACACGCCCCCCTAGCGAAGCCCCGGGACTTACGCGTGTCTCGGGGCTTGCGCGCCGCCGAGCCTAGGCTCAGCACGCGCAGGGGGGTTTTAAAAGGGTTACGTGTGTACCTTATGCTCGTAACCCTTTTAAAATCAGGCCCATTGTGTCTTATTTAGTCAATCTTTCACATGCCTCAACAAGCTTGCTAAATTATTATCTTGCCAGGCTGGACAAGCTAATCCCCCTTGCAAATAAGTTCTCATCAAAGTCTAAAATGGAACCCTTGCCCCTTGCCTTATGTTTTTCCCAAAGAAAATTCCTTGTTGAATCATTGTATATCTTGCTTTTGTAACCAAATTGGTAATAACTGAAGGACATACCACTTAGGCAGTTCCATCATCTTCAGCAGGTAAATGTTTCCAGTCAAAGAAATGGCTAAAGAACCCAGCCTTTTAGTTTCTTCTTCATGTTAGTCAGTAAAAGCTTAATATCAGCATCATAAATTTTGGCAATATTAATAGGTATTATTAATAATTATCCCCAACTACTGCATCTCCTTTCCAACCCATCTTAAAGGAAAGAATTCTGCACATGTTCTACTATATGAGGCACCTCGGATTTTTCAAGATTTATTTTCAATCCCCAAAAATAATCAAACTGTTCTAGCTGAAAACCATGTCTATATACTGAAAAAATATAGGCTCATGAGGCAAGATCAAATACCTTTTCTGAGTCAAATCCTACTACTACCGAAGAAATTTGTGAGGCAGCATGTGTTTCCATAGCTGTTACTAGCTTCACTATATTTGTTTCTGCTGTCCTCCCTTAGAAAAAGCCCACCTATGTCGGTGAAAAGGTACTAGGTAATATCAGGGTTAATCTTTCTACTATGATTTTCACATACATTTTTAAATCATAATTTAGCAGGGAAATCAGCCTATATAATGCAGGCTTTCTGTTGTGCTGGAGGTGGACACTTGGCCTGGTGCAGGATTGGTAAGGCCCTATGGTCGGACCCAGAGAGTGCCTGCCACTAGGAGGCGGATCACACAAGGAGACAGAGGCTAGCTGGAGCTTTGCCAATAGCAATCTGGGGTTTCCACAGGTTGAGCCTTTGGGTACCCAGACCGCCTGGACTTAGGTGGGCCTCAGAGGGTCTACCAGAGTGGTAGCAGAGAGGTGTGCCCACCACAAGCAAAGGTGCGCGGCTGGTGATGAATGGAGGGACTAGACCTGAACCAGGATCACCGGAGACTTCCGGAATGCAGCAGGAGATGAAGGTCCTCCGGGTGAGATAGGCAGCACCTACTGGTCTAGTCTGATGTAGATTTATTTTATTTTGAACTTTTTTATACCGACATTCATGTAAAAATACATATCACATCTGTTTTCAGTGAAACAATTATAGTATAAAGGCATTACATAGAACAAGGGGATGCATAGAACTGGGATCTGGGAAGTTAAAAGTTAACAACTGCTAATATATAATTAAGATAATAACCAAGCATTGAAACAGAACCAAAATCGAGATCACACAAAACACCCACAAACACAAATTGTGTATTCCAGTAACCTGTTTGTAACCAACAAATCCAAATGTATGGTTCAACTGGTATCTACTTCATACACATATTATTAAGCCATCAAACTTCAAATTTTGTGGGACCCTTACGCTTAGAGTCAGTAATTAATAACAGACTCTTATTGTGGTATCGGGTCACTTTATTTTATTTTCAATTTTTTGTCTTTTTCATCATGTATGAATAAAATCCCAAGGTGTGCTGACAAACGTCAAGGAGTAACATACACTTAAAAGCCCTTATTTTAAAGCTATAATAGCCAGTCACAGTCCCAAATGATTCAAAAAATGATACTCATCGCAATTAGTGTCTCAATCTCAGTCTGATGTAGGCCACGAGCAGTGTCCGAGCAGGCTGGTCTGGTGGTCACAGGAGCTCCCTCTCTTGTTGGTTCCTGAATCAATTGCTCAATAAAGCTGTCATTTATTTCATCCAGGAAATGTTTCTCTCTAGAATGTCCTGATATTACATTTACCCAGTCAATATTGGGGTAATTGATTCTCCCATTATTACTGCACTACCAATTTAATTAGCTTCCCTAATTTCTCTTGCCATTTCATTGTCCATATCATCATTTTGTCAAGGTGGAGTAGTATACTACTATCACTATATTCTTCCCTGACACACTTGGGATTTCAACCATAAAGATTCTATTGTGTATTTTGTCTCTTGCAGAATCGTTATCGGGTTGAACTCTATGCCATCCTAGACATAAAGCGCCATACTCCCACCATCCTCCGTATCATTGCAATTAAATTTGTACCCTGTTATGGCACTATCCCATTGGTTATCTTCCTTCTACCATGTCTCTGAGATGCCAGTTAAGTCTATCTCAACAGTCATTGCTATAACTCTATCATCTTACTTCTTAGATTTCTGGTATTGGCATATAGACATTTCAAAGTATGTTTTTTGTTTGCAATAACCTTCTGCTTTTCAGCTCACAGGGATAATTTGGAACATTTTAACTCAGGTGATCCTTTACTTATAGGCACATGGACTACTTTTGCTTTTATTGGAAACTCTCTGTTGGAATGCCCTAAATCTCCTGCATCATTAGTATCCTACAAAGATACCTCCCTCTGAACCATGCACTGCTGAGTGACTGTCAGCTTTGTTCTAGTTTAAAAGCTGTTTTACCTCCTTTTTAAAGGTAATCGCTAGTAGCCAGGTTCCAACCTGGTTAAGATGGAGCCCATTCCTTTGAAAAAGTGTTCCCCTTCCCAAAAAGGTTCCCCAGTTTCTTTTAAAACTGAATCCCTCTTCCATGCACCATCATCTCATCCATGTATTGAGAGCCTGGAGCTCTGCCTGCCTCTGGATACCTGCATGTTGAACACATTAGCATTGGTTTCCACCCAGATCACACCTAACACGTTATTATAAGGGTCCCTGTGCCTCTTTTAGGTATTTTTCTGTTTTTAATCTGTTCCAATACACTTTGGGGCAGATTTTAAAAGGGTTATGCACGTAACCCTTTAAAACCCTTTCTGCATGCGCCAAGCCTATTTTGCATAGGCTGGATTTTATAACATGTGCGGCAGCGCGCACATTTTATAAAATCAGACATAGATTTGTTCGCGTCGGGTTATGCAAACAAATCTACGCCCTCGCTGTTGCGGAGCGCTCGGAGAGCGATCCCACTTCCTGAGGGAGGTGTGTCCTTGGGCCGCGGCTCGCCCCAGAGGATTCCGAAGAGGACCGCGGGGGGCGTGGCATGCCCGAGCATGGGTAGGACGGAAGCAAGACTGGAGTGATGACCAGGCGACAGGCCCTCCTCCAGACCTGCAAGCTTCGGAAGACCCAACAATGCAATGTTGGTCTTGTGAACAGTCCTCCGACCGTTCCCAGCCCTTTCAGACCTGCCGCAGGGTACGGCACGAAGCGGCAGGCCGGACAGAGGCCAGGACAGCGAAGACTGGAACATAGATTCAGACAAGACTCAGAAGCAGGGTACTGGAAGTGCAGACGTAGACTCAGAAGCAGTGTACTGGGAGTGCAGACGTAGACTCAGAAGCAAGGTACTGGGAGTGCAGACGTAGACTCAGAAGCAAGATACTGGAATTGCAGACGAAAACTCAAAGACAAGATACTGGGCATGCTGACGTAGACTTAGGAGCAAGGTACTGAAGGTGTAGATCGATTCAAAGGTGAGGTACTGAAGATGCTGAGGTAGGTTCAGAAGCGAGGTACTGAAGGTGCAGATGTAGACTCAGGAACTAGGACTGAAGGGAGACTTGAGCACAGTCCCTCAGGGTACCCTGCTCAGACCACTCCTGGGACTGAGACACAGGCCACCCTGTCCCACGCATCCCCAACACTGCCTTGGAGGGCAGGTCATGGACCACGCAGAGAACGGGAAAATGCAGGAGAGAACCAGGCGAAGCGAACTCCGATGCTGGGATACTGACATCCAAAGCCCCGTCGGCTGGCAGGAAGGGAAGCTCCAAAGCACAGGGACGAATCCCACCTGTTGGCCACTCCAGGGCCCAACAGGCCAGAAGCCTCAGGAGCCAGACGAAGGGCAGAACATATGGACTGGATCAGGAACTGGATCTGGCACCAACATCAAGGTAACAGGGAAGAAGCTGGTTGCTGCACACCGGCAGCCAAGGCAGGAAACAGGATCAGGAACAAGGACTTCTCAGAGACTTAGAAACGAGGTACATGGCTTGCATCACAGATGGCCCTAATCAGCCCGCCCCGAGGGCTGGTCACGGACCACGGCGTGGCTTGCCGCGAGGTACCAGGACATTGGAGGACACAGGATCAAGGTGCTAGCTTTCAAGAGGTTCAAGGACAAGGTACTAAGCGTTCAGGCGAGTTTCAGAAACAAGGGGCAAGGCTTGTAATATCTGGACTGGATCATGGATACCAGATAGGAATCAGACCTCAAGGCAGGAACAGGAACAAGCGAACATCAGGACTGGAACAACTGAAGACATCAGGACTGGAACACTGGACAGGAAGCTTCGACGGAAAACATAGAACACTGGACCTTGCAGAAGGCTGGAACTCAAGGCAGCTCTTGGAACGAGGGTCTCAGGAGTGACCAACTCCTTGCGAAGGCAAAGACAGACTGAACGTTGAATCCCTTTGTAGAGCTGAGGTGGACAACACCCAGGGAGGAGCCAGCAGGGGCCACACCTGGCTGGCCCTTGAAGAACAGACGAGAGGCGCGCGCTCGTGCCCTAGGAAGCTGGAGAGAGTGGTGCTGGAAGCTGGTGGCGCCCTCAGCCACGTGGAGGGCCCAAGGAAGCCAGGCAAGCATGGGGGCAGCCCTGCCCTGAAGCTGGAGAAGTGGCAGGCTGCTGGAGCGGCTTCCAGCCGTGAAGTCAGAAGCAGGAGAGAAGGTAAGGCTGGCTGCAGGGGCTGTAAGGCTGAGTAGGCTGCAGGCACCGGCAGGGACGGCCTCCCTGCCGGGCGAGGACCCGGACTGCAGCACGGGCACCGACAGGGATGCCCTCCCTGCCGGCTGAGGACCCCGGGAAGGCAGAGGCACGTCAGGGAGACACAGGGGCTGAGACAGCTGACTCAGCCACATGGGAAGGCTCCCGGTGGGCAGACCCTGCAGCGCAGGGATGGAGGCAGCCGGGGAGGAGCCCGGACACTGCAGCAGAGCTGCCGCGGAGGCAGCAGCATCAGCAGCCCGACTGGCCGCATGGAGGTGAGGGCTTGCCCGCGCTCCTCACGGGCAGGATCGTAACACTCGCGCACCTTTTAAAATTTGGCCTTTTATTTTTAATCATGGGAAAGCCCACATCACAGGAAAGTATGTGACATCATTAGCCCTCTTCCTTCCCTTGCAGCATGTGGCCTGACTTCCTCTCTGTAGCGGGGAATTTTCCAGACCAGTTGTTGGTTCTAGCTCCTGAATGTAAGCTCCAGTTCACAGGATTGTTGCAACCAAAATAAAAGTAAACAGTGCAGCTCCTACTCAGACCCTCAGTCCTTCTGCTCTTACAGACAGTTGATTGCTGGCTCTCTAATTATACAGTCTGCAAACAGCTGACAGCATAAAAAACACAGCATGCTGCTTCTGCTTGCCCAGCCCAGCACTGCTTTCTGCAGCACAAGAGCCAGGTATCTTTTATTTTAATGTTCTCTTTTTTTTTTTTTTTTTTTGTTACTCCTGTCCACCATAAGAATGTGCAATCATTTTCAAAAAAAATGCAAGGAATAAGGCCATTTTCATTCTGTTTTAAAAAGAACAAATAAAAAATAGCTTCCAACAAAAAGACCCAATAGTTTGGGGGTACTTTCATATTCACTGCATTAAAAAAATGGGCCTCTGGCAGTCCAACACTATCCTGGTGCTTAGGCCTAGCGCTGAAGCTTGGCCTCAGGGCTGAGTAGACCAAAGTGGGGTCCTTGTGAAGTGCAGCCTTTGGGAAGTGCAGCCGTGTGAAGTGCAGCCTTTGGGAAGCTCCCACCCTGGCCCCCTCTTACCAATTTCTGGTTTCCAGTAGAGAATAAGGCAGGATTAATGCCAATTTACTCTCACCCAGGACCCGGTACTTTAAAAAAATAATGACATCTGCCTAGGATGGTGCAAAAGTGATATCACTTTGGCATCTTCTTCCAGTGCAGGCTGATCATTTTGTTAAATAGCTATACATTTCTACAGCCATACAACAAAATGACTCTAACTGCACCAAAGGAAGGTTCTGAAGTGGTATAGTTTTGCAGCCATACCCAGGAGGTTGGCACCATTTTAAAGCACCGGGACTTGGGAGGGAATGGCTGGGCTTTGCTCTTGCCAGTTTTTCTGCTTGATGTGGGAAGGGAGTAAAGCATAGAAACATGACAACATGAAAAGACCATATTGCCCATCAAGTCTGCCCATCTATCCAATTTTTCTAGCCCTTACAATTCCCATCACTCCCTCAGAGATGTATCCCATACTTTTTTAAATTTAGATACTCCACTGGGAGGGAGGCCATTCCATGCATCCATTATCCTAAGATTTCCCCTGAATCTACCCCATTTCACCCTAATTCCATGATTCTTTATTCTAGAGCCCCTTTTCCATTGAAAGAGACTAACCTCTTGATTATGGAAAACCTTTGAAATATTTAAATGTCTCTATCATATGCCCCCATCTCATCTTTCCTCTAGGGTATACATCAGGCATTCCCAAACCTGTCCTAGGGACTATACAGCCAGCCATGTTTTCATGATTTACACAATGAATATGCATTAGGTAAATTTGCATAGCAAGGAGACTCAGTATATGTAAATTTGTCCTATGCATATTCATTGCGGATATCCTGAAAGCCTAACTGCAGGTGGGGTCCCTAGGACAGGTTTGGGAAGCCTCGATATACCTGTTTCGATCTTGAAGTCTATCACCATATGCTTTAGAATGAAAAATACTGATCATTTTAGCAGCCAATCCTCTGGACTGACTCCAATCAGTCTCCAAAATTATTATTACAATATTCTAAGTGAAATATCACCAGGGACCCATACAAGGGCAATATCACCTCCCTTTTTCTGCTGACCGATCCTCTCCCTATGCAGCCAAGCATCTTTCTGGCTTTTGCCATTACATTATCCAACTGTATTGCCACCCTAAGATTATCAGATTCAATCACCCCCAGATCCCACTCTTCTTTTGAGCTTAGAAGAATTTTGCTTCCAATACTGTACCTCTTGCTTGGGTTTTGCATCCTAAGTGCATTACTCTGCATTAAATCTTAGCTACAGATCTCAAGACCATTCCTCAAGCTTTTCTAGAACTCACCTCATGTTTTCTACACCTTCCTGGCCATGACTTCTGTTGCAGATTTTGGTATCATCAGAAAAAATAAAAGGTAAATGTGTACTGTGATAATGTTTAACGTGGTTGCATATAATCAATAGGCCTTCAATCATTTAAAGAATTTATTTTAATTCAAAAATGTCTTTGAAACAGTATGCTCAATCAGAGTCCCAGAAGTAAATTGATGGGCTCAGTTCTCAATAGATTTACAAGTGAAGGTTCAGTCCCCCAACACGGGACCGTGTTTCGCAGGGCTGCATCGGGAGGGACAATGTCAGACAGAGGAAACATTAGATCTCTCTGAAAACAAATAAAATATAATAGTCTTACATTGCAAACCAACAGAAATAGGTACAAGCAGGAGATATAAGATGATCACTCATACCCAGATTAGAGATAGACTAAGTAAACACCAGCTTACAATGTATAAAAGTGATTAAAGATCAATTTTTGACAGCAGGCTTAGAAACAGCTGCCTAAAAGATGAAAAACAAAAGGCAACAAAATATAATTACAAAGTCAGTAAAATAAATTTTAAATGATTTAAACTGGCTCATGAAAACAGCACACAATTGTTTAAACAAAATGAACCAAAATAAATAAGATAAAGATGTATATATTATCGGTAAACTGTATAATCTGTTATATCAAGAAATAAAGCAGGGTGAGGCAGCATTAAAAAGGGGCCAATAACAATGTCATGAAAAAACTTCTAAACAAACATGAAAAATGTAAATTCATACCCATAGTGTGAATCTTGAAAGTTTTGGTCAACTTTAATCAGGGACTGAAGAGAGATTGAAGTAGTGGCTTAACAAACGAGAGAGTGAAGTGACATGACATTTTAAATACAAAACAAACACTCAAAGGGGGCCAAAACAAATAGTCAATCAAAATGCCGGCATGATGGCAACATTCGGTGTGGGGTAAAAGCATTATCTTAACATCTCTGTACCCATAGTATGATTCTGAGAAGGTAGAATCAATTTAAAGCAGGGGTTGAAAAAAGCATGCAAAAGTGGCTTGGCAAGGCTATAGGGTGAAGTGACATGGTGTTTAAATATAAAACTGATTTATTAGAAGTACCAAGGCAAGCTGTCAATCATAGTGACAATAGCCAGTGTGATGACAACTCTAGGTACAGGGCAGATGGATAATAACTATTTTGAGGGAAATACCTCAGAAATGTAACAAATAAACAATGAAAAAATATAAATATGGCCTAAATCGGTATCATGACAAATTAAGAGAAAAGTATGCAGGATCATCATGGAAAACATTATAAACAGTAAATGTGAAAGTTATAGGGGTGGCAACCAAAGAAGAATATAGCAAAGCAATTTAGATAGCAAAGTAGGGAATCATGAATGGATAACTTAAGACACAAAAATGTCCATATATTAATGACAGTAAGTGTAAAAATAAAAAATGAAATAAAAGCTTTTAATACCGCAAACAGAATTTACAGTAACTTAGAAGCAGTAGATGAACTGTGATGATAGAAATAAATATAGACAGCCTGAATGTTAGCAGAAATAGTAAGCAGGTAAAAAGAGTTCACAAGAGAGATCCCCATTCAATTTCCTTATTTAAACCAGGGGGAATTAATGAGTGAAATTCAAAAATCGAACGTTGTTCATGCTGGATTAATAATGCAGAAAAATCTCCACTATGGGGGGATGGATAAGGTGCATACAAAGCAATAAAATGTAAATCAGACACAGAATGATTCATCAATTGCCAATGCTCTACCAATGGGGCTTCGAATCTGTTATTTCGAATACAGGAGCAGTGTTAAAAAAGATCCTAGTCCAGAGCTTATGAGATGTTTTTCCAATATATATGAGTTCATAGGGGCACAGGATGACATAAATCACTCCAGTGGTGTCTCAATTCATAACAATTGCCACTACAAGGAGGAACAAAGGCAGATAAGGTACATGATAATGTGCAAGCTTGACAATGGCTATATGGGGAATGGCCTGAGAGTGGTTGCAGATTAGTTTTGAGAGGTGTCAGAAAAGAAGAGACTAATAGATCCCCAAGGTTCTTACCACATTTAAAGGAAAATCTAGGAAGGTCTGGAAAAATGGAAAGTGGAGATAGTACTGACCAATGTTTGTGGATGATGAAAAAAACTTCACTGATACAACTTGAAAAGGATAATATGCAAGTAATTTGTGTATCTGGACTAGTAGAAGTAAAAAAAGCCAATCTCATTGTGATTGAAGGGCTTTTTTTGTAAGCTTTCCTCAATAGGTGCCTATGGTAGCCTCTACAGAGAAAATGAAAAAACATAATCTGTGCATAAGAAATAAAATTAGGAGTAAAGGAGCATAAATAGCATAGTTGTAAAAACTGGCCTGTAGGAATATTGTTCCTCAAGGGGCATGGATGGTCACTCGTAAATTTTAACAATGTGTTATGGTCAGTGGATTTGTAGTAGTGGAGGTTGACAGATGCCCTTCATGAAAGGTCACCATGATATCTAGAAATGGAATGCAGTGACGGGATATAGAATAAGTGAAATATAAATTGGAGTTAAAATAATTTAAACAACCTAGAAAAACATAAAGTTGGATAATTGACCTGGTCCAGGGAAAGAATATGTCATCTATGAAGTGGAGCCAGATAGGGATACAATGTTGGAAAGAAATAGGTGAGCAGACATGTTCAGAATTGAAATGGGACACTATGCCGGGTGCCATAGTGGCACCCAAACAACCCACACAAATATAATCTTATTATCCTTAATTAAGAAATCTTTTTAAATATTTTTGAAAATTTTTTTAAACGCACCTGAGTGTCCCATAATTAAAAAATTCTTAAATGTTTTGCAAGTGTTAGGTGATGCTTCATATAATTTCCAGAGCACCAAGCCTTGGTGTCTAGCTCAATTTTTATAATATAATCATGAGCACCACCCTCCACCGCTTCAATCTTTTCAAATAATTTATTAGAAAAAACTTTTTATTTATATTTTAAAATTAGTTTCACTTAACCTATTTTCATATTCTGTCTTATTGTTGACCCAGTCAATCTTAATAATTTATTGAAAAATGGTTGGCAAAAACATATGTTGAAACACTAGATGTGCAACAAGGAATTCAGGTCGCCAATCATTTGAAAACCAGAATGTTACTTAGCTTGCGATTATATTGCACTCAAAGTCCTTGGAACAAATCTTTTCAGCGGCACTTGCCCCAACAAGGCCCAGTTTTGACGAATCTTCTTCAGGAGGAGCCACTCAAATTGTGTCCAAAGTAGTATAATAATATGACCTTTTTAAATCCATGACGAGCTTGCCTAAACGCTGCTCACTCCGTTTCCATCTTCAAAAAGTGGAGCAGCAGACACCCTGCATGATCTGCCTCAGGAAATGGAGATAGGTGTGCAGGCTTCCCTAGCCCTTTAAGGAAGCCACAGAGTAACTGAGTGCCACAAGTGCTAACTTAGTAGATGTCATCCCTATAATAAACATTTTGTTAGAAGAGTTGAGGGCTTTCAACAGGAAGAGGGAATAAGTGCTGAGGTGCTGCACTGTCTAGAATCCTTGGAAAAGCATGTGACAGAGAGATTAGGACCTCTGACCAGAAACCCCACATACATGTTTGTTACATGTTGTGATCCACTTGTGAAAGAGAGAATCACTCTGTAGGCCAGCAATCTGACACATATGAAGAGCTTGCTGACAGAGGATGTCTGTCAACTAGAGCACCAGATGCTGAGGCAGAAGTAGGATATAGCACAGGAGGAAAGACCATTATTACTCAGTTCAGACAGTAGTGCAAGTCAGAAAAACACCCTGTCATTGTTTCCTAGCACTCCCTCCTCTATAGTAAAATGGAAACAGCCCTCACTTTTGTCCCAGGTGATTGTGAAAGCAGCTGGGAAGAAAGATACACGTCTGACACAAGCAAAGGAGATGACAGCTCAAATTTCAGTGACATGCTATCTCACAGAGACCATCGAGGACATGGACACAGATGTGCTGGCATATTGATCTCACAAGTCCAGCATCTGGCCAGACTTAGCAAGAGTGGCTCAGCACCATCTCTTGCCCATCAGCGAGTGTCCCCAGCAAAAGTATGTTTTCAGTGACAGGGTACATTGCAAGCCCTCATTGCTCCAGGCTGTCACCAGACTTGATGGAGAAGCTAGTGTTCCTGAAAATTAATCTGCTTGCCCAAATCTCATCTTGGAGTGAGTTTTCTCACTCCGAAGGCCAGCAAATCTTCACAAGAGACCACTGTTCTGTTCGTAGGTGTCACGTAGAATGTCAAAGTGGCCCCTAACCCCCTACACTCTTACCTAAACCCCACCTCGAGTTACTAGGTGGGCCTACCATAGGGATACAAATACCTACCTATGGGCCATGACATTATGGCCTCTCTCTCTCTCTCTCCAATTCACCTGAAATAGGACTTATGGGAGACATTCACAAATGGCAATGAAACCTTACCATATGGTCATGGCAGCTATCACACAGCTTAACACAATCCAAAGAGCTGTAGTTAAAATCAGTGTTATGGCTGTGCAATAGCCTGTCACAGACAGGCTAACCCAGCCCACTCTCCACCCCTAACTCCTCCTATTTTCTGAATTTGCATCACACCATACGATATGGTGCAATCACATGCGTTAAACATGTTTTCACATTCGGTAAGGGCCTATCGCATGCGTTAACAGGGCTTTTCACATGCGATAAGCCCTTAACGCATTTTTATAAATGACCCCCTAAATTCTTTAAGAACACCTCTGACTTCATCTTAAATAAAATAGAAGGTGAGGGGCTTGCCTGTGTTGCTGTGGCTTGCCTAGTTTGGGTCATCTGTGTCAGTGCCCCCTATTGCTGATTCATCACACCCAGCTATTCAAGTAGGGTTTGGATCCCTTTCTCAAGTTGCTGCTGCCCTTTGCCCTTCAGTGAGGGCCTGTATTATTCGTTGCATGATAGCTTACTGAATCTGGTAGCACCAACATTTTCTTGAGAAGATTTGCACTATTCTAGGGGTATATATACAACAAAACCCTCCTTCAAGGAGGAAAAACTCACACAAAAGCCCCTGCCTGTTTGGCTCTGACTCACTAAAAATCTCCCTCTCTCCTGGAAGAGCTACCCTCCTTAGCCTGTTTGTAAAAATATCTCTGGTCACAGCCGCAGCCAGGCCTCAGAAAGAGGAAAAAAATGTTCCCTTCTTAACTTTTCCTTTTCTTTTTTATTTATTTTTCTTTTTTCTTTTAAAAACTTGTATCCTGTATGCATCTATATGTTAATGGTGGGTAACAAAGGTTGAAAATCAGGTGGTGCAGTGGTATCCAATACAAGTGAAAGGAGGGATATTTAAAATACAAGGGTGTGGGTAGTAAGTAGTGCGCATTCACGGCGTTTTGAAAAAATGGAGTACTGTGGACGGCAGATTTGATGGTGAGCTGACTTTGTTGCTTTTATATAGAAGGAGTGTTAAGTAACAAGGCTAGTTACTAGTAGTTATAAGTATTGCTATGTATTATAGATGGGAATGTAGCATGGTAGCTAACAGAGTTGTGAAGATATTTTGTCTGAAGATGTGGAGTGAAAGCGGCGGTAATGAAGCAGTATGAAGTAGCGTTGTCTAATGAGGATTAAAGTTTGAAAACGCCGCCTTCAGAAGTGAGTGTTGTTTAACGAAGGAGTGAAAATAAATTTTCCCGGGCAGGTTAGTATATACGTAAGAATGAAGTTTAATGAAGTTATGTGGCATTAAATGGTGGATTAAAACCTTTTTTCTGATGGATTGGTAGGTGGTGAAATAATGTGGAAAACAATTCACAATAGCAAGGTTAAGGAATTGTATGGAGTAAACTAGAGGTAAGCATTCCGGTGGTTTTAAGTATAGTGACTGGATAAATAGTTCTTTAAAATTCAATTTAATATATTTTTTAATTATTAATAATTAAATATTTATGTATTTAGGATTGTGTTTTATCACAGACGGCACAAGCAACACGCACCCGATGAATTATATATAGAGAAGTTCCCGGCTTTTTCAATGAAAGCAATGAGTGGATAATGATCCCCTGAGGAAACCTCCTTGGTGAAACGGAAGCTTTTCGTCGGGAGTTTATAATTAAGTATTGAATATAACAGGGAACTGAGAGGGAGTTGTTTAAAAGGATACTCAGAGAGAGATTAATAAGAAATAAGGGTGGGTTGTATGATAAATGGAATATACAATATACAACTGGTGCTTTCTGATTGTATAATGTAGGATGTATTTTAATATGTTGGAAATAGGTGAACCATTGTATTAGAGTTAGGTGCAATATCTTTTTTGTGATATGTGAATGTGCATGTGTGAATGTGGTATGAGTGATAATATTGGTTTTAATATAAATTGTGAATTGTATATGTGTTAAATTAAAAGAGTAATAAAACTGAGTTACATTATACACAGGTATTTATATATTATTTATCTATATGATTTATACCTGTGGGTTACCCATATGATGTTATTTCTGGGTAACAAAGGTAGACATTCATAAAATAATACATATCAAAACAAAGTCATAAACTCTACAATATTAAAGCAGCATCAAAATCCACGGCCCCTGATATACTAATATAGAGTATGCCTGCTTTTGGCTTGATTCTTTGCCTGTAAACAGCTTAGTTCTGAAATCTCCAAACTGACACTTTATGTGGTACTGTCAGCAATCAGTGGCTGGCCAGAAAATTAACCCAGGCTAGACTCTGGCTTGTCTTTCAAAAAATTGTATTAATTATAACAAAACAATTGCAACTCTGATTACTTTGGCAGTTCTCAAAAACATTAATTCAACAGCTTCTCAAACTCCTTCACTTCCTCCTGGGTCCTGGCTTCGTATTCTTCTCTTCGGGGGAACTGCCCTGCAATCCAAGATTCCCTTGGGGACTGTCTTAAGGTGGACCAGGCCAAATGCCTGGTTCTGCAATGTTAAGGAGGATCTGACATAAACTCCTTTACAGCATCTAACCACCATATAAAGCAATAGACTGAGGGACTGAGGAGGGGAATTATTATGCTTGAAAACAAAGCCAGGGACCTACTCCCAGCATCACTCCTCACCTCAATTATTCATCTGTTTCTCTGCCTCATCTATGCTGTTATCTACTTCCCTTCCAGGTCAGTTGCATCATTTACTTCTCTTCCCTGTCATCTAATTTTTGACCTAACATTGGGGTGCAATATTTAATGTGTGATGTAGGTTCTAATCAAGACAACATCATTGGGTTGTATTCCGTGAGTAATATTAGCTTGTGGTCTTGGCAAAGTAGCACTGATCTCTTGGGTGGTCTTATAAATAGCTTTGATTAATACTTTGCAATACAAATTCATTGAATCTGTTAATTGAAACAAATCACATTCAATAAAGTTTATGTCCATAGCTGGGAGTGTTGGTATGGGGCACCAGTAATCACTTTAAATGAGCTCAGATTAGTGGTTCTGATTGTTGTACCCCTAATACTTAATAGGACTGCCAGCAGTACCTCTGACTAGGTTAACCCAGGTTCTTTTAATTCTTTAGTCAGTCTAGTTTTAGTGATTTAGTTCATCCTTTCAGTTTGGCTATTAAGTCTGTATTTCATACTCATTGCAATGGTAATTTATTTAATTACCTTATTATAAAATTCAACTCTTTGATCACTGTCAATATACAGTGTATTCCTTCAGCAGTCACTGTGGCAACAATGTTAGATAGGCCTCTGCCACTATTACCAAAACAATATTGAATCAATTGGCAAAATGAAGAAATTTGGTATCTGATGAAGTATTATATTTTATACACAAAATACAGTTTTGTACAAATTTTGCTGTAACTGGCCCAGACCTTATGAAAGCATTTCTCCCTTTGGCCACATGTACCATTTCATGAAAAAAGCAAAAGAGATTAGTTGGCAATGGGTGGCCAAACATCATCAGAACACATTTTATCTCTGTCAAGCTAATAACATCTCATATAGTGAAATTGATAGTTAATGATTGTGGCAGTATTTGAGTCAGCATAGAAATCTGTTTTGATATTAAGGACAGCAAAAAAAAAGTAGGTAACAAAACAAAAGAAGCAGTAAAAATTCAAGAAAACTATGACTGGGAAATAAAATACTGAAATAATCACATTAAACAAAAAATGTCCAGCACTCCAATAAATAAATGATAAAGAGAAAGCTAGCATCATAATTATGCAAAATTGAACATATTTGTTCACTTCTCAAAATGTAGTGCCATGTAAAATAAAATTTAACCCAAGTGGCATTTTCTATGCCACTTCTCATAAAGAAGTGTCATTAATATGAGGGTAAATCAGTAAGTAAGTCACAAACATACATGGGATTAATATTCATGAAATTTATTTAAATGCAAAAGATGAATTATTTACTGTGAAATATACAGAATATAGTCACAAACAGTTTTTCTGGAAAAAACAACTACTTTTCAACGTAATCGCCACGAACATTTATACATTTGTCCCAGCGTTTGAAAAGTCCGTCAAAACCTTCTGCGTAAAAGTTTTTTGGCTGGCATCGTAACCAGCGCTTCACCTCTTGTTCCACTTCTTCATCGCTGGTGAAATGTTTACCACCGAGATGGCTTTTCAGTTTGCCAAACAAGTGAAAATCGCTGGGTACCAAATCTGGACTGTATGGTGGATGTTCAAGAACTTCCCAGTACAGGTTCGCAATTGTCTGAAGAGTCTCATTCAAAGTGTGTGGTCTGGCATTATCGTGAAGAATCAGCACTCCTCTTTTTTCCAGATCTGGGCATTTTCTATGAATAGCTCCTTTAAGCTTTAATAGAGTAGCACAGTAGGAAGCCGGATTAACAGATTCACCACGCTTCTGAAAACTGGTTAAGAGTATCCCATCTCGGTCCCAAAACACAGTCAACATCACCTTTCCTGCAGAAGGCACAAGCTTGAACGTTCTCAGTGTCGGTGATAGTGGATGCTTCCACTGCATGGAATCGTATTTCGCTTCTGGTTGAAAGTGGTGCACCCACAACTCATCACCAGTAACAATACGTGCCATCATTGATTCACCTTCGTTTGCATAACGGCAGAGATTTTCCAGACAGACACCCATCCGGTTGTTCTTATTGTCTTCGGTCAGCTGTTTGGGAACCCATCTTGCACAGACTTTGCGAAAGTTCAGTGCACCTTGCACTAAGGAATATGCTAATCCGTGAGAACACCCAATTTCTTTGGCAACTTCATCAATTGTTACCCTCCGGTTAGTACAAATCATCTCTTCAACCTGCTTCACAGTTGCCTCTGTCGTAATCTCTACAGGTCTACCAGGTCTGGTTTCGTCGTTCACGTTGGCACGTCCTTGGCAAATTTATCGGTCCAGTTATAAATTGCTTTACGGGAGAGACATTTCTCTCCATATACTGGATACATTTCTTTATGAATGCCTTTTGCCACTAAGCTCTTAGCCCATAAAAATCGGAAAACAGCACGTTGTTTTTCGACCGTACAATCTGTCAGCATGGCAGCCATTTTCCTTGTGTACACAGCCCCTGTGGATGCACAGTTTAAATAACTATTTATGTAAAGCATTTCTAAGGTGCTGCCATCTATGGAATATGACAACATTACAGATATATGTTTTATTACCTTAGTAGAGAGATTTGTGACTTACTTACTGACTTACCCTCGTAATTGAATGCTTCCTTATCCATATATAATATAGTAACATAGTAATGAATGCAGAAAAAAACAAATAAACGGTCTATCTAGTCTGCCCAGCAAGCTTCTTATGGTAGTATCTGCCCCACTTTGTGTTGTTTAACCCTAGGTTCTGTTAAGGATAGTAACTGCCACTCCGTACAGGTTACCCCCAAGCCTTATGTTAAGGGTAGTAATATTAAAAATCAAAACCAAGCAAATGTAAACCCAATGTACAATATTATTAGAAGACTGAAATTACTTGTGCTGAATTAATTCAACCTTGGTATTGAAAAATAACTTTTGTTTTTACTATTGAAAATGTATCTTAAAGATTGGATGAACATAGAAGTAAATGATATTTTTGATACTTTCAGTTAATAATATTTAAATTGAAGAACTAATGGTAATAGAATAAAAACTATGAACAGAGATGAAAATCCATATATGCTATCAATTGGATCTTTTAATAGTTAATCTTTGTGGAGTTATATTATAAAAATGACATTAATAAGACAAGGAATTAATTCAAATAATGAATTCAATTTAGTAAAAATGTAGTTGGAAAAGGAACATTACTGCATTCTTTCTATCATTAAAATTCAATATTTTTCTTCAATGTACAGCGAGATTTTTTTTCCAAAATCACCTTTGGCATAAATCATTTCACAGCTTTTTCACTTAGTTATCTCAACTCATGAACAGAGTTTCTTTACTTATAAAAAAACAAAACTTAAAAAAACCCTTAAAGATGTGATAAATAAAGAAAATAAATCATAAACTTATGGAAACCTTCATGTAATTGTGCAACATCTTTGCATACTGAAGCACATGCAAGAGGTTGTTTTTTTTTGTATTCTTATGCATCTGTTCAAAAACTTAAAAAAAACATATAAATTATTTATTTGAAATATACACAACTTAAATAAGTCCTTTATGTCTCCTGCAAGTTCATAGAATAAAAATAAACAAATTATATTTAAATGTATTTATCTACAAGTTATCTCCCAGTTATTCATTCACTTAGCTATAGGAAAATATTTAGTAGCTTACGTTTAGGGAAAGTTCTACATCCATTACCTGATAATAACATGCTGTTTTTCCTCTTAAAAAAAAACCAGAGGATCTTCAAACTAATCTCAATATTCAGTTACCTAAAGGAAAGTGTACTTTAATATGAACACATTTAACACTGAAAAGTAAAAGAAAAACTCATTTTAGATGCTTTCAGGAGGGGCAGGGCTGAAAGCTAATCATAAAATGCTTAGGCCATAAATCTTTTAGTACATAAAATCTTAACATTATATCGACTTTTTATTATCTATATGAGAGAATCTTGTGTATGTAGGCAGCCAAGCCATCTAGTAACTGCAACTTTTAAAGCTGTAACATGCAATACAGTAGAGTCCTCATCAAAAATTACAGAAGTCTGCAGTTAACAATGTTGCATAAAATTCCCACCTGAGCTGATCATAAAAATCTCAAATTTTAAAAATTATAAACATGCTTTTGACTTTGTTTAATGATGATCAAACAGGAAAACAGTAACTTTCAAACTAGTGCATGTGCACACATTTGTTTGTGTACATCGGCCTGTGCTCAGCTATGTGGTCATTTTTCAACATATGCACAAATATGTGTGCATGTTATAAGATAGCCTGGCCTTGAGCACATGTGCACCAAATTTTACATGGGTGCGCACATGTGTGTGCAAATCCTGCTTCTATCATGTAAATCAGGGGATTTTAAAAGGGGTGTGTGCTGTTGCTATTCCCTGTTTTACCAATGTATCCCCAGTTTGCCTGGTTAAGAGAAAGGTCCTCCAAACCTCCCTAATGTAATAGCCTTCACTCCACCAGTTATCCCCGACCCTTAAAACCCTGCAGATCTGCCTATCTTTCTTTATTTTATTACTTATAGGCCTTCATGCTCTCTAGACTATCTAGACCTTCCTTGCTCTGTGGCCTGTTAAGCCTATTCCTAATCTCTGGCCTAGCTAGGCCTTGCTTAGTTCCGTAGCCTCTCTAGGCTGCTTTCTTTCATGCCCATTGGGGCCTTTCTGCATTGCTGCCTTTGGGCTTTGAGTTCACTGTTCTGTGTTGACCTTGTCTTACCCTGTCTTAGTCTGTTCCTGGTCAAGCCTCAGTCTGAGTTACAGTCTTACCTGCACTCTGTTCCAAAGTTCCAATCTTATCTGCACTCTGTTCTTGAGGTCCACTCTTGCCCACACTCTGCCCAGAGTTCCAGTCATACCTATACACTGTTCCTAAGTTTGGCATCGCTTGCACACTGTTCCGAGTTCCAGCCTTGCCTGCTTGCTGTTCCAGTCTAAGCCCTGATTCCAGCATTGCCTGCACTCCATACCTGACAGTCCAAGCTTTGCTCCTGAATTTACCAAACTGCCCTATCTTCATTCCAGTCTCATCATGTTTCCCCACACCGCTCAGGAGGTGGTATCCCCTATACTCCACCCAAACTAGAGCCACAACAGTAGACATAAAAATAACAAACCCTTTCTACAGCAAACACAGTCTTTAGAATTCTGGGTGAAGCCCAATACACAGATAACTCTCCTTATGGAGTGCAGTCTTCTTCAACAAGCACAAGGGAGGAAAAAATGTTTTTGAATGCAACAGCAAAATAAACCCACCACCATCTGAAACTCTGGCTGAAACATCATGCACAGATTACCTTCCTTAAGCAATTCAACTTTCTCTATCAGGCACAAGGGAAAAAAATAACCTTTTAAAGGCAAGAAAAAAAAACTACAGTCTTTTTTTAGATTCTTTGGCTCTCCCCCAGCCCTTCTTGCAGCTTGTTTGTTACCCCACTCCATTGACTGAAGCTTTTCTAATCTTTCTTAATGTTTCCCAAAACATTTGCTTAATCCACTTTCCTCCCATGAGCTCAGGTGAGCAAGCTCGGCCAACCACCGCCCTCAGCAAACCAAAGCCTGAATGCCTGTGCTGCTGTGGTTCATGGGATTCAAGCTGTTTCATAACTTACGTATTTTTCTTCATGAGGCCTCCTATGTTTTCATAAGTTCTTCCGTTTCAACCTGCTTGAGTGTACTGGGTTCCTCCAGCTCCACAGTGTCTGTTCCTGCAAGGAAAAACTCCATCTTCCTGTGCTGTGTCAGGTGATTCATAACCTCCCCTCCACCTGGAATCCATCCCCTTCCCTGCTATAGGATCCTCCAACTTGCCCTTCTTATCTGAGGAGGGCACATCCATCCTAACCAGCCCCTTTCTGCTGGAGATAGCTGCTTGGTTTCTGTTGTTAACCTAACTACCTCCTTTCTGACTTGGCCAGGGTTGTTACCATTTTTCCTATCTTCTTTTCTTTAAGGAAGAACTCCGTTCTCCTTTGCAAACGTACGTATGGTATCATATTTTTTCACTTTTTACTAGTTCCTCTCTTTTCAGAGCTTAACTATACCTTCTACAAATGTCACCAGTATTTTTCCTAATCCAAACCATTTAAATGCTTAGTTAAGCAGCCAAGAATCCAATATATTTAGCTTTTTGACTCTAATCAGAGCATTTTTCTCACTAGTATAACATCTTTGGTGGATCTCACAGAAGAATTCCAAATTGAGGACATCTGTGAAAAGATACTTTGCTAGTACCAAGCATGGTTCACAGTTTTATAAACTAATCAAGACAAAATTAAAATATTTTTTTCCAACACTGTAAGAGTGTTGAAAAAAGATGTGAATTTGAGTTGTGCCTTTGACAAGTGGCCCACCTTTTGGGATAAATCTCTCAGAGTATCTTCTTTGACTTCTATTACTCAGTCCCTTTTTTTAATGTATTGCTTATAGAGAAATTTGGACTCCTATTAATGTTGCTTATGGTCATGAAAACTGGGAATGACAAATGCTTCTTTCTAAATGACAACAAGGTATTCTCCTATGTAAAACATAGTAGGAAGTTTATTCCAAAGCTGAGGACCAGCAAAAGAAAAACTCGACTCTGCATCACTTGCCATCAAAAATCTCTAAATGAAGAGATCACAAGGTACAGCCATCTTCAGAGCATAGGGCCTGGGAAAAACTTTAAAACTAAATATAAGAACCTTAAAAGTATAATGACCAGCTATAGGAAGCCAGTGCAATTTTATGAGGCTAGGGGTAATCTGCTGCCATCTACTACAATCAGTTTTGAGACAGGCTGTAGAATTTTTGGCTACCTGGTTTTGAGGAGGTTAAAATAAAACCTGGTTTGAGGAGGTTAAAATAAAACCTGGTTTTGAGGAGGTTTTGAGAAGGTTAAAATAAAACCTGGTTTTGAGGAGGTTAAAATAAAACTTGGTTTTGAGGAGGTTTTAAGGAGGTTAAAATAAAACCTGGTTTTGAGGAGGTTTTGATGAGGTTAAAATAAAACCTGGTTTTGAGGAGGTTAAAATAAATATTACAGTAATCTGGCATGGTTAATACCAATGCTTGAGAAACTGATCAGAATTCCTCCTTACTTAAAAAAATACCTTAAATGTTTCACGCGCTGCCCATTCCCTCTGATGCCACTCCGAAATCGGAGCAGCCTTGGAGGGAAATTTCCTTCCGCCTCCCCCCACCTTCTCCTCCCTTCCCCTACCTAACCCCCCCCCCCCCGGCCCTATCTAACCCCCCCCTACCTCTGTTGCGAAAGTTACGCCTGCCTCGCGCACCGGGCCGGCTGCCGCGTGCCATGTTCCAGTCCAGGGGCTGGTCCGGAGGCCGCGGCCATGCCCCCGGAATGCCACCAGGCCAAAGCCACGCCCGCGGCGCTGTCCCCAGATGACGCAGCGGCCGCATCATGCCCCGACACGCCCCCCGATGACGCGCTGATCTCGACACGCCCCCGACACGCCCCCCCCCCAGGAAAGCCCTGGGACTTACGGCGTCCCGGGGCTTTGTGCACGCCGAAAGCCTATGCAAAGTAGGCTCGGAGTGCCCAGGGGCGTTTAAAAGGGTTATGCGCGTACCTTATGCGCACAACCCTTTTAAAATCCGGCCCTATGGCAGATAATGCCAAGCCCCGTGGGAAGCCAGTAGTAACGGTCTTTGCAGTTGATAAATGCCTACTCACATTTACCTGCTGGGAACATTTAGTAAAAAATTAATTTAAACCAAGTTAGCACAAGACCTCCAAAATTCCAGTCTCTGAAAGTCTCGTTAAGAGTGTGTGGTGACATAGTGTGTCAAAAGCTACAGATACACTGAGAAAAAAAATATTGCCTGATCTTTAACCAGCTCACCCAAAAGAAAAATAATGACAAAAACAATTAAAGTCTCTATGCTATGATTGACACTAAATCTACATTGTTAGTGGTCAAAATGTCATGTACAACAATAAAACTTTAATGTTGATTTAGTTTGTTTCTCTGTTAACTGTATCCAGGATTGAAAGATTTGAGCTGCATCTATAGTTGGCCAGGAGCACTGGAGTTAATGTAGATTTCTTTCTTACAGGCCTTACAATATCTTTTTTTATGTTAAATTAGCATAATTCCTTCACAAAATGAGACATTAACAATAATTGCCATCTCTTTTAAACTGTGAATAAGCCAAAATGGACAGATGTCTATTGAACAACCTGCCAATTTTAATGGCTTGCGAAAAGATGACCATGGGTTTGAACTGATGAAATAGGCAATGATGTGGATGTGCATCTGTTATAAAATGCCCTTCCTTACATAGTAGAATTGAGATTTGCGTGCCTAGGCATGCACTCACTTAAAATTGGGCACTCATGGGCACACACAGCCAGGCTCACAAGTTATAAAATGACAGCATGTCTAGGTGCATGCCGATGCACACATGCTAAAGTGCAACTTGTGGGCCAGTTTGAAAGTTACCATCCATCTTTTTACTAGGCCCACTGTCATAAAATGTTCGTTTGCTAACAAGTAGGACAAAGCCCCCTCCAGAGACTTCCTAAGACCACCCTACTGGAAACCAGATCTCTGGAATGAGTATCTTCTATTCCAGAGGTATCTCTTTATTCCTCTTCAGGTAGGACAGCAGATTCTACCTGCTATCATAGCCACTAAGTTCAAAATGAAGCTACAGAGTGAATTTTCACTATGCATCAAGCACACTGAAGCATGACTAGGAGGAATAATTCTGACTTTGGTAGCTGGGCTGATTAGAAATGTTTAGCTGCTTTTTTCCTTCTGTGCAAATTAATTTTGTAGCACATGCTAAAATGATTAATTCATGTAAAAGCAATTTAGTGTATACTAAAGAGATTTAATGGATGTTAAATCATGTTAACACACACACTAAAAGGGTTTTAGTGTGCAATAAAACCATTTAGCATGAGCTAAAATAAAAGGACACAAGCCAAAATGGAAAAAGAAATGAAACAAAAGCAAGCTTAATAGAAACAAAAACATTTCAGCAGCATACCCCTATTTCTGGCAAGAGGGCACTATAATACCACCTATAGGGGAAGAAAAGAGATACCACTAATTTAAGAACATACTGGGTCAGATCAAGGTCCATCAAGCCTGGCATCCTGTCTCTGACAGTGGCTAGTCCAGGTCACAAGTCCCTGGCAGATCCCCAATAGTTGATCTAATTCTAGTATCTCACTCACTGCCTTTCCCAATTCTACCTGGCTAATAACTCTTTATGGACTTTTCCTTCAGAAACTTGTCAAATCCTTCATTGAATCCCACTAGGATAGTTGCTTTAACCACATTCTTTGGCAACAGATTCCATAGCTTTCCTGATGCAGAATCTGCAAGAAGTAGAGAAATTGCTGATGCCCTTCAAGGGGCTCTGCTCAGACAAATGGAGATGGAACCCACAAGGCAAGGAATGCTACTGGATCTTGTACTTGCAAATGAAGACAATATCTCAAATGTCAAGGTAGGTGCCCACGTGAGCACCAGTGATCATCTCACTGTATGGTTTGATAAAGCAGCCAAGTGAGAAGGATGTCACATGAAGATCAATGTTCTAGATTTCAAAACACAGACTTTGGTACTATGCAATGTACTTTGAGGAGGAGCTGGGAGCAGATGGGTGAAGTGAAACAATAGTGGACTAAATTAAAAGGGGCTATAAGAAAGATGACAAAAATTAATTAAAAAAAGAGGTATGCTGCTGAAAATTCATTAGATACCATATTTTGAATTTAGAGGAGGAGTAGCAAGTGATTGAAATTCCACTGCATTCCTTGTGACCTTGGGCAATTCACTTTACCCTCTATTGTCTCAGGTACAACTTACCCCTAGATGCATCATCGTGGTAAATAAAAAATATGTATGGCGTGTTAGCCTCTTCTGATAAACATATAGATGTGGCTAGGGAAATTTAAAAAATATTGCATTTCCTGGTATCTATTCACATTGTACACCAGTTAACATTTGGCACGCTATGTGATTGTGTCTCGTGATATGTTGTTGCATCACTCACCAGTTTACATGTCGCATGCTGGTTTCTGCGTCACACAATAATTTTTTGTTTATATAGCCAGCTTCCTACCGCTGCCTCTTTAAAGGTGTGTCAGGAGTTGGAGAGAGAGGAAAGTTGGTTGGAGTTTTGCAGGAGAGTTCTGTCGATTACCTGAGTGAGTTGTCCTGTTTATTGTTCATCTTTGTGTGAAAGAAAACTGCTAGTTTTTGAGCATTTGTCTTGTTTGTCTGTCTGTCCATTTATGTTGAGGAGAAGAGAGGAGTGAAGTGGAATGGATTGGAGTTGGAGAGGATGGAGAATGGAAGGTGTGAGTAGAGGGAGGAGAGGCATGAGGAGACAAGGAAGAGGAGAGCAGGAGTAGTAAGGGCAGAGTGGTAGGCAACAATGGAAGAGAAGTAGAAGTAAAGACAAGAAGAAGGGAAGGGATAGGAGGAAGAGGAAGAGGGGGCCTAGGCAGGCAGGTATGGAGGAGGAGGACGTCAGGGTAGAGCACTGTAGAGAGGACAGAGGGTTGGGCATTTGTTAAGCAGGTACAGTGGGGGGAGAAAGGGCAGAGAGCGGGGAATGGGAATGAGAGTTCAGGGAGTGACACCGTTTCCCCAAAAGTGGTGTCAATCCAATCCTCGTGCAGCCAGGCAGCACCTTGTGCATGGCTCCATGTACACAAATTCAGCATGGAAGTTGAGATATCCATCGCTAATGTTCTAGACAACTACAACATGCTGTTTGGGAACCAGGCTGCAAAGGCTGCCAGGGCTGCCAAGGGTCAGAGATATAGTAGACCATCTTTCAGGTTATATCTCAATACAGTGGGATCACAAGGAGAGGAGAGCAGGTGGCCCACCGCTTCAAGGATTTCAAGGCCCAGCTGAAGGTGAAGGTGACAGCTAAAACAAGTACATGTGGCAGATTAGAGGAGGAGCCCTTTGTCCCATAGTCCTCACTCCTATGGAAGAGTAACTCATACAGCAGCTGAGATTGGATGTCTTAGAGGTCAAGGATGAGGCCCTGGATGCAACATGAGCCAGGGCAGGTAAGTGACACCACCTATAAACATGAAGTATGCTACAGATGTGCACACTTTTTTCATTGGATGCTCACATTAAATGTTGCTAGCAAACAGGCCGATACAGTACATTGCGCTCCGACGGAGCACACTGTTAACCTGCCCTTGGAGGCGCATTTTCCCTTACCCCTTATTCAGTAAGGGGAGGAAAATGCGCGTCCAACCCGCGGCACCTAATAGGGCCCTTAACATGCAAATGCATGTTGAGGGCCCTATTAGGTATGCCCGCGCGATACAGTAAGTAAAATGTGCAGCCAAGCCGCACATTTTACTTTAAGAAATTAGCGCCTACCCAAAGGTAGGCGCTAGTTTTTGCCGGCACCGGGAAAGTGCACAGAAAAGCAGTAAAAACTGCTTTTCTGTGCACCCTCCGACTTAATATCATGGCGATATTAAGTCGGAGGTCCGGAAGAGTAAAAAAAGTTAAAAAAAATAAAAAAAAAATTTTAATGGGCCGGCAGCTTTCGGGCCGAAAACCGGACGCACAATTTTGCCGGCATCTGGTTTCCGAGCCCATGGCTGTCAGCGGGCTCGAGAACCGACGCCGGCAAAATTGAGCGTCAGCTGTCAAACCTGCTGACAGCCGTCGCTCCGGGCTAAAAGGAGGCGCTATGGATGCGCTAGTATCCCTAGTGCCTCCTTTTGCCCGTTTCTACCGCTGGACCTAATTTAAATACAGAATTGCGCGCGCCGGGAGAGCGGGCATTCGTCCGCTCTCCCGCGGACTTTACTGAAACAGCGTGAAAGTGAGCATCTTATGCAAAACAGTATAAGTGCACTTGCTAGCATTCATACTTATGTCTTCTTCCTTGTTTCTACATCTGCTACCCAGGATGCCCCCAATGCCAGCCATGCAGTCCCAGGTCTCAGCAGTGCAGCTCCAGGTCCAAGCAGCCCATTTCAGATGGATGCAGAGACACAGAGAATGGAGGAAGAGGAGGAGGAGGAGCAGCAGCAACAGCCATAGCATCATCAGCTACTTGAGTACCTTGTGGCACCCATACCCCTTGACATGAGCCTTAACCTGTCTATCTTAATGGAGGGCACTGCCCTGCCATGGGAAGAAGAAGAATATGCACAGTCACCAGCTGCCCCCAGCACCCCACATGTCCTATGGGATGTTCAAGATGACACCCAGCAAGATCAGCCCATGAGACCAGCAATGCCAGCATTGGAGCCGCAGACACCACCTCAGCAACCTACCACCCTACTACTAGCAGCACCAGCAGTGGTGGATCCAAGTCTGCATGCCACATTTGACTGCACTGAGAAGAGGCATGGTCTGCAGTTATACCACATATGGGCAGAGCTGTCTGATTGAGGAGGGCTCAAGTACAGCATGCCCGTGCTGTAGAATAGCAAACTGTGACCATTAAACAGGGCTATACCACCATGGCAACATCAATCAATAATTTGACAACAGCAGTACTGCAGCTCATAAAGCGCCTTTCATAACCTGCACCCATGCATCCGCATCCTCACAGGAGTTCAATCCAGGAAGCAGTCCTCGGCTATCAGGATGGGCCAGCAGTAGGCCTCCAAAAGAAACGCCACCCCCAGCCAGCAAAAAACTCCAGGGAGGAAAAGGGCCACGAGCTACACTGGTGCAAACGCTAAAAACTTGCATTCAAAGATGACATTTCCAACCAACTGTCCTATGTGTAGAATTTCTGTGCTGGCTAGATAGAAGACTGCTGAGCTTGTCCTATTTATAGAGTTCCTGTACCAGGTATATGGATGACTGCTAGGCTCATCTTCTCTACGTAGTTCCTGTGCCAGCCAGAGGGAAGACTGGTGGGCCTATTCCGTGTACAGTGTTCCTGGTGTGGCTAAGTGGAAGACGTCTGGGCCCATTAAGTCTACACAGTTCCTGTGCCATGTTGCTGATTTGAATGGTCTTGTGTGTGCCAGAATAATGCTCAGTTACCTTTTAATGCCCTCCTCTATTCTTTGCCCATACACCTGCTTCCATGCTGCTATGTCCAATCATGATCCTACTCTTGTGTCTTCTCATTTCATCCTGCTGCTGATATCTCATCTCATCATGTGTCATCGGATCGTGCTGCTGGTATCTCATCTCATTATGGGCCGGATTTTAAAAAGGCTCGGCGACGCTCATAAAGCCCTGGGATGCTTGTAAGTCTCGGGGCTTTACAAAAGGGCAGTCCGGAGGCAGGACAGGGGCAGAGAGGGGGTGGAGCCAGAGGCCTCCGACAGAGCGGCCATTGCCGCTGTGTCAGAAGATCACATGTCGGCAGCCTGCCGGTGACCACAACTTGCGCCTGCCCAGAGGCAAGTGCAAAAGGTAAGACAAAGGACAAGGGGGGGGAGGGGTTAGAGTAGGGCTGGGGTGGGGGAAGGTTAGGGAAAGGGGGGGAAGGTCAGGTTAGAGGGAAGGGAATGGGGGAAGGCAGTGCGCAAGACGCACAATTGTGCACCCCCTTGCGTGCACCGACCCCGGATTTTATAACATGAGTTGACTTTGCCTATGCACACATGTTATAAAATCGGGCGTACATGTGCATGACTGGTAAGGCTTCCCTGCCTCATTGGGGACTTTATTTTTTTTTTTAAGAGGTTCCTCTCTGGGCATTCCCTGCCAGAATTGCCCTCTATTTAGTTGCAGTGAGATAGAATTTTGTCAGATTCCCTTTGGAGCAAAAGGGTTATTAACCCAGAGATCTGAAGACTTGTGAGCCACTCTACACCCTAGATGGGGCAAGTACCCATGACAGATTCTTCAGAGTGATATTTTTGATGGCCAAGATGTATCCTGACGTTTTTCAGAAGGGACTCCTGTTTAAACTTTGCACCCTTTGGAGAAGGCTCCCTCCGGACACAAAAGACAAAGGCTAAAGAGCCTTAATGTACAAACTAGACGGTGATGCACCGAAGGTGGACCCTTGGGCCGAGGTGAGGTTGATGATAACCATAGGAGGGATCCTACTGGTCCCCACCATCAGCAGGCAGAGAGGGCTGATGGACGGAGGCCGGCTGGTGCTTCACCAATACCAGCCCTCGTTTCCCACGGGTTGAGCCTTTGGATGCCAGGGGCCGGCTGGACTTAGATGGCCTCCGTCCAAGGCTAGAGAGAGAGAGAGGCAATGAGGTAGTCAGGTAATGCAGAGGTCTGGGGCTGGAGAGAACAGGAAGGAACAGGAACACAGGAACAAGGAAACAGGAATGAAGGAAATCAGGATCAGGAACCAGGAACTGAAGAAGCAACAAGTACTTGACTAGCGAGGGGACCTGTTGCAAAGGCAATTTGAGAGAGCGGAGCCCAGGCTTATATACTGTAGCTCTGCCAACGTTATCATCTGGGGCCGCGGCCAGGTTCCCACCGCAGGACCTATTTAGAGACTAGCTGTGCGCGCACGCGCCTAGAGAGGGGCATGGCGCTGGTTGGGAAGGTGTCTCTCCATGGGCCACGCGGAGAGGCCCAACCAGAGCATCAGGAGCTGCAGCAGAGCCGGAGGCCTCAGGGTTGGCCCAAGGATGGAGCCGGCAGGACAGAACAGGGACAGGACACCTTGTGTCCTAATGAGAAAGATAAATATTTCCTAAGGAATTCCTTAATGCACAGCAGATACTCCACACACATTAATTAATGTGTTGTAATAAATTAGATGTTCTCTTGATTCCCATTAAGGAACATAAGGTAACATTTAAGAACCCACGCAACTCAAATTGCTATACATTACGGCTACACATTTGTCCTAATAGTGAAAAATCACATCTCTCATCACCCACCCCATCCAACCTCTTTCCAGACAGAAGATAAAAACATATCTAAAGCTCAATTGTATTTCTAATCCTATCATGGTATCCAGGGGCAAAAGTATTATAGTAGTTATGGCCTATTGCACAGATGGAAAATGGGCGTTTTAATAAAGGGCTTGTTATCATCCGATTCCTATTGTCGTCACTGTTACACAGATGGAAAATGGACAGGTTCCCCTCCCCCCTCCCAAGGGTCAAAAGAGGTTATCATTCTTGCCCAATTCCTCTCTCTACCTGTGCAACATCTTGTCTTGCAGAAGAAATTTCATTCTGAAATAATGCCTGTTTTAACATTTCAAATGCCCTCAACAGCGCATTTCTGTTCTTTTCCTTCTTCATTTGAGTAGTACCACCACTAGATGGGTTTGATTTTTCATCATTTGGTGGTAACTGCTTATGTATAAAACTTGAAGGTTCCTGAGCTGTAATCTACCATTAGACAAGCTCAGCTGACTATTGTGGGAATCTGATTGAGCATTAAAAGGGTTTTCTAGAATGGGTTATGGACTACACACTTGATCTGATCTATCTGGACTTGGCTTTTCATGTGCTAAGACTGCTATCAATTGTAGGGCATTCCAAGTGTCAGGGCTATAAAGATGAGTCATAAGAAATAATAATGTTGGACTATATGCAGGTGATGGGCTGTCAGCACCTAGGTTGCAAGTACTGGGACTCTGCTTTGCAAGATAAGTATGCTTTGCTATGATTGCTCTCAATTCATCCTTAAAGGTCTTTGTCTGAGCCATTTTGCTTTTATCAGCAGTCATTTCCTGTCTTAAATTCTGTAATTCTTTTGTCAAATAATCATTTTGACTCTTAAGATGTGTCATTAACAAAGTCAATAATTCAGCTTCTTTAGTAACTACTTCTAAGTCATCTCTAAGCTACCACATCTCAGTAAGGAGCTCACTATAGCAAGTTGCCAAAGACCTGAATGCCGAGAACAAAAGTAACATGAGTGCACTATGGTGTTTGCATTTGCTCGTACCTCTATTTACTTTAACATATTGCTCAAACTCATTGGCGTTGGCGGGGTTACAGAAGCCATGGCCCCCCAAAAAAGTTTTGCTAGCAAGCACTGGTAGCAACAGATGGCTCAATCAACTGTCCACAAGTAAACCCCTCACTCACCGACTGCTCTCAATTGAAAATGGGAGAAGGATTAAAGCTTTGGAGCTCCTCTAACATGTCCTCCCCTACTGGCTAGGGCCTGAATGTCTGTGTCATGGTTTGAACCACATAGTCCAAAGCACAATGTTTGGGCCCTGTCCCCAGCAGAGGAGGAAAGAGGAGGGAGGACATTCAGGAGCTACTCAAAGGATGCAGTCTTCCTCCTGTTTCCAAATGAGAGGAGCTAGTAATGGTCAATGAGGGGATAGAGAGGGGCGCAGGGAGGGTGTGAACAGGGAATCTCTGGGGGGGAGGGAGGGAGTGAACAATCCATGGTGAGTGAGGGGTTTCGGGAGGCATGACCTGGAGAAAGTGAAGGGTTTGTGGGAGGGGAGGAGAAGGAGGGGAGGGATTGAGCTGGGGAAAGTGAGGGCCTTGGGAGGGAAGGTGTTAACTGGGAAAGTGAGGGGTTTTTGGGAGGGGATTGAACTGGGGAAGTGAGGGTTTTGTGGAAAGGAAGGAAGGAAGGAACTAGGGTTTGTTCGGTGGGAGGGAGAGCAGAAACTGGGGTTTGGGGGAAGGAAAGGAACCAGAAAGAGAGAGGGGCAAACATCTTTCTCCCCATCAGTATACCACCTTTCTCCTCACCCAGCATTCCAGCTCCTGCTCCCCTAGCATTCCATGTCTCTCTCTCCAGCATCTCACATCTGTCCTTCATTCACTTCTTCATTCAGCCACTCTCTTCAGCCCTCTGCACCCCTCTCCACTCTTACTCCCTTCTGCTTGCCCCATTACCCCTCCTCTCCCTTCAGTTTCCCTTCCCCACCTCCTTCTCTTCCTTCAGCCCCCTTCTTCTCCTTTCTCCAGCTCCCACCCCCTCCTCTTCCTCTTTCTTTTCCCTCCTGCTCCTACCCCTATCTCTGCCCCAGTTAGTATTCATACCCTTACCCTTACCCCAAGCAAGAAAAATAACAAAGGCTCGGCAGGCTCAACATAGAACATATGTTGGGGCCGCAGAATATTTTTTGTTCTTCTTAGGGGCAGGCCTTCTCTCTCCTGCCTCCCCTTCAGCACCCCACCTATATCGACAGACCACTTCTCCTTTAGCATCCTACATCACTCCCTATCACTATTTGTTCTTGTTCTCTTCCCATCTCCCCCTTCTCAACTTTTTAGGACCATACATCTCTCCCCTGTTCCCCCTTCAGCACACCACAACCCTCCTCAGTCTTCACTCCCTTTTGCTCTTGCCTCTTGTCCCATCCCCCTCCTCTTCCTTTGGCCTCCCTATCTCTTTTCTACCAGCTACTAACCCCTCCTCTTGCTCTCTTCCCCCTGATCCCATTTCTCCTCCCATTGCTCTCACTCCCTTCTGCTCCCAACTCTACCCACTTTCCACAAGAAAAATGACAGGGGCCAATTTTTGATATTTTTCTTGTGGAGGGGAGGGAGTCATCTAACATAACAGGCCTCGCTCTTGGTACTTGAGGATCTTCTCTCCATTCAGTACAGAATAGTCACTTTAGTACTGACATTTCTATTAGTAATGCTGTTTTTGTAGTTTTCTCCTTTATTACTAGGTCTGGCTTTCTAGCATCATTCATTTAATTGGTCTGGGAATGAATTATATGCTGAATTATGTGAAGAATGAATAAGAACATAAGATATACCATGCTCGGTCAGACCAAGGGTTCATGAAACCCAGTATCCTGTTTCAAACAGTGGCCAATCCAAGTCACAAGTACCTAGCCAGTACCCAAAAATTAAATAGATCCCATGCTACTAATCCTGGCAACAAGCAATGGCTATTTCCTATTGATTAATATCAGTTTATGGACTTCTCCTCCAGGAATAATGTACTGAAAAAATGAGGTACTGTCAAATATTTATTGTTACAAAATATTCTAAATAGTGCTCAAGAGTAGGACACACCGTGATATAAAACATTAATAAAAAATCACAAGAGGTTCAATAGCTAAGTACTTTTACAGAAATTGTGAAAACACTTAATTTTGTACATAGGATCCTTTAAATGGAATCTCTCGTAATATACTGTTCCAAAAGGCAGAATTTTAAATAGTCTACATGTTTCGCATAGCTGCATCAGGATACTTCACATGTTCCTAGCCACTGATATTTGTTTCACATTCATCAATTTAAAATTCTGCTATTATAACTTAGTGGTTTTCTAGAGAGATTTTTTCTACACAAAAAAATTGTACAATGTCCTCTAAATCACTCCTATATTAGCAGGAGATATTCCAAAAGACACAATGTCTTTGAAAGATGAATCATATAGCAATGTAAGTCACAGTTCAAACCGTTGCTCACTCTTTCACACAACACATATACTTGGTAGGGATGTGAATCATTTTAGGACGATTAAAATTATCGTCCGATAATTTTAATATCGTCTTAAACCGTTATGGAACACAATACAATACAGATTCTAACGATTTATCGTTATAAATCGTTAGAATCGTGAGCCGGCACACTAAAACCCCCTAAAACCCACCCCCGACCCTTTAAATTAAATCCCCCACCCTCCCGAACCCCCCCCCCAAATAACTTAAATAACCTGCGGGTCCAGCGGCGGTCCGGAACGGCAGCGGTCCGGAACGGGCTCCTGCTCCTGCATCTTGTCGTCTTCGGCCGGCGCCATTTTCCAAAATGGCGCCGAAAAATGGCGGCGGCCATAGACGAAAAAGATTGGACGGCAGGAGGTCCTTCCGGACCCCCGCTGGACTTTTGGCAAGTCTCGTGGGGGTCAGGAGGCCCCCCACAAGCTGGCCAAAAGTTCCTGGAGGTCCAGCGGGGGTCAGGGAGCGATTTCCCGCCGCAAATCGTTTTCGTACGGAAAATGGCGCCGGCAGGAGATCGACTGCAGGAGGTTGTTCAGCGAGGCGCCGGAACCCTCGCTGAACGACCTCCTGCAGTCGATCTCCTGCCGGCGCCATTTTCCGTACGGAAACGATTCGCGGCGGGAAATCGCTCCCTGACCCCCGCTGGACCTCCAGGAACTTTTGGCCAGCTTGTGGGGGGCCTCCTGACCCCCACGAGACTTGCCAAAAGTCCAGCGGGGGTCCGGAAGGACCTCCTGCCGTCCAATCTTTTTCGTCTATGGCCGCCGCCATTTTTCGGCGCCATTTTGGAAAATGGCGCCGGCCGAAGACGACAAGATGCAGGAGCAGGAGCCCGTTCCGGACCGCTGCCGTTCCGGACCGCCGCTGGACCCGCAGGTTATTTAAGTTATTTGGGGGTGGGGGATTTAATTTAAAGGGTCGGGGGTGGGTTTTAGGGGGTTTTAATGTGCCGGTTTTTCGATTTTTCGATTTTTTCGATTTTTTTAACGATTTTCACGATTTTTCACGATATTTTACCCCCCCAAACGGCAACAATACGATTCCCTCCCCCTCCCAGCCGAAATCGATCGTTAAGACGATCGAGGACACGATTCACATCCCTAATACTTGGCCTCAGTGAAAAGCAACAATGGCCACTGCTCGATGTCTCATAAATCACTGTTTCATAATGTTGTAGGCACAAAGTAGATTGTTGCCCAACGTCTCCCCGAATACCGCTCTACAGCAGCAATTGTCTGGCGTCTTCAATCAGACATTTATTTAAAGTGGTTCCATACATTTTCTAATTCAGCATTCTTGCTCAAAGCATCTTTGCTCAACTTCTTTTGCTGGTATAAAATATCTCACGCCGTCACAAACAGCAAACACTGCTATTTGGCATCTTCAAACATGACGTTGAATTAGAAAATGGATGGCACCATGGTACAAGACACTTCACTTCGGGAGCTGTAAGTGGAACCTGGGCAGTTAGAAAGACACTAGTTTTGCATATCCTATGGTATTTCATTACATTTCATTTCATTTATTAAAATGTATTAATCGCCTATCACAAAATACAATAAAACATACACATCTTTCAAAGACAGTGTGTATTTTGGAATATCTCCTGCTAATATAGGAATGATTAGCCAATCATAGGCTAATGCCAGTGCGGGTTTTTTGATGTGGGTTTTTTACCACCATGGTCAGGGAATGAGTTAAGTGTCAGCACCTATTCAGGAGGCCTATGTCGGCATCCAAGCATCCTGAAAACCATCTAACTGAGCACCTATCTCAGTGTCCAAGTGGCCAGCTTAGCTAGGCACTTTTCTGGGTGACTGAGCGGCCAGTTTAGGTAGGTGCTTTCCTAGGCGCCTTTCTGGGCGCCTAGGAAAGCACCTACCTAAACTGAGTGGCAACATTTGCTAGGCAATTTCTGGGTGCCAGAGTGTCCATGTTCGCTCCTGGCTGAGTGCCTATGTCAGCACCTGAGCATCCAGATTGATGCCCAACTGAGCACCTATCTTGCTGCTATGCCAGTGTGAATTAGCATCCATGAAAATATTTGCCATGTTTCTGCAGCACAGTTATTTGAAATAATAAAAATATTTTCCAAAGTCGTACTTTCACTTAATAGGGAAACCCGCTCCCTTGCTCGCTTTTATGCGTGGATTATCAACGTGGTTTTTGAGCGCGGATGTGGCTGTTTATTACATAGGTCCTTACCACGCTTAGGTGCGTGCATTTCTCCATATGTGCACAGATTTCTGCATGCAAATCATTTGCATAATTTATGTTTTTATATCCTGCAGAAGCAGCATCTTCAGCCGCGCACGGTGATCATAATTATCACCTATTTTGCCGCGAGTCTTATTACATTGGCCCCCTAAGAAAGCAATTAACTGGTTAAGCAAGCTCAGAGTGATAAGGGTGACCTTGGAACGCATACCAGGAGATCCTCACAATTGAACATACCCTTATATTCTGACAGGGATCATACACTGGGGTCCCAGAGGCTCCCTTTCTCTAAGGCATACTCATGCTTCTGGATGGGGTCCACACTCAGCAAGGTCAGTGCTCTCATGTAACAGGGTGTCACCAGATTCAGTACAGGAGGAATTATGTCACACCTTCGATATATACCTGGAGAGTATAAACAGGGTGATTTAGTTATTGTGAGCTAGCAGTAGGCCCAGAGAGACTGGGGTCCACCTCGGGTATAAGGCCCAGTACTGCTCTTGGGGTCCCCAGGCTTCCTGTTTTCCAGGTACTCCTGAGACAAGTGTTGCCATCTTGCTCTTCTGGTGGTTGTTGCCACACCCGAGGTACTGTGAATCACCTGAGCTGGTGTTTTGGTATTCTACCAAATCAGTGGATTGATCCTGGAGTGAAGGTGTCCTAGGCTTGTCAGATTTGGATAAGAAAAGAGAATTCATTTCCATGTTTTTCTTCTCTGGACTCTGAAACATACTGAATACCTGGTACTGGTCTTTATCTTTATACTGACTCATAGTGGTGAGGTTTTCAGCTTCCCCTACTAGGAAACACAGGGGTGTCTGCTTGCAGAGGCACAGAGCTGAAGCCCATAATTAGTGGGAAGAGATGCTTAGACTGTGTTCCTGAATGCTTCACTATTGCATTTCCCCTCATGGAGGAAGGTCTGCCTCAGTTTATGTTTATGCTTTCTGGCACTCATCTTCTCTGCCGGACATGGACTTCGGATATCGTGTGCACGGCCTTAGGGAGAGGATTTTATTGGTACAGATGCCAAAATGTTTTTAAGGGCAGACTTACTTAGGCTGGCTAGTGCTTCTTTTGAGAAGTCAAAAATTTGCATCCGGGCTGCTTCACTAATGTTCAAAGGGATAAGGGCAATCTTGTCTCCCTCAGAATTAACACATAGGAGGTTGAATATATCCTGCAGTTTAGATAAATGATATATAGCAAGCTCCAACCCCTTTCTCATGATCGTGATCTGCTTAGCTAAACTTTGGCAGAGCTCCACACCCTTTAGTATTCACTTGGGGAGTGGGCTACAGACCCCCTTCCTAGCTCCCTGTTCCGTAATCTTGCTGGGCTCCCTGCTCTAGAAACAGGAGAGGTATAGCCCTCCTTTCTCTCCTTCCTCTCAGGGGACAGGGAAGGGGTTCCCAATATTTCCTGGCTTGCTGGAAGCCACAGATAATTTCCTGATCAAAGACCCTGGAGTTTAACCTCTGGATATCAGATTCTGCTGCATTAGCATAAACTCCTGTGGGATTTATTTCTAGCCCTGAAAGCTGTTCTGCTAATGATCTGTGATTTCCTTCTCTGGTTACAGGAGGGAGAATCCTGTCTTCCTCCACCTTGACAGGTGAAGGGGGAGGGGAAGCCAGGCAGGACCCTTTAGCCTTTAACAGCTGTAAATACCTTATCAAACCTGTTTGCCAGTTTTTGTCTTTTGTTCACACAGCCAGGCAACTGAATGCTTTTATTACAAGCTATTTACAATCTCACAGCATGGAATCAGCTTGGCAGAGCAGGATTGACTCTTTCCTTGTCAGCAACTGTGCTTACCTTCCCAAGACCCTGGGCATGCATGAATCTATCTCATGTGAAAACTCCAAATGTACTGTTTAATTCTTTCCTGTGCATTCGTTTTCATTCAGGATAAATCAGAATAAATTATTCTATCTCGGTAAAACCTCCATTATGTATGTAGGGAGAATCACTATTTTTAACTCCCACCTTCCATTACATATGTTTTTTCTTGTTCTTGTTAGAAAATTACACAAATGAATAAAACACCTTTATTTCTTGGTCACACAGGGCTAAGCTGAACACTTCCTCAAGCAATACACACACAGGCAATTAGGGACACAGGCAATAAGAAAGACAATAGTTACCAATGCATATTTAAGGTCCAGTGCTTATCACATTACCCTTAATTTCTGCTGGACTCACCTCTCTTTAGGGAAGATTTACTTCTGAACGCCAATAAGCTCTACCTTATTAACCCCTGAGGTAGGAAATGGATCCAGATTTTTACCAGGTGACAGGTAGTAGCTTCCTTCTTTGGCTGGTTGGGGGAAGATCCCTCCCTTCACCAGTCTCCAGCACAGATAGAGAGAGGGCAGTCATGGCCCACTGAAGTGACAAACTGTTCACTGTAAATTCCCTTGGACCTGGGCTCCGCAAGTCACCTCAGTCCAAGATGGACAGCAATGCAAGGGGTGGAAAGCCACAGCATTCAGATGGGTCACCTCCTTCTCTTCAACAGGGTAAGGATGGCTCAGGACAGATGGCCAAGTGCTGGACAGTGGACCTAGAAGGCTGTTAAATTTTCAAGGGCTCACTTATTCATATTCAATTGCCTCACAAATAGTCAGGTGAATGCCTGTATCTTCAATTTTAATTCCTTGATCTATTCATTAATTTCATCTGTAGTGACTTTTGTCCTCTCAACAGTGAAAAATCATCAAATCCAAGGAACATTTTTTTCAGGACAGAAATCCATTTCTGAACAAAATCCTTATCCTCTGTATATAATTTCAGTTCTTTGGTCATTCTTAACCCATGAGAAATCATTTAGTTCTTGATATATTTGTTACATTAGGCAGCTCCCAGGACTGTCCCGCAAGCTGACATACTCATTCCAGCCACTGCCCAATGCTGCTGGAGGCCTCCTATGCGGCAGAACCTTGTCATCTCTGCATGCTGCTGACACCGCCATCCAGACCGGGTCAACACCTCTCCTTTCATGAGCATGCACTTATATGTGTACATATTATAGGCCCTGTGGTGGGAAACTGAGAGTGGCATCTCCTAATGACATCAGCCCTATTGAGCTATTTAAGCAAAGGCCCTGCAGCTTTGCCTTGCCTCAGCAACGGGTCTCCTGCCTAGAGAAGTTCATGTTTCTCCTGCGTTTCTGGCTCCTGTTTGTTACTGGTTCCTATTCTACAGCCTTGCCATGCCCAGTCTGTTTCATCCAGCCTTATTCTGCCCTGTCTTTCTCATCAACAAGGGCTATACAACATAGTCTAGGTAAAACAAATAAGCATGGGTGTAGCTTGCTTATTGCGGCGGTTACTACCCCTACTACCCCTAACTAATCAAGCTAGATATTTCACTTGGATGCAGCTCCATCACTGCTCTCTACATTAATGGTGGGGGTGGAAGGGGAATAGAACAAAGAGCTAAGAGAAACAGATAAGTATGAGAGAAAAAATGTGTGAAGCTTGCTGGGCAGACTGGATGGGCCATTCGGTCTTCTTCTGCCGTCATTTCTATGTTTCTATGTTTCTATCTAGTACCTCTTGTGTGTTTTCATCCATGCCTGACTCCATGATTCTGAGCTATTACTTTAGACTTGACCAAATTTGCCAACACCTAGACCGGATCTCTTGCCTTGCACTTGACTACGCTTGCTTGCCAACTTACCTGACACTTAGCCTGTTGCGGTACCTCCAACTTGCTGCCTGTCCTGACCCTGATATGCCCTTAGACTCTTACTCTCTCTGCCACCCTCAGGACCCACCTAAATCCTGCTGGCCACCAGAACCCAAGGTTTCAACTGTGGGGTAGGCGACTGCTATAAGTGAAACTCCAATCTGTCCTGCTTCACTGAGCATTCGCCAGCTGTCGGCAGAGGCCTCTTAGGTTCACCTATGAGGCTGTGTCAACTATGCCACAGTATAAAGGGCTCACTCCCACACACTGCTCATCACAGTATTCAGTTAACATGGTCAAATGTAACTCTGCTCTTATCAATCGTTCATGTAATCTTAACTGATCTTCCCACAACTGTTTTTTATTAACCTTATGTGCATTTTTTAAAATTATTATTTATTTATTAAGTTTATACAATAATATTTCAAGAAAATTTCTTGAATCAAGAAATCCATTTTAAAAATAATGAAAGAAAAAATGTCCACAACATTACGATAAATGGGAAAACCATTTTCAAATCAGTTCTGTTATAAATCTCCGTACACTACTGTTATATATCTACTACAATCTCCGTACAATCTCCATACAATCTGTTATATATCTACAGAGTTAGCAATCTGTTAGCGCTCACCCCGCCAAGGAGGGCAGAGTTAATAATCTATTATTAATCAGCTCCCCCAGAGAGGAGGAGCTGGCAATCTGATGTAGATCACACTGCCAGGGAGGCGGAGCTAGCAGTCTGATATGGATCTGCTTCCCCAGAGGGGAGTAATCAGCAGAGTGATGTACTCCGTAGATGGAGTTAATGATCTGTTGTGGGTTGGCTCCCACAGAGTGGCAGTCTGTATGATACCGCTCTGGTAGTGTAAGGAATAAACATTGAATGGAAATTGGTGAATCCTTGGGCCGATGGTAGATGACAGTGCCCCCCAGGAGGATATCTTGAGAGGGACCACCGGCTAGGCTGGAGTATGAAGACAAACACAGAGGGTCGGCCCCTGTGACATAGAAAGGGCAAAGGCTAGTGCCAGCGCCATTTTGAGTACTGGCAGCCACTAGCCTTTGCCCTCACTATGTCACCGTCCGTCAGCCCCTGTGACATAGTGAGGGCAAAGGTAGCGCCGGAGCCATTTTGAACCACCAGCGGGGGTCCAGGAGGTCGCTTCTGGACCCCCGCTGGACTTTTGTCAAGTCTTGTGGGGGTCAGGAGGCTCCCCCCAAGCTGGCCAAAAGTCCCTGGGGGTCCAGCGGGGGTCCGGGAGGGATCTCCTGCACTTGTGCTGTCGGGTGCCAGGAACCAAAATGGCGCCGATAGCCTTGCCCTTACTATGTCACAGGGGCTACCGGTGCCATTGGTCAGCCCCTGTCACATGGTAGGAGCACAAGATGGCGCCGATGGCCATGTGACAGGGGCTGACCAATGGCACCGGTAGCCCCTGTGACATAGTAGGGCAAAGGCTATCGGTGTCATTTTGAACTGGTACCGAGGGTGTGAGAGTGCTCCCGGACCCCCGCTGGACCACCAGGGAGTTTTGGTAAGTCTTGGGGTGGTCAGGAGGGTGGGGGGTTGTAGTAAATTTAATTTTAGCTGGGTAACGAATAGGATTCGACGTATAACCGTATCGGGACGCCATACGGACGTATGCAACGTATCTGCCCCCCTGACGAATACGTATCCCGAATGCAACGTATGGCGTCCCTCTGCACATCCCTACCATGTATGAGGTGGCTTCTGTAATAGAAGAGAGTCTTTGGAAGGTTTCATTTATCAGTATCTTCCATTCATTTTGGTAGTCCATGAATGAAAAAATTGAATCCATTTGTTCAAACAAATTCACATCCCTATTTTGAAGTGAACAATGGAGAGGTCAACAAGGATGGTTGAAAAGATCTAAGGACTCTATGGGGCCTTTGCAATACAGTGCACTCACACGAGCGCACTGTTTAACCTGTTGTCGGACGCGGGTTAAATAGGCGCTAATCCACCCCCTAATGCAATAGGGGGATTAGCGCCTATTTAATGTGCATCCGATGTGGAGTGAATGAGTTAGCGCTCATCACATGTAAATGTGCATCTCAGATGCACATTTATCGCTCAGCTATTAATGCCTGCTTGGAGCTGGCGTTAATAGCTGAGCACATGTAGAAGTACAGAAAAGCAGAAAAACTGCTTTTCGGTACTTCTTCAATAAAAAAACAAAATAAAATAAAATACCTCGGCAGACCGCCAAGTTATGAAGACCAATGCCGAGTTTATCGGCATCCGTTTTCATTACTGGCAGACAGCCAGTTATGAAAACAGATGCCAAGTTTACCGGCATCGATCTTTATAACCAGCAGCCGCCGCGAGGTCACATTAGCAAGGAGGCACTAAGGTCATGCAAGCTAGCATGACCCCCTAATTTGCATATTGCATGGCGCCCCCCTTGCGGGTGCCATGCATGCAGTAAGAAAGCGGGTGCTGAAAAGTCAGCGCCCGCTTTCCGCAAAATTTATTGCATCGGCCCCTATGTGTTTGGTAATGCAGCAGTTGTTTGCAAAAACAGTTGCTGGACTTGAGAAGAAAAGCAAAATGCATAATTGATTAATTGGCCACCCACCCAGGAAGAAGTCACATGTGGAGATACTATAAGACAGAGCCTTGACAAGGGCTTTTTGCATATTTATAATGCTTCTAAAGACAACTGAGTCATTGCATACTTTATGCTTACCTTGTTCAGAGTTCTCTTTACAATTCTTATAGTGCAGAAATTGTTACTGGTGAATCATGTATATGTGTAATATTTATACTGAGCTTTTCTCTATTGCTTCAGTAAAGTTTATCTGCTACAGTTTGTAACCTGAACCTTATTGTTACTGATTTCCAGAATTATTATGTTTAAAAACAGCAGTGGCATTGGAATGATTAGGAAATTGCACTCTTGTGTATTAGTGCAGAAACTGCAGCCAAACCTCAACTTAATGAATTCTGACCATTGTACCTGCAACAAAAGGAAGAGCCTGAATTGGAAGAATAACATAAGCCTGTGCTAATCCAACCTATTTGTGTCTTTTATAGCATACAGTAATTCAATTAGTGAGGTGCTGCCTTCCATGTACCACTCAATTTCATCATCTACAGTAAATGTTTATTCCTTGAACCATTCTCTAATCTATTAAGTTGAACAGAATAATGCTTGATCATAAACTCTATGAATGTGAATCTACCACTGTTATACATTAAACCCAGAAGGCTCAATTTACTCAAATTCATTTTGGCCTCTGGATCTTGAGTAATAGGAAATAAACGCACATAGTAACTGGCACTTAAACAGCCATGTTGACATATTTATCAAATAAGAGAAACATCGGGCCAGATTTTAAAAGCCCTATGCGCACCAGGCCTATTTTAAAAAGGCCCAGCGACGCACGTAAAGCCCCGGGGCTTGCAAAAGGGGGTGGGGCGTGAGCAGGGCAGTCCGAGGCGGGGCCAGAGGCCTCCGACATAGCAGCCATTTGCCACTGTGTTGGAGGATCGCGTGCCGACAGGCTGCTAGCGCGCACAACTTGTGCCTGCCCAGAGGCAGGCGCAAAAGGTAAGACAAAGATTGGGGGGGTTAGAGTAGGGCTGGGGGGGGGGAGGTTAGGGGAAGGGGTGGGAAGGTCAGGCTAAGTGGAAGGAAAAGGGGGAAGGCAATGCAACTCGGTGCGCGCAAGGTGCACAATTGTGCACCCCCTTGCACACACCGACCCCCGATTTTATAACATGCGCGGGCATGTTATAAAATTGGGTGAACATGTGTGCACGCCGGGTAGCACACGCACATGTACACCCGTGCGCACCTTTTAAAATCTACCACATTTTGTCAAAGCCTAAAATTATTTAGAATGCACAACAGGATGAGTCATCATTGATATTCCAACAGGGTAAATCAGGGGTGTGCAACTCTGGTCCTCAAGGACCGCAAACCAGTATGGTTTTCAGAATACCCCAAATAAATATGCATGAAATAGATCTGCATATAATTGAGATACTGTGCATGCAAATTTATCTCATACACATTCATTAGGCATATCCTGAAAACCTGACTATGTGGCCCTGGAGGACTGGAGTTGGACATCCCTAGGGTAAATTTTCAAACATCCTATGTTCATGTAAAGTATACAGCCACATTTATAACTCCTACCTCAGACTGGAATACTTCTGGCTACAGAATGGCCAAACCCCTATGGTTCATATTAGAGGCGTAGGGAATTTTTTTAAATACATGAATGCCTCAGTTGCAATGTTTCCACAGAAAGTAGTGAAGAAGATCCATTATATTATATTCCTAAAATATACAACACAGAAGTGTCTCACTTTTTCTTTTTAGAGGATTTTGTTAAACATTTGGTATCCTCTTGTATTAGCTATAAAATTACCTGTCTAGTGCTTTTATTCTGCCATGATAGGACCAAGAAAAATTAATTGCACTATTTCAAAACAAGACATGAAGCAGCCGTAATAAACATTTGGCTCATTTCATGGGTCACAAGTCCATAAGGCAAGCAAAACTGCCACAAAAGATACAATACATCCTGCATTTCTGCAGGAGTAGATTTTACCTGAGGGGATTGCTAGAATAACCAACTTGGACAGCTTTGCTTTAATTATTGCCCCACAAAAAAGTACCTACATGAATTTGCTCCTGCATTTTGTGTAGGTCATTTTTTTATATATATATATATATATATAATTTATATATATATTTAGGTATTCAATGACAGTACAACATTATTGCCAAAGCTCAACAACAGATGTCGAAATACATGACATATTAAAGCTACATTTCTAACAATACTAGAGTATGGTGTGTTCAGTTTCCACACTCTAGCAAGGAAGATGTACCTGGAAGTTTTGTTTCACCATTGTAGGTAATTTTTTAAGGCAAAACTACATGAGTAGTTTTGATTAATGAAATCTAACAGGTAAATTGTAAAAGCCCGGCCTGCACGAAAATTAGGGAATACTCAAAAGAAGTCGGGCTCACGTGCGCCAACGATATTTTAAAAAGTGTCCAAATGTGCATGGAAAGGCCATGGCGTGCACATCTCCAAAATATCCAAAAAGGGATGACCACGAGTGTTTTGAGGTCTGGCTGAGAGATGCGTGCGTAAATATTTGCGTACCCTGGTGTGCACTGAGGTCTTCTGCCATGTAAGTTTACTTCTGCTACGGCTGATGTGTAAGGCATAAAATAAAAGGATCGAGCCATTTCTGAGAGTTTAAAGAGTTGGAGGTAAATGGGGGGTGTGTAGGCTAGCAAACTGGGGGGGGGGGGGGGTTGGAGGATGTAGCTGTTAATTGGGTGAATTGGTGGACAAACTGGTAAACTGGGAATGGCATGTGTGTGTGCTTCTTTTAAAATCCCCCCATTTGTGCGGTAGAAGTGGGATTTGCACACCTATTGCACATGCCCACGTAATATTTGGCACACATGTGCAGGGCCAGGCTATTTTATAACCTGATTGCATATATGTGTGCATGTTATAAAATTGTTGTGTCCCTGGGCCTTGGCTGATGTATGCGCCAATGTGCACCTGTGTGCTGGTTTGAAAGTTACTGTCCCTGTGTATAGTTGCATCCCCCTAACTATCCCTGCCATGAGAACATCTCCAAAAACCACAGGTAAAAGCACATATGATGATGACATTTGCAAGTATTTTTACTTGCATATACAGTAAGGTGGGCAATAATCAAAATCCCATTTGAAAAAATCAAATAATCAAAATCCCATTTAAAAAAAAAAAAAGTTTAGATGGATGTGCACAGGAAAATTATATTTGTTTTCTTTTCTTTCTTTTTTATTACATTTTTAAATTTCATTTTATTTCATTTAATTACCTAAATGTGAAAAATGTATTTTTTTATGTGTGCATGTTCACATATATATATAAAATTAATTTTATACATATGATTACAATTTTATGTACATTTATTTATTTATTTATTTGTTTATTTAAAAACTTTTCTATACCATCACTAAGTTAGGTACCATCGTAACGGTTTACAATAAGGCACAAATATTAATATTGGAAACGATTATGAATTCTATCATTGAAAATGTACGTGCATAAAACATTGAAAAGAAACAAAATGAAAATTCAGCTACCATACATCTTGACATATTCCTAAAACTCTGGCCTATGCACATCTTTTTGGCCTGCATACTGCTATCTATATAAGCTCTCAATAGAAATAGCAAAAAATCGTCAAGGAAGTCATCCATACAAAAAGAAACACGACTCATGCACCACCAAGAGTACTTCAAGGTAAAACAGTATTATAAACCTGAATTTTTCTGCCATAATGTTTCAATGTTTCTAGGTCTTTACTCTTTACTACTCTCATGGGTCTTCTGTAATATATATTATAACTTGCAAAAGGTACAAAATAAATTAATATGAAAAGATCACACAATGAGTAAATATAAACATCCACTGGAAATATAGGAAAAAAGTGAGATAGCTGGAGTAAGGAAAGAAAGTTTGACAAGGAAGTTAAAATGTAGGGGAAAGAAATTGACCTAAGACAAGGTCCGCTTTTCTTTCACCTATAACTCCTGAATATCTATCTGCCCAAACCCCCAAGTCTTACAACTAATTGATCTGGAGCATGGGATCGAGAGGGGAGATGAGATCCCAAATAGAGGATGTGATTCAAGCACTGCAGGTGGACCTATGGCATTACCCTGCTGATTATACTGAAAAGCATCTTCACCAGCAAGAAACATCCCATCTACAGTGAAACTGGACTTAGTAGTTAGTAGTAGCGTGACACTACTAAGACTGGAAAAATGCATCTTGCTGTTCAGAAATAATTATTTTTTATTGCCACATTTCATGCTTATCTGGAAAATTTCTATTGCACATTTCACTCATGCCATTCAGATGTACTCCACATATATGTCATGTGGATGCTCTAGGGGCCTTTTGCAATTAACAATTAGAATGCATCCTAACTCATTTGGAACCTGCTGGTTCTATTGAGCAATGAAAAGTATAGAACAGTTCAGCTTGTTCGTCATGTAAGCCTGGGAAATATTCCTCACCTTGCTTTTCAAGATCCAGTAGGTACCTAAGATTTTGGATAAGACTTCTTTGGCTTTCAAAGACTATTCTTGACCTTACTCTTCTCCTTCATAAGGACTCAAAGGAAGCAAGAGAAGATTGCAGTCTTGTTAAACAAGGAACAATTTTCTCACCAGATGCCTTTAGAGGCTTCAGTTGCTCCTCTTTTTCTTTCAGCAGTATTGTAAGACAAGGTGTTCTCTTTCTGACTCACTTTTATAAACCATCCTCAATTGATTGGGAGCTGAATAAAATGTGGGAGCTGTATAAAATGTGGGCTAATATTTGAAGTGAGTGGCAGAACCTAGAAATCCATTAAATGAACTGCACTGAGTCTTTGCTGGCTTTGCACAATTACTCAAAAGTCATGCTGCCATAGCAACAATCATTGCATACAAATAGCACATGTTAGAATGAAGACAGGGATACTGACACATACAATTATTTAAGGGCTTGATATATCTGAAATAACTATACTCATTAAGTGGAAAGAACTGATTCTCCACTATTGTACTCTTAACAAGTGTTAGCTGCAAAAACCCATTATTATGATGGTACTGGGTCTTGTTTTCTCAAAGGAGGGTGCCTTCTGTAAACCTGAACCATGAAAACAGTTTTGCCCTTCCAGTTCTTCAAAATATAAGCAAAAGACAGAAAACAGCTAATACATATTGAAAAATATGCACCAGATAGATATCTTAATGAACTTAAATCAGCATTTCTACAGTTACAATATGTAACCAGTTAAAAAAGTATTTATCATTCATTGGACTGGTTCCAATTTGCATGTCCTGAAATGTAGGAGGTTTTAAGGTGAAGGATTGTCATACCATAAGAAACAAAAATGGCTTTAGTCTGGGTTTATTGGAGGCTCCCCTAATGTTCATTTTTTTAATATTAATGTTGTTACGAACACTGCTGCCCGCGGGTTTTCCCGCGAGCAGACTCACCTTCCCACGCTGTTCTTCACCTGACACGGCAAGACGCCGCCGTCAGGCCTCCAACGTGGCTGGAGCCATGGTCTGTCCTGCCACGCGGCCCGGAGGCCACCCTGGATCCTCTTCTGCTCCGCGGCCTTCCTGAGGGGCTGGGACTGCCCCCGACGTCATCAGCTTCTTCGCTGTGCTAAGGCCACATCCCCAGGCTCAAGTGCCGGCTGGAGCCGCCCCCGGGGGTCTCCCGCAGTGGCTGGAGTTGCTGCCTACATCGGGCCTGCATCTCAGGCCAGTCCTGCCTCTTCCGCACGCTGTACGTCAGTGCAGGCCGCTGTCCGCGGTCCTGCACAGCTCTCCTGCTTTCACTAGGCGTGCAGCCACGCCTCTTCACTGAATTTAAAGGGCCAGGCACAGGAAGTGTGCTGGCCCCACCTTTAATGGGACTTCCTGCCTTAGCCCTATAAAGGGTTGCTTCATCAGTCTGTTCCTTGCCTTGCATCATCGTGACTTCTCTCTGGAGGCTCCTGCCTGCCAGAGCCTTTTAAGGTCTTCTGTTCTTCGTGGAGCTCCTCGTCTGCTCTCTACCACATCTTCATGTCTTGGTGTTTCGCCTGAGGTCCCGGTCCATGTTTGATGTCTCGTTATGATCGTCTACCTCCTGATGTGCCCGCCTTCCAGGATGTTCTTCCCCATGTCTTCGTTTGGTGCTCCTGAGCCTTCTGTTCCTGTGAGCTGATTCTCTCGGATGGTGTATGCCCGAGAATGGGGTGGCTTGCAGGTGGCAAGTGTCCCTGCACTCCGGAGCCTCCGTTTCTGCCAGCCTTAGAGGGAGCTTCGGTTGACACCGGCTTCATCATTGGAGCCCCTCTTTGCCTGGACCTTTCCTGCACTGTCCCATTCTCCTCATGGTCCATGACCAGCCTGCAAGGGCTGTGTAGGGCGCACAGTGGGACAGGGTGGTCCACGACTTAGTCCCACAGGTGGCCTGAGTAGGGCACCCTGAGAGACAGTGCCAATGTCCATGCCTTGTGTTTTGCCTGTTTGGATGTCAAGTTCCTCGTCATGCCCGTGATGCCGATGCATCAACCCAGCTGTTGTCAAGCTCCTCACCCAGATGCCGTAGCATCAACCCAGTTGTTGTCATGTTCCTTGCCCGGATGCTGATGCATCAACCCAGCTGTTGTCAAGTGTCTTCGTCAGGATGCCATCGCATCAACCAAGTGTCTTGTCTGTGATGCCGCCGCATCGACCATAGTCCTGTCTTCGTGTCACGGCCTCCGTCTGCCATCAACCTCAGGCCAGGCCTGCTGCTCCATGCTGTTCACAGCAGGTCCGAAAAGTCTCGGAATGGTCGGAGGACCATTCAACTTCCAACATCCTTGGGTGTTGGCCTTGGGAGCTTGCAGGCCTGGCAGAGGGTCAGCCCGTTAGCCATGCAGAGCCACTGTCAACCCTCGGCTCAGCCCTGAAGGTCGGGGCCCAGGCTGAGGCCCAAGGGTACACTAAACCACCAGAAGTGTGACAGAATGCAAAGCCTTTGGAGGCCATTCCCGCTGCTACAAAACAGAATGCAAGGCGTGCGAGGCCCTTCTTGACAGAATGCAAGGCCATGTGCCCAACGGTGTTTCAGCGATGGATCCGCCTTGTTCCCGAGTTTAGTCTTGTCTATGTTCTTGGAATGCTATGGGACCGGAAACATTTTTTCAGGACTTTATGTTTGTGACCCGCTGAGGTGCCAGTTTTTGCCAATGTTACGACCTGCTGCAGGCGCCAACTGTCTGGATTTATTTTACACGACCTGCAGGAGGCACCTGCATCCAGACTTTTTATCTTGTTGGCCAGTTTGAGTTTTTTTCGACCTGCAAGAGGCGCCTGCACTCCTACTGGTGCTGCTGGTTTCTGTTTTGCCCACCCTGGGTTCCCTCCCCCAGGTCTTCTTGGTGTTTTGTGGTGCTTCTTGTCTGGGTCTTGTTTGTTGCTTGTGTGTCTTGTTCTTCGTTGGTTGCTTGTTTGTCTTGTTCTTTGTTTGTTTTGTTTTCTGTTTGTTGTTTTCCGCTTGTGTGTTCCCCGTCCTCATTCGCACGTTCTGTTCCCTTGTTTTCCTTCCCTCGCTCTTTGCTCTTTCGCCCCTTGCTCTTTCGCTTTCCGCTCTCTCGCTCTTTGCTCTTTCGCTTTTGAGCTCCCTTGCTCTCTGTTCCCTTGCTCTCTGCACCTTCGCTCTCAGTTCCCTTGCTCTCTGCTCCTTCGCTCTCTGTTCCTTTGCTCCCTGCTCCCTCGCTCTCTGTTCCCTTGCTCTCCACTCCCTCGCTCTCTGTTCCCTTGCTCCCTCTTTTGTGTTTTTTGTATTGTCGGTCGCGCGGTCACCGTTTGCTTGGTCGCTGCTCGTGAGGTCACCACTCGCGCGGTTGCTGCTCGCGCGGTCACCACTTGCTCGGTCGCTGCTCCCTTGATCTCGTGTTTGCGTGGTCCCGTGTTCCCTAGGTCTCGTGTTTCCTCGGTCTCGTCTGCTCTTGGTCTCGTGCTCTTGATCTCTCGTCATGTCTCCTGTGTTTTTGTGGTTTCCCATTGCTTGCTCTTTTTCATGCTGTCCCCGGAGTTACCAGCTTCCTTTTTTGGACACTCAAATTCCTCCATCTGGTATGGATTAATACCCTTATCCTCGAACTGTTGATAGGAGGTTTGAGGAGGGGGGCTTTTGAGGAGTGGGTACTGTTATGAATGCTGCTGCCCGCGGGTTTCCCCACGAGCAGTCTCAGCTTCCCATTCGGTTCTTCACCCGATGTGGCATGACGCCACCGTCGGGCCTCCAACGTGGCTGGAGCTGCGGTCTGTCCTGCCATGCGTCCCGGAGGCCACCCTGGATCCTCTTCTGCTCCGCGGTCGGAGCTGCGGCCTTCCTGCAGGGCTGGGACTGCCCCCAACGTCATCAGCTTCTTCGCGGTGCTAAGGCCGCATCCCCGGGCTCGAGTGGTGGCTGGAGCCACCCCGGGGTCTCCAGCGGCGGCTGGAGCCACTGCCTACATTGGGCCTGCATCTCAGGCCAGTCCTGCCTCTTCAGCACGCTGTACGTCAGTGCAGGCCGCTGTCCGCGGTCCTGCACAGCTCTCCTGCTTCCTCTAGGCGCGTGGCCGTGCCTCTTCACTGAAGTTAAAGGATCAGGCACAGGAAGTGTGCTGGCCCCACCTTTGATGAGACTTCCTGCCTTAGCCCTATAAAGGGCTGCTTCATCAGTCTGTTCCTCACCTTGCATCATCGTGTCTTCTCTCTGGAGGCTCCTGCCTGCCAGAGCCTTGTAAGGTCTTCTGTTCTTCGTGGAGTTCCTTGTCTTGTCTGCTCTCTACCACATCTTCATGTCTTGGTGTTTTGCCTGAGGTCCCAGTCCATGTTTGATGTCTCGTTATGATCGTCTACCTCCTGATGTGCCCGCCTTCCAGGATGTTCTTCCCCGTGTCTTCGTTTGGTGCTCCTGAGCCTTCTGTTCCTGTGAGCCGATTCTCTCGGATGGTGTATGCCCGAGAATGGTGTGGCTTGTAGGTGGGAAGTGTCCCTGCACTCTGGAGCCTCCATTCCCGCCAGCCTTAGAGGGAGCATCGGGTGACACCGGCTTCGTCATTGGGAGTCCTTCTTTGCCTGGACCTTTCCTGCGCTGTCCCGTTCTCCTCGTGGTCCGTGACCAGCCTGCAAGGGCTGTGTAGGGTGCGCAGTGGGACAGGGTGGTCCGCGACTCAGTCCCGCGGGTGGCCTGAGTTGGGCGCCCTGAGAGAGAGTGCCAATGTCCATGCCTTGTGTTTTGCCTGTTTGGATGTCAAGTTCCTCATCATGCCCGTGATGCCGATGCATCAACCCAGCTGTTGTCAAGCTCCTCACCCAGATGCCGTAGCATCAACCCAGTTGTTGCCATGTTCTTTGCCCGGATGCCGATGCATCAACCCAGCTGTTGTCAAGTGTCTTCGTCAGGATGCCGTCGCATCAACCAAGTGTCTTGTCTGCGATGCCGCCACATCGACCATAGTTCTGTCTTCGTGTAAAGGCCTCCATCTGCCCTCAACCTCAGGCCAGGCCTGCTGCTCCATGCTGTTCACAGCAGGTCCGAAAGGGCTCGGAATGGTCGGAGGACCATTCATCTTCCAACATCCTTGGATGTTGGCTTTGGGAGCTTGCAGGCCTGGCAGAGGGTCAGCCCATTAGCCATGCGGAGCCACCGTCAACCCTCGGCTCAGCCCTGAATGTGGGGGCCCAGGCTAAGGCCCAAGGGCACACTAAACCACCAGAAGTGTGACAGAATGCAAGGCCTTTAGAGGCCGTTCCCACTGCTACACAACAGAATGCAAGGCCTTTCGAGGCCCTTCTTGACAAATGTATTTAGTTATTTTACTTTCCTACTGATGACTGGATAATTGTTGCAACCAGCAGCAGGAAAAGAAAGTCAAATCAGAACGTAGAAAGAAGCAGAAGGAACACTTACTATCAGCTCCTACAACTGTATTGTGCCAGGGTCAAGTCTAAAAACACAGGAAGCAGGTCAGCACATTGTGGCAAATCTGAAAGAAAAAATTAGGTCTTGGGTCAATGCAAGCCACTACCATGAGAATCCAACTGTGTGAAGCAAGGGCAGAAAGACTGTAGAAACGTCCAGTGGATTTGCTGGGACTTACAGCAAACCTGGAAATGCCGCTGGGTACCAATGGGGAGGGATGTTGGCACATTGAAGCCATCCAGGGCTAAAAATGATTACTCAGTTTGGAGTTCCTGGGGGTGGAAAATTTTTATGGAGACAGTTTTTCAGTGATAAACTGTATTGATGACAAGTCAAGCTAGTATGTGGATAAAGTTCAGACTTGGAACAGAGCTGAAAATTGGTTAGAAGACAGTTGAGTGCTGAAGAAGAAAGACACTGTGGAACAGTTGCTGCTCTGTATTTTTAAAGATTTAGACATCAATTTAGAAAACTGCAGTATTGCATCAATGTGTGGTGTTTGCCATTAATGTTTGCTAGTTAATTAGGGTTAATTCATGTTAATCATCAAAAATACAACAGCACATAAAAAAGTCAGGTCCAATGTGAATTAAACATTATGAGCTGTGTCAAATGCACATGCATGCAATTCAGTTCATCATTAAAGAAAAAGAGTAATATTGCTTATGGTAAATTTCACAAACCATTTATTTGCAGAAAGTTAGCTAGACCTCTTGAAGTGTAGTTATCTTTCTGCAAGGAACATTATAAGGTTACTGTTATGAATCTGCCCGCGGGTCCCCCCGCAAGCAGGCTTCACTCATCCTATGCTGCCGCTGCTTCACCGACGCGGCAGGACACTGCCGTCGGGACTGCCTGCGTGGCCAGAGCCACGGACTTGTGTTTTCCCACACGGCCCGGAGGCCGCTCCGGATATCCCTCTTCGCCGAGGCTGGAGCTGCAGACTTCCTTCCATCTTTGCGGTTGGAGCCGCCGCTGGTGTTAATGACATCTTCGTGGCCAGAAGGCCGCATCCCTGGGCTGGATTAGCGGCAGGAGCCGCCCCAGGGGTCTCCTGCAGCGGCTGAAGCCGCTGCCTTCGTCGGTCTTGCATCTCTGGCTCTGTCCGTCGGTGCAGGCCACTGTCCGCGGTCCTGCACAGCTTCCTGCTCTCTCTTAGGCGCCGGCGCGCACCTCTCTTCAAGATTTAAAGGGCCAGCCACAGGAAGTGTGGCTGACCCCACCTAGGGAGTGGACTTCCTGCCCAGCCCTATAAAAGTGCTGCTCCGTCATTCAGTCTTTGCCTTGCATTGGAGTTGCTTCACTCTGGAGGCTCCTGCTTGCCAGAGCTCCGTCAGGTCTTCTTCGTCTTCTCCATGGAGTTATTGTTGTCACGTCACGTCACGTCAAGTTAAGTCTTCATGCCTGAGGTCCTCATCCAGGTGTCCTGGTGTCTCATCTTGATTCTTTTCTTCCTGTTGTTCCTGGTTCCTCGATGTACTGCCCTTTGCTGTTTCGTCAATGCTCCTGAGCCTTCTGGTCCTGTAGGCAGGTAGTCCCTCGTATGATGTCTTTCCTGAGTGGGGACTAGCCTGCAGGTTGCCTGGTATCCTGTGCTCCTGAGCCGTCATGTCCTGCCAGCCATTGGTGGAGCTTGGGACGACATCGGCTCCATCGTTGGAGTTCTGCTTCTGTTGGATCCTTCCCTGCGCTTGTCCCGCTTCCAGCGTGGTCCGTGACCAGCCTCCTCGGGTCTGTAGGGCGCACGGTGGGACAGGGTGGTCCGCGACTCAGTTCCGCGGGTGAGCTGAGTAGGGCACCCTGAGAGACAGTGCCAATGTCCTTCCACCCAGCTTCTCGTCTCGTCTGGACTTTGTCAAGTTCCTCGTCTCGTCCCAGATGCCGTTGCATCACTCTTGGTATCATGTCAACGTCTTGTTCCTGATGTCGTCACATCGACCCTGGTCCGGGATGCTGTCACATCGACCATTGGTCCGTGATGTCTTTGCATCAGCCTTGGTGTCATGTCTTCGTCCATGATGCCGTTGCATCGACCCTGGTGTCATGTCTTCAGCTACCTTGGTGTTTTGTCTTGTGCCAGCCCTCATTTCTGATGCCGTCTGCATCAGCCTTGGTGTCAAGTCCTTGTCCTCGATGCCTTGCATCGATCCTTCTGTTATGTCCTCGTGTCAAGGCCTGTCTGCCCTCGACCTCAGGCCAGGCCTGCTGCTCCTTGCTGTTCCATCAGCAGGTCCAAAAGGGCTCAGAATGGTCGGAGGACCATTAACTTTCCAACATCATCTGTTGTTGGCTTTGGGAGCTTGCAGGCCTGGTGGAGGGTCAGCCCGTCAGCCATGGTGGAACATGCTGTCAACCCTCGGTCCAGTCCTGGATCCGCCTGGGGTCAGGCTGAGGCCCAAGGGCACTCTAAAACACCCCCTTCTCAACAGTTACTTTGCATGGGGATGCTCAAAGAGTTGAAATCTAACAGTACAATCAAGCACAGTCAACTCCCTCCTCTGGAAATCCCTAGTGATCTAATGGGGAACGGCATGATCCCCTCCCTGCATCCACAACTGGCCACCAATCAAGAAACAAATAATAACCTCTATCAGCATAAGCCCTTTTGACAAACGCCATCTTATTACAAAATAGTTCTCCCCACTGAAACTTACTCCCCACTCCCCTGCACCTCTCTAGATTTATTCTAAAGTCCCTGGAATCTAGTTGGGACAGGAGCAATCCCCAAAATAGCACCAGCTGACCCAAAGTGTTCCTTTGCCCATTTTGGAAAATGGTACTGGTGGACAAAAGTGAGTGTGAATCAGTCCAGTCCCACTAGACATGTGGAGGACAATATTCAGCCACTGAGCGGCTCGGCTAGTTAGCCAGATAAATATATATGGCTAACAGGGTATATTCAGTGGCGTGATCATGGCACTGAATATCCCTGTTGCATCAGAGCTGGACCCTTGGGCCGAGGTGGGGTTGACGCAACCCATAGGCAAGGATCTACGGGTCCCCACCGTCAGCAGGTGGAATGGGCTGATAGGCAGAGGCCACTGGAGCTTCACCTATACCAGCCCTCATTCCCCGCGGGTTGAGCCTTTGGGTGCTGCAGCTGACAGGACTTCGGTGGGCCTCTGTGTATAGTTGCAGGAGAAGTTGGTTCAGCCCAGATACAGCAGGCGAGATATGGTACAGTCTTACTCCAGATTGGATAATGTCCTGGAAACTCAGGCACCAATGGAACAAAGACAGACAGAGGGTTCTCGAGCAAAGGTAGGCCGAAGCCTGATGAATCAACATCCAGGGAGTAGGCAGAAGAGGCGACCAATGGTAGGCTTGAATCAGGGCTGGCGGTGATACAGAGGCAGTGGCAAGCAAGGCTGAAGTCTGATCACGAAGATAATCAATAGCGTAGTTGGATGAAGCAAAGGTCTGGGTCTGGAGATAGGCAATGTATAGTCGGACGAAGCAAAGGTCTGGGTCTGGAGATAGGCAATGTGTAGTCAGATGAAGCAGAGTTCTGGGTCTGGAGATAGGCAATGGCAATGTCAGGCAAAGCAAAGTCAAATTCCGTGTAGTCAATCCAAAGCATAAGCAGGGCAGGAATGAAGAGACAGGAACCAGGAACAACGAGGAACAGGAACTTAGAGATGAGACGCATCTCTAAGAAGCAACGAGTACTTATCAGTGAGGAGGCCTATTACAAAGGCAACGCTAGGGAGCGGAGCCTGAGCTTAAATACTATGAATAGGTTGACATCATCATCCGGGGCTGTGGCTAGGTTCCCGCCGCAATCCCTACTTAAAGATCAGCGATGCGCGCGCGTGCGCCTAGGAAGGGGCGCGGCGCAAGTAGTGGCGTCTCTCCGCAGGCCACACGGAGAGGCCCAGCAAGAAGTGGCAACAGGACCGGGAACATTGGGGACTGTGGCAAAGCCGGAGGCACCGGGACAGGCCCGAGGATGGAGCTGGCAGCCCATCAGCACCAGCGAGGAGGAACTAGAGGCTGGAGTCCCTGTGGAAAGGTGAGGGGTCCATGCCGCGGTTCTGCCATGGACGGCATAAATAACAACTCCCAGCTATCTTAAAGTTAGCCAAGTATGTTTATCTGGCTAACTTTAGTACAGGTCAGTGGCATGTATTGAGATTTATCCGCATAAGTTAACGGCTAGCTCTGCTTTCCGCAAAACATCTCATGCCCACCCCTGGATCACCCCTGACCTATGAAGCTCAAATCTAGCTGAATAACTAATTGCCTGGTTAGAATTTAGCCAGATACTTCTCTCAATATGCTGGCTTTGCCATTTTGATGGATAACTTTTCAGTTATCCATCTAAAATGATTTTCAATAACTTCTTGATATTCATTTCATTAGAAAATGAAGGCATGATAGGTCCAAGATGGCTGAATGGTAAGACGCACGAGAGCGTCTCTCCTTAACTTTACCTTTTTACATGCCTCACTCAGGCTGCAAGAAGAGGGCGAGGGAGCGCCTTGCTCTGGAGACCCCCCCGCCTCAACCGGTCTTTGGATGCCCACCTGCGTCGGGGAGCAGAAACTCCGGCTGTAAGCTCGCTGGTCGTGGAACGGAGGGAAGAAGAGTCCGGAGACGGCCCTGAGCATTTGATGTCATCATCACCGGAGGATATACAGCCTCCACTAAATCCCGCGCTGAAACGTGCTGGTCAAATGCGGGAGGAACCGGAGGCACTGGAACTGAGTGCCGTGCAAGTTTCTTCTCCAGAGCCCATGTTGACGGGGGGAACTGTTTCAGCGTTGCACCACCTAGAACGGGATGGAGGAGAAGCTACACCTGAAGCTGAACTGCAGCCACAGGGAGTGGAGACACTGGAGCAAGCTTCTGGAGGACTCGAGACTTTTGGACAAATTTCTGAGCTGGTAAGGCCCCAGTTTTTTTCGTTGGAAACAATTTGGGAAGCTATTAAAGAAACTAATAGAAACATTTCTTTACAAATTCTACAAATTGATAAAAAAGTGGAAAAATTGGAAGTTCGAGTGACCAAAATAGAAAAGGAACAAGATGGGAATCAACAAAAACTACAAGCCTTGGAAGTTAATGTTGTAAGTGTAAAAAACTTACAACATGAAATGCTGAAAGAGAATCAAATTCTACAACAAAAATATGAAAATCTAGATAACCAAACTAGAGTAAGAAACCTTCGATGTATAAATTTCCCCAAGTTGCCATATAGTACCCCAAAAGAGAGCTGGAGGAGATATATGATGGAGATTTTAAAAATCCCAGAAGAAACATTACCTATTTTATCAAATGCTTATTATATACCATCGAAGAAGAGAATACAGACTGGCACGGATGATTTTCAAACTTTAACCCCAAGGGAAACATCAGTATTGGACATATCTGCAGTCCTTGAACAATCAGATCAAGCTACAGCGGTTTCTACGACTTTAATTGTAGTATTTTTGTTAGAATCTGATAGGGAGTGGGTCCTTAAAAAGTATTTTTCCCATAGAACAGAAACTTTCATTGGCCACAAGGTTCAGATTTTTCCTGATCTCTCGAGGGCAACCCAGAAGCGTAGGCAACAATTTCTTATTTTGAAACCTCAAGTTTTGAAGCTGGGTTGTTTATTCCTACTAAAATTTCCCTGCAAGTGCTTAATTAAGCATCAAGGTAATTCATTCCTATTTTTCCAACCATCACAATTAATTTCATTTATTTCAAGTAGGAAGAATGTTTCTGTTCCTGTTTCTTCTCCCTAGTGACTAAATGTTAACTTCAATAGATGTAACTTGTCTATCATAAAGTATATTGTATCCCCAAATACCATGAATTTGTAATATTACATTTAAGGTTGAGTTAATTTTGGACCCAATTAGAGGGCTTGAGATGTCCTTAGAAGCTGTGGAATGGTTTATTTACTTATTACAGAAATGTGTTGGTGATTAAGAATCTTTAATATCTTAGAGGAGAATTAAATTGTTATATTTGTGATATTGTATTATAAGAGTGACTAAGCATGTATTTCCGTTCAAGTTTATAATACTTGAAATTATTGCAAAAAACTGATAAATAAAAAAGAATAAATAAATAAATTAAAAAAAAAGAAAATGAAGGCATATCTCTACGTTTTTATGAGAGTAATTTTGTAGCATCACAGGTAACATGCAGAACATACCAGCATAAGTTACCCTAATTTTCAAAAGGAATGTATGTGTATATTTGCTTTAAAAATTATCCCATTGAAAGTACCTGCATAAGTTACACCTATCCAGAGAGTTTAGATTTCCCATGTAAGCTTATACACATTAATTTTAAAATTGAAAAGTAAGCATGTAAGTAAAACCCCCTCACCCAAGAATGTTATTATTTATTTATTTATTATTTAAAAGTTTTTATATACCATCATTAAGTTATTTACCATCATAACGGTTTACAGTAGGGCACATATATAAAGGAAAATATAGATCACACTTTAAATATAGGGTGCCATTATTATTCAGTAAAAATACGACATTATGTAAAGTATGGTTTATGGCGCGGAATTTTCATTGATGAAATTCTCATGGGGGATTGTATGTTTTATTGCTATTCAACCTATTGGTTTGACTACAATTATATGAGGGATAAAATAATTTCTAGGCAGAATCTGTTTGATGTGTCACTGCTCAAACCAAGAATACTGTTTTGACCCTCTAGAGTACTGCCTGAATTACAGGATGTGGCTGTTGATGAAGATGCCATATTCGAAGTCCAAGTAATTCTGGATTTCCACTGCAAGGGAAAGAAAGTCAAATATCTGCTTTTGTGGATGATGTATGGCCCAGAAGAAAATTCTTGGGAGCCAATTTCCAACATCTTCAACTTCAACCTCTTGAGAGATTTCCATCAATAGTACCCCAAGAAACTGCCAAACTGTTACATTTGGTGGTCCGCAGGCTGATCCATTGGACTGCTGCATTCACCTTCCTAACCTGGCCCTTCCTTCTGGCTCTTGATGCATCCAAATGCTGCTGGAATTCCACATGCCAGAACTCTGTGTTCTGATGCAGCAAAACACTGCCAACTTCTCACATGGGAGTGTGCCACCAGTCCCATCTTGATGTGCACGCACCAGAGCTTATACCTTCTAAAGCAGTGGTTCTCAACCCTGTCCTGGGGACCCCCCCAGCCAGTCGGGTTTTCAGGATAATCCACAATGAATATGCATGAGAGAAAATTTGCATACACTGCCTCCATAACATGCAAATGTTCTCTCATGCATATTCATGGTAGATATCCTGAAAACCCGACTGGCTGGGGGGGGTCCCCAGGACAGGGTTGAAAACCACTGCTCTAAAGGGTCAACAGTGGGAAAATCCCCATGGCACCAGATGATGACATCATACACCAAGCACTATAAATGGCTCACGCTTTCCTTACCTCATTGCCTTAGCAACAGTTCCCGCTAATTCCCAGTAGAGTGTGTTGCTTCCAGCATTTAGTCTTCTTTCCAGCCTTGACTTCAATCTTCTTCCAGCTGTCTTCTGTCTCTATGCCTTGCTATTCAATCCTTGTTGCTCTCCTGTGTTTGTCCTCTCCTTTCTGCCCAGTCTATCCATCCCCCTTCTCTCTCTTCAGATGGATACCTGGTTTTGACCTCAGCCTGGTCCTCAGATTTGCCTGACTGTTGCCTGCCTCTGACCATCGCCTGCATCTCTGCTGTGCATGTTTCCTGCTTCCTATGACCCAGCTTATTGCAGACCCCAGCACCCAAAGGTTCAACCCAAGGGGAACGAGGGCTGGTATAGGTGAAAGGCCTCAAGGCTCTCTGCACTGTCTGGGTCCACCTACCAATGGTGGAAACCTGGAGAGCACCTCCCTGCAGGAAGAGCCAATCCTACCTTAGCCCAAAGGTCCACAACAATAACATAAGGGCTCTTTTTGGCTTAGACTACCCTTACATCCCAGTTCATCTTACTAACTATGTGGAATGGCATTGTGATCCATTGGTGTGGGAGCACACCAAAATAGTAATCATCAAGGACAAACAAGACAAAAAAGAGTAGATTTTAAAAGGTGCACACGCACACATGGAAGCACCAATTTTATAACATATGCGCACGCGGAGACGAGATCGGGGCTCCCCCAGTTCCTTCCCAGTCCGCTCCAATTTAGGAATGGACTGGGAGGGAACTTTCCTACCCCCTACCCTAGCCTCCCTTCCCTCTCTTCTCCCCAGCCTCTAAATCCCTTTTTTTGTATTTTTACCTTTTTTTCTTTGAGTTACTTCAGGGTCTGACCTGAAGTAACTTGCGTGTGCTGGCAGCCACCTGGCAAGTGAGGCTCTGGGACAGCGAGGAATGGTGCTGTCCCAGCCCACCCGCTCCACCCCCTGGCCCACTCTTCCCCGCCCCCCCAGCCTGCCCATTTGTCAGGGCCTGGCACTTATTCATGTAGCGCCACTTATGTGCGTGGCCGGGCCCTTTTTAAAATGCACGCAGTGTGCACAGGGTCCAGCCACGCACATAAGTAGTGATTTCTATGCATGTGGCTGATTTAAAATCTGGCCGAAAGTACATATGGAGTTGCTCTGACTATACTGATGCTATTGAATGGAAGTAAGGAAATGAAAGTGGGCAAAATATACATAAGGATGGAGTTTGGCATCACCATTGGGATGGATTGGTGGACAGGGCCCAAACTGAATGCCTCTTGCCTAAGGGGATATTTGTAAAGAAATCACATCCTGATCATTATGACCCCATTCCACCTGCTGGAGAAGACAACAAGGTATATGCTTAATGTTGTTTGTACTATTGCCATGTACTACAATAATGTTATATATTTGAAGAAATTTATGGTTATTCTATGTTGGTTTTGCAGGATCATGAATGATTGAGAACTGTTCAATATGTTGAAAAAATGTGGATTTTGCCTTGTATCCAATGTTCCCTCTAATTTCTGACATGCTATGGGGTATATTTCATTAACTTGCGCACCCGCGTACTTTTGTTCGCGCACCAGGCGTGAACAAGAGTATGTGGGATTTCAATAAATATGCGCATAGCCGCGCATATCCATTAAAATCTGGGGTTGGTGCGCGCAAAGCTGCCCAAAATCGGTAGCCTGCGCGTGCCGAGCCACACAGCCTGCCTCCGTTCCCTCCGTGGCTGCTCCGAAATCGGAGCAGACTCAGAGGGAACTTTCCTTCTGCCTCCCCCCACATTCCCCTCCCTTCCCCTACCTAACCCACCCCCCTACCCTATCTAAACACCCCCCTACCTCTGTCGCGAAAGTTACGCCTGCTCGAGGCAGGCGTAACTTTGCGTGCGCCGGGCCGGCTGCCGTGTGCCATGTTCCGGTCTGGGGGCTGGTCTGGAGGCTGCAGCCACGCCCCCGGAATGCCCCCGGGCTGAAACCACGCCTGCGGTGCCACCCCCGGATGATGCACCAGCCATGTCATGCCCCCAATGATGCGCAGATCGTGACACGCCCCCGACACGCCCCCCCAAGAAAGCCCCGGGACTTGCGTGCGTCCCGGGGCTTTGCATGCACCGGAAGCCTATGCAACATAGGCTCAGCGCATGCAGGGGGTGTTTGGCTCAGGTTTTCGGGGGGGTACGCATGTATCTTAAGCGCGTACCCCTTTGAAAATCTTGCCCTATGTGGGCAAACATTTTGTTGTGTGCAACTTTTCTGAAACTTAACTTAATGTTGTGCATCCAAACTTACAACTCAGCCTACTGGAGTTAAAAAAGAAGTGAAGACCAAGTGAAATGTTAACATGGTTATATACTTCTTAACTAAAGAGACTACTAAGGTATAGCAAGTAGAAAGCGTAACAGTTTATTTGTTTTATACCATATATACTGGGCGACTGCACCTCATAACTCAGTTCACAACTTCACAGTCCATAATATTTACATTTTTTCCCTAAGTCTTTGACATTTGTCCATTCATTATAGATTCTGTCTAGATCTATATTTCCGCCATCTAGTTGATAGTTATTCACACACATGATCATATCCAAATGCTCTGTCTGTAACTGATTCCACAATTTGGTTTTCGTAGCATTCATTATACTTAACCACGTTCACAGTCTACACTGGATGCCATAAATGTTCCTCCAATATCCATCAACACAGCAAGATCTTTGAATTGTTCATTTTGAGTTACAAACGACAACATAGATGACAAATTTGTAACAACTTTGTCTTTGATTTTCTCAGCAACAACGAATTTGAAGTCGTTGTATTGATCAACTACTGTTAACTCCTCAGGCAGAAACTCTTTATATTGAGCACAAAGTGATTTTATGTTATCAATTCCGAAATCAAAGTCACAATTGACAAGTGACCCAATATCAAATGCAGCCCATGCTTGTACTGCCTCTTCTGGAAACCTTTCATCCAGATGGACACACAAGAGATTGTTAAATAGTGCATTAACATTTTGACTCCACTGAGGTGAGCTTGTTAGATATTGACTTCTGATCTTGTTCAGTTTGCCACGAGCTAGATGTTGAGCTTCTAGAGTTGTTAAACTCTTCTTCTGAAGAAGAAGAGTTATTGAAGCCAAATCTGATAGAACATCATTCAAAATTTCCAGAGCTACCCTAAACTCAGACGTGCTCAGCTTCTTGAAACAGTATTTGGCAATTGGGTCTTTTCCCCGCTCTTCCTCAAAATATAACAAAACAGCATAGTTTCAAACTATAGCTTGCACAGCAAAATGCCTCAACAGCCATCACACTTCATTTAAAGGTCTGAATGCCACTGAATCATGCTCTGAGGCATCATCGATTTCAAAATAGATCTACTAAACATCGAGTACACAGTTCTGGTAAGAGTTTCAATGTCTTGCATCAGTTTGACTTCTTTCCATGTATCAGTTATTCCTAAATCTTCATGATGTGCTACACAGTGTTGCTGAGTTAGGTGTGGGATTTCTTTTTTCAACTCCATTTTTTCTTCCTAACATAACAAGGCTCTGTCCGATGTAAACATAAGCATCTTCCTTAAATCAAGCTTGTTTGCTGTATAAAAGAGTTTGATGGCAGATATGATTAAAGCAGCATCACAATGTTCTAATCACAAAATGCCACCAAACGATACTTTGTAATCCAAAGCATTGCTAGGCTGATACTTAAAGTAAAGTATTAAGCATTTGGTCAAAGAAATGTCAGTGCTTTCATCAACTGTTAAAGTGTGGAACAATGCCGAAGAAATTTCTTGCATTATATCATTTTGAACAACACTGTTGATGACTTCCAGAAATTCAAATGCATAATTTTTACTTCTCCACCTATCTGTCAGCTTTACAAATTTGGCCATGTGTTCATTTATATCTTTAACAGCCAGCATAGAGGAGTTCAATTTGATGGCTAGCAAGACGCTGTCAATCAGGACCTTTATCTCATCTGGATTTGAATGCTTCCATTCTATAACAATTTGCCTCCTTTGCTTTTCTTCTGGAGTCTCTAGTAACAGGTTCTTCAACCCACCGCGAAATAGTGGATTCATATTTTTCAATTTTGTAATGTGAGATTTACTTACTAGATGTCTTTTGAGAAAATCCAGTTTCAAGACCTCGTTCCAACTTTTACCCATAGAAACTCTCCTACAGCTTTCACTTCAGCGCAGATCAGACAAATGACTCTTTATCTTCATCATACGAAAAAACTTTGCACAGGGCTACACGAGTTTGGCCGAGCGACTTCGCGGTATTCGTTTCAACAGTCTCATCTAGCCATTCGGATTTAAATGATGTAGCTGTTCTCTTGTGTTTAACACCTTTACTCATTTTGGTTTTTATGCATTCAAATCTTATTATCTTTATTGTAATTATCTTAAATATTATCAACTTATTTAAACTTAACCAGTTGACACTATCTTTTTCTAATGTTCTTTATAAATGATTTATATTACCACATGGCATCATATACACTCAATCATCTAGCTGCTGACGCAGAACATGGATTCTTGTATGCGTCGCTAGCGTTGGCGGCATGGGACAGACTTAGTTTTTGGGTGCTCGCCGGGCGCTTACGGCCTGTATCAGATGCCACCGGGCTCGATGGACCCTCGGTCTGACCCGCTACGGCCATTTATTGCATCCTGTTCACAGAGCAGGTAGAGATTGGCAGGGGCTGCGGGGGATCACTGCGGGCCGAGAAGAATATCTGGGGGATGGAAAGGGATGAGCCGGGGGTGGAGATGCTTGTGTGTGTACGCCCGAGAGAACGGATTGGCACCGGGTTTACGTGCTCGCGATGGGCCGTGCCATTGGCTGGCGACGTGCCATTGGCTAGCCCCTGTCACATGGTAGGAGCACTGGATGGCCCGCACCATTTTTAAAGATGGTGCCGGCTGTCCATTACTCCTACCATGTGACAGGGGCCGGCCAATGGCACGGATACCCTGTCACATGGTAAGGGCAAAGGCCATCGGCGCCATTTTTATTAGTGGCAGCCGACGGCCCGAGAGCAGGAGATTGCTCCCGTGACCCCCAAGGGACCACTAGGTACTTTTAAAAAGTTTGGGGGGGGTCAGGAGGGTAGGGAAGCTAAGGGATCTGTTTTAAAGGGTCAGGGTGGGTTTAGGGGTTGTTTTTGTGTGCCATTTTTCTCACCCTCCCCCAAAATGATAAGAGAACCCCACAAACAATTTTGTGGGGTTTTCCTATCAGTTTCGGGGAGCCCCCGATTTCTGACAACTTTGAAAATATCGTACGATATTTTCAATCGTCAGAAAAATGATTCACATTCCTAATGACTAAACCAAGAGCCCAGGAGGTTAAGCTCCTTCGTCCCCAGCTGGAAGGAATCCCAGTATTGTAGCTTCCCAGTTTCAGCCAGCAAGCCAACTGGGGTTCCTGCTACATTTATAAGAAGATTAAGAGAAGTACATCTTTGTTGGTTGATACAACAGACTCCTAGGATTCATCCTCCAGAATCTCTTTTTTTCTGTTCTGCTTTGTGATCTGCAGTCCTGCTCCAGTGTACCTGATCTGCATTTAGCCGTACAGTTCTGATCCAGTATTCTTCCTTCACATCTTTCTCCTCGGTTCCCGATTTTGAGTCTGCTTGAGTTTTTCAGCTGCATACCTTGACATTTCCCCAGCTACGCCTGGTTATACCAGCTTTTACTCAACCTTCTTCCAGCCTTCCAGCTTCAAGTACACTTCTTCCTAATGTACCATTCTCTAGTGACATGAAGTATCCTGACACCAGCTCAGAATGGGAATAATCTGTAGGCTAAAATATGGATTATTTCTCTTACAAAAAAAAGTGAGAATGCTAGAAAGACTATTGATTAATGGGTAGGTGATTTTGATTTTGTAAGAATATCAGAAAAAGAAATATTTTTTCCAAAATATTTTAGTCTTTATAGAGCCCCTAAAGATGATAACATAAGATAGAAAAATATCTAAATCCCTATTCAGTAACAGGGCCAATATTATTTTATTTGTATTCATAAGAATGCATAAGATAGAAATTTAAAAGTATCTAATTGTCAATCAAGTATTGTCACAACTAAAATAAAGCTGACTGCTCATTTAACTTTCTGCATTTATCTTATAAAATCTATTTTGATATGAGTCCCAAAGATTAATGTCTAGCTACATGTATGATTTGTCATGGAAATGTGAACAGAATTGCCAAAAAAAGATCCCATAGCTTTTTTTTTGTTCACTTTAAGATGAGCTATAACGCAAAACCATTTTCAAATAAAACTACTATATCATCTTCTGACATTCCTCCCTGCTCATGCTGCCATGACAGAACAAAATTAAACCAGATAGTCACTCTTCCAAAACTCTCCAAATGATCTCATTAAGCAGCTGACTCTTAAAATAGGAATATAAATGCTGTCACAGGCATAATAGTAGGATCTGGCAGTCGTGTTACAGAGGTTGCTCATTTAAAACATTTTAACTGTACTGACCTGATTTATTAAAGATCTTTCTCATAGGAAAGCCCATAATAAATCCTGTACTGCAGCATTATGCATAAAAAATTGACACTATCAACTACTGTAGCTATGCTGCTGTATCTTTGCCTGGTCCTCTGCCTCCATGCTGTGCTCTCCAGTCCTGGTTCTATGTAGCTACATAGCTTTGAATATTTGAGTTAGCCAACTTACCCCTAGGTTTATGAAAATGCTCTAAATACAGCGAAAATAGAACCCGAAATAATTTTTAAAAAAAGGGTGTAGTTAGGTTAATGTCCCTGTTTCCACATCACTAGCTATGTAATCGTGTTCCGCGATGCATCAATAAGTCACACGTCATTAGCCATGTCTCACATTGTTTTATATTTATACATGTTGCGTAATTTTGGGGTTTATATATGTACCCTCTTCCTGCAGCTGCCTCTTTGAGCGTGTGTTTGGAGTAGGAGAGAGGAGGTGAGGACTTGTTGGAATTGTTGGAGATAGTTGGAGCTTTTCATAAGATTACTAGCCTTCACTCCATTCCTGAACTTCAATCCAGCCTGCATTCTCTTCCTGCTCTTCAGGCCAGCCTGCACTCCATTCCTGAGCTCCAGCCCGGCCTATACTCCAGCACTGCCTGCACATCATCCCTTGCTCCAGTCTCACTGGACTGCCCAACCTAGCTCTAGTCTGTCCTGTCCTCCTTTGCCATCCTGGAAATGATGTCTACCACCCTTCCCCAGCTCCAAACCTACAGCAAAATAGTATACTTCAATGAATAGAGGTTGGCATTTCCACTACAGGGTTCAAAGTTAAACATGACATCTTTCTATAATTGTTTCATGCAACATGCATGTATTTATTAATTTGTTAATAAATATGGGCCTGGATTCTCTAAGGTCACAGACCTTAGAGAATCCAGTGGTTACGGGGGGTGGGGGCGAAGCAGGAGCTGGTCCTGCGATCGCTGCCGGCTTTCACGCCGAATAACTACACCATAAAAGGTGTAGTTATTCGGCTCGAAACTGGCGGCGATAAGGAATCTTACCTTTTGCCGCCAGCAATGTGTCCGCAGCATCGGCCCCAGTGCCTCCCTGACTCCTCCTCTTCTGGGGCCGACTCCACCTCGACCTAGCTATCGCACGCGAAAAGAGACTTTTCACATGCGATAGTGTTAGAGAATGACCCCCTTCGTTAGCACATGCCTTTTCATTGGTAGTTCAAGACAAGTTACATTCAGGAACTATATATTTGTGGATTAAAAAAGATTAAAAGCAATAAGAAAGTGAATATGGATTGTATAAAAGTTTGGGTACCCTTTCCAACAGTATTTTGCAGCATCTCTTTTGCCAGAAAAGATGGCTTCCAAACATATCCAAAAAACAGCTAAGAGTCTTTTTTTCTTGCGTTTGGAGTTTTTTCCCATTGTTCCTTGGAGGACTCTTCCAGCTCAGATATAGTCTCAGGTCTTTCAAGCACTCCTAATATATTTTCAATAATTTCCTCTCAGATTTTCAATAATTTTTAAATCTGTGGATTGTAAATACTTACATGGTTGATTTTGAGATATATTTTGGATCATTGTCTTGCTGAAATTCTAACCTCTTTTCAGCTTCAATTTCTTCACTGCCTGTGGGATATTAGCTTCTAGGTTTATGTTCCAAAATGTTTCATGTTTATCAAGGTTTTGTTTTGAATACTTTAGATGATGATATTTGTGATGAGGTTGTAGAAAAGATTTATCTATGAAATGTCTTCCAAGCAGAACATTTATGTATAAGCAAAACTGTACAGTGGACCTTTGGACAAATACCCCAATGTCAGTTAAACTTTTCATCAGGTCATTTGCATTCATCCTAAGGTTTTGTTTTGCAGATCTTACCTGTTTTTAGGCAGTTCTATTACATATTTTTTGGTCTTCCAGATCTTGCCTTGACATCAACAGTTTCTGACAGTTGAAATTGCTAACTGTCATGTTTCTGATAAATAAACTATAGGCTCCTCATTGCAGCTGTCTGAGCATTTGAAAATGAAGACAATTTATTCTCATAAAGCATTAGGAGATTTTTTTTTTTATAGCCTTCCCCTGCTTTGTAAGAATAAATTGTCTTCATTTTCAAATGCTCAGACAGCTGCAATGAGGAGTCCATGGGTTATTTATTTATTTTATTTGAAAGTATTTTGTTTTTCTGCATTATCATAAACATCTAAGTGGATACCAACAATACAATCATAAAATAATATATAAAATTCCCAAAACAAGTACATACTTAATATATTCCAAGTACACATCATATCAAACATAAAAGCAGATTTACTATCATAATCAGCAGCAAAGACCCAAGTTAAAATATATTACCATTTATAAGTAAGGATGTGTAGAGTTACAAATGTTTTACCTCATGTATTCATTTCATAGGTTACAATAATTCATCTGATTGTTTTCAAATTAAAAATACATGTTTTCTTTGTTGTATTCATTAATTTCTTCCTAAAGTCAATAAGAGAAGCAATGCAGCCTATTTTTCCCTCCAAAATTGGGTTTTCTAATCATTTTTATGAAACTCTTTGATAGACAATATCAGAATGGTGAGGGCACCCCGAACATTTCAAGCCTATGTCAATGCGGCACCAATGTGGATGAATAGACTAAGGACCAACAAAGGGGCAAAATACTTCCAGCAGTGCTAGGATTTTTGCAAGGCACCAACAGAGGAGCAAAGCAGCAGCAAGAGTTGCCAGAACAATCCACCCAAGGCTCCAAAACTGGGGCAAAAGTCACAAAAAGCAGTTGCATAAACCATCCAAGGCTGCACAAGATCAGTAAAGTGACTTCAAATATGGGATGAACAGTTCAAGGCACCATGAAGAGGGAATGAAGAACCAAAAGAGACAGGAAAAACCGTCCCCCCCTCTCCCCCCCCCCAAAGACATTAATAGAAGGTCAAAGCAGCAGAAAAAGAGGCATGAAGACCCTAAAGCATCATGTGAGGCTCAATGCAGTCATCCACAGTGGTAAGAATAACCCAAGGTTCCAATGGAAGGGCAAATGGCACCAAACAAATTGAGACGGACCCAAAAAACAAAGCGGTAGCCGATCCAGTGGGCTGTGTAACAGTGAAGACAATAGGAATCGGATGATGAAAACAAGCCCTTTATTAAAAACGCCCGACTCTGGCAGAGTTTCGCTCTTTTGCACAGAGCTGCCTCAGGGGCAATTCATTGAACCAGGACTTGAGTTGGTCAACGTGGAAGATATCGCATTGATTTTCAGCGTAGATGAGTTCGCATCAAATCAAATGAGCTTTCTCTTATCCACACAGCATTGCCATGTGATACCAGCATTGAAGTCAATAGCGTTCAATAGATTGCAAATCCAAATCAACGAGCAGTCTTTCAGCTACGTTGAATAAGTCACCTAGTTATCAAGTTAAAAACCTAAAAGGCATGATTTTAAAAAGCATTTATATGCATAAAACTGGGTTTTATTCGAGTAAATGCACTTTATCGAGTAAGTGAGCTTTTGAAAATTGCTACAATATATACCATTGAATTGTCCATAGGATTTGATTGTGTAAGTGCACTTTGCATGAGTAAATGACTTTTGAAAATTGCTACGTTAGTAGTCACATTTATACGTATAACTGATTTTGAAAATTCACCTGTTAGATTTTAAATGACACCAAGTAACTTAAAATCCCTTAAAATGAGAGATATAACTATTCCTCAATCAGCTTTTAAAAACTTTAGCTACTTAATAAAACTAAGATGCAGAACAACAGAAAACCAGCAGTGAGTTGGGGGCTATGCAGTCTTTTGACCGAGTGCCTGTTGTTGAGATGTTGTATGTCTTGAGTCCAGGGTGGAAGACCTAGAGAAGCTGAGGCAGACAGAGAGGTATATAGAGGAAACCTTAAGGGACATAATAGAGTGGTCCCAATTTCAGTCAAACAGCTTGTTGTACTGCTTTGTACTGCTGTTTCAGTCAAACAGCAGTTGTACTGCTTTGGAAAAGCAACATCACCTATCAGGAGACCATCACCTTGATGTGGCAGGAAGTGATCCTTTAGCTAGGACCTGCCCTCCAGGTGATCCCTTTTCCCCTCGCACTGAGAATATGTTTCCAGGGCCATATGTCTAGGAGGGAAGGATTAGGATGGCTATTATAGTGGATGATTTGATCATTAGGAATGTAGATAGCTGGGAGGCTGGTGGATATGAGGATCTCGTGGTAACTTGCCTGCCTGGGGTGAAGGTAGTGGACCTTATGCACCATGGTGATAAGATTTTAGAGAGTGCAGGGGAGGAGCTAATTGGTATTGTACATGTGGATACAAATGACATAGGAAGGTGCATGAGGGAGTTTCTGGAGGCTAAATTTAGGCTCTTACGTAGGTGAAATCCAGAGCCTTAAAGGGTGCATTTTCAGAAATGCTCCTTGTTCCACACACAAGACCCCAGAGGCAAGCTGAGCTCCAGAGTCTCAATGCATGCATTGGACAATGGTGAAGAGAAAAAGGCTTTAGATTTTTTTTAGGAACTGGGGAACAGTCTGGGGAAGAGGGAGCCTATTCCAAGGGTATGGACTTCCCCTTAACCAGCTTGGAACCAGACTGCTGGCAGTAACCTATAAAAGGAGATAGGGAAGATTTTAAACTAGATGATGGGGGAAAGCCTACAGTTGCTCATAAGTGCATGCTTTGGAATGATGTATCTTTAAATAATACTTAATAACAAAGCAGGAATGTTAGGGCATCCTAATAGAATGGGTGCATTAAATGCTAAAGTAACAAAGTGTCCTTTTAAGTAAAGAGCAGAGAGAGCAAAAAGATGTCAAATTACTCCAACAACTGATATGCAGATTGTTAAATCAAACTAAAACATAATTTGAAATGTCTGTGTGCAAATGCCAGAAGTCTGAAAAATAAGATGGGAAATTTAGAAAATATAGTGCTGAATGAAGAGGAAGATGTAATAGGTATCTCAAAGGCTTGGTGGAAGGAGGATAACTAATGGAACGCTATGATATCAGGATGCAAATTATATTGCAATGATAGGATGGTTCAAAATGAGGCTGGTGTGGTGCTATATGTTACAGAGGGCATAATCAAACCGGATAAACACAATGTCACCATAATGAGCTGGATCTATTTGGTTTTCTGTGAAGATCCTAATTCTGTCCTTGTTACCCCTACACATGCTCATAGTGATAATGGTTTAGAAGTATAGAGTAATAGTCACTTCCAATTGGTCCTTATAAATGGCCTGTCAGATCATGAGTTTGGTTCTCGTACCTTTTGGAACATTTTAAAAGTTGTTTTTCTTTTGTGTTTTGTTCCCAGACTGCACTACATTGAAAAGGCAATTATGGCTCATTTTAGAGTGCCTCTTGAAATTTCTTGTGGAATTTTAGCAAAGCTTGGTAGAGCATATCTCCCAAAGGAGGAACAGATATGCTTGTTAAAACACTGGTATTGGGATGGTCTTGTGATGCGGGATTGTTATCTTCTCCAATATGGTTTCACTGATTACACTTTGATGCAAAGTAGTAAATTGGGTCAGAACACAATATCAACTAAGTTTATTTTGCCATTTAAGTATGTTAAAGATCCAGAATTTTAGGTATTATGCAATTATTTTTTTTAGAAAATACTTATCTTAGATAAAAATGCTATTTATTAAAAGATGGACTTTTTTTTCTGTGCATTAGTGATGTTTTATATTTATAGCACACGTCCTTTCAGTTTATATGGCATCTTTTAAAATCAGATCATCATAAAATTATAATTTTCCCACATCATCCACTTAGTTACAGAGAAAAGGTTATCAGAAGCAGAGCAGAAATTTTAATGTGTTTTTAAAATGGCAAAAACCTACACGGTGACATCTAACCATGTAACCAAGAATGCAGGAAAGCTAGTACCACTTCAAAGAACACACACACAACAGGGCATAACTGAATGATAGTCTTGCTCAGTCTGCCAACTTAATGCATGACAAAAATGCATACAAAATCCAAAAAATGACCATAACAAAAAAAAGATTCAGATAACTTTATTGGCATGACAATTTTACATGTTGAGAGAGTAATTTTCAACAATGATGGTAACTTTAAAACGAATGCATGTGCACCCACATGGGTGCTTACATGGGCGCGAGTACATGTATAATTGAATTTTAAATCATCCATGCAAGTGCACATGTATAAAATAAAATATGTCTACCATGCGTGTGTGTGCTCCTAATTTTAAGCAGTTAGGTAAGGAAAATCTCCTTAGGACTTGTTGGCTTTTACATGTGCAAGTGAGCATATTTTAAAACATGCGCACATGAAGGAAATAACCAGTTTGACCACTAAATTCACCAGTTTGTCCAGTCTATTTCTAGGTCATCAAGATCCCTCTGGTTCTTCAATCTGTACTCCCTCCAGTTTACCCAGACTCCTCACCCTGTCAGTTTTGGGCTATAACAAGTTTTATTATGACTTACCTCTGAAAAACAGCAGAGGTAAATATGTGCAAGTAACAGTCTTATGGGTGCTGCATTTGCCAGTTTTAACGTCAGGATTTATGCACGTAAATGTTGGCCCCACCCTGGGATGCCCCTGATCTGCCCCAAATCTGCCCCTTTTTTTCCAAATGTTCTGTGGCGCATGCACGTATAGAAACACATTTTTCCAGTTTTAAAATAAGAATTACTCACGCAATGTGAGTATATGGGCTTTTTAACACAAGCAACTCTTTTTTTAAAATTCATCCCAATGTGCATAAATCAGTAGTTACACATATAAATATGTGTATTTTATAAACTGTGTGACAGGTGCTGAACAAACTTTGAAATGAAACAGATCTCTGCCCCTTAAATACATGTTTATTTTTCAGAACCCACCTTTTCTTTATGCAGGGATTCATATTTTTTCTATATCTATTTTATAAAAGTGCATGCACATATTTGTGTGCAAACTACTGAATCCCACCCAATATGACACTAAACTGCACCATTTTTGTTTACATTTATGCATGCTTACTTAAGGCTTATACCAAATAATACTAGAGCACATATATGCTACTTACATGTGGAACTTTCAATTTTACATGCTGAACTATTTTAAAAATTACCTTCAGAATGATTAAATTAAAAAGGTTGGTATAGTGTATTTGGATTTTCTGAAGGTATTTGACAAAGTCTCTCACAAAGGAGGTCCTTGAATCGAAAGCAGTGTCCTATTGTGGATTGATAACTGGATAAAAGACTGGAAACAGAGGATAAGACTAAATGGTCAGTTATTGAAATGGAGAAAGAATATTATTGAAGTGCCCTAGGGGAGTCTGTATTGAGTCCTGAGCTAATTACCATATTCATAAATGATCTGGAGAAAAGAACAACAAGTAAGGTGACCAAATTTCTCTCTTCTCTCTCTCTCTCTCTTTGCAAAGCCAGCCCACTTGGCCAGAAATCCTGCCTCAAACTCCACCCCTTTTCTAAATTAGCATCACACCATGTGTTATGGTGCTTTTTGCATGTGAAAAACCCATAACCGGCTTGTAAAATAACCCCCCTAAAATTGGTGAATTGACCAAGCTAAACATTGCTCGGTTGCCATTAGAAGTTGTTCATATCTAAAAAAAATAAATTTTTTGACAGTTATATTTTGCTATATTTTGAGAAGTTTATAAATAAAGATTTTGGATAGAGTAGTAGGAAGAGTGATGATACATGATTTGAATTTGTGATGTTTAAAATACTGATACTGTTTGAAGCCCACTGCAGGCAAGAGACAGTGGAATAAAATCACTACACCTGTTTCTCTGATACAGTCCCTTCCTCTAATAATGATAATATAGTATTATATAATTTGTTTATATTTACTTTTGACTATTGAGTCCCTGCATCCCAGACTTGCCAAAACTCCGTGGTGGTCCAGCGGGGGTCTGGGAGCCATCTACTGCACTCACGCCATTGTCACATGGTAGGAGCAATGGATGGCCGGCGCCATCTTGTGCTCCTACCATATGACAGGGGCCGACCAATGACACCGGTAGCCCCTGTGACATAGTAAGGGCAAAGGCTATCGGCGCCATTTTGAATACTGGCAGCCGACGGCCTGAGTGCAGGAGATGGCTCCAGGACCCCCTCTGGACCACCAGGGACTTTTGGCAAGTCTTGGGGAACCCTCCTGACTCCCACAAGACTTGCCAAAAGTCCCAGGTGGTCTAGCGGGGGTCCGGGAGCGATCTCCTGCACTCAGGCCGTAAACAGAATGAATCAAATTCTTTTGAAGAAATATTTGCAGAACTGTATTAAATTCAAAACAAGAAGAGATAAGTAAAGATTAAGGGGGTCATTTACTAAAGAGCTATATGGCATTTTCATAGACGTTAAGGCATTTTCGCATGAAAAAAATGCCTTTAACGCATGTGAAAACACCATAACGCATAGTGAGATGCAAATTAGAAAAAGGGGAGGAGTTTGGGGTGGGATTTGTGGCCAAGTGGGCTCGCTTCATAATTTGCGAAGCCATATCACATGGCTTTAACTACACCTTTTTCATTTGCGTAAAGCCATGTGATAGGGCTTTATCATTGTGATGTTTTCGAAATGCTAGCTATCAGGGCCTTTCTACAATGAGAGAGAGAGAGAGAGAGTGTTATTGTTTATAAGGTTTTGGGTGGACCCTTGAACACTGTGGCACATGACCACACCCATGGGGGGGAAGTCCCGTGAGGGGCCACAGGTCAGACTCAGCTTTAGGACACACAACACAGAGTTATATCTTTTATTAAACAGAGTTGAGAAGCCACCAGAGGTGGCAGTAGTGAGTAGAGATGAAGCCCAGCTGGACTTATAGTCCCTCAGGAAACTGGAACAGTGATCCCTCAATAGCTGTGCTGTAGTGGAGAGAAACTGAGATAGTGAGTACAGCAGAGCATACACAGAGTTCTGGTATAGAGCCTCGTTGGTAAAGTTACTCACACAGCGGTTTCTCCCAGAAGGTAACACAGAAGCTGGAATAGAGGCAGGCCCTCGAGGAGCGAGTACCTGGTTCCAGGGAACAGCTCTGAGAGAATATAGATGGTGACTCACTGATGGTGTAGGCAGTGGTTTCTTCCAAGCAGAAGTGAGCTCAGGCAGCCAGTCCAGGAACATGGGCGGCAATTCTGGCACTTATCTCAATGTGCAAAAAAGTTATTGCAGTTTGCGCTAATACCTATGCGAAGTGCTAAGATAGTGCACTTTGCGATCAACTGCCTATTTCCATAAAACACGCCCATTTTCCTATCACATACGATATTTAGTGCATTTTGATAAATCCAGGCCTAAATTATCTAATAATCTTAGCTAATTATAGATTCCCGATAAGGGTAAAAGTAGAGAACTATAAGAAAAAGACAGTAAATTTCAAACAGTTGTGCAGGCATATATGTTTGCGCATATGCCAGCTCATGCCCAAAGATGCAGCCATTTTATAACATACACACATCCAAGGAAGTGCAAGAAATTAAATGAGGTCCAGTTCAATTCGTGAATGTAGCAGTTTTATTTAAATTTTTTCAGAAACCGGCAACTCCATTGCTCATTTTGTCAAAATACAGTTCTCATTAGGGTCCCCCAACATGGACCCCGTATTTCGCCGAGTAAGCTGCGTCGGGAAGGATGACAATTTCAGTAACTTGTAAATGACAGATCAGTTTAACAATTCATAGCACAATAAAACTGCTACATTCACGAATTGAACTGGACCTCGTTTAATTTCTTGCACTTCCTTGGATGTGTGTATATTGAATTTTTGGAGTGCAATTTCTTTTGCTCCAATTTTTTTGTATTTTGCCATTTTATAACATACATGCATATATGTGCATATGATATAAAACTGGCTGTATGTGCATACACGTGCACACAATTTTATATGGATGCACGCATGGTTGTGCAAATGCAGGCTCTACCACATAAATAGGGGGGATATTTTAGTAGATATGCACATCGAAGCAATAGCCCTTTTTCCCAGTTCGCTCCCAGTTTGCCGAGTTAATGGATCAGAATACCTAACCCCCCTGTTTTTTATCCTCTGTTTTACCCTTTTAATCCCTACCTGTAAAACCCAACTGACTCGCCTAGTTTTATTTATTTTAATATTTACACACCGTCCATAGCAGAAGTAAAGTTACATGGAAGAGGACCCTGGTGCCGCTTTGCACGTAAATACTTACAGATACATTTCAAAGTAATTTCCTGGATACCCTATGTCCTACTATTGCACTGCCCAGACCCCACCCCTTTTAAAAAGTTTTTGATTTGTGTACATACCAGGAGATACGTGCGTATCCGCACACTTTTTTACAATCCATGTGGCACGCACCGGCCGGAGACATGTGCATAACTCCTGGTTTTGGTGTACTTAAGGCTTTTAAAATCGACATTAAGGAGAACGCATAAGTGATAAGTATTATAACTATTGGTTGAGTTTAACACCTGTTTACTGTTTTTAAAGAAAATTGGATGTAAATAAAATTTTCAAAAGAAAAGATAACTCATTTTCCTCTACACCATTTTAACTTCCCTTTCCTATTATGCCTGTTCTCCTTCCCTACTTCTGGGAAACTAGACTGGATGGGACTTGGGGGGAAATTTATTCATGGACAGGGGGGTGGTCCAACCTGGGTGGTATTAGGGGAAGGGGTGCCAATTACGACAGCATATGCAAAGGTCCCGCAGCAGCACAGAGGAGTAACATGCTGGTGGGGTTCCTACTCCTCACCAGCAAAAGTGAGGTCCTGCAGTATAAGAAAGGCCCTGCAGTACCATCAGCTTTTCCTCCAAGCCGGTGGAAAATGAATAGGTCCTGATCTACAGCCAGCCACCAAAGAAGAAGTACAAAATGTGTGTGAGAGAGAGTGAGAGATTCGCCCTGTGAGTGTGAGTGCTTGTATATGAGAGAGAGAGTGTGTGTGTGTGTTTGGTGTGTATATGAGTGTGTGTGGGTGTGTGTGTATATGAGAGGGCCTATGGGTGTGGGTGTGGGTGTATGTGTGGGTGTGTATGCAAGGGTATGCTTGTGTGTGTATGCGAGGGTATGTGTGTGTGTGTGTGTGTGTGTGTATGCATGAGAGGGTATGTGTGTGTATAAGAGAGGGTATGTGTGTGTGTGCATGTGTATGAGAGGTGTGTGTATGTATGAGAGGGTATGCATGCACATGTGTGTATGTATGAGAGGGTGTGCGCATGTTTGTGTGTGTATAAGTGGGCCTGTGCCTGCACGGGTGCCTGTGCATGTGTGCCTGTATATATGTAAGTGAGAGGGGTTAAAGATTGTGTGCTCTCCTCCAATCCAGGACAATCTCAGGATGACTAGAAATCTAAAGTTCCCAGGTGTGGCGAGCAATAGATTATTTTTATCCTTGGTAGTTAATTATTAGATGTGATGTCTGTTATTTGGAAATATTTTATTAGTGTTTGGTAATTCTATTCATTAGCTGTTTTGATATGCATATTTTTTTTAGTATGGTTTTTACTATTCTGATTGATTTATATTTCTTGACTGGATTGTTTTGAGGAATAGTGATGATCTGCTTTTCCATTATTGCACTATGTCTTGTTGAGGTTTCCAGTTTAGTTTTTGTCTGCATGTGTGGGTGTGTTAGTGTGTAAGAGAGAGAAGAAGCATGTGTGTGGGTGAGAAATAGAGGAAGCGTGTCTGTGTTGTGATAGAGACAGAGGAAATGTGTGTGTCTCACTCACACACACATACTCCCCCTCTCTCTCTCACCAAGCATGTATGTGTATGTGAAAGAGAGAGGGATATTTTACTGATATTTAGGAAATTTTAAAATTATAAATGGGGTGGGGGGAGGGGGGTTGCCAAAGGATGTATCCGCCCCGGTTGCCAAATACTTTAGGTATACCACTCACTGTATATGGAAGAAAGCTTTCCAAGATTTACCCTCTCTAGTAAGATCGTAAATCTCTATACTACTTTCCCTTACCATCTGCCTATGACCACCACAGCGGGAGGGTCTTCCCCTGGCTGCAGTGGTCAATCACAACATGATTCTTCCCCTTCCCATTCTCCCTCCTGCTTGCAAAAGACATAAGGGAGCAGCAGTTTTATCTCTACCAGTTTAATGGCATAGGAAAAGCACCTGTGGTGGAAGAGGATTAAAAGAAAAGATGGCACCACTGGGGCTTTTCTCTATCTCATCCCCCTCCCCCCTCTTCCCCACTGCTGCTTTTCTCTTTTCTTCTCCGTCTCTTTCTCCTGTTGGTGATTTGTTCAGATTTAGATTCAGGAACCTTTATTGCCATGAAAACATTTATACATGTGCTGCCAAAGTAATATATAAAGTAGTTAAGAATAGAGGAAAATGAAAAAATAAATGCATATTATTGCTAATAACAGTAATTTAAATGATAGGGTATGGAATGATTAAGACTAGGAACAACCCGCAGATTTCGGTGCTGTTCCAGATCATGGTGTGCAGAGCTGGTGCCCTAGTTCTATTAGCCAATGCTCTGCAAACTGTAGGCCTCTTCTTCCTGCTTCATCTAGCCCCTCTCTGCCCAGGCAGCAGCCCGCAGAGATCAGGATGGGAGGGTTGCGTTTGAAGCAGACAGAACAATGCTTGGAAGAGCTACTCTGCTCCCCTAATCCAGCCAGTCATTGCCCAGGGGCCGAAGCAGAGGGGGAACAAAGTGCTGATACTAAATACCCTCACGTATCATCAGAAAAAAAGCCAGTGTATCTGATGCCTCATAGAGTCCTCCAAATGAAATGTTTTTGAACCAGAAATACAGACCATGTCCAAGACTAAACTTTATGTGGTATGTATTGCCTCTGTTACTGTAGACATCAATAATGCATCAGTGCTTTACACTTCTCTTTGGGGACAGATTCACCGAATAGTTTGGCTAGCATTCTCATGCTGGCATAAAAAAAATCACAGCAGTACTGTAAGCAATATATTGTTCAATACATCCCATTTTCACCAATAAAAATGTTCTAGTTTATATAGTAGCTTAAATTATTTAAGAGACTGTCCCCATATGGGAACTTATTGAGCAAGATATAAGCATTTTTCCCCATACAAAATTGGAAAAAAAAAAAGCTCCTTGTACAAATTGCCCAGTAAGACTGTGTTTTGCATAGGCAATCAGAAACAATATCAGTGAAATTTTAAAATAAGCATCCTTATGATGTGCAACAATAACCATTAACAACATCTCTATTAATTGTTTTCATCTACAGCTCTAAAATCTATGTAGCTCATAATTTAGTAATCTATACTTGAATTAAAACACTCTACAGATAAGAAAAAAATGGTTGCCCGTGTAAGGGAATCTTCCATGATATAGATTCATTCTTTCATACTTAGTTCAAGCTGCTACCATTTGAATAGGGTATGACTTGTTTTGATTGTGCTTTGTTTTAGTTTACTTTCAAAACCCATCTTTCTGAATGATGCTTTAAATAGTTTAAAAGCCTAAAGGACTTTAGTGTGCACGCCATTAATTCTGTTGGCTAGTCATGGAAGTCTTCCACATTTTTACCTTTTCCCAGTCTCCAATTTTTAATAATGAAAGAAACAAAACAAATATAAAGTCATTAGTAAACACATCATGACACTTATTGACAGGAGTACTTAGAGCCAGGAAAGCTAAAAAAAAAAAACAAGCAGCAAACTGACAGTGATATATGGGGAGAAATTGTGAAAAGTTCTTTAAGAGCACAGAATAAAATAAAAGCCATCAATCAACTTGCAATCCCTGCACTTTTATATAGCTTTAGAATCATAGATTGGTCCTAGAAAGATCTCAACCAATTGGATGGAAGAACAAGAAAATTCCTTTATGCCCAATATTCAAAGCGTGTTCAGCACTATTTAGCCAGATAAGCGGGACTTATGCAGCTAAGAAGCGGCCACTGAAGATGTGACTATGTTCATATAAAGTTACATGCACAAAAGTAGGCATGTACAGGGAGGAGCGAGTTAGCCATATAATTTATTCGGCTAACTACCGATATATGGAGTTAGCCACATAAGTTATGTCGCCCCATAGAGCAGGTCTAAACTTAGCTAGGTAGACTTATCAAGCTAACGGGTGAATTTTAAAAGGCTGGCGCATGCCAAGATGGGATGGCGCACACCGAGCTCATTAAAAAATCCGCCCGAGTATGCGCATATCTCCTGCTACAAGCACAAATAAAATGTTCCAAAAAAGGGGTGGGGTGTGGATGTGGTCTGGGCAGGGCGTTCCTGGATTTCAACTTCAGTTTTGTACGTAAATACTTCCACGCACAGGCGTGCGCTGGGGTACCCTGTCACATAAATTTACTTCTGCTATGGAGGACATATAGGTAATAAAATAAAGATAAATAGATCGGTGGGGTTTTAGGGGTCGGGGCTAACAGGGGAGAATGGAGGCTATTAAACTAGGGGGGTTTGGAAGTCCTATCCCTTACCTGGGAGAGCTAGGAATGAACTGGGAAAGCTGATAATGATGGCAGTGCGCATGTCTATTAAAATCTGCCCACTTAGGCGGTAGAAACGACATTTGTGTGCATAGGCAGGCATTCACTAAAAATTGCAATGTTTGATACTGAACATACTCAAATATGCCTTATCTATTGGCCCCCCCCCCCCCCATCATACTTGAGCTAAATATATCCCCGCTAATTGAATATCTAACAGTAAACCTAAAACCCTCCAAACCAACCATCATGCTTGGAGATTTCAACCTTCACATGGACAAATATCCATTATCTAATATATGTCAGACACTAAACAACTTAATGACAGCACTAGGTTTCACATTAATCACAGATAGACCTACACACAAAGCAGGACATTCAGTTGACCTCACTTACATCAACCATAACTTCTTTGAACACATGAACACTAAATATGATCAAGTTCCATGGTCAGACCATTTCCTAATTCAGTCCAGTATTAAATGTATAAAGCCAAAGGAATTGCAGAAAAATGAACCATTAGAGTTTAAATTTCATCCACCTTTTAACATTGAAACATTAAAAAATAAACTAGAAGAGACACTGATACACTTTGACCACAAAGACTGTGTAACCGCAACCACAGAAAGCTGACTAGCACGAGTAAATTGGCAGATGACATTAACCCCGCTAAAACAATGCAAATCCATGAGCCTAAGCAAAAAAACCCATGGTTTAACGAGAGGATAAAGGAAGTCAAACAGAATCTGAGAAAAAGAGAAAAAAAATGGAAAAAAGACAAATCAGAGGAAAACTTAACCAAATTTAGGAAACAACTAGCTTATTATAAAAAAGTAATTCTCGACGCAAAAAAAAAATTCTTTTGCTCAAAAATTGAAAAATTTACAAACAACCCGAGAGCACTATTTAACAGTTAAAAATCTGACTAAAGATAAAACAGAGACGCCCCAAACCCCACAAGAGAATAAATGCAATGAAATAGCACACTATTTCTCAGATAAATCACTAGCCTTAAAGCAAAGATTCCAATCTTAACAAAGCAGGAAATTAAGATGCAAAAAAAGAGATGTGACACCATGGTCCACATTTGACGAGGTATCCCAGATCGAAGTGGAATCCATGATAAAAAAAAACTTGAACCCCGCCCCACATAAAATTGACACCATTCCCACCATGGACATAAAAAACTAGCTGATATAACCTCCCACACAATAGCAAAAATAATTAACCTATCACATAATGAAGGACTAATGCCAGACTCCCTTAAAGGTGCAATAATTAAACCAATACTGAAGAAAAAAAACAGTGACCCTAATGTATTAAGTAACTATAGACCTGTTTGAAACCTACCTATGCTTGCTAAATTAATAGAAAAAATGGTACAAAATCAACTAGCAGAACATCTAGACAATAACAGCATACTTTATCCCTCACAACATGGCTTCAGAAAATACTATAGCACTGAAACATTACCAATCTCTCCAACAGATAATTTACTACGTGGGTTTGACAGCGGAAAACACTACATTATGATATTACTAGAACTATCAGCAGCATTTGACACAGTAAACCATAACATATTACTAAAAAAACTAGAAGAAATAGGACTACAAAATAAAACAATTGAATGGTTCCGATCCTACCTAAACAAAAGAATTTTTTCAGGTACAGGTAAAAAACACAATATCAGACAAAATTAAGCTAAATACTGGGGTCCCCCAGGGTTCAGCACTTTTGGTGACGCTATTTAATATCTACATGCTGCCTCTATGCCACCTCTTGGCAGGTCTAGATATCATACATGACATATATGCTGATGACATTCAGCTAATTTTACCGGTAGAGGAAACAATTGAAAAAACATTAAACTTAGCAATGTTGTACTTAGATATAATAAAACAACTACTAAATCAAATGGAACTGGTAATTAATATTGAAAAAACAGAATTCATACACCTTGAACGAAAAACCACTGAATTAATCCAGAATCCCATCAAACTTAAAAATGATCAGACAGTGGAACTAACTGGAAAAGCTCGAAACCTAGGTGTAATAATTGACAGTGAACTCAACCTCAACACATATCATTGAAAGTCAGAGAAGGCTACGCCAAACTAAGGCCTGGATTTATCAAAATATCGCATGTAATAGCAAAAGGGGCATGATTTATGCAAATATTCATTTTATTGCAATAATTACCTATCTGAAGAGCTAAGTTAGTGCAAATTGTGATAACATTATCAGACTTTGCGATAGGAGCCAGACCTGTTGTATTTCCCACATATAACCACTGGGAGAGAGAGAGAAACTGGCCATAATGTAGTAACTTGAGGCGAGGGTTAGGTATCATTGTAGGGGGTTAGGGTCCCCTTTGACATTCAATGTTAGATGTACGAACAGAACAGTGGTCTCTTGTGAACATTTGATGACTTATATTCGCTAGCACAGACTATTGTAACACACTTTTCCTGGGATTACCATATACGACATTAAGACCACTACAAATCTTACAGAACTCTGCAGCCAGAATACTAATAGGAAAAAGCAGAAGGGATCAAATCACTCAAACACTCGTAGAATTACACTGGCTGCCAAATGAACAAAGAGTGCAATTTAAAACACTATGCACAATTCACAAACTAATCAATGAGCAAAATACTGATTGGCTAAATACTGCACTATGACTACATGTCCCCCAGAGAAATCTCAGATCAGCCAATAAAGCTCTATTAACCATACCCTCTGTAAAGACAGCTAAACTGACCCAGGTGAGATAGAGAGCACTATCCTTAGTCGGTCCAATATTATGGAACACAATGCCACTCGAATTAAGATTAATGAGAGATTTAAAACTTTTCAAAAAGAGTTTAAAAAAATGGCTCTTCATAAAAGCTTTTCAAAGTGAGTAAGTATTAATAAAAACAAGAAAGAGAAAAAGAACTATTACACACAGTTAAAAGTCACCATATAACATATATGCTTTTTATTATTTTTTCTCATACTTAATTCTTAACTTAAAGATAAGTACAGTATATCTCAGGAATGGATTTCTATTAATCATATAAATGGAATTTCCAATCCACGTTCCATATAGTGTATATTATTTGAATCATGTAACCGAAAGTTTTTTGGCACCTTCTAGATAATTTATAAACCAATCTAAACCTATTTGCGTGCCTATCTGTAAACCGTTGTGATGGTATATCACTAAACGACGGTATAGAAAAGTTTTTAAATAAATAAAAATAAATAAATAAATAAATAACAGTCTCGCATATATGCATTTGTAATAAAATGGCCAGGTCCCTGGGCACTGGCCAACAAATGCATACACATGTGCGCCTGTTTAAAAGTTACTGTCTTTGTGCGTACATATATATATATGTGTGTATATTCAGCATCTTTACCATGCCATAGAATAAGAATACACATAGTAACTTAGCTGGATTAGTTATATCCTGCTAAATTACTTATATGGCCATCTTTGAATATCTACACCAATGTCCACCAGCCAATGTGTAAGAACTGGTGTGTGCTGAGTAGAGGTGTACACTTACATTTTTTTTTGTTTTGTTTTATTTTGTTTTCATTCAGTTTGTGGTTTGTTTGTTTGTTTTAATTTTGATTTAAAACAAAATAAACCATAAAATGAAACAAAAAATAAAGAGAAGAAAAATAAACTGGTCAAAGGACCCTCCTCCCCCTTACATAAAACTCCTTGCTCTGGTATATTTAACAATTTAAAAACACTTTCCCCCTCCACTATAGGTCTGTAATACTGTACCCCAGCCAGACCCATCTTACCTCTTTCTGTTGTCTCCATAGACCAAAGGGGGAAGGAAAAAATTCCCAAGTGTTCCTGCCTTGCCAGGTTGATTGTTCATTTTGTCATACAAAGGTTCAGCCATATGAAAAAAATGGCATCAGCATCAGGGCCAGCCAATGTCATTTTGAAAGATCAACCTAGCCGAACAGGAGCACCTGGGATCATTCTGCCCCCTTATGATCTTTGAGCAACAATGGTAGGCCTTGGGCATACTGAACAGAATCAACATACTCAAATATTCAAAAAGCGCTGAAGTACGAAGGTAAATTCTCACAAACAGCCTTTGTCCTCAAATTTTGAATAGTGTTCCTCAGAATAGAAAGTATGAGTGAGAATCTGCCAGCAAGAAAAGAGAAAGAAACAATAGAATTTACAAAACAAGAGAAAAAACTCTTTAATAGACCAGCAAACAAGAAAAAACAGGTGCAAACTTTCAATATAGCAGGAAATGTGAGGAATTACTTCAGCCACCAAATATAGATCAAAACATGATAAAGGAATGGTTAAAGAAAGGTGAATTTAAATCTAAAGATGATTGATAATTACTGTGAAACACAGGACAGTGATTCACAGTCAGCATTGATTAAAATGGCAAAATAGACAAATGAAGGTTCTATAGTAATGAATTGGAAACAGTTGCACATCTCAGTGCTGAGTGTAACATGATGATGTCTGAAAGTCTATACTTAGAAAGGCAGAAAAAGAGTGAGCTGCTCATCCTCTGGAAACAGCAACATAGTTTTATTAGTATAAAGCACCTCAGTGTAGAGTCCATTGAACTTGGGTGTCCAAGGTTGAGGGCATGGGGTTGATGGTAGGTAGGAACTCATGATGCTCACTTGAGGGAGCACCTCTGAAAAGCCCTCTTTCCTGTCAGACATTACGTGGCCATTGGCCAAATAAAGTGACTTGCCCAGTCTGTCTCCAGAGGGTAGGCAGGGAGAGCAGGAATACAAATTTGGAAATGCCCTGTGAGGGGATATTGGTCCAAAAAGAAAGCTTTGCAATAAATGAGCCTTGAGTTAAAATCTTAACAGTTTTATTTTACAGGATAAAAATACAGTATATTTAGTATTTTTTTAAACAGCTTGACAATAAACAATAGAGATGTGCATTCATTTTAAACAAATTAGAACATTTCAACAAAATTGTCTAATTCATCAAGGATTGGGAGAACTGATAAATTAAGGGAATTTTTCCGATAATTCAGAAACATTTGTTTTTATGTTACTGTGCACTAACAGGAGTTAACGCACACTAACAAGTAGTTAGTGCGTACTAAGTCCTATTAGTGCACACTACCTAAGTTACAGGCTTAGTACATCCTAATGGCGTTTAGGGTGAACTAATAACATGTTAGTGTGCATTACCTCCCATTAGTGCGCACTACCTAGTTTTCTAATTCCGGAGTTAGTGCGCCTTAATAGGACTTAGGGAGCACTAACTGGTTGTTAGCATGCACTAACTAAAGTTAATGTGCACTAACAAAAAATGTTGCCAATAAGTTACAAAATGTGTCAATTGGGGAGAGACCATTAGCTAGGGGTTTGGTTCTGCATTCCCATTGGCTGACTACTTAGGGCCTCATTTTCCAAGGAGTTACCGCGTGTGATAATTCTGCAAACTGCGCTAACAGCGGTTAATGCGATTTGCGAATGCAAATTTTTAATTTCGTATTCAGGGGACGGAGCAAATGTAAAGTAGGGAGGATTTATCATGTGCCGCGAAACAGCCGCACTGTTAGCGCGGCTCCTAACGTAGCCAATAACTACACCTCTTTCATTTGCATTACAGGCTGGTGAAGGTTTATCGCGGTTCACGATGTCTCCTCCTGACAAGCCTATTTCAGTATGATGGAGAGAGAGAGAGAGAGAGAGAGAGAGAGAGAGGTATTTGTATCCCTATGGGAGGCCCACCTAGTAACTCGAGGAGAGGTTTAGGTATTAGTGTAGGGGGTTAGGGGCCACTTTCACATTCAACGTGAGATGTACAAACAGAACAGTGGTCTCTTGTGAAGATTTGATGACCTACGGAGTGAGGAAACTCATTCCAAGATGAGATTTGTGCAATGTTCTCTCCACCTAGCTTGTTGTTACCCAGGAAGAGAATCCATCAAGCTAGGTTGAGAGAACACTGCACAAATCTCATCTTGGAGTGAGTTTCCTCACTCCGTAGGTCATCAAATCTTCACAAGAGACCACTGTTCTGTTCGTACATCTCACGTTGAATGTGAAAGTGGCCCCTAACCCCTACACTAATACCTAAACCTCACCTCGAGTTACTAGGTGGGACTCCCATAGGGATACAAATACCTGTCTAGGGAGGAGGCACTATGGTAAGACTCTCTCTCTCTCTCTCTCTCTCTCTCTCTCTCTCTCTCTCTCCCTCTCTCCCTCTCTCCCTCCCCAAGCCTGCATCATACTGAAACAGGCCTGTCAGGAGGAGATATCATGAACCATGATATACTGGCAATGTAGCCCAAATTGGGCTAATAGCGCAACTTGTGATAACAGCCTTTCACATGCTGATAGTGCAATTTGCGATACACATGCTTATTAGCATAAGGTACACCCCTTTTTGGTTTCGCATGCGATATTGGAAAATGAGGTCCTTACTGTCTCTTTAGAAGGAAACAGGCAGTCCTATTAGGGCACACTAACTCCAGAATTAGAAAACTAGGTAGTGTGCACTAACATAGAGTTTGTGTGCTCTAAGCCCTCTAGGGCGCACTAACTCCAAAATTAGAAAACTGGTTAGGGCACACTAACATGGAGTTAGTGTGCACTAAACCCCTGTTAGTGCGCACTAACACCGAAGCAATAGAAATCCATCAGACACAGCAATAATCAACCAGTTACCTACAGAGGCTTACGACCTCTTCTCGCTTCCTCGTCTTAAAAAAAAGAGAGGAGGAATTCTCTTAGCAACCAAAAAGGACCTCAGATTCTCTCTGCACCAGACCAATTCTAATTCAAAACTTGAATTTGGCTTCTTCACTTCAGACATACTCCAAATCCTTCTCGTATATGCTCCCCCAGGTCTCCTGGAATCAGATGCCTCACCTCTGATCGAATTAACCACTTCCCTTTTCAACTTAGACTCTCCAGCTATCATTCTAGGCGATTTCAACATCCACGTTGATAACCCTACACCATCACTCAACTGTGAAGCATTACTCACAGCTTTCTCCGCGCTAGGCTTCACTCAATTAGTTAACAAACCCACCCACAAAGCAGGCCACACTTATCTTCATTAACGCTGCAATCAAGCCCTCTGCTCTCCCCAACTGCACAAAGGTCCCGTGGTCAGATCACTATCTCATAACAACTTCCTTCTCAATAAAAGATACTAGCCCGGCTTGCATTCCTTCGCCCTCCTTCACATACAGGAAAACTTGCTCCCCAGAAGATCTCAACAATCACTTATCACCACAACTCCACCTCCTGGACCTTACTGACCCGAACTCAGCGCTTCGATCATGGAATACAATTACCGAAACTATAGCTAACAAGCTATGCCCCTCCAATAACAAAAAAAACCACACCCCAATTCCTCCAAAAGACAGCCCTGGTTCTCCTCAGAACTAAGAAAGCTCAAACTCCAACTAAGACAAAATGAGGCTAAATGGCGCAAAAACCCAGGAACCAATACCCTTTCAATCTATAAATCAACTCTTCATCAATACAAAGCAAGCACCTTAAGATCCAAGAGGGACTACTATGCTTCTAAGATACACGACCTTGTCTTCGATGCCAAAGCCCTCTTCAGCTATGTAGCCAACCTCACGCAATTAAACCAGACAGAGATTGCACATGACCAAGCTCAATCGAAAGCTGAAGAATTAGCACTATTCTTCAGCAACAAAATCAGCAGTCTTCTATCTCAGCTCCCTACTAACTCCACTGTACCATTAACCTCTCCGCAATCCGCAATCAACAATACTCGATTAGAAGAACTTGATTCAACTTCATCCATTGAGATCCAAGGAATTCTAAGAAAAATGAAACCTTCCTCTCACCCTTCGGATCACATCCCAGCTAAACTACTATTTTCAATTCCAGATTCTATCTCCAAAATCCTGGCAGACATCATAAATTGCTCCATTACACAAGGATTCTACCCAGACAACCTCAAACTGGCCTCACTCAAACCCCTCCTCAAAAAACCAAATCTCGACCCTAACGATCCCAACAACTTTCGTCCGATCGCTAACCTCCCCTTCATAGCCAAGATTATGGAAAAATTGGTAAACTCACGACTCTCAAACTACATCGAAGACAACAACCTCCTATTCCCATCACAATACGGATTCCGCAAAACCTTAAGCACGGAAGCCCTCCTCATCTCCATGCCAGACCACATCATCCTAGGCCTAGACAAAGGACAAGCCTTCCTGCTGATCCTACTAGACCTCTCGTCAGCATTTGACACGGTCAATCACTCACTTCTCATCAACCAACTAATAGCCATAGGTATCTCAGGCACTGCCCTCTCGTGGTTCAGAACCTTCCTCAGCAACAGAGGATACAAGGTTAAGATTCATAATAAAGAATCCTTACTCTACCCTGCATCAGTAGGAGTCCCTCAGGGCTCATCCTTATCTCCTACCTTATTTAACATTTACCTGTTACCCTTATGTCAACTTCTCACTGACCTCAATCTCAAACATTTCCTCTACGCTGACGATATTCAGGTCCTGATCCCCATCAAGGAGTCCCTCGCAAAAACACTGTCTCACTGGGAAACATGCCTCCAAAATATCAAACAGCGTCTCACAAGCCTCAACCTGATACTAAATTCATCCAAAATGGAACTTCTACTCATCACACCAGAGAACAGCTCCTTCACCCATACTTATCCAGCCATACCAAAAATGACACAAGTGAGAGACCTAGGAGTTCTAATTGACAATCGCATGAACCTGAAAGCTACCATCAACAAAACCACCAGAGACTGCTTTTATAAACTCCAAGTGCTGAAAAGAATAAGACCTCTGTTCCACACTCATGACTTTAGAACGATTCTACAATCAATCATCTTCGCAAAGCTGGACTTTTGTAACACCATCTTGCTTGGTCTCCCCGCATCACACACCAAACCACTGCAAATGGTCCAAAATGCCTCTGCCCGTATACTCACTAACACCAGGAGAAGAGATCACATAACCCCTATCCTTATGGCCCTCCACTGGCTACCCATCCATTTCAGAATAATCTACAAGGCCATTCTCACCATATACAAAAACATCCATCAACTAGCCCCAATTGACCTTCATTTCCCCCTCCGATTACACACCTCAACAAGACCGACAAGAGATGCTTACAAAGGATCACTGCAAGTATCCCCAGCCAAAACTACCAGACACATTACGCTAAAACTACCAGACACATTACGCTAAGAGATCGGGCCTTCTCCACAGCCGGCCCTACCTTATGGAACTCCATTCCCCCAGATCTTAGAATGGAACCCAGCCTCCCAACCTTCAAGAAAAGACTCAAGACCTGGCTGTTCATGCAGGCCTTTCCTAACTCCAATATTATTTAACTCCCAACAATCAACACACATCACCAGTAATATCATTATTAGCTACCTATTACAATGTAATTATATGTATTTATCTGATCTTCCTTTTCCTTCTTAATCCAAGTTCGATCTTTCCCTTGTTACATGTAACTGCCTTTTTCTGCACTTTTGTTCAAGTTTTAAGTTTATTTTGCACCCCTGTTTCTTGTGAACCAGCATGATGGGACTATCGTCTTGAATGTTGGTATATAAAAAAACTTAAATAAATAAATAAATAAATAAATAAATATGAAAAAAAAAAAATGAACCACAGGAAAACCGATGTTTCCCATGGGGGACCCGACCCAAAGCATGATCCAATAAAATCAAATGAAGCACATTCCTAAATAAACAATATAATAGATACCTGAACTCAATCAACAAATATTTTCTCTTTAAACAATACTTCCAGAAAAAGCCTTTTATGCACTCTTACATATTCTTAAACCATGTTTATAGATTTGAAACTTTTCAAACGTGTTTTGTTTAGTGCAAAATACTTTGAAACACAAATTATATTATTTTATTTCATAGAAACCTTATACCAATTATGCAAGTCTATTTCATGCATATTCATTGTGGATATCCTGAAAACATGGTCAAGGAGCTACAAACAGATAAGGCAACCTCTGTTATACTATGTTCAACAAAATTTTAGATAAATATTGTACTTGTATATCTCTTTTCTTTACTCTAACAGTGTATATTCACTCAAAACTGATATAGGCCTGGATTTATCAAAATGCACTGAATATCACATGTGATAGAAAAAGGGGTGTGTTTTATGGTAATAGGCAGTTTATTTCCTACATACAACCACTGGGGGACCATGTTTACTATGAGAGAGAGAGAGAGAGAGAACATTGCACAAATATCTTCTTTGAGTGAGTTTCCTCACTCTGAAGGTCATCAGATCTTCAGAAGAGAGCACTGTTCTGTTCGTACATCTCACTTTGAATGTCAAAGTGGCCCCTAACCCCTACACTAATACCTAAACCTCACCTCGAGTTATTAGGTGGGCCTCCCATAGAGATATAAGGCTCTCTCTCTCGCTTTCTCTCTCCAAAACTACTATGCAGCCCACTCCTGCCCCTAACTCTTCTTTTTCAGATTTGCATCATACCATACGTTATGGTGCTATCGCATGAATTAAAGGCATTTTTGCTTGCGTTAAGGGGTTTTTGCATGTGTTAAAGGTGCTTAATGCATGCGAAAATGCCTTATAGCATTTTGATAAATGACCCTAATAGTTAAGAAAATGATTGTTTCCATTGTGTCTTTTTTTACAGGTTTTTCACATACAGTATAACTGGAGATAATTAATAAAGATACTTATCTTGTGTTACCTTTCTGTGTGCTAGACTGGCCAGATAGATCTAAGATGTCTTTGCTCTTGGAAGCATGCACAATTATTTCTGGTCCCAGGAAAATACTTTTGTGCTGTGGTCTCTGTAGCAATGGGTTTCTAGGAGACTGATCCTATGCCACAGGTGTCAGTCTCTTCTTCAGGATTACCTACTCCCTGACTAAACCAAATCAGAGAGACTAGTTCCCTGGCACCAGAAATCTTCTGCAAGTTAATTACATTGATTTGCTAGCTAAGCAAAATAAAATAATAAGCAAAAATCCCCTGTCTTGAATATTATTTAAAAGGGTACAGCACAATTCACATTTACAAATCTCCACCCTTCCTTCTAAAAAGGAAAAGTAAATAACACTGTTGTCCTGTCCAAGTCTTTACCATTAACTATCCTGTCCCCTTAGTTGGCACAAGAAACCAGGATTAACGTCCAGGCAAAAAAACCCCAAAAACTTATGTGCCCCTTTGAATTTCCTAAGGCACATACTAGCAGTGTTATTATACTCATCTTTTTAATTGTTCCCCTTTAAATTGGTGGCTGAATTCACCAAGTTGTTTTTTTCTCTTGGAGTATGGCATGTTCAGTAGAACACTTCTGCCCTAGTCCAGGCACACCATCTTCTCTCTCTCATTCTTTTTTCCTCAAAGAGGGACAGATCCCTACTCTGGTGATATCACAAAAGTAGTGCCCTTTTTTAAAGTCCTCACAAACCTTGTTCCTGCACACACCAGCCTTCCCCATTCCATGGCATGAGAGTCAGCCACTTCTAGTTAATTTTATCATTTTTTAAATAATTTGCGGTGTCTCAAAAATCCCCAGGGCCATATTACCTTACTCCCCTGATATTCCTACACTGAGCATTTCACTCCTTTGAGCTCACAAGGCTATCCTATAAGGCTACTGTAGTAGATAAAATTAACTCTCCTTTTCAGACTGCTGGGAGGGAGAGTAAAAGAATGGGCTGCAAATAGAATAGTGAGCTAAAAAAGGGGAAAAAAACTTAAAAATAAAATAGTTAGGAGCAGGGCTGAGAGAGCCTGACCGAAATGCACTGGTATTGGATAGCTCCCTCCTCCAGCCAGACCTAAACCATTCAAGGAAATGTGTGCTAAACAGCCTGTGCCCACGCCAGTGGGCATTTCTAGAGGGCATCTTCAGAGGCATGGGTTCCACCTTAACCACAGGTAAAAAAAAACTCAGTTCATTTTTCTCACTCTTATCCACAGTAGAAAAACACTTGGATTATGGCTCTAACAGAATTGCAGAGAATGAGAAAGTTGTGATCACCTGGGACATTCTTATTCCAACTGATAAAAAGTTGGATACTAAAAAAAAAAACCAGGCATAGTTATAAAGGAGAAAAGACAAGAACAGCATTGCTAATGGAAGTGTCAGTACTTAGCAACAATTATGTACTAGGCAAGGAGAGGCAGAAGATTATTATGTACCTAAAGATGCAATCAGAGACCAAAAGAATTATGTAAAAGATATAGAAATAGTCCTAATTATATTGAGCACCACACATGTAATTAAAAAAAATTCTAAGCACTCCTTGATATATGTTAGCTGTACATATTATGCCCTATAAACTTAATAAGGAAACTCACATTGGAACAATAAAAGCATTAAAAAGAGTACTAGTATTAAATTCTCATCATATCCTATCTTACTAGTCAGGTTCATTCTTGTCATGGAATGCACAAAAGAAACTCTTTTGGATACACTACTCCATAGGAGAACATGTTCAGGGTTCTTACTTCCAGGTTGAAATTATTTTATTGTCGAAGAAAGCACACATGATGTAAGTGAACAAATTCATTCTCTCTCAAAGCTATATACATTAAAAACAGGGTGCCAATTTATAAGAAAAACATATACAGTCAAGACTAGAAGCAACCTAACTTTCTTTTTGTTATTCTATTCAAGTGCTTCTTAAAAACATTTCATATTCCTCTCTGAGCAGATATCTTTCAGCATCTATGATAACATTTCTGGATTATTTAATTTTCTATAACTCTTTAACTCATCCATTGCTTGATTAAAGTGAATTTTATTTTTTGTGTAAGGAAAGGAGAAAATGAGGAAACAGATTAGCTGCATATCACAGTTATTCATTTGATAGCATTTTATATATTAATTACACATTAGGGATATATATGTATTTGAAACAAATGGACAAAACATAATAATGAGAACAAAAATTGGTAATTATAGCAACCATTAGAGATGTGCATTTGTTTTCAACGAATGTGTAATCTGTAACAGATAGGTACCTATTTGTTGCATTCATGGGTCTGCAAAATGAATAGCAATCCCCCATGAATGAAACATATCATGGGGAGAGAGAGAGAGAGCAAGACTACCCATAATGCCCTCATACTAGGTAAGTATTTATACCCCTATATGAGGCCTACCTAGTTACTCGTGGTGAGGTGTAGGTATTAGTGAAGGGGTTAGGGGCCACTTTGACATGCAGAGTGTGACATATGAACAGAACAGTGCACTGTTGTGAAGATTTGATGACCTTCGGAGTGAGGAAAATCACACAAAGATGAGATTTGTGCAATGTTCTCTCAGCCTAGCTTGATGTTACCCAGGTAGAGAGTCCATTTGCAGATATCGTAAAGGAACTGGTGGAGGAGGTAACATTTTTGTTTCTAGTAGGCTAGGCACATTTTATAACTTTTTGGTGAGTACACTAGGAAATTATTGGTGTTTCTGGTAATTAGAGACAATTTATAACCATTTTTTATTATAGAAACAAGCAGTTAAGCCCGTTAAAACGGGTGAGGTGTGCCAGCCAGAGCTGACTATTCCACGCAGTCATAGCTGCTCATGGGCCCATTAAAATGGGTCAGATGCTCGTGGCACGTCGGTCAGAGCTCTCTTCCACGAAGTCAGAGCTGCTCTCTTCTGCGCATTCGCAGTGCAGGCGTGGCACATCGGTGAGAGCTGTCTCATCCACGCAGGCATTGCACATCGGTGAGAGCTGTCTCATCCGCGCAAGTGTGGCATGTTGGTGACAGCTGCTCTCTACTGCACATTTGTGGCACGTCAGTTACCACTCAATTATATAGCTGATGGTTAGTTAAGTGGTACTTTTGGGAAGTTTGGAACGCATTATGAGTATTTCCATTATTTCCTATGGAAAAAATAGTCTTGATTTACAACCAACTTGAGTTACAACCAGCCCTCTGGAACCAATTGAGTTTGTAAGTCAAGGGTCTACTGTATTTCTACCTTAAGCAAGCATAGCACACAGTGCACTTTCTTCTTGGGTTCTATCTGAGAAGGTTGTTTGCTAGACTACCTCAACTCTGCCAGCCTGTCTTGTACCTATCAAAACCACAGGGGCCAGACTACCTCCGCTCTGCCATCCTGTCTTGCACCTATCAACTTTCTGCCACTTTGCCTTGCTGCCGTACACCAGATGACTCAATCTACTCCTTGTGGTGTTTTGCCACTATCATGGTTCCTCAGTGTGTTAGTGCTAGTCTTTCTGCTGCTTTGTCCCTTTATTGGCACTTTGTGGTTTTTTCTGACACCCTTTCTGCTTGCTATATCCCCCCTTCATCGTGCTGTAAGATGTTGAGGACACTTGCTTGCCACTTTGACTGTCATGCTGCCTTCAAGGGTTCATGCAACTGTTATCGGTGCTCTCTTTTGAAGCTGTGGTGTTTTTTGACACTCTCACTGCTGCTTTGCACCTCTGTTAAAGCACTCTTGCCCCTTTACAGTGCCTTAGGCTATTCATCCCACTTTGGTGCCACTTTGCCACAGTCTAAGTACCTTGGAGATATTTTCTTGTTCTGATGATTGCTCCCCAGAAGTTTCATCAGAATTGATAAGAAAACCCCAATTCTGCAGCCAAAAATAGGCTGCAAATACTTCTCCCATTGACTTTAAAGGCAAAATGAAAAACGAATGAAACTAATAAACAAATTGGTTTTTTCCCCCTATGAAACTTGTTCTGGCTCAATAAAAACATACATGTTTTCTCATCCAGACAGATAACATTTCTTCCCAATCAGTCCTCAATACAAAGATCATTTAAGTTTAAAATTATTTATTGTACAGGTAAAATTCTACTTACAATTGTTGCATGTCAAACGTATAGCCCCAGGCAGAAGGTCTTTGTAGCTGGAGATAAGTAGGAGAGGGGAGAATGGAGTTTATGGGTTGCAGGGTGAGAGGGTTCTGAGGCTGATTTAATCTTTAGAATAAAGTGATAAGAAGAATTTAAAAAAGCCAATCATTTCACAGAGCTTTACAAAGTACTGCTGGCTTTGAAGCCCACATGGGCAAGATTGACTCTCCTATAGAGCTGTTACAGAAAACACTTCCACAAGCTGGGGACAGGGGGCAAGGTCCAATGGCAGCGAGCCTAGGGCCCATGTGACACAGGGGGAGCATGAAGGGCAGTCCCTTGAGCCAATAGGGCACTTAGGAAGACTCAAGTTAGATTGAGGGGCATTTAAGCTCTTCCGATAGTGAGAGAAAGTAAAGGAGGGAGGGAGCTTCTCTTAAGGGCAAAGCTCCTCTTAAAGGCAGGGCTCACAGACTTTTATCATGGGTTACAAAAAGTGTTTTAATATTAAGAGTCCTCGGAAGGAAGGACTGCACTAGACACAGTTAAACCTTGCAAGTCCCACCAACTAAATCCACGCATCTATCATCCACCAAAGAAAGAGCATTTTCCACAGCGGGCCCTGCCATTTGGAATAACTTGCCGGCGGACCTCAGACTGGATCCCTGCCTTCTAACCTTTCGAAAAAAACTTAAGACATGGCTTTTCCTTCAAGCCTTCCCTTAATTTCTAAAACATCAATATACCACCCAACCAGACTCAGCTCACCTGACTAGATGCCGCGCCTAGTCTCAGCGTATATTTTCCTCCTAATTATGCTGTCCTTTTGCTTCCCAGTTACCCTAGCCCCCCCCCAGGTTCTTTCTCCTTGTTATATGTAACTTTTGCTTCTTGTTATATGGTTTATTAAGTTAGTCCCTATGTTCCATGTAAACCGATTTGATATGAATCTTTTCATGAATGTTGGTATAGAAAAGTGTTAAATAAATAAAATAAATAAACTGCAATGTATATACAGATACAAACATATACCCACTGCTGGGGACAGAACAAAACTAAGGAAACAAATTTGGGTCCCGGTGAAATGAAAAATGAAATGAAACAAGTTTTTTCCTTCTGCACATCCCTAGCAACCAACTCTTGCCTGTGTGACCTCCTCACTTGTCAGAGACAAGGCAGGCCAAGTTGGCAATGAACTTAGCCAGAGAAAATCACCATTCAACACCTTTCTAAATAGCCTGTAGCTGCCCTCTAGATCAAGTAAAACTAATGTCCTCCAATGTAAAGTCTGAGCATGTGCAAGAAGTAGTCTGTATTTCCTCTCTGGCTCTTCACAGATTAAGACTTGCTAGGAAAAACTCTTGAGTTTTAAAAAAGCTTAACATTTGGCTTTAGGTTTAGTAAAGGGCTGTTTCTATTCTTCTCCATGATCTCACACACTGTACCAGGCAGAGAGGCACTGTAATGTTACAGATTTTGATTTTTTTCTTTCCTGGGGGAAATAATGTGCTGATTGCAGTTGTGACATTGCTAATGTTTATCAGTTTCTGTCTGTCTGGACACCAGTGTGGTAAGAAGTGCATGCTCAGATACTGAAGAGAATAGGCTACCAGCCTTTTTTGTCTGTTAGTGCTTAACAGATTTTTTATATGAGGAGTCAGTCAACACCACTGCACATAGCACAGAACACATATGGGGGCAGATTTTAAAAAATAAACGCACGGCATACATTTGTAGGCGCAACCCTGTGTGCACAAATGTACGCCAGATTTTATAACATGCGTGTGCTGGCCAATTGCCAGCGCACGATCCCCCGGCACAGTGGCCGTCTGGAGGCCTCTGGCCAAGGCCCTGCCCCGCCCTGGTCTGCCCCAGACCGCCCCCGCCCCTGCCCCTTTTTTCAAGCCCCGGGACTTACACGCGTCCCGGGGCTTTACGCTCACTGCTGGGCCTTTTGAAAATAGGCCCGACGCGTGTAGGTCTTTGAAAATCTGCCCCACAGGGTATACATGTGGTGATTGTGTGTGTGTTATCCCGTTCTCCAAACAATGAGTGGTACTGTGAGTGTAGGTACAGTTACAGTATCAATAAATTAATTTGTAATATTAAAATCCCCAGTAGGTGGTGCACTGCAGTCAATTCTGTCATGCAGGAAAAGAGAGGGAGGAAAGGATATTGGCAGAGTTTGTAGCTTTAGCAGAAGCAGCAACAAAAAAGGCAAAACTGTAACTAAACAGAAGGATGACTTTTTGATCCAGAATGGCAGGAGAGGAAGGCAGCTCAATGCAGAAGAAATGGAAATTTGGAGAGCATGTGGAATGTGCCACTGCCGCCTGTTCCTCTCTTTCTTGTTTTGGAGCAGTGGGAAAGAGTGATAGAGAACATAAGAACATAAGAAAATGCCATACTGGGTCAGACCAAGGGTCCATCAAGCCCAGCATCCTGTTTCCAACAGTGGCCACTCCAGGCCATAAGAACCTGGCAAGTACCCAAAAACTAAGTCTATTTCATGTTACCATTGCTACTGGCAGTGGCTATTCTCTAAGTGAACTTAATAGCAGGTAATGGACTTCTCCTCCAAGAACTTATCCAATCCTTTTTTAAACACAGCTATACTAACTGCACTAACCACATTCTCTGGCAACAAATTCCAGAGTTTAATTGTGCGTTGAGTAAAAAAGAACTTTCTCCGATTAGTTTTAAATGTGCCCCATGCTAACTTTATGGAGTGCCCCCTAGTCTTTCTACTATCCGAAAGAGTAAATAACCGATTCACATCTACCCTTTCTAGACCTCTCATGATTTTAAATACCTCTATCATATCCCCCTCAGTCGTCTCTTCTCCAAGCTGAAAAGTCCTAACCTCTTTAGTCTTTCCTCACAGGGGACTTGTTCCATTCCCCTTATCATTTTGGTAGCCCTTCTCTGTACCTTCTCCATCGCAATTATATCTTTTTTGAGATGCGGCGACCAGAATTGTACACAGTATTCAAGGTGCGGTCTCACCATGGAGCGATACAGAGGCATTATGACATTTTCCGTTTTATTCATCATTCCTTTTCTAATAATTCCCAACATTCTGTTTGTTTTTTTGACTGCCGCAGCACACTGCACCGACGATTTCAATGTGTTATCCACTATGACACCTAGATCTCTTTCTTGGGTTGTAGCACCTAATATGGAACCCAACATTGTGTAATTATAGCATGGGTTATTTTTCCCTATATGCATCACCTTGCACTTATCCACATTAAATTTCATCTGCCATTTGGATGCCCAATTTTCCAGTCTCACAAGGTCTTCCTGCAATTTATCACAATCTGCTTGTGATTTAACTACTCTGAACAATTTTGTGTCATCTGCAAATCTGATTATCTCACTGGTCGTATTTCTTTCCAGATCATTTATAAATATATTGAACAGTAAGGGTCCCAATACAGATCCCTGAGGCACTCCACTGTCCACTCCCTTCCACTGAGAAAATTGCCCATTTAATCCTACTCTCTGTTTCCTGTCTTTTAGCCAGTTTGCAATCCACGAAGGACATCGCCACCTATCCCATGACTTTTTACTTTTCCTAGAAGCCTCTCATGAGGAACTTTGTCAAATGCCTTCTGAAAATCCAAGTATACTATATCTACCGGTTCACCTTTATCCACATGCTTATTAACTCCTTCAAAAAAGTGAAGCAGATTTGTGAGGCAAGACTTGCCCTGGGTAAAGCCATGCTGACTTTGTTCCATTAAACCACGTCTTTCTATATGTTCTGTGATTTTGATGTTTAGAACACTTTCCACTATTTTTCCTGGCACTGAAGTCAGGCTAACCGGTCTGTAGTTTCCCGGATCGCCCCTGGAGCCCTTTTTAAATATTGGGGTTACATTTGCTATCCTCCAGTCTTCAGGTACAATGGATGATTTTAATGATAAGTTACAAATTTTTACTAATAGGTCTGAAATTTCATTTTTTAGTTCCTTCAGAACTCTGGGGTGTATACCATCCGGTCCAGGTGATTTACTACTTGCCAGGTTCTTATGGCCTGGCTTGGCCACTGTTGGAAACAGGATGCTGGGCTTGATGGACCCTTGGTCTGACCCAGTATGGCATTTTCTTATGTTCTTAACTTGAGTATATTTGAATAACTTGATAATTATTGTTAGATAAATTGTTTTTGGTTATTAAGCCATGTTACTATGGTTCATCATCAGTCTACTTTCTGCTTTCATTCATGACTACAAAATTTAATACCTACCATGGCCTGACAAGTCTTTGACCCCCACTGTGAACAGATTACACCTGTGCATCAAATACTGCTGTGTACATGAATTGTAGGTATACTATACATCACCTTCTCTGTACTACTACATTATATATCCTGAGATTCATTATCAAAAGCCATTTAGATGGGGAATTCTAAAGTTATCACTCTAAATGACTAATGTGCCATAATCAACCAATTATCTAGCTACATTATAGCCACATAAGTAATTATCTGCCTATAGTTTACAACTCCCCCCTCCTGGCACCTGACACTCTCCTTCCCAGTACCTTTAGTGGATGTATTTGTTTAAGTTATTGGGTGGATGGGTGGGAAAACATCAGGTGCCAGGGAGGAGGTAGTGGTTTGGAGGGAGCATTAGATGTTGTTTACCTTTTGGGGGGGGGAGCAGAGATGGAGGAAAGAGGGAGGGTAGTACCTGCATGGTGCCATCTACTTTCAAGTTCACATGATAAAGGGATTGGGGGAGGGCTCTGGGGCAGCAGATTGATGATAGCTAGGGATGGGGGTGGCAGGAAGCCTACCAGGACCCCAATTTGATGTTATGTTTTTCTAGATGGCGTGCTGCTTACCCACATATATTTAGAAGATATCCTTGTAAGTAGACAGTGAGCCAACCACACTAGGCTGGATCACTTTATGCTTACTTAGCCATATTTACACACTGGCCAGTTAGGCCTACAGTTACCTAGCCATATGTAGCCTCATAAGTTTAGGTGAATAGATTAAGTGGCACATTTATCCTGCAGAATATATGGGACAGGTTTTGCTGCTAACTATAGCTACATCACTTTTCCACTACCCAGCCTATTGATTATGAACCTCAAAATACTTGCAACCTCCTAGAACATAGCATCATCCAGGAAAGTAGTTTATATATAAAGCTCATATAGCCTGCTGTGTGACAACTAAGGAGTCACAAAGATGGGGAGAATAGAGTCCACACTACCTAAGAGAAGAAAGTGGTGAGGCCTGCTGTTGCTTGTAATTAGGTGGACTTCCTCCTACTCGCTACCAGCCCTGTACTGCCTTTGATATGTAGATAGCTATTAACAAAGTCTCATCAATGTATTGCTATTATCCTTTATTGGTGAATATTATTTAAACCCTTGTTATCATGACCTTATAAATAATGTATAAAACAACAATATGATGGCAACAAAATGCCCAGACGTCCATGTTGAAAGAGTGCAATCAAAGGGTACTGCAATAGGCCACTGCAGCAATGGTGACATTGCAGGCCGCAGGAGCAGGACTGGAGAGCACAGCATGGAGGCAGCAAGACCAGGACTGGAGAAGGCATCATAGAGGTAGCAAGTCCAGGACTGGAGACCACAGCTTGGAGGTAGGAGGAACATGATAGGCAAAGGCATCATGAAGACATAATGAAATGAGACACCAGCAGCATGAAAGGAGACACAAGCAGCATGATCAGAAATGACACACCAGCATGACCATGTTTGGAGACCACAGTAAGAGGCAGGAATATGGGCAGTGCAAAGAAGGAAGAAGCAGAACAACACTGGCAGACAGCTGACTATCCACATCAGCAAGCTGGCACAGGGTCTTATCAGGCAGGATGGGCCCAGCAATCTTCCATCTAGCTGGCACAGGAACTGTGTGCACAGGACAAGCCTGTCTTGGTTTGAACTTTCATCTTTGAGTGCAATTTTTAAGGATTTGTAACATTGTGGCTCATGGCCCTTTTCCTCCCCAAGGCTTTTTGCTGGCTGGAGGAGGAATTTCTTTTGGAGGCCTTCCCCTGGCCCATCCTAATAGCTGGAGGACTCCTGTGAGGATGGGGATGGAACAGGTACAGGCTGTGAACTGCAGTACCGCTGTGGTCAAATTGTTGATTGATGTTGCCACAGTGGTTTAGCCCTATATAATGGCCACAGTTTTCTGCTCTATAGCATGGGTATACTGTTCCTGAGCCCTCCTTAGTCATACCTGCTCTACGCATATGTGGTGTAACTGCAGGCCATGCCTCCTCTTTATGTGGTCAAGTGTGGCATGCAGATTTGGCTCCATCACTGTTGTTGCTGCTGGTAGTGGGGTTGCAGGTTGGGGAAGTGGTATCTATGGCTGCAATGCTGATATTGCTGGGCTCATGAGCTGAGCTTGCTGGATGGCATCTGGGAGATCTCACAGGACAGGTGGGGTGATGAGACAGCTTCTGACTGTGCATGTTAAACTTCTTCGAAGGCAGTTTAGTGCCCTAAGGTAGACAGGATGAGGCTCATATCAAGAGGTATGGGCTCCACAAGGTTTGCAGCTGTGGCTGTTGCTCCTCCTCCTCCTCTTCCTCTATCTACTGTGTCTTAGCATCCATCTGAAAGGGTCCACTGAAACCTGGGGCTGCACTGCTGGGGTCTAGGGCTGCACTGCTGGGACCTGGGGCTTCCTGGGTGAGAGCTGTGGAAACAAATAATAAGATATAAGTATGAATCCTAAGTAGTGCATATGGACTCATTTGCATAAGATCTTCATTTTGCATCATTCAATGTGAGCATCTTATGCAAAAGAGTGTGGACATCTGTAGCAGACGTCACATTTATTGGTGATGTGACTTACCAGCCTTGGCTTGCATCATGTCCAGGGCCTCATCCATGCCTTCAAAGATATCCGGTCCCAGGCACTGAATGAGCCACTCCCCCACTGGAATAAGGAAAATGGGGCAAGGGGCTTCTTCTTCAGTCTGGTGTATGACTTATTCCTGCTGACCACCTGCGCTCTGGTCCTCTTGATGCCACTATGAAGGAATTATGCCTGCTTGATAGTCCACCATATCTGGCTTTCGGCAACCCTGGAGGTCATCACAGACTAGTTGCTGAAGAGCATGTTGTAATTCACCCTGGCAATGAGCTGCTCATTATCCTCCATGCTGAACTTGAAGACACGTAGACACAGATGAGCTGCTGCATGACTGCCAGAGGATTGGGTTGCCACTTCCACTTAAAGATAAGTGGTGCACTCTCCTGACTCTTGCATTCATTCCCCACTCTCATCCCTTACTCCCTCCCTCTTGTTGCGTGTGCCAGCCGCAGCAGGCCTACGGCCAGGGCCTCTTACCCTCTGCTGCCTAATCCAGCATCTGGCTCCACTTCCTTCGTGGCTGTGGGCTTCCAGCTCCATCCCCGGACCACCCCAGTGCTCCTGGTTCTGCAATGGACTCCAGTGCTCCTCAGCGGGCCTCTCCGCATGGTCTGTGGAGAGACGCCACCATCCAGCTCCATGCCCCTCCCTAGGCATGCACGCATGCATCTCTGCTTCCTTTAAAGGGCCTGTGGTGGGAATTTGACTGTGGCCCAGGATGATGATGTCACTGAGGCTCCGGTATATAAGGCCGGGCTCAGCTCCCGTTAGTCAGCTTTGCAGCAGGTCTCTACGCTGGTCGTGTGCTTCATTGCCTCATGGTGATTCATTCGTATTCCTGGTTCCTGATCCCTTCAAGTTCCTGTTTGTCTTTTTCATTTCTGTGTTCATGCTATCCAGCTTTCCTTACGGACTGATCTCCTTGACCCGACCACTGCTTTGTCTGACTACGCTATAGATATTCTCCCGGACCCGACCACTGCTTTGCCTGACTACGTTATTGATCTTCTCCTGGACCCACCCACTGCTTTGCTTGACTACACTACTGATCATCTCCTAGTCCAGACCTCTGCTTTGCCTGACCACACTACTGATCATCTTCTAGTCCAGACCTCTGCTTTGCTTGACCATGCTATTGCTTCTCTCCAGGACTTGACCTCAGTCTTGCCTTGCCACTAGTCCTTGATAGCTGCCTGCCCAAACTTCAGCTTGTTCTACGATGCCTCCATTGTCTTCTTCCTGGACGTTGCCTTTCAGACTTTGGCCTGTTCTTGTTTGGGCACCCCTCCTGTCAGACTTTGGTTCTTTATTGGCGCCCGGGTCCTCGAGACTCCACCTCATCCAGTACAGACTCTTCAGTTTCTCTGTTGCTGTCTCTGGGCTGACCTCTCCATCTTCTCTTCAACGACTACACACGGAGGCCCACCTAACTCCAGCCAGCCCTGGTACCCAAAGACTCAACCCGCGGGGAACGAGGGCTGGTATTGGTGAAGCTCCAGCAGGTCTCCGTCAATCAGCCCACTCTGCCTGCCGATGGTAGGGACCCGTAGGATCCCTCCTATGGGTATCATCAACCCCACCTTGGCCCAAGGGTCCACCTCCCACACAACACCTCTGACATCTGCCCTGACAACTTCCCTAGCCTCTATCCTCTCTATTCAGCCTTATTTTATCATCCTCCTCTTTCCACACTAATCTACCTAGACCCCACCCTCTCCTTTTTCCTCCTGTAGCCAAAAATGCTCTCCATGTCACTTCAAATCTGCCATAAGCAATGTTGTTGAAGTTCAATAATATTCTCCCTATGTTACATTAACCATGCTACACAAAAGGATCATTCTCACTTTACCTATAGCATTATGTGCCCGAATTTTAAGAAGCCTGCACACATAAAGTCCAGGGGTTACACACATGGACAGGCCATGCGCGCTCCAAGTGCATTTTAGAAATGGCCTGGCTACATGCATAACCCCCGATACACGCAGAAGTACTGGGACATGGAAAAGGAGTGGGCCGAAGGGCGGGAAGGGGGTTGGGACAGCGGCCATAAGGCCCTGTCCTGGGGAAGTGTGCGCCAGCAGCCGGCCGACGCACATAACTTAATTCATCTATTTGGATGAAGTAAGTTCCAAAATTTAAAAAAATAAAGGTAGGGAAGGGGTTTTAGGGGTTGGGGAGGAGTGGGGAAAAGTGAGGCAGAGTAGGAACGGGAATAGTAAAGTTCCCTCCCAGTCTGCTTCTTAATTGGAGTGGACTGGGAGGGAACTGGGGAAGTCCACTTTCATTGCCCCACGATGGTTTTTAAAATTACCCCTCCTGCGCGTGCCCTCAGGAACCACGCGCACATGGACATGCATGCTTGTTTGAAAATCGGCCCCATTGTCAAGCTGGAAGATTTATTTCTATATTACATTTATTCTGTAATACACATTGCTATACCCAAACCCAAACCAAATTACATTGTTTGTATACCAGTTTAGGAACAATTCTGCTATAACTGGTTATATTGAACATTTATCTATGCAGGATAAGTACTCATTTTGTTTCTCCCGATGCGCTTCAGTGATATGTGGTCCTGTATCAGGGGACAGAGCTGCACTTTAACTTATGATAGTTACACATCCAATGTAACTTGGATTGAAATCCCCTTATTTTGATAAATAAAAGCATCACTTCTTCATTTACATTTTGGACATTTTAGAGTTTTTTCAGACAGCTTAACTTCTGCAGCACTCAACTTGTTCTTCTACTATATATAATATAAGTGTGCTTTGCATTCCATCCCACATTTTTGTGTGGTGGCTAGGTAAGTAGAATATGGCCACCAGATCAACCCCACCTCCCCACTCAGGAGCCAATTTTTAATAAAGAAGATGAACCATTTGGAATACCTGCCTAATGTGGGATTAACCACCCCCCTAAAACCCCTAGAACCCAGGGAATTTCAGTGATGGGCATCAGAAGGGATCAAGGTAGAATATAGATAATGGGAATTATAAAATTTGAATGATAATAATGAGTGTCTACCACAAGCTACAGAATGGTTTTTAAAATCAGAAATATCATGCGTAGATTTTATTAGACTGGGATAATTATTTTGCTACTTAGAACACTACTTTTAGACGTCTGCAGTAAACACAAAATTAATATTTTAAGACCAGTGGTAGTGTCTTCCCATCCCTAAAATCAATGGGCTGGCCAAAACATCCCAGGAAAACCTAGTCTGCCATGGCGACCTTGGAAATTCCAAAGCCGGCTTCATGGCTTCACTAGCAACCAGTGAACAAGTCATTGCAGCATTATAGAACAGGTAAAAGCACAAGCCAATTAGAAAACATCAAACACCATTGCACCAAAAATAAAATGATTAAAAAATATTCTAGAAATTCTATTTAGGTGACCCAAAGACTTAGACAGACTAACCAATGCTGGTTGCGAGAACATCTAGCCTACATATTAAAATATAGTGCCTGATGACATTGTGGAACAGGGATCTAGGGAAGCCAGAAAAGGAAAAGTCAGTTTAGAATTTCATCAGACCAGAAGCTGAACTTGACCAGAGCAGAAGTGCTGTCACAGTGTTCTATTCAAAAGGCCTAAAAAGTGATAAAACATTTTCAAAAGGGGAACGAACAGTGACTTACATATAATTAAGAGTCAATGTACTATAGACGTGAGTGATATAGAACACTGTATCTAGTCTAGGAAAGGTCACAATAGTGGAATTAATGTTAATCCTAATGCTGAAATGTGGAAACTTTAAGCAACTTAATTAAGCTAATGGAAAGGCTGAAAGAGCATATTCAGGAGAGAAAACAAAATTTGTTCAGGGAACAAGACCGTATTAGAAATATATAGTCATACACTACCTTCCACTGTGTTTGAGAGAAAACACGTCTTCTCCCAGCTAAGAAGAATTGCTGAGAAATAGCAAGGGGAAGTGGCAAATTATTCACCCTGGCCAGGCCACCTCATTTGTTACAATAGGTAACAAAGTGAGAATATATAGTGTTAATTACTTAGAGTGAATGATGCTAATCCTGGAGTGAGTGTTAATAACAGCACAATTCTTTCCCACAGACAGGCTTATATCAATTATATGTTGGTTTTTTTAATTAGCTAGATACTCAGTAAACACCAAGCCAAGGAGAATTATACATGGAGGAAAGACAATAGACTAGGCTGCAGAAGATTGATCAGTACAGGAAGTCAGACTCTCTTTTTGAGTTGATTAAAGTGATAGGCAGTAGGAAGAACAGAGAAAGAAGACAGAAAAAGGAGTGATCCTCACAAGGCAATGCAAAGTGCATACACTGACACTAACACCAACCCCTTCAGCAACAATGGATAGAGTAAAGAAATAGAAGAGAAAATAAATATTAAGAAATACCAGTAGAGACAGACAAAAAAAATGTAAGAGATGCATATACTTACCTGAGTGCTCTGAAGTCCATCGTTGGTCAGTTCGGGAACCTAGGAAGATATAAAATATATATATATATATATATAAAATAAATACAACAAATAATTCTTTGAGATACATAAAAGAGACAACTTTAGAAGATGACATAAGATTTTTTTTTAATTGGCTTATACTTATCTGACTATAAGCTTGAATATGAGTTTGAAACTTGGATGTATTCCATCCTAAGTTTTGATAGTGACAGGATTTAGAAGAAAAATAAAAGGAAAATAATACATACAGTTTTGGGGGGGGGGTTTACTGTTTGTATTCTATTAGGTAAAATAGAGAATTGTTTACTCCAGAAATGTTTGATGGGAAATAATGTATTTGTTATAATTTAACTTTGACATATTAAATCTTAAAAAATGTTGATATATTACTGGTGATTCCATTTAATTTACTTTATCTCAAAAGTCTACCTTTCCTCTCTACCCCTGAGGAACTCTTTGGGTGGGATTATTCTCCTTAGTCCAAGTAAGGAGCCTCAAAAGAAATGAGAGTATTTCTCTACACTAACCCCTTTTGTGATCATCAAGTGACATCAAATTTAAAACATCTGAAATTATAACCTGGACACTGAAATCAGGAAGGTTGTCATACCTCAAAAGAGTAGAGTGTTAGAACTGGCATCATGAACAGGACTCACCTGCTAAATTTGTTAAAATCATTTAAACTTATATGTTTAAGAAATATAGGGGTACCTGCCGTATTGTTTTCCCAGGTGTCATCTGCTTTTCATTCTTCCTGTGAGTCCTGTTTCATAGCTAGTCTCTGCTCCTAGAAAAAGAGGAAAATATGAGTGAAGAGTGGAGGGTCATTATGGCTGAAATGCAAGAAAGACTAGATAAACTAGAAGAGAGGATATGATAAGCAATGTAACATGTAACAGAGACTAACTTTTTTTAAAATACACCAAGAAACTCTACCTGATCATGCCAGAACTTGCTCAGGCAAGCCCCAGCTCGGCTGCAAGATTCCAACAAATGTTTCCACGCATAAGTGATGCCAAGATAAAAGAAGGTATTTTCGTTGGCCCACAAATCCGAGCTGTGATGAAGAACAGCCACTTTGATGGCAAGTACAGAACAGGTTGCATGGACAGCCTTCAAGAATGTCATTTCTAACTTTCTAGGCAACTATAAGGCAGCACACTATGTTGAACAGGTTGAAAATCTGCTTCAGGCATACAAATTGATGAAGTGCAACATGTCATTGAAGATACATTTTCTTCATTTCCACTTGGATTTCTTCCCAGACATACTTGGCGCTGTAAGTGATGAACATGGTGAAAGGTTTCATCAAGAAGACATTGTCAAAACGGAGAAAAGGTATTAAGGTAAATGGAACCCCTCCATGCTGGGTGACTATTGTTGGACTCTCATCCGCGAAGCATCGGACAGTGATTACAAATGAAAATCTGTGGCAAAACATTTTTAGTTTTGTTTTCTGGTGCCAACATTGACATTATAGCTTATGCTGCTACAGACATGTAACAAAGCTTAATATATATCACACTTTTCTGGCAAATGGTACATGATACAGACGACATAATAAATACATATTTGTGTTCAGCTTGTTGAAATCTACTTGTTTCACCGAAGGTTGTGGAGGAAACAAAATGTTCCCAGAAATTTGTTTACCAGTGTTATTTGTATGGATGATCATAGATAAAATGAGGTCATACTAGGTAACAAATATATTAGGCCAAATTTACATTGAATGGTTGAAGCCTTACTGCTATAAGTATTGTAACTGCTGTAAGGAAGAGATGGTAGTTACTTTCCCATGGAATGCAACATGGTTTCCTGTTGTTATATCCATCAATACATTGTACCCTCAAAACTGGTTTGCATCTAGGTAATCAGCTGTTCAGGGTAGTCACAAATACTGTGCATGAGACAGTCTTTCATGCCCAGGTGTCTATATCCCTTACTCATTAGCATGCATGCTCCTAGATCATAACTAGAAAACCTGCATGCTTTGGTGTTGGCCGAAGAGTGACTAGAAAAGCACAGATCTTAGGAGAGCACACAATTAAAAATGCATTGAAAAGGCTTACGTAAGAACCCATTGCACGATTGATGTTACTGCACAAGAATATTCCACAGCTACATGACTAGTGAAGTAGGGTATCATGATCCTTCATGGAGCCTAAATGTAGTAACAGCATTCATTGTCATATATCAGTATGGAAGTCCCATTACCAGCTACAGAGCACACTCACAGTAGTCTTCCTATTTCTTTCCTATAGATAGAGGACTTGAAGAAGAAGGCCTGGTGGTTGAACCTGAAGAAAAGGAGGTGGCTGGAGAGGCTGCATGCTGAGCGGGCTGGCTTGGTGGTAAGTTAATCTTCCATGTTATTGGGCAATGTTCATATACAGATAACATGTATTTCCCATGTTTGATTACACATCGTTCTGACCCACACTTTTGTTTTTAAGGTGCTGCAGAAGCTGAAGATATGGAGGAAGGGCGAGCCCCAGTGCCTGCACGTGCAGAAGCCACCACCACTAGGGAAGAGCAAAATGTTCCTCCACCAGCCATGGAAGCGGTGTTCATGGAGACACCTCCAGCAGAAGAGGTGCACCCTGGGCCTCTTCCCCTTCCCAATCAAGTAGGACCTCCTCCCAGTTTTTCACAGGGAGAAAAGAACTTGGAGACACAAGCAGACCAGCCTTTGCTGGCCCAGGCAGGCATCCATGGCCCTCTCCTTCTTCTGCACCACCCCACATGAACAGCCCAGAGGCTCATCATCAGGAGCACATTCTGCTGCTGATGAGCCTCTTATGAGGGGCAAATTTAGAACTTATCTGCGGGGTTGTGAGAGGAGCTCAGGGCTGTGCATGCCTTCCAGTTGAGGATAACAAGGACCATGGATACAGTTCTCAGGGCCATACATTTTAAATTGTGTGTGTATTGTATATGTAGTGACAGAGTGGAGGAGAGGGGGGAATAATTACTTAGGAAAATTCCCCTGCAAATCCAAAAACAGTGTGGCCATTTTGCAATTGTAGACATTTGTTATGAGTTCAGGGTTTTGTTTTGTTTTGTTTTTTTACTTTCACCAGATCTTCCAACAGTCAAGGAGGAACAGCCATCTGCCAAGCAAAGGAGGTGAGGCACCATCAGCATCAGCATTGGAATGAAGATCTGCAGCACCATCTCCAGCTCCACATACAGCTGCAATGTGCAACTACATGGACATCCCATACTTACAGAAAAACAAATTACTTACATTTCCATTGCAATCTTCATTTCATTATTCTAGCACAGCGCAGAGACCCAGGGATCCACTCAGAGTTGTGTACCAAAATTTGTCTTTTGTAACACATATTTGCTTTAATGTAGCTGAGAGAAGAAAGATTAAAGACTCACAGGGGGTAGGGAGATTGCACATAGGGATCATTATTAACACAGATTGAAGGAGGAACTGAGTACACACATAGTAATTATGGAGTGTGCGAGGGATGGGTTTTTTCATCTGTACCGCAAAGAGAAGGAGGGGTTTTGAGGGACAGAAAACCATTGTACATATCAGTCTGATACCTTTTTCCACTGTTAGACAGAATGCCTAGTTTGCAGTACTCCTGTACATCATCCATTATATGCAGACTGTGAAGAAATATATAAGGGGCAGGCTTAGGCAAAAAAATCTTAAAATCACAGACTCTTCAAATGTCACAGCACATATAATCAATACCATATAAACAGAGTACTAACAGTGACCTATCAATTTACCATTCTTTCACATCCATAACTTTAAGCTAGTACACCCATCTACATGCTCATATTCTTTAGGACAGGAAAAGCCAAATAATTTATCTAACATCATGCTTTTCATAGAGCTTCAGGCAGCACCCAGCCTTGAAGATTGGCACTGTTGTAGCAGGTATGTAATGCAGGTCCCCTCAACCTCTTAAATGGCTTCAACATGCAAAGCTATAGAATAAAATCTTGCTGGAAGCTAGTATAGTGGCAGGAGATTCAGGTGATATGGAAATTTCACCAGCTAGTTCTCATTGATAGAGTATTGACCTCACATAGGGATGGGAGGGAAGCAGAAAAGACGTGTGAAATCTAATATCTGGCATAGATTCTTTTAGAGAGGAATGACATATAAAATAAAATAGGAGATACAAACTCTCAACATAAATGTCCCTGAACTGATAAAGATAATAGACTTGACCCCCTAGGCAGGCAGGCCACAGGACGGCCTCCTGCCGACTGGGGAGGACCCTGAGGATCGCTTCAGAGGCCCGAGCCGGAAGACAGGCAGGCGGCGGCTCCCTGCCACGGAGGCAGGCTTCAGGGCGGCCTCCAGCCCTACAAAGATGTCGGAGCAGCAGCGAACCATCCCTGCCACTCGAAGAAGGTCCAGGGCAGCGGCTCCTTGGCGGCAGTGCAGGCCACCAGAAGATGGTGCTGGCGGCGTCCCGCCATGGAGGGAAGGTGACCACGGCCTCCGGGCCGTGGCAAATGGAACCGGTGGCGTCCTGCCGCGTCGGGGAGACCAGGAAGGTGACGAGGCCTGCCCGCGGAGAGTAGCTCCGCGGGCAGGAATCATAACAATAAATGTCTATCACTTGCTTTAAAATAATTTTTAAAAGCAGAAATAATGTATAGATTTTATTAGACTGGGATAAAATTTTTGCTATTGAGAAGAGCACTTTCAGACGTCTGCAGTAAAAGCAAAATTAATATTTTAAGACCAATGGTAGTATCTATCCACCCCTAAAATCAATGGACCGGCCAAACCATCCCAGAAAAAACTAGACTGCCATGGTGATCTCGGAAATTCCAAAGCCTTAACTGGGTGATACAGGGATACGGCTTTGCTAGCAACTGGTGAACAGGTCTGTGCAGCAATATTAGATCAGGTAAAGGCAAAAACCCATTAGAAAATATAAAACATTGCTGCACCAAAAAGTAGAATGATAAAAAAAATTCCTAGAAATTCTATTTTTGTGATCCAAAGTCTTACACAGGCTAACCATTTCTGGTTGAGGGAGCATCTAGCCTATATAAAAAAAAATAGAGCTTGATGATATCACGGTTCAGGGATCTAGGGAAGCCAAAAAAGGAAAAGTCAGTTTAGAATTTCATCAGACCAGAGGCTGAAATTGACCGGAGCACGGTGTGCTGCTCAAAAGGCCTAAAAATTGATAAAACATTTTCAAAAGGAGAAAGAACAGTAACTTACATATAATAAAGAGTGAATGAGCTGTGTGATTGAATGATATTGAACACTGTATCCAGTCAAGGTAAGGTCAGAGTAGTGGAGTTAATAGTAATCCTAATGCTGCAACAGGGAGACTTTACGCAGCTTAATGAAGCTAGTGGATAGGCTGAAAGAGTGTATTCCAGTGAGAAAACAGCACTTGTTCAAGATATTCATAGGAAAAACAGAGAAAGAAGACAGAAAAGGGATTGACCATCACAAAACAAAGCTGTGTGTGAACACGCTTGTGCCAATATTATCAGCAACAACTGATACAGAAATATGAGAGAATAAACATTAGATATACCAGGAGAGCAGACAAAGATAGAAATATAAGAGATACATAAACTTATCTAGAGTGCTCTGAAATATATCTTTCATGAATTTAGATACCTAGGGAGTTATAAAAAAAATAACACAAAGAATCAATTCTTGGAGATAAATAACATATATTGGTGATTCCATTTAATTTACTTTGTCTCAAAACTCTGCCTTTTCCCTCTACCATGAAGGATTCTTCAGGTGGGATTGTTCCCCTTTAACCTGGTTAGGTGCCCCAAAAAAAAGGAGAGTATTTCTCTACACTAATCCCTTTTGTGAACAACCAATCTCATCAAATTTAAAATACCTGAAACAATATAATTATAACTCTAAACTAGCTTCCTGCAGTTGCCTCTTTGAGGATTTGTCAGGAGTTAGAGGAGGAGAGGAGTTTGGTGTTGGTGACTAGTTGGAGCAGTTCTATATTTGATTACCTGATTGCATTGTTCTGTTTCTTGTTTATAATCTGTTTATCTTTACCTATGTCTATTGTGACTAACACTATCTCTCTTTTGAAGCATGACAACCTTGAACCTTCCCACTTGCAGTGGCTGAATTATATAGATACTAGCTGTTAAGCTCGTAACAACGGGCTACATTAAAAAAAAATTTTTGGTCCATTTCCTTCCCCCTCATTCTTCCTTCCCCTCCCCCTCCCCCTCATTCTCCCTCCCACCTCCTCCTCATTCTCCCTTCCACCTCTCCCTTCCACTTCCCCCTCCCCCATTCTCCCTTCCACCTCTATTCTCCCTCCCACTCCTTCTCACCTCACTCTCTCCTCCCTCCCCCTCCCCTCAGTCACTTCCCTCTCTCAATCCCCTCCTCTCCCAGCTCATTCACAACCTTTTTGGATGGCGCGCACATGCGCCGCTGCCGCCACTACTGGTCCTTGCCGCCGCTGCTACGGGTCCTCGCCGCGCCATTTTTGTCAACAGGCAAACTCTGGCCGACGTGCCCGTGCATGTGCGGTAGAGCTGCTCTCTACTGCGCATTTGCGGGCTGTCGGTCAGAACCCATTTATGTGTTAATCTATATATATATATATATATAGAAAGATAGATAGATAGATAGATAGATAGATAGATATACAGAGAGAGAGAGATTAACACACCATCTTTCTCCTATTTTTACCATGGTTTGAAAAATCTGGAGATTAACTGGATAAATAGTGGTTTTTCAAACTTATCTAAGTGACAGCAAAGCTACTTACCATGTGACAGGGGCTAACGGTGCCATTGGTCGGCCCCTGTCACATGGTAGGAGCAATGGATAGCCCGCACCATTTTTTAAGATGGTGCCGGCTGTCCATTGCTCCTATCATGTGACAGAGGCCGGCCAATGGCACCGATAGCCCTGTCACACAGTAAGGGCAAAGGGCCATCGGCGCCATTTTGATTAGTGGCAGCCAACAGCCTGAGATGGGAAGATCACTCCTGGGACCCTGTAAGACTACCAGGGACTTTCAGTAAGTCTTGGGGGGGGGGGGGGGTCAGGCAAGTCTTGGAGGTTCGGGAAGGTTGGGGGTTGCAATTAATTACATTTGAAGGGTTGGGGTGGGTTTGGGGTTGGTTGTTTTTTTTTGTTTTTTTTAATCTGAAGGGTTGGGGTTTGGGGCATCGTTTCGGGTGGGCTGACAAAATAAAATCGAACCAATCCATGGGAAAACTAAATTTCCCACAGTGGGCTGATAAGAAAGGCCAAACCAAAAGGTTTGGCTGAATCACATCTCTAGAAATTAAGAGTTTTACCTAGTAGTCCACCAGTTTGCCCTGTCTACCTCTTCAACCTGATCTCTCCTCTTGACACCCAGACCCCTCACCTGGTCATTTTTTTACTTTCAAGATGCTTATGATCACTTACACTTTATATTGTGTAGAAGGAAATATATGCATGTAAAAGACTGATGGAAGTTACTTAGGCGGTTTTTGAAATAGCAATTTACACACATACATGTTAGCCCCTCCTGGAATGCCCCTGTCCCACCTCTCGTCCACCCTTTTTTCTGCATGCAAATTTATTCGCAATCCCTGAATTATGCATGGATGTTATGGTTTTTAAAATACTATTTATTTGTACATGTGCTATTTTATGTGCACACTTTCAGGCAGATTTTAAATGCCCTGCTCGCGTAAATCCGCCCGGATTTACGCGAGCAGGGCCCTCGCGTGCCGGCGCGCCTATTTTGTATAGGCCGCCGGCATGCACAGAGCCCCGGGACGCGCGTAAGTCCCGGGGTTTTTAAGGGGGCGTGTCGGGGGCGTTTAGTGGGTGGGGCCGAGTGACGCAGCATTTCGGGGGAGGGACACTGCGTTTAAGGGGCGGGACCGGGGGCGTGGCACCGGACCGGGAGCGTGGTCGAGGCCTCCGGACCAGCCCCCGGGTCGGATGACGGTATGCCAGCAGTCCGCTGGCGCACATAGATTTATGCTGGTAAGTCCGAGGAGGCAGAGTAGCTTGGACAGCCAAAGCGAATCCTTCCGTCCTTGCTAACTCAATCTGATAGTGAAAATAGAGACCTTCAAATATTGGAAGCAGATGATGTCATCTCAGGGGGATGCCCCTGAGGTTCGTGCCCTTGCTGGTACTTCAGTCAGAGTGCACACGCGCGTGTGCCCTAAGTCATCAGGCAAACATGGCGGATCTGCAACGTCGAGCCGGTCCGGGGATGCCAGAGGGAGACGGCATGGAGACGCCGCAGCAGCCAGCCATCCATCAGACCCAGAGGGATTTGCCACAGAGGTAAAGAAGGCAGAGTGAAGGCGTCGAGCAGCAATGAATGCAACAATACCATCCGGTCCAGGTGATTTACTACTCTTCAGTTTGTCAATCAGGCCTACCACATCTTCTAGGTTTACCATGATTTGGTTCAGTCCATCTGAATTATTACCCATGAAAACCTTCTCCGGTATGAGTATCTCCCCAACATCTTCTTCAGTAAACACCAAAGCAAAGACACTATTTAATCTTTCCATGATGGCATTATCTTCATTAAGTGCCCCTCTAATCCCTCACTCATCTAATGATCCAACTGACTCCCTCACAGGCTTTCTGCTTTGGATATATTTTTAAAAGTTTTTACTGTGAGTTTTTGCCTCTATGGCCAACTTCTTTTCAAATTCTCTCTTAACCTGTCTTATCAATGTCTTACATTTAACTTGACAACGCTTATGCTTTATCCTATTTTCTTTTGATGGATTCTTCTTCCAATTTTTGAATGAAGATTTTTTGGCTAAAATAGCCTCTTTCACCTCCCCTTTTAACCATGCTGGTAATCATTTTGCCTTCCTTCCTCTTTTCTTAATGTGTGGAATACATCTGGACTGTGCTTCTAAGATTGTATTTTTAAACAATGTCCACAACTTTTAACCTTTGCAGCTACACCTTTCAGATTTTTCTAACAATGTTCCTCATTTTATCAAAGTTTTCCTTTAGAAAATTCAGTGTTTGAAAATGTAGAGCTGTTGATTTACATATTGCCCCCCTTCCAGTCATTTGTTCACATTTGATATGATCACTATTGCCAAGTGGCCCCCTCACCGCTACCTGTCTCTCCAAATCCTGCATTCCACTAAGAATGAAATCTAAAGGAAACTTAGTAATTCCCAATATTATGTAGGTCTACAAGGATTTCCCACCTCTGATTTGATGGCTATATTTATGACTTTATTGTACTATACACCTCAACTTGGGGTTCTGATATCTAAAAATGTATCTTATTTGCAAGTGAAATACCCACAGACACCAGTATTATACAGTTCCAAAAATCCACAAAACTCTTATCAATCCTCCTTGTTGTCCCATTGTTTCAGCTCATGGATTCATTTGCAACATTTTTTTTTTTTTTTTTTTGCCTGGATGTGCAATCTCTATATATTCATAATTCCCAAACTGCAGCATTGGAAGTAGTTAAACAGGTATTAAATCAGTGTACCTTATCAAAACACATCCTTTATTTATGATCTAGCAGAGTTGATTCTATATGTTTCAGTCAGAATGTTATCATCAGATTCATGGTGAAGCCTTGGGCTTAACTGTTGTCCCAGATGTGGCAAATTTATTTTTAACAGCAACCAAACAAAACTAATGTACTCCAGTACATTAGTTTTGTTTGGTTGCTGTTTATACAGAGGTGTACTGGAATACACGGGTGGTGTGAGTGGGTTATTTTGTGTGATTGATATCAAATTTATTTTTAACCCACTTTGAAGATCACATCATTCCAAATCCTTCTTTCAAGCATGTGACATATAGAAAATATGTTGTTTATATATCTGCTTCATGATGTCTGAGCACTGAGGAACATCTTTTCAATTTCCACTGGTAGCTTATTTCACAAGATGCAAATATGCATTTTAACTTAACATAAAACCAACATATCATTTCTTTTTTGAATTTTACATTCATCAGGCAAATTACTTTCATTAGAACTATTCTCTGTCACAAACCTATTGATAGAAATAATCTGCATCACTTTCAAAGTTTGCATTCATGTCTTTTCAAATGGGGCCTCCCTGTTAGCCAATTATTTTAGAATGAGATGGATATGATCTAACACTGCAGATTTTTGATCCGAGGGTATTCTAGAAGAGTAGTCATAGAAGCTTTTTTGAGAGCTCGATATGCAGACTATTATCAACTGCTGTAATTCAATACTCGTGCAATCTGATCAGTTGACTTTTGTGTTGAAATTTTCCAATTTAGCACACAGAGTTACATTTTTTATAAAATAAAACAATGCCACACATTGAAACTATACTCAGTTTTTAATTCATTACCAAGGTTCTCCTATATGAGAAGTATTAATATAAGAAAATAGATAGTGTGGGCGGCAGCACCCTATACCTTGCAGGAATGGTCTCTATAATTAGGACCACTATCTATGTGGATCATTTGATATGTGTGTCACCTTACAGGGCCCAGTTTGGCGATATCCCACTTCTGGACAGATAACTAAATGTAGAATTATACTAACTGCACCTCTCAGATGATAATCTATGCTAGACAATGCCAGTGACCTAAGGTGTACATTGAGCATACTTATCATGCATCAGAGCTCAGTTAAACAAGCATTGCAGCTATCTTAACATTAACAAGATCCAAGCATCAATAGTGCAACATTGAACTCAGTGAGGACATTCATTTTCTCAACTATAGTGAATTATATAATAGAGAAAATCTATTGATCACCACATGGAGATGATATTATGCCATTTTGAACAAGTGGAGTAGTTTTGAATTTTTACACCAAATACTGTTACACCTTTTGCTCATGAGGTACCCTACTACCTTGCACTGTAAACCTCCCCAACATGGCTTCCTTGATTCATCATTGCATCATATTACTGCACCGTGCTACAGAGCACTTAACTTTAAGAGCAAACAGAGAGAAAGGAAGACAGTTTTTGAAACAGTTGGGGCCTACTGGGAGAGGTCAGCTAGGGAGTCTCAGGGAGTAAGAGAGAGGAAACAGGCTGTTCTGACTAGGGAAAGTATTGCTAATACATGCAAGAACCTGGACAGTGAACTCCCTGCTTAGTCTGAGCAGTTACACTGAGTACAAAAAAATAGCATATTACTGAGTCTCTGGTGTCATTCTGGAAGCTGCTTTATCTGCCCCTTCAGCAGAAGAGTTGTATTAAGACTCAAAATAAATAAGTAGTGTAAGGCAGCTGCAGAAGAGTTACTGAATCCCTGAAAGCTTCATTAAAAGCTGTTTCTGATGCCTCAGCAGTCATGGAAAAAAGAATTCTAGCTCTGCTGGTGTGAAATGTGAGTACTTCTGTGACCCAGGGATAGAGAGTATACATTGAGCAGAGAGGTCTGGGTTAATTTTTGTTTTTGAGCTGTGGTTAACCTGGTGTGACTTTATTCATTATATCAAACAGAGTTAACTATTTGCAGCATCTATAAACCAGGGGATTACAAACCAACCCAAGTCTGATCTACTAACTTTTAATCCTGCATTCCTCAGTCCTATCACTGTAGTCCTATCACTGCAGCAGTTATCGCGTGCGTTAGGGTGTTATTACATGCGATAATACCCTAACGCACACGATAACTACCGCATTGTGATTTGGCAATTCAAATTAGGAAGACAGGAGGAGTTGGGCTGGGTTTAGGCGGGTTTAAGGAAATTTAGAGGCCTGTAACACTGCGGGCAATAATGTATTGCACATTATCACCCACATTAGTGCTAGAAATAACTACAGCTATTTCATTGCCGCTACAGGGGGCGCAAGAGTGTGCAGCGTGGCCGCAACCATGGCAGGCAAAAATGCACCGCCGCAATGCGGCCGCCTGCTCACTTTCACCCCCGCCCGTTTTTTCACACGGGCGATCATTTTGCTATAATGATCGCTGTAATTATAGCTATAATTATAGCGAAATGATGAATCCAGGCCATAGTGAGCTCACTGTAATTCAAAGATATACCAGGCCTGAGAAGCAGCATATACAAAGTTTTACTACTTTAATGATTAATGTTTTCTTTTTTTTTTTTCTACAGCAGAATGTTATGTGAAACTGTTCATAGTTATTATGGACGTGTGTGTATTGGCATGTGTGATAGATTTCTCTAAGGTGCATATGCTGTGTATAGATTTTGGCACTGGTATAATTATTTAACCCTATTTTATGCACTGCTTTAGATGCAGTTGCCTCTTGCAATAATAATAAAGCAGCATTGTTCTATTTCAGTCTTTTTCAAAGAAAGGGGATGTGTTACCACACAGGCCACATGCCTGGGTGAGACTAAACTATAATGAAAATATTGATTGGCACTCTTTATGATAGATCTTAAACCACCAGTTTAGCTTGGATCAATTTTTGAAGACTATCAGAATGACAGGTTTTTTTTCTCTCCTCTTGCTTTTTATGGATAACGGCTCTAGCATTCATTGTATGCTGACATCTATGTTATATGAAGCCTTGGAAGTTCTTTCACATTCTTTTCAACCAATATATTTAAGTCCTTCAAGTCGCTGGCTGAGAATTTTGTTGATATGTCTCTGTAAGCCATCTAGTGATGTTACATATTGTCAACCTATGGTTTAGTTAGGGTTGTCAACTAGCTCCAGATTTTCAGGATAGGTTGAGCCAGTTCTGGTTTTACCTCCTAGAGAGAGGCTGTGTGCACATTGTCTCTTGCTTCAGGGATTAAAAACCTTTATTTCACCGGCATACTTTTGTTCACGCCGGTTGCGCGAACAAAAGAACGCACGCGCGCTGTTTTTTAAAATGTACCCCATAGTGTATATATCCTACATAATGTATAAGAGTATTTCACATAGGGGTAGATTTTAAAAAATTGTGCGATCGCGTACTTTTGTTCGCGCACCAGGTGTGAACAAAAGTACGCTGGATTTTATAAGATACGTGCGTCGCCGCGCATATCTTATAAAATCCGGGGTCGGCACGCACAAGGGGGTGCACATTTGTGCAACCTGCGAGCGCCGAGCCCAGCACGCGCTTCCTGTTCCCTCCGAGGCCGCTCCGATTTCGGAGCGGCCTCGGAGGGAACTTTCCTTCGCCCTCCCCCCACCTTCCCCTCCCTTCCCCTACCTATCCCACCCCCCCGGCCCAATCTAAACCCCCCCTACCTTTGTCGGCAAGGTTACGCCTGCTGGCCGGCAGCCCTGCTCCATGTTCCGGTCCCGGGGGCTGGTCCGGAGTCCACGGCCACGCCTCCGGAACACCCCGGGCCGAAACCACGCCCGCGTTGCCGCCCCCGAAACTCCGCGGCACGCCCCCAAAACCCCGCGTCACTCCGGGCACGCCCCCAACATGCCCACGACATGCCCCTTTTAGAAAGCCTTGGGACTTACGCGCGTCCTGGGGCTCTGCGCGCGCCGGCGGCCTATGCAAAATAGGCGCGCGAGGGCCCTGCGTGCGTAAATCCGGCCAGATTTACCTGTGCAGGGCATTTAAAATCCGCCCCATAATGTATAAGAGTTCCTCAATTTGTTCCTCCATTTGTATAAAGTTGAGCGCAGTGCCTTCCCCGGAAAGCACAGTTTTCCACGTTATATTGTAACTCTCTCGGTGGCTCCCTTTCAGTCACTGGTTCTTTTCCTTCCCTGCCTATGTTTCCATCCTGCTGCGTTCGTGCCTCTTCTTGCCCCTCGCTCCACCCTCTATACCTGGGATGCGACTCCCTTCGGCTCTGACGGACAGTGCAGCCACGGCTTCTCTCCGCCTCTTGGTCCAGGTTCCCCCGGGCTGGCCTGATGCTACGGATCCACCATGTTCCCGATGATGTAAGGGTGTGCGTACGCGCATGCTCCAGACTTTATACCAGTAAGGGCGCGAACCTCCGGGGCGTCCCCCCGTAGTGACGTCATCCATTTGAACTTTAAAAGGTCTTTGTTTGCTAACCTCTAATAAGTTAGCAAGGAACTCTAATGGGACTTGCTTCAACAGTCCACAGTACTTGCAACAATGATCCGAGTCAGCAGAGGAACCCATCCCTACTGCTCGGCCTTTTCAAACTTACCAGGAGTACCCGCTTCATGGGGGCTCCGCTCTCTCTTCTTGATTTCAGATTGCCAGAACACTCGGAAGACACCTCGTTTCCTGGAAGCAATCACGGATGGGAACACAGTGAGTTCTATTACATAGGAATCAGTACTCGCTCCACGAGGGCCTACATTCCTATTGCTCTGAAGACTCCCTTCCGTCCAAGACATTATCGCAGGTACAGAGATCAAGAGTTACATTTGCAAGATTACAGATAGGAACCAGTATTCACTCCACGAGGGCCCATGTTCCTAGAATCTTATACAGACTCTCTTCTACTCTAGAAGCCATTTCATATACAGCAATTGTGAGTTCTTATTACAGACTGTTTGTGGGAACCAGTGCTCACCTACGGCTCCTGTTCCTGAATGTACTGAAGACTCTCTGTGGCATAGAGACCATTGCAGACATCTACTATTGTGAGTGTTGCATCTTGTATCTAGTATACCCTGTCTACTCACTACTTCTAGTCTCTCTCTACAGCTTAGCGACTCAGAGATTATATTCCAGTATCAGAAGGACTTCAGCCTTGCTGGACACAGCAGCTCACTACTGCCACCTCTGGTGGTTCAGCTTCCAGTCTAATAAAGAACTATTGTGTTTATCTCATATTCTAGCCTAGCCGGTGGTTCCTCTCAGGATCTCCTCCTGGGGGCGCTGTCATCTGTCATCGGCCCAGGGATTCACCATTTCCTCCAAGTGGTCATTCCTTTCACTATTGTCACCTTGTGGGAGCCAACCACTATAGACCACTGACTCCGCTCAGGGAAGAATTATATAGACAGCTACTCCTCTTTCACTATATACCTATTGCCAACTCCTCTTCCTTGGAGAGTTGATCCATAACAGATTGCTACTCCTTAGCAGTTTGATAACAGCTTACTATTTCCTTTCCTTACAGGAGCGTCTAACAGCAGTTCGCTAACAGAATTACAGATAGCTAACTCCTCCCCTCTGGAGGAGCAGGTCATGTCATATCACTACTCCTTCCCCTTTCAGGAGCACAGCAGAACAGCTTGCCAACTCTGCCCTCCTGGCAGAGTGAGCGACAGCAGATTGCTAACTCCTCCCCTCTGGAGGAGGTGAGTGTAACAGATTGCTAGCTCCTCCCCTTTGGAGAAGGAGAGCATAACACATCCTTTCTTCTTCTCTCCTTTTCTAACTGCTCCCTCTTCCCTCCCCCTGGTTTTATGTATTTTCCTCCTTTCTGTTACATTGTAAACTGGCATGATGTTACCACGAATGTCGGTATATTAAAAGCCAATAAATAAATAAATAATAAATACATTTGCAGGCCATGGATTTAACCAAGGTTATATCACTGAGAAGGAAACTGCAGGATATTGGCAGCGCAGCAGCAGAGATTTGAGCCAGGAAGAAGATCAAGTACTGATTAGGATGTAGAATTGGATTGTCCAGGAGGGCACAGACTGTGGCTGATTGAGAGTTAGTGGTTGTTTCCGCAGAAGGGCACAGACCCAGTGGGGAAGTTCAGTCCTTAAGAAGGGTACAAACCCCAGCAGCAGGTCAGGAAGTGAAGAAATATCAGCAACAGTCCAAATGCAACATATACTTACTCTTCTATGACTGGTAATAACTAGGGATGTGAATCGTTTTTTAACGATTTAAATTATCGTCCGATAATTTTAAAATCATCATTAATCGGTAAGGGACTCGATACAATAGGAATTCCCTCGATTTATCGTGAAAAATCGTTAAATCGAGTATGGGAATTATTTGTGGGGAGGGCGGGAAAACCGGCACACCAAAACAACCCCTAAACCCACACCGACCCTTTAAAACCAATCCTTTACCCACCCCCACCCTCCCGAACCCCCCAAAATGTTAAATTACCTGGTAGTCAAGTGGGGGGGGGGGGGGGTCCCGGGGCGATCTCCTGCTCTCGGGCCATTGGCGCCATTTTGGCTACCACTGATAAAAATTGTGCCGATGGCCCGATAAAAAAAACCCCACCCCGACCCTTTACAAATTACCCCTTTGCTTCTCCCACCCTCCCGACCCCCCCAAAAACCTTTTACATGTACCTGGTGGTGTAGTGGGGGGTCCGGGAGCCATCCCTTCAATCATACCCTCGGTGCCGGTGCCAGTGCTGGACTGGTTTGAAAATGGCGCCGATCGCCTTTGCCCTCACTATGTCACAGGGAGCGACCGTCGCTCCCTGTGACATAGTGAGGGCAAAGGCGATCGTGCCGGGACACCCCCCCCCCCAATTGACCACCAGGTAATTTAACATTTTGGGGGGGTTCGGGAGGGTGGGAGAGCAAAGGGGTCATTTGTAAAGGGTCGGGGTGTGGTTTTTTTTTTCTGCTCAGGCCTCACTAAAAAAATAACAATGTGAATTGGAATCGGAACCGATTCCAATTCACATCTCTAACGATCCGATTTTTTTCTCCCTCCATCCTAACCTGATCGTTAAAACGATCGGGCACACGATTCACATCTCTAGTAATAACAACTGGCCCAGCTGAGGTACAGTGGCCCAGACGTGAGGTACAGTGGGAAGGGAAAAGTGGAAGGTAATTGTATTGGATCAAAGTGAATGCAAGAGGTTTTTTTTTTCTCTATGGTGATACTTTCTAGAGACTAATACCTTCAAGTAGTTAAATGTGCTATATGATTATTTTAAAAAATGTATAAAGTAATGTAGTCTTAAAAAAATATACATACTTGTAAATATTGCCAACCCTGTTTACAGAACCATTTTTCATTGGATTTCTCTGGGGTGCATACCCAAAATCTGGGTTAAGTCAGACTTAACTGGCTAAGTAGCATCCACTGTATATTCAACAGCCACCACAAAGTTCTTAGCTGCTAAATTGGGCATGGGCATTGGGTGTAATGGGGTGGCACTACTTAGCCAGATAACTTATCTGGCTAAGTATTGATATTAAGCCTTAGATGGTTAAGTTATCCAGCTAAGTTAGACCTGCTCAATAGCAGGTCTAAACTTACCCAAGTATTACTTATCTGGCTAAATATATTAGGTTAATTTAGATAAATGGATATTTTTTTAATATCTACACATAGTTTTCTCCTCTGACTTAGTCCACCTCCCATAATTACCATTTTAGGATAGAATTAGTTGTCTAATTTTAACTGCTCAGTGGAGAACCATTTTCAGCAATCTTGCTGAGTAACTCCTCAGTTATTTTGCTAGGTCTCTTTTAAAATTATCCTGCATAACTAAAATTATTTCAGCTTTCAATAGGTTTAGCACTTGCATCTCTCTGTCTATCTTCCATCTAGCATTTTTTTTTTATCAGATTGAAGTATAACTCCTTCCAAATATTCTGGCTTGGGGAAAGTGCACTTAACAAAACAAGCTGAAAAACATACACTCTCTTGCAGAGGCAACTATGGGCTTCAAGTTCACACTGCTTATCTCTTGCTGTGTTCAATTGCTTTCCTGCTGACTGCTCTTTCATGTCCCTTATACTGTGTTGTCTGTGCTTCTTTTTCTCACACAATACAGATTGATGGTGGGTCTGTGGGTCCATGCATATGCACACAGTCACAGCAAAAGTATTCAAGTCCTTCTTTCTTCTGCAATGTGCACTCATACCATTTACTCTTCTTTGCAGTATATGTATCCTTCTCTCTCTCTGTGATAGATGTATGCAAATGGATGGACAGGTAGGCAGGCAGAGAAGGTAAAAGCAATTGGTGAATTTTCTTGCTTATCAAAAGTACCTAAACTTGGATGGGGTCATTTAATTTCACTTTCTTCTCCAACATATGTAGAATGTAAGGTTAACAAACAAGTTGAAGTCCATATCTTTTTTTTATAACTAACAATATATATATATACAACAATATATATATACAACAAACTTTTGAGAGTTATCATCTTTTTATCAGGCCTCTTCAACATTTCAATATTAGACAAAACATTGAAACTAATTGGAATGGCAAATGCATACAAGAATTATAAAATTCAATAATCTAATGCTTATTAATTCATGATATGTACACTGCAGCACATATTTTATATTTATACTAAGTTCATTTTATTATTTTTAATAACATATTTTTTCCATCCTATTAAACTAGTGCACTGTGCTACAAACATTAATCAGTGATTAACACATTTTTCTAATGCCTAGATAGTGCTGCTCTGCCTGTACAAAAGTAAAATAAATTCCAGAGTTACCATCACGTCTCATAAAAAAATGATCCTATATCCTGTAGTTTCTTGTTTGCTTTCTTAGTACTGGTATGAAAGATAATTTTGTTATTAAATATTGAGATTTAATATTCTCTTGCTAAATAAAATAATGAATCACTCAATTGCATTGTATTCTTTCTCTGAATTATGTTTTTGGAAAATAAAAGTTGTGATAATGCAAGTTATAAAATTATAATTGCTATTCTTTCCAACAAGCCAACTGAGCAGTTCCTACAGCTAGTTACTGTTCCTTGTGTGAAATGCTTAATAGCAAACAAGTAAGTAATACATTTAAATAAATGCCTAAATATAATGGCAGATGTATTGCTATAAATTCAAATCAATAGTACCACCAATCAATATTAACTAATATGAAAGGTTTTTGCCTAGTATATATATGTGGGCCCCTCACTCTAAGGGTCTGTATGGTACCACAGACTCCAATGCGGTATGGGGTCACCTTGCTTTAATTATAACATCATTTTTTTAAGATTTTTGCTTTTATATTAAAACTTGTCATTACTTCCCAGTCTCAGTCAATATGTTCAATTATCGCTTTTACCACAGTATTTACAGATACGAGAGGAACAATAATACTCATCTGCTCCAATCTTGGTCGATTTCCCTCTCCCGACACGCATGTGTTTCGAACAGAAAGTTCTGCTTCAGGGGATTTCCTTCTGTATCTATTTCTCAAAGCGTCTTCCCATGTTGAATGAGGCGATTTTCACCTTCTTCTCCTCCTGGCTTTTTTTATACATCTTAATTTCACGACAGCCCCTTTGAGCCGCGTCCGCACAGTGTTGGAGTGGGGACAGGGGAGGGAAGGGGGGGGTGAGTGACCAAGGGGGAGGAGGATGAGTGACTGAGGTAAATGAGCAAGGGGAAGGGGAAGGGAGGGTAAAGAACCTGACTCTGCCACTGCAACGCGTGGCCGGGTACCGCTAGTTAAGCTCTATAATTTGTTGCCAGAGGATGTGGTTAGTGCTGTTAGTGTAGCTGGGTTTATGAAAGCTTTGAATACATTCTTGGAGGAGAAGTCTATGAGCTGCTATTAATCAAATTGACTTAGAGAAAAGCCTTTACTATTACTGGCATCAATAGCATGGGACCTACTTAGTGTTTGGGTACTTGCCAGATACTTCTAGCCTGGATTGGCCACTGCTGGAAACAGGATGCTGGGCTTGATGAACCTTTGGTCTGTTCCAGCATGGCAATTTCTTATGTTCTTATGCTCTTAGTGCTCTCTGCTTCAATGGCAGGGGAAAAGGAAATTGGGATTCAGACTGCAACCAAAGAGGCCCCCAAATTTTATGGTCTGGGGAAACAAACATGGGGGTAACTTGCTGGTGCAGCAGTTACTATCCTTAACCAATAAGCCTACATACTTTTGACACAACTCCATCATTGCTTTCTGCTTCAACACAAGGAGTTACAGGGATGGTTTGTGAAACTGATAAGCATGTGTGTAACCTGCGTGGCAAATACAACCATAAGCTTGCTGGGCAGTCTGGATGGACCACTTGGTCCTTTTCTGCTGTCATTTCTATATTTCTATATTTCTATGGGTGGGAGGAATTGGTGTTTGGGATGTGAGGTCTTGTGAGCTCCCATTATTTTTTAAATTTGTTTTTTACAATATTTATTTCTTTTTTGTAAACTAAAAGAAAAGAAATAAACATTAAAAAAAATGAAATGTGTGTAAAAAAAAAAAAAACCACCTCAATAATAAAATTAAAAAATGCAATAATATTTTTTCCACAACACATCCCTTATAATAGTTAATTTAGATGCCAATTTACTAAAATTTGTTTTCCATTCTATAATTATGACAAAAGATCTTAATGAATCGGGGACTTAACGTAATATTGCAACATCAACTGCAGATTACATATTGCATTTTTCATGCACAGTAATATGAATGTCTTGTTTCTCTTTTCAATATAAAATATTCTAAAAGAACAGAGGAAATACATATTAATTTGAAAAACATAATAACATACAGTATAGTCTGGCCAAATATGTTTTTGAGAAATATCATAATCAGGTCAGTTTATTTAATACAGAATGGGCAATAGTGTTGCTGAGCATATAATAACAAAGTATAATACAGTGAAGCTGTATAAACATGTCAGAAGTGAAAAATTTTGAATGTTTTTGTTATAGTTGTAATACAATAAAGAAGCATTGAAAGATGGGTACCAATTTCTCTAGAAATGATATCAATTTTGGTTCCTGGCAGATTCAAAATTGTGTTTGCCGATTGCTAGTGCAATTATGGAGACAAATGATCACTGAACTTGACCTTTCATTATTCTAAGGCCATACTGTAGAAGTTTTGTGTAACATGCTTAAGGATATTTACTTTCTTTCAGTTTTTGAGATTTCAAGTTTAATTTTGTCAGCTAACTTCTGTGACTTACAAGTACTTCTACTGTTATCGAAATGTAGTCCATGCTCTCAGAGATACATCTTCAGCTGTTTACTAATTAACAAAGGGGGTCATTTATCAAACAGCTATATGGTGTTTTCGCACGCATTAAGACATTTTCGCATGCAAAAAAAACCTTTAACGCCATAACGCAGAGGGTGATGAAATTAGAAAAAGGGTAGGAGTTTGGGGCAGGATTTGTGGCCAAGTGGGCTGGCTTCATAATTTGTGAGGCCATATCGCATGGCTTTAACTACACCTTTTTCATTTGCGTAAAGCTGTGCGATAGGGCTTTATCATGCTTTGCGATGTTTTAAGCTCCTGGAGAGCCAGCCTAGCTATCAGAGCCCTCCTATAACCACTGGGGGGGGGAGAGAGAGAGAGAAAGAAAGAGAGAGAGAGAGAGAGAGTAGCCATAATGCCCTCATACTAGGTAGGTATTTATACCTCTATAGGAGACCCACCTAGTCACTCAAGGTGAGGTTTAGATATTAGTGTAGGGGATAGGGGCCACTTTGACATGCAGATTGCGAAGTACTGTTATTATTTGTGATAATTGTGGGTGGATCCTAGGGCCATGGCAGATGACCACATCCACGGGGGAAGATCCCGAGAGGGACCACTGGTCAGGCTCAGAGTTGGGAGACAGACACACACTAGTTATTTTATTAAACTGTTTTAGAGAACCACCAGAGGTGGCAGTAGTGAGCTTGAAGAGCCCAGCTGGGCTGTAGTCCCTCAGGCACTAGAACAGCGATCCCAGGATGGCTGAGCTGTAGAGAAACTGAGATAGTGAGTAGGCAGAGTATGCAAAGTTCAGGAACAGAACCTTGATGGTAACACTCACACAATAGTCTCTTGGAACAGCCCAGGAGCTGGAATGAAATAGGCCCTTGAGGAGCGAGTACCTGGTTCCAGGGAAAGCTCTGTGAGAGAGATGGTAACTCACTGGTGTTGTAGGCAGCAGTGACTTCCTGGCAGACGTTATATTCAGTAGCAGGTCCAGGAACGTGGGCCCTCGAGGAGTGAGTACCGGTTCCAGACTGCGACCTGAAAAGCAAGAGAGAGAGCAAGGTCCCTGAGGAGCGGGTACCCCTTGTAAGTCCGAGGAGGCAGAGTAGCAAGCTAAGCGGAGAGCGACTTCCATCCGCAGCGATACCTGGAGGCAGCTACGTAGGAAACCCTTTGCTAACTCGAATAACTAGCAAAATAAGAGACCTTAAATATCTGGTGATGATGACGTCATCTCAAGGGGATGCCCCTGAGGTTCGCGCCACAGCTGGTACTAGAGAGGGGGCCACGCGCGTGCCCTTAGGCCTCAGGAGAACATGGCAGAAGGCAGCATCTAGCCAGTCTGGGGACGTCGGAGGTCGGCAAAATGACACCACAGCAGCCAAACTTCCATCAACCAAAGAGGGAGTCGCCAACAAGGTAAGGTGGGCGGAGTGGAGATGTCAGGCAGCGACGGTCGCAACACATACGAATAGAACAGTGCACTCTTGTGAAGATTTGATGACCTTCGGAGTGAGGAAATTCACCCAAAGATGAGATTTGTGCAATGTTCTCTCAACCTAGCTTGATGTTACCCAGGTGGAGAGTCCATCAAGCCAGGTTGAGAGAACAGTGCACAATTCTCATCTTTGGGTGAGTTTCCTCACTCCATAGGTCATCAAATCTTCACAAGAGAGCACTGTTCTGTTCGTACATCTCACTTTGAATGTCAAACTGGCCCCTAACCCCTACACTAATGCCTAAACCTCACCTCAAGTGACTAGGTGGGCCTCCTATAGAGATATAAATACATACCTAGTATGAGGGCATTATGGCTAGGTTCTCTCTCTCTCCCTCTCCCTCCTCCCCACCCCTCCTAGTGGTTGTAAGAGGGCCATGATAGCTAGGCTGTCTCTACAGCAGCTAAAAATGGTCCCCCCAGTGGTTTTATGTAGGAAATACAACAATTCTGGCACAGTTTAGGCTAATAATAGTGCATTTTGATAAATTGAGGCCAAAGTTAGCTGGATAATCTCATGGGCATGACGTTGAAGATCAACTGGTATCTTAAAGATGGCCAGATAAGCTTGTCTGGTAAATTTCAGATCAATATCACAACAGTGTGAATCATATATCAATTAACATCTCTTATAAATATATTCTCATATCATTCATCATAACTCCAGTAACTCATAATGTCAAAGTATCTATAAAGTTTATTACATATCAATACAAAAGGTTCTATTTTTTTCACTTTTTTTTAAATATTAGTTCCACAATTTACATTATATATCATGTAAATATCTCTGTAAGATGTTACTCATAAACATTGAAGACACACAAGTCATATATTTCACCACTAGACAAAACCAACTGTAAACATGTATTATATGTTAAAATACATCAAAGATACCCTATAAGTACCAAATCCCAATCCCCACATTCACACACATATACTCATCATGCATATCACATTCACATACTCATTCATATAAAAAGATCACCTGTATAAAACAGACCCATATATAATCCCCTCACACAATGTATATATTTCTCTTACTTATTAATCACTACAACCCTATTACATTAATATTTTTCTTAAGAAATTTTTTTTAAAAATCCTTTCTTCAATCTTCATCCGTATCCCAACAAGGTGCCTTGTTTCGCCCGGGTGGGCTTCCTCAGGGGTACTCCTTAAATCACTGTGTTCTTCACAATACAGCCCCTAATTCCGCATGAGGATTCTAGTATATAATCACTGATACCATGTTCACAGCCTTCCCCTAGGGTGATTCTCGATGTCCACTTAAACTATGGCACCAGCCATTAAACATATCACTGCACAGCCAAAGGGCTTCACCAACACTTTTTCCTAACAATTTAACTACTGTTGGACGTACATCCATTTTCTCAGTCCTTAAAGCCAGAACATCCATGATGGTGAAATATATGACTTTTGTGTTTCTTCAATGTTTATGAGTGATATCTTACAGAGATATTTACATGATATATAATTAAATTGTGGAAGTAATATTTTTAAAAAAGTGTAAAAAATAGAACCTTTTGTATTCATACTTAATAAACAACTTTATAGATAGTTTGACATTATGAGTTACTGGAGTTATGATGAATGATATGACAATATATTTATAAGAGATGTTAATTGATATATGATTCCCACTGTTGTGATATTGTTTAAGTATTTTGGGAATTTTGATTTTCCCTTTAGTATTTTCCCTTTAGTATTTCCCTTTAGTATTATAACCAAGAAATACATTTCAGATCAGGACATAACATAGCTAGATAACCCTGACAATCAGCATTTATCGAGCTAACTTACCCCATCACTCATCAAAAAGGGGTGTGTTTATGGAAATGTGTAAGTTACCACACCGTAACTTACTGCTTTGTATAGCGCAGTAAACTTAGCATGTATTGCAAGAATCCCTATTTTTCACATAGAGAGAGAGAAAAAAAATCTCTAAAAGGCTCTCATAGTAGTTAAGTATTTACGAACAGCACAGTACACCTTGGTGACGATTTGACATTATTTGGAGTGAGGAAAGTCTCACAAAGATGAAATTTCTACTATGTTCTCTTACCCTAGCTTGATGGACTCTATAACAGGGTACCATCAAGCTAGGGTGAGAGAACATAGTAAAACTTTTCATCTTTTTGAGAATTTCCTCACTCGAAATTACATCAAATCTTCACCAAGGTATACTGTGCTGTTCATACATCTCCCTTTATATGTGAAACTGGCCCCTAAACCACAACTAACACCTCACCTTGACCTATCAGGAGGCCCTCCTATAGAGATATAAATAGGTGGACACAGTAAGGCCCTCCCCAGAGACTCTCGCTAGCTCTACTCCACTCCAATCTACGTCTCCCTCTATCCCCTCTCTCTCCCCCAAGCCCAGAAATGGCTAAAATGCAATTTCAAAAATATATTGTGAATTGCATTATGGCCATTTCGGATATATTGCACAGCTTAATGCCAGGGAAAAAGCTCTAGTTATTTCCAGCATTAAAACTGTACGATAGCATGTGTTATACTATTGGACAGTGTGATATGGTCCCTAATTTTACTAAAACCCTTCCAAACTCCTCCCCTGATCCCACCCCCATGAAAAATTTGCATTTGTGCCTTGAGCTACAATACTGTTCGCATGTGTTATGGCGTTAACGCACGTGTTAATGCTATAACGCATTTTGATAAATGATCCTATTAGCTGGATAGCCAGTTCTTCTTTGGAATGCTATGCTTGGGAGTTAGCCAGATAACTTTTTATATGGTTAAAAAGTTATCTGGTTAACATGAGTATGTTCAGTAAGGCTGAATTTTTAAATCTCACCATTTTTTGCAGCAAAGTCAAAAATTAATCAAACAAGTGATGCTGATTTTCAGCCTCTTATAGTCTAAGGGCTTGATTCATCCAAAATCAGGTAAAAAAAATTCCTGTCATAAAAGTCCTGGCCTGGCTGTAGGCCCTGAATTTATCCAGGATTTTGATAATCCTTCAACTTTTAAAGCTATGGAAGTATGCTAACACTAGTTTGTTGCTAAACAAGGAGAATTTAACTTCCACAGGACATCTTTGACTAGCACAGTAACCTTGTGTATTCATAATAATGTGTATAAAAATATTCTACAATTATGAGCATGAATGCTATGATTTATTGTCTATCTCTATGGAAATATGCCATTAGAGATATGCTGATAACTCTGAGTTATTGTTCCTATTGAAACTGAAGTCTAAAACAGTGATAATAATGCAGCAAAGAAGTGTGAAGAATTTAAATAGCAACAAAGTATAATTCATAAAGGAGAGATTGGGGAGAAAGATATATACAATCCAATTAGAAACTTATCAATAAATCATAGGCATTTTTGTTAAAATCAATTTCTGACTTATAGTGATTCCCAAGTCCAAATCTCATCCAAAATTGCTTATACTGAGATCTCTTGGCTATTATTTTCTTGCATTTCTGTATCATATCAAATCACTTTATAATGATTTATACAAACTCAGAAACAATTTTCCTACTATTGTGCTATTAAAAATGCAACAGCCAGCTTTTGTAAGGCAACATTTGTTCCTTTTGTATTAATATCATAAGAACATAAAAATTGCAATGCTGGATCAGACCAATATCCTACCTTTGATAGTGGATAACCCAGATCACTTGAAATAATCTAGCAGATTTTAATAGACCTGTCCTTTCTCAGAGAGAATGGGGAAATCCTTCTTCTGATCTGATTGCTATACTCTTGTGGGAATAAGGAAACCCTTGCTCTGTCTTATCTCATACATTCTTGTAGGAGATGGGGAATCCCTACATTGTGCCTAATCTTATGCTTTCCCAGCCTAATCTTGGCGGCATTCCCAGCCTAATCTTGGCGGCATTCCCAGCACAGGAATGCCGCCAAGCTACTAACACACTTTCGGCCCCTGGACGAAGGCTCCCGCCGAAACACGGTCCGTGTCACTCACAAATGTTATAAGATGGGTCACTACTGGTGAAAGCATAAGTGAAGAAAAAATCATTATTGGAATTATGATTAAAACGTGGCATTAAATAACTTGTGTTCACACACAATGAGCTTTATGCCTATCTATGAGGTCCATGTATAATGAGATAAAAAATCCGTAACACGGTATTTATACCTTAACCACGTGGCGTGCCACACTCTTTCTTTGTGGGGGTAGTCCGAGGAGGTGGCTTTACTCAGAACTAGTCTGAGTGTCTCAAATCTGTATTCAATTGCTAGCTACTTTGATAGAATGTTCTATTGAAAAATATATTTGTTCTTTTTTGCTGCAGTGCCAGCCAGCCAGGTTTTTTTGACCGAACTTTTTTTTATTGAACTCAGATGGCCTCTCTGTCTCTCCCACTGAGACAAACTGCTAGCAGTGGCATTTTGCTGCTTTTCTTACCCCCCTGGGATAGGTAGTTACAGGCACAGGCAGGGTGTGGGTGGGAGATAGTGTAGGTTGCTTTTCAAACAAGAAGCAGCATCACTAGGAATTGTGCTTGCTCAGGCTTCCAGTCAAGTTTTTTCTTTGATGTTTCATTTTTTGTGCACTCAGAGCAGTCTCAGTTGTAGTGTACATCAAGGCACTGCATCGTGCGTCTGTGGTCAGTTTTGCAGACTCACATATATTGGGACAGCAGTGCTCTTTTAAGCCAAATCCCAAGTAGGTCTCTTTTGTAGTTACAAGTTTGGTGTGTGCACATACAGCAGTCTCAGTTGCAGTGTACATAAAGGCACTGCATCGTGCGTCTGTGGGCAGTTTTGCAGAGTCACATATATTGGGACAGCAGTACTCTTTTAAGCCAAATCCCCAGTAGGTCTCTTTTGTAGTTACAAGTTTGGTGTGTGCACATACAGCTGTCTCAGTTGCAGTGTACATCAAGGCACTGCACTGTGTTTGTAGGCAGTTTTCCAGACTCACACCTATTGGGACAAAAGTGCTCATTTAAGCCAAATCCCCAGTAGGCCTCTTTTGTAGTTACAAGTTTGGTGTGTGTGCACAAAAAGCGGTCTCAGTTATAGTGTACATCAAGGCACTGCATCGTGCATCTGTGGGCAGTTTTGCAGAATCACATATATTGGGACAGAGGTGTTCATTCACCAATAAAGAAATAATTCTTTTAATTGAAATCCCTAGTAAGCAGTGACATTAAATCCATGATGTCAGGGAAAGGTAGACGTGGTTGAGTGATTGGGACTGGCAGAGGATGCACTTAAAAAGGTAGTGCCAGTCCCCCATTAAAGTTAAAAAGGGAGCTGTTCCAATCTAAAATCTCTGGAGGGGCAGGCAGTTCGATCCAGAAAAAAATGAAATTTAAAAATGATGCACCACCACCACCTATTTCTGACCCTGTAGTTTTGGAGGTGAGGGAAGGGGAGGCTGAGTCATGCAAGACAAAAGGGTGAGACCCAAAAGCAGCATTGCAACAGCAGACTTGACTTAGCATTGAAAATGTAGAGCAGGCAATTCTTGCTTCTGATTCTGATGAATAATCATCTTGTGTGGGATTCTCATCTTCAGAAATGGAAGAAGTAATAGCTGAAGAAGGTTTAGGAGGATTAGTTAGTTCTGTTTTAGCCTCCACTTCAGTGCTGCAGGGAAGAGAGAGGAAACTGATGATGATGAGGAATAGCAGTCAGAGCAGGCACAGGGTGTGAATGATGACCCTGGCATTGCTTCTCAGGGTGCACCCACTACTTCAACTCCAGAGCCAGTATCCACTGCAAAGGCTATAGAGAAGGGATCATGAAATAAATCTGTGATCTGGAGTCACTTTAAAGTGATGGAGAACCTGCGTTTTACGCAGTGTAATTACTGTGCCAGGGCTATTAGCAGTGGCAAGCCACTGGGGCATCTAACTAATTTTGGCATGATGCATCATATGCAGAAGCAACACCCAACAGTATTGCCATCTGGGGATAGTGGCAGTATCAGTCAGGGAACCCCTTTTTCCAGGCAGCAAAAAGTGGTTGAAAAGGAGCAGAGTCACCCCATGCCCTCAGCCCCTTCTAGCAGTCAGATGATAAGCCATTAGCCCCCTGCCATGTGTCAGAAGCGACAACCCACCATGGAGGAAATGGGGTGGTGTTCGGTAATGCTATCCCAGGAAAGGAGGCAAGCAGCCTCAAAAGTTGTAACCAGGAGCATCGGGGAAATGATTGCCCTTGATGACCAGCCCTTGCAGGTAGTAAAGAATGTGGGTTTCAAGCATTTGCTGAAGGTCTTAATTCCAAATGACAAAGTACCCTCCAGAACCACATTTAGCAGAAAGGTCATCCCCAGCATGCACAAACAGTGTTGCAGTTGCATCCCAGTGCTGCTAGCTAAGGCACAGGGGACTATGCATTTCACCTGTGATATCTGGACTGCCATGAATGCTGCACACTCTTAACTCTCCCTGACAGCACACTGGTAGGACCTGGCAGGCAGCAGATCTATTAGTGAACAAGTATCAGGGTGGAGGTGGGCTTTACTGCACACCCACCTGATGGATGAGGTTCATACCTCAGCCAATATTCTAGCATGCATCAGACAGATGTTGGCAGGCTGGCAGCTACACCAGTGAGACAGGTATCTTCAGGCAGGGTTCTTTGTCACAGACAATGGAGCAAACATGGTAAAGGCAATATGCGATGGCTGCTTTCAGAACATCTGATGTTTTGCACATACTCTGCACCTGGTAGTGAAGTCAGCTCTGGGGATGAAGTCCAATCACCAAGAGAATGAATACCTGCATACGTTAATACACAAGTGCAGGAACATAGCAGCACACTTCCACATAAGTGTGAAAGCGGGGCAGGTTCTCCAACAAAAACAGACTGATTTGGAGATACCTCATAAGCGTCTCATTCAAAACATTGGCACCCGGTGGAATTCCACCTATATGATGCTGCAGAGGTTAGTGGAGCAGCAGACACCTCTTCATGACCTTTCTCTGGAATTGGACATAGGTGTGCATAATCCTCTAAGTCATCATGATTGGTTAGTCATTAGTCAGCTGGTAAAAATCCTGCAGCCCTTCAAGGATGCCACAGAGGAGCTGAGTTCCAGAATTGCCAGCTTGGCTGATAGGGATGTGAATCATTTTAACGATTTAAATTATCGTCCGATAATTTTAAAATCGTCATTAATCGGTAAGGGACTCGATACAATAGGAATTCCCTCGATTTATCATGAAAAATTGTTAAATCGAGTACGAGAATTATTTGGGGGGAGGGCGGGAAAACCGGCATACCAAAACAACCCCTAAACCCACCCCGACCCTTTAAAACCAATCCTTTACCCTCCCCCACCCTCCCGAACCCCCCCAAAATGTTAAATTACCTAGTGGTCCAGTGGGGGGGGTCCCAGCGTGATCTCCCGCTCTCGGGCCATCAGCACCATTTTGGCTACCACTGATAAAAATGGCGCCGATGGCCTGATAAAAAAAAACCCACCCCGACCCTTTAAAAATTACCCCTTTGCTTCTCCCACCCTCCCGACCCCCCAAAAAACCTTTTACATGTACCTGGTGGTCTAGCGGGGGGTCCGGGAGCCATCCCTTCAATCATACCCTCGGTGCCGGTGCCGGTGCTGGACTGGTTTCAAAATGGCGCTGATCGCCTTTGCCCTCACTATGTCACAGGGAGCGACCGTCGCTCCCTGTGACAAAGTGAGGGCAAAGGCGATCGACTGCCAGTATGGCGCCGATCGCCTTTGCCCTCACTTTGTCACAGTGGTAGCCAAAATGGCGCCAATGGCCCGAGAGCAGGAGGTCGCGCCGGGACCCACCCCCCCCCCCCCACTGGACCACCAGGTAATTTAACATTTTGGGGGGGTTCGGGAGGGTGGGAGAGCAAAGGGGTCATTTGTAAAGGGTCAGGGTGGGGTTTTTTTATATCTGCTCAGGCCTCACTAAAAAATTAACGATGTGAATTGGAATCGTAACCAATTCCAATTCACATCTCTAACGATCCAATTTTTTTCTCCCTCCATCCGAACCTGATCGTTAAAATGATCGGACACACGATTCACATCTCTATTGGCTGATATCATCACTATAGTTAATTTTCTGGAGGAAAACTTGGAGGGCTTTAAACAGGAAGAGGGAATGACAGCAGAGCTGCTGCATTGTCTGGACTTTTTTGCAGAAGCAGGTGCAAGAGAGATTGAGACTTTAACAAAAGACCACACATACATGCTCGCCACAGTCTGTGATCCCCGTGTGAAAGGGAAACTCGCCCTACATTTCGATTGTCTCACATTTGTGAAGGACCTGCTGTTAGTAAAAGTCCGTGAACAGGAGCGCCATAGGCAGAACCAGATTAGGCATGAAACAGAGAAGGAAACAGCGGACACTTCAGAGAGTAATGCTAGCCCAAGCAGGAGCAGCACTCTGTCAGTGACAGCTAGTACTTCCTGCTCTACTTCAGTACGCCACAGCCATGTTGCCCATAAACAAGCATCTGTTCTGGAACAGGCTAGAGCAAAAGCAGCTGGCAAGAAGGACTCTCAGCCCAGCCAAGCAAAGGAGACACCAGCACAAATGTCAGTGACATGGTATCTCACAGAGCCCAAAGAGGACATGCAGGGAGATCCGCTGGCATATTGGGCGCACAAGTCCACTGTCTGGCCATACCTAGCCAAAGTGGCTCAGCGATATCTGCATTGTCCACCAACCAGTGAGCCCAGTGAATGTGTATTTTCAATGACAGGGGATAACATGAGTTCTCACCGCTCAAGGCTGGCACCAGAGTTGATGGAAATGCTAGTGTTTTTGAAAATAAACATCCATTAGCTTGGGTTTCCAAATTTTCCCTGTGAATGGAAAGATGAATAAAAGCAATTTAAAGCCTTGCAGCAGCTCCAACTCCCTCATATGCTCCAGATAATATCAGCAAATGTACCTGACCTGAAACGCTGTGCCAGTCTGTCCGCTGTCCAGGCCTACGTCTCTACAAGGGCTTGACCTTAAATGCTGTGCCTGTCCGTCCAGGCCTTACGTTCCTACAAGGGCTTGACCTCAAATGCTGTGCCCGTCTGTCCAGGCCTTATGTCCCTAAAGGGCCCTGACCTCAAATGCTTTGCCAGTCTGTCTACTGTCCAGGCCTTACATCCCTACAAGTGCTTGACCTCAAATGTTGTGTCTGTCCGTGGAGGCCTTATGTCCCTACGAGGGTCTGACCTGAAATGCTGTGCTAGTCTGTCCACTGTCCAGGCCGTATATCTCTACAAGAGCTTGACCTCAAATGCTGTGCCTGTCTGTCCAGCTTGGAGCTTAGATATTTCATATGCTCAATAGTTTTCATGACCTTCATAATATGGGCCATTTTCCCTAAATCTTTCTTAGGTGCCAACATTAATGTTTCTAGTACTATAGAAAACTGGTGGTAGTTGTTCTCTAGTTCATCCTCTGTGTTCTCATAGTTTACAGAGGCACTGTAGAGTACAAAGTCAACATAGGTTGATATTGTAGATTTGGACTTGAGTAGCAGTTTTCTTATTTATGAGAGCTCTTCAAGTTCCTTTGTCATCAGCTGAAGTGCATAAGTATAGTTTATAGCTTCTGGGTATTCACTAGATGCCAACAAAACCACCACTCTTTTGGGGTCAACCCATTCCAGGGAGCCCTTTCCTGCGCAAAGGAAAGGAAAGGGAAAGGAAAAGGAACTCTCCCTGGGTGTAGCCAGCCTATCTCTTAACGCCCTTCAACACATGTTGAACCGCTGTTCACATGGCAACCCTCCATGTCGACTTGCCACTTTTGAAGGCTCATGCTCCACTCTAGGGGCCAACAACCCATTCTAGGGAGGCCTTTCCTTTGCAAAGGAAAGGGAACCTTCCCTGGGTATAGCCAGGCTATCTCTTAGTACCCTCTGACCCATGTTGAACCACTGTTCATATGGAAACTTTCTCCACATCGCCACACTTTGAAGGCTCGTGCTCCACTCTAGGGGCCAACCATTCCAGGGAGCCCTTTCCTGTGCAAAGTAAAGAGAACTCTCCCCGGGTGTAGCCAGCTATCTCTTAGTACCCGTTGACCAATGTTGAACCAGAACTTCTGTTCACGCTTTGAAGGCTCATGCCCCACTCTAGGAACCAACAACACATTCTAGGGAGCCCTTTCCTGTGCAAAGGAAAGTGAACTCTCCCTGGGTGTAGCCCAGCAACGCCCAGAAACGCCCACCAACCCATGTTGAACCGCTGTTTACATGGAAACCTCCTCCAACTCGGCCTTCAAAATTCTCGTTTGTATATCTGCTACGTCCACCAGATTTTAAAAGACCAGCGAGAGCTCACTAGATGCCAACAGAACCACCCCATCTAGGGATGAACCCATTCTAGGGAGCCCTTTCCTGCACAAAGGAAATGGAAGTTAGGGATGTGCAGAGCAAAATTTTATGTTCATATTTTTTATGTCCGAAAGGGGGTCCCACTTGCGGCCAATATGGACATAAAAAAAATCCAATGAGTTGGGTATATGTACATATGTGCAAAAAAAAAATTTAAACCCCCTCACCCTCCTTAATCCCCCCCCCCAGACTTACCACAACTCCCTGGTGATCGAGCGAGGAGTGAGGACGTCATTTCTGCAATCCTTGGCGAGAAGCATGTGACGTCGGTGGCACGTCGAGTGACGCGGCGTCACGTGATTCCCGGCTCGTTCGGCCCAAAAAGAACTTTTGGCCAGCTTGGGGGGGCCTCCTGACCCCCCCAAGCTGGCCAAAAGTTCTTTTTGGGCTGAACGAGCCGTCCGGCGCGAACGAGCCGGGAATCACGTGACGCCGACGTCACGTGATTCCCGGCACGAACTAGCCGGGAATCACGTGACGTCGCGTCTGAGTGACGCGGCGCCACGTGATTCCCGGCGAGTTCGCGCCGGACGGCTCGTTCGGCCCAAAAAGAACTTTTGGCCAGCTTGGGGGGGTCAGGAGGCCCCCCCAAGCTGGCCAAAAGTTCTTTTTGGGCCGAACGAGCCGTCCGGCGCGAACGAGCCGGGAATCACGTGACGCCGGCGTCACTCGACGTGCCGCCGACGTCACATGCTTCTCGCCAAGGATTGCAGAAATGGCGTCCTCACTCCTCGCTCCATCACCAGGGAGTTGTGGTAAGTCGGGGGGGGGGATTAAGGAGGGTGAGGGGGTTTATATTTTTATTTTGGCTCAACAATCGCGATTTCCCACATATCGAACATATCTATGTTCGATATGTGGGAAATCCGATCGTTTATGTCGAATCAATTTTTTAAGTAAAAAAAAAATATGAGTTGCGTTTTACTAATGCGGTCAATCCGAATGCACACCCCTAAGTCTCCCCGGCGCCAGCCTGTCTTGCCCCTATCAAAACCTCAGGGACCAGACTACCTCCACTCTGCCAGCCTGTCTTGCCCCTATGTTATGGTTTTGAGGTGTTCGAGTGGATTTGTGGGTACTTTGGTGATGGCCACGCCCATGGGGAGGAGCCCCGTGAGGAACCATAGTATTAGGCTAGACTCGAGACACGCAAACACAGATTTGTCTTTTATTATACAGCTGGATGATACCACCAGAGGTGGCAGTAGTGAGGTGATCCAGTAGTAGCAGTCCAGGGACCCTCAGCAAAGGAGACCTGTCTCCCAATGCTAGATGTTAGCAGCACACAATAGTATTGGGAGTTCCGGTTGCAGGTTACCAGTGCAGGCTGTAGATGAGACAGACTGATAAAAGTTAGATTACTCACTAAGTTGGTAGCTGTATAGATGTAGATCCCAGCAGGCAGAAGTAGTTGGATTGAAGGCACCAAGGCAAGGAGCACAGGCCCTCAAGGAGGGAGTACCTGGTACCCCAGATAGGGTTTGCCGACGTCACGGAGGCAGGACTTCCTGGACCAATAAAAGCGGACGCGCTGTGGCGCGTCAATGTCGCTGGCTCATCGCCAAAGGGGCGCACGGCTTTGCCTGGATAAATTGTCTGAACTTTTCTTTTTTGAAGATCAAGAATTTCCTTGTTTGATGTTTAAAAAGTGAGTACCAGCAGCCTATCCTCTCTCCCAACGCCTCCACTCATAAAGTAATTATTGGAATTTACTGAGTATTTTGGACTAGAAAGGCAAACAGGTAATATTTGCTTCTGTACTATAAATGTCTCATACTAAACGAAAGGCTAAAGTCAGGGAGATGTCAACATCTTCCCCTGTACTTTTAGCCTCTCAACATTGGATACTTTTTTGCTCCTATTCCAGGCACAGAACCAGTGATACCAGTCGCTGGAAGTGGCATTGAGAAACTGCCATCCTCCTTGACCGAGACAACCTTGAGTCCCGGTGCCCCTGCCACTCCTCCTCCACCTTTTCAAGGAGAAGGATCCCCAGCCATAATGGGGAATCAGAATCTAGTAGCCCTAGAATTTTATTACAATTGGATAAGCCTATAGTAATTACTATGGACACACTTTGGGATGCTATTAAAGCATTAGAGTCTGCGGTAATAAATCTTACCAGAATAACTACTGACTCAAATCAACGATTTAAAAAAATTGAAACATCAATGTCTAATACTGAAGTTAAGAACCAACAAATGGAGAAGCGTCTTGATAAACTAGAGACATGGCAGCAGAAATAATCTATGATAAAAAAAATAGAAGCTTTGGAAAATTCATTTAAATACTTAAATTTAAGATTAATACATTTTCCAAAACATGATGTAATTTCTCCATATGAAATGTTTAAAGAGTACAGTCCACTCTCCCCACGTTGTCAAAGATATACTATGTTAATTCAAAAGAAGGGATTACTCAGACTAGTGGGGAAAGGCAAGATTCTTTGAATTTAACGGATGTGATAGAATCTAATGTTGATACAGTGATTACTAATAGATCAGTTTTACATCTATCTTTTTCATTTGCTATAGATAGGGATCTTGTATTTAAAGCATATATGAGAAATAGTATGGCTTTTTTCCATGGTGGTAGAATTTGGATGTACCCTGATCTTTCTAAGCAATCCCAAGACAGGAGGAAACAATTTCTAGCTTTGAGAACAGAATTAGAAACGAAAGGGGGAAAAATGTTATTAAAATTCCCTTGCAAATGTGAAGTCTTATTTCATCAACAGAAATTTATATTTTTTGAGGTTTCACAGCTAAGGGTGTTTCTTGATTCACGCCTCCAAGAGGTTATGGCAGGGGAGTTAGAGGCTAGCTAATAAGAAGCCTGTGTAATATTCATTTTCAGTTGTTTATCTGGTAGAAGAGATTCTCCCAGTAATATCCTCAAATATTGCTCTATTAGAAATAACTTTATGAGGTTTTACCTCTTATTTAGATATTAACATGAATAATAGAAAGGATCACTAATGGAATGGAAGTAATGTAACTTTATAATTTATTTTCTTTCTGATCTATATTCATGTAAACTGAATATTCTTTGTAAAATTTGAAATGCATAAATAAAAAATTAAAAAAAAAATTGGACTCCTCTGTCTGCGACAATGTGTTTTGGCATGCCGTGTAGGCAAAAGATGTGGCTGATGAATAGTTTAGCAAGCTCCATGGCTGAAAGCAAGCCAGGGATAGCCACGAAGTGAGCCATCTTCAAGAAATGATCCACTGTAACCCAGATGGTATTGTTACCTCCAGGAAGTGGTAAGTCCACCACAAAGCTGTGGCAATGTGGGTCCAGGGCTCATCTGGTACTGGTAAGGGATGAAGCAGGCCCCAAGGACGTCCGGGCAGAGGTTTCTGTCTGGCACAATTGGAGCAAGAAGCTATGTACGCAAAAGTGTCTTCCTTCATGGTCGGCCACCAGTAGTACTTCTGTAGTTTCACCAGAGTTCTTTGTTGACCAGGATGTCCAGCCAGTTTTGAATCGTGAGCCCATGCTAACAGTTTCTTTCTTAGATTGCAGGGTACAATGGTATTGCCCGTAGGTACCAGATGTTAAGCTGATAAAATAACTCTCTTCAGGTCGATGATATGCTGGGGTTCATCAGGTATGTCTTCAGAGAGAAAAGAGTGAGATAGAGCATCTGCTCTGGCAATCTTATCTCCAGGGCGGTATTTCAGAACAAAGTCAAATCTGTTGAAGAACAGGGACCATCTTGCCTGTCTGTGGTTAAGGCGCTGGGCATGACGGAGGTACTCCAGATTCTTGTGATAAGTGTTAACAGTGATCTGATGTTGAGCACCTTCAAGCCAAGGGTGCCACTTGTCGAATGCCATCTTTATCGCCAGTAGTTCTTTATTCCCAATGCCATAGTTCTTCTCTGCAGGTGAGAAATGTCGGAAGAAGAAAGAACATGGATGCAAGATTTTAGAGTCACTGGTCTGGCTTAGCACGGCTCCTACACCTACATCCCAGGCATAATGACTTCCACAATGAAGGTAAAAAATCAATGTGCATTTACCTCTTTTGCTCACAATAACTAAACTGCAGAAACAGAGGACTAGGTAAATTATAATGCCGATCAACAATTATATATTAAACTTTATTCAAAAATAAATTTCATATATTATATTAGGACCACTATGAGCTGAAAACACCACAAATTAAAACCACCAACGACGCATCACTCTCATCATCACAATCACACCATTCAATCCATATATATCCCCAATTACCCCTAAAAATCAGTATACTGCAATACTTATAACTTACCCAAACCACCCAATGTTGACATGCCCAACATATAGCATACAATAAGTCACTATAATAAATCTCTGTAGTATGTTCTATCAGGTAGATACCTATAATGATTTAACCATAAACATAATTTTATAAATCTCACATTTTCCATGTAACATTTGTACCACCCCTAACATTTATACCACCCGACGGGATACCCGTTTCGCCCAAGAAATAGGGCTTCTTCAGGGAAATATTATAAGTGTCCACAATTTGTAACTCTATAACGGCATCTTCATGATGTTGTTTTCTTCTTGTTAATGCTCCAAATTGTCAAATTTCATCATTGTTGGTCATGTATTGTAAAAATACTGAGCGCACATAGACCTGGTCTCTGTAACCTACAAAACAAATTTAATACAATACCCATTTTAACCAAATACATACTTTATATACGGGTATATACACCCTATGCATCATCACCACTCCAGTGGTACCAGCCGTTACTTTCATGTCTGAGACATTCTGGAAATCATTTGAAAGACTTTATATGTATTTCAGGTTCTTTGCAATGTACAATCTGTTCATCAAACCATCAACCGGGAAGACAACTCCTTATACCGCTTTCAAAAAGCCTTCCACCTTCAAAACCTATAATGGGTGCAACAACATATTATGTTCAATATCTAAATATATATCGCTCTCATAAAAAATATTGTTGCACTGGAGAATGCACAGAGAAGGGCATCCAAAATGATAATGGGGATAGAATGGCTTCCTATGAGGAAAGGCTAAAGTGGCTAGGGCTGTTCAGCTTGGAGAAGAGATGGCCGAGAGAGGATATAATACAGGTCTATAAAATTATGAGAGAAGTAGAATGGGTAAATTTGAATCAGTTATTTACTCTTTCAGATAATAGATGATTAGGGGGCGCTCCATGAAGTTAGCAAGTAGCACATTTAAAATAAATTGGTGAAAATTCTTTTTCACTCATTTCATAATTAAGCTCTCAATTTTTTTGAAAGAGGATGTGGTTAGGGCACTTAGGGCCTCATTGTCCATTCGGATCGCACGCGATAAGGGACGTTTCACAAGCGAAAAGTCCCTTATTGCGTGCGATACCAAAATGGGGGTGGAGTCGGCCCAGGAAGAGGAGGAGTCGGGGTGTCACCGGGGCCGACTCCGCGAAGATGCCATGGACAACGAAAAGGTAAGGCCCTTTTCGCGTTCAAGTTTCCGCCCAATAGCTACACCTTCTATGGTGGCGCTATTGGGTGCGAAACCGGCAGCGATCGCACCGCGACGGTGCGATTGCTGCCGGCTAGCGCAGGCCCGCCCCCCGTTTCGGCCCCCCACCCCTCATTTCCTAAAGTATCGTAGACCTGCGATACTTTAGAAAATGAGGCCCTTAGTGTAGTTGGATTTAACAAAGGTTTGGATAAGTTCCTGGAGGAGAAGTACATAAACTGCTATTACTCGTTGATTTAGAGAATAGCCACTGCTGTTACTGGCATTAGTAGTATGTGATCTATTTAATGTACTTTTAACCTGGATTGGCCATTGTTGGAAACAGGATGCTGGACTTGATGGAACCCTCTCTCTAATCCAATATGGCCACTTCTTATGTTAGATTATTATTGCCCCATATTTTTAAATCATTTGTATCTACAATTATACTTTAACCAATTACCTCTAAATGATTTAACTAATCAAGATAGTCTTACATATGTACCTTTGCCTATCAATTTACATGCATTTTTAAAGGATCACAATATTAATTTGTAATGTCCTGCCTTAAAATGGATGAAAGATTAAGTTTCAGTGTTTCTATGGGATGGAATTTACTCCCTCTGATCCCAAATATACACACATACATACACACACAATTTCACTGCAATAGATAGTCCAATACATTCAGAATTAATCAGAGTTATAGAAAATCTTGACAGAGACATAACCTCAGCAAAGCTGTTTCTAGATGAATGAAATTGCACACTGTCAGAAACGAGTCATCAGATTTAAAAGCAATCTATCACATTCAAAAGCACACATTTCAGTGATAGAGGATTATGTATTTCTATGGAAAAATACCAAAGCAAGTCTAAAATGCCAAGAATTAAAATGCATCAGTAAGAGTTTAAGCATAATAGATAGGGCTACAAGTTATTCCAAAGATGTGGAATACGGTTATTTCACCCAAGGGTTCTTTGTGCTTTCAAAAACAGGATGTGACATGAATATCAAGTTGATGCTTCTTTTAAAGAAATATACAAAGCACAATATCTTATTTGAAGTCTAAGAAAAAAGATTTCTAAGAGCCTCTGACATAATAAAAAAAAGTCTTTAAAAAACAGTTATTGGATTAAATTGATATTATTTTTAATTTTGCAGGTCTACAGTTTTCTTCTATAACAGAATAAATGAACAGTAAATTGCACATTATAGAAAGAGAAGTTCTTTTATTCCAGTATATCAAAATAAAATGGTTTCAAACTCTAGTTTTAATTTTAATATGTGACTAATCTACATAGAGGTTTATATTCAGCACCACTTAGTTGGATATGTTTGGACTTCACTAATGATGCTATTTGATTATTTGGCTGTGTTCAGTGGCTGCAACTTAGCCAGATAACTATTTAGCCAGATAAATATTTATCTGACTAACTAACATGAGTAATTTTGTGTTCAGCAGTGCACAGAATAGGCCTGCAGACCCCTGCCTTTACCTTCCTCTTAGATCCCATCCAGAGGAGTCCCTATGCTGGGTATGGCCCCGAGGCAACACACAGAGGGCACCATGCTCAGCTGTTCCTCTGAGTCTGATCCTCGTGCCCAGTGCCATCCCTAGGCATGCACACTCAACCCTTCTGATAATTTAAATGGACGACAGTGGAAAATCCTCTGTGGCCCCCCTGTTGATGACATCATCCAGGCTGATCTATTTAGGGGTAGCCTTCCATGTCCAAGATGCCACGGCAATAGGTCCCCTACCATTGAGTAGAGCACATTGCTTCAGTGTCTGTTCCTGGTTTGTGTTCCTGCATCTGTTCCTGTATTCATGTTCCTTGTCTTGGCAATCCCTGGTCCTCATTCCTGAGTTCTTGGTCTTCATCTTCATCTTTGTCCTATGGTCAGTCTACAGTATTGTGGTGTCCTTTGTGTCTCCTGCCCACCTATGCTGTTCTGTGCCTTTCTGCTTACCTTCCTGTCCTATCTTTCCTCTTACAGTTCTCTGTTTTTTTATTTCAGCTTCCTTGACTTGATTATGCCTGAATTCTACCTGCCACTTACCATGGCCTGTTTAATGCCATTCCTTACCTCAGCCTGCCTTGACCTCTGCGTGACTCTTAACCATGTCTGAATGCTGCCAGTCTTGACCTCTACCCATCTCCAACTATGCCAGAACCTAGCCTGCCCTGGATGTTGGCCTGTGACTCAACCATCTCTAAGGACTTCCACCTCATCAACAGATGCCATCACATAAGCCCTGCAGGCCCCATCACCCAAAGGCTCAACCTAAGGGAAATGAGGGCTGGTATTGGTTAAGCTCCAGTTGGACCTCTCCCACAGCAAGCTCTGCTAGCCAATGGTGGGGACCAGCAGGGCTCCTCCCTACAGGTTACACCAACTCCACCTCAGTCCAAGGCAAGTCTGCAAAAGTTCCCTATTCACTCTCACTTCTCAAGTTCAAGCACCACATGTACTTGCTATAAATGTCGGATAAAATCACATGCATTTCATCCACAATTATTAATCTTACAGGATTAAATTATCTTATCCTGACTCTCATCTGGAGTTTCTTCAAACCCTGAAAACACTTTAAGACATTCACACATACAATTTTCATAAACCCTATGTTATGTGTGCTTTCCTCTCTGTAATTTCTAGTACTATTTTGAAACTTTTAAGCAGGCTCAAGTAGAGCTGAGGAAACAAAAATCCTCCTGGTCAGTGTCTCTCTCAACTGTCGACCTCAATTCAGAGCCCAGCTACAACTGTCTTGTCAGCTTAGCATGAAGCAGTTGGGTTACCATGGATATGGTATACTAACAGTTTCCAGCAGCTCCTAAGTTCTAGCATAGGCTATGACAACCCAAATCAGCTGCCAACTTTTATTGGGAGCGGGGGGTGGGAAACCTGAAACCCTATACTGCGATAGCCAATTTTACCATAAATTTTAGTTTTAAAGCATTTTACCATCTTTTATATTTAGCAAAATAAAGTTACCCTCCAACTTTAATTTTTAACCATAATACGTTATATATAAAAGTCTGCAATTTATCAATTTTTCTAATTTTGGATGAACTCATGGGATCCTTAAAAATAGTGAGAGTATTTCAGCTGGGTAATAAACAGGAAGGAGATACTTATCCCTGCATTGTCATTGCTAAAGTTCTCAACTTCACCCTCAAACAACAACTTATGCAAATGTACCATAAGCACAGGAATGTGCAGTATCAAGGGCAGCAGATCTGCATCTTTCAGGACTATTCATCTAAAATTTTATCACAGAATAAGGAATTTAATTTATGTTCTAATCTGGTACAAAAATAAATGAAATTAACTTTGCAATTCCTGGTGTGCCTTCATATGTGGCATGTAGGGTCAATGCAGATATTTGATGAGATGGATGCAACTACAAAATTTATTGACATACTTCCATAGACATTTTCATTTTTGTGTGACTGTTTAAGACAGTCATGTGTAAAGCAAGATGTAATTTGATTCACTACTTAAAAAATGATATTTTGTGACAAATATGCTATTAATAAAGTTGATTCAAAGTTCAACAATGGCCGGAAGGCCTGGGAAAATGAGGCACTCCATTATAAATACGTGAGTTATTTTACTTGTCTTCTTGACATGTTGAGAGCAGGGAGTTTACTATTTGATCCTTGTTCCCCGCTATAACGAAGGTTTGCTACACTATGCTTCATTGTATCCTTAGCAGGTTCTGACTAATTGACAGTCCAATGCGATAAGATGTGCATTAAAATGGGCACTCATATTGAGCGCCCATTTCCCTAATGCACACATAGCCACCTCTCCTTGGTGCCCAATGGAATATTAAAATGAGCTGCTGTGTTAAAAAGAATGCACTTGTAGAAAGTGACATCATCCAAATAAGATGGATGTCTCAGTCTATAGCTCATCAACCTTCCTCACTATTTAGGCTTTTTCCACCCTAAAAACTCAATAGATAAAGGACACATTTAGTTGAAAAGATAGGTGAATAAGAGGATATTATGGCAAGCTGAAAAAATCCATAGATCTTAAACATTTCTCATTTGATGTGTCAGGATCCAGATTTTGGGCCTTAAGCAATGCATCTCAGAGCATGAAGGAGGATAAATGTGGCATAGGCATTGCAGAAGGAGGCGATTCAGCAGATGCTGGAAAAGAAAAGAACAGGACTTTCAAAAGTGGTTCAAGGAAATTCAATCTTATATATGATAGTTGAAAGAGGAGTTTTGAGATACTGTTTCTGAATTTTGCTTGGACCTGTCTGATTACAGATACTTAGGTGAAAGAGCAGACGGCACATGAGAAATAGTTGAAATTGGAAATGGCAGACTTGCAAAAAGGAAATGACGAGTTAACTCTTAAAATTGAGGATTTAGAAAACCATTTAAGATGGTCTAACATCAGGATCTGAATCTTACCAGAATCATAGGAATTTGCAAATGCATCACAATTAGTGAGTAGAATTTGCAATGTCATTCTGAAAGTGAGTGCTGATACGAGTGAGAAGTGAGATGGACTGGATTTAGTGATTGACTGAGCACATAGGGCTTTGTGAGCCTCTCCTCATAATACCCCCAGAGACATAGTAGCTTGTATGCATATCTATCTGATGAAGGAAGGTGTAATGCAGGCCACACAAAAGATAGTAACATCACATGGGAAGGTCATACTATCGCTATCTATAATGATCTCTCACCAGCTAGTCTGAGATGGAGCAGAGAACTACAGTCTGTTACCATGCTTCAACATTGAGAGAATATCTAATACAGCAGGTTATATCCATGTGGTATGGTGTTCACGGTAAGTGGTATGACCTCCAGAGTTAAGTCAGTGGAGGAGACATACACTATCTTATGTCATTCTGGCCTTTCTATAACAGCAGTGGAGAAGTTAAATGAGAGCCTGTTGACTTCGGAACAACCAAAATAGCAGCAGATAGGCAAAGGAGGCTGAACATTGAGGAGGAATTTGGGTATTTCATTCTCCCAGCAATCTGGATATTCTCCCAAATAGCAATGACTCTTTTCTACCCAATATGGGCAGGAGATTGGAGAAGAGGGCAGCGTCTTTGAGTAATTACTGAAAGTAATATATATCCCTGGTGTCTCTACTACTTGTTGTATAGTGGGGCACTATTAGGGAGCATATGTTGTGATTTGTATTGTGAATAAGAGAGGAATTTGGTTGATTTTTTGCACATATGTTGATTTTCAAGAGTGTTTTTCTCTTATTTTATCATGACTATGAGTGGGGTGGAATTAACTTTTTGTCATAAGCTAAGGACAGGGGAGGGAGGGGTAAGGATACTCATTCCTCTGTGTGTTATAAACACCGGCCGTGGCAAGCCGCGACCGGGACCTACCGCTGTCCCCAGGGGCTGGACGGAGCGTCGGCAATAGCGAGGTTCCTCTGCAGCAGCTATCACTTCAAAATGGCCGCGGCGTTTCTCCCCGCGCGGCTTATCTCCGCCCCCTGTCAGCTGCTAGGACCGCGCGGGCGGCTCTGGCTGGGCTTTAAAGAGACATTCACAGGATGTGAGTTAGCCTCTTCCTGCTGCATCCTGATTGGCTGGGACTATTTAAGCAAGGTCTGTGCCCTCAGACCTTGCCTTGTCTTCTTGGCTCCTGGGTTTGTTCTGTTCCTGGTTCCTGTTTGTCTTCCTGTGTTACTTCCTGGTCCAGCTGACGTTTCCTCTGGTTCCTTGACCCCTGGCTTGGCGACGTACCATCTCTGGCTCTTGACTCCTGGACTGGCTGCGGACATCTCTGGCTCTTGATTCCTGGACTGGCTGCGGACATCTCTGGCTCATGACTACTGGACTGAACTTCTTTAAGAGATCCTCGGGGTTGGCTCCTCGACCCGCTGAAGGCATCAGCAATTGTTGTCTCGACCCGCTGGAGGCGCCAGTATCTGGATTACACGACCAGCAGGAGGCACCTGCATCCAGATCTTCTTCACTCCTACCTGCAACTCCGAGGATCGGCCTCGCCTACCGACGGTGGCCTAATCTGTCATCATCGGACCAAGGGTCCACTTCTCTGAGCATAACAGTAAGACAAGGCCATGGACCCAGCAGAGGCCTCAGCTTTATGAGCCATTCCCGGCCTGGCTCAGAAAATCATGGAGCAACAGAGTATGCTCGAATCCATGGCCGCCTCCATGGAGCGGCTCAACGCTCGGCTAGATGCGGTGGTGGCCAACCAGCCTGGTATGTCTGCCACAGCTCCACCGGTCGCACCTGTTCCACCCCCAGCACCGAGCAGCCTCCGTCCAGTTCTTCCACTTCCAGCACCACCACGATATGCCGGAGATCCCCATCTTTGCCTGGGGTTTTTGGATCAATGCACGATGCATTTCCGACTACAATCACCCTTCTTTCCAGATGACGTCACCAAGACCACCTACATTCTGTCCCTGCTGGAAGGCAAAGCTCTCACCTGGGCTACTCCTTTATGGCAACGATCAGATCCAGTGTTGCAGAACTACTCTCAATTTATTGAACTGTTTCGGACTACCTTTGAGGAATCTGGGAAACAAGCCGCTGCCGCCACTGATCTACTTCATCTACATCAAGGAGGACGTTCTCTCACGGATTACAATATTGACTTCCGCACGTTAGCCAATGAACTCCATTGGGAGGAGAGTGTTCTTCGGACCATCTATTTAGAATGACTTACTGCAAAAGTCAAAGACGAGTTGGCCGCCCGAGAACTTCCGTCTTCTTTAAATGGCACCATTGAATTGGCCATGAGGATCGACCGTAGGCTACAAGAGAGAGCACGAGAGGGCGGTAACTGGAGAAGACGGTCCATGTTTTCTCAGGCCCCTCCACCCGCCACTACGACTCCTCGAGAAACCCCTACCAGTGAGGGTCCCAGGGACGAACCTATGCAGCTCAGAAGGGGTCCGTTGACTCCGGAGGAACGTTTGAGACGGCGCAGATTTGGGCTTTGCTTGTATTGTGGTGGTTCCGGACATCGTTTAGCAAACTTCCCTATTCGTCCGGGAAACTTCAAAGCCTAGGGACTTTGGGGGGTGTTTCCCTGGGCCTTTCTTCTCCAAAACCCCCACTCACTCTACCAGTAACTCTTCACATAAACGGACGGGAATTTACCACGTTGGCACTAGTGGATTCTAGAGCCGGAGGAGATTTCATTCTGCAAAATCTGGTGGATAAACTCCACATCCCAGTCTGACTTTGTCAAACACCTCTAGTCATTTCCTCCATTCACGGGGAGCCTTTACCCGGCAGGATTACGCATCAGACAGAACCTCTGAACTGTTTTATTGCACTGGACCATTTTGAACAAATCACTTTCTATGTCCTGGAGAGAGCCATCCATCCTGTGGTTTTGGGCATACCTTGGTTGCAACGCCACTATCCCCAATTTGATTGGGCTTCCTTACAGCTGACACAGTGGGGTCCTGAATTTCCTAGGACTTGTTTGAAGGACTCCAGTTCCGCTTCCAATTATATCTGTGCCTCGATTCTGGGGGAACTACCCACTCCCTATAAACAATTTGCAGATGTATTCTCTAAGAAAGCAGCCGATACCTTGCTGCCTCATCAGGTGTTCGACTGCATGATCAAGTTGGTGCCTGGGTCCACACCTCCGCGTGGGCGAGTTTACCCCTTGTCTGCTGCCAAAACTTGAGCTATGACCGAATATATTCAGGACAATCTGCAAAAAGGATTTATCCGGCGATCCACCTCGCCTGCAGGGGCTGGATTTTTCTTTGTGGAAAAAAAAGACGGGACTTTACGCCCTTGCATCGACTATAGAGGGCTCAATGCTATTACTATCAAGGATCGGTACCCCTTGCCTCTCATTGCGGAATTATTTGACCGTCTGCAAGGAGCTCAAATTTTTTCTAAACTGGATCTTCGTGGTGCATACAATTTGGTACGAATTCAAGAAGGGGATGAATGGAAGACTGTGTTAAACACCAGAGATGGACATTATGAGTACTTGGTAATGCCTTTTGGTTTAACTAATGCTCCTGCAGTTTTTCAAAATTTTATTAATGAAATCTTTAGAGACCTGTTATATACTTGCATAGTGGTATATCTCAATGACATTTTGATTTTTTCCAAGGACTTGCTTGCTCATCGTCAACACGTGCTACAAGTATTACAAAGACTCAGGGACCATCGGTTGTATGCTAAACTAGAGAAATGTATTTTTGAAACAGAGTCGTTGCCGTTCCTGGGTTACATTATTTCTAAACGAGGTTTCCAAATGGACCCAACTAAAATAAAAAGTATACAAGAATGGACTCAACCGAAGGGGCTAAGGGCCTTGCAGAGATTTCTTGGTTTTGCCAATTACTACCGACATTTCATTAAGGACTTTTCCAAATTATCTGCACCCCTCACCGCACTCACACGTAAAGGAGCTAATATCGCTACTTGGCCGTCTGCCGCAGAGGAAGCATTTCAGGCTCTTAAAGACTCCTTTTTACGACAGCCCTGTCTTCGCCATCCTGACCCGAGTCGCTCATTTACAGTTGAAGTCGATGCATCCACCGAAGGAGTAGGAGCAGTATTAAGTCAGACTGATGCCAAAGGTACGTCTCATCCCTGTTCATATTTTTCAAGAAAGTTCTCTTCTGCTGAGCGCAACTATGCTATTGGCGACAAAGAATTATTGGCCATTAAACTCGCATTGGAAGAATGGCGACAATGGCTGGAGGGGGCCCAGCACAAAATCACTATCTTTACTGGCCATAAGAATCTGATTTACCTACAACAAGCCCAACGTCTTAACCCGCGGCAAGCTCGCTGAGCATTATTTTTTTCTCGATTTGATTTTGAACTTCGGTATCGACCTGCAAGCAAGAATATCAAGGCGGATGCTCTATCCTGTTCTTTCATTTGTGAGGATGGAAAGGAGGCCCTGCAGAATGTCATCGACCCAGCCCGTATCATCCTCGCAGCTACCTTCTCTGTTCCGATGGGAAAAACCGTGATTCCCAGCAGATTCCGCAACAGAGTACTGAAATGGGGACATGATTCCCAATTCGCTGGACATCCTGGACGTAAGAGAACGCAGGATCTCCTTCAACGATTCTACTGGTGGCCGGGGATGTGCAAAGACATTCGAGCGTACGTAGATTCCTGTCCCATTTGTGCCCGACATAAAAATCCTGTGAGGAGGCCATGGGGACACCTACAACCATTGCCGGCACCAACCAAACCTTGGACTCATATCTCCACCGACTTTGTGGTTGATTTACCTGCTTCTGAAGGACACACGGTTATTTGGGTGGTGATTCATCGTTTCTCTAAAATGACTCATTTTACACCCCTGCCCACCCTCCCCTCTGCTCCTCGTTTGGCTCAACTATTTATGTCACATATATTCTGGCTTCATGGTCTACCTCTGCACATTACCTCCGATCGAGGTTCACAATTCACCTCTCGATATTGGTGGAGTCTTTGTGCCAAATTTCACATTACCTTGGATTTCACTACCGCCTTCCATCCACAAGCCAATGGACAGGTAGAACGTACCAGTCGTTCTCTCAAACAGTTCATACGGTCGTATGTTAATGCGCGACAGGATGACTGGGCTGTGTTGTTGCCGTGGGCGGAGTTTTCACACAACTATCACGCTTGCACATCAACTGGATCCTCCCCTTTTCAAGTTGTTTTTGGCTATCAACCTACGCCACCAGTACCTCTACCCCTGGTGGTGCCCTCTCCAGCGGCTCAGCTCACCGCCACACAGTTCAAGCAACTATGGGTACACACTCGTCACATGCTCTGTAAAGCAGCTCAAACGGCTAAGAAGTTTGCGGATAGACATCGGAGACCGGCACCTCAATTTCATCCTGGTGATAAGGTGTGGCTTAGCACCAGAAATATTCGTTTGAGGGTTCCTTCTATGAGATTGGCCCCTCGGTATATTGGTCCTTTTCCTGTGACTAAACAAATAGGGCCCGTAACTTACCAACTACGCTTACCTACCTCCCTTCGCATCCACAAAGTTTTTCATGTATCCCTGTTGAAACCGTTGCTCCTCAACTGGCCATCTCGGAAGGTTCCTGTGTCGTCACACGTCCAGCTGGAGGAAGACACGACGTATCAAGTCCAGGAGGTCTTTGATGTTCGAAGACGCGGCCGCAGATGGGAGTATCTTCTGGCATGGGAAGGATTTGGGCCGGAGGAGAACTCCTGGGAACCTGCTACTAATATCCTGGACAAGGATCTTCTCAAGAATTTTCATAATGACCACCCGGAGAAACCCAGGCCTTCTAGGGGGAGGCCTAAAGGAGGGGGTACTGTTATAAACACCGGCCGCGACAAGCCGCGACCGGGACCTACCGCTGTCCCCAGGGGCCGGACGGAGCGTCGGCAATAGCGAGGTTCCTCTGCAGCAGCTATCACTTCAAAATGGCCGCGGTGTTTCTCCCCACGCGGCTTAGCTCTGCCCCCTGTCAGCTGCTAGGGCCGCGTGGGCGGCTCTGGCTGGGATTTAAAGAGACATTCACAGGATGTGAGTTAGCCTCTTCCTGCTGCATCCTGATTGGCTGGGACTATTTAAGCAAGGTCTGTGCCCTCAGACCTTGCCTTGTCTTCTTGGCTCCTGGGTTTGTTCTGTTCCTGGTTCCTGTTTGTCTTCCTGTGTTACTTCCTGGTCTGGCTGACGTTTCCTCTGGTTCCTTGACCCCTGGCTTGGCGACGTACCATCTCTGGCTCTTGACTCCTGGACTGGCTGCGGACATCTCTGGCTCTCGACCCCTGGACTGGCTGCGGACATCTCTGGCTCTTGATTCCTGGACTGGCTGCGGACATCTCTGGCTCGTGACTACTGGACTGAACTTCTTTAAGAGATCCTCGGGGTTGGCTCCTCGACCCGCTGAAGGCGTCAGCAATTGTTGTCTCGACCCGCTGGAGGCGCCAGCATCTGGATTACATGACCAGCAGGAGGCGCCTGCATCCTGATCTTCTTCACTCCTACCTGCAACTCCGAGGATCGGCCTCACCTACCGACGGTGGCCTAATCTGTCATCGTCGGACCAAGGGTCCACTTCTCTGAGCATAACACTGTGAGGTGGGAGTCTATTAGGAGACAGATTAGGGTTATGTGGGTAGTGGACTGTTTGATGGGGAATGGGGAATGGGTGGGGGTGGGTATGAGTTTGTGAGAGGAAGGTCAGTTTTAATTATAAGTGAAGAGACAGTATGTGAAGATAATTGGTGTGAATGGATGTTAGGATGTATGGGATCCAGAATGGTTTTTAGGCAAAGGTGGGGGTTACATATTTTGTTATGATGTCCTCTTTTAGGTTTGTGTCTCTTAATGTGAAGGGACTGAATATTCCCTATATTTATTGGCTCCTGTTTTGTGATTTAATATAGTTGCAAGCTTCAGTGGCATTTATATAAAAACACACCTTTGGAAGAGGGCCAAGTGTTCATTATCCTCTAAATCTTTACCTTATCAGGTAAATAGGAATGGCCTCCAGGGAATAGGTATGGCCATTATCAGGTAAATAGGTATTCCTGCAGGGAATAGGTATGGCCATTTTTGTGTGAGCAACACTTTTAAAATCTACTCTATATCTTTTGGGTGACAGGGGTTAGAAGTAGAGATTTAACTCAAATAATCCCCTTGGAATAAATGGAGAAATTGAATTACAGGGAAAAAGTACTTCTTTTACATGACCCCTATTAGATATAACAAATCATTAAGTGCTGGACAAAAATATGGGGTTTTTAATACATGGAAAACTAAAGGCTTGTGTAGTTTGGGGCAGGTTTGGATAGGCTGTGAGATGGTAAGGTTTATGGATCTTAGAGAGGCATATGGAATTGGGCAGATTGATTTTCTGGCCTATGCACAACTTAAGCACTTTATTAACATGGCACAAGTTAAAAAGAATTTGCCGAGATATTGTTCCCTGTTTGAAGGTTATTGTGCCCATGCTAATATGATATTGGGAATAATTTCCAAACTTTATGCTATTTTTAATAAGGATAACAAGTACTTATCCAAACCTAGGAGGTGGATTTAGGGGAAAAGTAGGATAATAAGAGGTGGGATATATGCTTTACATCTATTAGTTATAGTTCTATATCTTCCTTACTAGTAGAGAATGAATATAAGATGTTATTTTGGTGGTATTTATCTCCTCTTAATTTACAAAATCTATACCCTTTGAGTAGTAATCTATGTTTGAGGAAATGTAATGGTATTGGTTCATTTACACATATGTGGTAGCAATATCCTAAAGTGACACAGTTCTGGGGGGAAATAAGGAAGTGGGCTGAGAACGTGTTGGGGGTTAGCATATCTTTTACTCCATGAATATGGTTATTGAATGTGCCAGATGATAATCTTAATTTATACCAGCAGAAGATGTTGATCTTCATGGCAATTGCAGCACATTGGGTTGAGGCAGCGTGGTGGAAGCAAGAGTGCATTCCTCCTTTATTCTTGGTGGTGGTTAAACTGAGAGTGCTGCAGTATATGAAGAAGTTAACAGCTTTATGAAAGGACAGGATGCAGAAATATCTGGACATTTGGAATCCATTCAATACTTGGATCAAATCTTATAAGATGGATTGACTCTCCTTCTATTTTATTCTTTTTGAACCTTCTGTTAAACATTCTTTCTTTTAAATTTTCTGATTAATGAGGGGTAGGGGATTGAGGTTGGGGAAAGGTTCAATTCTATTAGGGGTTACTTGAGAGTATATTCTGCTTTGTGTGAGAAACAGCATTGTATTGCTGTTGTGTATTTGTCTATATTGGATATAATTCTTTTTGTTGACAATTCAATAAAATTATTTACAAAAAAACAAAAAGATGCACTAGGGAAAAATTGTGCAACCCTAATGCTCAAATGCATCAGGCACCTAGGATACATGGCTGACCCCCCCCCAATAACCAAACAACCTGTCTGCCTTTTCTGCAGGCACAGGAAAATCAGGATTCCAAGGTCCAGGTTTTCTGCCCAGCCTATCTCAAATCCACCTTGCTGACGATGAGGGGATCAAGGGAAAGGGAAAAACAGCTCCTGAAAAAGCACTTGATGATCAGAGGAAAGCAGGGAGTGGGAGAGGTGGTAAGGAGCAGGGTTGCTGCTACACTTGCTCAAAGGCCGATACAGTAAAGTTCGCGGGAGAGCGGACGAGCAGGCAAGCGCCCGCTCTCCCGGCGCGCGCACAGACCAGTGTCCTGTGCGAGAAATTCAGTAAACTAAAATATTTAAATTAGGGCCGGCGGTAAAAAGAGGCGCTAGGGACACTAGTGCATCCCTAGCGCCTCTTTTTGGACAGGAGCAGTGGCTTTCAGCGGGTTTGACAGTCGACGCTCAATTTTGCCGGCGTCGGTTCTTGAGCCCGCTGACAGCCACAGGTTCGGAAACCAGACGCTGGCAAAATTGATATAAGTCGGAAGGTGCACAGAAAATAGGGATGTGAATCGTTTTTGAACGATTAAAATTATCGTCCGATAATTTTAAAATCGTTCTAAACCGTTAGAGTACACGATACAATACAAATGCCCACGATTTATCGTCAGGAGCATTTATATTGTATCGTTAAATAGGGCACGGGAATTATTTGGGGGAGGGTGGGAAAACCGGCACACCAACACAACCTCTAAACTGACCCCGACCTTTTAGAACAAATTCCTTACACTCCCCCACCCTCCCGAACCCCCCCAAAATGTTAAATTACCTGGTGGTCCAGTGGGGGGGGGGTCCCCGGCGCGATCTCCCGCTCTCAGGCCATCGGCGCCATTTTGGCTACCACTGATAAAAAGGCGCCGATGGCCCGAAAAAAAAAACCCACCCCGACCCTTTTCAAATTACCCCTTTGCTTCTCCCACCCTCCCGACCCCCCCAAAAACCTTTTAGATGTACCTGGTGGTCTAGCGGGGGGTCCAGGAGCCATCCCTTCAATCGTGCTGGTGCCGGTGCTGGAGGTTTCAAAATGGCGCCGATCGCCTTTGCCCTTACCTTGTCACAGGGAGCGACCGTCGCTCTCTGTGACAAGGTAAGGGCAAAGGCGATCGGCGCCATATTGGCAGTCTATCGCCTTTGCCCTTACCTTGTCACAGGGAGCGACGGTCGCTCCCTGTGACAAGGTAAGGGCAAAGGCGATCGGCGCCATTTTGAAACCTCCAGCACCGGCACGATTGAAGGGATGGCTCCTGGACCCCCCGCTAGACCACCAGGTACATCTAAAAGGTTTCTGTGGGGGGTCGGGAGGGTGGGAGAAGCAAAGGGGTAATTTGAAAAGGGTCGGGTTGGGTTTTCTTTTTCGGGCCATCGGCGCCTTTTTATCAGTGGTAGCCAAAATGGCGTCGATGGCCCGAGAGCGGGAGATCGCGCTGGGGACCCCCCCCCCCCCCACTGGACCACCAGGTAATTTAACTTTTTTTTTGGGGGGGGGGGGTCAGTGGGGTTTTGTTTATCTGCTCAGGCCTCACTAAAAATTTAACAATGTGAATTGGAATCGGAACGATTCCAATTCACAATCTCTAACGATCCGATTTTTCCCTCCCACCATCCGAACCTGATCGTTAAGACAATCGGGCACTCGATTCACATCTCTTTCCCAGTGCCGGCAGAAATTAGCGCCTACCTTTGGATAGGTGCTAATTTCTGAAAGTAAAATGTGCGGCTTGGCTGCACATTTTACTTTCTGTATCGCGCGGGAATGACTAATAGGGCCATCAACATGCATTTGCATGTTGCGGGTGCTATTAGTCTCGGGGGGGGGGGGGTAGGATGCACGTTTTCGACTTGCTATTACCTCTTACTGAATAAGGGGTAAAGCTAGCGCGTCCAAAACACGCGTCCAAATGCAGGTTAACAGTGCGCTTAACTGGAGCGCACTGTACTGTATCGGCCTGAAAGTGAGCCCCACACATCATGGCCAGAGCCTGCAGTAGCCACTGGCATCCAGGAGCTGCCAGGCAGCTATTAACATGAGCCCTTGACTTGCAGATTGATTTAACCAGCTCTGGGTCTAGAGTTAAGTTTGCCAAGTTAACAAGTGTGTGCGTTGGGCATTGGGGGATTTTCTGATTTGGGGGAGGAATAGATAATAGCCTCATCTACATAGAATGAACATGTTGTTTAGGTGCATGTTTTGGAGGTGCTAATCCCCTTATTGCATCTGGTATTAGTCTAGCATGTCCAAAAAGCACTCCCAACCCCTCATAAACCTGTTCACTAAGCTGGGCACATTTTATTGCATCGGCCCCTGAGAGGATTATGAACACCCCGTAAGGTTTGCTTGCTGATGCAATGGAAGAACTGGGGTGCATCATACAGTCCTTTAATAGCTGTCTGAAGGAGTAACATTGTTATTGGTTATGTTTTGGATTGGATTATAACGTGCAGTTGCGGGCCACAGATTCTAAAAGGTCATTTTGTCAGCTTTACGTTTATGCATTTATTCTCTAATGCCAACTTAGTCGAGTTTCACATAATAAAATGGCAATTAGCCCGACCTGTCTGAATACTTAAGCAATGTTTTAATTGAAAATCTATGAGTGATCAAGAATTAACACTGAGTTACAATGGCTACAGAACCTTGAAAGATGATGATGTCGGCTGCACGGCAACAAGTGATTTTTACATTGTGAGTCGAGATGTTTTTGTGTGCATTCCCGAAAAGAAAGGACAGAAATCATAAGGGGGAAGTAGGAGTGCAAACTATAGTTCTGTTTTGAACAGCTAACAATTGCAGGGAACACATTTCCATACTGTAAAGGAAATCTAGATGTGCTATAATGTTGCAAATACTTTAATGACAAAATGTAACAAAGGCATTAATGATGAATGGCAGGAAGTATCTGAAAATTTGTAAAGGAGAGGCTTTGGTGTAATTTGTGCAAAGACTGAAGTCAGTTGTGGAGAAGTTTTGTTATTCTGTTATTTCCATTGTTCAAAATTATTAAACTCGCAGAAATGAGCATTTTCAATTTGCCAGTAAGAGTTTTATAGTGTATTTATTTATTTTATTTAAAAACTTTTCTATACCGGCATTAGTGGGTACATCATGCCGGTTTACATAGTAACAAAATGTTTGAAAATACATATAACAGGAGTGGGAAACCGGGAGGGGTACAAATAGGAACAGTATGGAAGGATAGTGAAACAGCAGCTAAATATTATATTATTTAATTATTTAATTATAAGTGTATTATTTAATTATAAGGGTCTACAGTCGATTTTTGTGCTACACACATGTTTTAATGAATGTAAAGATAGATGAGGTCCGGGGATGGCATCCTTGCACATGCTATATCATTCCTTAAACTCTCAGTTGAGATTTCATATTTTGGGAGGTTTATGGGGAAGGAGGGAGGGAGGAAAGGGGAAGGCATGGTTGGGCATTATATTTGGGGGTCAGGTTAAGAGTTAAGGGCTCTGAGTGTGGCATATTCTATAACATGTGGTTTGCAAGGAAAGTACCATATTGTAGGTATAAAGTACTAATGATTAAGATTCTCGCTGTGGTGTCTGGGACAAAGCGAGATAGATTGGGAAAATTATGGCACTAGCAACTCCACCTGACATATTTTTAAATGGGGATACAGGTTAAGTTTATGTCATGAAACATAGCTGGACTGGGTTCCCTAATCAAAAGGAAAAATATGCTTGTGCATAATAAGCATCTAAAATATAATATTGTATTTTTCCAAGAAACAAATATGAAAGAGGAGGAGCACAAAAAACTGCTAACATTTGTTGCAATCAGGTGTATTCAGCTCCTGGTACTTCTAAATGCAATGAGATAGCAATATTATTGCATAAAAATATAGCTTTCACGTGGAGAAATCTATGATGGATACAGGGGGCTGATATATACTGGTAAAAGATCAGTTATTTGAGAAGGATGTTATTTTGGCATCGGTGTATGCATCAAACTAATATGACCATGCAGTTTTTGTCAAGCTGGTGATATGCATAATAGATTTAGGTCCTGCACAGACGGGCGGATTTTCAAAGCCCTGCTCGCGTAAATCCGCCCGGATTTACGCGAGCAGGGCCTTGCGCGCCGGCGCGCCTATTTTCTATAGGTCGCCGGCACGCGCAGAACCCCGGGACGTGCATGTCGGGGGCGTGTCGGGGGCGTGGCAGAACGATGCGGCATTTTGGGGGCGGGGTGGGGCGTTTCGGGGGCGGTCCGGGGCGTGGTTTCGGGCCGGGGCGTTTCGGGGGCGTGGCCGTGCCCTCCGGAACCACCCCCGGGTCCGGTCTCGGCGTGCCAGCAGCCCGCTGGCACGCATGGAATTACGTCTCCCTCCAGGAGGCGTAAATCCATGGATAAAGGTAGGGGGGGTTTAGATAGGGCTGGGGGGGTGGGTTAGGTAGAGGAAGGGAGGGGAAGGTGAGGGGAGGGCGAGAGAGTTCCCTCCGAGGCCGCTCCAATTTCGGAGCGGCCTCGGAGGGAACGGAGGCAGGCTGCGCGGCTCGGCGTGCGCCGGCTGCCCAAAATCGGCAGCCTTGCGCACGCCGATCCTGGATTTTAGAAGATACGCGCGGCTACGCACGTATCTTCTAAAACCCAGCGTACTTTTGTTTGCGCCTGCTGCGCAAACAAAAGTACGCGATCGCGCAGTTTTTCAAAATGTACCCCACATAATTTTAGAGGCAGATTTAAACTATGTGTCAAACTCATTGTTGGACAAAAGCACAGATGCCAAGCTACGGTCTTTGGGGGCATTACAAAGTGGTGACCTTTTTTATGCAGATCTTTAGGCCTGATAGATATATGGAGTGTGCTTCATGCTTCTAAAAAATACTTTATCCATTATGCTAGGGCATACCTCTCTCAATCAAGAATAGACTATATCTTAGTTTCATAGTCTTTATTTTTACAAATCGTAAAATCTACTATTGACACATTTATAATCTCTGATCACTGCCCTGTTCTTTGTACTTTTGCACACAAAAGGGGAAAATCTGCATTCAAGAGCCAGAAGATGCCAGTGTGGTTAACTGGTGATCCACACTTTAAAATGTTTTTAGTGTAGAAATGGCAACAATTTGCGCAGGCAAATGAATGACATTGAGGTGATCCAGTGGTGTACTGAGAAACTTCTAAGGTGGTCCTAGAGGAGAAATAATTAGGTTTGTAGTGGCTAAAAAGAAGCTGTTAAACCAGAATATATTATATCTGGAAAAACAACTAGATCAATATAAAATTCAAATAAATTTCATATGGAGGAATGACAAACTAAAAATTGGACACCTCAAAAATTATTAAACAATTTATTGCATCAAAGAGCAGTTGAATCGTTGTTTTTGTTTAAACATAAGCTTTTCCAGCATAGTAACAAATCTGTAGGGTTATTCATCAAAATGCATTATGGCATTATGCACGCAATAACACATTAATACATGCGATAATTGTACTATCACATGGCATGAATGCAAATTTTTTGATGGGGCAGGATTGAGCAGGATTAATGAAAATGAGGTGCAATATCACACCATACAAAGACATAGGGAACCCATACAAAGACATAGGGAACCCAGTCCAGCTATGTTTCATGACATAAACTTAACCTGTATCCCCATTTAAAAATATGTCAGGTGGAGTTGCTAGTGCCATAATTTTCCCAATCTATCTCGCTTTGTCCCAGACACCACAGCGAGAATCTTAATCATTAGTACTTTATACCTACAATATGGTACTTTCCTTGCAAACCACATGTTATAGAATATGCCACACTCAGAGCCCTTAACTCTTAACCTGACCCCCAAATATAATGCCCAACCATGCCTTCCCCTTTCCTCCCTCCCTCCTTCCCCATAAACCTCCCAAAATATGAAATGTTCTATGTAATGGCAGTGCCAAAAGTTCTGTATAATGACACTGTCAAAAAGTTTTAGTTATCTGTAAACCGATACGATGTGCAAACGGCTATCGGTATATAAAAACCTATAAATAAATAAATAAATAAATAACACATGCTATTGCATGGTATTAATGCCGGAAATAACTACACTTTCTTTCCTGGCATTAAGCCCGAAACAGCCATAATGCTCATTTGTATTAAAGATTGCAAATTGCATTTTGATCATTCCTGTGCTTGGGAGGAGAGAGAGAGAGAGAACACCTCTGGGGAGATCTTCACTGTACTGTATCGGCCTGTATAATAGTAGTAGTAACAAAGCCATGCAAAGATCCTGCACTGACTACCTCTTATAGACTGATTTCCTTGTTTAAATCTGAGGTTAAAATTTATGCTAAATTAATAGCAAATCAAAAGGTAAGAATCCTTATCACCGCCAGTATCGCACCCAATAGCACCACCTTTCACAGTGGTGCTATTGGGTACGAAAGCCAGCCCCCCTCCCCACTTTGCCCCCCTACCCCCCGTTACCACCGGATTTTCTAAGTTCTGCAAACGTAGAAAATCCAGGCTTAAGGGGGTTAAGATAGGTGATCAGAGTTTAAAAGCTATGTTGTTAGCAGACAAAATTATGATGGTGTTAACTCAGGCAAAGCAAACTCTGCCAGTTGCATTAGCCAATATTATAAAATATGGTAGTTTTTCCAGCTTGAAATTTAATTTTTGGTAAATCAGAGGCACTCGAAGTGGGGGGACAATTGAAAGGTCAGTGGGCAGATTTCCCATTACAATGGACAGAAGTGACTATTAAATATTTAGGAATTAAAAATCATAGGGGTAGATTTTCAGACGAGCGCGAATAGCCTACTTTTGTTTGCGCTCCAGGCGCAAACAAAAGTACGCTGGATTTTAGTAGATACGCGCGTAGTCGCGCGTATCGGCTAAAATCCTGGATCGGCGCACGCAAGGCTATCGATTTCGTATAGCCTGCGCATGCCGAGCCACGCAGCCTACCCCCGTTCCCTCCTAGGCCGCTCCGAAATCGGAGCGGCCTAGAAGGGAACTTTCCTTTGCCCTCCCCTCACCTTCCCCTCCCTTCCCCTACCTAACCCACCCGCCCGGCCCTGTCTAAACCCCCATCCTACCTTTGTCGGGGGATTTACGCCTCCCAGAGGGAGGCGTAAATCCCCGCGCGCCAGCGGGCCTCCTGCGCGCCGGGCCGCGACCTGGGGGCGGGTACGGAGGGCGCGGCCACGCCCCCGGGCCGTAGCCACGCCCCCGTACCCACCCCCAAAACGCTGCCGACACACCCCCGCAACGCCGCGCGCTCCGGCCACGCCCCCGACACGCCTCCCGACACGCCCACTCCGAAAACCCCGGGACTTACGCGAGTCCCGGGGTTCTGCGCGCACCGGTGAGCCTATGTAAAATAGGCTCACCGGCGCGCAGGGCCCTGCTCGCGTAAATCCGCCCGGTTTTGGGCGGATTTATGCGAGCAGGGCTCTGAAAATCCGCCCCATAGTGTCTCTCAGGAATGGTTCAGTCATAATATTGCCCCATTGACAGTGGAGTATAGGAAAAAGTTAAATAGCTGGATGCATTTTCCCTTATCTTTATAAGGATGAATAACACTTGTAAAATTGATGCTTATTCCACAACTCCTATATATTTTACAAATTGTACCACCAGTGTTATTAAGAGAAAATATGTTATAGTAATTAATAAACTGTGCTTCAATATTTTTTTGTGTTGGCACAAAGCTAGGTTTCCAATTTGTAGATTAATGCTCCCTAAATCAGAAAGGGGATTGGGCTTTTCTAATATCAGGATCTATATTGTTGCTTGTGTCATGGTAATTTTAAAGGATTAGCTATTAAGGGAGGAGAGAAGCCTAGTGGTTAGAGCAGTGGGCTACAAACCAGGAGACCTAGGGTTCAAGTCCCAGTCCCACTGTTACTCCTTGTGACCTTGGGCAAATCACTTTACCCTCCATTACCTCCAGTACAAAACTTAGATTGTAAGCCCTCTGGGGATAGAGAAATACCTATAGCACCTGAATATAAACTGATGTGATATCTCAGATCAAATGTCAGTATATAAAAATAATAAATATTAGGCAATGTAAAATCTTTTGCATATAAAGCTGAAGAGAATTTTGTAGTTCCTTTAAGTCTGCCCTATATTATACATTTAGGTTCAGATAACTCTCCAGTACATCTTTTTAAGTCTATGACTTAAGACAGTTAGGCATGGCTGGAGGTTTGTGAGAACTTTACTGAAACTTCCTGAAAATTCCTGAAACTTCCTGAAAATTCCCCATTAGTGGGGAATCCCAAATTTGAACCAGGATATATGTACGAAATCTTTCAAAATGTAAAGATCCATGGATTGGTAGTATTCAACCATTAAGAACATAAGAAATTGCCATGCTGGGTCAGACCAAGGGTCCATCAAGCCCAGCATCCTGTTTCCAACAGAGGCCAAACCAGGCCACAAGAACCTGGCAATTACCCAAACACTAAGAAGATCCCATGCTAGTGATGCAATTAATAGCAGTGGCTATTCCCTAAGTAAACTTGATTAATAGCCGTAAATGGACTTCTCCTCCAAGAACTTATCCAAACCTTTTTTGAACCCAGCTACACTAACTGCACTAACCACATCCTCTGGCAACAAATTCCAGAGCTTTATTGTGCGTTGAGTGAAATGAATTTTCTCCGATTAGTCTTAAATGTGCTACTTGCTAACTCCATGGAATGCCCCCTAGTCCTTCTATTATTTGAAAGTGTAAATAACCGATTCACATCTACTTGTTCAAGACCTCTCATGGTCTTAAAGACTATTTATTAATCAATGTGCAGGTTATATATATGCTTTCAAATATTGCATTGAAAAATCACATTTCACAACTAAAGATAGGTTTGCTTATTTGCAGTTGAAAAACTATATAGTGTCTGAATGTACTCCAAACAAGAGAGCTTATACTAATGGTCCATTTCAATGGTTCCTAGGATTAATAAAGAAGATTTGGACATCAATGTCAATAATGTATACATTTCTACATGATAGCTCCCAATATAATACCCTTCATACCTTAGCTACTATATGGTCAAATGATTTTGCATTGTGATTTGACGGATGACAATATTTGAGCCTGTACTATTTTCATATATATATTTCTTATGTAATATTAAGAGAAACTCATAAGATACTGAATAGAATAACTTTTTGGCCATCAAAGGCTTTTAGAGCTAAACTTACATCATCAGATGCAAATGTAAAATGTTCAGAGGATAGAACCTCCCTAATGCACTGTTTATGGGAATGTGGTGTTATTCAAGCGTTTTGGCTAAATATTTTATTATTTTTCACAAACATAATTTTGGATGTTTTTCCATGGTCAGCAGCCTTCTGTATCTTAGGACATGATGTGAATATGCACATAACTCATAAAGGTACAAAACTGTTGGTAATAAATGGTTGTTTGCAAGCACCTGGAAGGTGAGGTTGAAGATTCAAAGCCCAGAATTTACATGTTGGAAAACGATCATGTGGGACCTTTACCTGTTGGATCCATCATTTCAAATTCAAGCAAGGTGAGAACTGTGTTCCAAACTGTATGGAAGGACTTTTAGATTTCAATTCCAAAAGAGGTGAAACAGGACTCCTCATCAATATAGAAGGTCTTGTGAAAGTGTTACTGGATGTTGCTTCCTTATTTTTGTGATGTATGAGTCATATTAATCAAAGTCACTTGAGTCATAGTAGTCATTTTAGTATTTGGAAACAGGATATGACATGCCTTGAGGTCTAAGGCCTATGGGGGGCAGGGCTAAGGGAGAGGGGGGGGTAAGTTCATTATAATGCCACTCTAACTGCTGTTGATGTTGTTGTATGTTTTGGAAAAAGTTAATAAACATATTTTGAAAAAAAGATGGAAGGAAGGCCAAACTAATGCTGGCATGCTTAAAAGAGGCAATGAAAGAGGCTATTTTAGCTAAAAAAAACTTCTGCCAAAAAATGAAAAGTGTATCCAACTGAGGAAAATAGCGAAAAAGCACTGGCATGTTAGATACAAAACTTTGATAAGGCAGGCAAAAAGAAAATTTGAAAAAATGTTGGCCATAAATGCAAAATCTTAATATAAATGCTTTTTGAAATACATGCAAAGCAAGATGCCTGTGAGGGAATTGGAAGGACTGTTTGATGATTGAGGGGATAAAGATACTCTTAGGGAAAACAAGGCTATAGAATTAAAGGAGCTCTTTGAGAAGACAAGGCCATTACAGAAATATTAAATAAATTCTGTCTTTGTTGTTTATTGAGGTTGATTTTGGGGAGATACTGCTGGAAATGGTATATAATGGTTATGATGTAGAGGAAAGGAAGATGTAATAGGGCAAACTGACAAACTAAAGAGTAGCAAAACACCTGGACCAGATGGTAAGCACCCTGGAGTTCTGAAAAAACTCAAAAAATGAAATTGTAGCTCTATTACTAGTAATTTGTAACCTATTATTAAAATCATCTGTTGTACCTGAAGATTGGAGGATGGCCACTATAACACCGATCTTTAAAGAGGTTCCAGGGGTGATTGTGGAAATTATTGACAGACAGGTGATACTGACTTCAGTGCCGAGAAAGAAACAATTGTAAAGTAAACAAATCACAGAATATATAGAAAGATATGGTTTAATGGACACAGCCTTCATGGATTTATCCAAGGGAAGTCTTGCCCAAGCAATCGACTACATTTTTTGAAGAAGTTAATAAATGTGGATAATGGTGAGCCAGTAGATTTTCAGAAGCTGTTTGACAAAGTCTATCATGAAAGTCTTCTAAGAAAATGAAAAAGTCATGGTACAGGATGCAATGTTCTTTTATGGTTTGTGTACCAGTTAAAGGATAGGAAACAGAAAGTAAAAATTAATGGCAGTTCTCTCAGTGGAGGAAAGTAAATAATGATGGAGTGCCCCATGGATCTGTTCTGGGACCTGTGCCTTTTAATATAAATAATCTGGAAAAGGGAATGATGAATGAGGTGATCAGGTTTGCAGATGATACAAAATTATTCCAAGTTGCTGTTGTTAAATCACAAGTGGATTGTGAGAAATTACAGGAGGACCTTGCAAGCCTGGGAGACTTGGCATCTAAATGGCAGATTAATTTTAATATGAACAAGTGGAAAGTGAAGCATATAGGGAAAAGTAATTCAAGTTATACTTAGACAATATTGGATTTCATATTGAGGGTTACAACCAAGGAAAATGATCTAGGAATCATCATGTACAATATTTTGAAATTCTTGGCTCAGTGTGAAGTGGCACTCAAAATTGCAAATAGTGGGAGATCCAAGATGACAACTTAAAGGGAGAATGTGATGGGAGCTCTATGCTGTTACTTGCTGTATTTCTTCATTTAGTCACTTTTTGGAGCCATGGTAAAGAAAAAGGGAGCGTCCTGGTATTTTCTTCAGTCCACTCTGAGAAAGCAGACAATACCTGCTTCACTAGCCCAGGCAGGTTTTGGTATTCCCAGGAATATGTCATTCACTGATAGGGCTGGAGCCAATCCCAAGCCAGGACAGCAGCCATTAGGAAGCATGCGCCGGCAGCCAGCTGGCATGCAGAAGATACTTCTGTTCCCTAGGAGCAGTAAGTATTGAAACAAAACATTTGGGGTAGATAGCTAGGGGTTAGGGGTTGGGGTGGAGAGGGGAAAGGGGAAAGGGGAAAGGGGAGGAAGGTTAGGTAGAGGGGTAGGGAAGATCCCTCCCAGTCCGCTCCTGGGAGGGAACTGGGAAAAAGGCCAATCACATCGCCAGGTGTAATTTACAAAATCCCCCCTCCCCTGCTCGTGGAAGAGCCCACCTGCCAAACACATGCACGCGCGGATGTTAAAATCTGGTGCACAGATATCTTATTTTATAACATGAGTGCACTGACACACTCATGTTATAAAATAGCCACGTCCATGTGCGCACGCTGGCCTTAAATTCGACCCTATAGAGTACTGTGTATGATTCTGACTTCCACATCTCAAAAAAGATATAGCTGAACTGGAAACCCCCTATGAGGAAAGGCTGAAATGGCTAGGGCTGTTCAGCAGGGAGAAGAGATGGCTGTAATAGAAGTCTGTAAAATCATTAGTGGAGTAGAAAGGGTAAATGTGAATTAGTTATTTACTCTTTCAAGAAATACAAGGGCTCAGAAAAATTCCATGGAGAAAGTAATTAGCACATTTAGAACAAATCAGAGAATTATTTTTCTATAATGCACAATTAAGCTCTGGAATTCCTTGCCAGAGGATATAATAAAGGTATTTAGCATAGCTAGGTTTAAAAAAAGTTTGGACAAGTATTTAGAGGAAAATTTCATAAACCGTTATTAATTAGGTAGACATAGGTAAAGCCATTACTTATCCCTGAGTATTAGCACACAAGTACCTGGGATCCTGCCAGGTACTTGTGTGCTTTCTTAGCCACTCGGGAAAAGAATACTGGCTGGATGGGCCCTTGATGTTACCCAGTATTGCAATTGTTATGGGGTTGTTTTGTTTTTGGGGTCAAAATGCCCCAAAAGATACAGGGTGTGAGGGCCAGCATAGCATGCAAGAGTGGTACAAGAAAGCAGCAAGATTCTGAACCAGGAAAGAGACAGGGACAAAAGAATGAACAGAGCAGCAGATGCAGGCCGGAATGTTTTTCTTTTCTTTTTGATGATTTTTGGGAGTGCCAAAGAAAACAAAACAGCCAGACGCTGAATCAGGAGTCAGGTGGGGCAGAAGAAATGGGCTGGGTAGCAACAACAGAAATGGCAATGAGCATGGTGCTTAGGGCAAAAACTGATCAACTTTTCTACAAAATCTGGTGCCAGATGTGAATGATGTTGATTCACAATGCTCCCTACTGTTAAGATGTCCCCATTTAGTATCAAGCTGGCTGGTGGAAAGGAAAATAAATGTTGGGCCACTTTGGCCATATCTGCCAGAATATAACTGTGTATCTAATATGCCAACAGAATGAAATATTTGCTGGGTCTCCTGTTTGGGGGTAGGGGGTGGGGGATTATCTCCCCTACTGGCAACTACTATAGCTATAATTATGTGGTAGCCATGGGGGGCAGATAAAGGTAGGGGATACCTTCATAGTCTCTTCAACACTGCTCATGAACCTGAAACTGGTACTATATGCCAGCCCTGCCTGAAGACGGCTGCAAATTATGGAAGAAAAGAATGCAGGATTTACATGCATACAACAGTGAGAAATTGAGAATATTGGGTGGGGCAGATCCAAGATGGCCACATGAGAGGATACTGCATTCTGTGCTGTCTGAATTTTCTCAAATTTATCTAATTTTTCTTCTCCTCTTCCATGATATGCTTCATAAAAGGAAGGGTAAAGTATGGGTTTTTCCATCCGAGCCCCCTACCCCCTCAGATCAGTGAACCATCTACAGTACGCGGTCCCAACATCGGAACTGAGGGTGTCTACCCCCACTAGCGAGGCAGTGAGAGGAGCCCTGCTCTCACCTGGGAAAATCTCTTTGACCCCCTCCGGATCCATGTCTACCGCCATTGTCTTCTCCCCCCGACACCACCGGCATCGATGGAGCACCCTGTGATGAGGCAGTTCCAGTGCATCTGCCGGATGGAGACACCTATGCTTTACTTGAGTTTGTGCCAAGCTTGGGTGTCGTCCTGGCCCAGGAGACTCCTGGAAAGAGAGGAGCATCAGTCGAATTCTCTTCTCTTGTCTCATCACAGGGAATGCGGGCGTTTCTGGAGCTGCTTCCTCAATTTCATCGACGGTGAGTTTTTGTGCAGCTCGGCCCAATGTGGGATTAAAAAACCAGCACTTGTAACTCTGGAGTCCCTTTGGGACTTGATTGCAGGAATGTCCTCTATTTTCAATGATTATTCTCAGTGTTTGGATTCAGTTTCGAGAAACTTGATTCGGTAGCGCAAGATCATCAGCGAATCCTCCAAGAACATGCTTCATCTATTCAAGTCTTTAGAGATGATATTAAAACCTTACAATCTTCCAAAATGACAGTTCTTCGTGATTGTATACCTACTTCAAGAAGATTGGAATCATTAGAAAATTCTTTAAAACATCTGAATTTAAGGCTTCTTAACTTTCCTAAGGTTCTTGGTGAACTTCCCTTGATTACCCTTGAAAAATACATGTCTGATGTGTTAAACGTTCCTTCAGAGTTAGTTCCTACTGTTAGGAAGATTGTTTTTAATCTCTCAAAGGCAAAGACTACCCCAGTCTGAATTGCCTTTAGATAGGGGAAATATCTCCATTTTATCTGAATATTTGGAAAGCTCTGATGTTGAATTGACTGACAGATGTTTTACTAGTCTCCTTTTTTTCTGAACAAGATATAAGTTTGGTAATGAGATATTATTTCAAGAATTTAGAAGTTGCCTTTTGGGGGGGACAGGGTTCATATTTATCCTGACCTAGCTAGACCTACTCAATTGTGAAAAAAAGCTTTTCTGAATATGCGCTAAGAAGTTTATAACTTAGGAGCTAGTTTCATGTTACATTATCCATGCAAATATATAATTAAACTGTGAGATAATACTTATATATTTTTTGTTCCTGAACAATTACAAGATTTTTTTAATGCTAGAGTGTTAGTGCCTGCTAATAATGAGGTTGGATCATAATAAGTGTACCAGGATATCTCATGTGCAATTAATAGATATAAATGTTTTTCTTACTCACATAACTCCTCTTTTTTTTTTTTTTCCCATCTGTCCCTCCACTTTATTATGTTTCTTTATGATGGATGAGAGATCGTTTCTGGATAATTATGTGAATAATTTCTGATTATTCAATTTTCTTTTATGTTTTCTCGATTACCATTATAAAGTCTTGCTTTGTTATATTTTGTTAAATTTCAATAAAGAAAAAAAAGAAAAAGAAATTGAGAATATTGATGAAGCAGGAGTTATAGGTGTGTTAACATGAGGCTGTGTACTTCTTTCATGTTGAAAGATAGCATCAGTAGTGTTGCGCGTCCCGGCCATGGCCACTCCACGGCTGGCCCTGCTCACCTCGCTCTCCCATCTACAAGCTCTGGGTGCTCCTCTTCCGCAGCTACAGCCAGTTCGCTGCATCCCCGGCTCCCCCACTCATAGTCTCCCATCCAGGCCTCATGGCGGGGCTCGGCGTCCTCCATGGCGTCGGCCCCGCCCCTAGGCGCGTGTGCGTGGACCACCCAGCCTCTTAAAGGGCCAAGGGTGGCTCCCAGCTCCGCGGCACACCCTGATTGAAGACAGGAAATAAGGAAGTGGTCAGATACCACTTCCTTGCCTTGGCAATCAGGTCGTACACTCCGGTGTTCTCTAGTTTGCCTGTTCCAGTGACTCTAGTTCTCTAGTTTGCCTGTTCCAGTCCTCTGTTCCAGCATCTCCTGTTCCTTCGTCTCCTGTTTCTTTGTCTCTCCATTCCTGATAGTACCCTTCGGACTGATCTCACAGTTCTGACCGTTGCTTGTTCTTGACCTTGTCTGCTTGCTGCCTGGATCTGACCTCTGCCTGTTCACGGACTACTCCTGATTGCTGCCTGAACCTGACCTCTGCCTGTTCACTGACTATTCCTGATCGCTGCCTGGAACCAACCTCTGCCTGTCCACTGACTACTCCTGATCGCTGCCTGGAACTTGACCTCTGCCTGACCTGACTACTCCCAGATTGACTACAGGTACTGACCCCTGCTTCGACTGACCATTCTGGACTGTTACTCTGGCCTTGATCCCCGCTATCCACTCGGACTCTCTGTTCTGGCCTCCTGTGACCTCTGGACACTCTTGCTTGGACATTGACCATGCACCCTTGTTTGTGGTGGGTACTCCCCTGCACTTCCTCCCTAGGAGACCCAGTGAGGCCCACCTAAGACCAGGCGGCCCGGGTAACCAAGGGCTCAACCTGCTATTGGCGAAGCTCCAGCTAGCCTCTGTCTCCTCCTGTGCTCTGCCTCCTGATGACAGGCACTCTCTGGGTCCGACCATAGGGCCATACAAATCCTGCACCAGGCCAAGGGTCCACCTTCAGTGCAACAAGTAAGACAAGAGGGAACTGATGGGTTCAGGGTAAGGTGATGGAGAATCTAGTGTTGAAGATCTCAGTGAATTGGTAGAAGTATCATCAAGCTGGTGATGCCAAGTAATGCACCAGTATTTTCAGAAGCATATTTTAATATGTTTTATTGTTATGTATTCCTATGGTAAGTTTATGAGTTTTAATATTTTAGCTCCAGTAATGTGTTTTATATTATGCACATTGTCATGTATTTCGCCTTTTAGGACTATTACTCTTATTTAAATTTATTTATTGTCTTACACCTAAAAAGTAATTTTATGTTTTTCTCTTTTTAACATATTTCAGATGCTACTATACTTGATAAATGTTTTGTATTACTTTTATGTTATTGGATTGTGAACCGTTGTGAAGGCCTTGCCGATGTGATGATATATAAAAATAATAAACCATAAACCATAACCATAAACCATAGAAAATATCTGCCTCTGCATTTAATTCTGGATTATTATGCATGAATTCATATATTTATTTATTTTATTTATTTATTAACTTTTATTTACCGACATTCGTGCAGCACATCATGCCGGTTTACAAAAAACTCAGGTGGGTGATACAATAAAACAATAAAAACAATATACTGATTACATGAATAAAATAAATGTGCACAATTATATAAATAGATAGAGAATCTATTATATAAATAGATAGAGAACGCACAGTTCTGCAAGCTATGATCCTGTCCAAACTTGATTATTGCAACGCTATCCTCCTTGGCTTACCAAAAAGTACCCTACAACCTCTACAGTTATTACAAAATGCTGCGGCACGCATCCTTACCAACACTCACCGTCATGACCACATTACACCAGTCCTTCAATCATTACATTGGCTCCCTGTAACCTCCAGGATAATATATAAAGTACTCACGCTAATACACAAAGCCATTCATAACCAGGACATGCAATGGTTCCCAGAACATCTCCTACTTCACACTCCGACAAGACCCACAAGAACACATCATCTAGCCAAACTCCAAATACCCTCTCCTAAGTGCATGAAGCATACCACCTTTAGAGAGCGATCTTTCATCATTTCAGGTACCTCCCACTGGAATAAAATGCCTTCCCAACTACGCCAGGAACCTTGCCACAAAAAATTCAAGCACAATCTTAAAACATGGCTGTTCAAACTAGCGTATCCTGACTAACGAACTGACTCCCCCCATAGATTAGACATGACCGCCCATCTGACCACCAACCGACCGCCCACCTGACCCTCGCACCGTCTATTTTCTCTCCCTACCCCATCTGACCCTCGCCCATTCCTTACCCCCCACCCACCCTAGGTTTCCTCCTTTTCTTCCCCCTCCATCTATTACTTAACCCTGCTAATTATCCTTATTGCTTTATTTAACCTACTTGTTAAAATCAACTTGTACATTTGTATATATTTCTCGTATTATCATCTCATGCCCTTGTTAACCCCTACCTGTTAATGTTATTATTGTAAAGCCTGTTGCTAAGTTATGTTACATTGTGAACCGAGGTGATGTTTTGCAAACGTGCCTCGGTATATAAGAAACTCCTAAATAAAATAAATAAATAAATGTGTGTTCCTGTATTACAGATATACATGTGTATTGTATCAGGCATGCATACTTTCAGGGCAGAAATATGCAGCATTTTATAAATTGTGCAACTCTTGCCAAACAGTTTATAAAAAAAATAGAATAAATCTCTGTAGGCCCACTTATGTGTTCAAATGGTTTACCATAGAGAGTTTTGAACATTGGGCTAAAAATTATACACGTTTTAAAAGTGAAATTATGTATGAATGTTCAATTTGAAAATTATCTCACCAAAACTACTTCTTTAAATTTACACCTACTAATCTGTGCAAAGACAAAAATTGAGGAAATTCCTCATCTTTCTTCCCTACCTGTGGTTACTTATGGGATTTCCCTCTTCCTCACAACTGATAGGGACAGAGGATATAGCTCTTTTATGATATCACTTCTGGGTTCAGAAGGAGGTATGGTAATGGTTCCACCCCTGAAGTCTCTGTCTCCAGAAGTTGCAATGGATAGACAGGATTAAGCTCCCAGAGGCATGGTTAGTCCTTGGCATGGTTGAGCACTTAGAGTCCCGGGCTACCAGTCCTTGGGGGCTGCTCTTCAGTCTGTTGCTGAGTTTAAAAAAACAAACAAACACAGAAGCTAGGAGGAGCTTCTCCTAGCTTCAGTTGAGCTCCCTCAGGATCACTCACAATTCCCTTTGGGGTCTGCAGGGGAGTTCCTTTTCCTCCACACCAGGGGATTGAGAACCTGAAGAGTGTAGAAAGGTTGCGGAATACACCCTTCTTCTCTCCTCTCTCCTCTTCCTTCCTGTTGCCTACATGCCTCTTTCCCTTGTCTGAGGAGCACAGCCACTATAATGGGTGGAGTGTCTGGATGTAATGAGCAGGTCGCTGGTAGTAAGTCATGTGGGGAAACAAACAAGGCACAGGAGATCAATAGAAAAGTTTGCTTCATAAAACAGTAGCGTAATACAAAATGGTCCTGGTAAAAATATAATTAAGAAAACAACCCAATTGCTAGCAACACGCTTATGAACAGAACAGCAGAGAGAGAAAGAGATACGATCAGATAAAAGGAGATAAAGAACTAGTATTTGCCATTTAATTCCACATCTGCACACATTCCTGAATATGCCCCATGGGTATTCAGCAGTGGCAGTTCAGTTATGCCTCTTGGGAGCTTGACATCGTGGTCAGATAAATATTTGCTTCCCTTCTTACCAAAGAACTTTTAAAAAAGGTTTGGATAAGTTGCTAGAGCAGAAGTCCATAAACTGCTATTAATTAATAAGGATTAGTAGCTTGGGATCTATTCATTTAGGGGCAGATTTTACAATCTATGCGCGGGTATAGATTTGTTCACGCAACCCAGCGTGAACAAATCTACGCCCGATTTTATAACATGTGCGTGCAGCCGCGAGCATGTTCTAAAATCCAGGGTCGGTGCACACAAGGGGGTGCACAATTGTGCAACTTGCGTGCGCCGAGCCGCACAGCCTGCCTCCGTTCCCTCCGAGGCCCCTCCAAAATCAGAGCAGCCTCAGAGGGGACTTTCCTACCGCCTCCCCCCACCTTCCCCTCCCTTCCCCTATCTAACTGATCCTCCCAGCCTTACCTAAATCCCCCCCCATCTTTATTTGAGAATTTACGCCTGCCGGCTGCCAACACACAGTCCCTCGGCAGAGCAGATGTTCCGGAGGCCTCAGCCCCACCCCTGGAATGCCCCCAAGCCAGCGCCCCACCCCTTGCCCCGCACCCAGCCCCTTTTTTGAAGCCCGGGACATAAGCGCATCCCAGGGCTTGCGCTCGCCGCCGAGTCTAAGCAAGATAGGCTCGGCGCATGCAGGGGCAGGTTGGGGCAGCTTTTCGGGGGTTACGCGCATAACCCTTTGAAAATCTGCCCCTTAATGTTTGGATACTTGCCAGGTACTTATGACTTGGTTGGCCACATTTGGACACAGGATACTGGGCTTGATGGAGCCTTGGTCTGACCCACTATGGCATATCTTATGTTCTTAGGCAACTTAAAGCAGGGATGCAATAGATAGTGTGCAGAACACAGGCATGTGTATTATTTCTTTGTTCAAGCAGTCCTAAATTACAGATATGTATAGCTCATATTTCTTCACACCAAGCAAGTGTTAGGCCATCAAGCAGTCAGTGTTTCACTGTCCCATGGGACTATTCCTAAGTGTTCATCTAGATATCTTCTGACCCACTGTCCCTAATGACAATACTGCTCCATAAAGTTTAAAACAAAAAGGGAACAAGAAATAACCCTGAGGTATAGAGGACCATGGAGATCAACATCAGAAGAGCTACAAAGCTGTCATTTTTTGTCCATTGTTCCCTAGGCTTGAGGGGGGGATAAACACTGTGAGTCTGAATACCAAAGCTGTTGTAGCAGCCATGGCAGTACTGAGCATTCACAGCAGAAGGTGGTGATGCAGCTTAGCCCTGGTGGGGCCGTGCTGGGCTGTGGGTCTCCAAGCATTCAGCAGCATGTCAGCAGAGGACCAATAGGGGTCTTTCTGCTCCCTTTCTCCACTTTCCTTGTTTTGCTTGGAAAAAAGTAAAAAGAGGAGCAACTGCAAGGCAACTCCCTCACCCTTACCTCTCACAAAATAATAATAAAAATATGAATATATAAAAAAGTGAAAGAAAAAAGGTTTAAGAAAATGCTATGATGAACAACTGGATATATGTGGCCTGCAACACAATAAAGGTGCCCATGGTAGATGACTTCTTATGCCCCGTGTGTGATAGTGGGAAGGTGCAGCTTCCAGAGGGGGCACTGGCTTGTCCCACCCAGGGAACCCATCAAGGGTTACAGATAACACAGGAGATATCTTGATCCAGGGGGCCTTCAGACCCTGCAGGTTATAACCTTAGGAGGTTTTCAACAGGAGGCCTCCCAGAAAGGAAACAGGAAGAGAATGCACAGTTGCAGTTAGGAGTCCCATAGCATCCAAAGGAGATGCCTGCTGAAGGGCCAGTAAGTGGTGTTTGACCAGAATTTATAAGTCTTATGTGTCAGGCCTTCTTGGCAATTCAGAGACCAGGCTGGGGTCTCCTGCTCCTATAGACTGGTCCTTCAGGAGTCACTGAAAAAAGAGTTCCTCCCCTTAAAAGGCAATGCCCCCTGAGTGGATAGTCCCAAGCATTTTTGGGATGTACCCCTATATGTCTCCATTCAAAAGAGAAGCCTAAGAAGGAACACTATGCAGGTTGCAGTTCCTTCAGGCCTTAGTGCCAGTGCCCCCATAAGAAAGGGAGCAAGGCACACGTTCCATATATTTCATGGTACCAGTAAAGAATGGTTCCTTTCACCCAGTGCTAGACCTAAAACAGGTCAACAGGTGTCTATACATGCTCCACTTTTAGATGGAGACATTAAAGTCAGTAATGGCCTGAGTCAGATAAAGGAAGTACTTAGCCTTGCTAGACATTACAGAAGCATACTTTCACATCCTCATTCAAATGTCTCACCAGAGCCTGCTAAGGTTCTGTGTCTGGAAGAAGCACTTTCAGCTTCAGGCACTGTCCTTTGGCTTAGCCATAATGCGGCAGCCCTGTGAAATCAGGGAATTATGGTATATCCATATTTAAATGATTAGCTAATGAAGGCCAAGTCAGTTCAGGAGAGTTGCAGGTTTTGCAACAGGTGGTCTAGCTCTTATTTCAGCTAGGATGGGTAATAAACCTTGCAAAGAGCAATCTGGAATCAGGCCCTGTCATTTTTGGGGGCATGACTTCATCCCCAAATAGGCTGATCAAACTAGACCAAGAGGTGCAGACCGTTCACAGGCAAAACATACCCATGGCATAGTACTATCTCCAGTTACTCAACCTCTTTGCAGCAGTGCTTGATATAGTTCCATGGGCCATGGCTCATTTGTGACCACTTCAGCAATCTCTTCTGTCACTCTGGTCTGCTTCTGAATGTCTCCAAAGGTAAACAGAAGTCTAGACTGGTGCACACAAAGGATAATGAGGCAGCCTTCTAATTGGATCATAGTCACAATGGTGCCATCTTTGGTCCTCTGCCAAGGCCATATGGCACAAGGCCAGTGGTTGTGAGTAGAATCATAGTGGTCAATAAATAGGCTGGAAACAAGGGTTATCCACTTAGTATTCCTGTGCTTTCTCCCCTTTTTGAAAGGGAGAGCTGTCAGGGTAAGTTGGATGACGCTACATTGGTGGCTTATGTAAACAAGGCAAGGGGGAACATATAGTTAGGCATTAGCACAAGAGGCAGCCAAGCTATTAACTTGATAGAAGAAAATCTACTCCTTCTCTCCGTAGCACATATTAGCAAGGAAAAACAATCGTCAGACTAACTTCCTCAGCAGGAAGATGCTGGACCTGGGAGAGTGGAAGCTGAGCCCAGAGGCCATTCAGTTGATAGTAGATCACTGAGGGCTCCCAGTGGTCATCCTAAGGATGAAAAAGGTGAATCCAAGATTGAGATATTCTTCAGTTGAAGGGCAGACTAAGGATCCTGTGGCATATATGCCCTCTTATGTCTATGGTCTCAGGGTAGTCCACTATATCTCTTCCCACCATGGCATTTGTTTGGCATTGCCATAAAGAGAATATAGGGCCATTCATCCCTCTACTAGTAGCCCCGGACTGACCAAGGAGGTCTTGTATGCATATCTAGTCAAACTACTGATAGGACCTCTGCTACTCCAGCTTAAGAGCAGGGTCTTCTACAGCAAGGTCCAGTCCTAATGTAGAGTTCATAATCTTTCTTACTTAAGGCCTGGCTCTTGAAAGGGCATACTTGCATAGCAACAGCTACTTCCTGGCTGTTGGGTTTGTGGCATAGTGTGGACTCTTAGTCGCTGTGGTGATGACTCCTCCCACGGGGAGGGGCCCCATGGGAAACCACAGCTATAGGCTAGACTCAGAGAGCAGACACTGGAGATGGAATGCTTTATTGTACTGCTGTAGATAGATGGTATTAATGCAGGAAGCAATGGCACTGAAGGCCAGCAAAGTGCCAATACGTTCAACAGTCTCAGAAGTAGAGTCTCACCCAGATGTTCAAGGTTGGTAGTGTTCCGCAGAGCAGGATAAACCGAACCTGGTGGGTGGAAATGGAGAACTGGATCATAGAGGTACTCACTGAAGAGTAGTGCAGGAATCCTCCTGGTAGATGATGAAGGTGGGACCAGAGGTCCGTGGTGCAGGATACACTGAACTGGTAGGCCCTCAAGGAGCGAGTACCTGGAAGCACAGGAACTCCTGAAATGAAAAGAGAGACCCCCGAGGAGCGGTTGTTTAAGTTAGTAGAAGAACCCTGGTCAGTGAAAGCGAGAGGCCCCCAAGGAGCGGGTGCCCAAAGATTCTACTGGAGCGAGATACCCCGGAGGGTAGCGAGGAGTCTAAGCATGCAGCTTAGAAGCGGTCAGAGTAGCTAAACCTCGGGGGTGGGGGGACATCCCCGAGGTTCCCGCCATGACATCTAGATAAGCGTAGGCAGCGGGCGCGCGCACACCCTAGGAGGCCACGGGAAGGAGCATGGCAGACGGGGACGCCCATGCTGAGTTGGAGACGCGAGGGTTTCGGCACTCGGCACAAGAGGCAGCCATCTTATCCATGGAGGAGGAGAAAGGCAAAAAAGAGGTGAGGCAGAGCAGTCACAGCCATCTGCAACTGACGGTTGCAACAGTACCCCCTTCAAAGGGCCCCCTCCAGGTCCTCTTCCTGGTGGTCTAGGTTTCCGTGGGTGTGCAAGATGGAATTGACGTACCATGTCCTTATCTATGATTTTGGCCAGAGGCTCCCCATGTTTTCTTCTGGGCCATAGCCTTCCCAGGAGATGAGTTACTCCCATGTCTTGCCTCTCTTACGGACATCCAGGATGTCATCCACGGCATATTCGATATCATCCTCGGTGTCCAGATTAGTAGGTTCTGGGGTATTTTTGAGAGCTTCAAAGGTTTTAACAGAGAGACATGGAAGGCATTGTTTATCTTCATTGATGGAGGTAGTTTCAAACTGTACGTCAGATTTCCAAAATTCCGAAGGATAGCAAAGGGTCCAGTATAGCGAGGTGCAAAACTTGCTGAAGGTAGTTTAAGATGGAGAAACTTGGTACTCAGCCAGACTTTGTCCCCAGGCTGAAACTGTGGTGCCTCTCGATAGTGAGCATCATAGATCTTTTTTGCTTTCTGTCCTGCTTTGAGGAGTAGTTCCTTTGTTTGCTTCCAAAGTTGAGATAACTCTGCTGCAGTAGCCTGTGTGGCAGGAGAAGCCACCGATAATGGAATTGGCAGAGGAGGAAGCGGTTGTCGTCCATAGACAAGTTGAAAGGGAGAAGTCCCCGTAGAGGTAGCAGGATGTGAGTTGATAGCAAATTCTGCCCAAGGCAGTAGTTCAGCCCATTCGTTCTGCCTTGAATTGACATAGGATCGCAGAAACTGTTTCAGCATTCTGTTCATTTTTTCAGTCTGTCCATTAGACTGAGGGTGGTAAGCAGAGGTTAAGTCCAAGGTGATGTAAAATTTTTGACATAAAGCTCTCTAAAATTTAGCAGTGAATTGTACTCCTCTGTTGCATAGAATATGCTTAGGCATCCCATGAAGGCAGAAGATGTGCTTAATAAAGAGTTTCGCTAACACCACAGCAGAGGCTAATCCTGGTAATGCTACAAAATGTGCCATTTTGGAGAAGCGGTCAACTGTGACCCAAATGGTGTTGTTTCCATTGGATGGTGGCAAGTCTACCACAAAATCGGATGCTATATGTGTCCAGGATTCATCCGGCGCTGGTAGAGGTTGTAGAAAACCCCAAGGACGTCCAGCTGGTGGCTTTTGCTTGGCGAAAACAGCATATGAACCCACCCAAGCTTGTACGTCTTTTTTCATGGTTGGCCACCAATAGTACCACTGTAACATTGCCAAAGTACGACTCTGTCCTGGATGGCCGGCCAGATGGGAATCATGTGCCCACTTCAATAGCTTCCTTTGATTTCTGGCCACAACTGTCTTCCCTGCGGATACCATGTGAGTGGCTGCAAGAACCACTCTCCCAGGTTCAATGATATGATGAGGTTCATCTGGCACATCCTGAGGGGAGAAGGATCGTGACAAGGCATCAGCCCGAGTGTTCTTCTCTCCCAGATGATACTTCAGAAGGAAGTCAAATCTGTTAAAGAACAGAAACCATCTTGCTTGATGGTTATTGAATCGTTGAGCATGTCTGAGGTTCTCCAAATTCTTGTGATCGGTGTGCACTACTTTTTGATGTTGTGCGCCTTCCAGCCAAGGATGCCACTCCTCAAAGTCCAGCTTGATTGTGAGTAACTCTTTGTCTCCGATTCCATAATTTCTTTCGGCAGGCGAGAACCGCCTTGAGAAGAAGGAGCAAGGATGGAGCACATTAGATTTGCTATACTGGCTTAAAATTGCTCCCACGCCAATTTCTGATGTGTCGACCTCGACAATGAATGGGCGATGTGGGTCAGGGTGATGGAGGCACGGCTTCTTTTGAAAAGCCTCTTTGAGCATCAGAAAGGCTGATATGGCTTCTGGAGACCAGTTGGTGGAATTGGCTCCCTTTCTGGTCATAGAAGTTAGAGGGACTGTCAATGATGAGTCATTTTTGATAAAGGAACTATAGTAATTGGTGAAGCCCAAGAAGTGGCACAGTGCTTTCAGGCCTGTAGGTTGGGGCCAATCCCAGATACTTTCTAATTCCTTAGGGTCCATCTGAAACCCGTTCTTAGAAACAATGTAACCCAGGAAGGGTACAGACTCCTTATGGAATTCGCATTTTTCAAGCTTTGCGTATAGGTGGTACTCATGCAGGCGATTTAAAACTTTCTTGACGTCATCTTGATGAGTTTGAAGATCTTGAGAAAAGATCAATATATCATCGAGATATATTACTATGCATTGATATAGTAGATCCCGTAAAATGTCGTTCATCATATTTTGAAAGACTGCAGGTGCGTTACTCAAACCGAAGGGCATGACGAGATATTTGAAGTGTCCGTCGCGGGTGTTAAAAGTCTTCCATTCGTCTCCTTTGCGGATACACACCAAATTGTAAGCTCCTTTAAGGTCCAGTTTGGAGTATATCTTGGCTCCTTGGAGCCTGTCAAACAGTTCAGAAATTAAGGGCAGGGGATACCTGTCCTTGATGGTAATCTCATTCAGACCCCTGTAGTCGATGCAGGGGTGTAAGGTGCCATCTTTCTTCCCTACAAAAAAGAAGCCTGCACCAGCAGGAGATTTGGAAGGTCTGATGAATCCATTTTGAAGGTTCTTTTGTATGTAGGCAGACATGGCCTTAGTCTCAGCTACAGAAAGAGGGTAAACTCTTCCTTTGGGAGGTTCCGAGTTGGGTTTCAGATTTATAGCGCAGTCAAAAACTCTGTGCGGTGGAAGTATATCTGCTGCTTGTTTCGAGAAAACATCCTGGAAAGAGGCGTATTGCACAGGGAAGTCAGGTAGCAATGGTGTAGTGGGCATGCAAATAAACGGTGAAACTTCCACGAGGCACCGACCATGACAGTCAGGTCCCCACCCGGACAATTCCAACATGGCCCAATTAAATTGTGGCATATGATCTTGTAGCCAAGGCAGTCCAAGTACCACCGAGGGCATGGCTTTTTACAATATTTATTTATTTATTTAACTTATGAGAAATGAGATGGATTCAGAGTGTAGAGCTCTGGTATGCAGGTCCACAGGCTGGGTACTCAATGAAACTTATCCAGGAAGTGGTTCTCCATGGACAGAAGACAATAGCAATGGCTCAGCTATTGGTGTGGTAGGAATCTGTAAATATTCTACAAGGCATTTCAAAATAAAAATACCTCCAGCTCCGGAGTCAATGAGAGCGAGAGTCTGAAATTTGAGACCTTTTAGGGGCAAGGAAAGATAAAGTTCTTCATCGCTTAGATGTATGCTGAGTTTTGTTCTTTAGAAGAACGGACAAGATGTTTGTGTTGCTCGGAGGTCCTTGAAAAGGAGAAGCAGAATCCAAGACCACTTTAGTCACATGGATCATGGGCAAACTAGCCATGGAAGGTCTGAGAGATCACTCAATGATGGCACAAGCAGAACTTTGGTGGACACATCTTCAATCTCCCCAAAGGAAATTTGTAAGGAACCATATGGTCTTCGCTATGCACTTACCAAGATATTACAGTCTGGAAGTGCAGGCAAGGTCAGACTCATCCTTTAGAGCAGAACTGTAGAGGACAGCTCAGTTTTTCTCCTGCCCCAGTCAAAGGAAGCTTTTGTAATTCTTATATATAACGTTTGGTCCAGCAGTAAGGTAAGGACCGTTAAATTATGCATACATGATCATTTTCTTTTTTTGAATTTTGCTAGACCAGTCCAATTCCTGCCCAGGTACAATGAGGTTACTGGGCCTTAGCTCATTATGGGGTCAGTCTGGGGGAGGAGGACACTCTCCATTTGTCTTTCTATCTCCCTCTTGGCCTTCCTATGCCATACCTCTGGATGCACTCAGAGCCCTCTGCAGTACTTGGTGGTAGAGGTTCCAAATTGGGCAATGGTGGATTTCCTATTGCCACTATGCTTTGGCAGTGGGCTACTAGGATTGGACCATAACCACACCTCCCATATATAAGCCTAGAAGTGTCATCATAAACGAGGTGTATCCTCACACTTTTGTCAGCTGTGAGGAGGAGGGAAATCCCATACATAACAAGTGGTCTAGCAGGACTCAAGGAAAGAAAATTATGAAATTAACATAATTTAACATTTACATGCATACTTTTGAAAACCCAAAAGTATGTGTGCAATCCAGACCCAGCTCTGCCTCCAGGAATGCCTCTGCTCAGTCAGGGTAAACTTATATGCATACACTTGTAAGTTTACCAACATATAAAGTAGGTAACTTTATAACAACCCATTTCCATAGGCAAGTACTGTTTTAATTTCAGAGATGCATTTGAAAATTATTTTCATTGACTCTTTATAAAACATTGCTGGCAGTGCTAGAAAAAACTAAATAAACATATTTGTTTCCAAAATACATACTCCTGATAAGTGTATTTCAAACATTTTACAAAAGAATAAACAGGAAAAAAAATTCCCTTCTACCAATAAACCATAAAACATAAATACAATTAGCTTTCCTGGTAATAATATATCTACAATATCTTCCAGTAATTTCTCCAAAGATTGTATGCTAACCAGCCCAAAACAGACTAAAATAAATAAGTTCACCCTTACATCAGTAAAAGAGTTAAGTTCCATTAAATCAGCATTTCTAGCAAAGGCATTTAAGATATTTCATTCTTAATGGAGGAATTTTCAGATCTAATCATCCTGATTTCAATGACTTCTTTATCAAGTAGCTTTATTAGTATCATCAAACATTGTAAACATACCTTTTTTCCCTCCATAAAAACTCTAAACTTTGCCAGGTATAAAATTGCTTTTTCTGCCCTTACTAAGAGAAAATCATTCCTCCTTTATTACTGAGGCTTCATTTGGCCTTTATAGATATACATTATCTCTAATCAAACTTGATATAGAAGCATTATTAGAGTCAGACTATATCGAATGCTGAAAAGTCATTCCTTAAACTTTTAAAATTGGCATCTAGTTATGAACTGTTTCTGAAACTTTCTTCAATTTTGAGTCAGTCAAATCCATTCTCATATCTAACATTCTTATAAAACTGTAAATTTTAGGGGACATTCATACTGTATATAAACGAAATGCATGAATCAATTTTGCATATTCACAGTATGCCAGATTTAGCTACAACTGTTTGTTATTCAGTATTGGTGGAGTTGTATTTTAAAGTCTATGCTCATGTTTGATTTTTTTTTCTTAATTGATTATCATTCCTTTTGACATTATTTAATCTATTAGAAATTATTTTATTTCTTTACTCCTTCATATCAATGTTGAAGCCCTTTGTGTACCTATTCTGAAAATTGCTTTAAATTATTTCAGTTGAACACAAACGTTTGTAAAAATAAATAAAAGTAATAAAAGTAATAGTTCATACAACCTTAAAAAGTGTGCAGTTGGGAAATTAAATCCAGCTGAAACAGACACAGTGAAATAATAGACAGTTCATAGTATCTCCTTGTATAATCTTCTGAGGAGGGCAGATGGGTTTGGGTACTTGGCTGCCCAAGATAATGTGGGAGCTGGGTTTGGCCTCAATGTGCACCCACTGGGTGGGACCTGAGGAGGTTGTTTATGTAATGAGAAGGGATGCTCCATGGGGACAGACAAGCAGTTTAAGATCTCTTGTGGGATCGCTGATTGGATGGGCCACAAGGGAGCAAGGGAGAGTGGGTGGTGTTCTAGGAGGAAAAAGTGTGGGAAAGAGGGTTGCTTCTTTGTCATTCTCTTCCTTGCTGGTCTCATCCATGCTCAGTCCCATCTGGCTGGCCTCATTCTGTCTAAAATAAATAAATAATGGGATTTATGTTATTTATTTATAATTTTTTATATGCCGACATTCAGTCTGAGATATCACATCGGTTTACACTCAGGTACTGTAAATGTTTCCCTATCCCCAGAGGGCTTACGATCTAAGTTTTGTACCTGAGGCAATGGAAGGTAAAGTGACTTGCCCAACGTCGCTAAGGGCCATATTTAGTTGGTTACTTAGAGGGAGAAAGAGGTTAGTTCTAGTGTTGGATTCAGTATACATTGGATTTTTTAGACAGTAATTATATAACAGAGGGAATATATACACAGGTTTATCCACCAGGCTTGTCAGTCGAGGACTATATACAAGGTCTCTATATATATACACCAGGGTTGTATGCCGAGGATAATATACAAGGGTTATATATATATACATGCCGAGGATTATACAAGAGTTATCCATATAAATGCCGTGGTTGTGTAACGGAGGGTGAAAGAACAGCATCAGTTGCATTTCTGAGGGAAGGAGTATAACGACGGCGAGCGAGAGGGAAATTATATGCATGAAGGGGGGGGATTGGGGAGGGGGGAGGGGAGAGCTGAGGGGAGAGGAGGATGAGGCTTCGTCCTGAGGGGTGTGGCTAAGGAAGGCTAAGAGAAAGCTTGTTTAAACAGCCAGATTTTTAGGGTTTTTTTTTAAGGTTTGAGCACAATGTTCCTGGTGTAGATCTGGATGCAGAAAAGGCCGATTAGGGGAGAGGTGGAGGAGACAGAATTGGGCAAATGAGGCAGGTCACATGTTAGCTTTACCTCAGCATTGTGTGGCTCCTCGTGCTAGCAGTGGCAATAAAGGGATTTATGGTGGCCGTGGCATGGTTTCCAGACATGGGCATGTGGGTGTGCCATCCCACAGTGGTTCAATGGGGGCAGGCCACAGTGATCCAGCTAGTGCAGGAGGCCATGGAGAGGTGGCTTGGAGCAAGGGTGAGCTGCAAGTGAGGAACATAGTCATTTTGGGAGACAGAGTGTGAGGCCATTGCCGGGGGTGAGGTGCTGAGGATGGGTATGGCAGTGGTGTGGTTCTCATCCCTTGGGGTAAAGCGGTGATGAGGAGACTGGTGAGCACTTTCATGCTGCAATGGGAGTGGGAGGTCTTGCTGAGGGGGCTGGTGGTGCACGAAGCACAGCAATGAGCCATGAATCCTTGGACCCTGCTGCTAGTGATGGCTCTGCCGGGCGTCCAAGAAGTGTAGCAGCAGATCCTGCAGCCGGGAGTTTGGCTGTTGGATCATGGGATGTGGCTAGATCTGCATTGCAGGGGTGGGTTTATGGCCTTCGGGTGGGGCACATCATATGATTGGGAAGGGAATGGTGATTTTCCTGGTACAGCCTAAAGTGTATCATCACAAGATTCAGTGGTCTCTGGTGCACTGGCAGCAGCTGTTTTAGGGAGAATGGTACCAGAGGGTCATGGGAACTGAGGGTCTATGAGGAAGCATGCTTCTGGAGGCATGGGAGAAGAATGGGAAATTCCTTTTCATGGGTCAGCGGCTGGGATTTGGTGCAACAGAACATGACTTGGCTGGGTTATGGATAGTGGGGACTGGCAGCAGACTAGGTTGGGGGGGGGGGGGCTAGAATCATGGTGAGCCTGGGATTCTGGATTGGAGAATGCTGATGGGGGCAACATCAGTGGGAATGGATTACAGTAGGAACATGCCCAGGGGAGGGCAATCATGGGACATGAGTTGGGGATTCTCTATATTCTCAAATGTATATACTAAGTGGGCTTTTTCTGGGAATCCTGTGAGTCAAGGAGAGAATTTTCAATGGGGACAGCCAGTGTGGTATGGTGGGATGGGTCATGGAGATTAGCTGTACTGGGGGGGCAGGGGATAAGACAAGATGTGGGATGCCAACTGGGGCGGGGGGGGGGGGGGGGGGGGGAGAGGCTTGTGTGTCTCGTCTTCACAGGTGGTGTTGCCGAACAGTAAGCATCAGAAGTATATGTGCAAAGATGTGCCTGGGACATCTCAGCAAGAAGGTTGGCCTAGTCAGGCAGCATCGGCAGAGCAGCAAATACAGCAATGGAGTGTGCTGGCAGCTGCACAGCGAATAGCAGAAGTTGTGATGAGACCCCGGATTGTGGCTGTGCCTGGTAAGTTTGGGGAAGATAGAAAGAGAGAGGGCTGTGTTAATGTGTGGATTAGCAAATTTGAGTATCGTCGGAAGTGAGTTGGTGACAGTCTTAGGTATGGTGGCTAGTTCTTGTGGGGTGAAGAATGGACAGGGTCGCTAGTACCAGGGCAAAGGTTGAGGGGTGGTAGAGCAATTCAGGGTTAAAGAGCAGAAGTGGAGAAATCATTAGACTCAAATATCAGGGAGGAGGCTGGAGGTGAGAAGTCTGTAGTGGGAAAGGGTGAAGAGAAGTGTTCAAAATTGGCTGATAAAGGAAAGTGTAAGCATCATCACAAGTGGAAGCAGACTTTGAGTCTGTCATTGGATACTTTGGGGTCCTCCTTTTCTTCCTCTAGCAGCTAGCTCATAATCTCCATCTTCTTCCTGCCTGGCAAGGGTGGGTATGGCTACAGGTGCAAGAAAAGGTAATGCCTGTGTTGGTGGCTCTTACGGAGTAATGGGAGATGATTTCCAGATCATATAGAGATAAGATAAAAAAAGAAAATATATAGATATATTTCATTTGCTGGAAAGCAGGAGGGGAAGAAAAGGTAGAGAGAGAAGAAGGCAAACAGGATGTGCTTAATAGAGATATACTTCATTTTTTTCTACTGGGTCATTTTTTGAGTCGGACACTTCGGGGTAAAGTTCGTTTTTCCTCGGTTAGTTTTTTGGGAAAACTAAACGGGGAAAAATGAAACCGGCCCAAAAAACAACCCAGGAAAACGAAGCTCAAAAAAACCCACCCCAAGCATTAAAAATAACTTTAATACATTAAATACACCCCCCCCCCCCCGCCACGATCCCGATCCCTACCCAAGACTTACTAACATACTTGGTGGTCCAGAGGGGTCCCGCGAGGGATTTTTCCCTCCATGCTGTCTGACTTTCGGGCCTACCTCGATCAAAATGGCGCTGAAAGCTTTTGCCCATACTATGTCACAGGGGCTACCGGTGCCATTGGTCAGCCCCTGTCACATGGCCATCGGCGCCAACTTGTGCTCCTACCATGTGACAGGGGCTGACCAATGGCACCGTTAGCCCCTGTGACATAGTATGGGCAAAGGCTATCGGAGCCATTTTGATTACTGGCGCCAACGGTCCGAGTGCAGGAGGTCGCTCCCGGACCCCTGCTGGACCACCAGGGACTTTTGGCAAGTTTTGGGGACCCTCCTGACCCCCACAAGACTTGCCAAAAGTCCAGCGGGGATCCAGGAGCGACCTCCTGCACTCGGACCGTTGGCACCAGTAATTAAAATGGCGCCGATAGCCTTTGCCCATACTATCTCAGAGGGGATACCAGTGCCATTGGTCAACCCCTGTCACATGGTAGGAGCACAAGATGGCACCGGCCATCCATTGCAGACAATTTCAATGTATTATCCACTATAATGCCTAGATCTCTTTCCTGGGTGGTAGCTCCTAATATGGAACCTGACATTGTGTAGCTATAGCATTGGTTATTTTTCCCTATATTCATCACCTTGCACTTATTCACATTAAATTTCATCAGCCATTTCGATGCCCAATTTTCCAGTCTCACAAGGTCCTCCTGCAATTTATCACAATCTGCTTGTGATTTAACTACTCTGAATAATTTTGTATCATCTGCAAATTTGATTATTTCACTCATTATATTCCTATATATATACTAGCGGAATATCCGTGCTTCGCTATGTTGGAGAAGTTGATAGAAACGTGTGAGTTTATTTCACGCAAGTTGAAAAGTAATTGTTTTGAGTGAGTGAGGGCTTTGGAGTTTATATATTTAAAATGAACATGTTATTATTATAGAATGAGGTTAGTGGTAATTATACTCCCCCTACTCCTCCCTACAATTTCTCATGTTATTGTTCTATGTAAAGCCTGTTGCGATATTGTGTTCAAATGTAAACCAATGGGATGTTCCCAATGACCGTCGGTATATAAAAATACAAAATAAATAAATGAATAAATAAGCAAATAAATAAATAATTAAAACATGTGAAATGAATATGTGGAATGAATGTACTGTGAGTTGCCTGTCATGACGTAATGATTTCTTTGCATACAACGTTTGCTGTGCGACCTTCTGGCTGCAATCTGATGAGGCTATCAGCTGAGCTGACTCTAGAGCAGGCCACATACAGCTGGCCGTGCGAGAAGCAGTGGTGCCTCATGTCAACACCAACGACCTTGAGAGTCTGGCCCTGAGATTTGTTAATAGTCTTTGTGAAGCACACTCTGAACTGCAGGCATTTAAATTGAAATGGTACATCTGATGGTATAAGGGAGATGTGAGGGATGAAAACTGTTTCCCCTCATCCAGAACCTGTGAAAATGATTGCTTCAATGAATTTATGTGGAAAGACTTGACTTGAAGTCTGGTGCCATTGCAGAGTTTTGGTGGCTGTAGATTTCTTAGTAACATAATTGGTGCGCCGTCCTTCAAAATGAGATTGTGCTGAGGAATGCCTGGAGGGTTGAGACTGTGCAAGAACATGACAGGGTAATGTACCACATCATCGACTTTGACGACCGAGTCCACAGACTTATACGTTTTTGTTTCTGAGGTGAATACCTGCAGGAGTGTGTCATTGATAGAGTTTGTTGTGTCATTTGTAGAAGGTAAAATTGCTAGGGATGTGCAGCCAAAAACATTTTGTTGCTTCGTGATACGTATTCGTCGGGGGTCATTTCCGTTGCATTCGGACGTATGGAGAATCCGATACGTCGATATGTCAATACGTTTTCCAGTTCCCATTAAAGAAAATGGGGGAAGGATTTCCAGCCTAGTTTTGGCTGCAGAATTGGGGTTTTATTATCAATTTTCATGAAACATCTGGGGAGCAATCATCACAACAACAAAAGAGATCCAAGGTTCTTAGACTGTGGCAAAGTGGCACCAAAATGGCATGAATAGCCTAAGGCACTGGAAAGTTGCAAAGGGGTACCAGAAGTGGCAAGAGTGCTTTAACTGAGGTACAAAGCAGCAGTGAGAATGTCAAAACCATACCACAGCTTCAAAAAAGAGCACCGATGCATGAACCATGCATGAACCATCGAAGGCAGCACGACAGGCAAAGCGGCAAGACAAGTGGCATTGACATCCAACAGCACAATGAAGGGGGAACATAGCAAGCAGATAGACTAGCACCAACAGAATGAGGAACCATGAGAGTGGCAAGAACACCACAAGGAGCTAAGTGAGTCATCTGGTGTATGGCAGCAAAGCAGAGTAGCAGAAAGCTGATAGGGGCAAGACAGGCTGGCAGACTGGAAGTAGTCTGGTCCCTGTGGTTTTGATAGGGGAAAGACAGGCTGGCCCAGGAGACAGTTCCCTTTCCTTTGTGCAGGAAAGGACTCCCTAGAACAGGTTCACCCCTAGAGTGGGGTGTTTCCGTTGGCGTCTAGTGAATACCGTTGGCGTCTACTATATACCGTTGGTGTCTAGTGAATACCGTTGGCGTACAGTGAATTCCGTTGGCGTCTAGTGAATGCCGATTGTACTTACGCACTTCAGCTGATGACAAAGGAACTTGAAGAGCTCTCAGAAATAAAAATACTGCTACTCAAGTCCAAATCTGCAATATCAACCTATGTTGACTTTGTACCGTACAGTGCCTCTGTAAACAATGGGAACACAGAGGATGAACTAGAGTACAACTACCACCAGTTTTCTATAGCACCAGAAACAATAATGTAGCAACAAAGAAACAGCTTGGGAAAATGGCCCGTATTATGAAGGTCAAGAAAACTATATCCTAGCTCCAAGCTGGACAGACAGGCACAGCGTTAGAGGTCGAGCCCTGGTAGGGACATAAGGCCTGGATTAACAGGCAGAGCAATCGAGGTCAAACACTGGTAGGAACACAAGGCCCGGACTGACAGGCAAAGCAGTCAAGGACAGAGGTCAATCCCACCTAGGGACACAAGGCCTGGATGAACAGGCATAGCAATCGAAGTCAAACACTTGTAGGAACACAAGGCCCGGACTGACAGGCAAAGCAGTCGTGGATAGAGGTCAATCCCACATAGGGACTTAAGGCCTGGATGAACAGGCACAGCAATCGAAGTCAGACACTTGTAGGAACACAAGGCCCGGACTGACAGGCAAAGCAGTCGAGGACAGAGGTCAATCCCACCTAGGGACACAAGGCCTGGATAAACAGGCACAGCAATCGAAGTCAAACACTTGTAGGAACACAAGGCCCGGACTGACAGGCAAAGCAGTCGAGGACAGAGGTCAATCCCACCTAGGGACACAAGGCCTGGATGAACAGGCACAGCAATCGAAGTCAAACACTTGTAGGTACACAAGGCCCAGACTGACAGGCAAAGCAGTCGAGGACAGAGATCAATCCCACCTAGGGACACAAAGCCTGGATGAACAGGCACAGCAATCGAAGTCAAACACTAGTAGGAACACAAGGCCCAGACTGACAGGCACAGCAGTCGAGGATAGAGGTCAATCCCACATAGGGACACAAGGCCTGGATGAACAGGCACAGCAGTCGAGGACAGAGGTCAATCCCACCTAGGGACACAAGGCCTGGATGAACAGGCACAGCAATCGAGGCCAAACACTTGTAGGAACACAAGGCCCGGACTGACAGGCAAAGCAGACGAGGACAGAGGTCAATCCCACCTAGGGACACAAGGCCTGGATGAACAGGCACAGCAGTCGAGGACAGAGGTTAATCCCACCTAGGAACATAAGGCCTGGATGGACAGGGATAGTAATTTATTTTTCTTAATTTATTTATATTCTTATTTTCAAACTTTTCCAGCAATTCATAGTTGATTGCACTCAGGTACTGTAGGTATTTCCCTATCCCCAGAGGGCATACAATCTAAGTGAAACCCTTGTAGGACACAAGGCCTGGATGGACATGCACAGCAGTCGAGGACAGAGGTCAATCCCAGCTAGGGACACAAGGCCTGGATGAACAGGCAAAGCAGTCGAGGACAGAGGTCAATCCCACCTAGGGACACAAGGCCTGGATGAACAGGCACAGCAAATGAGGTCAAACAGTTGTAGGACTACAAGGCCTGGACTGACAGGCAAAGCAGTCGAGGACAGAGGTCAATCCCACCTAGGGACACAAGGCCTGGATGAACAGGCACAGCAATCGAAGTCAAAAACTTGTAGGAACACAAGGCCTGGACTGACAGGCAAAGCAGTCGTGGACAGAGGTCAATCCCACTTAGGGAAACAAGGCCTGGATGAACAGGCACAGCAGTCGAGGACAGAGGTCAATCCCACCTAGGGACACAAAGCCTGGAGGAACAGGCACAGCAATCTAAGTCAAACACTTGTAGGAACACATAGTATACGCCAATCACTATACTCTTCCCCAACATACAAGGGATTTTGACCGATAAAGATTTGATTGTGCATTTAGTTTCATGCAGGATCTTTATTCTGTTGGACTTTATGCCATCCCAGAGATAAAGCGCCACACCACCTCCCAGATGCTCCTCTCTATCATTGCGATATAATTTATATTTCGGTATAGCACTGTCCCATTGGTTATCCTCCTTCTACAATGTCTCTGAGATGCCAATTAAATCTATGTCATCAGGGGGCCCGAGCTGTGAGAGTGAGAGAGAGGAAGGGCAGAGTCTGGCTGACCGGTGAGGAGGCGGAGATTCACCAACTACTCGCACCTGCGAACCCGCTCCTGTGACATCACTCGCCTGCGCCCGTGAGAATAAAAACTCGCGGGACTGCAGAGGAAATCGGGGCCCGAGCTGTGAGAGTGAGAGAGAGGAAGGGCAGAGTCTGGCTGACCGGTGAGGAGGCGGAGATTCACCAACTACTCGCACCTGCGAACCCGCTCCTGTGACATCACTCGCCTGCGCCCGTGAGAATAAAAACCCGCGGGACTGCGGCGCACCGCAGCCACCGGCGCGCGCAACTTAGACCGACTTTGACCGCTTGGAACGCTTTGGAAACTTTGTTCAGATATTAGAAATTATATGGGGTGGAAAAGGAAGGCCAAGGTCGTAACATCATCTCCAGCTGGATTGAGAACAGGGCCGATGGACGCCCACATCTACAAGATATCGCCACAAGAGGACAATGGGGGAGACGGTTTAGAAGTCTCTCTAAGTCCTGGCACAAGGCTAGCACCTTCACAGCCCCTTTTGGGAACATCAGATGGAACTAGAGGGTCGTCAATAGTAAGTGATATTGAAACTAGTGTTCAAACACCGAATGAAGTGAACCCTCCCTGCCCAGAGCTAACACAGCAAGGGATAGGTTTGGATATAACACCTACCATTGATAGCGCTAGGTTATCAACCGTAGATGCTACCAATGTGACATTAGGGGACTTGTGGAGAATGATGATAAAATTGGATTCCAATGTTTCTTTGATGAATATGTCTCTCGGAGCAACAGTAAATAAGAATAAGATACTTATACAGGAACAGGGGAAACGCTTGAGTGATATAGAAATTTCAGCACAGAATGTAAAAGTAGAAATTGAGAATGTTAAAAAGTTAGAAATTATGCATACAAATGATAATATCATTTTGCATTCCAATGTGGAAAATTTGGAAAATTTAATGCGTATAAAAAATCTACGTATTGTGAATTTCCCATGTACAAGGTTGTTATCTCCTTTTGAAATGTTTTCCAAATATGTTAAGGAAATTCTAGCTCTGAACGAAGTACCTGCTGTTTCTGAAATTTATTATTTTCCTCTCCAAAGAGGAGATAAGCCTGGGAATGGAGAATTGCATTCTCCAGGAATATCAACCTTTTTGGAAGAATCTGTAGATATGATTGAAAAAAGGACTACTATGTTTGTATCGTTTATTTCAGAGAGAGATAAAGAGATTATCTTGGAAAAATTCTTTAAAAACAAGGATGTATTATTTTGCGGGCAAAAAATCTTCATCTTCCCTGATGTCTCTAAACCGACTCAGGTGAGGAGAAGGCAATTTTTAGCCCTTAAAAATAAGGTAATAGATCTGGGGACAACTTTTTTTTTAAAGTACCCCAGTAAATGCTTTATTAATTATCAGGGGAAAAAGTTTATATTTACACAACCCTCTCATTTGGAAAATTTCCTGAGAGACAAGAATCAGGAACAATTGGAAAATAATTTGTCACCATCATTGTTAGCCTAACAAGATAGGTAGAGATTTCTCTTTCGTTTTCTATATTTATTTTGAAGTAAGTAATTACTTTATTGGAAGAGGGCACCCCACACATTATTTTGTTTATTATAGCATTTGTTTTAGGTATTTCCTTTATGGTTTTAGATATTATAACTGTCTATGTAGAGATGCTATAATAATTTTTCCTGAATTAGGCATAAAGTGTATGATTTATTGTTTTAATGACAATGAAAATCAATAAAGTTTAAATTGTAAAAAAAAAATAAATAATAATCTATGTCATCATTCACTGCTCTACAGTGTAAGTCTCCCATCTTACTTCTTAGACTTCTGGCATTAGCACACAAACATGTCAAAGTGTGTTTTTTGTTTGTAATTTCATTCTGCTTTTAATTGGTAGGGTTAAGTTTGAATTTTTTAGTTCAGGTGAGTTTTTAGTTACAGGCACTTTGACTACTTTTCTTACTATTGGAACCTCACTGTTCTGATGCTCTAATTCTAATGCATCATTAGTATCCTTTGAAGATACCTCCCTCAGAACTATGTGCTGCTGAGCGACTGTCGGCTTTCCCCTTTGTTCTAGTTTAAAAGCTGCTCTATTTCTTTTTAAAGGTTAGCGCCAGCAGTCTGGTTCCACCCTGGTTAAGATGGAGCCTATCCCTTTGGAAGAGACTCCCCTTTCCCCAAAAGGTTCCCCAGTTCCTTACAAAATTGAATCCTTCTTTCTTGCACATCATCTCATTCATGCATTGAGACTCCCGAATTCTGCCTGCCTCTGGGGACCCGCGCGTGGAACAGGGAGCATTTCTGACAATGTTTTCAAGGCAGGATGGAAGAGAATAATCTTATGTCATGGGGTACCCAGGATGTAGGTTTATGGCTCACCCATATAATCAATAAGGCAGCTGGGAGTAGTCAGGCAGCTGGAGCAGGTCAATGATTTGCGGTAAGCTTTTTCATGGCAGTGGGGAGTCTAACTTGACAGCAAGATTTCCTCAGAAGTCCTAGATGTATGCTGGAGATTCAATAAATCTGCTTGTTCCTTTCCCAACTATAAATTCAAACATCTCTGTTCCATCTCGTAGCTAATCACCAAGCCACTATGTGTAGTCAGCAGGTAGGGGAAGAAGCGAACAACAGAAAAGAGAGAGGAACGAACAGTTGCACAAAATAGTTCATGCTGGGACATAGCACCTACTCCTATCCTGCTGGATACTCTTTTTGCATGGTTGCACTGTTACCCTAGAATGAGGGCAGCGGGGATTTTGGCAGAAGGTTTTTTTTATGGTTTTAGAATATCATAAGTAGGCCTATGGGAGGGAATGTAGGGGGGAATGCAGCTTCTGTGTAGTGACTGAAGAAGGTAGTGGAGATAGCTGGGTGGCTGGTGGGCGTGAGGATCGCCTGGTAACATGCCTATCTGGTGCGAAGGTGGCGGACCTCACGCGTCACCTAGATAGGATTTTAGACAGTGCTAGGGAGGAGCCGGCTGTCGTGGTACACGTGGGCACCAACGACATAGGAAAATGTGGGAGGGAGGTTCTGGAAGCCAAATTTAGGCTCTTAGGTAGAAAGATTAAATCCAGAACCTCCAGGGTAGCATTCTCTGAAATGCTCCCTGTTCCACGCGCAGGTCACCAGAGGCAGGCAGAGCTCCGGAGTCTCAATGCGTGGATGAGACGATGGTGCAAGGAAGAGGGATTCAGTTTTGTTAGGAACTGGGGAACCTTTTGGGGAAGGAGGAGTCTCTTCCGAAGGGATGGGCTCCACCTTAACCAGGGTGGAACCAGACTGCTGGCGCTAACCTTTAAAAAGGAGATAGAGCAGCTTTTAAACTAGAACAAAGGGGAAAGCCGACAGTCGCTCAGCAGCGCATGGTTCGGAGAGAGGTATCTTTAAAGGATACTAATGATGCATTAGAATTAGGGCATCCCGACAGTGAGGTTCCAATAATTAGAAAAGTGGTCCAAGTGCCTGTAACTAAAAACTCACCTGAGCTAAAAAATTCTTACTTATCCCTATCAATTAAAAAGCAGAATAAAAATACAAACAAAAAATAAACTTTGAAATGTTTGTATGCTAATGTCAGAAGTCTAAGAAGTAAGATGGGAGAATTAGAATGTATAGCAGTAAATGATGACATAGACTTAATTGGCATCTCAGAGACATGGTGGAAAGAGGATAACCAATGGGACAGTGCTATACCGGGGTACAAATTATATCGCAATGACAGAGAGGAGCACTCGGGAGGAGGTGTGGCGCTTTATGTCCGGGATGGCATAGAGTCCAACAGGATAAACATCCTGCATGAGACTAAATACAAAATTGAATCTTTATGGGTAGAAATCCCTTGTGTGTCAGGGAAGACTACAGTGATAGGGGTATACTACCGTCCACCTGGTCAAGATGGTGAGATGGACAGTGAAATGCTAAGAGAAATTAGGGAAGCTAACCAAATTGGTAGTGCAGTAATAATGGGAGACTTCAATTACCCCAATATAAACTGGGTAAATGTATCATCGGGTCACACTAGAGAGATAACGTTCCTGGATGGCATAAATGATAGCTTTATGGAGCAATTGGTTCAGGAACCGACGAGAGAGGGAGCAATTTTAGATCTAATTCTCAGTGGAGCACTGGACTTGGTGAGAGAGGTAACGGTGGTGGGGCCGCTTGGCAATAGTGATCATAATATGATCAAATTTGATTTAATGACTGGAAAAGGAACAGTGTGCAAATCCAAGGCTCTCGTGCTAAACTTTCAAAAGGGAAACTGATAAAAATTGTTAGAAAAAAACTGAAAGAAGCAGCTACAAAAGTAAAAAATGTCCAAGAGGCATGGTCATTGTTAAAAAATACCATTCTAGAAGCACAGTCCAGATGTATTCCACACATTAAGAAAGGTGGAAAGAAGGCAAAACGATTACCGGCATGGTTAAAAGGGAAGGTGAAAGAAGCTATTTTAGCCAAAAGATCTTCATTCAAAAATTGGAAGAAGGATCCAACAGAAGAAAATAGGATAAAGCATAAACATTGGCAAGTTAAATGTAAGACATTGATAAGACAGGCTAAGAGAGAATTTGAAAAGAAGTTGGCTGTAGAGGCAAAAACTCACAGTAAACTTTTTTAAATATATCCGAAGCAGAAAGCCTGTGAGGGAGTCAGTTGGACCGTTAGATGATCGAGGGGTTAAAGGGGCACTTAGAGAAGATAAGGCCATCGCGGAAAGATTAAATGATTTCTTTGCTTCGGTGTTTACTGAAGAGGATGTTGGGGAGGTACCTGTAATGGAGAAGGTTTTCATTGGTAATGATTCAGATGGACTGAATCAAATCACAGTGAACCCAGAAGATGTGGTAGGCCTGATTGACAAACTGAAGAGTAGTAAATCACCTGGACCGGATGGTATACACCCCAGAGTTCTGAAGGAACTAAAAAATGAAATTTCAGACCTATTAGTAAAAATTTGTAACTTATCATTAAAATCAACCATTGTACCTGAAGACTGGAGGATAGCAAATCTAACCCCAATATTTAAAAAGGGCTCCAGGGGCGATCCAGGAAACTACAGACCAGTTAGCCTGACTTCAGTGCCAGGAAAAATAGTGTAAATTGTTCTAAACATCAAAATCACAGAACATATAGTAAGACATGGTTTAATGGAACAAAGTCAGCATGGCTTTACCCAGGGCAAGTCTTGCCTCACAAATCTGCTTCACTTTTTTGAAGGAGTTAATAAACATGTGGATAAAGGTGAACCGGTAGATATAGTATACTTGGATTTTCAGAAGGCGTTTGACAAAGTTCCTCATGAGAGGCTTCTAGGAAAAGTAAAAAGTCATGGGATAGGTGGCGATGTCCTTTCGTGGATTGCAAACTGGCTAAAAGACAGGAAACAGAGAGTAGGATTAAATGGGCAATTTTCTCAGTGGAAGGGAGTGGACAGTGGAGTGCCACAGGCATCTGTATTGGGACCCTTACTGTTCAATATATTTATAAATGATCTGGAAAGAAATACGACGAGTGAGATAATCAAATTTGCAGATGACACAAAATTGTTCAGAGTAGTTAAATCACAAGCAGATTGTGATAAATTGCAGGAAGACCTTGTGAGACTGGAAAATTGGGCATCCAAATGGCAGATGAAATTTAATGTGGATAAGTGCAAGGTGATGCATATAGGGAAAATAACCCATGCTATAATTACACAATGTTGGGTTCCATATTAGGTGCTACAACCCAAGAAAGAGATCTAGGTGTCATAGTGGATAACACATTGAAATCGTCGGTGCAGTGTGCTGCGTCAGTCAAAAAAGCAAACAGAATGTTGGGAATTATTAGAAAAGGAATGATGAATAAAACGGAAAATGTCATAATGCCTCTGTATTGCTCCATGGTGAGACCGCACCTTGAATACTGTGTACAATTCTGGTCGCCGCATCTCAAAAAAGATATAATTGCGATGGAGAAGGTACAGAGAAGGGCTACCAAAATGATAAGGGGAATGGAACAACTCCCCTATGAGGAAAGACTAAAGAGGTTAGGACTTTTCAGCTTGGAGAAGAGACGACTGAGGGGGGATAAGATAGAGGTGTTTAAAATCATGAGAGGCCTAGAACGGATAGATGTGAATCGGTTATTTACTCTTTCGGATAGTAGAAAGACTAGGGGGCACTCCATGAAGTTAGCATGGGGCACATTTAAAACTAATCGGAGAAAGTTCTTTTTTACTCAATGCACAATTAAACCCTGGAATTTGTTGCCAGAGAATGTGGTTAGTGCAGTTAGTATAGCTGTGTTTAAAAAAGGATTAGATAAGTTCTTGGAGGAGAAGTCCATTACCTGCTATTAAGTTCACTTAGAGAATAGCCACTGCCATTAGCAATGGTTACATGGAATAGACTTAGTTTTTGGGTACTTGCCAGGTTCTTATGGCCTGGATTGGCCATTGTTGGAAACAGGATGCTGGGCTTGATGGACCCTTGGTCTGACCCAGTATGGCATTTTCTTATGTTCTTATGTTGTTATGAGGAGTTACAGTTGGGGAGAATAACAGGCCTGTTTGACTGTACTCTGTTTAAGAATATGTTTGTTTCACCTTTGATTTATAATTTGGCTTTCCCAGCTTGGAGTTCAGTTAATGATGTTGTTCCTCAGGAATGTGGTATAGTATATGCTATATGTTGTCCAGTGGACCCCTGCAGGTCCTCATCGTCGGAAGGTGGCTGTGGAGAGCAGACCCAACAGAAGTTTCACCTTTAACAGCCCTCATTCCCCACAGGTTGAGCCCTTGGGTACCAGGGCTGCCAGGACTTAGGCGTGGGTCACTCGGGAATAACCCTCCCAGGAGAGAGGTGAAGAAGCGGGACCGGACGTACCAGAGGTCAGGGCAGCCAACAATCAAGGAGCATCTAAAACAGGCAAATGGTCGAGGCAGGCGGCAGACAAGCGGAATCCAAGGGCCAAGCTAGAGTCAGAGCCAGGAGATCAGTCTGAAAGGCAAGGAGAGGACGGAAGCCAGGAGTGGAGAACAGGAATGCAGGAACCGGGAGAAGGAATCAGGAACACAGGATCAGGACCAGGAATCAGGAACGCAGGAGCAGGAACCGGAACAGGAATCAGGAACGTGGAAACCGGGAGCAGACAACGAACACTCTGGAGGTGAGGTCCCATGGGCTGGGCCAGGGTTAAATAGGCCCCAAGCCCTGATGTCATCAGCGGGTCTGCTGGTGTTTTTCCCACCTCTGGCCCTTTAAGAGGCAGGAGAGATCATGCGTGCGCACGCCTGGGAGGGCCAGAGGGACGCTGGTGTCAGGGCAGATGCACCGGCCTGGTTGGGCCGGGAAGCCATATGGTGGACAACATGGGAGGCTGGGTTTCCGGAGCCGAAAGTGGGGCTGTCGATTGCGGTCTCCCGTGACTGGTAAGCACAAACTATACTTCCTTTGACTTTGCAGTTAGGTTGGGTAGGCAGTGTGACAGGGGTGCTTTGTTGGCAAAGTAAGCTTGAGTAAGCCTTCTGCTTACTGCCTGTTTACCTGGATAGTTTTCCATTGCTTGGTTTTCAATTTCAGGGGCAATACTATTTCAACAAATGTATGTGCATGGGATGTTTGGTGTCGTGTGCATATTTCAAAATGTTTAGTACTATTGTACATTTGATAACAGCACAAGTGATGGGATCCTATAATATCATGCATTATCAGTGTGATAATTTATTTGTAGGCCCAGGTGGGGATGAGTCTTGTTCAATCTTTCATTTGGATATTTTTTATATTCTACTTTTCAGCCCTTCAAAGTGTACATCAAAGTAGATTACATCCGAGAACTATAAGTATTTCCCTGTCCCCACAGGGCTTACAATCTAATTTTGTACCTGAGGCAAAAGAGGATAAAGTGACTTGCCCAAAGTCACAATGAGCCACAGTGGGATTTGAACACTGGTTTCCCTGGATTGTAGCCTACTGCTCTAACCACTAGGCTACTCCTCTAATCGTTCATCTAGCTAGCGAGATGTTTGGGTATTCCTATTGCTAAGGAGAAGACTGAGGGGCCAGTTAGCTGTTGATTCTCCTTGGCATCAAGCTGGACTCTGTTGCAATGATTTACCAGAGAGCAATGTTGTACAATTAAGGGAACAGGTGGGTGAGGCCATGAGAGCTTGCAAGCTTACATTGCAACAGATTCAGTCAGTGGTTCAAAGTCTAAACTTTGCTTGTAAGGTGATCCCTATGGGTAGGATTCTCCTATGTTGTTTAGCAGCAGCAGTGGAGTGGTGTGGTGTTTTCATATTAAGGATGATTTGAGGATCTGGGTAATCTTCTTAAAGGATCTCAATGGAGTCTCTGTATGGCAGAAGGTGCAAGTTTCTATTCATGACCTCAAATTGTTTTCAGATGTGGTTGGGGAGGTTGGATTCAGGGTATATTTCCAGGGTTCTTGGCATGAAACATGGGTTGGAGTGGGCACTACTAATAATAATACCTTTTTGGAATTACTCCCAATAGTGATGTCATTGGCGATTTGGGATGACCATTTGAGAAACAGAAAGGGTTTTGTTTGGTGTGATACTCTTGGGATTGTTCAGATCATTAATAGTCAGCTAAATGTGTGTTAGTTACAGATCTGTTGCAAGAGTTTGTTTTGCATTGTTTGTATTGCATATGACAGCCCGTGGGCTCGTCCTGTGCAGTACTGCACAGGAGAGCCTTCCTCCTTGGTGGGATGCCACTAGTTTGCCTCTCATCCAAATGTGGCAGGAAGCTGTGCCACAATGTGGCTGGATGCGGCTGAAGTCTATCATGGCAGGACTCTACCAACACTACTGGGCCCTGCTGCTACTATGGCGTGTGTGTTGACTTCTCCAGCCTTTAAGGGCCAGTGATGGGAAATATCTGAGAAGCACCCCCAGATCATGTCATCTCCTCTGGCCTATATAAGGCCAGGGCAAACATCCCTCCGATGCCTTGGCAACAGGTCTCCTACAGCCCTCACAGTGTGAGTTGCCAAAGTGGTCCTGTCAGTATTCCCAAGTTCCTATCTTCAGTTCCTGGTCTTTGTTCCTGCCTTTTGTTCCAGTGTCTTGTCCTTGGTTCCTATAGTCTTCAACTGATCAGTCAACTCCTGTGGTCATTAAATTCTTCTGTGTGCCTTGCCTCCTGTTTTGTTCCTTGTCTTCCTACATAGCCTATCCATCCTAGTTTCCTTTGGATGGATACCCAGTATTGACCTCTGCTTATCTATTGGATTTCCCTTGAACACCGCCTACCACTGACCACTGCCTGACTCCTGGACTTCTCTTGAACATTGCTTGCCCTGACCCAAGTCTTCCTTCAACTTTTTCTCCATGCCCGGCATCACCCATAGATCTTCTCTTCATTAGCAGAGGCCCCCATCTGCCGACCCCGGCAAACAAGGGCTCAACCAAGGGGAACATGGGCTGGTAAAGGCAAAGCTCCAGTTGGGCTTCTGCCTCATCTGACTCTACCAGCCGATGTTAAGGACCTGCAGGTTATGCCAGCTCCCCCTTGATCCAAGGCTCCACGCAACTCAATGTTACATTTCAGGTTTGGCATTTACTGGATGTAGACAATGCATTGCACATTCTCTTTTTCATTCAAAGTGGGAGCTATTCTGGACATTGGCATTCAAAGTGGATCAGTATCGAGTAGAGTATCTGCTCTTCTCTCCGCTAATTATAAAAAAGTTGTTCCTTATGTTACGTTATGTTATACTGTTCTACCCCTGTTCGATGTAAACCGACCTGATATGGTATTCAACCTTGAAGGTCGGTATAGAAAAATGTTAAATAAAATAAATAGGGATGTGAATCGTTTTTTGACGATTTAAAATATCGTCTGATATTTTTTAAATCGTCAATAATCATTAAAGAGTGCGATACAATAGAAATTCCCCCGATTTATCGTGAAAAAATCGTTAATTGGGTTAGTGTCCACTAACGGGAGTTATTTGGGGGGAGGGCGGGAAAACCGGCACACCAAAACAACCTCTAAACCCACCCTGACCCTTTAAAACTAATCCCTTACCTTCCCCCACCCTCCCAACCCCCCCAAAACATTTTACATGTACCTGATGGTCCAGAGGAAGCCCCGGGAGCGATCTCCCACTCTCGGGCCATTGGCTGCCACTAATAAAAATGGCACCGATGGCCCGATAAAAAAAACCCCACCCCGACCCTTTAAAACTGACCCCTTAGCTTCCCCCCCCCCCCCCCCCGCAAAACATTTTACAAATACCTGGTGATCTAGCAGAAGTCCCGGGAGCGATCTCCCAGTCTCGGGCTGTCGGCTGCGCTAATAAAAATGGCGCCGATGGCCCTTTGGCCTTACCATGTGACAGGGTATCCGTGCCATTGGCCGGCCCCTGTCACATGGTAGGAGCACTGGATGGCCGACGCCATCTTTAAAAATGGCGCGGGCCACGAATACCTGCCTCTGGAGGCACTATGTTCTCATTAGGCATGTGTGCCTGCAATTTTGTGCACTTCAAAGGCCCCATGGTGGAAAAGTCCTTTGATAGCATGTAGTGATGATATCAGTGGCTCCTCTACTTAAGTGCCCGACTGACACTTCATTGATGCTTCAGCAACGGATCTCTTGCCTAAGCAGTGGGTGTTACTCCTGCATTCTTGACTGTTCCTGTGTTCCTGTTCATTCCTGATTGTTCCTGAGTTCCTATGCTCCAGCCTTGCCTTGCCCAGCTTGCCTTGTCCAGCCTTGCCTTGCTCAACCTGCTTCATCCAGCCTTGTCCTGCCCAGTTGTCTCATCCAATGCCTCTTGTGTGTTTTCATCCATCTTTGGTCTGATTTCCAAGTACTGATTGCTTGCTTTGGACCTGACCATGATTGCCTGCTGTCTGGACCTGACCTCTTGTTTTGGACCTGACCATGATAGCCTGTCACCTGGACCTGATCTCTTTCCCTACACCAGACTATGCTTGCTTGCTGCCTTATCTGACCACTGGTCTGTTCCTGGTATCTCCATTCTGCTGTCTGTCCCAATCCTGGTCTGAATTTGGACTCTTTCTATCTTCACTGCCCTATGGACCCACCTAAGTCCTGCCAGCTGCCAGAAAACTACAGGGGAGGTGGCTGGTATAGGTGAAGCTCCAATCTTTCCCACTTCAGGGCACATTCAACAGCTATCAGTGTAGGCCTTGTAGGTTCACCTACGAAGCTGCATGACCCATGCTATAGCAACAAAGGCTCGCTTTCATTGCACTCATCACAATTTGTTGAGGCCATGTGCTCTGCAGACTCATCCCAGGCCTCTGTCATTGCCAAGTTAACCATCAGCTTCAACAGAAGCAAGACCTACTGAATAAGATGGCCAATTATCTTGAGGGCATAGTCACCCGTCCAGCTCCTGTTGCATCTCCTGTATGGCTGCTACATCCACGCTTAATTTGCCTCCACATCTGAGGTATGAGGTGGATCAAAGTAGGTGTAGAGGCTTCTTGAATCTATTCTGGATGCAATTTGAATTTCAAACACCTCTATTTCCATCTGATTATGTCAAAATTACATCTTGTCCTTGTTGGGTGGTTCCACCCTAGCCTGGGCCTCACCCCTCTGGGAGAAAGGTGATCCACTCCTACTGAATCTGAACAACTTTCTGCGATAATTCTGCATGATTTTTGATGAGCTCAGGCACATGTCTTCCATAGCCACTGAGCTTCTTGAGATCAAACATGCCTCCTAGTCTGTTGAAGAATATGCAGTTCATTTTTGTTCTCTGGAATCTGAACTCCAATGGAGCAATGTGAACTTAATAACTGTCTTCAGGCAGTGTATCAAAGGTGAGTGGTGGTCTTGATCTGCCTGATACATTGTAAGGGCTAATCAGTTTGACCATATGCCTGGATCTCAGATTTCAAGATTGTGCCCAAGAGAGGGGCATGACATCATCCCATTCCCCTCACCCTTAGTTTCCAGCACCCAGTGGTTTCCAGGCTACCTTATGAATCAGTACCAGTACAAAAGGAGTCCATGTAGATATATCACCTCAAGTTGTTCATTGAGGAGATGCAGAGGAGCTGCTACCTCAATTTGGCCTATATTGTGCTACATCTGAGCACTTCACAAATCACTGCCTGGCTAAGCTGGGAAACTCCAGGACTTAGATCTGGTGGGAGAGTCCACCCTAGTTGACCATGAACCTCTCCACAAATTCTAGTACCAGTACACCTCTTATTTGAGGACACCCATGTAGATACACAAGCCTTCCTTGATATTGGCATGGAAGACATTTCATTCAAGAGTCCTTCGTACATCACTATGGCATTCAAATATTCTGTTGGACACTGCACTCAGAATTTAATTTGTTCATGGAGTACCCTTACTTGTATGTGCCACCAGGGGCTACCATTCCCCTTGCTATTAGACAGAGCTCCTGCACAGAGAGCAGATCAGCTTATACCCAAAACCCAAAGTGGTCAATGCGATCATCTTAGGGCTACCTTGGTATGTGCTGCACCAGCCCCAAGGTCTTGCCTGTTGTGCACTTCACCCAGTCATCCTGAGGTTACCGGGTCTGCCACCACAATATGCAGAGTATGTCTTTAGCAAACAAAAGGAAAAGGTCTTGTTACCATATCTCTCCTACAACTGTCCATTGACTTGATTCCAGGAAAGATACTGTTGTGGTTCCCGACGCCCTCTCTCTGCCCTCCTTACCTCTTTGGCGCCTCCCTCTTTGTCCGTGGGAAGATTGGCTGTCACGGCGTTCTTCTGCCGAAGTCCTTCAGCGTCCCCGGACCAGCTGGACGCTGAAAACCGTCATGTTTCCTGGAGGCCTAGGGGCGCGCACGTGGCGCGGCCCCGACTGAAATACCGGCGATGACGCGAACCTTGGGGGCGTCCCCCGAAGATGACGTCACCCACGACGGATATATAAGGTCTTAGAATTTTCTAACACATGGAGTTAGCAAGGGATAGGATTACTCTACCTAAGCTACTCTGCCTCCTCAGACTTACTAGGGGTACCCGCTCCTCGGGGGCCTCGCTCTCTCCTTTGTTTTTCAGGTGACAGTCTGGAACTGGTACTCGCTCCTCGAGAGCCCTCATTCCTAGACTTACTCGGTACTCTCTTCTGCTTGGAAGTCATCACTGCCAACTACAACAGTGAATTACCATCGCTCTCTCAGAGCTTTCCCTGGAACCAGGTACTTACTCCTCTAGGGCCTATACAATCCAGCTCCAGGGCTTCTATGAGACATTGTGTGAGTGTTACCATCTGGTTCAGTACATGAACTCTGCATACCCTGCCTACTCACTATATTTCAGTTTCTCTACAGCTCAGCCTCCAGGGATCGCTGTTCCAGTATCTGATGGACTACAGCTCAGCTGGGCATTCCAGCTCACTACTGCCACCTCTGGTGGTTCAGTATACTGTCTAATAAAAGAACCGGTTTGATGTGATACCTGTCATGAAAGCCGGTATAACAAAAACAATAAATAAATAAATAAATAAATAAATAAGTGTGTGTCTGTCTCCATACTCTGAGCCTGACCGGTGGTCCCTCTCGGGATCTTCCCCTGGGGGCGTGGTCATCTGCCACTGGTCCAAGGATCCACCCACAACTCTCCTAAATAACAACAGATTGCTAATTCCAAGCAGACTGTTAACTCCGAACTGAACAGATTGCTAACTCCAAGCAGACTGTTGCTAACTCCATGGATCCGGCACAACTGAATGCCTTGCAGGCCATACCGGGCCTGGCCCAGTGCATTATGAAGCAGCAAGACGCCTTGGAGAAACTTACTGCAACATTTCATCAGCTACACACACAGAAGGTTCAAGGCACAGCCTCCAACCAAGAAGGTCAGTCACCAGAGGTAACTTTGAAGACTGCTGTACCTCTGGCGGCTGCAATTCGCTTTTCCGGAGAAATCCAGAAGACCTGGGGCTTTTTGAACCAGTGCTGTATGCACTTTGCCTTACAGCCGTCCCTATTTCCTACAGCTCTCTCCAAGACTTCCTACATCCTTTCATACCTGGATGGTAGGGCCTTGTCTTGGGCATCTACCTTGTGGGAACTCAAGGACTTCATTTTGCAGGACATAGAAGGATTTATGGACTTATTTAAATCCTTTTCAATGACCCTGCTCAAATGTTCTGCTTTAGTGGATTTGAAGCAAGACAACAGATCATTGGCTGAATTTGCAATAGAGTTCAAAACTCTGGCGGCAGAACTCCGGTGGGACCCCAGATTGTCTCAAGACTCTTTTTTACAGAGGCCTGGATAACCGGTTGAAGGACAAGCTGGCCGCTCGCCAGACACCTGACTTGCTGGACAAATTAATAGCCTTGGCTACTCGGATTGATCACCGGCTCTGGGACAAGGTGAAGGAACTCTAGCTAGGGTGTTACCCAGGTTGAAACAGGCCAGTGCTGTCTCTACACCTCGGATGGTTCCAGTAGTCCCTGCTGCTGATACAGATGAACCTATGCAACTTGGTCATGGTCGCTTGACCTACAAAGAGAGAAGATTTCGGAAGAAGCGCGGCCTTTGCATGTGCTGTGATCAGCCCGGCCATAATGTCTCCACATGCTCCATTCGTCCAGAAAACGGATGGGCCTAAGTCCTGCAGGAGGACTGTTCTTAGGTCATACCGTGACATCTCCTCCACTCTCTCTCCCAGTCTCTTTGACCTATGGACCGATCACGGTTCGGACTCCTGCTCTAGTGGACTCAGGGGCAGGAGGCAACTTCATTCTCAGACATCCAGTGGAAGACTTGAGGAGTCTCCTCATCAAATTAGAAAATCCACTATTGTGTTGCAACTTGATGTGGGCTTTGGACATTCCCCCACTTTGCTACTTCCACTGAAGATCTCAGTGACGTCCCCAGCAGCTCATTCATTGCTGCTGATATCTACAACATCATACTCAGTGAATTTTCTTCCAAGATTCAAGATCTACCTGTCATCAATGCAGAAGATGACTTAGAATACAAAGTCGAAGAAGTTCTGGACATTCGTAAAAGAGGCAAGACTTTTGAATACCTTCTAAAATGAGAAGGTTTCGGCCCCAAAGAAAACTCTTGGGAGCCTCAAGCCAACATCCTGGACAAAGAGATGCTTCATCAGTTCCACCTCGCACATCCTACAAAACCTAAGCCTGGTACCCAAAGAGGAAATTGCCCTTTGAAGAGGGGTACTGTTGTGTCCATCAGTTCCCGACGCCCTCTCTCCACCCTCCTTACCTATTTGGTACCTCCCTCTTCCAGTATCTGAGGGACTACAGCCCAGCCGGGCATTCCAGCTCACTACTGCCACCTCTGGTGGTTCAGTATACTGTGTGTGTCTGTCTCCATACTCTGAGCCTGACCGGTGGTCCCTCTCGGGATCTTCCCCCGGTGGCGTGGTCATCTGCCACCGGTCCAAGGATCTACCCACAACTCCCCTAAATAACAACAGATTGCTAATTCCAAGCAGACTGTTAACTACGAACTGAACAGATACTATACATGGGTAGAGTCTACCCACTCTGTGCCTAAAATAGAGGCCATGTCCAAATATATCAAAGAAAATTTAGACAGAGGGTTCATTTGCCCTTCTTCATCACTTGCCAGAGCCAGCTTCTTTTTTGTGGGGGAAAAAGATGGTTTGCTATGCCTTTGCATTGACTACTGTGGTCTCAATTCAATTACTAAGAAGAATTGATAATCTCACCCATTGATCACAGAACTCTTCATCCACAGGGGCCTTATCACCATAGGATGTAATCCCCCTATCCCTGGTGTGTCTGGAATAGTTACATTCTCAGCCACATAACTCTATACTTCTGCCTCAATAATTATTTTTGGGGAAACAACTCAGAGTGGCTTTCTGGAAGCTTTTTTCTGGGACCCAAGGAAGTGAAGTAGAGCTAACAGTGTACACTAGTTCTGCCCCTCCTGTAGAAATTGAGCTGAGCTGGGGGTGTCAACCTGTTCCAACTTTCATGCACAAAAAAAGCAGAACACTGATAATTGTTGGCCACCCAGCACCCAGAGAAGGCACAGCAGAGCTGAGAGTGTTAGAGCTGCTTACCCAGAGACAGGATAGCCTTATGACCCATCTTTGGGTATAATGTGTAGTCATAATTGAGAAGGCCATGAAGTTGAATGGCCAAGAATGAAGAAACATTAGGTTATTGCCTATTTTCCCGTCTATTCTGGTACAATTAGGTTGTGTCAGCTTCCTGGCCAAGTTGCTACTTAGCATACTGGCTTCCTACAATCTCCCCAACACCTCTGGTGACCATACTAGGATAGGGGGAATATGCAAGAGACAAGAGAGTAATTGAGAGGATGGTCAGGGGAACCAGGGCCATATTAAATAAATTGGTGGACACAGGTAGAATACTGAGGGTGAAGGATTTTACTCCCAGAGATGAAAGTGCAGTGAGCCAGTCCCATTATGTAAGTGCCATCAGTTACTTGCTTGGGTTGCCTATGGCCATAAATGGTCTGGGAGTAGAAGTGAATGAAGGGATTGAAGGGAAGCTGAGTGAGGTTGAGGAGAAGACCATGTGGTGGTGCATGGGCAAAAGAGTGAATGAAGGAACGAAAAAAAAGAGGATGGTGTATGGTGGGGGGGGGGGGGGGAGGAAAGAGTGAGCCAGCAAAATAGAAGGCTGTAGTTTGGAATAGCTGTCTGTGGACAACCGGTAGTGCATACTAGTATGTCCCCTAACCCAAGGAAAAAGATAGAATGCAGATTTGGGATAGAAGAGGAGAGCTATATGGTAGTCTTAGTGGCCAAGGAGCATGAGGAAGAGAATAGCTGGAGAGGTGGAAATATTGACCTTCAGGATGGGGGAATATAAAGACCAATAAAGAAAGGGATGAAATATAGGTGCTCCATATGATACAAATACCATCCGCTGCCAGCACTCTGTGACACAGCACCACAGCCTGCACCCTCAGCTCTGCAACACTCCTCATTCTTTTAAATGAAATAACTATTCCAGCTGGAGACAAACCGGTTTTAATTTATTCTCCTAAGGAGAGACTTTTGTATTGTTTATGCATCATTCCCACAACCTCTCACCATTAATTACAGCCAGGGACAGAAATGAATATAATGCTTTATATCTTAGTGTAAGATGTGGTCTGCCAAAGCAGAAACAAGTGTAGGGTTTCGTTCATTCATCTTCTCCTTACTGATAACATCTGCAAGCAGGGATCTATGTTTGCAAGCAGCCCCCCTACTCCTCTTTCCTCTCCCTGTCATTAGTCTTAACATAAAAGTTAAGTGGGTAAAAAAATATTGTAGACTTGAAATAACCTAATATGTATTTTGGAAAAGTAATGTATTGTTGAAAACTAACAGTATACATAAAATTATCATTTTTTTAAATAAATTAAAAAAAATCACATGTAAAATAGGTAGTCAGATATGTGATTCCTTTTTTTTATTATCTTGGTACTACTGTGTCACTTCCCAGGGTCAGGTCAATTAGTTTGCAGAGTTCCAGCAAGAATGTTTTATCACAGGTCTCTGAAATCCCTTAGTTCATATTGTAAAAGTTTGAAGTATTCATTTTAAAACAAGCTCTTCATCTGCCTCCTCTCTCAGCTTTTATGTTTTTACAAATACATGATCATACAGAGCAGACTTTGAGATATGCTGTCGGCCCAGGTTTACGTTAAAATACATGGCAGCCAGGAATGTTGAACACTGGGGAATATAGTTTCCACCCCCCTATCCCCTCTTCTCTTTTGTACTGGAATTAGATCCATCCATTCACCCCCACCTCTCATAACATGCCTGGACAAGTTTTGAAACCCACAGATGACATCCAGGAACAAGTCAGGAATGAGGCACACTGGGGGATGTACATTTTGCCTCCAGGCCGTTCTTCTCACCTCTCTTTTCTCCTGGAAATAAATTTTCCCCTGTCGTAACATGTCCAAATATGCCTTTGAAAAAAAAGACAAGTATGGACATGTTTTGGGTAGAGGGACAATACAGTTTATGTTTGACAACACAATCCTTGCTAGTTGCATATAGACCATTAACAGTTTTTTTCTAATTAAAGGATGACATAAAATACATATTTAATAAAACCTTTTGAGCTAAAGCCTTTGTGATGAATTTAGTATTTGACCTTTGTGCTAGACTAAACAGTGTACAGAAGCTACAGGGAAAGATGGATTTTTTTTTTTGAAAGAAGTGAGCTTGAAAATTTAGAAAAAAATTGCTTTTTTAAAAAAAATATATTAATCATAGATTGTATGTTTTTATTAAATATAGGATGAGAATACTGGAGAAAAAATTCCTCATCACAGACCTTGTGAAGATAACTCAGAAAGACGGACAGCCCAAACATTAATCCAGCAATGTAATTACTCTTAGTTTTATTGTTACGCTGTACTAAAAAAAAAAAACCCAAACAGGCTAGGGTTAGTAGAGATGTGAAGTCATTTGCAACCAAATAGGAAATAAAGACAATATTTCCTATTTCATTGCATTTCGAGAAGGAAAAAAATGAAAGAAAAACCCACAAAATTTCATGTGGTTTTTCTATCTTTTTTTTTTTCAGGAAGTGCACATCTAGGAAAACAAAAAACCCAAATCCACCCACAACTGCCGGCTATGCAAAATTACATGTGCATGTGCCGGCATTAAAAACATGCGCAATTTAGCGATTTTGCGCACTCTGGGCTTTAAAAATTTGGAGATGCAGTATGTGAGTAGAGGACTTGGTAATTGTCTCTCTGTCAGGATTGTTCAGGGAATACTAACTGAGAGATATTTTTAAAGTATGGTCTTCTCCCATGCAGTATTTCTGCAATATACTATTGTAACTTTTGTAATATTACATTTAAAATACAATTTGGATGCATTGTATTGCTCCAGCTTCATGGTACAGAAACCTCAGGCCACAAAAGACTTAAGGTCAGTCTGTTTTCAGTTCAATCATTTTTATTAGTCTATCAATAACAAAACAACAAAAAAGAAAACAAGTACAATAAGTACAGCAAGCTTGGATACTCCATGTGACAGATACATCCTAGGAAAGAAAGAAATGATGAATAAGATAAATTATACAATCCAGAAATTCAGACATGTCCGATGGCATAGTAGAAATGGAAAGTTACCAGCTAGCGATTAGCAATATATCATTGTACAGGACTCCAACTTTTTTTAAATTACTAAGGCCCGGTCAGTTTTATCTTCAGCAGCAATCTCATACTTAGAAATAAGGCATACTGTATTTCACCAAATTGCATAATTCAGTAAAGAACAGTCTTTCCAACAACCTAAAATACATTGACAAGCAGTCGAAAAGAGAATATTCAATAGTATACCTTCAGTGGGAGAAAGATGCTGAGAAAGGAAAGTAACCTTTAAAATAACTATAGAATAAGAAATTGGAAAATGGAAGGAAAATTTGCGGAAATGATTTCCCATACTTTTTGCCAGAAAGGTTGAGCATTATTGCAATAAAACAATAAATGATCCAAATGTTATGAACACTGCCCGTGGGTTTCCCCACGAGCAGGCTCCGTTGACTCACCATGCTGTTTATTCGCCAACGCGGCAGGACACCGCCGTCGGCCTGCCCACGCGGCACGGAGGCCACCCTAAAGTCTCCTCTTCACCACGGCCGGAGCCGCGGCCCTTTCTGCCTCCCCATCGGGCTGGGACCGCCCCCAACGTTGTCTCCATCTTTGCGGCGCAAGGCCGCAAATCCCAGTGCCATCCGGTGGCTGGAGCTGCATCCGGGGCTCCCCGCAGCGGCTGGAGCCGCTGCCGACGTCAGGGCCTGCTCCTCAGGCCCTGCCCTGCATCTGCCGCAATGACGTCGATGCAGACCGCTGTCCGCGGTCCTGCACAGCTCCTGCTCTCTCCTTAGGCGCCGGCGCGCGCCTCTCTTCAACATTTAAAGGGCCAGACACAGGAAGTGTCCTGGCCCCACCTCTGTGACTGTTTCCTGTACCAGCCCTATATAGGGCTGCTCCGTGAATCCATTCTTCGCCTTGCAAAGTGGTGACTTCACTCTGGAGGCTCCTGCCTGCCAGAGCCTGTGTAAGGTTTTCTACTCTCGTGGAGCTCCTCATCTCGTTCATTGTATCGTCAAGTCTTCGTGCCTGAGGTCCTTGTCCAGGTGTCCTGATCTTCATGTCCTGGTGTCTCGTCCTGATCCTCTGTTCCTGATGTTCCAAGTTCCGGGATGTCCTGTTCCTGTGTCTTGTCTTCGCTCTTGAGCCTTCTGGTACCGGTAGGCCGGGGGTCCCTCGGATGATGTGTGCCTGAGTGGACTAGCCTGCTGGTGGACGTCTGTCCTGTGCTCCTGAGCCGTCATGCCCCGCCAGCAATTGTGGAGCTCCGGGCGACTTATGGCTCCGTCGTCGTAGTTCCGCCGTGACTGGACTCTTTCCTGCATCTGTCCCGTTCTTCTCGTGGTCCATGACCATTCTCTTGGGGCTGTGTAGAGCGCGTAGTGGACAGGGAGGTCCGCGACCAGCCCATTGGGTGCGCCCGTGAAGGTGGGCTGAGTAGGGCGCCCTGAAAGACAATGCAAATGACCTCCCAGCCATAGTCAAGTTCCAAGTGTCTCGTCTGCTATGCCGTCTGCATAGATCCCAAGTGCTCATCTGTGATGCCGTCTGCATCGATCCCAAGTCTCGTCATCAGTGATGCTGTGCACTAGTTCCTGTGCTCTTGAGGCTTCCGCTCTATCTTCGTCTGTGGTGCCGTTACAGCGACCCAAGTCTTCTATGTCTTCGTGTCAAGGCCCGTCTGCCCTCAACCTCAACCTCAGGCCAGGCCTGCTGCTCCATGCTGCTTGCAGCAGGTCCGAAAGGGCCCAGAATGGTCGGAGGACCATTCAACTTCCATCATCCTCGGACGTTGGCCTAGGGAGCTTGCCGGCCTGGCGGAGGGTAGGCCGTCAGCCAAGCGGAGCCACCGTCAACCCTCGGCACGGCCCCAGAAGGTCTGGGTTCGGGCTGAGGTCCATGGACACACTAAAACACCCGTTACATAACACCAAATTACCATAATCAGATGTACAAAACCAACATAATGTGGAACAGATTCATCCAAGTTATGTAGGTTCATCAGAGTCCAAAAAGCTCTGTAAGCATGATAATAGTTAAACTGAGCTGAAAAAGCTGACAATGAATAGTGAATCAACTTCCCCAAAAATACTCCTTTTGTTTATCTGATAGGGCAATATAAACTTCATGTTCCCATATTTTTCTATCCCCTTCAAATTTATATTTTGTTCATTCTTAAATATTTTATAAAAGCCAGTGGCCACATGACCACTAGCCAACAAACAGGCACAGGTATGCAGCACAGTATTTTTTTTTTTTTAAAGAGGAGAGGTCAATCCAGGAAGAAGAAACACATTAATTCCTTAGTTGTAACCATTAAAAATGTCATATTGTAAGGAAAGATCTTGAAGGGGAACAAAACATCCTTCTTGTAGAATATGATGTAGAGAACAAATATTGCAATCCATAGTGGACAGTTATGGATTTATGACCAATAAACAATGGATTATTCCACAAAGGACAGTACAAAAAATTGTCCTACTTACATTGCATATTCTTTCCTAAGAGAGCTAGGGATGTGCAGACCAAAAGTTTAAGTTCATAAGTCCATAAGTCGAAAGGGGGGGTCATTTGCGGTCAATATGGACATATGGAGAATTCCATAAGTTGAGTCTATGTCCATATGTGCAAATAAAAATTTAAACCCCTCACCCGCCTTAATCCCCCCCCCCCCCCAAGACTTACCAAAACTCCCTGGTGGTCCAGCGGGGTCAGGACGCCATTTCTGAACTCCTTTGCAAGGAGCACGTGAGGTCGGTGTCACGTCGGAGTGACGCGGCGTCACGTGATTCCCCTCGGGTCCGCTCCCAGACCCTCGTTGGGCCCAAAAGGCACTTTTGGCCAGCTTGGGGGGGTCAGGAGTTAGTAGGCGCTAATTTCTTAAAGTAAATGTGCGGCTTGGCTGCACATTTTACTTACTGTTGAGGGCGCTATTAGGTGCCATGGGTTGGATGTGCGTTTTTCTCCCCTTACTGAATAAGGGGTAAGGGAAAACGCGCGTCCAAGGGCAGGTTTTCAGTGCGCTCCATTGGAGTGCACTGTACTGTTTCGGCCTGACAATTCTTTAACACACTCCTTCACCTTCACACTTTTCATTTTTTCTCTATTTAAGAGCAGGTGTATATTTCCCTCATTTCTACCCAGTTATTTTACAATTATCTACTCTGTCCCTTACTTTGTTGAAAGGAGCTGGATACATTTTGTTCAGTTTTACTCACACAATATGCAATCATTCATCTTCATACACTAATTAGGAATTATGAATTCCCTTACCTGTTCTCCTTAAATGAATTGGTGTTTTCATTTGGGATGTGCATTTGTTTTGAACAAATGCGCAATCTGTAACTAATAGGTCCCTATTCGTTGCATTCATGGGTCCACAAAATGCATGGTGAACCCCCCACGAATGCAACATATCATTAGTTTCAATCTTTTGGTTCGCACCATTTGAAATAGAAGGCCATGTGAGAGTATGGGCGAACTGGCCTATTGGGGGATCGGGCTTCCCCTGGTGGGCCGGACTAGCTTATCACAAGGCTTCCTATGCTCCAGGCCATTGAGGGTGCTGGGCCGAAGAAATGAAGAGACCAGGCCGGCGGGGCCAAAGAAAAGAAGATGGCCGCTGCCAGCCGCCGCTGTAGAAATGAAGATGGCTACTGCCAGCCGCTGCCGGAGAAATGAAGACTGGCGCAGTCAGCCACCGACAGAGAGCAGGCCGGCGGGGCCGAAGAAAACAAGATTGGCACAGCCAGCCGCCGCCTGAGACCAGGCCGATGAAAAGAAGATTGCCGCTGACAGCCGCCACCGGAGAAATGAAGACCGGCGCAGCCAGCCGCCGATGGAGACGAGCTGTTCAGCTGGGGGCCTTTGTGTGTAAATATATTTAAGATTGGAAGGGTGCTTCTGTGTATGTGTATGTGAGAAAGGAATGGTGCTTCTGTGTGTATGTATCTGGTGTGTATGTGAGAAAGGAATGGTGGTTCTGTGTGTGAGAGAGGGAAGGTGCTTCATGTATGTGAGATAGGGAGGGTGCTTCTGTATGTGTGTGGTGTATATGTGAGTCAGGGAGGGTGCTTGTGTGTGACAATGTGTATGTGCAAGAGAGAGATGGAGCATGTTTTTGGCTGGCTTGTGGCTGTGAGAGAGGGCATGTGTGTGATTGAGCCTGTTTGTAAGTGAGATAGAACATGTGTGTGTTTGAGAGCTTGTGTGTAAGTGAAATAGAAAGAGCATGTGTGTGATTGAAAGCCTGTGTGTAAGTAAGAGCGAGAGCATTGTGTGATTGAGAGAGACTGGCCAGAGAGGTGATGTGTGTATGTGTGAGAAAGACTGATCAGGGAGATGACTGGTGTGTGTGTATGTGAGAGAGAGAGACTGGATGTGTGTGTGAAAGACAGAAGAGACTGGATGTGGTCCCTAAGGAAAAGGACAGTGAGGGCAGCTTCAGCAGCTACTGCTGCTTCTGGTGTGGCCTGCAAGGGAAAGGAGTAGGAGAACTGCTGGAGAGGGTAAGTTAATTTTAAGTTAATTTTTCTTGATTGAATACCATTTTAATTATTGGGTAGTATGTGATGTATCTGCTGTTTGAAATATTTTATTGATGTTTGGTAAAGCTTTAAAAATTTGCATGAGTCTTTAATTATTGGATATTCTATTCATCAGCTGTTTTGAAATTATTTTATTAGTATGATTTTACTATTATGATTAATGATTTATATATCTTGATTTTATTGATTGTTTCATGAGGAATGGTGAAATTTTTGTTTTTCCATTGTTGCACTGTATAGAGTCTGGTGTGATGTGTTTTACAGTTCAGTTGTCTGCACATTTCTATTTATACTTTATGTAGCTTTATTATTCTGTATTTGGTGAGGGTTTATGTTCTGCATGCAAAGACTGAGATGAAGCATTCTTTTAATATGTGGTTTCTCTGTAGGAATCTGTAGTAGCTTTAGCTTGGCCTGTTCTGCTTTCCTGATAGGTGTATTGATATTTTAGATTCTGGTGTAATATTTGTGGTATTCTTTTTCATAGGTAGGGTTGTTATTCTTTGAGTGTTGGCAGATAGTACTGTGTTGATACGGGAGGACAATGCCAAAATGTATCACAATAGGTATGATGCCATATAAATTCCAAGATGCAAAGTTTTCTTGTTGGCATCACAACAGTGCATGAAATTATCAGAATAACGTATATATTAATTTTACCTCAGAATGTCACTTTTCATGTAAAATATGTGTTAAATGCATAATTTAAAATTGAGTATGGGGAGATGGGGGTAGGGCGCCAGGCTGTAAGATTTGCCTAGGGTGTCTAATACCCTTGCACCGGCCCTGTGCATAGCAGCAATGCTCCACCCCACCCAGTCATAGTTCATCATGTTTCAGGTCCTAGCACACGTGTTAGACTCCTTGGACCATGTTTCAAGACAGGTCAGGTGGATAGTATGCCCCGGTTGACAGTCATGCTGCATGCTGATCCTCATCTTGTCTTACCTCCTTGTCTTTCCCCTATCAACACCACAGCTACCTGACTACCTCCGCTCTGCCAGCCTGTCTTGCCCCTATCAAAACCACAGTGACCTGACTACCTCAGCTCTGCCATCCTGTCTTGCACCTCTCAACTTTCTGCCACTCTGCCTTGCTGCCATACACCAGACAATTCTACTCCTTGTGGTCTTCTTGCCACTATCATGGTTCCTCAGTGTGTTGATGCTAGTCTTTCTGCTGCTTTGTCCCTTTATTGGCACCTTGTGTTTTTTTCTTACACCCAATCTGCTTGCTATGTTCCCCCTTCATTGTGTTGTAGGATGTTGATGCCACTTGCTTGCCACTTTGCCTGTTGTGCTGGTTTCGAGAGTTCATGCAACTGTTATCGGTGCTCACTTTTGAGGCTGTGCTGTGTTTTTGACACTCTCACTGCTGCTTTGCACCTCTGTTAAAACACTCTATCCACTCCTGGTACCCCTTTACAGTGCCTTAGGCTATTCATGCCACTTTGGTGCCACTTTGCCACAGTCTTATTTTCTTGGAGCTCTTTTCTTGTTCTGATGATTGCTCCCCAGAAGTTTCATCAGAATTCATAAGAAAACCCCAATTATGCAGGCAAAAATAGGCTGCAAATACTTCCCCCATTGACTTTAATGGGAAAACGGAAAACGAATAAAACAAATCAAACAAATTGGTTTTCCCCCCATAACGCATTTGGGTCCTGGCGAAACAAATACAAATCGAAACAATTTTTTTCCTTCTGCACATCCCTAGTTTTCATTATATTTGGAATTGGCACTGGTAGAGTTGATGAGCACTGCTGCTACTAGGGATGTGAATCGTTTTCCATATCGTCTTAACGATAGAAATCGTGTGGCAGGGCAAGAAAATCGTGTTAGGCACGATTTTTTAGTTAAAAAATCGTTAAAAATCGTTTTTTCCGATTAGTGCGCACTAACCCGAGTTAGTGCGCACTAACTCAAAATGATACAAATAGACACTTTCCAGGTCACTGAAGGTCAGTTAGGAATGAATATGTGTTACTATTGGCTGGCAGCCCTCTTATCTATTGATGTTACCAAGGTTACCACTGAGGTGATGGTTGGGGGGATGGGAAATGGAACTGGAAACTCACGAACAGCAACAGAAAATGAAACAAAGTGTTCACACTTCCCAGGTCAGTAAAGGTCACTTAGCAATGAATATATGTATTCCTATTGGCTGGCTGTGCTCTTATCTATTGATGTTACCAAGGTTCCACTGAGGTAATGGCATTGGTTGGGGGGATGTGAAATGGAAACAGTTGGAAGCTTGACAAAAAAAGTAATGTGATGATCAGCACTTCTTTGTTTATTATTTTTGTTAGCAGGCACCTGAAATGCTAGTGCATGTTGAATTTGCCAATCACTGTGCATTTTAGAAAGGTGGTCCTGGCTGGAACTGTACACAGTTCAAATATATGTAATTGATTGTTGGTAAGTGTATTTTTTAAGTAGCCAGCCACACTGGCACCAGTATGTTTACTTATCCTCTTACTTAACTCACTAGCTCAGCTTTGTAAGAAGGGCTTCTCTGCTTGTGTGTTGCTTTTCTTTGCTGTGAGGAGAGCAGAAACATCAGATCTGTATTCAATCTACTACAGTCATCTCTTATATTAACCTACTCAATTTTTTTTAAATGATTTGTTATATCACTGAATTAATAATTCATTATTATTAGGTGGTGGTGAATGTCTGGACCCCCGCTGGGCTTTTGGCAAGTCTTGTGGGGGTCAGGAGGCCCCCCCCAAGGTGGCCAAAAGTCCCTGGGGGTCCAGCGGGGGTCTGGGAGCGATCTCCTGTCGCAAATCGTTTTTTCGTAAGGAAAATGGCGCCGGCCATAGCAGGGTGGGTTTTAGGGTTGCTTTAGCGTGCCGGTTTCCCCGCCCTCCCCCCCACTGGACCCCAGGTAATATAAGGCACTTTGGGGGGGTTCGGGAGGGTGGGGGATTTATTTTCAAGGGTCAGGTTGTTGTGATCTTCCTGCACACAGTGCCCTAACCCTGGCAGGAGGGTGGGGGATTTATTTTCAAGGGTCGGGGTGTTGTGATCTTCCTGCACACAGTTCCCTAACCCTGGCAGGAGGGTGGGGGATTTATTTTAAAGGGTCGGGGTGGGTTTTAGGGTTGCTTTAGCGTGCCAGTTTCCCCGCCCTGCCCCCCACTGGACCCCAGGTAATATAAGGCACTTTGGGGGGGTTCGGGAGGGTGGGGGATTTATTTTCAAGGGTCAGGTTGTTGTGATCTTCCTGCACACAGTGCCCTAACCCTGGCAGGAGGGTGGGGGATTTATTTTCAAGGGTCGGGGTGTTGTGATCTTCCTGCACACAGTGCCCTAACCCTGGCAGGAGGGTGGGGGATTTATTTTAAAGGGTCGGGGTGGGTTTTAGGGTTGCTTTAGTGTGCCGGTTTCCCCGCCCTGCCCCCCACTGGACCCCAGGTAATATAAGGCACTTTGGGGGGGTTCGGGAGGGTGGGGGATTTATTTTCAAGGGTCGGGGTGGGTTTTAGGGTTGCTTTAGCGTGCCGGTTTCCCCGCCCTGCCCCCCACTTGTCCCCAGGTAATATAAGGCACTTTGGGGGGGTTCGGGAGGGTGGGGGATTTATTTTCAAGGGTCAGGGTGTTGTGATCTTCCTGCACACAGTGCCCTAACCCTGGCAGGAGGGTGGGGGATTTATTTTCAAGGGCCGGGGTGTTGTGATCTTCCTGCACACAGTGCCCTAACCCTGGCAGGAGGGTGGGGGATTTATTTTCAAGGGCCGGGGTGTTATGATCTTCCTGCACACACAGTGCCCTAACCCTGGCACCAGGGGTGTTGTGATCTTCCTGCACACAGTGCCTGACCCTGACTCCTCCCCTCCCCCATGTCCCAGCCAGTGAATAGTGTGTGGGTGAGTGGTGGGGGGGGGGGGAGGGAGGGATGGGAAGGGAAGGGAGAGACAGCCCCTGCATTCAGGGGCTGTCTCTCCCTTCCTATCCCTCCCAGGGAGTGGGGCTGGCTCTCCCTTCCCATCCCTCACAGGGAGTGGGGCTGCTTGCCCCTTCACCTCCCCCCACCCCCTCCCCTTCCCCTTCTCTCTCCCATATACCAGCAGTGGGGGATGTGAAGGGTGGGATACTTCAGCCCTTTCCAGTCTGAGCTTCTGAACTTACTTTTTTTCATCTTCTTTTTTATTTTCTCATTGTAGATGGATCATGATAGGGAGTCAGCCCAACCGTCCTCCTCAAAGGCCGATCGTGATGCTAGGTCCCGGAAGCCACGGTTCACACAGGCAGATGTGGACCTCCTAGCCCGGCTACTCCTCCTGGATGAGGAGCATCTCTACACCCCCTCAGGCAGCAGGCCTAACCTTCAAAGGGAGTCTGCAGCCTGGGTGGCTCTCCAGGAGGAGTTCTGCCGGAGAGCCTCTTACCCGCGTGAGATCGAAGATCTCAAGAAGAAAGGTGAGAGATAATGTTAGTGGTGTATTATATTTATTTATATTTATTTATCATTTTGAAATGATATGATTTGTATTTGGGAATTTTGAATGCCACATTAAAAGATAGCTAATTTTTTTTTTATTACTAAATGTTATATATTGCATAAAAAAATAACCTAGCAGGGCATGTTGTGTTTGTAATTAATTTATTAATCAATTAATGTTATTCTATTTCCTTTCTACCTCTAATTCTCAAGTCGGCATCTGAGACTTCACAAGGGTGATTGGCTTGAGGAGGTCCGCCTGACTTTAGCGCGTCCTTCGCCTGGTAGGCTGTTTGAGAATACTCCACAAGTACACAAATATTATTCAATTAATTGTAATGGAATTTGTGTTTAATATTGTTTGTGTCAGTTCCAATTCCTTTTTTTTAAATTTTAACTGTTGTTCTGTGAAATTTGATCTGTGTCTTCGTACAGAACCACACACCAGCAGGGACGAGGCAGGGCTTCCTGGGCCCAGTAGCTGTCAGCAGAGGAGGACGGAGCGAACCGTCACTGGTGGGCCAGGTATTATATTATTAGATAATTGAGCCCTGACCATTGACCAACATGCTGCAAATGTGAATGGGGGATAAATGTGAGACTGAGGGAAGGGGGTATTAGTTACTGTGAGAGGGGAGGGAGGCAGTGGGAGAAAGAGGATGAGTGAGGAAGAAGAACTGTAGAAGAGTGCCATGTTAAAAAATGAACTGAAAAACATTTTTTTTTAATGTAGCACGTGTGTACGGGCTTAATGGCTTGTATTTTGGCCCACAGGGCCAGTATGTATGTTGTAGTACTAGTAGTAGTAGTTTGTCTAGTATCTGTCTGAGGCAGAAAATCAAAATTATTGTTTGTGATCAGTCAGTTATATAGGGTGGGATAGATGTATGTTATGTTATATATTTATATAATATTATCTCTAATTATCTAGAATGATATCCCTCCACTCTCCCTCTCCGAGGTTGTAGACTATAAACTCATTTTTCCAAAACCCTACAATTTAGTAAACTAAGGGGTTGAATGTATTTTAATATTGTAAACTTGCTGGTGCATACAATACTGGTTTGTGGCCCTCGAGGACCATAACTGCCCACCCCTGTTCTATATCTTATGTAGAATTTTTTACATTTCTTTACAGGGCAAGAAGAGGCAGCCACAGCCACCAGTGCCACTGCCAGTGCCCAAAGGATGGAGGCAGCCACAGCCGGGCCCAGCAGCACCAGCACCAGCACTGCTGCTGTACTCCTTGCAGGATCTCCTCCAAGCTGCGTATGTACTGCACATGCGCAGTTTGGCATGCTGAAGGAGCTCCTGCAGGGAGTAAACAGCATCAGGGCAGATGTCAAGGATGTGCAGAGGAGGCTGTCAGCCATGGAGGAGGCCTTTCAGGAGCTGAGGGCACAGGTATCTCCTCCTCATGAGATGCCTCGTGAGGAGGAGATGCCACTGCCCTCTGCTCCAGAGCAGGATCCTCCTCTCGGGTTGCCATTCTCCTCTCCACATCCTTGAGTACTGGGTGCTAAAACACATAATTTTTTTTTGGTATGTTGTCATTGTAAAGTTATATTTTTATAACAGTGTTATTTAATTTCGTTATAGTTTTGTAGTTAATAAAATGTTTTAAATTTGAGAAATATTAGTGGACTCAATTATTAAAATTATTATAAATTGGGATTTATAGTCAACAGATTTTCTAACATGCACACAGCAATAAAATTACCAGTGTTATCAATTAGTCTTTCAGTTTCCAATCCAGTCCATCTGCAACTCATCAAGATCAGCCTCAGCTTCCCCCATTTCTCCCAGACCACGACCTAGTCATGATTTGACTGTTAAGACTTCTTATACTATCACTTACTCCAGATAAAGAGCGAGAGTAAATATAAAGCTGCCAAATCTACACATACAGTAAATCTCTTATAAAATAGCGACTAACATACATAAATGTTGGCCTCCACTTGGGAACACCTAGACCATCCCTTTTTTCACACGTGTAGATTTACTCATGTTGTACTATATGTATATAAAGAAGTATATATGCTATTTATGTAAACACGTAAATGCTGTTTTTTATTAATGCAACTTGAAAATTCAACTTAACATGTATCTGCTCCGCAGGGAGAAATAATTAAATCTCGGCCAGAGAAACCTTTTACTGACCACAGGGAGGTTAGGTAACTCATGACACAACTGGAGATGGTTTTGATTTAGGCACTAACTTACGTGGTCAGGCTTTATTTAGAGAGTGAGACAAATTGGTCCCTACAAACCAGGGTTTTCCAAATAAATAACCACTCACTCAGCAGGATTTTATGCATGATGTAAATTTGCATATACTGAGTCCCCATGATATGCAAATGTATTTCATGCATAATTCTTTGTGGATATTCTAAAAATCCAACTGGCTGTGGAATCCCCAGGACCGGTTTGGTAAGCTGAGCTATAAACTGTCTCAGCCAGAAAAATAAACCATGCCCCTATCACAGTATGATATACATTAACTGCTTAGAGAGACTATGGTCAAAACTCAAAAGTACTTTAACTGCCTGTTTTCTAACAGCTGCTAAATAAGCGCACACAGTTGATAGACACAAACTTAGGTTTCTTTCTTGCACATACAAAGTCCTTATTCATCAAGCTGACAAGATAGATGATAACAGCACAGCAGACACCTGAGGTGAAGAGGCAGGGGCAGTTCTATCATGAGGCACTGGCAGTGCTTCTGCTGAATGCTCCATCCTGCTGTGTTCCCAAACGACCTTGCATCCCCATCCTAGACAAGAGACTCACTCCTCCTCCCAGTCACAGCGAATTTTCACATTATGAAGCAGCGGAAGGTTGATTTTGATGAAAACCAATTCCTCTACTAAGTCTGGATTCAAACGTGCACGGAGTGGACTCACAATATTCCCTGTCAATGAAAATACTCGTTCACTTTGCACACTGGTGGGTGGGCAGGAAAGAAAGTGTTGTGCTACTCTGGTAAGATAAGGCCACATTGAAGCTTTTTCTGCCCAATATCTCAGGGGATCTGACTCCATGCTCTCAACTGGCTCAGAGAGAAAATTCTTCACATGAATTTCTGCAACCTTCTCTTGCAGGTGCTGCTGGTTAGCAGCCCCACCACTCTGAAATGTGACAAATCTTGCTCTTGCTTTTGAAATAGGACCAGTTTCATGAAATTTGGGAGGACAATGGGTTGTCATCATGGGAGGGAAGCAGCTGGTGGAACTGGAAGCAGCTGAGCAGGATGGAGTGGGAGGAGTTGAAATCTTTTGAACCATTTCAATCAACTTATGTGTCCAGGATGCAAGAGTATTGCACTTGAGAGCAACATTGCCTTTCACACGTGGGTCACACATAGTAGCTAAGATATAGCTATCCTTCTCCATTAGAGGTTTCAACCTTTTCTGTACTTGCTCTTTTAAGCATCTCACAAGCTGCAACACTTCCTTCGACAAATCTGTCTGATGCAGAAATTCCTGTAATACCTGCTCCAGATCATATATTACAGGAATGATATCACCTAACGTGGCTGTAGCTGCACTCAGTGCATCAGTATATTCTTTGAAAGGCTTGAGGACATGCACCATCTGTGCAATGTTTGTCCAGTCCTGACATCCAAGTGGATTTTCCAATCCAATTTCAGATTCCATTGCCAAATCATGCAGAGGTGTCTGTTGTTCAGACAACCTCTCCAACATAAGATAGGTGGAATTCCATCTGGTAGGCACATCCTGAACGAGGTTATGCAATGGTGCCCTAACTGCTTTTTGTTTTTCTCTGAGTTCCTTCCCACTTTTCACACTGCGATTGAAATGCCCAGTTATTTTGCGGCACTTTTCAATCAACCGCTTCAGGGCTTGACGACTAGTACCTTGCACTTCCTTGGCACTTAGCCCCAACGCATCCCTCACTACCAGGTGCAGTGTATGTGCAAAGCATCGGATGCCTTTGAATCCACCATCCTCCAGAGCCTTAATCATATTGGCAGCATTGTCAGTAATGATATATCCATTTAAACATTCCATATCACTGCTTCTAAGTAGCCCTTTCCATCCTTCCATCATCCCCTGAATTGTCTGTAAGATATTTTCAGAAGTATGTCTCTGGTCTAGCACTTGAGCATGCAGTAAAGCCCACCGGTATCCTGGAGAAAGCTTTTTGGAGCTGCTGGTGCTACTGCCACTGCTTGTGCTTGTGCTGTCAGTTAATGCCTCATCCAGCTGCCACCAATGTGCTGTTAGAGACAAATATGCATGTGTTGCATTCTTACTAGTCCAAAGATCAGTGGTGAGATGTATGCTCCTTCCCTTTGCCCTTGCCATCACAATCTGCATTTCAGCACGACATTGTGAGTACAGGGAAGGAATCACCTGACGGGTAAATGTAGTTCTTGAAGGAATTTTGTAGTCAGGTGCTAACAGATGTATCAGCTGCTGAAATCCATCATTCTCTACAATCTGCAGTGGCTGATCATCCACAGCAATCATTACAGCAATTTGTCGTGTCACCACTTTGGATACTACTTGCTTCCTAGTCTGTGAAATTGAAGAAGGACACCACCCCATCTGCTCAACAGTAGCTTGCCGCTGCTGCCGGGGAAGAGGAGAAGGAGAAGTCTGCTTCTGCTTCACATACACACAATCTTCTGAAGTAATTTCCTTCTTTGGCTTCCCTGCAGCTTCTTCTGCAAGCAACACTGCTTTATGTTCTCTTTCAAGGTGATATTTCATGTTGGTGGTAGTAAGATGTCCAATAGTTCTTCCACGGCTCACCATCCTTTTACAATGGATACATTGAGCACATCTCCAATCATCCGTAACATTAAAATGATTCCAAACCTTAGATGTTTTTCTACTGTCCCTTACTCTAGGCTGGACATTTCTTGTCAGTGTTGTCATCAGAGTAGGAGTAGTAGTACTAGGAGTAGAAGTAGCAGAAGTTGTTCTTGTAGTAACCTGCAAATTTTCAACTGGTTTAGGACTAGAGAGGATACTACTGGCGCTGACAGTGGTTTTTTTGACAATCGGACTACCATCATCTGATTCATCATCACTACTATCACTGTCATTGGCGGTGTTCTTCTCCTCATCCTGAATATCATCATTGTCATCCTCCTCCTCAGACTCAGAGTCCTCTGATTCTCTATTCAGCACTTTCTGTAGCACTTCATCCATCAATAAACTTTGCTGCTGCAGCACAGATTTCACTTTCACCTTTCCAGATTTTGCTCCTTCCTTGTCCTGCAAGTTACCTTGCTCCTTTACATTCGCTGAAGTAGAAGGGGTATCATCAAATCGCAGTTTTTTCCTACTGACTGGAATTTTCTTTCCAGTAGCACTCTTCTTCTTACCAGCAAACATTTAAAACGTTATGGCTGCAAGTCCAGTCCAGTACCAACAAGTAAGCTGGCACAGCAGTGTACTGAGCAGCACCTAATAGATAAGATATATAGAAGGGTTAAATACAGTTAGTGAGTGACTTCGTCAGTCAGTGACAGGTCACTGTGTGATTAGTAATCTGACTAGTGGCTCACTGGCGTGGCTAGTAGCCAGCCACTAGCCAATGACACTAGGCTACCCCATAATATTATATTTACTTATACTTGCACTACTAACACAAACAATTTATTTATAAATTTAAGGCTCACGTGCATTTGCAAGTCCAGCACCAACACAGGGGTAGTGGCTGGCTAGTGTAAGACAACACACTAGTTTACTAGTAAATCGGGGGAAGTGGGAGGGGAAGGGGAGGGCGGGAAAACCGGCAGACTAAAGCAACCCTAAAACCCACCCCGACCCTTTAAAATAAATCCCCCACCCTCCCGAACCCCCCCAAAGTGCCTTATATTACCTGGGGTCCAGTGGGGGGGAGGGCAGGGAAACTGGCACACTAAAGCAGCCCTAAAACCCACCATGACCCTTTAAAATAAATCCCCCACCCTCCCGAACCCCCACAAAGTGCCTTATATTACCTGGGGTCCAGTGGGGGGGAGGGCAGGGAAACCGGCACACTAAAGCAACCCTAAAACCCAGCCCGACCCTTTAAAATAAATCCCCCACCCTCCCGAACCCCCACAAAGTGCCTTATATTACCTGGGGTCCGGTATGGGGGAGGGCAGGGAAACCGGCACACTAAAGCAACCCTAAAACCCAGCCCGACCCTTTAAAATAAATCCCCCACCCTCCTGAACCCCCCCAAAGTGCCTTATATTACCTGGGGTCCAGTGGGGGGGGAGGGCAGGGAAACCGGCACACTAAAGCAACCCTAAAACCCACCCCGACCCTTTAAAATAAATCCCCCACCCTCCCGAACCCCCCCAAAGTGCCTTATATTACCTGGGGTCCAGTGGGGGGGGGGGAGGGCAGGGAAACCGGCACACTAAAGCAACCCTAAAACCCACCCCGACCCTTTAAAATAAATCCCCCCACCCTCCCGAACCCCCCCCCAAAGTGCCTTATATTACCTGGGGTCCAGTGGGGGGGGAGGGCAGGGAAACCGGCACACTAAAGCAACCCTAAAACCCACCCCGACCCTTTAAAATAAATCCCCCACCCTCCCGAACCCCCCCCAAAGTGCCTTATATTACCTGGGGTCCAGTGGGGGGGGAGGGCAGGGAAACCGGCACACTAAAGCAACCCTAAAACCCACCCCGACCCTTTAAAATAAATCCCCCACCCTCCCGAACCCCCACAAAGTGCCTTATATTACCTGGGGTCCAGTGGGGGGGAGGGCAGGGAAACCGGCACACTAAAGCAACCCTAAAACCCACCCCGCTATGGCCGGTGCCATTTTCCTTACGAAAAAACGATTCGCGGCAGGAGATCGCTCCCGGACCCCCGCTGGACCCCCAGGGACTTTTGGCCAGCTTGGGGGGGCCTCCTGACCCCCACAAGACTTGCCAAAAGCCCAGCGGGGGTCCGGAACGACCTCCTGCAGTCGAATCGTGTTGTCTACGGGCGGCACCATTTTGTGCAAATGGAGATTCACATCTCTAGAGACCTGCCTTATCCCCAAACTGGAGTCAGTGTGTGCAGTAAAGGAGACCTGCCTTGTCCCCACCCAAGCTGGAGTCAGTGTGTGCGCATAATGCAATGCACAGGAAGGAATGAGGTGACTGCTGGAGTAGTACACTGGCTGCCTACCTAGGCTTGAATATATTAATGCTGCAGTACTAATAAAAATAAATTATAATTCTGCTAAACTGCCACTAGCCTCACTAAAGCAACCCTAAAACCTAAAGCCTAGCCTAGCCTAGCCTAGCCTAGTAGCTTAGTCAGACATTCACCACCACCTAATAATAATGAATTATTAATTCAGTGATATAACAAATCATTTAAAAAAAATTGAGTAGGTTAATATAAGAGATGACTGTAGTAGATTGAATAAAGATCTGATGTTTCTGCTCTCCTCACACCAAACAAAAGCAACACACAAGCAGAGAAGCCCTTCTTACAAAGCTGAGCTAGTGAGTTAAGTAGGAGGATAAGTAAACATACTGGTGCCACTGTGGCTACTTAAAAAATACACTTACCAACAATCAATTACATATATTTGAACTGTGTACAGTTCCAGCCAGGACCACCTTTCTAAAATGCACAGTGATTGGCAAATTTCACGTGCCTGCTAACAAAAATAATAAACAAACAAGTTCTAGTCACGTGAGTGCTGATCATCACATGTCAAGCTTGCAACTGTTTCCATTTCACATCCCCCCAACCATTACCTCAGTGGAAACCTTGGTAACATCAATAGATAAGAGCACAGCCAGCCAATAGGAATACATATTCATTCCTAAGTGACCTTTACTGACCTGGGAAGTGTCAACACTTTGTTTCATTTTCTGTTGGTGTTCGTGAGTTTCCAGTTCCATTTCCCATCCCCCCAACCATCACCTCAGTGGTAACCTTGGTAACATCAATAGATAAGAGGGCAGCCAGCCAATAGGAACACATATTCATTCCTAACTGACCTTCAGTGACCTGGAAAGTGTTTATTTGTATCATTTTCAGTTAGTGCGCACTAACTCCCGTTAGTGCGCACTAACACGATTTAACGATTTTTAACGATAAATCGTTAGAATTTCTATTGTATCGTGTTCTATAACGATTTAAGACGATATTAACATTATCGGACGATAATTTTAATCGTTGAAAAACGATTCACATCCCTAGCTGCTACCCTCTTCCAACACCAACAATATCCTTCATCTCTGTTCTTATTGCATTCCCTTACTTTAAGAGCATATTCCTGTTCTCATGATATCACCAAAAAAGTACACTCTTAACAGAACTCACATTCCTTATCCATGCATCACCTAGCAATCTCAATACTCTGCTACAGGACAACCACTTCTTTTTAAATTTCATTTTGTTTAAATTAACTGCACTGTTCTCCAAAATGCCAGGGGATCTAGTAACTGTACTGCCCTGGTATTATTTCACAGGCTTTTCACTGGTAACTGTTCTCTGCCATGAGGCTTTTACTCATGCTGAAATAATTGTCATAGAAACTCCAAGATCAGGCAACATCAGGAGGAAAAGCCAGGGATGGAATCCTGATATTAGCCTTTTTCATCTGTGCTTTTTCCAATCAAATAAATGTTCCCCAAAAACGTTTATAAAAATCAGACTACTCCATCACTCAGTTTATCCCATTTATTTAATTTAATTATGTTCTCCTTAGTGACACTGATTCTTACTGCCAGTTTTGCTGGAATATATTACTCATGCAGCGGAGTCATGCTCAGGGCCTCCTGCCACTTATTGTACTATAAGAATAAAAACTAGAAGTTTCACCACTGTCCATTCAGCAAAATGGATTATTACTTCACATTTTGACCCCTGGCCTGTATTTCAGAAATACAAAGATGCCGAACTTCTGAGAAAGTTGCAATACGATGACTGACTCATCTCCTATGCCAAGCACAGTATTTGACTAGACCTCTGTTATAGAAATGATTGGTGGTGCAGACTTGTCCTGCGCCACCAAATATAACCAGGGGAAAGCGCACGATGGTGGGTTGGGACGGTGGCGGTGGGGAGGAGCTCGGAGGAGCGTGCAACAGCTGGAGATTCAAATCGCTGCACCGCTATTGGCCCAGGGACGCAGCTTGCCAGAGACATGGCAGGTTTCCTGCCGCATGGACCCGGCTAGCTGCAGAGGAAGGCTGCTTTCGGGCTGGCTCTCCCTCCCTCCCACCCATATGATGTACAGTTATCAGGATTGTTCATGTTGGGGGAGTTAATCTTTGTCACAGTTGGAGGCGGAAACCCGAGCCCGAGTTGTATTTGTCAATAATGCACTGTTAAAATGGCCTTTGGGGGGGGGGTGCATTTCGTGTAGTTGGGGGGGGGGACTGCTACATGAGACAGCCAGTGAGCAGGGGGCTGAAGGTCAAGGTCATGGCTTACCCTCGCTGGGACGAGGCAGGGTAAGAAAGAAAGGAGAGGGATGTATGCTTTACCACTGGGACGCGGTGGTAGAGGTGCCAAGGAGGGAGGTAAAAGGGGTGAGGGGGGGAGGGGGCTGGTTAAAATTGTTATAAGGTTATGATTAGTTATGTTGTTGTGAGGACTCAGGAAGAATAAACTGCAGCCTATTGTAATGCCATAAAGTGTGTGTTGTTTTATTGAAGAGTGAGGAGCGTAAGAGCCAAGCGCATGTCTTGCCTCCCTAGGTTATGAAATCTTCTCTCAGCAATTAGAGAAGAGACAAGACAATGTAGGTCTGCTTGTGTGGAGACAGACCTGAAGCTGCAGCCCAGCAGAAGTACCTGGCATCCCAGCCTCCAATCCCAAGGGGAGACCAAGGGGGAGCCAAGCTGGGTTTCAAGCAATGAAAGTGAAGAAAAAAGAAACAATCAGAATTTGACTCGTGTCCCTGTTTTTATATGCATAAAGCACTGAATATGCATATCCTATCTCTTAAAATCAGTTTGGAAAATGGCTTGTGTCTTGGCTAAGAAGATTCCATCCACAGCAGCAAGAAGCTGACAAGTCATCACTTCCTGCCCCAACATGCAACTAAGATTAGATCCAGTACCGTTGAGTGTTGCTTGGAAGAGCATCTCAAACACTGCTACTTTAGCCAGCGTTGAACCTGCCTGGTTCTTCTCGAGGAAACTAGGTAGCCCTCTGCAGAGACCCACAGCTTGCTTCACACTGACAGAGACAACATTAAGTACTTTCAGCTTCTGACACATCTCAAGTGACAAGAATCTAAAAAGTGATGATACTGAGGGCATTCAATTTCTGGGATTTGTCTAAGGGCTAGTCAGTTAGTACATTTTATGATTTATAAGTAAGTGATAGCTAACGTGATGTGTTTTGCTTCTTCTGATTTATTCATACCTACCAAACTAATCATGACTGATATTAAGTATGTGTTATAAGTTTCTAAGATTGCTAAATTGTTATTGTTTGCTTTGGTAACCTACAGCCTTACAATAAATCTCTATTCTGAGATAAATGATTCTGGGCTGAATGGGTCATATATAAAGGTAAAATAAGTGTTAATTTCTGAGCAGTTACTTTCTACAGGGAGGTTGAAGAGAGCAGTATCCATATTACAGCTCGTGCTTATAAATCCTTACATTAATTGGAGCTTTCAGTGAGATAGTTGATAGGTCATGTCTTTCCTCAGATATGACTTCAGACAATTAGGTAAATCTGCCAGACTTGGAAAATAAGCTATAGAAAAACACTCAGATTTATGTTCATAAGGAAGATATACAGCATCATATCAGCATATTTAAGGCAAATCTGAAAGAAAATGATTTACAACTAGAGTCAACAGCTATCTTTTATGTAAGTATATTAGAATACCTAATTAGTTCATCTAAGATCTTTCTAAAAACTCTCGCAGACCATGCAACAGTTGTACACTTAGGGGTCACTTTTAAAAGGCGCACGCAGGCCTCCATGTGCACACAGTTCCCGGCGCACACACATGGATGCGCCGATTTTATAACATGCACGTATCAGTATGTGCATCATATAAAATATGATATCCATGCACACATGCGCACTGGATTTTAATGTTCGTGTGGGTGGCCTGCGACTCGCATGCAGTATGTTAAGTGATGCGATTGGGCCTTTTCCCAGTTCCCTCCCAGTCCGCTCCAATTAAAGATGTTTATCTGATGTTCCGGGTCTGGCAATGTATTCTTAAATCATTCTGCCTTTCTGAAAATTGCCCTTACCCCTGCTCCTTCTTCAAAAGTGCTTTGGTCTGTGACAGCTCTAGTTCTAAGGTAGATTTATAGCTATTAATTAATCAAGGTCTGAGAGAAGAGCCTTTTGTGAAGACAGTAGTTCCTCTCTGTCTCAGTTTAGTTTCTTTACCTGACTGTTCAGCTCTGTAATTTGCACTTCTAAATCAGATGTTTTCTGTACATATTTCTGTGTTTATCTAAATTCTATTTATTTGCTCTCTGCAAAAGGAGCAGTTAATTTTGCTTGAGTTGGCTGTATCTTTTTCAGAAACCGTTTAATATATATATATATATATATATATATATATATTTGTGCTTGGGATTGAGACTGAAATTTCCAGGAGTTGTCTCCCACTATGTTTTGATTATCTCTAGATTAACACTGTGCTGCTCCTCTAGTTCCTGATTTTTTTAAAATATGCACTTGTGTTTTATTCTCTCTTGTGTTACTGTTTAAGATTTTTTACTTTCTTTTTCAACTATTTGCAATTGATTACCTGCTAATTGTTTTTCAAGGGATTTAACTTGAAGCATAATCCCTTTATTTCTTTTTCTTGTTTTGCAAGAGCTTGAACAATATCCTGGAGTTCATTTTTAAGGTGGCACGCTTCACTCTAGCAATTGATTCAATGCCATTAACTACATGTTATAATTTTGTAATAATCCACATGCTGTCAAGTAAGTTTTAAAAGGCCCATGTGTGTACCTGCTCTAAAGGTAGGGTTATAGGAAAGTTCCCTCCCAGTCCAATATAACCCTACCTACCCTTCCTCCATTTCCCCCTCTCCTCACCAACCCCTAAACTAAACGTAACTATCCAGAGGAGCAGTAAGTATGAGAACAAAAATAGAGGATGTGAAGCATGTCACCTTAAAATTGAACTCCAGGATGTTGTTCAAGCTGTTGCAAAACAAGAAAAAGAAATGAAGGGATTACTGCTTCAAGTTAAATACCTTGAAGAAATAGAGGAGCAGCACAGTGTTAATCTAGAGATAATCAAAACACAGTGGGAGATAATACGTTCCTGGGAATTTCAATCTGCATCCAAAGCACAAATGTATATAAAATAAACTTTTTCTGAAAAAAAAAAAAAAAAGAAAAACAGCTAACAGCTAACCCAAGCTAAATTTTTTTGCCGAGAGCAAAAAAAAATAGAACTTAGAGAAACACAGAAATATGTACAGAAAACGTCTGATTTAGAAGTGCAAATTGCAGAGCTGAAGAGGCAGGTAAAGAAACTAAACTGAGACAGAGAGGAACTACTGTCTTCACAAAAGGCTCCTTTCTCAGACCTTTATTCATTAATAGCTGTAAATCTACCTTAGAACTACAGCTGTCACAGACCAAAGCACTTTTGAAGAAGGAGCAGGGGGAAGTGCAATTTTCAGAAAGGTGGAATGATTTAAAAATTCATTTCCAGACCCTTAACATCCAGAATAAACAAAAAGAAAGTATGTCAGCCTAGCTACAAGAAAGGTTAGAACCTAGTAATTATGAAGTAGAAGTGCTACAAAAGCCCTGCCTTGGCATGGGTTAGAAAACAGCGATGTATTAGCTCAATTAAAAGAATCCCAGAATGAACTGGGTGTGTCCAAATGTACTCTTAATTTACTAAAGACACAGTCATGCCAGTTCTAACTGCTCTGAAATAGAACATGTTTAAATCAGGGTATCCAAGTACTAGACAGGGCTGGGGTAAACCCTTCATGAAAACCAGAGTAGTTCAAGAACTGCCCCTTACCGCATGTCCTGCTGGAACTGTGCATAAGGGAGAGGAAGAAAAAGCACAGGTCTACCAACATCTTTTTTAATCCAGACTGGGAAGAATCCAAAACCAGATGTTGTTTCTCTCCTGTGAATATACTCTGGAAACAAATCCCTGCCTCCACTTTGGGAGCATGGAGTGAAGAGAGTTATTGACCCCCTCCATTCTCTAGGAAGAGGGAGTTGATCTGCCCAAGAGGGGAGGGATTTGCTCCTTCCTCCTAGCAATAATGGTGATAAACTAGTCCACAAGATGGAGGTAACTGAGGACTGGGATAGGATAGAGCCACCAGGCTGATATACCACCAATCAATACTAAAGGGATCCCCTGACCACAGAAATAATTTAGCAAAACATATTAAAGCCCTTCATGCACTGGTTCAATTTTTTCCCCAAGAACTCTGAATTGAATATTCTACAACTCTCCAAACTGCATGAAACCTTTTCATTATTAGGTATTAGTCCTGAGAGTGATAAGCTACCTCCCCTTCCCTGGAGTTTTAGTGATGAAGCTTGGGGATGTACAGCCAGTATACCACAGGAAGTCAAGAGTACCTTAACCTCATTTGAGTCTATGCTCAAAAAGCATTTTGGTGCTTATGCTAATAATGTGATTGCCTGGAAAACTGCTTATTTATTTATTTATTTATTTATTTATTTATTTAAGAGTGTTTCTATACTGTCTTTACAAATGATGTTTGATCAAAACGGTTTACATAATTGAATAAAATAAACATAGACAGAGAAAAAAAATTAAGAATTAAGAAAAATTAAAAGAACATAAAAAATTATAAAAACATAAGGTTACAAAAATTTCATCAATATAAAATAATAATTATTTAAAATAAAATTGGTTAATGTAAACAAATCAGTAAGTAAAAGCAGAACAACGTGCCAAACTAATTTGTGAGCATGGGAAAAGTGGAATGTATTATTTGGTAGGTGATATATGGAATGCAATTTGAAATAGGTGTGTTTTTAAGGACTTTTTGAAATGCTTGGAATTGGATATGGATCTGATGGAGTCTGGTAATGCGTTCCACAGAATGGGACCTATGACTGAGAATGCTCTTTTTCTGGTGATGTCAAGGCGGGCCTGTCGAGGTGAAGGAATGTCTAGAAGATTTTTGTCCAAAGATCTTAAATGTCTGGCTGGTTTGTATATTCGAAGAATGGAACATAGAGTGACCGAGTTGGGAGTATAGATAAGAGAGTGTATAATGGACAGGATTTTGAATTGTATTCTGTATTTAACTGGTAGCCAGTGTAAGGATTGAAGTATTGGAGTGATGTGATTTTTTATTGAAGAGTTTGTTAGAATACGTGCTGCTGCATTTTGAATCAGTTTGAGTGAGTGAAGTGTGTTTTCTGGGAGACCTATATATAGGGAATTACAGTAATCAAGTCCGGAAAAGATGAGTGATTGAAGGACAGTCCGGAAGTCGTGGAAGAAAAGTAGAGGGCGGAGCCGTTTTAAGAGTTGAAGCTTATAGAATGAGTTCCTGGTGATCATGGATATGTGTTGCTTTAGTGAGAGGTCTGTATTGATGGTTATACCTAAATTTTTCGCAGATTTGGAAATGGGGATAGTGATTCCATTGAATATAAGTTGGGGGGGGGGGGGGCTATAGATGAGTCAGTAATTGATGTAAGGTGGACTATTTCTGGTTTTTTGGGATTTAATTTCAGTCGATTATGAAAGAGCCAAGTGTCTATAGTTGTGAGATATAATGAAACTAAGGATAATGTATGGGTCCAAGAGGTGTTATATGGTACCATGAACTGTATGTCGTCAGCGTAGATTTTAAAATGTATGTTTAATGAGGCTAGTATAAGGCAGAGAGGTAACAGATAAATATTGAAAAGAATAGGAGCTAGAGAAGACCCTTGTGGAACACCTGATGCAATAGAATATGGATCGGAGGAGTAATTATTTATATTGACTTGTTGAATACGGTCAGATAGAAATGAAATGAACCATTGTAATACAGTGCCTGTGATATCTATAGACTTGAGAATAGAAATAAGAATTTGGTGATCAACGGTATCGAAGGCTGCTGAAATATCTAAGAAAACAATAACGTGATCCGTGTAAGAGTCGAAAGCCCGAAATATAGTGTTAAAAGAAGTTAGTAGAAGAGTTTCAGTGGAGTGACCTTTGTGGAATCCATGTTGATTTGTATGTAATATGTCGTTTTCTGATAGATAGTTTGATAATTGAGATAATACTGCTGATTCGATTAGCTTAGCTAGAGATGTTAATGTAGCAATAGGTCTGAAGTTGCTAAGATCGAAATCTTCCTTGGATTTATTTTTTTATGATGGGGAGTATGGAGGTTTTTTTGAGAGAAGATGGAAAGGAGCCAGTTTCTAAAGATTGGTTCACTAATAGCGCTAAGAAATTGCTAGCGTGAGGACCTAAGGCTTTAAAGAAAGCACCGGAGCAGGGATTATTAGGTGACTTAGAAAGATTTTGTTTTCTAATGATAGTTTGTATAACATTTTCTGAAACTGGTGTAAATTCTGACCATGTGTAAGTAGACTCAAGATTATTATAATATGATCTGTAGTGAGGAGGAAAATCCCAGAGCCTTTATCCACAGACTGAAACAAACTTCTATGGGGAACCCTACCCCACAGAAGCAGAAAACTCCCACTGGGAGTTATCCTTAGATTTCCTAATAGAGAAAGCTGAGCAACTCTATGAAAAATTACCGCAATGTGTAGGGGGTCAGCATGCCGATAAGAAGAGAGAAAGGAACCAGGTGTCTACCACCATAATTCACAGTCCATATATAAACGTTTAAGTTAATTCTCTATGTTCTTTTTCCAATATCTAACAGGTTTAGGATACCTCCTTCCCAGGAGCAATCCACTGTCCCTGCAGAAAACCCCTAAAATGGCTCAAGTGATTTGCAGTCTCCCAGAAGGAACCCCAACTGGCAACAGAGACAAAACTCTAAACAGGGGCAATCCCTGGGGAATCATCTTGCGGACATGAAAGCCATACTCTAGAGCCTTTGTGACAAGTGAGATAGCACAGCCACTATTCCTGAGAAACTGCCAGAGAAAAATCAGAAAAGGCCTGAGGAACTTATGAGTAGGTCTATGCCCAGTACCCTCCAGGAAAACCCTCATCCATCTGGGATATCCACCAGTGCACATTGACTAACCAATCTTGTATTTTTCCCTCAGGTCTCTACTATCTGTACCAAAGAATCTTTCCTGCATGAAAGCGCTGATGCAACTACCTCCACAATGTTACATGACCCTCTGCCGAACAAGGATATTGCTCCTATGCTGAATGTAGACTCCATCAGGAAGCATAAATATTTCTTAGGGAAATTAAAACCTCATGGACTCTGTTATATAATCCCAATCCAAATACAAGATGTATTCAGCTGTGTGTCTCCTGAATTCTGGTTCTGAGGTCACCCTAATCACTCAGTGGTTTTCAGCTTCTTTAGAGAATAGGTCTTCCCAGAGGATAGTTCTGTGTGATGTGTTTGTAGGGGCCTATGGAGAAATACCCATGGAGTTTAGAAGCAAGGTCTGGCTCACCCTTCAGTTAGGAAATATATACGTGAAACACTCAGTTCTCTCCCAATTCCTAACTGGGAATGAACTAATGAGATTTTCTCCCATTAAGTCATGTTGACTCAGGTCATGCAACCTCTTCCATATGGAAGGGTAGCCTAAGGGGGGGGGAGGGGACATGTGGCTCCTGCTCCAAAGAGCAGAAGATACAGTACCAATATCAGGATAAATTTGTAGAGGTCAGCATATCCCAATCTACTAGTACTCTGTTGCCAAGAAATCGGGGAGGCAGAGAATAATGCTGACAGTGTTATCCTGTTGAAAAAGGAGATCATCCTCTGCAATGCCCCTGATACTGACTGACTGGAGATCTATTTCAGTAGATCCCCCTCCTCCTACTGAACAGAGCAGAACAGACTCAGGAGCTCATTAAGTAAATCCACCTGTTACCAAAAATGCACACCTGTGTCACCCCAGAAAGCTGACAGACATAAACTGGAGTGGAGACACCATTTCAGTCTATGTCCAGCTAGCACCTGAGGCTCAGTAGTGAAAACACCTTTTATTAGTAAATTCTTATTTTGAAAAATGAATGGTAAGATGGAATTGAATGCAGTAAAGCATAATAACACCCTGGCAGACATACCTGGACAAGAAACTGGGGGTTCATTCATCAAATTGTGATGGGCTGATATCATGTGCGTTAAGGATTATCACACATGATAATGACCTAACGCACACAATAACTACTGCATCGTGATTTGAAAATGTAAATTAGGGAAAGGGGAGGAGTTTGGGTGGGGTTTAGGTAAATTAGGAGCCTATAGCGCTATGGGCGATAATGTATCGCACATTATCGCCCTCAGTAGTGCCAGAAAAAGCTACAACTATTTCATTGGTGCTACTAGGGTGATAATATACAGTGTGGCTGCAATTGTGGGTGAAAACACACCTCCACGATGTGGCCACCTGCTCACTATCGTGCCCACCCCTTTTTTCATGGCTCATCATTCCTCTGTAATTATAGTGGAATGATGAATTTAGGGTCAAGTTACTAGTGGGAACATTTGCACAGAACTTTTGCTTTTGCCCAAAGGAATTTGGAGATGAATGTCAGATATAGAAAGGCCTATTGTGATTTAAAAGCTAAGGAATATGAAACTGGAGACAAGATCTTTTACTATAATTATCGTAAAAAAATAAGCATTTTTTTGCCTAGCTGTGGATAAATTTCCACAAGTCACATATCTTATCTGACTTAAGACAAATCCTGACTGTGAAGATGTCCTTAAATGGGTCCACATTAATCAGCTCAGACCTTATCACCCTCTTAAATTCATGGATCAAATTACAATTCCCAGTATCACTGACACTAACCGTGAAACAGAAGAATAGTTCTCTATTGTTTTTCAGCTGGAGAGTTGATTCCTGAGAATGTTTTTCCCAGTGCTACTGCTGTCAGGTGTGAAAGCTACTATTTATTATTTATTTAATGCTTTTATATACCGGTATTAGTATGCAAACATCATACCGGTTTACATTGTAACTGAAAGATGGAAAATACAATTAACAGGGAGGGGAAAAGGGAGGGAGTAAATACATGGTGCAGTAAGAAAGGAAAGGGAACATCAACTTTGAGAGGTAAATAAAGGGGAGGTATTTACAAAGGGCTATATACAATATTTACAGAAAGCTGTTACAGAAAGCTATCAATAGTGTGCAATTTAAGTGTCATTTGTGTGAGGATTGTTCGGGAGGAATGAGAGGAGTAGGCAGGTGGAGGCAGATTATTCTGGGAAGGCCTGTCAGAAGACAGGCCTTCCCAGAATAAGGGCCAGGCTCAACTAGGTTGGTTGAGCCTAGCCCTTCCTTCGGCATTATGATGAAAGATATCCTGGCTTCCAGATTTCCCCAGTCATAGATAATCACTGAGAAAAACAGAAAGTATTTGCATTGCTTGATCTTCAGCACATGATACAGAAAAATGAATCATCACTAACCTGTAGCTGCCTGCAAAGATCAGGACATTCTGAGCTAACTGGACAAAATAATGATCCACCCCATTAGAAAAGACTTAGACAGACCCAAAATATTTATTGGACTGATTGCTGGATCCATTATCGTTTCTGGCCTGGATTCACTCTATAGTACCTCCATGTTCATTGTGAATGCAGTTTCTGTTAAGAATTTGCAGAACATTGTTAAGGAATTGCAGAGTGATATGAAAAGTATCTCAAATCAGATATCAACAAGTACAATTAACTCCTCAAGGTAAAACCCTAAATAACACTGTTACCTTGGTTAACCTGCATTCACAAGCTATTGAACATAACTGAGAGGACATCAGTACCATCAAGAGATTACTGAGTGAGGACTGTATATTTATCCAACCCATTCAAACACTTACCAATGATTTGTTCAGAGGATTGGTTAATAATATCAGTAATTTAATGAAAGAACAGATTCCTACATACAGTATTTGGTTTCTCTTGATGTCATCTCAGATGCTTTTGCTAAAATTACCCAAAGTAATATTGAGTCTTTCCAGATCCGGAATGCTTATTATATGGGTAATGCTCTTCCTCTGTATGTAGATGTAGAAAAGATGGAGGTTGCCTATGTTTTAAATTTGCCTTTCATTTTACCTGAGGATATTTACAAATTGAAACAAGTAATTAACGTAGGGACTTGGACAGACAATTTGTAAATATGTGTAGATACACTTGATCTTCTGGCATACCAAACTGACAACCCACAGCAATATTTAGTGCCCAATTAGTTCTGTGCCAACAAACAAAGGACATCAGCATATTGGTTGTGTCTTGTGAATCCTTTACTAAAGGATACTACTGAAGCTCTGTGTGGTTTGCCCACTGATAATGTTTGAGAGAAATGTAAGATTATCATGACAAAGTATGATGAATTTTCTAGAACCAAAGTTGTTGTGGTAAATAATATATGGTTAGTTAGTACACTGCTGAAAGAAATCACTATTTCTAACAAACATGATGTTAACAGTATGGTTCCCCTACCCAGCAACGTTTCTCTTGTTCAATTCCCAAGAACTCTATAGTCACTGAAGGAGGGGTGTCCTTATACTATCCAGAACCTGTCCCCATCCCCACAGAGGTATAGATCCTGGATGTGTTTAGGAGAGATTAGATTAACTTTGATGAATACCTGGTATATCTGACCTCAGATATACAGATAGGTTTGGGTTAATGTTTGGGTACTTGCCAGGTACTTGTAGCCTGGATCGGCCACTTTTGGAAACAGGATGCTGGGCTAGATGGACCCTTGGTCTGATCCAGTATGGCATGTTCTTATGTTCTTCTTATGTTCTTATGTTAAAGTATAAAGACTCTCACATTGTTGAATTGTCTGTGGATCAGTACAAAGTTCAGGTTGCCAACTGGCTCCAAATTTTCAGGACAGGCTGATCTGGTTCTGTTTTCATCCCATTGCATGCAGGGACTTATAGTTCTGATTTCTCTATTGCATTTCCTTAGAAAAGCAAGACTACAAGTCTCTGCATGCAATGTAAATGTAAATATAAAACTAGGAGTGGATCAACCTGTCCTGAAAAACTGTAGCCAGTTGCCAAACCTAGACACATTGGAAATTGCTGACTATAATAATTATGATTCCAGAGATAAAGACATTTTGTAAACCGACTATGTTTTGAATTATGCCATACCTATCCTAGTCACATTATCAGTTATTCAGATAATGTTCTCAGTTCTCCTTTAAAGGAGTGTTAAGGTCCTAGTCAGAAGCAAACAGGGAAATTCCCACCAGAATGCTATGCAGTTGCATAATCTCTCATAGCCCAAAATTTGGTCTGGCATAATATACTTGCATACTACTATGAATTAATTACTCATGGATAAGAGCCACATGATTAATCTTGATTATGCACTGTCACATTTAGATTAGGACTGAATATAATATCTGTGCACATATATATTCTACAGCAAGTCTAACTTGACCCACTACCTCATATTTCCATGTATGCATGCCTGGTAAAATCTGTATATTATTTTCTTTCATTCCTTTATTCTTCTCTCCTTCTGTTACTACCATTATAATTATTAATCACTATCTTCTTACATTGGTTCTTTATTATTCAATGTATTGTTTCACATTATTATCCTTATTGTTATCAGTATAATTATTCTATTCATTATTATTCCATTTATTATTATTGCATTATTTCTTCTTCTCATTAATATTATTATTATTATACATTATTAGTATTATTACTGCAGTATCTTTGCTTTATTAATGTTGATGTGATTTTGGCTGAGACCTGCATAGTAGTCTAGTAGTTAGCTTTACGCAATGATGTGCCACTTGTTGCACATCAGTCCTAAAAAATGGTGGAAAATGTAGGAATAAAAACTGTTCATAAAGCAAAATGGATTTGTATTTCATATTTGGACCCCTGGCCTGTATTTCAAAAATACAGAGATGCTGAGCTTCTGATAAAGCTGCAATACGAGACTGACTTATTTCCTGTGCCAAGCACATTGTTTGACTAGGCCTCTGTTAAAGAATGAAATCTCTCAGCAATTAGAGAAGGGACAAGACAAGAGTGTGTGGAGACATGAAGCTTTAGCTACGCTCAGAAGAACCTGGCAATCCAGCCACCAGTCCTAAGAGGAGAATTTATCAGATCCAAGTCAACTCTCAGGTCAGCTACCACGTGGCAGAATATTGTCCGTCTGGGGCTAGGATGGGTGGGAGTCAAGCTGGGGAGGTAAATAGTTGAAGTGAAGAAAGATGACTCAATCAGAATTTCACTTATGTCCCTTTTTTCATATGCATGAAGACACTGAATATGTATATCCTATCTCTTAAAATCAGCTTGGAAGAGGGGCTTGGGGCTCGGCTAAGAAGATTCCATCCATACCAGCAAGACGCCATCTGAGTCATCATTTCCAGCCATGCCCTGCAACTAAGCTGCTAGACAGGATACTGTGTTCTGGAGCATTGCTTGGAAGACCGTGTAAAGCCCTGCTACTTTAGCCAGAATTGAACTTCTCTGGTTCTTCTCAAGGAACTAGGGAGTACTCTGCCCTTCATCCAGGTGCAAAGACCCACAGCCGGCTTCACAGTGACAGAGAGAAAGTTCAGGATTTCCAGCTTCTTGCACAGCTCAATTAATAAGAATCTACAAAGAGGTAGGGCCGGTGCAAGGGAATTTGGCACCCTAGGCGAGCCTTCTCCCTTGTGCCCCCCCCCCCCCCTTGGGTCATGCCGCCACCCCCCGGTCTCAGCCCCGACTCCTACCTCATTCTCGATTACACCCGCCGACTGTGTGGTTTTCTGGGTCACAAGCAGGTTGGGCACTGCTCGCGGCCCTCCAAATCTCCACTCCTCTTTGCCACCGCTTGCGGCCCCATATGGCTTGCACCCAGTGGCGCACCAAGGGTCTCCGGTGCCCGGGGGCCAATGCATTTGTGTGCCTCTCCAGCATCCCCCCCTTAATCCTTCTTGTACTGCTTAAGGTCACAGAAAATCAGTGGCACCTCTAGACAGAAGAATTGTTGGGGGAGGGGGGGGAGTCAAAATGACATTTCTTCATCACACCCACCTCTATAGCATGGATCCTGCTTTAAAATTGGTTATAAAAAAAAAGTGTTAATAAAAAAGTCCAAAGGATCTTCTGCATAATTTTAAAAAGTTGGCCAATTTCACACTATAAAATTATTTGATAGCCTCATTCAACTAATTCTATATGGCTATGAGAGTGAAGTTTGGAATAGATAGGAAGGGACAGAATGTCAATACAAATCCTGCACCTCCAGTTCTGTAACTCTGTGCATCCACTGAAATTCCCCAAACAATGGAGCTTGGATGTTTCCCTTACAGCTCATCATACTAAAAGATACTTTCAAATTCTGGTGTCACCTCATAGTAACAGCAGCACAAACACCTTCCACTGCCAGGCATATTGTAAACTAACACAAAACCCTGCAAAAAAGACACTCAAAATCTATACTGCAATCCCATCGTAACATAACAGTAATAACACCAAGGACTCAAACAACAATAACCCTACCTGTGAAAAATCAAGGGTAAATATTACACTGGGTCCTAGAACACCAATACACCACCTACTGAGGAAACAAAACAAACCCGATTGCTATAGATCCCTATACAGACACTATATGCTAGCAGACTCTCTCATCATGGTCATACACACAGAGCAGAGACAGACCCTCACCAAATACAGAATAAAGCCACATAAAGTATAAATAGAAATGTGCAGACAAAAACTGAAATGCAAAATGCATCACGCCAGCCTCTATACAGTGTAACAATGGAAAAACAAACATTTCTCCATTCCACGTGAAACAAATCAATAAAATCAAGATATATAAATCATTAATCATAATTATAAAATCATACAAATAAAATAATTTCAAAACAGCTGATGAATAGAATATCCAATAATTAAAGACTCATGCAAATTTTGAAAGCTTTACCAAACACCAATAAAATATTTCAAACAGCAGACACATCACATACTACGCAATAATTAAAATGGTAGTCAATCAAGAAAAATTAACTTAAAAAGCCACCTTTACTTACCCTCTCCAGCAGTTCTCCTACTCCTTTCCCTTGCAGGCCACACCAGAAGCAGCAGTGGCTGCTAAAGCTGTCCTCACAGTCCTCTTCCTTAGGGACCACAACCAGTCTCTTCTCTCTCTCACACACACACACACCCCAGTCACACCCTCAGGACCAGTTTCTTTCTCTCACACACCAATCATCTCCCCAACCAGTCTCTCTCTCTCTCACACACACACAAGCACCCACATACCAGTCATCTCCCTGATCAGTCTCTCTCACACACACACACGTCACCTCTCTGGCCAGTGTCTCTCAATCACACAATGCTCTCGCTCTCTCTTACACACAGGCTTTCAATCACACATATGCTCTCTCTATTTCACTTACACAAAAGCTCTCAATCACACACATGTTCTATCTCACAGCCACAAGCCAGCCAAAAACATGCTCCATCTCTCTCGCACACACACATAGATACACACAAGCACACTCCCTGATTCACATATACACCACACATACAGAAGCACCCTCCCTGTCTCACATACACATTGCACTCTCACAGAAGCACCTTGCTTTCAGACTTGCAGCATTTTTCACTTTTACTAAAAGTGAAAGTGATGCTCCCAACTGTTAAATAAGAAAACCACATTCCTATCAGAAGGCGAAATGACACCCTACCTTCAGGTTCTGTCCTCCCAAGGGACAGCCACCCACACCGTACAGCTTCTCTTGTTTTACACTTTCAGGCAATAAAGCAAGTGTCTTTCTTCAAACTATCAGTCATATGATTATTCATGTGGGAGATATGAAACAGAAAGACATCCTTAGTCCGCTTCCCTTTTAAATGGGAAGATTCCAGTCTTAGTCATTTAAAAATATACATTTTCTAAAGGCTTAAAAAAAAAGCAAAACCATTTCAGATTGGAACTATTCTAGTCTTCATGTTTAAATTATGCTTCAAAAAAACCCCCAAACCCCAACTGGCATCACTATCTTAAATTTGTGATTTTGCTGAGATGAACATTTTAAATACTTTAATTTTTTTTTTTTTTGCTTTAGTATTTGTCTCTACCCACTTTGTTAAATTTTATTTTCCAGAAGCATGATGCTTAAAATTCAGTAATTTCATCTTTCATCCAACTTTTCAAAAGTTGTGCTACCAGCACAAAAGTTGAGGTATATGTATTATCACATTTCATTTTTTTAAACTGGCAGATTCCTTTCTCACATACATACCGCATACACACACACAGAAGCACCATTTCTTTCTCTCTCACACACACACACACACACAAAAAAACTCCATTCCTTTCTCACATATACTTCACATATATACATACAGAAAGAAGATCGGCGCAGCCGGTCTAGCTGATCACGTGGCCGAAGAAAGGAAGATTGATGCAGCTGGAGACCAGGCGCTGAGACTTAGAAGGTGCCACAGCAGGCAGCCAGCCCCCGACTCGCCCTGCCTTCCCCCCAGTGTCACCCTCCCGACGGCCTTCAGCCCCTACCATGTGATAGGGGCCGGCCAATGGCACGGATACCTGTCACATGCTAAGGGCAAAGGGCCATCAGCGCCATTTTGATTAGTGGCAGCTGACGGCCTGAGAGCAGGAGATCACTCCCGGGACCAGGTACTTTAAAAATTTTGTTGGGGGGGGTCGGGAGGGTGGGGGATGTGAAAGAATTAAATTTAAAGGGTTGGGGTGTTTTTTGTTTTTTTTTTCAGCACAACACAGCCGATTAAAACGGGTAAGAATCACAGGAACGAAGATTTCCCGTGGTTTTCACCCGAACTCGATACCGGAAACGAGTCCATTACCAATTCACATCCCTAATACGAACAGCATAGTACACCTCAGTGAAGATTTGACATCATTTGGAGTGAGGAAAGTTTCACAAAGTTGAGACTTCTACAGTGTTCTCTCACCTTAGCTTGATAGTACCTTGTGGTAAGGTTGACATGGGATGGACTCCTTGTGACAGTGTCTAGAAGTCACTTACTTCTAACAGACAAGGCAATAACCCCCTGGACTCCTGTTTAAAAGCATTAAAAATCACTTGTGCTAAGAAACTGCTCTGACAAATTGCAGCTGGTCAGATTGGGTGAAAGTCCAGAAATAGATAAGAACAGAAAGGCCAGTACTGGCAGAAAGCCTGGCTTTAATAAGATTGCTCAATTTGACAGAGTTGTCTCTGCATATCCCCCTAGTGCTTTTAAATCAGGTTCACCTATAATAGCTTATAGGGTTTTATCATAAATAACATAGTAACATAGTAATGACGGCAGAAAAAGACCAAAATGGTCCATCTAGTGTTATGGTCATGGATCCTTGGGCCGAGGGGGAGTTGGCGCCACCTATGGGTAGGAGCCCCACAGGTTCCCACCATTGGCTGGCGAGGCTGGAGAGCGACTAAGACCCCAGGGAAGCTTCACCACTACCAGCCCTCGTTCCCCGCAGGTTGAGCCCTTGGGTACCGGGGCCGACTGGACTTACGTGGGGTCTCAGATATGAGTAGTCTCATAGTCCTAAAGAAGCGAGAGTCGTGGCAGGTGGCATATCTCATGGTCTGAAGACAGGAAAGGGTCAGGGCAGGCAGCGTATCTCGTGGTCCGAAGTCAGGCAAAGGTCAGGGCAAGCGGCGTAACTTGTGGTCCAAAATCAGGCAAGGGTCAAACCAGGGTCCAAGAAGACAGGAACACAGGACGAGGATCCGGAATCTCCAAACAGGAAGAAGAGCCATAAGAAGCCAAGGCAAGGTCTGGGGGCAGGCCTTGCCTTGATATAGGCCTGGGACCAGAAATGAGAAGCTGGACAATCGCCCATCACTGTCCCTTTAAATCAGGAGGAGGAAAACATGCTTGCGTCTAGGGCAGTCAGGAGAGGAAAGACTCAGATGGCCGACCATGTCGGAAGGGCCGCGCCAGTAGGACAGCGCACGCGTCACCCGTCATCCAGCAAGGCTCCCTGCCACCACGAGGACCCCTGGGGCAGGGAGGACAATGGCACACTGCCGGTAGGTGGAGGGGACCGACCGGCGCCCATAATATCTAGTCTGCCCAGCAAGCTTCCCAAGGTAATAACTGCCACTCCATGCAGGTTACCCCCATGTTTCTCTTAAGGGTAATAACTGCCACTCAGTGCCAGTTAAGTTTTTTTTATTTATTCCCATCCTCTAGCCTTTTAGGGATCCACAGTGTTTATCCCATGCCCCTTTTGAAATCCTTCACAGATTTAGTCTTCACCACTTCCTCTGGAAGTGCATTCCAGGCATCCACCACCCTCTCAGTGAAGAAATATTTCCTGACATTGGTTCTAAGTCTTCCTCCCTGGAGTTTCAAATCATGACCCCTAGTTCTACTAAATTGTTTCCAATGGAAAAGGTTTGTTGACGACCATGGATCATTAAAACCTTTCAAGTATCTGAAGGTCTGTATCATATCACTCCTGCTACTCCTCTCCTCCATGGTATACATACTCAGATTCTTCTACCTCACCTCATAAGTCATTCGATGGAGACCACCCACCATTTTAGTTGCCCTTCTCTGGACCACCTCTACCTGTCTCTGTCTCTGTTGAGATATGGTCTCCAGAACTGAACACAGTACTCCAGGTGAGGCCTCACCAAGGACCTGTACAATGGGATTATCACTTCCCATTTCTTACTAGATATTCCTCTTTCTATACAGCCCAGCATTCTTCTGGCTTTTGCTATCATTGTGACACTGCTTTGTTGACTTCAGGTCATTAGATACAATCACCCCAAGGTCTCTCTCCTGCTCCGTGCACATCAGCCCTTCACCCCCTCCCCCTGCAACGCATATAGTTCTTTTGGATTACTACACCCCAGATGCATGACTTTGTATTTCTTGGCATTGAATCCCAGCTGCCATATCTTTGGCCACACTTCCAGCTTCCTTAAATACTGTCTCATTCTCTGTACTCCTTCCGGCATGTCCACTCTGTTGCAGATCTTAGTATCATCCACAAATAGACAAACTTTACCTTCTATCCCTTCCGCAATGTTGCTCATGAAGATGTTTGAACAGAACCGGTCCCAACACCGATCCCTGTGGCACTCCACTTAACACCATTCTCTCTTCAGAGTAGGTTCCATTTACCATTACCCATTGTCTTCTATTTGTCAACCAGTTTGTAATACATGCCAATACCTTGGAGCTGACTCCCAAGCTTCTCATTTTGTTGATGAGACTTCTATGTGGGACCGTATCAAAAGCTTTACTAAAATCCAAGTAAATTACTTTGAGAGCTCTTCCCTGACCCAGTTCTCTAGTCACCCAATCAAAGAAATCAATTAGATTCATCTGACAGGACCTTCCCCTGTTGAATCCATGCTGTTTCTGATCGAGCAACCCACAGGAATATAGATAGTTCACTATCCTTTCCTTCAGTAGAGTCTCCATTAATTTTCCAACCACTGAGGTGATGCTAACCTGCCTGTAGTTTCCATCCTCTTCTCTGCTCCCACTCTTATTTAGCGGGACCACCACTGCTCTTCTCCAGTCAGTAGGCACTACACCCTTTCCCAAAGATCTATTGAACAGGTCACACAGTGGACCCGCCAGCACATCTCTGAGTTCCCTCAGTATTCTGGGGTAAACCTCATTAGACCCCATGGCTTTGTCCACTTTCAGTTTTCTTAGCTCTTCCCATACATTAACTTCCATAAATGGAGTTTTGTCTACTCCACCTCTTCTACAGTCTTGATAACAAGTGACGGTCCTTCTCCAGGGTCTTCTTTAGTGAACACTGAATTGAAATATTGGTTTAATATTTCTGCTAATTCATTATCTGTGGTGTTCCGCAGCCGTGGATGGCCACGGCTGCAGCCCCCTACCTCACCCGCGGCAGCGACCCGCCACGGCAGCACCAAGAGAAGGCCCTGAATCCATGCTTGTCGCTCTGGCGTGGGTCCCCGGGATGGCCGCCAGGTGGGGAGCCATCCCTGCTCCTCCCTCGCGGCGTTAGGCAGTCTTTCCTCCACGGAGGAAATCCAAGATGGCCACTGCCATCTTTAGGCGCGAGGCCGCACCTCCTTTCTAGATTTAAAGGGGCCTGGACCCTTTAACTACTTACTGCTGTTTCCTATGAGCCTGAGTAGAGGAAGTATAAAGGAAGGCTTCCTCTGCTTATTCCTTGACTTGGCAACATCTCTTGTAGCGCTGTTTAAGTCTGCTTGCTTCGGTGAGTCTTCTAGTGCTTTGGATCCTCATTCCTGGTTCCTGTCTCATCTTGGTGTTCCTGGTTCCTGATTTCGGATTGGCAAGCGGTGATTCCTGGTGTGTGACCGGATTGGCAAGCAGCGATTCCTGGCGTGTGACCTCGGACTGGTAAGCGACGACCCTCTGGCACTTGACCTTGGACTTCTTCTGGACCACCGTCTCCAAGGGCCCACCTAAGTCCCAGCGGCCCGGGTCCCTACGGGCTCCTCCTGGGGGGAGTGCGGGCTTCCAGGGGTGAAGCTCCAGTTAGCCCTTGCTCTGAACTCTGAACTCCTTGACCTCTCAAAGGTCCACCTAAGTCCCAGTGGCCCGGGTCCCTATGGGCTCCTCCTGGGGGGACTGCGGGCTTCCAGTGGTGAAGACACAGTTCCTCTCCTCGACATCATGACTCTTCATCTGCCTCCACAGTCGCCTCAGTCTCCAGTGCCGAGGGTCAGCTGGTCACTTCTCCTGTTCTGCCTCACCACCCGATGGGAGAACCTACGGATCCACTTCCCAAGGTATACCATCCTCCCGTTGGTCCAAGGGTTCACAAGCCATGGACAAATTGCCAAGTCTATGGACACGGCAGAGGTATTTGCCCACCAGACCATTCCTGGAATGGCCCAGTGTCTCAAGGACCAGCAAAAGACCCTGGATGCCCTTGTTTCTGCTGTGAAGGGCTTGAAGCAACGCTTCAAGGTGTTAGGGCCCATGAACCCCACACTGCCGTCCTCTCCTGTGGCTCCAGGAGGCCGCACTACACAGCAGGGCCCTGTGCAGGTCACCATGGGTGATTTTGGGCAGGTAATTCCCACGCAACTCCCAGCGCCCTCTCGATACGCCAGAGACACGAAGTTGTGTCGGGGATTCCTCAGCCAGTGCCAGGTCCATTTTTCTTTATTGCCTGCGCAGTTCCCAAATGACTTGGTCAAGACTAGTTATATTATGACCTTGCTCGATGGGAAACCCTTGATCTGGGCCACTCACCTATGGGAGAGAAGAGACCCGGGGTTCGGAAGTCTGGATCAGTTTTTGTCCGCCTTTCGGCAAACTTTTCATGAACCTGTCCGCAAATCCACTGCTGTTTCAGAACTACTTCAGTTGTGACAGGGTACTCGGACAGTGGCCGAGTACGCAACAGAATTCCATACATTGGCCGCAGAGTTAAACTGGAGGGAGCATTGCCTCCACGGAATCTTCCTGGAGGGCTAGCCCCATGCCTTCAGGATGGACTAGCAGCAAGGGAACTCCCGGACGATCTTGATGGCCTAATAGATTTAGCCAATCGTGTGGATCGTCGCATGCGTTTTCATCTTCCGGAAGGGAAGGCAGGAAGAAGGCCCTCACCTGCTCCAAGGCTGAAGAGAGAGCCCCTCGAACGCCAACCGAAGAGCCCATGGAATTGGGCCATGGGAGAGTGTCTCCACAAGAGCGCTGGTGGCAAATTAAGGAAGGACTTTATTTCTATTGCGGCGCAGTGGGCCATCAAATAGTCGCATGCCCGGCGCGGCCGGGAAACTCTCAGGCCTAGGAGCTGAAGGAGGTCTATTCCTAGGCCTAACTTCACCTGCACCTCCACTAATGCTACCAGTGGCATTAACATCTGTGGACGGTGAGTTCCACATGTTAGGCCTGGTGGACTCTGGTGCCGGCGGCAATTTCATTATGAAGAGCCTGGTGGAGCACTTGAAGATCCCACAACTCCGTCTTCTAGCTCCATTGGTCATCTCCTCGATCCAAGGTAAACCTCTTCCAGAACGTGTGACACACACCACGGTTCCCGTCCAGTTGAGGGTTGGAATCCTTCATCGGGAGCAGATGCCTTTCCATGTTTTGGAGTACTCCATACATCCTGTCATCCTGGGCCTTCCCTGGCTTCAGGAACGGTCCTCAGTTTGACTGGAAGACTTTGCAGTTATCCCACTGGGGGCCGAATTGTCATGACAATTGCCTCCAATCAGTGATTCCAGTTTCATGCTCCATTGCCTTCACCAGTCTTCAGGGCCTGCCGGCCTCCTATGCCTTGTCCGCGGATGTCTTCTCAAAGCAAAATGTCGAAATACTTCCACTTCATCGATCATTCGATTGCGCCATCAACCTCCTCCCTGGCACTGAGCCTCCTCGGGGGTGCACCTATGCTCTCTCGCCTGCGGAGACGCAGGCCATGACAGAGTACATCAAAGAGAACCTGGAGAGGGGCTTCATTCGGATTCGGATCTTCTCCAAGTTGGATCTCTGAGGGGCCTACAACCTGCTCCGAATCAAGGAGGGAGAAGAATGGAAGACGGCCTTCAACACCCGAAATGGCCACTATGAGTATTTGGTGATGCCGTTCAGGCTCTGTAATGCTCCAGCGGTGTTCCAGAACACCATGAATGAGATACTCCGCGATCTCTTGTATCAGTGCGTGGTCGTGTACCTGGACGACATTCTGATATTCTCGGACTCTCTGACCGCTCACTGTCTTCAGGAAGATGGGGAGATGACTACATTCATCTCCTTCTTATCTCCTCCCAGCATTTATCCCCTTCCAATATTCACCCCTTTTTGTGTCACTCCTGTCAGATATATTCACCTCCTTGAACTTTTCTTCTCTCCCAAGTATTCATACCCATTACATTACCCACACTGCCCCCCTCCCCAAGCATTTACCACCAGAATTCACGCTGTTATCCATTCACTCTCTTTCAACATTCATTCCCTTTCCCTTGGCAGAAACCATTCTGACCTGACTGGAGCTCCAGGTGACTCCATTTACCTCTCTGCGGTAAGCTCTGTTCCAGATCCTGGGAGCATAGTGATCTGTTGGGCCTGGGGAAGTGTCCATTCCAGCTCCTCCTTTATTGTAAACTGCTTTGATATTAATTTGGAAGCTATAGTATATAAAGAATATGAATAAACTAATCTTTCCTCCTGAGAGCAGAACACATAAGAACTCTGTGTAACAGGTAGGTTGACATTTAAACAAACTGGGGAAGGCTGGGGCAGGGAGGGAAATGGCTCTTCTCCACTCTGTTATACTGTGGTCTCTGTTCCAGTCTCTCCTCTCTTATTCTCTGCAGTGGTGCCCAGTTGCCATAGGAACAGGAAGGCAAGAACCACATTTTGCACATGAAAGAGCCACATATGGCTCTTAAGCCACAGGTTGGCCACCCATGGTTTAATGCATAGTCATGGTTAAGTAGTTTCTGCTAATGCAACTGAGCATCTTAGCAAGTAGGACAGTACAATTTTTATGTTTTGATCTCCTTCAATCCTGGGAAGATATCATTGTACTGAAGTATGGTATGTGTTTAAGTAGCTCTAAGATATATATGCTTACAGGATTTGTTAAATAGAGGTATGCATAGCACAAGTGTTAAATTGTGTGGTATGACTGAATGACTGAAAGAGAGACAGTGAAACAATATGCAGTATTGAATACTATGTTTAGATTAAGACAAGAGAAATGAGATGAATGTTGTAAATAAAATTCTAGCTGTTTGTACATGTTATTTTTATTATGTATGTACATGTATGTAATCTGATTCAAACACAAGTGTAGAAATGCAGAATATAAATATTTTAAAATGAATACAATAGTTTATGCCAAAGTAATTGTAAAACATAAGCGCTGTGATCCTCCATGGAAAATGTAGCTTTGTCAATGTAAATATTAGTCAATGTAGATAAGAGCAGCAACCTACAAGACCATGCTACCTGGTAAATATAAAGATTAATGACTCACTAATAAACACTATGTTCCTTGTCTTCCTCCTCATAAATGCTCAATCAATATCTAAAAAATACATACTTATATCAGATATCCTACAACCCGGACTTCTTGGCCATCACCGAAACATGGCTAAGAAAAATGGACATTGTGATATCTAACCAGTTAACAAACAGCACATATGATATATTCTCCATATCCAGAAATGCATGCAGAGGGGGAGGACTAATGTTAATTATTAAAAAACGATTTGCCATGAAATTAATCCCAAACTCTCTCCCACATCAATATGTGGTAGCTTTATTCGACGCAGAAAACCTACAGGTATGCCTAGTTTACTGCCCTCCCAAACTACTCGACAATGACATCTCCCCCCTCCTGGAATTCTTAACAACAAAAATCAGCCACAAAAAGCCCGCAATAATTCTTGGCGACTTCAATCTACATACAGATAAAACAAAACTCCCACGCCAGCCAAACTCTGATTGACGCATTATCTGCCCTCAATTTCACACAAATAGTAAACAAACCAACACATAAAGCAGGACACATTCTTGACGACCTCATTTTCACGAATGTCAAACATACCACTCGGTCTCCTGCTCCCCAATACCTTGGTCAGGCCATCATATCATACAGTGCCAAACAACTCTCAACACAAACTACAAAATAAAATAAAACAACCCCACATTCTTCAAATACAGACCACCATTTCCAATAGACCGCCTACAGGAAGAACTTGAGAAGCAACTAAAGGACATAGACCTTTCAAATTCCAACAATGCAGTACAATCATGGCTGCACATAATGACATAAGTAGCCAACAACATAAACCCCGAACGAACAAAGAAAGTGAACAACAAAAAAAGAGACACAAACTCATGGTTCAACAATCAACTGAAAGACACCAAAGCTAACCTAAGAAAAAAAGAAAAAGAATGGCGCAAAAATAAAGGACTATTAACACTAGCAAGATATCGAAATCATCTCGCACTCTATAAAAACCTGATAAACAAAACAAAACGCAAATACTACAGTAATATAATCCAAAAGTACTAAAACAATGCAAACACCCTTTTCAACATAGTAAAAAACTTAACATCAGACAGCAACAACAACAACACACACCAAAACAAAAACCTAAGCCAAGATCTAGCAATCTTCTTCAAAAACAAAGTTGTCAAAATAACAGAAAACTTAAATAATAACAAGTCATGTATCTTGAACCTAAACATGAATGTCGCAGCTACTTGGTCAACATTTGAACCTGCCTCCACAAAAGAGATAGAGTCATTATTAAAAACACTAAACCCAGCCAGACATGAACTAGACAAAATACCTACTCGAACCCTAAAGGAAATATCACCGATCATCACCTCAACCATCACAGCAATCATCAACAAATCACTCGAGGAAGGAGAAATAGCAGACAACCTAAAAAAGGCCATAATCAAACCAATTATAAAAAAAAAGAACCTTGACCCAAAAGACCTAAACAACTACAGACCAATCTCAATCCTACCCTTTCTAGCAAAATTAACTGAAAAAGTAGTTATCAAACAACTAAACGATCACCTGGAACAAATTAACATACTACAGACAGTGCAACATGGATTCCGAAAACAATTCAGCACAGAAACCCTACTAATAATGCTATCAGACACAATCTTAAGAGGCTTTGATAATGGACAATGCTTCGTACTAATCCTACTTGATTTATCAGTGGTGTTTGACACTGTTGAACACAAAATCCTCCTAAATCGACTGCATGAAATAGGTCTGACTAGCAAAACTCTAAAATGGTTCACATCCTTCCTACAAAACAGAGCATTCTAAGTAAACATCAACAACACCACCTCAGAAACTATCAACCTAGAGACCGGTGTACCACAAGGATCAGCCCTATCTGCCACCCTATTCAATATTTATCTCCTCCCCCTATGCCAGCTACTCACAAGTCTCAGAATCACATACTTCATGTATGCCGACGACATCCAGATAGTGATCCCAGTAACTAACAACTTAGAAAACACCCTCAAACTAGCATCTACATATCTAAATAAAATAAAAAACCTACTAACCCAAATGAAACTCCAACTAAACATGGACAAAACCGAATTCATCCTGATCGAAAGAAAAAAATCTGGAGAAACATCATGCAAACCCATGTTAACAGGCAACCCAAACAGCAAGCTCAGAGAAAATGTCAAAGACCTGGGCTTCTGAATTGACACCGAACTAAACCTCAAACACCACATAAAGATAAAAATGAAAGAAGGATTCAACAAACTACTTATCCTGAAACAACTAAAACCCCTTCCTAATCCACCAGAATTTAGAACCATCCTTCAAACCCTGATCTTCTCCAGCTTCGATTACTACAATTCCTTACTACTCAGCCTCCCCAAATCCACCATGGGCTAGATTTTAAAAGCCCTGCACGCGTAAATCCTGCCGGATTTACGCGCATAGGGCACTCACGCGCCAGCGCACCTATTTTGCATAGGCCGCCGGTGCGCGTAAAGCCCCGGGACGTGCGGAAGTCCCGGGGCTTCGTAAAAAGGGTGGGAGGGGGCGTGTCAGGGGAGCATGTCAGGGGTCAGGGGGCGGTCCGGGGCGGGTCCAGGGGCATGGCGATGGTTCAGGGGCAGTCCCGAGAGCAGTCCCGAGTCCCCTGGCACTGCGGCCTGTGCCGGGGGATGCCGAGGCGGCACGTGCAAGTTACGCCTGCTTCAAGCAGTTCCCTCTGAGGCCGCTCTGATTTCAGAGCGGCCTCAGAGGGAACGGAGGCAGGCTGCGGGCTCGGCACGCGCAGGCTGCCGATTATGCACAGCATTGCGTACGCCGAACCCAGATTTTATAAGATACGCACGGCTACGCGTGTATGTTATAAAATCCGGCGTACTTTTGTTCGCCCCGGTTGCACGAACAAAAGTACGCGCGCACGTACTTATTTATGATCTACCTCCATATGTCCACTTAAAATTTTACAAAATGCCACTGCCAGAATACTCACAGGACACAAAAAAATGGACCATATCACACCTATACTAAAAGATCTACACTGGCTTCCCATAGAAAATGAATTGAATACAAAACACTAACCATCCTACACAAAGCAATGCACAACAATGATTTCAACTGCCTAGACAACATACTACAAAATCACAAACCTCAACGAACCACCAGATCAACTAATAAAGCTCTATTTGAAATACCTCCACTCACCCAGACCAAACTTACCACCATAAGACAGAGAGCATTTTCAATTGCGGGGCCCCAAGTATGGAACACCCTGCCAGTTAACCTAAGACTGCAAGATAACACAAAACTTTTCAAGAAGCAACTAAAAACATGAATATTTATATAAACATACAAAGAAGGAATTGGATAAATAACAACATAACACGAAACACAACAGTATCACCCACCCAACCCCAATCTAAACACAATTCTGCACTAGACTGATAATTCGCAACCCAGCCTAACCACAATCTCACATTAGACTGCTGATTCTCAAAGTAAATATCCCTACTCATGCCTAGACCTTAATGTACAAAGTCCAAACAATTAATTACTGTTTATCAAGTTTCTCAAATGTTATTGAATGTAAAATGATTATCACGTTCGCAAATGTTCTTGAATGTAAATGTAGATTTTAACTACTGACTGTAAAAGGTTGTTGTAACTGTAAACCGGTGTGAAGGCTTTTGCCAAACCTCGGTATAGAAAAAACTTAAAATAAATAAATAAAATAAATATTTGTCACTGTGTTTCAACATATAAAAGTATCTATAAATTTCTTTACAATGAATGATTACAAAGAGAGGGTTTGTTGCAGCTAGCATTTCTTTTTGATCTATCATAAAGAAAAAATGCATTGTCAAAATTGTTTCGGTAAGAAATAATAGGATCTGTATGTGCTGCAGCACTCCAACCCAGATTCTGATTGTCTTAAGCAGAACTAAGTATATGCAGGACAGGTCCAAGGTCTTCCAGAGACAAATAAAGGACACATAATTATTTGGGGGAATAGATGTTTGTGGTATGAAAGTGATCAGAGTGTTAGGCATAAATGAAACATCTCTGGTCATTTCTCCTCCTTCTACATTGTCCAAATGTCATGAAAAATATCTTTTTTCCTCAAATTTCTCAGATATCTCCTTGTATGATAGCTGCTATTTGTCAAAAATTGAATTTTAGTGAATCAAGCCACATGTTGTTTTGACAATGTACTGTAAGACATGCACAATGAGATGTTTTATGTACCAGTTGGTAAACCAGAAGAACAAGAATGAAAGAGATATATGTGCCAACCATGACAATAGAAGGCGGAAGTCTACTGTTAGAGATAGCTTTCTATCTATAGAGTCAATTGATTCAAAGTAGGACGAGCAGGAATACTGACATGCCATATGAAATATTATGAGAGCACTGTGAATCCCATTGCTTAGCTATTGAAATATAGCTAATCATGCCTTGATTTTCTTCTTTGCGACTAGCTCGTTTCAAGATCATTGTGCCATTTTACATATAATTTAAAAAGCCAAATGTGGCCCAATTAGAGTAGGAAAGTAAAATGTATTTCCATTCAGGAGACAGTGGCTTTTATACTTGTTCTTTCTTTCGAGACAATAATTTACCATTTTGAGTTTACTTTTTCTTCTTCTGTGCTCTTAGCATACTTGCTGAGTATAATATCTTTCCAAGCACTAATTTAAGTATTATTTCTACAATGATTTACCTGAATTTGAAGGTTATTATTGCTCCCATGAATATTGGCAAGACAAAATGTCATGCTGAACTCTTGTGTTAGATGTTTAACTTTTTTTCTTCTGTGGGTGTCTATGGTATATTTATTATATTTGTGGCTAATCTTTCAACAAAGAATGCATTGTAATATAACCACATGTAACCAGTAACTAGGGCATTTTTTACATTAAAACTATATGCATGATACAAAATTACCCACATACAAATATACAAACCATCAAAACATTTTTACATGAAATTATAATAATGTAATATCAAGGATAATACTTTCAATCGAATCAAAATCATTTATAGTTCTTTTTAAAAAAAAATTAAAATAACTAAAATAAGATCATAACTAAAAAATATCAGGATCACATACAATGCTAGAGATTGGGAGATCCATATTGAAAAGCATTTAATCTGTTATCTCAGATGTTAGCTAGCTAAAATAATATTTGAGCAAATATCCAGCTAAATTCTAGCCAACTAATAAGTTAGGTGGCTAGAATTTATCTGGGTAAATTAGGGGTGATCCGGAGGCTTAACTGGGTCTATGCCATTTGTTGTTTAATTCTGATTTTCTTACCGTAGTGCGAGCTATTATCTTTCCGCATTTAGACTATTGTAATAGTTTATTGTTAGGTCTACCTAAAAGTAATCTGCAGCCATTACAATTACTACTTAACGCTGCCGCTAGACTAGTGTCTTATACTAAACGTTTCGAATATATTACCCCTGTTCTGATTTATTTAAAATGGCTTTCAATTTCTGAAAGTATTCATTATAAAATTGTAATGACTGTATATTAACTACACAGTCCAGATTCTCCTCCCTGGGCAAATGCCCTCCTCAGGATTTACCAACCTACTCGGCAATTAAGATCATCACAATGTGGTTTACTAGATGTGCCTTCCGTCCGTCATGCCCATCTTGCTTTTACTCGGGAAATTGCTTTCTCTGGCGCTGCTCCCTCTATCTAGAACTCTTTACCTTTCGAGGTTCGAATGCAGGACAATCTGAAGAAATGTATACTTTCCCTAAAAAGCTTTCTCCTTCAGTGCTCTTGATGCAAGGTCTGAATTACTAAATGCTGGTAGTTTCTGTGTTGTTTTAGTATCCAGTGCTGTTGTATGTGATATTTTTGGTGTTTGTTTCTTGATACTATTTTATGTATGTTCTATTGTAAATTGCCTAGTCCACAATTTTGTTGTGTTAAGCGATTAATAAATTTGAATAAATGAAATGAAAAATGAAATGAAATGAGATGTTAAATTAGTTGGCTGACTTAACTGGCTAAGTCTGGTTGGGTCAAAGAGCTCCTAAATTTAGCCAGCTATAGTTAACCAGCTAATTTTAAGATAGCTGGCTATATTCAATAATGTGGCTGCACAAAGTTATTCAGATAAGTTTACCTGGCTAACCCTTAGATGCATCAAGCCACAATGTTTTATCACAGGAGGGGTCCCACTATCATGCGTCGTATCTCCATGATAGGGGGACCACTCCCTACCAAACATATTATGGCTCTATGGTGCATTCTTTTGTTTTGCAGCCAAATACTGCTGGACAAAAGAATGCACCTAGTGACCCTTTAAAGTGATGGTGGCCCCATCTTTAAAGGACCACCATCATTTTAAAGGGCTGATGGCACCAAGAGAAAGTCGTGGCCACATAGGAATGTTGAGCAGGGCTCAGTGCTGACCACTGTATCAACCTGGGGCCACCAATTGAGGCAGCACAGATTCTCCCAAAATGTTAAAAATTAAAAAAGACCCACATGGTGATGGTCCCTTTCCCCTTTTTCTCCATTCCGCATCCCCAAAGCACAAAAGTTAAATATGGCCCCAGTCTTGACCCCTGATCCCAATCCCCCATCTCCAAGTGACATCCGATCTCAATTACCCCACTCCCAAATGTCAGCAATGGCCACCTCCCCCACCACCAAGTGACAGCGATGACCACCCGCCCCCGCAACGCCGCGTCAATCCCCCGAAACGCCACGTCATTTTAGACGCGCCCCCGACACGCCCCTCCCCACCCCTTTTAGAAAGCCCCGGGACTTACGTGCATCCCGGGGCTCTGCGCACACCGGCGGCCTATGCAAAATAGGCGCACCGGCGCGCGAGGGCCCTGCGCGCGTAAATCCGGCTGGATTTAAGTGCGCTGGGCATTTAAAATCCGCCCGATGGTGTCTGTATAGGTCCTGTTTCTTTCAGGACACCACATGGGCCCACTGCTCTGCATGACCCTGCCTCTACTTTCAGCCCACAAAAATCCTCATTTATACACAAAACAGCTCATTCACACATCAAGAATGCTCTTAGGGTGACAGGCAGTGCTGTCTAGGGATGTGCATCGGGTGCCCGATCGTATGCGCTTTTGGGTTCATGTGGCCGCAGGAAAATTTTGTTTTCCCGCTGATCGGCATTTTTTTTTTAGTAAAAAATCATTTTTCAGCTTAGTGCGCGCTAAGGGGTAGATTTTCAGAGCCCTGCTCGCCTAAATCCGCCCAAAACCGGGCGGATTTAGGCGAGCAGGGCCCTGCGCGCCGGGAAGCCTATTTTACATAGGCCTCCCGGCGCGCGCAGAGCCCCGGGACTCGCGTAAGTCCCGGGGTTCTCGGAGGGGGGCGTGTCGGGGGCGTGTCGGGGGGCGGGCCCGGTCGTTGCGGCGTTCCGGGGGCGTGTCGGCAGCGTTTTGGGGGCGGGTACGGGGCGTGGCTACGGCCCGGGGGCGTGGCCGCGCCCTCCGTACCCGCCCCCAGGTCGCGGCCCGGCGCACAGCAGGCCCGCTGGCGCGCGGGGATTTACGTCTCCCTCCGGGAGGCGTAAATCCCCCGACAAAGGGAAGGGGGGGGTGGAGACAGGGCCGGGCGGGTGGGTTAGGTAGGGGAAGGGAGGGGAAGGTGAGGGGAGGGCAAAGGAAAGTTCCCTCCAAGGCCGCTCCGATTTCGGAGCGGCCTTGGAGGGAACGGGGGGAGGCAGCGCGGCTCGGCGCGCGCAGGCTATACAAAATCGATAGCCTTGCGCGCGCCGATCCAGGATTTTAGTGGATACGCGCGGCTCCGCGCGTATCTACTAAAATCCAGCGTACTTTTGCTTGAGTTTGATGCGCAAGCAAAAGTAGGCTGATCGCGCTTCTTTTAAAATCTACCCCTAAGGGAGTTAGCGCGCACTAACAAAAATAACAAAAAATAACAAAAATTAACAAAAATAAACAGGGGAAAATGTTCATTTCTCGTAGGGGTGTGCATTCGTATTGAACATAAATGTAAAACGCTACTTTTTTTTTTTTTAACTTAAAAAAGTGATGAGACATAAACGATCGGATTACCAACTTATTCAACATAGCTATGTTGAATAAGTTGGAAATCGCGATTGTTGATCCAAAATAAAAATTTAAACCCCTCACCTTCCTTAATCCCCCCCCAAAGACTTACCACAACTCCCTGGTGATCCAGCGAGGAGTGAGGACGCCATTTCTGAAATTCTTTGCGAGGAGCACGTGACGTCGGCGCCACGTCGGAGTGACGCGGCGTCACGTGATTCCCCGCGGGTTCGCACCGGAACGCTCGTTCAGCCCAAAAGGAACTTTTGGCCAGCTTGGGGGGGTCAGGAGGCCCCCCCCAAGCTGGCCAAAAGTTCCTTTTGGGCCGAACGAGGGTGCCGGAGGGAACTCGCGGGGAATCACGTGACGCCGCGTCACTCCGACGTGACGCCGACGTCACGTGCTCCTTGCAAAGTTGGTCAGAAATGGCGTCCTGACCCCGCTGGACCACCAGGGAGTTGTGGTAAGTCTTGGGGGGGGGGGGGATTAAGGAGGGTGATGGGTTTAAATTTTTATTTGCACATATGGACATATACTCAACTCATTGAATTCTGTTTATGTCCATATTGACTGCAAATGGGACCCCCTTTGGACATATGGACATCTGAACTTAAACTTTTGCTCTGCACATCCCTAATTTCTCGTTTTAACTGATATTTAACAAATTAAGAAATATCATACGATATTTCAATTCATTATAAAAACGATTCACGTCCCTAGTGCTGTCATGAGGTGTTCATTGAAAGGTAACAACTAGTCTAGCTGTGAAACCTTCAGGTTCTTCACAACTATTCTAACATTTCTTTGCATACAAATTGTATGGGCCCTAACCAAAAACTGACATGCACAGCCTCATGGCCCTAGATGCTTTGATATGGAGACCACTTCAAACCTTGTTATACAGTCAAACCCTTAGGGGCAGATTTTAAAACCTGTGCGCGGGCGCAGATTTGTTCGCACAACCCGGTGCAAACAAATCTATGCCCGATTTTATAACATGCGCACGCAGCCGCGCGCATGTTATAAAATCCAGGGTTGGCACGCGCAAGGGGGTGCACAATTGTGTAACTTGCATGCGCCGAGCTGCGCAGCCTGCCTCCGTTCCCTCCAAGGCCGCTATGAAATCGGAGTGGCCTCGGAGGGAACTTTCCTTCCGCCCCCCCCCCCCGCACCTTCCCCTCTCTAACCCGCCCCCCAGCCCTACCTAGAACCCCCCCTTCCCTTTGTTGAAGAAGTTACGCCTGCCTCCTGGCAGGCATAACTTACGCGCACCGGCCGACAACCGGCCCACGATCCCGGGCACAGCGGCAAAATAATTTACTTCCAGCCCCAGCCCACTGAGCCCACATCCAGACCAGCTACCTCCTCTTCTGCAGATGCAACCACTGGGCCCTTCTTCTTTACACCCTCAATCTATAGGAAGGAATAGGATCAAAATGTTCAGTGTGTACTATAACTGTAAAAGCGACTTCCATAATGGTATGTCATCATGTTTTCTACTGAGGTCCAAAGTGAGTGGCATGGTTCTTTACACTCCAATACTCAGGCCACGCCCCTCTCACCCCCTGGACCGCCCACGCCCCTCCCCTTTTTGCAAGCCCCGGGACATACGCGCAAGCCGGGGCTTGCGCGTGCCGCTGAGCCTATCCAAGATAGGCTCGGCGCGCGCAGCGGGAGGCAGGGGAAGTTTTCGGGGGTTGTGAGCATATCTTACACGTGCAGCCCTTTAAAAATCTACCCCTTAGCCATTGCGCATGCAAGGCAGCAACAAACAAAAGCCAGCAAAAATAGGTATTCTGAATGTGAAAGTATTTTTCTATTGGTTAGGAACAGCGTATATAGGGGCAGATTTTCAAAGGCTACGTGTGTAAGATACACGCATAACCCGAGAAAATCTGCCCCTGCATGCACCGAACCTAATTTGATTAGGCTTGGTGGTGCGCGCAAGCCCCGGGACGTGCGTATATCACGGGGCTTTCAAAAATGGGCAGTCCGGGGGCAGGACGGCGGTTTGGGGGCAGACTAGGGGCATGGCCAGGGCGGGGCAGCGGTTCGGGGATGGTTTGGGGGTGTGGCCAGGGCGCGGTGGCAGTCTGGGGGTGGTCCCGAGTCTTCCGGCACAGCAGCCTGTTCTGGGGGATAGCAGGCATAAATTTTTAAACAAAGGTACAGGGGGGATTTAGTTAGGGCTGGGGGGTGGGTTAGATAGGGGAAGGGAGGCTAAGGTGAGGGGTCCGGAAAGCCATCGGGGCTCTCCTCGGGCTCGGTACATGCAAGGTGCACATGTGTGCACCCCCTTACGCGTGCCAATCCCGGATTTTATAATATGCGCGCGGCAGCACACACATGTTATATAATCAGGCGTAGATTTGTCCGCGCCGGTTTGCGCGAACAAATCTACGCTCGCGCATAAGTTTTAAAATCTGGCCCATAATGGCATTGCCTCAAACCTATTAGCTTTTCCCTTGGCCTATACCTTCTCAACTAGAGCAATACTCTCCAACAGGAAGTAAGCACAAGAAACACTATTACAGTTCTCTTCACAGCTGACAACTTATCGCTGGAGGAAGAGGAGGAGGAGGAGAAGCCGGTATAGAGGGAGACAGTCGACAATGACCCATCCCTAAACTCCACTGATGCAGCTGCCACCGCTGGGGACGAGCAGGATGCTCCTCCCATACCCCTGACACCATCAGGAGGAGAAGCTGCAGCGGTGGTGCTCCCCCACTTCCAAGAAATACCCCCTGGTCCACAGCACCCTCTCCTCATCCCAGTAAGACATTCTCCCCTTTGGGACCAGGGTGGAAGGGATGCAGATTGGTCGGCCTTTGCTGGATGAGGGAAACCTGCATTATGTTCCACCACTTCCGCTATCATCTGGCAGCCTGGCGGAGAACCAGGCTCATCATCTGGAGCACCCTTTCCAGGCAATGAGTCATTTTCTCAGCAGCAGTTTGCACAGGCAATGCAGATGATGCTGGAAGAACAGAGGGCAAAACGAGCAGCTCTTTGAGGTCTGGCTGCTGCATCTATACGCCAAGCTGAGGTCCAGCGGTGCAACACCCATGAACTGCTGGACTTAGCTTAGTACCACGTGTATGGTCCAGCCAGGCCCCTAAAACTGCTGTCTCTGGCCTCCATACTGCCCTGGCCCTTTATTCTGTTCTTGTAAAGAGTTTTGGCCCTTTCTTGTTCCCATCCCTGTCATTTTTTATTTTATTATTTTTAATTGATGAAATAGTTCTTTTGAAAATTGTTTAAACAAGTTTTATATTTGTAACTTTGCATGTATGTCCTTTCTTTTGTAGGACTGTTTAATTGTGTTTCACAGGTTTCCAGGGTTTATCTTGTTTGATCAGAAAACCTCCTCCAATGCAAACAGTCCCTCTGCACTGAAAGTCTCAATTTCTCTGTCTTTCCAAGGGGTCAAGACTCCAACAGGCTGATGAAATAATTTTGGTATTAATAAAATGGGCGGATTGTGGGAAAATAGTGGCCCAGGGGATTTTTCTCCATACTGGCCCATGGGTACTCAATTACACATACAATTTGGTGAGTCACCAAATACAGAATAAAGGGACCATAAAATATACACAGAATTGCACAGACAAACTGAACTGGAAATCACAACAAGTTAGACCGTATGTAATGCAGCAATGGAAAAACAGAAAATACCATCATTCCTCATAAAACATCAAACAATAAAATCAAGAACTATAAAACATCATAATAGGAAAATCATACTAAAAATATATATTTCAAAACTGCTGATGAATAAAACCTCCAGTAATTTAACTCAGGGAAATTTTCAAAAATGTGTATATAACACCAACAAAATATTTCAAAAAGAGCAGGCATCAAATAATATTCAATAATTAAAACTAATAAGGATTTTAAAAAGCCCCTGCTGTCCCCTTCTGTGGGAGCTCTTTATTTCCAGTCACCCTGATATTGTCGAGGATTAGGAGGTTATCCTCTCTCTCTCACACATACTCTCACATGTCCATTCTCTCTCACACATAGTCACACATACACATTCATGCTCTTATACCCACCATAACCTCTCGCTCTCACTGACACACTCTCAGGCTCTAAGACACTCCCCCTCCACACACACACACCCCCCACACACAAACTCTTACTCCCTTGGATTTTCTCAGACATACTCATGCTCTCACACTCACTGGCTCCCTCACCCTGTGCCTGGGGGGCATTGGCTCCCCTCGGGATACCACTGTTTGCGGTGCCCCAGGCCCAGGCCTAGTGCTTCCACCGGCCGTGCCCGCAGGTTCCTCTTCGGCTGCAGCACCAGCAGTCCCTCTTCTTGGCTTTGGCCGGATAATAAAAAAAAAAAAAATCATGTGCTGGGAGCGACCGGCCCACCGGGGGAAGCCCGATCCCCCAATTAGCCAATCCGCCCCTGATGGGTGCAGGTTGTCTCTGCACATTTTGTAACACCAATATTATTATTTTGGGTAAACTGCAGTAATCTAATGATATGTTAATATATTTGGAGTTTATAAATGTTAAGAAACTGTAAACTGTGCATTTGGCAAAGTTTAAATGCATATTTTAACTAGGGAAGAGGATAGAGGCATCTCTCACAGATTATCTGGGTAAGTGGTAGCTGCTGCCACTTTCTTGGTTAGGAAATACCATAGGAAATACCTGATAGCAAATATATTTAATTTAGTCAATACACAATTAAAACAAATTTGCATTTAAATAATATAAAATGTTCTCCCATGAAAAACCTACCCCAATTTCATTCCCAAATATCCCCAATACTCTAAAAAATGTATATAACTACATTCAAATATTGCTCAAACTTTTATAACTATACTCAAATTCCTAACAAAGGGCCCTTGCTTTGCCAAAACATACTGCATCATCGGGGAACATTAACACATATTTATGCATATATTGATGTCTGATTACAATATTATCATGATGAAACCCATCTACAAAATATATTTACTATGTATACTAAACATATGTTTTATCATATTTCAAACTTAACCAATTTCATCGCATATTTGGCTTTTTCAGGGAACAATAAATACAATCGATTTCCAATAATTGTTGTGTGACTGACATTGTACAAAGTGCTTGATGCTTTATATCTTGAGCAGTAAACTCTCCATCTAAGTTTATAAAACATGACAATTTTTACTCAGTAATGTTAATCTATTAGTAAAGAACATACAGAGCTTTCTCAAATACTTTCTCCATCCCATTAAAACTATCCTGACACATGACACAAAACTTTTTCATCTATTGTCTGTTGAGTACTGAGCCAATGCCATACCAGAAGTACATTTTCTTTCCCATATGAATACAACTAAGATGTACTAATATATGTACTCTAATAGGGCGTTTCATCTGACCAGTATATATATGAGTTTACATGGGCATAAAACTGCAAATGCAACCTAAGATGTGAAACAATTAAAACAACCATGTAACTGGGATGCTCATTTAGATGGAGAAACATGCAAATCCATAGTCTCAAACACATAAGGTCAAAGCGTAAATGCTCCACTCTTGTATTGCTCTGGAATATCTACAGCAGATGAAGAAGTTTGAACCATCTCAGATGTCAACATTTCTTGCAACAACCAATTCATTTTTTGCAAATACTGGTAAATCTTCAAAAATCTGATTGCCTGACAATATAGACCAGTATATATGGATAATTGATTTCTACTTACGAGGACATCCAGAAAATTGAAGAGCAAATACAAAACATGATAGCATAGTTTTCTGACCCATTATCAACAAGTTCACCCTAATAGCATATAACACCTTCTTGAAATCCTTTTTAGCAACTGCCCACATGTATCCATGTTTCCAAACCTTTGTGATAAATCTCTAGACCGGCATTTATATCCATCCACTGCTGTAAGTAATCGGCAAAGTCTCAAAAATTGAACAACTAGGATATTTTCCTTCGACCCCCCCCCTAGGGCGGAAACTAGAAAAGTTCAATAATGTATTTTTATCAGTCTTTTTTCTAAGTATTGAGGTACATAAATGACCCTTCTCTTTGTATACCATCATATCCAGAAAAGGAATACAGTGTTGATTAATCTGAAAATCTAATTTCAGAATAATATCAAGCATATTGTTGTGTCCGTCGCTGTCTAACATCTCTGCTCTGCCCACCTTACATTGTTGGCGACTCCCTTCGGGGTTGATGGAAGGCTAGCTGCTGCTGCGTCTCCTGGCCGTCCTCCTCCAGCGTTCCCGGACCAGCTCGATGTTGCAAGCCGCCATGTTGACCAGATGCCTAAGTGTGCACGCGCGTGCGCGGCCTTACTGATGTACCAGTGTTGGCGCGAACCTCAGGGGCATCCCCCTGAGATGACGTCACCAGCTCCAGGTATTTAAGGTCTCAGTTTTCGCTAACAAGATGGGTTAGCAAGGGGATTGTTATCTAGCTTCTTCCTGGTCGCTGTGGATGGGATTCACTCTCCGCAACCTAGCTACTCTGCCTCCTCGGACTTCACTAGAGGTACCCGCTCCTCGGGGGCCTCGCTTTTTCTTTTTCTTTGCACGTCGCAGTCTGGAACCGGTATTCACTCCTCATGGGCCCACGTCCCGGACTTGCTCCTGAATACCACTTCTGCTAAGAAGTCATTGCTGCTTACAACATTGTGTGTTTCCATCTATCTCTCAGAGCTTTCCCTGGGTACAGGTACTCGCTCCTCAAGGGCCTAATGTATACCATCTCCTGGGCTGCCTTAAGAGACTATTGTGTGAGTGTTACCATCAAGGACTTGTTCCAGAACTCTGCATATACTGCCTACTCACTGTCTTAGTTTCTCTATAGCTCAGCCACCCTGGGATCACTATTCTAATACCTGAGGGACTACAGCCCAGCCGGGCACTTCCAGCTCACTACTGCCACCTTTGGTGGTTTGATATATGGCTTCTAAGAAGTCTTTGTTGCTTAACATCAGTGAGTTGTATCTATCTCTCAGAGCGTTCTCTGGAACCAGGTACTCGCTCCCCGAGGGCCTACTGCATACCAACTCCTGGGCTGCCTTAAGTGACTATTGTGTGAGTGTTACCATCAAGGACTTGTTCCAGAACTCTGCATATACTGCCTACTCACTGTCTTAGTTTCTCTACAGCTCTGCCACCCTGGGATCGCTGTTCCAACACCTGAGGAACTACAGCCCAGCCAGGTGGTTCCAGCTCACTACTGCCACCTCTGGTGGTTTATCATATTGTCTAATTAAATAACTAGTGTGTGTCTGTCTCCTACACTAAGCCTGACCAGTGGTCCCTCTCAGGATTTCCCCCAAGGGCGTGGTCACCTGCCACTGGTCCAAGGATCCACCCACAACTACTCTAAATAACTACAGATTGCTAAATACCAGCTTTCTCTACAGAACTTTGACATCAGATTGTTACTCCACACGGAGAACACATCAGATTGCTATCTCCTCACGAAGATCACAGCAGATTCACATCACATATTAATCCACTCCATAAACTATAGTAACCATGCCCCATACCAGCAAATATAGGAAAAAATATGACTAATGAATCTTTTCTAAACTAATATCTTCCCCAAAAAACTGAAGTAAATATGTAATGACATTCAAAATGATCAATATACAAACAGGCTACCAATGGTGGTCATGGAAGACCCTATTGTAATGCTTCATCTGATGATATAACTTATCTCAAACTGTCACATGATAGGAGCAATGGACGGCCGGCGCCATCTTGTGCTCCTACCATGTGACAGGGAACGACCAATGGCACTGGTAGCCCCTGTGACATAGTAAGAGCAAAGGCTATCGGTGCCATTTTGAATACTGGCAGTCGACGGCCCGAGTGCAGGAGATCGCTCCAGGACCCTCGATGGACCACCAGGGACTTTTTGCAAGTCTTGTGGGAGTCAGGAGGTTGTGGGTTTTATTCGTTAATGATACATTGCATTCATGGGGGCTCACCATACGTTTCAGGAACCCACGAATGCAACGAATAGGGACCTATACGTTGCGGATTGCGCATTCATTCAAAACGAATGCACAATCCCTAGAGTTTAATGTATAGGTGGATAGTTTGTGAGATGCCACAATAAAGAAACACTTCTAACTGTTGAAGAAATACTTTAATGAGTAATCATTATTAAAGAGAAACATAGAAATGATGGTAGAAAAGGACCAAATGGTCTATCCAGTCTGCCCAGCAAGCTTATAGTAGTATCTACCGCATCATACAGGTCACACCAATACTTATCAATTTCCCAGAACGTAAAAGTCAGGGCCCTTGTCAGTTGTTGTCTGAGTCCAATTCCTCATAAACTTTGCCATTGAAGCAGAGATCAAAGTTAGAGTTGCAACAAAAGTATCAGGCTTATAGGTTAAGGGTAAGAGCCACATCAGCAAATTTCCCCCATGCTTATTTGTTTTCTCAGACTGTAAAAGTCAGGGTCCTTGCTGGTTGCTGTCTGAATCTAATTCACCTTTTCCTCTTTTCCTCATGCCATTGAAGAAGAGAGCAATGACGGAGCAATGATGAAGCATCAACTGCATGAAGGCTTATTGGTTAAGAGTATTAACCACCACACCAGCAAGATACCAGCATGCACTCTTTTCTTCATTTCCATCCATTAGCCTTTAGGGAATAATATTGTTTATCCCATGCCCCTTTGAATTCTTTCACTTTTTTGTCTTCACCATCTCCTCCAGAAGTGCATTCCAAGTATCCACCACCCTCTCCTTGAAGAGACATTGATTATGAGTCATCCTCCCTGGAGTTTCACTTTATGACTCGTAGTTCTACTTATTTCTTTCCAGAGAACAAGGTTTGTCGATTTTGTATCATGGGAGAATGATTTGTATGATGTAAATGTGATTATTTGTTTTAATTGTATATTGAATACATTTAATATATTTGTTATCAGGTATTTCCTATGGTTGTATTATCTGAGAAAGTGGCAGCAGCCACTACTTACCCTGATAGCCTGTCAGGGATGCCTCCATCCTATTCCTTAGTTAAAATGTGCATTTCACCTTTGCCAAATGTATAGTTTACAGTTTCTTAACATTTATAAACTTTGGATGCATTACCATATCATTAGCTTACTGCATGGGGAGTTTACCCAAAATAATAATATTGGCATTACAAAACATTCATAGAAATTGTATTGTTTTTAGTTCAGTTTTAACATTGCACTTAGAATTAGGGTTTTACGTTAAAATCTGAGTTTATTTGCATTTTTAGTTGTATTGAATTTTATTATCTTATTATTTTATGTACTGCTTTTACATGTAATTTAACTATTGAAAACCAATGTGATGGTATTTTCCAAACACCGGTATAAAAAAATGCAACAAATAAATAAATAAACCTGCGCCCATTTTATTAGCACCAAGATTATTTCATCAGCTTGTTGGAGTCTTGACTCATTGGAAAGACAGAGAAATTGAGATTTTCAGTGCAGAGGGACTTTTTGCATTGGAGGAGGTTTTCTGATCAAACAAGGCTGGCAACCTTGAAACTCAATTATTCAGCCCTACAAAAGAAAGGACACACACAAAGTTGCAAATTTAAAACTTGTTTAAAAATTTTTAAAAGAACTATTTCATAAATTAAAAATAAATAAAATAAAAAATGACGGGTGGGAACAACTAAGGACCAAAACTATTTACAACAACACACAATTAAACTCTGGAATTTGTTGCCAGAGGATGTGGTTAGTGCAGTTAGTGTAGCTGAGTTTAAAAAAGGATTGGATAAGTTCTTGGAGAAGTCCATTACTTGCTATTAATTAAGTTGACTTAGAAAATATCCACTGCTATTACTAGCAACAGTAGCCTGGAATAGACTTAGTTTTGGGTACTTGCCAGATTCTTATGGTCTGGATTGGCCACTGTTGGAAACAGGATGCTGGGCTTGATGGACCCTTGGTCTGACCCAGTATGGCATGTTCTTATGTTCTTATGAATAAGGGGCGAGGCAGTAGAGAGGCCAGAGGCCAGAGACAGCAGTTTTAGGGGCCTGGCTGGAACATACCCAGGGCACCAATCTAAGTCTAGCAGTACCAGGGTGTTGCACCACTGGACTTTAGCTTGGAGTGTGGATGCAGCAGCTAGACCTCAAAAGAATGCTCATTTTGCCCTTTGTTCTTCCAGCATCATCTGCATGGCCAGTGTGAACTGCTGCTGAGAAACTGGCTCATTGCTTGGATCAGATGCTCCAGAAGGTGAGCTTGGTTCTCCAGCTAGGCTGCCAGATGGTAGTGAAAGTGGTGGAGGGTGATGCAGGTCTCCCTCATCCAGCGAAGGCTGACCAGTCTGGTCCTCTGCATCTCTTCTACCCCAGTCCAAAAGGGGAGGATGCTCTACTGGGATGAGGAGAGGGTGCTGTGGACCAGGGGGTATTTCTTGGAAGTGGGGGACCACCACCGCTGCAGCTTCTCCTCCTGATGGTATCAGGGGTACGGGAGGAGCATCCTACCCGTCCCCAGCGGTGGCAGCTGCATCAGTGGAGTCTATGGCTGAGTCGTTGCCAGATGTCTCCTGCTCCTTCTCCTTCTGCTCCTGCTTCACCTCTTCCTCCTCATTCAGCGACAAGTTAACTGTTAAGAGACCAGCAATAGTGTGTCATGTGTTTCCTTTCTGTTAGAGAGTATTCTCTAGATGGGAAGGTGCAAGGTAAGGGAAAAGCTAATAGGTTTGAGGCTATAACATCCTATGTGTGGTGCCTAACCAATAGAAAAATACTTTCACATTCAGAATACCTATTTTAGCTGGCAAAGAAGAACCTGAAGGTTTCACAGCTAGGCCAGAGGGTACCTTTCAATGAACACCTCATAACAGTGCTGCTTGTAACCCTGAGAACATTCTCGATGTGTGAATGAGGATTTTTGTAAGCTGAAAGTAGAGGCAGGGTTATACAGAGCAGTAGGGCCATGTGTGTGTCCTGAAAGAAGCAGCCTTGCTGGCTAGAGAAAGATTTACTTCCAGCCCCAACCCACCGAGCCCTCAGCAGGTCCAGTCATCTCCTCTTCTGCAGCTGCAATCACTAGGTCATTTTCTTTAGGTCCTCTATTAGAAGGAGTAGAATGAAAAAGTTGTCTGTATGCTATAACTTAAAAGCGATTTTCATAATAGTATGCCATCATGTTTCCTACTGATGTCCAAAGTGAGTGGCATGGTTCTTTGCACTCCAATATTGTACATAGAAGTAAAGCAATAGCACCTGCACCAAAATTATACCTGCATAGGCAGCCTGCATGAAGGGCCCTAATACCCTAGGTCACTATTAAGGTAGCTGTGCAGCGCAGACAACATGAATATCCATTTACACAGACGGGACAGCTTTGTGGAGTATGAAGAACCATGCAACAGTTCCTTCAGTATATGACTGACTACATATAAATATTAATGCCAAAATTGTTTAAAGTATTGCAGCAGAGTAAATGTTTGCCTGTATTATGTTACATATGTATATTAAAACATGCTTTTTAATACATATAACATTATACAGGCAAAAATATTTACTCTGGTGCTATATTTTGGACAACTCTGACAGTCTAGTTCTGCCCCAATGCATTACATACCCTCACCTAGACCCCTAAACCCACCCTAACTAACCTATTATTTTTTTTGTTTCATAACATACCTGCTCCTCCGAAGCAGAACTAAGTTGTGGGCACAGGCCAGCTGCTGGTGCGTGTTTCGCCGGGACAGCACAAAATAGTGCTTGTCCCAGTCGGTCCCCGCCCCGCCCCTGCACTGGCACGCCACAGCACACCCCTTTTCAATAACCTGGCACTTCAGTGCGTACCAGCAGTACACACGTGGCTGGGCTGCTATGAAAATGTGCTCAATCACAAAAAGAAAGGATTCAGCAATATAAGGAACTCTATGAAAAAAGGTGTCAAGCAACCGTCATATCTTGCCACATGTGCTTTATGGCTTATATTATCAAGCCCATGGAGCACTGGGCTTGTCTAATCATAGGTTGCGTGAGACATACAATTCTCCTTGCGGAGCTATATCACAAAGGCAAGCAATGTATAACAACTAATGCATGCACATATCTCAATCCACAAGTCAGCAAGTAGTATGTGAAATCCTGGAACGCATCTTCCGACACGGCAGTGTTTCGGAGTGTATAACTCCTTCTCCAGGGAGTTCCAGGTGGTTGCATACTGACGAAATGATTTAAATGGCTGTGTGCGGTCAGTCCATGCGCTGATAACAGTGTCTGCTTAAACGATATGCTGACAAAGTGCAGCCTTTCAGCGATCTGTTCCGCGACTGATTGATTTCTAATTTTCAGCAATTTTTTGGGTTAGTAATAGTGCTATTTTCATGAAAATGTGCTCGGCACGTGCACAGCCCAGCCATGTGCGTATCTGTTGTTATTGGCGCATGCCAGTGTTTAAAAATTCCCCCGTAAGGGAATAGCTACTGCTTATTATTGACATTAGTAGCAAGGGATTTATTTACTGTTTGGGTATTTGCCAGGTTTTTCTATCCTGGATTGGTCACTTTATAAACAGGATGCTGAGTTTGATGGAGCTCGGTCTGACCCAGTATTGCCACTTCTTATATCCTTATGTCTTTATGTTCTTTTTATGATGTTTTTCATTTTTTCAATTCCTTTCCAAATCATTCCTAACATTCTATTGCTTTTTTGACCACTGTCACGCACATAGCTGAGGATTTCAATATATTGTACTCGGTGATGCCAAGATCCTTTTCCTGGGTGGTGACTCCTAATATGGAACTGAGCATTTTTTTCCCTGTGTGCATCACTTTGCAATTGTCCAGTTCAGCTTTTGTCTGCATATTTCTTTTTCTAATTTGTGGTTACTTATTCTATATTTGATAAAAATTTATCTGTGTTTGCCTGTGTGACTGAAGTGATGCATTCTATTAACTTTTTGGTTCTGAGTGATGATTTGTAGCAATTTCAATATCAGTTTATCCAGATTTGATTACTTTCCATATCAGAATATTCATCATAGCAGGATAAAATAAAACAATTTACAATATACTTAGGTACATTTGTTTTCAGTTTCTATTTTATTTTCTGCAATCATTTTTTAGTGTTTCTTAAATCCAACAAAAACAGAAAAAAATAATTGAAGGCAAAAGTCTTTTTTTTTTCTACTGACTTTGTGTTTTGGTTTGTTATGATATACACTGATAAATTCTCAAAGAAAGTAAAATATAAACTGAAAACGAAGATCCCTATGTATATATAAACATAATTAAAAAGTAAAAACAGACCATAAAATAAAATATCATTCTAAATGTAAGTTAGATTTATGATATTACAGTAAAATCCCATTAATAATACTCTTCCTTGTCACATTTTAATTGTAACAATCTGGAATGTTTATCCTAAGGCCTGAGTAAATAATTATATCTTGAGCTGTCTGCAAAATTGTAAGTAATTCTGTTTTTCTTCAATTCTAATGGGCAATTTATTCCACACAAATGGAACATAGTAGCAAATAAAAGCTACTTTCCTAGTTGTTATCTATTTGACAGATAAAGATGGAAAATCCAAAAAATGTTGTTGATATGATTTTTATGATCAGACTGGTGTATTTTGAAATCAATTTAGCAAGGTAGTCTTGGGAACTCCAGTGAATACATTTCAAAATGAATACCATATTCTTAAACTGGATTCTAGCTTCCACTGGCAATCCGTGCAAGTCACAAAGAATCAATGTGATGTAATCATACTTGCATGCTCCAACCACCAGTTAAGAGGTTATGTTCTGGAGCAGCTGCAAACATTTCATGCTAGTTCTTGATAAACCTTAGCATACTTGATTGCAATAAAATAATCTATTCATAATACAGACATGTACAATAGTTGCTAAATCCTTTGCAGACAAAATAACAGTGGAGCTTCCTAATTAACTGAATTATCCATAAAGATGCTTGGACCACAGAAGAAATCTGAGGTTTTAATGACAATTAATTTTCAATTTTCACCCTGAAACTTGAAATACCTCTGTTTCTTCTACTTTTTCAGAAGGCCTCAATCTTATCTGGATTCAACTTCAAGTGTCTTTTGTTCTAGCTATGTTGCATCCTCTTTAAAAACATAAATTTACTTTTCCACTTCCTATTTGATAGAGATGTGCATGGCAAAATATTTTATTTTGTTTCATTTTTTGTTTTGTTTGTTTACAATAATTTTCTTTTCAAAATTTAAATGTAATTTGTAATGTGCACATATTCAACTTAGTACACACTAACTGAAATAGTAAACTAAATCAAATTATTTTTATTTATTTATTTATTTATTTAACAGCTTTTAATATACCGGTGTTCGTAAGGCACATCACGCCGGTTTACAGTAAAACTTGAGAAAGGAGGAAAAAAAAATGTTTATATCATTTCAAACACAAGCACATCCCTATTATTTGATTACTACTGAAATGTGCCAAAATTTGCACATCATCAGCAAATGAGAATTCTAAATCACATTGGCCAATCACTTCAACCAGCAGAGACTTATATAAATATAACAATGAGGATAAAATGGATCCCTGAGGAACGTCACAGTTTGTACTGTTTTCCAATCTGCACTTCTCAAAAGAAGGTGCATTGGTGTTCTAGGGCAGTATTTCTCAACTACTGGTCCAATGGCTGGTAGTGGTTTCTGATGACATTTTTCCTGGTCTGCAGAATGACAGTCATTGAAATGGGAAGCAGATCTATGCTACATCCACCTTCACTGTCCACACAGGTACTGGTTCCCACCAGGTCACCCCCAGCCATGAGTAGGATACTCTTTACTAACCTTACTCTCTGGGGCAAAGTATCCTGGTAGCAGCTTCATTCTGGGTCCCACAGAATTTCACACTGCTGTGGCTTCTGGGTGGGAGGACAGACTGCTGGCACTCTCCTGCTCTTCATTACCATAGACACTGAATAACTATTGAGGCCAGCAGAGTAAACATGAATATTGGGGCTGAGCTGAGCCTGATTGTCTCTAATCTGCCTCTGTAAATAAAAAAAAATGGGTTGGCTATGCAGCATGTCCAAGAGGTAGAAGACCAAATTCAACACGAGAAACTCCGATAACAAGAAGGATGGTCAATAATTTATAAAGTCTACTTGTTTTTAATTGTGAAGCAAGTAGGATTTATTGAAGACTTCAGGACGGCACTCACACATTAATAATTCATCTTACATGATCCCCCGACATGGAACCGTGCATCGAGAGGGACCTTTAACCGAACACAAGTGGCTTCAACATGCATTTAGAATCCTACTTGCTTTACAATTAAAAACAAGTGGACTTTATAAACCTTAGCACTTCTTGTTACTGGACCCCCCCCACTGCCACCAATGTAAGCATTTTTACCCCCAGCTATATTATCCTCTGAAATGAGGAGGTCTGATTGTTCTCCTTTCCCTGCTCTTAGAGCAAGAAGCAGAGCTCCTTTGTCATATTTTTTTGTAATTAAAACATTAGAGGTTGGCTGGGTTGAGACTGGAGGATATTCCTCTTGTTCTTTAGCCATGGAGGTGTCCCCTATGCTCTTCAGCCATAGAATGGAACTCCCCCCCCCCCCCCACCCACCACCATTACCACCTCTTCATGTGTCTTCATCATCAGTACCAGCCAGACAGTCCACCTCAACATAGGACAGGGGTCTGCAACCTGAGGCTCGTGTAGCTCTTTGGGTATATCCATGAAGCTCTTTGTTACTCCTTCCTTTCCAATCCTAAAAGTCCATTATCGTATACTATTATTATTATTATTATTTTTTATTTAGCTTTTGCCTTTTCATTAGTAGCTCAAGACAAGTTATATTCAGGTACCGTAGTTGTTTCCCTGTTCCCAGAGGGCTTACGATCTAAGGAGTATATTTTAAAAGGGATTTCATGAGTAAAAATGCCTTGTATGCACTTATGCTGAACATGAGCACGTAAAAGCAATTTCAAAAACAGGCTGAGTATGCAGTGACTCGTATTCATGCAGGAAAGTACATGCAAAGAAGTGGGCATGTTTGGGCCTGGTTTGGATGTTCATGTATACTTTGCTATTTTATAATGTACATTCATCTGATTGTCATCAAGAATTCACAAACACTTTTACACCTTCTATTTAAAGTGCTGATTTTAAATGTTCAATGTCTTTTTTGATCAGGTGTTTGGTGTGCTGGCTAAGAGAAAAAGGTAAATTGCTAAGAGTAGATGGAAAGGGTATAGGGAACTAACTGAAATCATTGTCCTTGTCCAAAAATCTGTTTTGCATCTCATGTTACATTTTTTTTTTTGGGGGGGTGGGGGGGGGGGGGTCCTTCTATCTGATTTAAAGTTTGCTTTAATTTTTTGGCACTCCATTTCTAAGAGTGTGTGTGATTGTCACTGGGGCTGACTAGGGCTAACTGGGATGGTAGTGTTTGTATCACTGGGTTTGACTGGGAAGACTATGAGTTGTGGTGACGTGAAGCTCAACTTGAGAATTAAGGATACTCATGGCACAATATTGAGGAGGGAGAGAGAATATAGGTGGAGGAGAAGGAGGAGGGAGAGAATATAGAGGACTGGGGCACAGTATTTGGATCTGTCTAGGGGGAAAATTAATCTTGTATAGGTTCATGTTCAACAAGGAAACCATAGAAGATCAAGATCAAGAACTGTGTGCTTCCACTCAGAGAGGCCATGCCTTGCCAGTACACTTCAAGATCATCAAGGTACTCGCCTTTTTAGACACTGGCACTTTCCAGACACATTTAGGGGTCACAGCTGGAATAAGTCAATCAGCTCCTTCCATAATGTATAGATCAGTTTCTGGCTGGGTACTTGCCAGGTTCTAGTGGGCTGGTTTGGCCTCTGTTGGAAACAGGATGCTGGGCTTAATGGACCCTTGGTCTGACACAGCATGGCAATTTCTTATGTTCTTACTATATATCTTTCACTCAGAGCAGACAGCAATAACAACAAAGTATGACTGATATCTATACAGTTTCACATATTTCCTCTGTTCTGGGAACAATTGATTGTACTGACAATCCTATATGGCCACCTGCTGCTGAGGACACCTTCTTCAACTATAAGGTCTTCAACTTCCTCAACATGCAGGTATAAGAACATAAGAAATTGCCATGCTGGGTCAGACCAAGGGTCCATCAAGCCCAGCATCCTGTTTCCAACAGAGGCCAAACCAGGCCACAAGAACCTGGCAATTATCCAAACACTAAGAAGATCCCATGCTACTGATGCACTTAATAGCACTGGCTATTCCCTAAGTAAACTTGATTAATAGCCATTAATGGACTTCTCCTCCAAGAACTTATCCAAACCTTTTTTGAATCCAGCTACACTAACTGCACTAACCACATCCTCTGGCAACAAATTCCAGAGCTTTATTGTGCTTCGAGTAAAAAAAGAATTTTCTCCATATTCTGTAATACCAAGGGAATCATCATGGACATTGTGCCCATGTTTCTGGGATTCTGACATGGTGCCTACATCCTCTCAAATTGATGAATTTATGACCACTTCCAGGATGATCACTTCACAGAAGGTTTGCTTCTAGATAGGTATGCTGCTCTCGCAATAATGACACAGCAACTAATCTCTGCCCTTTTCTCTCCTTCTATTCCTAGTGGTCTTATCATGTAGATCCAGGAGGGCTTCTCCAGCCTCTACCAGGGGATAGCTTCACTGCCTACAAGCTTGTGATACCTTACTCCCCTCTTCCTTTTTCCCAACAGGTAAAAAAGGATATCCACTCAAAACCTGGATCATAATCCCACTGGCATATCCATAGACTGCAGTAGATGCCACTATAACAGTGTCCACCAGCTACCTAGCACAGTCATTGAAAGAAACTTTGATTTACTCAAAACATATTTTTGCTGACTTGACAGACCAGAAGGATGTCTTCTGTGTACCCAAGCAAAGGTCTTTGACATCTTTAAAGCCTGCTGCATGTTTCATAATCTGGCCATAACCCAAGACTTGCCTCCTTCAAAAGGTCAGGATGCTCATCTTACAGTACACAATGATGAAGAGGAGGTGGAGGCATATGACCTGAGTTACGTGGAATTGCTGGAGATTCATCTCCAGACATACCAGCAGGCTGTAGAGGAAAGGAATAATCTAATACAATGAAATTTTCTTAGGTGAAGGTGCATTTATTTACAACAAAAAAGTGATACTTGTGCATAGCAAAAAAAAAAAAAAAATCTCCTTGGATGTCCTCTCTTTTCTGATGGTGGCCTCCGGTACATTATACTACCCAAATCTGGTGCTTCTGCACAGAGATGTGCAGTCACTACTCATTAATTCATTCATTCATTCATTTGTCTTTATTAATTGTCTTTCTTTCATAAATCAAAGTGATGTGCAAAACAAAACAAAACAAAAAACAACTGTTCCATGATCAATTACAATGACTTAAAATAATGCAATACAATTAAATTAAAAAGCAAAGTAAAAGCATACAAAGGTTAAAGGATAAGAAAACATAAAATAGTCAAATAAATCATTATGTATATGAAACTATCAAAGAGAGTATCATTAAAGTTAATGATCTGGCTGAGGGAGAACAGAGAGAGGAGACGCTTTCTTTTTCCCTGGTATACTTGCCTGACTTGTGTTGGGAGAGAGCCGGACTTTGCCCCAAAGCGACAGTCTGTGGAGGCGTCCCCGGAGTTTGATGTCATCTCGGAGGGACAGCTAAGGATTTAAACTGCCCCTCCTGTAGCCACTCTCCTGAGGGAGAACAGAGAGAGGAGATGCTTTCTTTTTCCCTAGTATACTTGAGTGCCTTGTGTTGGGGGAGAGCCGGACTTTGCCCCAAAGCGACGGTCTGTGGAGGCATCCCCGGAGTTTGACATCATCTCGGAGGGATGGCTAAGAATTTAAACAGTCCCACCTGCATCCACTCTCCTGAGGGAGAACGGAGAGAGGAGACGCTTTCTTTTTCCCTGGTATACTTGCCTGCCTTGTGTTGGGAGAGAGCTGGACTTTGCCCCATATCGACGGTCTGTGGAGGCATCCCCGGAGTTTGATGTCATCTCGGAGGGACGGCTAAAGATTTAAACCGCTCCTCCTGTGGCGCACAGTCGATACCGGCGCGCTGCCTAAGCCGTACTTGCCAAAGGGGCGTACGGCTTTCTTCGATTTTGGCGACCTACTGGACCTTTCTTGAGATTTCTTCGATTCTCCCCCATACTTGGTATGTAAAATACTATTGACTTTTCTTTTTTTGTTTGCCTTTTCCTCTCATCTGGAAACCCTCCACAATAGGGAGGTGGTTAGTAACTGTGTAACTGATTGGATTTGGTCAAGAGTTCGGGAGGACAGGCTTTATTCATTAAAATTGTTTATTTCCTAGTTTTTTTGATGCCACATACTAAGAGGAAGGGTCGATTAAGGGGTAAAATGTCTAATTCACCTGCAATCGACCCTAACCAGCCACAGATCCCCGGATTCTTCCCAATTGCTGGAACTTTTGCACTGGAGAGCGCAGTCATTGGGGGGATGGCTGAGGAATGCATGCCATCCCCTCTGACTCTTGAAGTCACCCTTAGCCCTGGTTCTCCAAGTAAGCCTACATACCCCGGGATAGCTGAAACATCTAATCCTACACCTATATTGATGGAGGCAGGTTTGGACCTGCCGAAGGAGCAGTCTCCAAGTCTCAGTGTGACAACTCAACGGGATTTAAAAGAAGATAGTGGACTACAGTATTTGGAAGAGCAGAATATGGGTGGAAGGACTTCTACACCGTTGATGCAAAGAACACCCACTCCTGCGGTGCTACAAGCAATGGTGGTGTCTGGGGTATCTGGAGGGGCGGGGGAGGAAGAGCAGCTCAAAGCTCTTGTTGCATGTGAAATTATTACTAAATCAGAAAATATTACCCTAGAAAGTATTTGGTCAACATTAAAGTCAATTGAAAATTCAATTAAAGTACTATCACAAGTAACTTTAGATACCAAAAATCAAACATTGTCAAATAATCAATTAATTTATAATTTTAATATGAAAACAGAGGAATTAGATAAAAGGATAATTTCCATTGAGAAAATACAAGTAAAATTAATTGACTCAGATAGAATTGTTTCAAAAAGACTTGAGGCAGTTGAAAACTCCTTAAGAGCTCATAACTTAAGGATATTAAATTTTCCTGTAATTAAACCTATTTCCCCTTTGAATTTGTTTAAGTCATATCTTCAACAAGTCTTAAAAATTCCTGAATCAGCTCTTCCAGTAATAGTCAAAGCCTTTTACTTGCAACAAACATCTCAGATAGATGAGCCAAATATATCCTTAAATTTAACAAATCTTATTGAGACATCTCAGGATGTAGTGGTTGATCAGAGAAAACCAATACTTATCTCTTTTGCCTTTTTATCAGAATGGAATATTATTTTGCGATTATTCTTTAGACACAGGCAAGAAAAATTTTATGGTCATCCTATCTGGGTTTTCCTGGATGTCATGAAAGCTACCCTACATCATCGAAAAGATTTTCTTGCAATGAGAGCAGATATAATAAAACTGGGGGCCCGATTCACTTTGAAATACCCATGTAAAGCATGTATTACTTACAAAAATAATAATTACATCTTTTTTGAGCCTGTCCAATTAAAAGAGTTTTTGATATCTCACCTCCCCTTAATAACTACATCAGGAGTAATTAAAATGTATGTTCCTAGTACCAATCAGCACAGTTTAATTTAATGCACTTTGTGTTAGACTGATTGTAATGCCTTAGTAGATGTTCCTTATTCATCTCCCTATTATCTTATATTTTATTGATGTCTTGAAATGAGAAAAGTGTGTTGAATATATTTTGTAATTTTGCTTAATATTGTTTCTATTAAGCCATCAAGATTTACTGTACAAGAGTTTATTTCTTGGGAAATTGTTTCAAAAATTGAAAATAAAGAATTAAAAAAAAAAGTTAATGACCTGGCTAATAGAGTAAACCAACAAAAAAGAGCACCAAATCATGATCCCAAAATATAAAAATGTAACTAACAAAGGAACCAACAACAAAGAACAAACTTCACAATTGGTCTTCCATCAATACAACAGGTATTTATAGACCATAGAAAAGTGAAATAATGAAAATTCCAATTTTTGTAGGGCGCTGCATCAGCAAGCCTGATGGCGTGTTCTGTACTACCGTACTCAAACCGCCCGGACTACTAATCATTTGTGGCTAGATGACAGCTCCTGTTTAAGTATTTAAATCTCAGCATTAATTAGCAAAAGTTTGCAAATGTTCACATAGTATGTCTCCGATGTTTTTGTGGTATGTCCCATCAATATTAATACAGTCTTAACCCACCCCAACAGCGGCCGGTGTTTCACTGCAAAAATGCAGCTTCTTCAGGGGAAATTAAATCTCAACTCTGAAAATGTTAGAAAAAACGTAAATCAAAAATGGGACAATTGCAATAGACACTATTTTATACTTAGCTGAAGTGTTGATGGAGAGCCAAACCTTTACGCAGAGGACGCCAAGTCTCAAAAGAATGCGCTGGAACCGGGACAGCGACCGCTTACAAACCCAGTCTAGCCCTTTAAAAAGCCCGCATCTGTATGACATTGTGACGTCATGACGATTCGGGTGCTATGGTAAAGGACGCTAAAAGGGTTCAAAGACCGTATACAGAAAAACATGTAGATCCAGCGATGTATTAAGTCCTGAGGGATTTACAGTATCTAATCTGTGGATCCATTGGAGTGGAGCTCATTGCATTGACAAAGCTCATACCTTTGACTCTCTGAAAGCCTGCATCCTTGAACAACTTCTGTCTTCGTGGTGCGGTGGTGACTTTAACAACAAGCTATTACAGGCTGAACAATGGTTTGTATTTTCATTCTGCTTTTTAATTGATAGGGATAAGTTAGAATTTTTTAGCTTAGGTGAGTTTTTAGTTACAGGCACTTGGACTACTTTTCTTATTATTGGAACCTCACTGTTGGGATGCCCTAATTCTAATGCATCATTAGTATCCTTTGAAGATACCTCTCTCCGAATCATGCACTGCTGAGTGACTGTCGGCTTTCCCCTTTGCTCTAGTTTAAAAGCTGCTCTATCTCCTTTTTAAAGGTTAGCGCCAGCAGTCTGATTCCACCCTGGTTAAGGTGGAGCCCATCCCTTCGGAAGAGCCTCCCCCTTCCCCAAAAGGTTCCCCAGTTCCTAACAAAACTGAATCCCTCTTCCTTGCACCATTGTCTCATCTACGCATTGAGACTCCGGAGCTCTACCTGCCTCTGGTGACCTGCATGTGGAACAGGGAGCATTTCAGAGAATGCTACCCTGGAGATTCTGGATTTAAGTTTTCTACCTAAGAGCCTAAATTTGGCTTCCAGAACCTCCCTCCCACATTTTCCTATGTCGTTGGTGCCCACATGTACCATGACAGCCGACTCCACCCCAGCACTGTCTAAAATCGTATCTAGGTGACGCGTGAGGTCTGCCACCTTCGCACCAGGTAGGCATGTTACCAGGCAATTCTCACGCCCACCAGCCACCCAGCTGTCTACATTCCTAATAATCGAATCACCAACTATGATGGCCAACCTAACCCTTCCCTCCTGAGCAGTAGGCCTTGGTACTTCCTTGCAGAAAGGCCACATGTCATACCAACCCCTTTTTCTGTCATGTCATATGAGTGGGATACCATTTCTATATACACAAATTATTTAATCAGTTGTACGATGGCTATTAAATAGTATAACTGATGATTGTGGTCTCTCTTCTCGATTTTTTAAGGTACTATCTAAGAACTATTCCAAAACTAGAACCTTAGCCATTTCTGATCCAGTGTGGTAATCCAGTTTGAGTATTACTAATGCACTGGGCAGCAGCTTGGTACTGAATTGTATGCAGCATATCTCTGCGTGATTCTAATGTGATCAAGTATTTCTGCTTTTCACCTCCTTATAATTCTTTGTGATCTTGTTATTCAAACTCTGATAAGCATCTTGAGTCTCATTTGTCAATCATATGTGGATTTTATCCTACTCCATTGATCAAGAGTAGACTCCTTACTTACATCACAGTTAAGGTTTCCTCATGATTTGTGGAAATTGTATCCTACTGTACTTCCTAGGAGGCTTTGATCCCATTTTTGTCAATGTATATGATGGTCAGGAGTGTCATCTGGGCTTCATCTGGATTCTCTGATTAAGGAATGAAGCTAGCCCCTCTCGTTATCCCTTTCCCCCAGGCCTTTGGGAATCAGGTCTCTTGTTAGCAGAGGTCCAGTTCAAGACTCTTGCTGATAGAGAGCCAGTTCAACAAAATAGTTCTTTTGCTTTCAGTGTTGTCACAACAGAACAGTTTTTATACACCTGCCTAATGCATTCTGAGTTTAACAGGGCATTCTGATAACCTGAAGTTTCTTCTGATTTTGGCAACAGGTCTTCTTTTTCTTCTCCCTCCAACTTCCTGTGCATTTCCAGATCACTTTGGTACTCTTCCAGTAAATCAGGCTTGGATAGGGAAGATCTGCAGTTTTGCTCTCTCATTTCCCAAACTCCACTCCAGAGACCCTTGCTGTTTCTAATTGAAGCCGTCTTAACATTTTCCTCCTTCCATTTTTCATCCCAGGTGCTGAGCTATTATAGTCCCAGGGCCTAGGGCACCAGCCATTGGAGGCAGCAAGGAGCAGCCATGTGGGGCTGTGAGTGGAGCCCATCCTACTCATGGCCGAGAGGAGTATAAACTTGGCAGACCACAAGTGGATACTATCCCACTCACGGCCGAGAGGAGTATAGACTCAGCGGGCCATGAGCAAATCCATCCTGCTTGCAGCCAAGAGAAGCAGAGACTCAGTGGGCCATGAGCAGTACCCATCCTGCTTGTGGCCAAGAAAAGCAGACACTCAGCAGGCCTCGAACAGCACCCATTCTGCTCGCAGCCAAGAGAAGCAGAGTTTGGTGGGCCTGAGTGGCACCTTTGTTGTGTGTGTCTGTGAGTGAGAGGGATTGTGTGTGTACGAGAGAAGAATGGTGTTAGTGAGAAAGAAGAAGGCAGCCTGTGTAAGGGTGCATGTGTGAATGAGACAAGGAACCTAACTAAATGTGTGTAAAAGAGGGGGCCTGTCTGAATGAATGAGGTCGGGGCAGGAGCTGGGGGCGGGCACAAGGTTCACCTGGAGCGCCTAATTCCCTTGCACCAGGCCTGTGTTATCCCTTTCTTGCTGCTAGTTTATGTATCTTGGGTTTTTTAGTGTAAAGATTAAAGATGTTGTTTCATCATATTGAATTATTAGCTTCATTGATGTTTTGCTTTTAGAATGATACACTTACTCTAAAGTATACAACTGTTGCAGCTGTTAGAAATCAATACTATAGTTTAAATGTGATTTTATGTGTAAATACATGTAACTGTTATTAAGGAATAAACTGAATAAGAAATTTGAAATGCAAAAGAAATAATTCTATTATAAGTATAATTTAGTTTTCCTTGAAATCAAATATTATTTTTCTTAAGTGAAATTTGTCATATGAAATGCAATCATTCTTCTCTGCAATAGTATAGTTATAGTGTAGTTAGTTGCCTGCTGTGAAAGTATGATTAACAGAAAATAGTTCCAAAGCAATATCAGTAAACTATAATTTTATTACATGTACAATTTATATACAACTTAGAGGCATGATGCCAGTCATCAACAAATCTTTGCATACCATTTTAACATTTTGTCTGTGAAATAGTTGAAAGCTGATGATATTATAGAAATATATACCATTGATTAGGCAGCAGCTCATTCTATCACAATGGTATAAAAAAATAGTACTATCAAACATAGGGGTTCATTTATCAAAATGTGGTAAATACCGCATGCGTTAGCAAAAGGGGCATAGTTTATGCTAATGTGATGTTTATCGCATTTTGCAAAACTAGAGAGAGAGAGAGAGAGAGAGAGAGAGAGAGAGAGAGAGAGAGAGAGAGAGAGAGAGAGAGAGAGGGCGAGCCCAGCCATGATAGCATGTCCCATGCATAGGTATTTATATCCCTAGGATAGGCCCACCTAGTAACTCGAGGTGGGGATTAGATAAGGGTGTAGGGGTTTAGGGGCCACTGTCACATTCTACATGAGACGTACAAACAAAACAGTGGTCTCTTGTGAAGATTAGCTGGCCTTCGGAGTGAGAAAACTCCCTCCAAGATGGGATTTGGGCAAGGGTCTCTCAACCTACCTTGATGGACTCTCTACCTGGGTAACATCAAGCTAGGCTGAGAGACCCTTGGCCAAATCCCATCTTGGAGGGAGTTTCCTCACTCCGAAGGCCAGCTAATCGTCACAAGAGACCACTGTTCTGTTTGTACGTCTCATGTAGAATGTGACAGTGGCCCCTAAACCCCTACACCCTTATCTAATCCCCACCTCGAGTTACTAGGTGGGCCTATCCTAGGGATATAAATAACTATGCATGGGACATGCTATCATGTTTTCGCATGTCTAAAAGGCCTATCGCATGCGAAAACGGGGCTTTTTCGCATGCGATAAGCCCTTAACGCATGCGAAAACGCCTTACCGCATTTTGATAAATGACCCCCATAGCCATTTATAAAAGTAACTATTATCAACTTTTAGTAATAATAGCTCCCATAATAATTGAACAAATTACCATTTGATGCAAGCTGAGACACTACTTATTTAAATAATTAAGTTCTTAAGGCTACACCTTTGCAAGGACATTGAGGCACTGGAAGCAGTTCAAAATAGTTCAAAACAAGCTCTGCACAAAGAATGCAAAATGTATATTCAAACCAAAAGAAGACAATGGAGGAATACATAAAGACCTTCAAATACGTAGTAGGATTTTGCCAGGAAAAGATGCAAGTGGTGCAGTGCAATATTTGTAGAGTAGCAATGTTTAGAGCAAGAGTAGGCAACTCTGGTCCTGGAGTGCCACAAACAAGTCTAGTTTTCAGGATATGCAAAACGAATATATATGAGGTATGTTTGCATTCACTGCCTCCATTGTATGCAGATATAATTCATGCGTATCAACTGTGGATTTCCTGAAAACCAGACAGGTTTGTGGAACTCCAGGACTGAAGTTGCCTACCTCTGGTTGTGAGAAACCGTCTGGTGTTTGTAATGTTGCCCTATATAGGAACAAATTTCAAACTTCCTACCACAGTACAAAATCAGTGGGTACACTTGTACATTAATGTCAAAGAAACAGAGCAAAAGTATTTTCCCTTTGAAAACTGCAAGGATGTAATTTACACCTGCTTTTTGTGTTATTGTCTAGAAATGTTCTCTAGAAAATAATGTGTACGTATTTGAAAATATAATCTATGCATGTTATATTCTGATTCCACCCAGAACACCCCCCCCCCTCTCAGAGATCACCTCATCTAAATGTGGCTAAATATATACACACTTTGAAAGTGTGAACATACCTTTAACTGCATTAAGGAAGCAAGTGGCAATTTAAAATTACCATTCTATTTGGACAAATAGGTTTGAGACCACGTAAAAGCCTTATAAAACTGTCTGTCCAATTTTATGGACTAGATGGAAATAACTTAAAGAGTGCCCCATGTGAATGTGTGTGTGTGAGAGAGCCTGGGGGGGGGGGGGTGTTTGTGTGACAGCTACATGTGGGTATGTCTGTGTGAAAGCCTGTATTCATGTGTATGTCTTTGTGAGAGCTTGTGTACATGTGTGTCTTTGTGAGAGCCTGTGTGCATGTGTGTATGTGAGTCTGTATATGTGACTATGTGAGAGTCTATATGTTTGTATGTGTCTGTGAGATCCTGTGTGTCTGTGAATGCTTGTGTGCATGTGTGTATGCCTGTAGGAGCCTATGTGTCCCATACAGGCTCTCAAAGGAATGCACACAGATACACATAATGGGTCTGTGAGGGAGATAGAGCCTGTGTATGTAAGGTAGAGAGAGCCTGTGTATGTGAGAGAGAAGGATAGTGTATGAGAACATAGGCATGAATATGAGACATAGAGTGGTAACCTGCATGTGAGAGCATGTGAATGTGTGTTTGCATAGGCATGTATGGGAATGGGAACCTGCATGTGAGAGAGAGCATGTTAAAGCCTGTGAATTTGTGTGGGAATATGGACATATGTGTAAGAGAGCATGTAAAAGTGAGTACCTGTGTGTGTGTGTGTGTGTGTGTGTGTGTGTGTGTGTGTGTGTGTGTGTGTAGAGGGCATGGAGATTGGGGGCCAACATAAGAACAGAAGACTTGCCTTACTGGGTCAGACCAAAGGTCCATCATGCCCAGAATTTTGTTTTCAACAGTGGCCAAGCCAGGTCATATGTTCGTGGCAGGATCCCACTAGGTATATAGATTCCAAGTTGCTTATCCCAAAAATAAACAGTGGATTTCTGCAACTCTCCCTTAATAATGATTAATGGAGTTTTCCTCTAGGAACTTCTCCAAACCTTTTTATAATGCAGCTACACTAATAGCTTTTACCACATTCTCTGGAAACAAATTCCAGAGTTTAATTATGCGTTGAGTAAAAAAATATTTTCTCTTATTAGTTTTAAATGTATTATCTAGTAACTTCATTGTGTATCCCCCAGTCTTTATACTTTTTGAAAGAGTAAAAACTGATTGTTTACTCTTTCCATTCCACTCATTTTATAGACCTCTGTCATAACTCCCCCTAGCCATCTCTTCTCCAAGCTGAAGAGTCTTAATTTCTATAGCCTTTTTCTGGCTCACCCCCTGATCTCTTTTTAAAATTTGGCTTTACATTGGCAACCCTCCAATCTTCAGGTACCATAGATGATGTTACTGATAGTTTACAAATTTCCAATAGCAGATCTGCAAATCCATTTCTCAGTTCTTTCAGTACTCTAGAATGTATACCATCTGGTCTTGGTGATTTGCTACTCTTTAGTTTGTCAATTTGCCCTAGTACATCTTTAAAGTTCACCAAGATTTATTTCAGTTCTTATGAATCATCACCTTTGAATATCATTTCTGGAAAGGGTATATCTTATACATCTTCCTCAGTGAATGACGAAGCAAATAATTAATTTAGTCTCTCTGCTATGGCTTTGTCATCCCTAAGTGCCCCTTTTACCCCTTAGTCATCTAATGGTCCAACTGACTCCCTCATAGGCTTTTTATCTCAAATGTACCTGAAAAAGTTTTTATTATGAGTTTTGGCTTCCATGGCAAGATTATTTTCAAATGTTCTCTTTGCCTTCCTTATCAATGTTTTGTATCTCACTTGCCACTGCTTAAGCTATTTCCTGTTTTCTTTATTCTGATCCCTTTACTATTCTTGAAAGATGTTAATTTAGATATCATAGACTTTCTTACATCACCTTTTATTTATGTATTTATTTGTTTATTTATTTTATTTATTGGGTTTTTCTATACTGGTGTTTGGAATTACCGTCACATCAGTTTACAGCAAAGTACAGGAATATAAAGTTAATAAATAATAAAATCAAAAATACATGAAGTGAATAAATCATAAAACTCAATACAATTAATAATGATACAATAAAACTCAATATACCTAAATTAAGCTGCTGCTCATTTTACAAAAATAAATAGAGTAAAAAGAAATGGTAAAATAATACAGGTAAACGAATAAAAAATAAAAGCAATAAGAACCAAATAAAAAGAGCATAATAATCCAATTTTGTCTTAGCATAGTCCATAATGTGTAAATGTGGACAAGATTAAAAAGAATTAGCTGTTGCACTTGGAGGTGGACCCTTGTCCTGGAGCAGTGGAGAATGGCTCCCTGGTAGGGACCAGGAAGCACCTGCCCCAGGCGGCAGAGCACAGGAGGAGACAGAGGCTAGGATGAGCTTCACCACTGGAAGCCTGCGGTCCCCCCGGGTGGACTTAGGTGGGTCTCGCAGGGTCTCCTGGAGAGGTAGTAGAGAGGCATGCCCACGAGCACCAAGGCAGTTTAGTCGGACACTAGGCTGTAGGTCTGGAGAAGCAAGGAAGGCCAGTACAGCATAGGCAATGACAAGGCAAGGGACAAAGCCAGAAACAGGAGATGTGGTCAATGGCAGCCGGGGTCAGAATCCAAGGAGTAGTCAATGAAGCAGGGGTCATGTTCCAGAGGTCAGATGAGGTCACAAGGCAGGCAGAGGTCAGGATCCAGGCAGCAAACAGAATGGTCAAGGAACAGGCTGAGGTCAGTACCAGAGAGACAGTCCGAGGGTACTACCTGGGGAGACAGGACGGACAGATGCTGGAACAGAAAGACGCTGGAACAGTAGGTTGCTGGAAAAGTAGGATGCTGGAACAAGGCTGGAACAAGACTGGAACAAGACTGTGAATGCGGAGGCAAACTAGTACACGTACAGTGCCGACCCGATTGCCAAGGCAAGGAAGTGCAGGCAGGGACTTCCTTATATCGTACGTTCAATCAGGGCACGCCACGGAGCTAGGACCCGCCCTTGGCCCTACAAGAGGCCGGGAGTTCCGCATGCGCAGGGGCGTGGCCAATGCCACTGAGGACGCCGCACTCCGGCGTGAGGCCTGGTGCACAGTGAAAGACCCGGCGACCGCCACCACGAGACGCTAAGGCCTGGAGGTGCTCGTGGCTGCCGCTGGAGAGGCCGACCCATGACCTGCAGAGGTGCTAGCGAGGTGAGCAGGCCCATGTGTGGGCCAGGTGCAGTTGGGGCGTGCAACATTAGCTTAGCCTATGCCGTCTTTAAAGGCTTGATTAAATAGCCATGTTTTAAGCTTTTTTCTGAACGATTTGATATTAGTTTCTAGCCTTAATTCCACTGGAAGCATGTTCCATAGCTTGGGCCCTGCAAGAGATATTGCTCTGTCTCTGACCAATGTCAGTCTCATTGAGGACATTGATGGTATTGATAGTAGCTCTTTATTTGCTGATCTTAAATTTTGCTGTGGTGTGTGAAGCTGAATGGAGGCATTTAACCATTCTTCTTGTTCTCCATGAATCGCTTTATGTAAAATGCATAATGTTTTGTATTGAATTCATTTTTCAATGGGAAGCCAGTGCAGATCTTTTAATTTAATTTAAACCATTTAATTCAATTTTGTATAATTAGTTGACTCTCTTGACAATGTTATTTAATGTTGCATAATTGTTCATTGTTTTATGTAATGCCTTTTAGCAAGTTTCTTCTTGTTCTATGTAAACCGGTTTGATTTGCATCTAATGTAGGAAGATCGGTATATAAAAACCAAAAATAAATAAATAAATAAAATCTTTTAATATTGGAGTAATGTGATCGTGCTTTCGTGAACCGGTTAATATCCTAGATGCAGAGTTTTATAATATCTGTAGGGTCATATCGTTGATTGGGGTAGGCCGAGAAGTAGAGAGTTACAGTAATTAAAAATTAGAGCTTGTAAAACAGTTCTAAAATCGTTTGGGTTTAGTAAAGGTTTTAGTCATCTTAACATTAATAATTTGCTATAGCAATTTAATTTAATTGCCACATGTTTTTTAAAATTAAGTTCTGGGTCTATCCAAACACCAAGATCATGTATTTTTATTCCAAGGTTAATTAAGTAATTTTCATATGGAAAATGAGGATTTTTATCTGGTGTCATTTTTCTTTCAAGCAGAATAATTTCGGTTTTGTCAATATTTATACTAAGTTTAATTTGTGTTAATAATTGTTTAATGACATTGAGATACTTGGCTGTGATTTTAAATGTTTTTTCCAATGTGTCTGTGACTGGGATGATGATCTGTATGTTGTTGGCATTTATATAGTAATTTAAACTTAGTCCAAAAAGAAGGTGACAAAGAGGGATCATGTATATGTTAAAGAGTATTGCAGATAAGGAGGAACCTTGTAGAATTCCGATTTCAAGCCTAATAGTATCAGATGATGAATTGCAAATGTTAACCTAATAGGATCTATTATTGAAAAAGGAAGTGAACCATTGTAGTCTTACTGCATAACCATGGCAGAAGTCTTTTAGCTTTCCTTCCACCTTTTTTAATGCATGGAATACATCTGGTCTGGGCTTCCAAGATGGTATTTTTAAACAACATCCATTCCTGAGCTAAACTCTTAACCTTTGCAATTGCTCCTTTCAGTTTTTTCCTAACCATTTTCCTCATTTTATTATAGTCATCTTTTTGAAAGTTAATAAATGCTGCCTCGGTAGATTTATTTAATGTCCTCCTCCAGTTATTAAGTTAAATTTGATAATATTGTGATCACTATTGCCCAGTGGCTCCAACACTATTGCCCAGAGGTTCTTTTACCAAATCCTGTGTTCCACTAAGGACTAGGTCTAAAACCCTCTTGCTGATTCTTGTACCAGCAGTTCCATGAGGCAGACATTTATTTCATCTAGGAACTTTACTTCTCTAGAATGTCCTGATGCAACATTCATCCAGTCAATACTCAGGTAATTGAAATCACCAATAATTACTGTGCTGGTGATTCTGTTAGCTTCCATAATTTCTTTTAGCATTTCTGATAGTTCATTCTGGCAAGGTGAAGAGTAATACACCCCCACAACTATTTTATTCCATTTTTCACCTGGAATTTCTATACATAAAGATTCAACATTGCATTTTGATTCCTGCAGAACTTTCATCCTGTTTGACTCAAAACTCTCTTTAATATATAGTTCTAATATGCCACCAATTTGATCCATCCTATCACTTCAAGTAAAGAATCACAAGTGCTAAAAGACTCCAAATTATCCCTGTCAACTGAAAAGTAGCAGTTGAAACAAACAAAAAGCATACTTTGAAATGTCTGTATATCAGTGCCAGAAGAGACTAAGGGGGTCATTTTCCAAGGAGTTACCGCGGGAGATAAATTCGCAAATCGCGCTAACGTGATTTGCGAATGCAAATTTGTAATTTGGTATTCAGGGGCCGGAGCATATGTACAGCGGGAAACAGTTATCGTGTGCCGCGAAACAGCCGCAGTGTTAGCACGGCTCCTATCGCGGCTAATAGCTACAACCCTTTCTTTCGCGTTACATTGTGCGCTAGAGGCCAGTAAAGGTTTATCGCGGTCCATGACAATTCCAAACAGCTGATATCAGAGAGAGAGAGAGAGAGAGAGAGACAGAGACACAGACAGACTTGCTATAGTGTCTCTTCCCTAGACAGGTATTTGTATCCCTATGAGAGGCCCACCCAGTAACTCGAGGTGGGGATTAGGTATTAGTGTAGGGGGTTGGGGGCCACTTTCACATTCAACTTTCAGTGATTGGAATATGCCATCTTTGGAAATGGGAATGTGTATTTTTTAATATATTTGAATTTTGCTTTTTCTTTCAATATTCCACCATTCACACAGTCTCTGGCTTTCCTTTCTACATGTTCTTGTTTCTAATTTGCAGTCCCTTATTCTGTAATAGGAAGGGCTGATCTGTGTTCTGCATGTGTGACTGAGGTGCAGTATTTTGGCTAGCATAGTTTCTATGTAGGGATTTTTAGCAGTCCAGCTTGTTGTTTTAATGCCTAGTGAATATTTGCATTGCTGCCTTTTCATAGATAAGATTGCTGCCTTTTGAGTCCCGATTTACTTCCATTATGGCAAGGTTCTAAGTTTTTTGTTTTGTTTTTTTGTACAAGTTTTTTGTTAGTTCATAAATTGTTTGGCAATGGAGGGAGTTTGTTTTTCTGTTACGGACACCGGAATTTGAATATATATATTTTTGTATGTCCTAGTTCTGTTCTGCACCTGTTGCAAATCTTAAGTTCTTATGATTATTACTGTTTTATTGTAGTTATGATATTCTCTGTATTTTTGGAAAGAGGATTCATAAAAGACTATATTCATAGTTCTTTTATTGCGTGAGTAGATCTGATGTTTCTGTTAAGTGTTCTTTGTTTTCTTTTTACATGATGTGTATTTATAAACTGTATTAAATTAATACAGATTAATAAGACATTTTTAATAATTGTAAGTGCTTGAAATAATTTAACATATTTTAAAGCATCACTCTTGATGCATGATGGTTGTTGCATGCTATTTAGAAATACATTTTCAGGTGCTCTTGGGGACAGTTACTTTTAAATAGCTGCGAGGGCACACATGTACGCGCATACGCCAGCTCGTACTAATGGATGTGGCCATTTTATAACATACAATGATATAAAATAGGCTGCATGCACGTATATGTGCACGCAATTTTAAATAGATGCGTGCATATGCATGCAAATGCCGCCTCTACTGTGTAAGTGGGAAGATTTTGGTACATAAGCGCGCTGATGCAATTACCAGTTTCTCAAGTTCATTCCCCATTCACCCAGTTAAATAATAGGGCTTCCTAATCCCCCGAGTTAATAAGTCTCCCTTTTACCCCCAACCCTTAAAATGTCGCTAACTATGCTAATTTATTTTTGTTGGATTAGTTACAAACCATCCATACCAGACGTAAAGATGCATGGTAGGGGACCTCGGCATGTGCTTGTGTGCATAAATACTTACATGCAGATTTCATTGAGAAATCTAGGAATTCCCAAACCCCGCCAGACCATACCCATGCCCGCCCTTTTTTGCAAAAAAAAAGTGTGCGTGTACAGGGAGAATCATTCTTACTCGAGCGCTTTTTAAAATCCACGCAGAACAAACCAGTCAAACTTCTGTGCGTATCTACCAGCTTTTAAAAGCACATTGGGCTTTTAAAATTTGCCTTTAAGAATACAAATGTTTGCCTATTACCCGCCTATGTTAACCTTGTCCCGTGTCGTCCCCCCCCCCCCCCCACACACACACACACAAAATTCAGTTCTGGCTATGCCTCTGGGCAGCAGACGTCTGCGTGTGGGGTTACTGCACATGCATTTGAATTCAACAGAAGTGAAGGCAGACTGTGTCTCAGGTGACTGTTTTGGCCTTGGCTTGTGGTACCTGGGTGGAGAGAACATGTGCTGTTAGGTTTAGCTTTGGGGAAGGGGAAGTGATAGGCATTGGAATGGGGTGAACCATCCAGGATCTGACCCCGCCAAGTTTTCTAGCAGCCAGGCTGCTGAAAATCTTCAGCATTTTGGCCGTGCCCACAAACGAGTGCTGGCACAGAGAAGCTTTTACCCCATCGGCTGTTCAAAACAGTCTCTCAGTTAATTTCTTTTTTGGGTTTGTGTTAATGTGGCTTTCTGTAACCTTAAGCATTACTACAAGAAGGATGGAGGTGTGGTGCAAGGGAGGTGCACAAATGCATTGGTCCCCGGGCACCAGAGACCCTCATTAAATCACTGTTTGAAATTAACTTTTTTTTTGCTTCCCACTACAGAAACATCTTGTATGTGTGATGTAAATCTGCTTGCAGTTTTTACTGATTTTTTAATTAGACTAGAAAATAAAATAAGAATTACTGAACACCTTTCTCTGAAGCATACTAGCAAGTACTCTGACCTTACACCCATAGACATGCACACACTCACCCTCTGTTATATAAATCACAAATCAGACTCTCTGTTTGCTGTGGCTCCATACATTCACTTCCTTCCTTCACACACTTGCATATATCTCTTGCTGTCTGATTCTCTCCTCTTGCTGGTGCAATGCTGCCCAGGGCTACAATAACTCTTAATTAATGAGCTCCACCCCAACAGTAAAAGCCTACAAGAAAGAAAAAAATAAATAAAAAAGCTCTAAGGCAACAGGAATTTATTCCAAGATTGGTTTTTCCTCCCTTTCTTATGCCTCACTTCAGGAGCCAACTTTGACAAGGAAAAGAAACTTTGGAGCAGAGAAGGCTTAACTGAAACCAAGCACTTTTGATTGGTGACAGCAAAATAGAAACTGAAAAGTCAATGTTAGAAACCCTGAGAGCAGGTGGATAGTGGATATTGGACTTAGTGTGCTGTTCCTTCAGCTGGTCTCTTTTTACACATATGCCTAAGGTAAGGCACGTTCTTGTACGAAGGGAAAACTCTGGGAATGAGGATTTTCTGTTTCAAGGGCTATGAATCTCCCATGATCTGTGTGACTGAAACAAGAGGCCATCATGAAATGCTTGCTGCAAGACAGAGGACCTAGACAGGCTATAAAGACATTTATTTATTTTAAATCTTTTTCTATACCGTCGTTAAGATGGATACCGTCACAACGGTTTACAGTAAGGCACATAAAATAATGATGCCAAAATATATCAAATTACACAGGTGCCATAATGGTTCGGTACATAGTTTTTAAACATTAATAATTGGTTTGTGATAAATAATGTCCAAATCTTTGTATCAGTTTTGAATACAAGACTAGCTTTATAATTGTAACTTTATCCTTTAGTGATGAACAAAAAATAAATAAAACTGCACACATATTGATTACGGTGGTGTGTGTGGGTGTTCAATTGTTCGTACCTTGCACTTCGCATTTACAGTTTACTGTCTTCAGATCCATTGACAAACTGTTTTTTTTTCCCCTAGCATATGTAGGTTTAAGGACAAAATACAGAGTGAAATTGAAGACTAAAGTAATGATGTGTGGACAAAAACAGAAAACCTTTGTGCTGCTCATCAGTGACTGCTCATCACAGCTAGGTAGCAGGTATTTAACAGGGTTATGAGGTAATGGGACTTTAGTAAATTTCTACTATACCAGAAACATCCAAGACCAAAATTCAGTTCTAATTGCTATCACCTCATTCACACCAGTAAATAATGCCAGCAGTTGGCAATCAGCTAGCAGTGGCTGAGGGATGATGCCTCTTCATTAAAAGCTCTCCTGCTGCTGACAGCAGGGAACTGCTCTCAGACAGAGAAAGCACACCATCAAAACTGGCAGAATGTGACACCCAAGCAGGGGTGACTGGGCCAGCATGAATCTGAACACTGGGAGGAGAAGATGCTTGGAAGTGGGCACATGACTAACTTCTGATGGCAGGGAATTTTACAGGGAGATTTTTCTCCATATATCAAGGGGGGAGGGGCAGCATTACTATTTCCAAATGCCTCCCAAGTACACCACTAGGCTTAGCAATGTTTTCCTGTTAGAAACTCAAAAGGCAAATACTTTTCAATAGTTATGCTAAAGAGTGTGTACATTTTTTGGGACCCAGGGCAATTCAAAAGACACAAGTCCCTCCTGTCTATCATATTGGACACTGGCAGAATGCTCAGAGGGGGTTCATCCTCTCATGTTGGTCCTAAAATGCAATTTCTGCAGACTTACTCCTCATCAGGAGCCAGCAGTAACTATGCAGCCTCTGGTTTTCAAATACGGATTTGCATGCAAAACTGTTGGCCCCACACTGAGAGCCCATGCCTGGTCCATGCTCTTCCACTTTTCTGCTCGCTCACACACACATGTGCGTTTAATTAACAGATTTTAAAATCTGCGTTGCTCACACACAGCCCACATATACGCATATATGGGCCTTTTAGCATGAGCAACATTTTTTAAATTTGGCTCATATGTTAGATGGCAAATATTTTTAAAAATTACACCAATTTTCAAAGGAAAGTAATGCATGTACGCTTACACATTTATGTGTACTTTCCCTTTTGAAAATTATCCCAGCAAAACTATCCACACACAGTTACACCTGTTAAACATACCCAGAATATCTTTTTGATGTGCATGCATTTGAAAATGGAAAAGTATGCATATAATTACAACTCCACTCCCCACACCTTACAAATGAGAATGCCACCACTCTGTTCAGGTGAACATATGTAGGGAAATGTCATTTGCGCATAAGATACTTGTATATTGGGTTGGCATTTTTGTAAAAGAAACATTTCTGCATGCAAAACACTGTGTCACCTGCAGAAGATTCTTTAAAATTACCCTCCTTATGCACACATAAGTAGATGGTTAGCAAGGAAAAATTTTAATTGATTTCATTATTGGCTAAAAATTAATTTTAATCATATACATTTTTTCATGTCAACCCCAGAGTGAATGAGCAAAATGCACAAGCATCAAATGTGTTCAATTTCTGTAGCTCTGTGCTTTTAGATATATATTATGCAAATAGTTCATTCTTTTTCAGCCTTTCCATGTGCTGCAATTGCAAATATCTTAGAATGACCCCTAAGTTAATTTGCAGCAGATCTGCTATAGAAGCCTAATAAAATGGAGTACTATCCCCTAAAGTTCAATCAAACATGAATTCTAAATTAGCTCAGCACATGGCTTAGTTATGCCTGCAGGAAAACAAAGCATTGAAGTTCCCTAATGGCTACCTCTTACCTGTTTGTATATGTTGCTCAAGATATTATTTGCCTGATGGAATACTTTTGAAGCAAGAGATGTTTTGTATTACTACTCAAGATTTAATTGCTGACCATGAATATTTAACACAAAGATTATGAAAAGAAAATCCAGGTAAGTAATCATTTTGATCACATAATTCTTATCAAGCAATTAAGAATTGCAGATCAATTTGTATGTGCACTTTTATTTCTAAAACTAAAATGAAAAAAATATATGAATGTAAAACATATTAAGATCCATACTCCTAAGCCACTTAGATGGACAACGAAATAGCTATCCATCCTAATTACTTTCCAGACTATATTCAGTCTTTATCAGGCTAAATTCTAGCCAATGAATAAGTTAGGGGTAAATTTTAAAAGGCACGAGCGGGCATCCATTGATGTGCGCATGTTATAAAATTGTCTACCCGCGGATACATGCGCACGATGATTTCATAACAGCAGGTAAAGGGGGGGGGGATTTTGTTTGAAGCAAGCGGCGACACAATCAGGCCTTTCCCAGTTCCCTAACCCTCTAGCTACACTTCATCTCTTTTCCCCTCTCCACCCCAATCCCTAAAACCTACCTAACTACTCTATTTTTTCTTTTTTAACTTACCTGCTCGACGGAGCAGCAGTAAGTTCCGCACGCCAGCTGGCTGCCAGCACATGCTATCCTGGCCAGCCCTCACCCAACCCAGCCCCCATCCAGCCCTCACATAGAAACATAGAAACATAGAAATGACGGCAGAAGGAGACCAAACGGCCCATCCAGTCTGCCCAGCAAGCTTTTGCACTTTTATTCTCTCACATATCTGTTTCTCTTAGCTCTTAGTAACCTTTTTTTAAATTCTATTTCCCTTCTACCCCCGCCATTAATGTAGAAAACAGTGTTGGACCTGCATCTAAGTAAAATAGCTTAATTTAGTTAGGGGTATTAACCACCGCAATAAGCAAGCTACACCCATGCTTATCTGTTTATTCAGACTATGTAATTCAGTCCTTGTTGATTGTTGCCTGAATATAGATCCACCTTTCTTCATTCCCCCCTGCCGTTGAAGCAGAGAGCCATGCTGGCTATGCATTGAAAGTGAAGTATCAGACTTGCTCCCCTGCCGTTGAAGCAGAGGGCTATGCTGGATATGAGTGAAGTGTTTTTTTGTTTTAAATCTTAACTCTTTAGCAGAGCAACCAAACAGCAATTTGTTTTTTAAATCTTAACTCTATAGCAGAGCAACCAAACAGCAAATTGATTTACTAGAATAATATCTGACTATAAAGAAATTAAAACACAGACAGGAATTATTCACAGAAGCCTTCCACATTACTTATAAGTAATAAGCAAGAATACTTAGCCACAAAGAGAATTCAGCTCCACTAGGAGAATTCAGATCCACACTGTGCACTCCCCCGGCCTGCTCCTTTTTACCAACCTGGCTTCCTCATTCATACTGGGAGATATGCATGTGGTGGACTGCTTTGAAAATGCGCTCAGCGCGTACACTGCCCATCCATGTGCATATCTCCTGGTTTTTGTGCATGCCAGGGAAATTAAAATTCGGCCGTCTGGCAGTTAGAATTTAACCAGATGTTCAGAGTTAGCCAGATGACTTAGCCAGCTATGTCTGGTTCAGTCAAAGAGCTGTCCTAAAGTTAGTCAGCTATAGTTAGCCAGCTAACTGAGTGGGTTATTTATCAAAATGCTTTACGGCTTTATCACGGGCTTCCAGCACTAGAAACTGTGGATAATTTATTCTTCCAGTGCTGCTTCTCCTAGATGCAGTGCTGGAGCATCGGGAGTGAGTAAGTTCTTACCCCCTTTCCTGGCAGAGTCTTGTTCATGGTATTGGGAGGAGATGTGAAGGTCAGGGGAAAGTCCAGGAATTGGGTGGCTTTAGTAGGTATATGCAAACTATAGATGGATGGGTGGGAGGGATGTGGGAAAGACCAATAACATGCTTAAAAAAAACAGAAAGGTGTGGGAGGATAATGCCGCTGCACATGAATTTTTTTTTTGGGGGGGGGGACTTTGGGTGTAGGGGTTACAAGACCTGATAGGGCAAGACATTATGGGGTGGATTTATCAAAATGCGGTAAGTACCGCATGCGATAGCAAAAGGGGCATGTTTTATGCTAATATAGCATTTATCGCAATTTGCACTAATTACCTGTGCAAAGAGCTAAGTTAGCACAAATTACAATACCATTTTCTGATTCTGCGATAAGTGCCAGACCTGTTGTATTTCCTTCATTCAACCACCAGGGGACCATTTTTAATGGTCCTAGACAAGAGAGAGAGAGAGAGAGAGAAGGAGAGAGATAGAGAGAGAGAGACTGGCCATGATGTCATGGCCCATAGGTAGGTATTTGTATCCCTATGGTAGGCCCACCTAGTAACTCGAGGTGGGGGTTTAGGTAAGAGTGTAGGGGGTTAAGGGCCACTTTGACATTCTACGTGACACCTACAAACAGAACAGTGGTCTCTTGTGAAGATTTGCTGGCCTTCGGAGTGAGGAAACTCACTCCAAGATGAGATTTGGGCAAGGTTCTCTCAACCTCGCTTGAGGGACTCTCTACCTGGGTAACATCAAGATAGGTTGAGAGAACCTTGCCCAAATCTCATCTTGGAGTGAGTTTCCTCACGCTGAAGGCCAGCAAATCTTCACAAGAGACCACTGTTCTGTTCATAGGTGTCACGTAGAATGTCAAAGTGGTCCCTAACCCCCTACACTCTTACCTAAACCCCACCTCGAGTTACTAGGTGGGCCTACCATAGGGATACAAATACCTACCTATGGGCCATGACATTATGGCCAGTCTCTCTCTCTCTCTCTCTCTCTCTCTCTCCCCCCCCCCCCCCCCCCATCAATTCACCTGAAATAGGACTTACAGGAGACATCACAAATGGCAATGAAAACTTACCGCATGGTCCCAGCAGCTATCACACAGCCTAACACAATTGCATCACACCATACAATATGGTGTGATTGCATGCATTAACAGGGCTTTTCACATGCAAAAACGCCTTATCACATTTTGTTAAATGACCCCCTAAGTTTGGAGGAAGGGGGGATGAGAAATGGGTTTTTCCCTTTGACAGCACTACTTACCTGAATATCTTTTGAAGATATCCAGGTAAGTAGCTAGCTATCTGGTCACACAATGTTGGATTAAATTTATCTCAATAACCTAGGTGGATATACCCAATATTCAGTTAGCTGGATAGTACAACCTTTCCATGGAACATCCCTGGAATGAACCTGGAATGTCTCTTTTTTATACAGCTAAATTATAGTCGAATAAGTAGTTACCCAGTCATAATTTGTCCAAATAAGTAGCAGAATATGCTGAATTTGACATTTAGATGGATAACTTTTGAGTTATTCATCTAAATGGCTTTTGAATATTGACCTCTGTGTTGTTTTTGTATATAGATTATGGGTGTGCAGAGGAAATTTTCTTTTGGATGCTAATTCATTTTGTAGTGCACCTCCATTCATGCTGCTAGATTTAATCAAACAAACAACATTGTTTGGTTTATTTGTTCATTCATTTGCCATTATAGTCAATAGGGAAAGCAATGCAGCCTATTTTGAGCTCCCATAATGGGATTTTCTAATTTCTAATGGAACTGGTGAGTAGATATCGTAAGTTTGAAGGCATGCCAGTGCTTCAAGGCTATGTCAATGTGGCATCAAAAGTGGCATTAAAATGTCCAAAAACCCAAAATGGGAGAATTGGTACCAGCAATGGCAGGAGTTCTCCAACGTACCATTCAGAGGGACAAAACAGCAGCAAAACTGAGCAGATAAAACTGAGGCTTCAAAAGTGTGACAAAGAGCAACTACAACACTGACATGAATTCCCCAAGGCTTTATAAGAGGGACAAAGTGGCACCATATGGTATGAATAACTCAAAACTCCACAAGAGGCATAAAATCCCCCAAGACAGTAATAGAAGGTAAAAGCAACTGAGAGTGGCATGAAGACCCCAAAGCATCATGAGAGATGAAAAGCAACCACCCAGAGTGGCAAAAACACCCAAGGCTCCAAATGAAGGGCAAAGGACACCAACAAAATTGATACAATGTCCTAGGTAGCCTGAAGAGGCCTGATATAATTTCTAAAAAATTGGCTGTTTGGGCTTGGAGTTCCTCTTTAATGGATCAGATTTGAAAACATTGCCTCCATTAACTCTGAAGCAGTAATCATGGAGAAACATAGTCCTGCTGGTTCTGGAGCTCCACTTCTAAAGCATTTGCCTTTGCTGTTGTTTAATACAGAGAAGGCTAAAATCTGGATGAGACCAATAATCACAAGAAGAGTAATGGAATGGAGTTTAAAGAAGATGTCCAAGAAACCATGAAACTGTTAAAGATAGCTGAAAGGGTAAGGCCTGTGTAAAGTATTGAATGGCAAAGGCAAGAGCAAGAAACGATAAGTACTGTAGGGGAAGGGGATTTGGAAGGAACCTCATAGACAATTGGACAAGCAGAGGAAGCATCATAAGGTACCAAGACTGGCTTGTAGCAATAGCAGTTAAAGTAGCAATGACAATTAATACAAATGAAAATGGGAAGAGCAGAACAACACAGCAAGAAGAATAGCCATAAAATCCCCTAGATGTACCTTGAGGGCTGAAGTGAAGGAAGAATAATATTAAAAATCTAAAGAGTAGTACATCAGATTTGCCAAGCAATGGATAGTCAGGACAAGAAACAAACATTTACAAGAACTGGTGCACCTCATTGACTCACTGCTTACCTACCTGCTGGACTACTATCAGGCAGCCACTCAGGCTGCCCAGGACATTAGGCACAACCAGGGTGCATAAGAACAGGTGCCCAGTAAGGAGGAACGAGCACCTTGTTTAAGTACTGCACCCTTCCCACTGGACTACCTTCAGGCAGCTACTTGGGCTGCCTGGGGCCATCAGTGCAGCCAGATCATATAAGAGCAGGCACCCAGTGGCTCACCACCACTGATGCATCAAAGCCACACTCCTAACAGATGCACCTCTAGGAACGGTTTTGATTTCTGACCTTGGGGGAAGAAATGAAAAGGATAATTCATTGTCCTTTTCATTGACCTCTTTCTCAAACTTAATGTCCCAAAAATTCCATCATTTGTTCGAGATTCCTCACAAATCATTACTATATTAGAAAAACTTCTGGTGATAAAAGATGATGTGCTGTTAGTCACATTTGATGTAGAATCGCTCTACACGAACATTCCATAAGAAGGAACTTTAGAAACTCTAAGATACCATTGAAAAAGCCTATGAAATGATGGCAATGTATTTGAAAGAGATCAAACAATTACTCACACAAATGAAGCTAGTATTAAATATTGAAAAAACTGAAATCATCTTTTTAGAAAGGAAAATTTCCCTAGAAGTTCAAGGTTGATAACTCTCCAAGATAATACTACTTTTACTCTAGCCAAACATATTAGGGATTTAGGAGTCATAATTAATCCAGAACTGTGTCTACAAAAACATATATCAACTAAAGTAAGGGAGGGTTACTCTAAACTAATGATACTGAAATGAATGAAATCCCTTCTTTCGCAAAATGATTTTTGCACAGTCCTGCAAGCATTAATCTTTGCAAGCACTGACTATTGCAATTCCTTACTTTTAGGTCTCCCCGCCTCTTCCATGCAACCTCTACAGGTCTTGCAAAATGCAGCAACAAGAATTTTAACTGGTAAAAGGAAAAGAGACCATATCACCCCTATCCTGATAGACTTACACTGGCTACCCATTGAATCACAGGTTAAATTCAAAACACTCTGCATTTTGCATAAACTCATTCATGGAAAGCAAGCAGATGGCCGAATACAGTTATTAGACTGCTGCACGTTCCTCAAAGAAATCTGCGTTCTGCCAACAAGGGCTTACTATCTTTAACCCTCTGTTCATTCTGCACATCTAAATCAAGTGTCACTAGCAGGGCCCAAACTTTGGAACACGCTACCAACGAATCTGAAGCTCGAGATCAATTTTAAAAAGTTTAAGTGAGAATTAAAAACCTAGTTTTTCAGCAAAGCATATACAGAGTGAATTAGAGAGCTTTTATTCCATTACTTTTATGCCTTTTAGTCCTTTTTATTTTTAGTATTAATGCATTTTTTAGTGATTAACTCATTAATATTCCTATTGAATTATTAATGTATATTTTAGGGCTTAGTTTTTGTTTTATTTACATTTTAGTCATTTATAATTGCTGTTATTTTATATATAGGAGTTTTATAACTGCATTTGTTATTGTATTTTGTGCTATATTTTGTGAACCGTAATGATGGCTTGTCTTAGTGACGGTATATAAAACTTAATAAATAAGAGAACAGTTGCTTGAACGTGACACACATACACGTATACTACACAATTCATTTTAGACTTAGCAGCAATAGCTTTGAAGCAAAAAAAATTCTCATTCAATAGAGTTTTACATCCAAACAAAAGGCATAGCCATGGGATCTGCTATGGCACCTTCTATTACAGGACTCCTACTGCTACTAGATCAATAAAGGAATCTTTGCTTCTACTGATGTTTGCTTCCTGGTTGCTACTGTGTCACTTTGGATTGGCCTATGTATTGTTTCCTGGGGCCATTCCTTCTACGGAACATGTCTTTTTCACCTTGGAAGGACATTTTAAGCTACAATGATGGGCATTTAAATGAACTGCTCCCATCAGATCCTTTTTTCAAAGATAATGAAGTACTGGATGACTTCCTCAAAAAAAGGGAAGGAAGTATTAATTTGAGTAAAAGCCTGGTAAGAAGTAGTCTACATGCTTCTACACTACTTGATTACTGTCAGCATAAATGTATACCTAGAGGACTTAGAATTTGTTATGATTCATGGGTTTTCTGGACCCTTGACCCGAGGAGAGGGTTGACATCACTTGTAAGGAGGAGCCTCACAGGTCCTCACCGTCAGGAGGCGAGGGCAGCTGCAGCAGGAGCTGGTAGAGAGAGTACTGTGGGGGATCCCGAGGAGCGGGGTAAGAGACACATTCCAGAGGGAGAACCCACAGTATACAGGCAGGATTGGAGACACAGGTATAGTCACTGGTGTAGAATGGGGCACTGCCTCAAGGAGCAGGGAGGTGCAAGTACAGTCACTGGTGAAGGATCTGCCCTGAGAAGTGGGGAAGCGCAGGTAAAGTCACTGGTGTAGGCACTGCCCCGAGGATCAGGGAGCACGGAGTTGAGTCTCATAAACAGAAAGGCAGTACTGAGGGACAACCCTGAGGAGCATGGAAGATGGCAGGCAGGAGCTCTGGCAGGTGCAGGGCTAGCCCGAGGAGCGGGGAAAGCCCTGGAGATGAAGACTCTGACTGGAGTGCAGGCAGGCCCCCAAGGAGTGGGTACCTGAGCCAGAGTAGCAGTAAGATCTGGTACAGGAACCACAGGTCCAAGGAGACAGGAACAAGCACCAGATGAAGAAACATGTTACCAAGTCAATATGTGTAGGCCAGAGGAGGTATTTAAATGTCTCCAGGAAATGATGTCATTAGTCGGGGCTGGCCCAGGAGTTCCCACAATAGGCCCTTTAAAGAGAGAACAGATGGCACACTCCTAGGTGAACCCAGAATCGGAGCATGGATCGGCGGCGGCATCCTTGCCATGAGTCGAGGTTCCTCATCAGTGGGCAGGGCCTCGAAGGGGAGAACAGTGCTGAGAGTGCTTCCCCTGATCTGTTGGGGAGCCGGGTGCTACCACCGGCAGGGAGGTGAGAAAGGTCAGTCGCAGGGTCCGCGGCCGACCGATGTAACAGTACCCCCCTCCTCCAAGGGTCAGAGTAGGCCGGCACCAATCATTCACCAAGTCTTGTGGACTTGTGGTCTGAAGTCCTACAGAGCACAGAGGGATGACCGCTTCAAAACTACCTTGAGGGGCGCCCGGAGGCCCCGACGGTGTCAAGAGAGCCACAGGGAAATGCCCCTCTCTCCTCTCAAGTTGCAAAAGAGTGTGTAAATTCTGGATCTCCTCCTCCTTGTAGATCAGCAGGGACACAAACCCTTTCGTGGCTTGATTGTGCATCCTTTCAAGGGCTTCATTTTCAGCCATCTTGTGCACCAGCTGCTCCTTCAACTAGGAGAAAACAACCCTCAAAATGTTGTTCTGGAGCGAACCAGGCTGGGTCTGAGTCTCTTGGGATTTCTTGCCGGTGAGAAGGGAATTAGGAAGGGTTGTGGCCACGGTTAGGGACCGGGGAGACTTTACTGGTTCTAGACAGTACTCCGAACACCACGACCCCCACTGAATCAGATCAAACGAAGACCAGTCAAATTGTGGCTGATGCTTCCTCAACCATGGCAGGCCCAGGATTACTGGATTCACGGCCATAGGGAGGATGTAGAAGGAAATGACCTCGGAGTGATTCGGTACAATTCTCAGAAAAAGAGGCCGTGTGGCTCATGTCACCAAACCAGGAAAGAAGTTTCCATGGAACGAGGAGAGGGACAAGGGAGGAGTCACAGGACATGTGGGGAGTTGATATTGATCCACGAGGTCTTGCTGAATAAAGTTTCCACCTGCGCCGGAGTCCACTAGATCCTGATTGGAAACACAGGTGGAGGGTCGTTCCAAGGAGGCAGGCAATAGGAACAGGGATGATGCTGTAGTAAGACCGAGAGTTACTGTCTCTGACGTCAACTGACATGTTATGTCTGTCGGTGCCCGATGCCCTCTCTCTGCCCTCCTTACCTCTCTGGCTCCTCCCTCTCCATCCGCGGGAAGACTGGCTACCGCAGTGCTCTCCTGCCTCTTGTCCTCCAGCATTCCCGGACCGGCTTGATGCTGTAATCACCATGTTTCCTGGAGGCCTAGGGGCGCGCGTGCGGCGCAGCCCCGATTGAAGTACTGGCATTGGCGCGAACCTCGGGGGCGTCCCCTGAAGATGACGTCACCCGCGACAGATATTTAAGGTCTTGGATTTTGCTAACACATCGAGTTAGCAAGGGTTTAGCTACCTAAGCAACTCTGCCTCCTCGGACTTACTAGAGGTACCCGCTCCTCGGGGCCTCGCTCTCTCTTTGTTTTTCAGGTGACAGTCTGGAACCGGTACTCGCTCCTCGAGGGCCCTGATCCCAGACTTGCTTCGTTTACTCTTCTGCCTGGAAGTCTTCACTACCAACTATATCAGCTACATCAGTGAGTTACCATCAATCTCTATGAGCTTTCCCTGGAACCAGATACTCGCTCCTCGAGGGCCTATACTTTCCAGCTCCTGGGCTTCATTGGGGCATTGGGTGAGTGTTACCATCTGCATACCCTGCCTACTCACTATATCTCAGTCTCTCTTCAGCTCAGCCTCCAGAGATTGCTGTTCCAGTATCTGAGGGACTACAGCCCAGCCGGGCTTACCAACTCACTACTGCCATCTCTGATGGTTCAGTATATTGACTAATAAAAGAACTAGTGAGTGTTTGTCTCCTAACTCTGAGCCTAACCGGTGGTCCCTCTCGGGATCATTTCCCGGGGGCATGGTCATCTGCCACTGGTCCAAGGATCCACCTTCAACTCTCATATATAACAACAGATTGCTAACTACTATCTGATTGCTCCTCCTATCAGGCATCAGATTAATAACACGACGAGGACTTACCTTCTTCTTTTCTGGGCATTGAGACAGCGAGTGTGTAGAGTTACCACAATAAGAATAAGATCCTATCTGGCGGTGACGGGAGTTCTCAGCACTCATGAGGTGGGCACAGCCCAGTTGCATCGGTTCCTCAGAGGACACAGAATGGTCATCGTCTAAGAAGAGTGGGTTCTTGGCATGAGCCCACTGAGTAGCGTGAATCTTCCGGGCTTGCTCTTGAAATTGTCGATCGATTAAATTGATTATTTACTCTTTCAGATAATAGAAAGACTAGGGGGCACTCCAAGAAGTTAGCATGTCGCACATTTAAAACCAATCGGAGAAAGTTCTTCAACGCACAATTAAACTCTGAAATTTGTTGCCAGAGGATGTGGTTAGTGCAGGTAGTATAGCTGTGTTTAAAAATAAGGAAGCCCCTGTGACATAATATGGGCAAAGGCTATCAGTGCCATTTTGATTACTGGCAGCCGACGGTCAGAGTGCAGGAGGTCGCTCCCGGACCCCCGCTGGACTTTTGGCAAGTCTTGTGGGGGTCAGGAGGGTCCCCCAAGACTTGCCAAAAGTCCTGGGGGTCCCTTGGGGTCCAGAAGCAACCTCCTGCACTTGGACTGTTGGCTGCCAGTAATCAAAATGGTGCCGATAGCCTTTGCCCACACTATGTCACAGGGGCTACTGGTGCCATTGGTCAGCCCCTGTCACATGGTAAGAGCACAAGATGGTGTCGATGGCCATGTGACAGGGGCTGACCAATGGTACCGGTAGCCCCTGTGACATAGTAGGTCAAAGGCTATCGGCGCCATTTTGATTGAGATAGACCAGACAGCACGACAGCACGGAGGGAGAAATCCCTTGTAGGACCCTGCTGGACCACCAGGAATGTTAGTAAGTCTTGGGGAGGGATCGGGATGGTGAGGGGGGGTTGTATTTAATGTATTAAAGTGAATTGTAATGCTTGAGGTGGGTTTTTTTTAGCTTCTTTTTCTCGCTTTTTTTTTGGGCCGGTTTCATTTTTCCCTGTTTAGTTTTTGTTTGTTTTTCCAAAAAACTAACCGAGGAAAAACGAACTTTACCCCGAAGTGTCCGACTCAAAAAACGACCCGGTAGAAAAAAACGAAGCTCATCTCTATTCCTTATATCATGGAATTAATTAGTGCGTGCCACGGAGCTAGGACCGCCCCTGGCCCTACAAGAGGCCGGGAAGTCCGCGCGTGTGCGCGTAGGGGCATGGCCAATGCCACCAAGGATGCCGAGCTCTGGCATGAGGCCCGATGCATAGTGGAAGGCCTGGCAACCACTGCCACGGGACGCCAAGGCCTGGAAGAGCTCATAGCTGCCGCTAGGGAGGCCGACCCAGGACCTGCTGTGGAACCAGGGAGGTGAGCAGGCCCGTGCATGGGCCGGGCGCAGACAGGGTGCGTAACAGACAGATTTCCTTTCTGATCATGATATCTTTCATCTCAATCAACACGGCTTTTGCCAAGGTCACTCTACTGAAACACTACTGTTCTCTTTCTTCAGTACATTTTTACATGGTTTTGACTCAAATACAGACTTCATCTTAGTCTTTTTAGATATTTCCGCTGCCTTCGATACTTTCGCTCACCGAATTCTTTTATCAAGTTTACAATCCATAGGAATTAATTTGACTGTTCTTGACTGGTTCCAATTTTACCTATCCAATCGTACACAACAAATTAACATTGGTATGCATTCTTCCAAACAATATACAGTTTCTTCCAGTGTTCCTCAAGATTCCTCTCTATCCCCCATTCTCTTTAACATTTACTTAATCTCCCTTTGTCACCTACTCTCCGCGCTCAATATCCAATTCAAAATATATGCTGATGATATCCAGTTTTTTGTTCCTGGTCTGATACACTCTCTGCCGTTGCTCTATACATTAACACAATCAACACCTGGTTATCACATAACTGATTTAAGCTGAATTCTAACAAAATAGAAATTATTCACCTATCATCAATCTCTAACCCTTCCACTGGACCCCCAAACCATATGCTGCTGAATGGTACTTCCATTCCCATTTTAAGTCAAGCCTATAGTTTAGGAGTTTTATTAAACTCAGACCTCTCACTATCACAACATATTTCTGCAACAGTTAAGAATTCTTTCTTTAAACTGCAAATGCTTAAACCTTTATGCCTCCTTCTATTCTTCCTCGACTTTCGTACAGTACTACAATCCCTAATTTTTTCTGGTATTGACTATTGTAACGCCTTAAACCTTGGCCTCCCAGTTATTGTTATTCGACCACTACAATTAACACAAAATTCAGCTCGTATCTTATCAGGTTCACCTTAAAAAAACCACATCACACCAATCTTGTTCTCTCGTCTTCACTGGCTCATGCTTAAATTTAGAATTCAATACAAAATACTCTCTGTTATTCACTCACTTTTACACAATCCTTCATCGCTCTGGCTATGTTCCATTCTCCGAATTTATAAACCAACAAGGCACTTGAGATCTCTAAACAAAAATCTCCTTGATGTACCTTCGGTCCAATTGGCTAAACTTGATATGACTAGAAAAAACAGCCTTTTCCATCGCCGGTCCCTTATTATGGAAAACCTTACTGGACTCACTTCATCAAATTTCCGATCCAAAAGTATTCAAAAAATCACTAAAAACTTATCTCTTTTCAAAAGCTTTCAAAATATCTGATACAGAACATACTTGACCTTACACCAATCATTCCCATACAGATATTACCATGTTTTTCTTCTCCCCCCCCCCTTTTTTTTGTTCTATCCTATTTTATTTTATTTTACTTTAATCCAACTTTAATTTAGTTTCTTTTACTCGACTAAACTGTTTTATGTTACGATTTATTTAACTTTGGGGGTCATTTATCAAAATGTGCTAAGGCGTTTTCGCATGCATTAAGGGCTTAACGCATGCAATAGCAACATATCGTATGGTGTGATGCAAATTTGAAAAAGAGGAGCAGTTAGGGGCAGGCTTTATTGCACTTTGTGATGTCAGTTCTGAGAGAGAGAGAGAGAGAGAGAGAGAGAGAGAGAGAGAGACTAGCCATGGTAGCCTCTCCCTAGATAGGTATTTGTATCCCTATGGTAGGCCCACCTAGTAACTCGAGGTGAGGGTTAGGTATTGGTGTAGGGGGTTAGGGGCCACTTTGACATTCAATGTGAGACATACGAGCAGAACAGTGGTCTCTTGTGAAGATCTGAGGACCGACGGAGAGAGGGGACTCACCCAAAGATGAGATTTGTGCAATGTTCTTTCAACCTAGCTTGATGGACTCTCTACCTGGGTAACATCAAGCTAGGTGGAGAGAACACTGCCCAAATCTCATCTTGGAGTGAGTTTCCTCTCTCCGTCTGTACTCAGATCTTCACAAGAGGCCACTGTTCTGCAGCTTAGAGAGCCATCTTAAAAGAAATATGATGGGATCATGTCCCTCAGAGCTTTTGGGCAATCCAATGGTCCTTATGTTGTTTCTCCTGGAGAATTTTCCAGGTCGTTGAGTTTTATAGCAGACGCTTCAAATGCATGATCCAATTTATCAAGTTTGACACTTGCAGCAGTCAGTGAGTCCTCGAAATTGGAGACTTAATTTCTACATCTTCAAGTCTAGCTGAGTTCTTCTTCTCCATTTCAATCACCTGCACTATTTTTTTCCATGATAATACCCAGCCTTGAGTCTAGTTTTTTTGTTAGCTTAACTGCAAAAGTCTCCAAGAGGTTAGAGGCCAAGTTTGTACCACCAGCTGTTTCAATGTCTGAATCATAGAGTTCCTTCTCAGAAAGCAAGTCATCTGCCATGTCTGTCAATTCCAAGGCATTATTTTTGAGTGCTGTAAGCATTTAAGTACTGTATTTAGCCCACATCTTAGGAATTGAACTGTGGCCCAATTCTTTACTCATTGAAATGACCTCTAAATGCAGCTGAGGGAAAAAGTTAGGATCACTTCTGAAACAGGCCTGATGGGAGCTCCACTATGCACATCCTCTCTCAATCAGAGTATAGCTGGAAGTTCTATTTCATAATTTTTTTAACTAAATAAATGAAATAAATGTTAAATGAAATGAAACTCATGAAGAAACGTCTTCCCATCCCTACCGCTATCAGAAAAACCAAGATTCTAATTTTAAGTACTGTTTGTAGAATACTGTTAGCAGAAAACTTACACCTTCATCATTAAGCTCTTCTGAGAGTTCACAGCTAGTATAGTAAAAATTATTCAATCCCTGCATTAGGGATGCACATACAAAAAATATTTGGTTTGTTTCATTCCTTTGATTAAGCAAAAAAAAAAAAATTTGGTATAGCTGGTTCATTTTGTCCATTTTTTTGGCATAAATCAAGCACTGCTTGTTCAAAAATCATAGCTCTATCCATGCATTTTGATTAGTGCTTTGTCAGTGTTTCAGTAAAGCCTGAAAATAAAAAAGCCAAGATGTTCCACACAGAAATAAATGGGCGATAATGAAAAAGCCTGTGGGCCTTAAAGACCCACAGCTACATTGTACTTATGGATCTGCAAGCTAATTTTCAAAGGCAGATAGCACATGTTATTTACTTTGAAAATATAGGCAGCTGTACTTTTGGATCAGCTTGAAAAAGGTTCAAAAGTACCCATAGGAAACTACGTGCAAGATTCTAAAAATTGAAATCCCTATGTGTAATCTCCTTTCCCTAACCAAACCCCTCCCTTAAATTTCACAGGTAAAAGTAACTGTGCTAATCAGGGGTAATTTAAAAAATGTTCCTTTTCACAGGTGACATACTGTGTGACCCACAAACTGACTTTAAAAATTGTCCTCTGTAGGTGCCTACATTCCAGGATGAAATTGTGCATGTGTCTGTGGATCATGGATGTGTGTGAATCCAAAGAAAAATTCTTTCTGTCATTGTCTTTATGTTCCCCTTTCGTGTACTGAAAATTTGATATGAATAGGATGCCAAACACAAAAGTTATTAGGGGGACAAACATATACACAGATATAGCAATCTCATAAGCCTTCTTTCCTTTCAGAAAATAGACTAAAAAAAGATAGGAGCTTGAAGGCAAAAAAATGAATTGTATTTTTAGTGAAAGGTGGAAGGGACAAGGAGAAGACAGACATTATTGAAGATTTTGGAGTGATATAAAATAATACCTGGTATGAAGGAAATGAGAATTGAACAATTTTATTTAGGAGATGTGGAAAAAAGAGAACATTGGATTGGAGGCTAGGCAAATTAATCACTGAGGATATAAAACACAATCAATGGGCTAGAGGAGAGACAAATTATGGTAGATGATAAAACTAAGTTAATTATTGAGAAATATAAAGGATAAAATTATTGTGCTGAGTAGACAGATAATCACTGGAATTGGAAAAATGAAATAAATATATTCTTGAAAGAAAGAAATGAATAACAATAAAATAAGGAAAGGTGGTCTTGCAATGAAGATATATTTAAAGAAATGTAAAAATGAAATGGTAGATTCTTGTTTGCTTCTTGTTGTTGAAGCTTTTTTTTTTATGACCTTGTGGATCTTTCTCACATATTTTGGACTTTTTACTTTACTATGTGGTTATAAAGATCTGTGGTTTCATCAGTGTTTTCATGTTCTAGTTCTTGTAATATTACTATTATGTTCTGAGATTTTTTATTTCATTCTATATCATAATAATAATAATAACAATAGTAATAATAATCATGTTTTCTCTACTTTAAAGGCAATTGGGTTTGTAGCTGTGGGGTATGAAGGAGTGGCCTTATTAATCCTTCTTAACCTGTGCAGGACTGGGCTAGATTTCTGGACCACTTTAATTCCCATATAGGGAGAGCGCTCTGTGGGTGGGAGCCTGCTGAATAGGAATAGCTTTGTAGGCAGGACCCAGCTGGGCAGGATAAGAGACAAAGCTCAGCTAGGATCATTAGGCACAGCCCAGGTCTCCAGAAGATGACAGCTCCTGAAGCTGTAAGTAATAATTGGAGATAAGCAGTCTTTCTGTTGTATTCTAATAAGAGTAAATAAAGTGTATTTGTTAAGAAGAAAGGCTGGAGTCAGCATAGTTTTGCCTCCAGCCTAAGAAAGTTCCTCGGTCATCCCACATGTGGTGTTAGGATTTCTCTCTACTCTGAGCACAGTGAGAAACTCAAGTCTCTAAGGGAGGAACAGAGAGAAGGAAAGGAAGCTTGTGGTGTATGTGGCCTGTCAAAGAAGCAGTTTTGGAGGCACAACAGTGCTGCTAAGCTTGAATACAGAGCATTGTAAAGAGTTGTAAAAGGATGTGGCTCAGGGAGCACACAGAAGTAAAGCATCTGCAAATTTTTCTGTTAGAACACAGAAAATTGAGCAAGAAGACCTGAGGCTAGGACTTTGAAAGATTGTGGCTCAGGGGAGCACAGGAACCAAACACTGAAAAAGAGAGTGTTTCCTGACCAAAAAAACAGTTTGGTACTTAAGCAATGCTACTAGCCATATAGAGAATATGAAGCAGTTTAAAATACTATGGCTTAGGGTAGTACAGGATTTAAACGCTGAAAAGTTATGTTTTAATGTAGAGAATAATGACATGGAGGCATGAAAGAAAAAGCACATTTAAATGTACCATTGCAAGAAATGGGGGTCAGGTCTGCTTGCAGAGGCAGGGCACTAAGGCCGGGATTTTCCATTCTTGCAGAGAATGGTGAATCCCTGCATTAACGGGGGATGGGGCTGCAAAATCCGGCAGCGATTGCACCATCGTGGTGTTAAGGCTGCCGGCTTTCGCACCCAATAGCACCACCGTGACAGTTGGTGCTATTGGGCGCGCTACTGGCGGCGATAACGTGTCTTACCTTATCGCCGCCAGCAAACATAGCATTGCATCTGCCTCCTCGTCGCCCCGACTCCTCCCGACTCCGCCCTGACTCCACCCCTGACAGGCTATCGCACGTGAAAAGGGACTTTTCATGTGCGATAGCCTTAGAAAATAACCCCCTAAGTGAGTTAGTGTTGGTGAAGCAGGATTTTATTTCCTTTTTTTCACCTTTTCACAGGAACAAAAAATAAACAGTTGTGCAGAGAAACTGTGGTTGGCCAGGATTTGGCCCTGCAAGTAAATCTTTCAGAGTTGCTGTGTGTTTGAACAAGATACAGCCCTCCAGTAGCAAGTGAGCTGTTTTGTACTAGAGCTAAACAACTCACTTTCTGCACATAGAAAGCCAGGGCAGTGTTGCAGAAAATCTGGAGTGGAGATAGTGAGTACACTGCAGGAACAGGTGGCAGTGAAGAATAGCCAGAATGCTTGAACCATGTGGCAGTGGTATAGAAAACCTGGAGTGGAGTAGGTGAATAAACTGCAGGAGCAGGGGGTAGTAAAATCAGCAACCAATTCAGACTGATGAGAGCTGGAAAGAGCCATGAAAAGCAGTAGTCCAGACAGTATGAGCTGAGGAAAGCTCAATAGGTATATTTTCTTTTCTCTGGTAAGCATACCTGGGTCAGGTAGTTGGGCAAAGAGGGCAGTTAGAGCCTAGAAATCTGTTAATATGCCTTGGAGAGTGTACCTAACCCTAGGAACCTGGAGATGCGAAACTGCTGAGTTTCCTGTGTTGGCAGGGTTTCCTATCAGTCAGAGGTTCTTCCTCTTCCCTTAGGTCAGTGCCTGGAAGAAAGACTGTGGAGTGCATTGCAATAGATGGAAAAGCATTTGGAATAAAAGATCAGGAGTGAAAACATACAGTCATCCTGCACTAGGCATGTGCATTCATTGGTCATTCATGTCATATTACCAGGTAGATTTTAAAAGCATTGCTCAAGCAAAAATAGCCCCATACATGCATATGTAGTCCAAACGCAAGCAACACAATCTTTAAGAAGCCTTCAAAGTACACGCATACATACCCATTCACTCATCAAGAACAAGGGGGGTATAAAAGTGGCAGGGCATTGTCATTCCTGGGTGGGGCCAAGAGTTACACTCATAACTCCAAATTTTAGAAAAGCTGACCATGGCATGTGGTTTGTATTATCCATGTAACTTTACTGCTAGTCCTGATGAGGAGCAAGTCTAGAGATCTCATGTTTTAGGGATTTTCAAGACTGCTGAACTAGCACAAATCATTGTGTGTATGGGGGGGGGGGGGAGAGACAGAGAAATAGAGAAAGAACTGTTAGAAAGAAAATATGACACTATATATATCTACCACTGTAAGAGGGGAACTTGCAGCTCAGGGTGGGTTTGAATCATAACAACCTTATCAAAACCTTTTTTAAACCCAGTTACATTGTCATAACCACATCCTCTAGTACTGAATTCCAGAGCTTAATTATGCATTGAGTGAAAAAGAATTTTCTCTGATTTGTTTTAAATGAACTACATGATAGATCACTTGATGTGGTGAGCTCGAACAGACACATCTGGGCTAGCTCTGAGTGACATATCCCTAAATCCTCAACCATCCACACCTCCAAGTTGCTTTGGAAATCAACAGACCACGTTTAAGATCCTGCCTATGTTGATCACAAACTTTATGCACAAATCACCTTCCTCAATGCCTCTGAAGTCTACCAAACAAGACAGAGAGAAACCACGAGTGCAGGAAGGGAAGATGGCAGTGGATACTGGTGTGAGCAGTGGAGAGAATCAGGAAGAAACTTTGCCACTTCACCTGACAACACTGGAAATTAAAGAAGTGGTTATAGCGGCAATGGATAACAAATTGATGGGCATTTTAATGCAAATAACCACACTTCAAACAACATTGTCGGAATTTGCCCCATGATTAGACCAAGTTGAAGGCAGGGCCTCTGTCTTGGAAGATGATATGACCGCTCTCACACAGCGAGTGCATACATTGGAGAAATCTGTTGTCATGATCTCCGTCAGGAGTTAGCAATCTGTCATGATCCACTATGCTGGAGGGAGGAGCAATCAGATAGGGGTATCAATCTGATGTATTCCATAGGCGGACTTAGCAACTTGTTGTTATAGACTGCCGGAGATAGTAGTAAGTGGATCCTTGGGCCGGTGGCAGATGACCACGCCCCCGGGGGAAGATCCCGAGAGGGACCACCGGCTAGGCTTAGAGTATGGAGACAGATACACAATAGTTCTTTTATTAAACAGGTCTTGAAACCACCAGAGGTGGCAGTAGTGAGCTGAAGTACCCGGTAGAGCTGTAGTCCCTCAGATACTGTAACAGCGATCCCTGGATGGCTGAGCTGTTGAGAAACTGTAGACAGTGAGTAGGCAGGGTATACAGAGTTCATGAACAGAACTAGATGACAACACTCACAATTGGTCTCAGGGAGCTCAGGAGCTGGAAAAGATAGGTCCTCGAGGAGCGAGTACCTGGTTCCAGGGAAAGCTCTGAGAGAGGGATGGTAACTCACAATGATGTAGATAATGATGACTTCCAGGCAGAAGAGAATCAGCAGATAGTCAGGAACGAGGGCCCTCGAGGAACGAGTACTGGTTCCCGTCTGTAACCTGAAAGGCAAAGAGAGAGAACGAGGCCACCGAGGAGTGGGTACCTCTGGTAAGTCTGAGGAGACACAGTAGCTTAGGCAGGGAACCCAATCTGAACCTTAGCCCAAACCTTTGCTAACACAACTAATAGCGATATCAGAGACCTTTAAATATTGGAAGTGGATAATGTCATCTCAGGGGGACGCCCCTGAGGTTCGTGCCCTTGCTGGTACTTCACTCGGAGCACGCGTGCACGCTCGCCCTAGGCTTCAGTCAACATGGAGGATCTGCAGCATCGAGCCGGCCTGGGGATGCCGGAGAGACGCGGCAAGGAGACGCCACGGCAGCGAGGCATCCTTTAACCCAGGAGGGAGTTGCCACAAAGATAAAGAGGGCGGAGTGAAGATGTCGGGCAGTGATGGTCGTAACATCTGTCAAAGAACACACAGAGAAGATTGATGATCTTGAAAATAGATCGCGTCGATCAAATCTTAGGCTTATTGGAATCCCGGAGTCAGTAAAGGAAAACTCATTAGGTACATTACTATTTGATTAGCTACCCGATGCACTGGGCCTACCTGACCTAAAGAGTTTGTTGGAAATTGAGTGGGCCCATCGCTTGGGTGCACGCAATATCTCTGCTACAAGGACAAGGCTCGTTATTGTTAAGATCTTAAACTTTCATCATAAACAGAGAATTTTGCCAGCTGTGAGGAAACCTACAGATTTATAGTTTCAGGGATCCCCTTTCCGTCTGGCACCGGATTATTTGTTAAGAGTATCATCACTAAGGAGAGCATTCTCCCCAATCTGCAGTGTGCTGATTACAAAGCAGATTCACTTTGCTTTACAATTCCCAGCAAAGCTGTGTGTCTTATATGGTGGGAAATGGTTTACTTATGACTCAATGGAAGCTGCAAAGCTGCTCTTGGACGAGATTAATAAGTGACTCTGGGACTGCATTCATGGTTTTATGTTTAAACAAGTTTAGAGGTTGGGGATGAAGGATATGGCACTCAATCACATAAAATCATGGTCTCCTATATTGACTCACCAAGTCTATGGGGTTTATATAAGGGTTTTGGGGAAGGGAAGGGGGGAAGGGGGGAAGGGGGGATTTTAGGCAGCAAGTCTACAGAATATGGATTAGGGATGTGAATCGTTTTTCAACGATTAAAATTATCGTCCGATAATTTTAATATCGTCTTAAATCATTATAGAACACAATACAATAGAAATTCTAACGATTTATCGTTAAAAATCGTTAAATCGTGTTAGTGCGCACTAACGGGAGTTAGTGCGCACTAACAGAAAATGATACAAATTGACACTTTCCAGGTCAGTAAAGGTCAGTTAGGAATGAATATGTATTCCTATTGGCTGGCTGCCCTCTTATCTATTGATGTTACCAAGGTTCCCACTGAGGTGATGGTTGGGGGGATGGGAAATGGAAATGGAAACTCAGGAACACTAACAGAAAATGATACAAATTATTGACACTTTCCAGGTCAGTTAGGAATGAATATGTATTCCTATTGGCTGGCTGCCCTCTTATCTATTGATGTTACCAAGGTTCCAACTGAGGTGATGGTTGGGGGGATGGGAAATGGAAACTGTTGGTAGTTGACAAAAAAAGTAATGTGATCAGTCAATATGACTAGAACTTGTGCCCTATTCCTGATGCCAGGGTTGTTGTAATCTTCCTGCACTCAGTGCCCTATCCCTGATACCAGTGGTGTTGTGATCTTCCTGCACACAGTGCCCTAACCCTGACACCAGGGGTGTTGTGATCTTCCTGCACACAGTGCCCTATCCCTATTAATACCAGGAGTGTTGTGATCTTCCTGCACACAGTGGCCTAACCCTGATACCAGGGGTGTTGTGATCTTCCTGCACACAGTGCCCTAACCCTGATACCAGGGGTGTTGTGATCTTCCTGCATGCAGTGCCCTATCCCGCCTGCATTACTAGTGAGAGGCTGGCTTCACAGACAGGGGGGAGCTGCCTGACCCTCACTCCTGACTTCCCCCATGTCCCAGCCAGTGAATGGTGTGTGGGTGAGGGGGGGGGGGGGAGGATGGTGAAGTCTGAGACAGCTCCCTCCCTGCATTACTAGTGAGAGGCTGGCTTCACAGACAGGGGGGAGCTTCCTGACCCTCACTCCTCCCCTCCCCCATGTCCCAGCCAGTGAATGGTGTGTGGGTGAGTTGGGGGGGAGGATGGTGAGGATGAAACAGCTCCTTCCCTGCATTACTAGTGAGAGGCTGGCTTCAAAGGCAGGGGGGAGCTGCCTGACCCTCACTCCTCTGGGGTTTTGTGATCTTCCTGCACACAGTGCTCTATCCCTAATACCAGGGGTGTTGTGATCTTCCTGCACACAGTGCACTATTCCTGATACCAGGAGTGTTGTGATCTTCCTGCACGCAGTGCCCTATCCCTGATACCGGGATGTGTGCAAGAAGATCACAACACTCCTGGTATTAGGGATAGGGCACTGTATGCAGGAAGATCACAACACCCCCGGTAACCGGGATAGGGCACTGCATGCAGGAAGATCACAACACCCCCGGTATCAGGGATATGGCACTGAGTGCAGGAAGATCACAACACTCCCGGTATCAGGGATATGGCACTGCATGCAGGAAGATCACAACACCCCCGGTATCAGGAATAGGGCACTGTGTACAGGAAGATCACAACACCCCGGAGGAGTGAGGGTCAGGCAGCTCCCCCCTGTCTGTGAAGCCAGCCTCTCACTAGTAATGCAGGGAGGGAGCTGTCTCACCCTTCACCATCCTCCTCCCCCCCCCCCTCACCCACACACCATTCACTTGCTGGGACTTGGGGGAAGGGAGGAGTGAGGGTCAGGCAGCTCCCCCCTGTCTGTGAAGCCAGCCTCTCACTAGTAATGCAGGGAAGGAGCTGTTTCAGCCTCACCATCCTCCCCCCCCTCACCCACACACCATTCACTGGCTGGGACATGGGGGAGGGGAGGAGTGAGGGTCAGGAAGCTCCCCCCTGTCTGTGAAGCCAACCTCTCACTAGTAATGCAGGCGGGATAGGGCACTGCATGCAGGAAGATCACAAAACCCCTGGTGTCAGGGTTAGGGCACTGTGTGCAGGACGATCACAACACTCCTGGTATTAATAGGGATAGGGCACTGTGTACAGGAAGATCACAACACCCCTGGTGTCAGGGTTAGGGTACTGTGTGCAGGAAGATCACAACACCCCTGGTATCAGGGTTAGGGCACAAGTTCTAGTCACATTGACTGATCACATTACTTTTTTTGTCAAGCTACCAACTGTTTCCATTTCCCATCCCCCATATATTGTCAGTGGGAACCTTGGTAACATGAATAAATAAGAGGGCAGCCAATAGGAATACATATTCATTCCTAAACTGACCTTAACTGACCTGAAAAGTGTCAAATTGTATCATTTTCTGTTAGTGCGCACTAACAATGGTTAGTGCGCACTAACGGGAGTTAGTGCGCACTAATCGGAAAAAACGATTTTTAACGATTTTTTAACTAAAAAATCGTGCCAAACATGATTTTCTTCTCCTGCCAGATGATTTCAATTGTTAAGACGATAGGGGACACGATTCACATCCCTAATATGGATGCATGGTGCCATAGTATATTTCATCGAGACAGGAAGTTTTCCCATTTTTAGGAAGCCTCAAGCCCAGGAGTCAGCTAGTACTCATCTCCGAAGGGGAGGCTTGGCTGGAGGCCCCCCCCCCCTTTTTTTGTTTCCTTAACTCGATTTACACATTACCTTAGAACTTTATCAGATCCTGGGGGGTAAATACAGGTTTATTTCGTGGAACGTGGATGGGCTAGGTTCCTACATAAAAAGGAAAAAAGTTCTTCAACATCTTAAGCGACTTAAAGTGAACTTTGCCTGCCTTTAAGAAACACATTTAACCAAGGCAGAAAGTACTAAATTGTGTAGAGAATGGGCTACATCCTGATATTTCTCCCCAGCGAATGGAAAAAAGGGAGGCATAGATATTTTGGTCATTAAAAATACTCCATTTACAGTCACCAGTGAAATCAAAGACCCTGAGGGTCATTATATTATAATCATAGGTCAGTTAGAGGGTAGAACTGTTACCTTATGCAATATATAGCCCCAAATATATTTGATCAAATGATTTTACATCTGTTTCCAATTTGCTTCTCACCACAATGCAGGGTGCATTGATATTGGAAGGCGATTTTTAACTGCATTCATGACGTACTGACAGACAAGTCAGCACTACCCAAAGGATACAGGAAAGTGGCAGAATCAGGAGTTGCATATATATGCCGGAGACTCCAGCTTCCTGATATATGATGTGTGCTACATCCGGAAGTGAGGGAGTACACCCATGTATCAAGAGCTCATGGTTCCATGTCCAGAACTGACTACATTCTTCTTTCCTGGTAATTATTTTCCAAAGTGGATGCAGCTGATATTGGCCCCATTGTAATAGCAGATCATGCTCCAGTGTGGTCGGATGTGTGGTTTACTTCGGAAAAATCTCCCCTTAAACGTTGGCTATTTCCAAGCAGTTTAGTAGGTGATAAATATTTTCATAAATATCTTATTCAAACAAAACAACATCCAGCATTTAGATAATCCCTCCTTATTTTGGGAAACATGTAAGGTGGTCCTAACAGGGGATATTATTACTTATGCTATTAAAAAGAATAAACAACTGACCCAGACCATTTTAGCTTTGGAATCACAACTACAATTGGCTAAACGAGCTTTAGATGAGAATCCTTCTCATGCTAATAAAGAGGCATACTGGGCCTGTTTAAACACTCTAAACTCCCATCTATACATTTGAGCTCAAAAACTCTGAGAGCCTTGGAGCATAACCTGTTCTGATTTGGCAATAAATCAAGTAAGCTACTAGCCAGACTGGTGGCTACCAGGAGGGGGAAGGCCTTTATCAGTGGGCTTAAATCTAAAGCTGGACACTTGGTTACGAAAAACTCAGAGAGGGTAATAGCAATGATGAGAACATGTTCTTTCAGGACCTCCCTTTACCTAAATTAACTGAATCTCAACTCAACTATCAGAACCGGCCAGTATCGGAGGCTGAGGTCCAGGTGGAATAAAAGCCAGCAAACCACATAAGACCCCGGTTGCAGCCATATCTCAACCCCTAATGCTGCCTCTAACTGTAAGGACCATCAATGTTCTTGTCCAACAACTTGGTAAATCCTGATAATGCTGTAAACCTACTTCATACTGCTGTCAAGATAGAATGCCTTTCCTTAATCAAAAGGAGGATATTGTAGATTGGTACCAACATATGCAATTGTCTCTATTCAGGGATCGTAGTACATGCTGTATATTACCACATGCCTGTATATTGCCATGTACCTGTCAAGGCCTCTACCCAAAAACAATGGGTTTTTTAAGCAGGTTGTACTGCAGCAATAATAAATGGATGGGAGAATGGTATCCCTGAATTGCCATACCCAAGGGGATCTGTTATGTCTGTCAGTCGCAGATGGCTGCGACCATGCTTACATACATCCTGCTCCGTTCTCCAGCCCTCCCCGGGTCTGCTCACGGCACAGGCCAATCTCTACCACAGTGTTCCTCACGGCTAATCGTGGCAGCTGGGCCACCGCCGCCAGCTACACTCTCTCGGGGCCTTCCTAGGTGCGTGCGTGCTCGTCACCGGGCCCTACTTTGAAGCCTCTTCGGCGGGAATTTCGGGGGCGTCCCTGCTTGATGATGTCATTGGATCAAGGTACTTAAGTTCCACGTTCGCCCTCAGCTGGCCGACTTGGCAACAAGTTCTGTACGTCTCTTCTAGCTCCTGTTCTGTGTTCCTATGGCTACGCTGTTGGACTACATTGGACCTTGGACTCTGTCTGGTATCCGCTCCTCGGGGGGGCCAGTGGTGCTCTCATGAGGACCTGGCCTCCCCCGCTCCTCAGGCTGGCCCTGCACCTCCTGAAGTCCTACTCTGCAAGGCTCTCCACTCCTTGGGGCTGCCCCTTGGAACACCCTTACCACTCAGGAGTTACTCTCGTGCTTCCCCGCTCCTCGAGGTTGTGCCTACGTGCTGTCTGAACTGTCAGCACCTCCCCACTCCTCGGGTCTGCGTCTCCGTACTTCTCAAGATACTCTCGGCACCGTCCCGCTCCTGGGGACAGTGTCCTTGTGCTTTACTGTGACTGTCCGCGCCTCCCCATTCCTCCGGGTTGCACTCACGTGCTACGAGACTACGAGCACTTCCCCGCTTGGGGCTGTGCTTCTCTATCATATATAGGCTGCCTGGCTTCCCGCTACATCATAATCGGAGACCTGACTCGGGCTTCCCTGCTCCACAGAATAGTCTGTGTCACTACAGCCGCACCTCCCTCGCTCTGCAGCTCCGCCCCTTGGGAGTGTGTCTCCGCTACTCCTCCTGCACGCCAGTCTCAGCCTCTCACTCTACAGCATGCCTGGCGCCTTCCCCTCTGGAGGTCTCAGTCAAGGTATTATTGGCAGCTCACTTGTCTACTGGGGAATCCCTCCTGACTCCTCGGGACCTCTCCAGTCTTGCCCAGAGCTCCCTGCCATGCCTGACCTCGCTTCCCATCAGTGTGGGCCTGTGGGGCTCCTCCCCACAAGTTGTAACATCTCATACCATGGGCCAAGGATCCACCAACTCACAAACCTTAACAGATTGCCAAGTCCATGGACCTGGCAGAAGTATCGGCCCTCCAGGCCATTCCAGGCCTGGCATAAAGGATCAGCGAACAACAGAAATTCTTGGAGTCTCTGGCAGCTGCCATAGATAACTTGAGCTCTCACCTAAATGCTATTGTGACAGCTACTACGATGTCCATCAAGCTCAATACCTACTCCTCTGCACCAGCTCCTCGACTGACTGTACCCTTGCCGGTGCCCCTATGTTTTTCAAGGAATATTCTCCTGTGCAGGAGTTTCTCGAATCAGTGCAATATGCACTTCTGTCTGCAGCCAGCTTACTTCCCAGATGTGATCACCAAGACTACATACATCCTGACCCTTTTGGATGGGAAAGCCTTGGCCTGGGTGTCACCTCTCTGGGAGCGAGCAGACCCAATCCTCCGCAACCTTCCAGGGTTCCTGGCCCTGTTTCGGTCAGTCTTCGAAGACCCAGGCCGACGAGCCATCTCCGGGTCATCTCTCCTTCATCTCCAACAAAGCTCTTGGTCTCTAACAGACTATGTTATTGAATTCTGAACTCTCACCTAAGAATTACACTGGGACTCTGACTGTCTGTGTTCCATCATCCTTGAAGGCTTGAGCCCTCAGATTAAAGACGAGTTGGCGGCTCGTGAATTGCCCTCATCTCTGATTCTTTGATTGACATCACGGGGCGCATCGATGGCCGACTACAAGAATACACTCTTGATTCCAGAGCAGCCTGGAAGTCTTCACCAGGCTCGTCCCGAGTCCGGAGTTCTTCCTCTCCGTGAGTCGGTACCCCACAGAATCCATCTGAAGAGGAACCCATGCAGATGGGTAGAAGTAGACTCTCTCCTAAGGAACAATATCATTGACACCAATCTGGACTCTGTACTGCAGCCAGCCCAGACATGCCATTGCCTCATGCCCAGTCTGTCCAGGAAACTCACGGGCCTAGGTTCTGCTGGAGGACTCCTCCAAGGCCTGATTTTACTCTCTCCTCCACTGACTGGGTCCATCAAGATGGACAACCAGGAGTTTCACACCTTGGCACTGGTGGACTCCAGGGCTGGTGGGAGCTTCATATTAAAGCAACTCACTGAACACCTACGGAGTCCCACCATCTGCTCTCCAGTGCCTTTACTACTCTTGTCTATTCATGGGGAACCTCTTCCTGATGAGGTTACACACACCACGGCTTCCATCCAGCTATGCACCGGAACCTTGCATGTGGAAACCATCTCATTCCATATATTGGACAAGGCTATCCATCCCGTTGTATTGGGATTGCCCTGGCTCCAGCAGCATACTCCACAGTTTGATTGGGCCACCCTACAGCTCTCTCGTTGGGGCCCAGCTTGCCATGAAAACTGCTTGGAACCCATCTCTCCTGCCTTGCCTGACTACAGCTCCTTCCCTATCAGGCCATCCACCACAATATGCATCCTTCTCTGATGTGTTCTCAAAGAAGGCCATGGACACGTTACCTCCTCATTGTTCCTTTGACTGCGCAGTAAATCTACTGGGGTAGGATCTATCCTCTCTCGCAGACTGAGACCCAAGCCATGTCAGAATACATTGATGAGAACTTGTCCAATGGGTTCATCCGGCCCTCCAAGTCCCCTGCAGGAGTAGGGTTTTTCTTCATTGGGAAGAAAGAGGGCTCCCTCCATCCTTGCATTGACTACCATGGCATAAACAAATTACTCTTAAGGATCGCTACCCACTGCCACTCACCTCGGAGCTTTTTGACAGGCTTCAAGGAGCTAAGATCTTCTCAAATCTAGATCTTCATGGAGCCTATAATTTGTTCCAGATCCATGAGGGCGACGAGTGGAAGACCGCCTTTAACACACGCGATGGTCACTTTGAATACCTTGTGATGCCGTTCTGGCTTTGCAACGAGGTTTTCAGAAATATGCTTTACCAGTGTGTGGTTGTATACCTCAACAATATTCTCATCTTCTCTCAAGACCTGCCTACTCACTGCCAGGACATCTCTCATGTCCTCCAGCGGCTGCGAGATAACCAACATTTCGCTAAGCTTGAAAAATGCTCCTTCGAACAAGAATCTGTTCCTTTCCTGGGCTACGTGGTGTCCAGTCAGGGGTTTCGAATGGATCCTCAAAAACTAAAGAGCATCCGTGATTGGCCTCAACCACAGGCCTCAAGGCCCTCCAGAGATTCCTTGGCTTCGCCAATTACTATCGCTCTTTTATCCACCATTATTCCACGTTGACTGCACCACTCACAGCCATGACTTGCAAGGGGGGCAACCCCTCCCAGTGGTCTCCCAAAGCTATGACTGCCTTTCAGGACCTCAAGACTGCCTTCTTAAAGGAACCTTGTCTCCGCCATCTGGACCCTATGTGCCCATTTGTGGTTGAGGTCAATGCCTCCGATATTGGAGCAGGGGCCGTACTAAGTCAATACTCCCCTACTCATACTTTATACCTCTGTTCTTTTTTCTCCCGACGCTTCTTGCCCATGGAGTGTAACTTCAGCATCGGGGATAAGAATTGTTGGCCATCAAGCTGGCCTTCGAGGAATGGTGACCTTGGCTCAAAGGTGCACAACAACAGATTACTGTATACACTGATCATAAAAATCTCGAGTATCTACATCACGCCCAGCATCTAAATCATTGCCAGGCCTGCTGGTCCCTCTTCTTTACTCAATTCAATTTTATACTGCATTATTGCCCAGCCAACAAGAATACTCAAGCTGACGTTCTCTTCAGGTTGTTCATCGCCGAGGATGTTCCTGATACCCCTCAGCATATAATAGACTGTGCTAAGGTCATTCTGTCTGCCACCTTCCTGGTACCTCTGGAGAAAACTGTGGTCCCTCGCCCATTAAGACGAAAGATTTTGCAATGGGTTCACGAGTCTTTGACCTCCGGACATCCGGGTCAGTCCAGGACTCTTTCTAGTCTGCAGCGATGCTACTGGTGGCCTACCATTCTGAAGGATACCCAAGAGTATGTCAAATCCTGCCCCATGTGTGCCCGTCATAAGCCTCCTGCAGGAAGACCTTGGGGCTCTTACAGCCACTACCAATTCCGAGTGAACCCTGGAACCATATTGCTACAGACTTTATTGTGGATTTGCCTGTCTCCAAAGGGAATAACACTATATGGTCACGGTTGATCGCTTCTCTAAGATGGCGTATTTTGTTGCTTTACACAGTCTCCCGATGGTGCTCCGGCTAGCCAAATTATTCTTTTGGCATGTTTTCCAGCTTCACGGTCTTCCCAAGCATATTCTCTCAGACCTTGGGGTTCAATTCACCACACGCTTCTGGAAATCTATTTGCAAGAAGTTTAATATTTCCTTGGACTTCATCTCGCCTTACCACCCTCAAGCCAATGACCAAACAGAGAGGAGCAATAGAACACAAAAGCAATTCTTGCGAGCCTATGTGAGTTTGCGGCAGAACAATTGGGAAGATCTCCTTCCCTGGCTAGAGTTCGCTTTAAACTCCCATCTGTCCACTTCCACTGGGTCGTTACCCTTCCAGGTGGTCTATGGGCGCTAACCTCTGCCTCCACTTCCGCACCCGCTCTCCGTGGTCTCCCCAGCAGTGCAAGCCACTGCCCAAGAATTGTACCTACTATGGCAGAATACCCAACAACTGCTTAAGCAGGACACTCAGAAATCGAAGAAGGCCTTTGATGCTCACCATTGTGCAACACCCCAGTTCCAGCCTGGGGATAAGGTATGGCTCAGTACCAAATTTATTCGGCTCAAGCTGCCTTCTGCCTGCTTTGCTCCTAGGTATATTGGCCCCTTTCCTGCCATCTGGGTCCCGTTACTATCGACTACAGCTGCCTTCCTCACTCAAGATTCACAATATCTTTCATGTTTCTCTACTCAAGCCTCTGGCTCTCTCCTATTTTCTAAGAAACCACCGGATCCCTTACCGCTTTCTTCTGAAGCAAATGTCACCTATCAGGTCTGAGATATCCTAGACATTAGGAAACGAGGAAGAAAATGGGAATACCTGCCTAGAAAAACAGCAGACATTAACTAAGGACAACCGAGCATTGAGGAGAAATGCCTTGAAAGAGCTAATACTGCAGATGGCCATAACAGGGAAACTCCATAGATGTGTTACATTCAATGTACCTGAGCAGATGGGAAGGTCCCAAAAAGCAAGAAGGTAGGTGATCTAGAAAAGCCGTTAGGACAACAAAGGAGGTAGATGCCAAGGTCTTTTTCAATTCTTTATTGAAGTGGAGACATGTTTAAAAAATTACAGCCCGACTCTGGCCGAGTTTCGCTGTTCACATAACGGCTGCCTCAGGGGCTAAAATTCAATCATAAAGAACATAATCTTTAGTAAAAAAATATGAATAAACAATAGAAACAAAAATCGATCGAGCTTTATACACCAATATCCCCCAGCTAGCAGAATTAGAAATTATAATTCATCAATTAGAGAAACACACTATACACAAACGGATTCCCAGTGAATTTTTGATTAAACTGGCAGAAATAGCGCTGACGAAAAATGTCTTCTGTTTTAATAGAGATGTTTCAACAGATCAAAAGAGTGGCCATGGGGTCTACAATGGCCACATCAGTAGCTAACCTATATGTAGCTAAATTTGAAAAAGACTTTTTAACTGACCATGAATCTAAGGAAAATATTATACTGTGGAAAAGATGTATTGATGATGTTTTTTTATTATGGAAAGGTAGTTTAGATTCGCTGAAAAGAGTTTTTACTTAGTTAAACACTTTGGACTCAAACCTGAGATTCACCATGAGTTACAATAAAGAATCTTTCCCATTTTTAGATATTTGAATCAATCAAGTCAATTGCCTGTTTACTACGAATATATATAGAAAACCAACAGACACAAATAAACTATTACACTATAAAAGTTGCCACAATAAATCACTATTAAAGAACCTACCATATTCCCAATTTTTGAGGTTATGAAGACTATGTGCTAATGAATCTACTTTTCATAAAAGATCAATAGAGATGAAGCAAAGATTCATGGAGAAAGAATATCCGATTCGACATATAGAAACTGGCTTCAAAAAAGCTTTAGCACACAAAAGATTGGATCTGTTGACCAAGAAAGAGAGGAAAACATCAGATCACGTAGTATGTCCAATTACCTATTTGCACATGTCACATAACATTATCAAGAAATCCAGTAAGGCACAAGAGCACTGTCTGCACTCATATCATATAGCAAGCCCAAGGAGTGCAGGAAAGATTTATATAGTCAGTTATAAGTTTCAAAATATAAGAAGATAAGAAAATGCCATACTGGGTCAGACCAAGGGTCCATCAAGCCCAGCATCCTGTTTCCAACAGTGGCCAATCCAGGCCACAAGAACCTGGCAAGTACCCAAAAACTAAGTCTATTCCATGTTACCATTTCTAGTAATAGCAGTGGCTATTTTCTAAGTCAACTTAATTAATAGAAGGTAATGGACTTCTCCTCCAAGAACTTATCCAATCCTTTTTTAAACACAGCTATACTAACTGCACTAACCACATCCTCTGGCAACAAATTCCAGAGTTTAATTGTGCATTGAGTAAAAAAGAACTTTCTCCAATTAGTTTTAAATGTGCCCGATGCTAACTTCATGGAGTGCCCCCTAGTCTTTCTATTATCCGAAAGAGTAAATAACTGATTCACATCTACCCGTTCTAGACCTCTCATAATTTTAAGCATCTCTATCATATCCCCCCTCAGCCGTCTCTTCTCCAAGCTGAAAAGTCCTAACCTCTTTAGTCTTTCCTCATAGAGGAGCTGTTCCATTCCCCTTATCATTTTGGTAGCCCTTCTCTGTACCTTCTCCATTGAGATGCGGCGACCAGAATTGTACACAGTATTCAAGGTGCGGTCTCACCATGGAGCGATACAAAGGCATTATGACATTTTCCGTTTTATTCACCATTCCCTTTCTAATAATTCCCAACATTCTGTTTGCTTTTTTGACTGCCGCAGCACACTGAACCGACGATTTCAAAGTGTTATCCACTATGACGCCTAGATCTTTTTCTTGGGTTGTAGCACCTAATATGGAACCCAACATTGATTACCCACAGCAAGCATGTGGGTAATCAACATGGAGCAGCAGTTATCATCTTAAGTAAATTGCTAGGCAGACAGGGTGGACCATGGTCTTTGATCTGTCTCTGGTTACTATCTACTATGTTAATGCCCCCTGGCATGGCTGATGGCCATGTGATTAAGTGCCACTGCAAATGGCCTCAGGAAGCTGCCCACAGGGAACTGTTGCACTGCTTGCTTGCATAGGGCTGCTGCAAACACATGCAGGCTATCTGAATAGAGAGGACCAGAAACTGACCTGTGCATTGCAGGGTTTTTATCTGATACTTCTTCTGTGGGGTAAAGACTACCCCCATCATGCCTACAGTAGGCAGGAAAAGGGGGAATAAGCTTCAAATTTTATACACCCCACTCCTTTTCCTTTCCTTCTTCTTTTTAATCAGGCACCCTAATGATCACCACACTGGTTAGCAGAGGACTAGGGACAGCTCAGCCAGCAAGCCTTCCCCTATCCCACATGCATTCTTTGCTAATAAGCACCAAATGGTTGACCAAACAACAGTTGTCTCCCTGGCTCCACTATTAGTTCCTCCTCTCCACATTTATTTTAAATAGAACTGTGGCTATCAGAGGAAGCTTCCCCAATGGTTCCAACTCCTTACGCAGGCCTGCACGACACCGGCACACCGCTGGACCACCAGATACTTTAGGCAAGTTTTTGGTGGGGTTGGGGGGGGGGGGTTGTAATTAACTAAATTTGAAGGATTGAGAAGGGTTTGTTGTTGTTTTTTTTTAATAAATGTGCCCCCCCCCCCCCCCCCAAGTTTGGGGAAAATCCGTCTCGGGATTCGGGTCCTAGAACCCATGCCGAATTGGACTATTTCTTTGAAATTTTCCAATTCGGCAAAAACAAATGCACATCCCTAGTATGCACTATTTCTATTTACTGCACACAATTTTTAAACAGTGTGCACTAAATGGACACATTTTTTTCCAAAAATGTGGAAAAAACTAAATTTTTGCAATTTTTCTTTTTTTTCAGAATATAAACAAAATGAATGAAATAGACTATTTCATCAACATTGTCTATTTCTTTAAAAATGAAAGTATATTCCTAATGATTACTGCATATAAATTGACTAAACTATGCCCTTCTTCAATGCGGCTGCAATGAGACTGGCTGCTAGATAGCACCCTGTCTGCAGGGGTCCTAAATGGACTGCTCGGACCCACTCGAGCTTCTGCCTTGATGGCCGCATGATACAGCAAGGCCAGCCTTATTAAACCCTCCCTCACAGTTTATTCCATGCCTCAAGGTAGAGTCTCTTCTCTGCCTTTGGACCCTCGTCCATGTATTATTTTCCTGGTATCCTGGGTTTTGTACCTTGCCTGCATGTTCCTTGCCTTGTTTCTGCTCTGATTATGCCACCCATTGGCCTTCCTTGCCTGTGTGTCCCTTAACTTGTTCTTTCCCTGCTCAGGTCTTCCAATGGCTTTCCTTACCTTTGTGTTCGCATCCTTGCCCTTGTCCTGTGTTAGGCCTCCTAGCAGCCTTTCTCACCAGTCTTCCTAGATTGCCTTTATCCTGTTTTGGGCCTCCCAGAGACCTGCCTTGCCCTCCATTTTTTAAATGTTGCCCCTTGCCCATGATTTTCCCTTTTGCCATCTGTTGTTGCTCCTAGATTGTTTATTTCTTGCTTGTCTGTGGTCTTGTACTTACCTGTCCATCCCTGTCCGTGCACACCCTCTTTGTGTTTCAGTGTGGTCAGGGCACCCTTTTGTCCCTTGCCTCTCGCTGCCTGCCAGTCCCAGTGGGTGTCCTGACCCTGACTCTGTGCGCCACGCTCCACAAGACCTGCCTGTCACCAGCACCAAACGGTTCTACCCGAAGGGAATTCGTTTTTTCAGGCAATAGACCTCGTGACTGACCTGCCTTCTCCTGACCTCTGCATTCCCCCACCTTGTGGGTAAAATAAAATAAAAGGGACAAGGGCTGTAACAACGACTAAAAGTGTGCATGGTGTTTCACATGTAACCATGGACTTTCTTTCAGTGTGAACAGTATCCCCTACCATATGCTGAATAACAGAGACTTTCTATTTAGAGCAAAACAAAATATGACTATTCTGACTTTTATAGCCCTCTATTTTGAACTTGTTGCTGAAGTTTATAATTTTCCTTCATTTTATTTCTATTGTAACAGGTGTTCTCAGCAAGCAAACTGGTTTGGATTTCAAAATATCCTCAATGAATATTCATCAGATGTGTTTGAATACATATGGTTTAAGATTTAAAGATGTATTAATCCAATGTTGATGGTCCTGACTGTTAGCTACATCAAAGGCCTTTTAACATATCTTCCATAAATGTATGTAATTCATTTTTGAATCAGATTATGCTATTTCTTTTCAAAACATCTGTTTGCAAGGAAGTAAATATCCTAGGGATCAATACTGAAAACCTTATGGGTCACTTACCTGAGTAAAAGAGCCAGTTATCATCAGGTTAAATATGATTATCCAGCTACATAGCATTTTCAGCAACCATGATTTATCTGAATATCGAAGATATGTTACCATTCAGCCGGATTAAAAAAGGGCATTTTGTGGTATGTTGAGCACATAGCCAAAAGTTATATTGTGTACAATTATTGAGACTGCAACTTCAAAAGGATATAAATCAGTTGGAATTGGAAGAGAGCGTGGCTACTAAAATGGTCAGTGATTTTTATTTTAAAGCATATGGGAATAGACTTAAAGATCTAAGGGGCCGATGCAATACAGTGCGCTCAGCCGAGCACACTGTATAACCCGCACTCCGACATGGGATAAATAGGCGCTATCCACCCTCTAATGCAATAGGGGAATTAGCGCCTATTTAACCCACATCGGACGCGGAGTGAATGTAATAGCGCTCATCACATGCAAATGCATTTGAATGAGGCTATTACTCATTCACTCCGCATGCATAAAAATAAATGTGCATCTTAGATGCACATTTATCGCTCAGCTATTAATGCCTGCCTGGAGCAAGCGTTAATAGCTGAGCACAGGTAAAAGAAGTACAGAAAAGCAGAAAAAAACTGCTTTTCTGTATTTCTTTTCTTAAGTAAAAATTAAAAAAACATAACTCGGCAGACCGCCAAGTTATGAAGACCGACTCCAGTAAACTCGGCGTCGGTTTTCATAACCGGCCATCTGCGACTCCCTAATTTGGGTATTGCATGGCGCCCCCCTTGTGCGCCATGCGCACATTAGGAAAGAGGGCGCTGACTTTTCAGAGCCCACTTTCCGCACTTTATATTGCATCAGCCCCTAAACATATATACCACAGAGGAAAGTCAAAATGGGGAGATATGATAGAGACATTTAAATATCTCAAAAGTTTCCATGCACAGGAGATGACCATTTTTCAGTGGATAGTAGGCTATAGAATGAGGGGTCATGGGATAAAAGTGAAAGGGGATAGACTCAAGAGTAATCTTAGGTAATATTTCTTAACCGAGAGGGTGCTGGATACATGAAACTGTCTCCCAGTGGAGGTGCTGGAGACAAAGATGGTATCTGAATTCAAGAAAAGATGGGATAAATACAAGGGGTCTCTGAGGGGTTGATGGGAATTGTAAAGCTAAATTAATTGTAAGTCAAATTTTCAGCTACTTTGTGCCACACAACTGATGACATATATCCTGTTAAACTTAGACCAGTTATTTTGACATCTGCTGGAGAGAGCCGGTAAAAATACCAGAATTTATTTCTCAATATAGCGTTTTACACTGTTGTGACTGCATTATAGCCACTTGCAGCCTTTCAAAGACCCAGCATGCTTCCTATATATAGTGGTATTTTTGCCAGCTATTGCAAAGGAGGTGGATTCAGCAACAGAGAGAGAAAAAAGATGGAAAAATTGGCCACAAATGGCAAGCAAACATAGAATTATTTTTTTTAGAATTCTATGAAGAGTAGGTCTTCACAAGATACAGATTTAACAAGCAAACTATTTTAGATCTCTGGAAAGTATCACTCAAAGAAGTTAAACTGTGCCCATGCATATAAAAGTCATCACTGCCTTGGCCTTCCTAGGCCCTGGTAGTTTCCAAACAACTGTATGTCACACTACTGGAATAATAGAGTCTGTCACTTCCCATGATATATACTAGTTTATTATAGCAATTTGCAGAAGAATTTATTTATTTATTTATTTATTTTTAATTTTTATATACCGGAATTCCTGTATACAATACAAATCAGTCCGGTTTACATGGAACGAAAAGATAGCCCTGGTCTGGGAAGTCAGATCAGGGTTTTTTTACAAAGAACATTGAACAATAACATATAATATGAATGAAGGACTACATTTCATTTCCACATACCAGATAGCAGAAAAAGGAATTCATGATGGACTTCTACAACATTGCTGAGTTTCCTTCTGTGCTTGGCATTATAGATTGCACCCATGTGGCATTAAGACCAAAAATGCAATATAAATGAACTTAAAGGAATAGGAAAATGTTCCACTCCATAAATATGTTGGTACTGTGTAAGGACAGAGGGATTATCACAGACAATGAATGTAGCCAGATATCCTGGGTCATGTCATGGTGCATACCTTCTCTCACAGTCTTTACTGATAGAGGTGTATGAGAGTGGTCAAATTGCAAGAGCTTGGCTCCTAGTTAAGTAAGAGCTTCCTAGATTCTTTTCTTCAAAGGTAATTGTATCACTTAATTTTTAATAGTCTGGTATGTGACCCTGGTTATCATGCAGCATATCCAGCTCATTAACCCCTCTCCTTTGCACTTATCCCCAGGGGCTTCTTTTCACTTGTGCACAACTAAGAAGTAACCTCAGTTCTCTGATTAATTTTGGTTTGTAGTTCTTGCGATCTGGTAGATTAGCCTTGCCCATTACTCCTTTCCAAGTCTCACCCCTCCAGTAGGCTCTCCCAGTTCCTGTAGACATTGTGACACTAATGTGGGTAAATTAAGCACCGGCCAAGGGTCTCATGAGATGTACAGATGAGAAGAGAACAATACCTCTTAAGTGGTGTTCATGTTTGACAAAATTTTGATGCTGTGCTCTCACATATTCCTATGTATGCTGTTCACTTCAGCTTATCTGCTAGCAGTCTCTACAGCTCTCTCATGTTGATCGTCTGTTCCTTCTTGATCCTTGTACAGTGTTCCCAGAAGAGGAAAATCGAGTGTGACTGATTGGCAACCGCATCAACAATTAATATATTTGTGACAAAATGTTGCCGTATTTCTATTTAGGATTTGTATTCATTTGAAATGAAATAGCAAATGTCAACAATCTTTCCTATTTCATTTTAATATACTTTTAAAACAAAACAGAAGAAAACCAATAAAAATGTGTTAGTTTATTTCCATTTGATTTAAAAAATATATTTAAAAAAAAAAATCCCAGGACTCACCAATTCTTCCCAATGAAAGAGCCAGGAACCCACCCCAGAGCCCACTTACCCCATCCACAGAGGTCAGGATGCATGTAAGGAGTACCTACTCATCTTCTGTCCCAATGAAAGAAATCCACATTTCAGGCAATGGTATATCTGACTGGTGCCATATTATAACATTTCAAATAGTCCCTCCAGCCCGGTGCCATACTATAATGTTTAAAATGTTTTCTCAAGGTCAACCAGCACCATTTTCTTGTACAGACATAAAAATATATGGCCGTACAAGAAAACAGTACCCAGCTGGCCCTGAGAAATCACAAATATAGATGTCAATGAATGATGCTGGGCTGGCTGATGCCATTTTAAATGTTATAATATGGCACCAGTCAGTCAAGCCATTGCCTGGTACATGGATTTCAATGCAGATTACATGTACAACAAACTTCAACATTGTTCTCCTCCACCATGCAGCTGTCTCTTCACAAATGCTACTGTGTACCTATCCTCCACTTTACACCTTCTTTAAGTTACCCAATGGTCAGAATGAGCACTGACATATTTTAAGGTCTCCCACATTCCTACTGGTCAGAAGGCAGGAGTGTTTGCTATTTCTATATACAAATAAATTAAACTTTCTTCCCCCATCTACCACCGCACCTGATATTAGGATAAAACTAATCTCTGGCACACTCCAGTACAAGTAGGAGCTGTGTCATTTGATTGTCAAAAGTGTGCCTCAGCAGTTATGTACCACAGAATACACTTTTTGATCACTGACACACATGGTAGGCAAGACCATAACTGCATTTTGATAGCTCTGTGCCCCATCAACCCTTTAATGCCTTTCTCTGATGCCAAAGCTCCTAACAAGAGAGCCTGTTGTGCAACTGACCCTTAGGTCAAGGCAGGGGTTGGCACCACCTGCAGGGAGGAGTCCTGCAGGTCCTCACTATCTGCAGGCAGACTTGGCTGGAGCAGAAGCCCAAAGGGACCTTCACCAATACCAGCCCGCATTTCCCACAGGTAGAGCACTTAGATGCTAGGGCCAGCTGGATTTAGTGTGGGCCTCTGGATGGCAAAGGATCCGATGAAGGCTGGAGATCACCAAGAAGAGCAGTTAGTAAAGGCCAAGGTCACATAGGCAGCAGGCGGAGTCCAAGATGTACCAGAGGTTGGGGCAGGCAGCAAGCAGAAGAGTCAAGAGGAAGTCCAAGGTCAGCCAAGAGTCAATCCAGGAAGAAGGAGAAGTCAAGACCAATCCGAGGTCCAAGCCAAAGAGACAATCCAAAGGGTGAAGGGTGAAGAGTCAGAAACCAGGAGTCAGTAACCAGGAGTCAGGAGCCAGTAGTCAGGAACATGCAACCAACCACTCATAGGGAGTATGACCTGATGCTGAGGCGCCTGATGTTGGCTAGGTCCTGCTGACATCACCTGGAGTGTTTTGGAGGTTTTTCCACCATGGGCCCTTTAAATCTAGCAGTGGTTGCATGTGTGCACATGCCTAGGACCACCCCCTCCATGGATCAGTGACTGCAGTGAGGTCGAGCCTGCGTGATGGCCTGTCGCATCTTTGTCGTGACATTGAAGGAACTCCAGACTGGGAGAGGTGAGAGCAGCTAGCCATGAGGTGAGCCCACGGATGGCCAAATGTAACAGAGCCAATCTCAATTCTATCTGAAGGTTAGCAAAGCCATTAAGGTGCAGACCTACTGATTATAAGTCCTAACATAAGAACATAAGATGTGCCATACTGAGTCAGACTAAGGGTTCATGAAGCCCATCATCCTGTGAAAAAGCATAAGCATTGTCAAGTTAAGTATAAAACACTGATAATACAGGCAAAAAGAGAATTTGAAATGAAGTTGGCCAGAGAGGCAAAAACTTATAATAATTTTTTTTAAATATATCCGAAGCAAGAAACCTATGAAGGAGTCAGTTGGACCTTTAGATGACCGAGGGGTTAAAGGGGCTCTTAGGGAAGATAAGGCCATTGCAGAAAGACTATATTAATTCTTTGCTTCTGTGTTTATTAATGAGGATGTTGGGAAGATACCATTTCTGGAGATGGTTTTCAAGGATGATGAGTCAGATGAACTGAACCAAATCACTGTGAACCTGAAAAAAGTAGTAGGCCAGATTGACAAACTAAAGAGAAGCAAATCACCTGGACCAGATGTTATGCATCCTAGGGTTCTAAAGGAACTAAAAAATGAAATTTCAGATCTATTAGCTAAAATTTGTAACCTATCATTAAAATCATTCATTGTACCTGAAGACTAGAGAGTGGCCAATGTAACCCCAATATTTAAAAAGGGCTCCAGGGGCGATCCGGGAAACTATAGATCAGTGAGCCTGACTTCAGTGCCAGGAAAAATAGTGGAAACCATTTTAAAGATCAAAATCACAGAGCATATAGAAAGATATGGTATAATGGAGCACAGTCAACATGGATTTACTGAAGGGAATTCTCACCTCAAAATCTGCTTCATTTTTTTTTAAGTGGTTAATAAACATGTGGATAAAGGTGAACCGGTAGATGTAGTGTATTTGGATTTTCAGAAGGTGTTTGACAAAGTCCCTCATGAAAGGCTTCTAAGAATACTAAAAAGTCATGGGATAAGAGGTGATGTCCTTTCGTGGATTACAAACTGGTTAAAAGACAGGAACAATTTTCTCATTGGAAAAGGGTAAACAGTGAAGTGCCTCAGGGATCTGTACTTTGACAGGTGCTTTTCAATATATTTACAAATGATCTGGAAAGGAATACGACGAATGAGGTTATCAAATTTGCAGATGATACAAAATTATTCAGAGTAGTTAAATCACAAGCGGATTATGATACATCATAGGAGGACCTTGCGAGACTGGAAGATTGGGCATCTTGGGCTTTTACTTGTGGAATGCATTCTCCTGGTCTGAGTCTGGGGTCAGCACAATATGGGTGCAGTCTATTGTGCCCAACACATTGGACATCAAGGCTATTTCACAGAATCCACACTGGATTTCCTGGAGTTGTGCACAGTCCAGTGTAAAATAGATATTCTGCCTCATGCGTTTCATCACAGACCTCAAGACTTGTCTGAAGTGTCGTGAGAACAAGGTCTGATCCATCCCACCAACACTTCCTAGCATATTCTGGAAACTTCTTGTTTTGAAAAAATGTGAGGCACATAGTAGTTTCAGCAACCCTGGGACAGCATGGTTGTGAGAGGCGATGGGATCAATAACTTTGCACATGTCCTCATAATGGCTCAAAATTGCTCAAGAGCTGAAATGGTATCTTCACACCACATCTGCCTCGGGAAATCCATGGAGGGTTATCCGTGGCCAAAAAATACGCTGCCTGCAGGGTCTACAGATGCCTCTGGGCTGTACTTGTAACCATAAGAACATAAGACATGCCATATCAGGTCACGCTAAGGGGACATAAAGGCCCACAGTGTCCAATCCAAGTCACAAGTACCTGGCAAATACACAAACAAGCTACTACTCCTTATTAATCAACAGCATTTTATGGACTTCAACTCTAGAAACATAGCCACATGCTTTCTAAACTCTGTTACGTTAACCTCCTGAACCACGTCCTATTGCAATGATTTCTAGAGCCTAATTATTCATTCAGAGACAATAGGAAATTTCCAAGATTTTTTTATAATGAGTTACTTGCTAACCCATGCTGGTACTGCTGGGTGGCCTGCATGTTCCTCTGGTCTTCTATCACTGGCATTAACAATGTTTGCATTAACAATGGTATTCCCTTGTCTAGCTGCCCTTATTCTTGCTTGCACATGCAATAGAAAAGTCAGCAGAATAAAGAAATGTAGAGATTAAATTGTTGAAAGGCAGGAAAACCTTGATGAATCATTTTCTACCACTAGCACCAGTGCAAGAGGCACAAAATTTCAAACGTTAAAAAAAACTCATTATGGACGTCCATTACTGCATCAGGGGAGGAGTAGCCTAGTGATTAGAGCAGTGGACTATGACCTAGGGAAATCAGGGTTCAAATCCTACTGTCACGCCTTGTGACCTTGGGCCAGTCACTTTACCTTCTGTTGCCTCAGGTGTAAAATTAGATGGTGGGGATAGCAAAGTGTAATCCACTGAAGTGCCAAAAAGCGGAATATAAAAAAAAAAGTAGCTAATCAAGTCATTTAAATGAAATTGGTACTACTTATTTGTGCATTGTGGGAAAAATGAGAGAAAGAAAGTGAGATTCTGTATAGAATCAGTCTCACACTCTATCTGAATCAGCGTGGGGTGGTGACTACAACTCTTTAGTGATATCAATTTAAATATCAATACCTCAAAATGTTTCTGTAACCCCCCCCCCCCCACACACACACACACACACACACACACACCTTCTGAAACCCACCCAATTCAAAGTGACCCTCTATAGTGGTACATATATAGAGAGTGTCAGAGTGACTCTACACAGTGTCTCTCTCATGCTGGAACTTGCTTACGGGAACAGGGTCATTAACCACTCTCTCTTTCTCTCTCCCCCCCCCCCCCCCCCCCCAGGAAGGCTCAGCTGGCTCTCCAGTAGCTTAATATGGTCACCCCCAGTGGTTATATGTAGGAAATAAACTGCCTATTACCATAAAACACACCCCTTTTCCTATCGCATGTGAAATTTAGTGCATTTTGATAAATCCAGGCCTTATCTGGCTAAATTCTAGCTACCTAATTTATTAACCAGCTAGAATTTAGCTGGATATATGCCCAAATACTCATTTAGCTGGTTAAATGCTTTTGAATATGAACCTTAAAGTCTTTTATTGTGCCATATATGGCCACAGCCCCCAGGGTATCCAAAACGTTATCCCTTTCATCAGGTTTTGAACCATGAATTGTTCTCTTTATGGATTTTGGAATGAGAAATTTCTCCTATGTCCATACTCACAACAATTTGAGCTCTTTGCTCTTTCTGGATGGCCTGTGCCCTTATTAGACAAATGTTACGAATTGGTTTTCTCCCCATTTCTCTCTTTTAGGCAAAAAGGATGAACAAATCTTGCCACCTAAACAAAAATTGCATATAGGGAAAACAACTTAAAAATCACTGAGACCCCTTTCAATAACTACTGAATGTGGATCAGCAAATTGATTTCTTTGCTTCCTAAAGTACCTAACAAAGATGTTGAGCCAGTATTGAATAAGAATAGGGAAACTACAAAAATCAGTCCTCTTCTTTCAACTGCCAAACAAAAGCCACATTGCCCCTAGGGGGTCACCTGCTAATATGTAGGCAAAGAGAAATCATTGCAGCAGTCTCCTGTGGGGTGCAGTGGCAAGAAGGTACATTCATCTACATTATACTGCTTTGAACTCACTGCTAGGCCAAATTCTCTGGTATAGATCAATATACTAGGTATCAACTCTAGTAACTGGGCTGGTGCAATTTTATTGCAGATTTACCATTACCATGCACTGTAATGGTAAATATGCCATTGAAGTCAATCTGAACATTTTTTATCTACTGCAGGGAACAGGTTGTATGCTGTAAGTAAGCAGGCTGTACAATGTAGGTAAGTCTTTTCTTCTCTTTGAAACAACCTAGCATGAAACACGGCTTATGATGGGGAATCTATTGCATTATATTGATATTTTTATGTATCTTATTTCTGAAAGTCTTAAATTATGATGATCATATGATTTCTTTCAGATGATAAATTTGATATAAATGATACTTCACCGCAGTGGACATTAATACTATTTCTATCAATTTTATTTTATTTTCCTCAACATGCCTACATCAAATCTAATTGAATCCTTGTTTGGGTGATGTTTTTATGTGCACATTACAGTTTTAGCATATTTATACTAATCTCTTTTTAGTGCAAATTTTATTGCATATGACCTATAGAATTTAAATTTTCACATAGGAAATCCAATAATATAGTAAACTAAGCAATAACAAAATCTATTTTTTTATCAAAAGACAAGATTTCATTGAAACAAACATAGATCAAACTACAGTACATCTTACAAATTGGACTATCACAAAGTCATTCAATTCACATCATTAATCATAAGCTATGTCTTTAATTTCTTTCAAAATTTGCAATACTATATATGTAACCTACCAAATCTGCATAGCAAGTTCTACATAACTTTTGCTACTTTCTCGTTCCGTATTCAATGCAAACTGGGCTAATTGTTCACTCCTTAATGTTTAATCTACATTCACCTTGGGCAAATACAATTAAGAAATTCTACTCCCTGGCAAAATCACTTCACTCAGCAACCAAGTATCTCCTTGATATTCCCTCGCCAAAATGAATACGCCTCAATGAAACACGAGAAAGAGCTCTCTCAGCAGCAGGTCCAATATTTTGGAATACTCTCCCTTTGAAATTAAGAAACTATAAAGACCCCAAGATATTTAAAAAATACCTGAAAACCCACCTTTTTAGGATCACCTTCAATGTCTTATTTGACTCTTTATTTTAGTGATCATTTAGATTTTATATTTTATGTTCATATTTTATGTTAGTAACAATTTGATGTATATTCATTTTATATTGTGAAATTTTATGAGCGTATTTTTTTAATCTGCCCTGAATGAAGGAAGGGCAGAATAGAAATATTGTAAAATAAACAAATAAATAAATAAATACATAAATGTCATTTCTTTCCTGTTACAACATTCTTTAAAATGTCTAGTTTTCATCCTTTGAAAGCTTTCTTATTTTGTGATGCTGAGAGTTTAATATTCCTCTGGAGTTTCTCTTGGATTTTCCATTCAAGAAAGGTTTCAAATAGCTTGTCAAAGTGTTGCTAGGTTTTCTGTGTACTGTTGAACACTTATCAGCATGGGGAATAAATAATCTTTCCTTGTACAGCATGTGTTTAGATTTTTTCAATTTGTTCAGCCTTGACCAGCTGAGAGAAAGCATATGTGTTTAAAGAGTTTGATATTTATATCTAGAAATGTGACTGAAATGCATATAAAGCTACTGTCTTTGTTAAGAATTTAGGATTTACAGAACTACAAATGCATTTTGGAGCATACTCAAAATTCAGGTACAATCAGACTTTAAAAATGTGCAAAAACCTGTAAATTAGATTATTTACCCATTTTTGGAACAATTTATCTTTTGGCCAATATTTGAATTTTCTACAACTTTAGCAAAGAAAACAAAATCCAAAGAAAAATTTGTGCAAGCAAAAGTTTATACAAAAAGTACTATGGAGCTTTTATCCCATGCTTAAATTTTACAATTTCTTGTAAATGTTCTACAGGGCATTTTGCAGAAGATTTTGCTTCTACAATGCATAGTGTACACAATTAGTAGGCAATTTTCAAAAGGAATTTTCCTGTGTACATTTATTTTATTTTAATACATTTCTAACCCACCTAATCTAATGTTTTATGCAGGGAACAACAGAATATACAGAAGAATACAACTGATAACTTAATCAAAACTCTAATGGAAAGTACCCATTTGTTTTTCTTTTGAAAATTTGGTTTAAATATGGACATTAAAATTGCCCGTGTATTTTTAAACCATGCGATTTTTTTTACATTGCCCTCATATTTACACCCTCCTTAGTTCCATTTCTCAGAGTACACTGAGGAGTCCATGGTGCAAGATTCAGGGTATTCTTTTTGGTGCCTCTTTTACCACTGTCTAAAGAATAAACTCCCAGAATTTGTCTCAGGCATAGCCAGTCATTCACAGGGGAGACAGGAGGCAGTTTAGTAAAGCAAACTTTTATTTTTAACACAAGTTCTCACATAAATTCTGTCTCTGAAAGTTTAACCCAGAAATACCCTGGTTTACCGATTGTATTGCACAGCGCCCATTTACAAGTTTACTCTAGCATATCATCTACCCCCTTTCTATGCTTTCCAACATATGGAATGTTGGAAAGAATTATGGAAAATGGATCAATATCCATCTGTCTGATTGGCCATTGGTATAATAACTCTCCAAAAAAAAAAAAAGAGATGGAAATTCACCAGATTTGACATGGAGGAAAAAATTAAAAATGTGAATATCTCAGATGAGATTCAGATCCAAATACCTCTAATCAGCTTTTTCAGATAACTGAGTCTTTTTTTAAAAAAATTCTTTATTATGTTTGATGGGAAACAGAATCTTTTTGAACTGTTAGAATGCTAACTACCATTCCATTTTAAAAGTCCCACGTCACCCTTACAGCACTCTTCTTGGCACAGAGCAACATAGGCAGACACAGATAAGGAAAATAATTGAAACAGTTGGCAAAGGATGACATCAAAAGATGTCTTCAAAATCATTTCTCTAACATATCCATATTCACACACACACACAGGCACACACACAAATACATGTCCTCCACTTCACATACAGCCCATCCCAAATTCATCTCCATGCTCACCTTTGCACACACATCATGTATATATTCCTCCTCACATTCTAACACTAATCAACATCCGGACACTGCAGGGCTCTCCACCACGCAACAAGTTAGAGACCTGGGAGTCATCATAGACAGCAGACTCAATCTCAACAAATTCGTCAACAACACAACAAAAGAATGTTTCTTTAAACTTCAAACATTAAAGAAACTCAAAGCACTCCTCCTATACAGAGACTTCCGCATGGTTCTACAAGCCATCATTCTCACTAAGCTGGATTACTGTAACTCTCTCCTCCTAGGCCTACCAGCATGCACCATCAAACCACTTCAGATGATCTTGAACGCCTCTGCAAGAATTCTATCAAATGCCAAAAAAAGAGATCATATCACCCCAATCCTCCACCATCTCCACTGGCTTCCGATTAAATTCAGGATCCAGTTCAAGTCTTTAATGATGATACATAAGGCCTTACACAACATCGCACCTCTCAACCTAACATTTCAAATTCAACTACACACATCCGTGAAACCAACCAGAAGCGCCTATCAGAACAGACTAATCACACAACCGGCGAAATCCGTTCTGAGGAAACGTGCATTATCCACAGCGGGCCCTTCACTTTGGAACTCGCTCCCTCCAGACCTTCGTCTGGAACCATGCCACTCTACATTTAAAAAGAAACTTAAGACTTGGCTGTTCAAACAAGCTTTCCCCTAGAGCCAAGAACACGAAGAAAAGTAACCTACTTTGATTAATTTGTACAATGTTAAAACTTGTTTACTTAATTTTCAATGTTCAATGTAAAAACTCCTGTTTTATTCTTATTCTGTTCTATGTAAACCGCTAAATGTAGCAACAGTTACTGTTCCTTGTGAACCGGGGTGATATGTATATTATACAGGAACCTCCGGTATATAAATCACATACACACCACTTTCACACCCTCACACCCATACACCACAACCATACATCTCCATACATACAAACTCACACACACAAAATACACACACCCACACAACATTCTGCCCCATACAAACACCCATAAATGTGCATTATCCTGTACCCAAGCACACTTACACACCCCTGCAACCATACCTTCACCATCACACACTTCGGGGAAAATCCATTTTAGCATTCGGGTCCTCCAAACCATGCCGAATTAGACAATTTCGTTGAAATTGTCCAATTTGGCAAAAACGAATGCACATCTCTAGTAAATATCTGTGCCCCTCTGAGGCAGTCAAAGAGTTCATGATGAGTGGGAGAGGATAATATTCTTCCTATTGATAGCATTGAGTCCTTTGTAGTTGATGGAAGGGTATAGTAACCATCCTTTTTCTCTACGAAAAGAAGCCAGCATCAGCAGGTGATGAGGAAGGGAGAATGAAGCCTCTTTGCAGATTTTCTTTAATATATTTGAAAATGGTCTCTCTTTTGGGTACTGAGATTGGGTAGACTCTACCCCTGGGTGATACTTTTCCTGGAATCAAATCTATAGGATAGTTGTATGAGCAATATGATGGCAGGTCATCCAACTGCTGTTTGCTAAAGACATCAGCATACTCAGAGTAGTGTGGTGGAAGGACTGGTAGCTCCAGGGTGACTGTCTGCATGAGGTATATGACAGGGAAGACATTGTTCATAGCAGCATGAACTCCATAAGGTGAACTGCAGAGTACCCAAGTTGATGTGGGGCTGATATAGTATGAAGCAAGGTAGACCCAAGATGACTGCATCGACCACTTTGGGCAACACATAGAGAATGATCTTTTTGCAGTGTAGTAGGCCTGTCTGCATAGTGAGTGGAATGGTAGCCCTGTTGACATGGCCAGGTAGTTTATCCATAGACAGATAATATTGTTAGTGTTGTGTCCAATAGAATGGTTGGAATCCCATACAGAAGCAGCAAGGACTCGTGGAAGAAGCTGCCTCCAATTCCGGTATCTAGGAACATCCATGAGTGTCCATATGGGTGTCCCCAAAAGAAAAATGTAAGGCTACTAGGATTTGTGGAGAGGTACTTGGTCGATATACGTTGGCCTCTCCCACCACATCTAGATCCTGGAGTTTAATGGCTTGGCCAGGTAGTGATTTGCAAAGTGCCCATTGCCGCATAATATAAACATAAGTTGAGGCATTGGCATTGGTTCTTTTCATAGAAACATAGAAATGACAGCAGAAAAATACCAAAATGGCCCATCCAGTCTGCCCAGCAAGCTCCCATATTTATCAGTTTCCCATACTTATCAGTTTCACAGACCGCCAAGGTCAGGGCCCTTGTTTGTTACTGTTTGAGTCCAATTTCCTGCCACCCCTGCCATTGAAACAGAGAGCAATGTTGGAGTTGCATCACAAGTGAAGTATCAGGCTTATTGGCTAAGGGTAGTAACCGCCACATCAGGCAAGTTACCCCCATGCTTCTTTATCCAGACTGTACAGTTCAATGCCATGTTGGATGTTGTCTGAATCTAATTCCCATTTTCCACATACAGGGTAGTAATCACCGCATCAAGCAAGTTATCCCCATGCTTATTTGTTTTCCCAGACTGTACCGTTCAATGTCCTTGTTGGTTGTTGTCTGAATGTAAATCCTCTTTTCCAAATTTGCCCTAGCTGTTGAAGCAGAGAGCAATGTTGGAGCTGCATTAACCGTATGTTGGCTTATTGGATAAGGTTAGTAACCACCATTCCAGCAAACTAGTCCCATGACTCTTTTCTTCATTCCAATCCTCTAGCCCTTAGGGATCCACAGTGTTTATCCCATGCCCCTTTGAAATCCTTCACAGTTTTAGTCTTCACTACCTCCTCCAGAAGGACATCCCAGGCATCCACCACCCTCTGTGAAGAAATATTTCCTGACAATGGTTCTGAGTCTTCCTCAGCAGATAACTTGCATAGCCTCTTGAGGTACTGGTGCTGACTTAGGAAGTAACATAGAATGCACTAAGCACTGGAAATTAGGAGCAAGACAAATGGGATGCCGAGCTAGACCCCTCCCTTAAGCCCGTTCTTGGAATCAGAGGTCCAGGCGAATGGTCCAAACTGATTAGCATTCTAAAAGTCCATATTCAAAGGCATTTAGCTTGCTAACTCAGAAGTTAGCCAACTGATTATGCGTACACATATCCAGCTTCATTCTAGCCACCTAGCAGGATGCAATTGATTTAAGAAGTTTCTACATTTGATGGGATCTCCATCATACCTCAAAGGCAGAGGCAAGTGAAGTGTTGGAATAGAAGGCCATACCAGAGTTGCCAGAGTAGGAACAAGAGGAGCTATATGGGCAGCCATGCCCTGAAGATAACCAGCCATTGTATTCAATTGGTTTTGCTGCTATTTCAGTTGGTTGGCTAGCCCAGCAATGGCAGAGGCTTGAGATGAGTCTGCCAAGCTCATGGCCTTAGCAACCTGTAATAATTGGCATGGGAATAAGCGCTTTGTTCTGCGGCATAGTTGACATAGACTTGTAGGTGAACCTATGCTAGTAACCAGCAAGCAACCCTATAGGGAACAGTCTGGAGCTTCACCTATAGCAGCCACCTGCCCCAGACCAAGGTCATGTCATGTTCAGAACAGGTAGAAAACTGGAGATATGGACACAGGCCAAGGGCTGGGGCAGGCATCTGGAAAACATGATCAGCTTCAAACAAGAAGTCGGGTCCAGGTAGCAGGCAAACATGGTCAAGTTCAAGCAAGAGTTCAATACCAGGAGGTCAGGCTGGAATAGACAAAGAAACACATTGGCACTGGATGAGACAAAGAGAAGGGGACAAGGTTGGATGAGACCAGCTGACAAGATAAGGCTGGACTAGACAAGCAGAAGAAGGCAGGGATGGATGAGGCAAGGCAGGAACCAGGAACACACAGTAACAACAGGAAAACAAAGAAACCAAGAAAGCAGGAGCAACATGTATGTGGAATGCAGGAGACACATTGCTGAGGAGAGGAGCCTTATAAGGAGTGGAGCCAATGAGGTCATCATAGGGCATTGTGGCTGTCTTCCAGCTAAAAGGGTCCTTTAAAAGGAGAGACTGCCTTCGGAGCGGCCAGAATGGTGGCAGCATGGTGGATTGCCATGCTGTACTCAGTGGTGTCCATGCCACATTGGAATTGGGGCCTGCCAGTAGCATCAAGGTGATTGGAATTGCTTTCAGTAAAAGCACACAGTAAAAGCAAAAGCTTAAGATTAGTGCCTATGGATCTCACAGAGCCTTAATTAAGTGAGCAGAAAAGTAAAAGCAGAGACGTTTGTGTCACTTACTGAAAGCTAGGTCACTGACTGAAAGCTAGGTCAAAGAAAAAAACTTGGGATTATATATTAGTAGGAAACCAAAGAGGCATGCACACACACTATTTTCATATGTTCCCACTTAGGGGACTTGTGAATAAATTAAAAAGCTTGGCAGTGAGCGAGAAGGTGGTGGCATGGATTACAAACAAGGAGACAACACGTAAGGTAAATGAAATCTATTCTGTCAAGAGAACTATCTTAAGTGGAGTGCCACAAGGATCAGAATAAGAACTGGTTCTGTTCAGTATCTTGTGAGCAACATTTTGGAAGGAATAGAAGGTAAATTTGTCTATTTGTGAATGATACTAAGATCTGCATCAGAGGGGGCATGCCTGATGGAGTAGAGAGAATGAAAATGATTTAAGAAAGCTTGAAGAGTGATCAAAAACTTGGCAGATGGAATTCATTGCTAAGATGTGCAGAATTATGCATCTGGAATGTGATAATCCAAAACAGTATATGATGAGGGTGAAAGACTAATGTGCATGCACCAAGAGAGGGAACTTGGGTTGATGAGGGTCTGACGATCTGAAGATGGCAATGGAATGTAAAAAGGTGATAGCTAAAGTCAGAAGAATGCTGGCCTGCACAGAGAGAGGAATAACCAGTAAGAAAAAAAAGAGGTGATGATGCCCCTTTGCAGGTCCTTAGTGATACCTTTCTTGGAGTACCGTGTTCAGTTCTGGAGATCATATCGCAAAAAGGATAGAGAAAAGATGGAGGCAATCCAGAGAAGGGTGACCAAAATGATGTGGGATCAGTATCGGAAGACTTAGGAGGAGACGTTGAAGAAACTAAATATGTATACCCTGGAAGAGAGGAGGTACAGGGGAGATATGGTACAGATCTTCAGATACCTGAAAGGTTTTTTTTTTTATTAAACACTTTTATTATTTTAGGTACGATCAACAATTATAGTAACAAGTCAACAAGACAACAGTCAATCAAACTATTTTCCCCCCACAGAATGGACCCCGATCTTCGCAGGTTCCCCCCTCCCCAAATCCCCCCTTGTTCCCCTAACAATTTCATCCCCAAAAAAAAACCTTCCCCAATTTCTCCCTCCCCTCCCTCATATGCCCCCCCCCCCCCCCCCCCCCCCCCACCCCGAACCACAGTCCTGAAAGGGAAGTCTCCGAATTCATAACACAGTATAGTGATGCACGCTAATGGTAAAGATATTTCAGAAAATATATCATTAATTATTTAAAATCAAACTCCTGGATTTATGCGTTAATGATTGAACGTAAGGGTCCCAAATTTTCAAAACTTTCCGGCGCTGAGCCAAAGAGGTCTTGGAGAGCAGACAGTTCATTTGTATCATCTTATGCAGTTGATTACGCCAAGCCCAGAAAATGGGCGGAGAATCCTCCTTCCAGTGCAGTAAAATGAGTTTCTTCCCTACATAGCAAGCTTTCTTGATAAAAATGTGCATACCCATTCCTTTTATTAGAGACATCAGAATACAATTGAATAACAGCAAATGAGGCATTGGGGGTATGTGGATTCCCAAGAGGGTTTTCAGATATTGCACAATCCTGCACCAGAACTGATTAGTATGACCACAAGCTCAAAACAGGTGAGAAAGTGACCCCTCCAATTGTCCACATTTCCCACACAGAGGGGAGAGAACCAAGCTGGAACGAAAAACAATCGACGTGGAAACAAATGCCCTCCAAAGGAACTTGTATTGCATTTCATGGAAATACATATTGGTAGACACTGTGGGTAGTATGTAAAAGCTGGAGTGGATCATAGTGTCAGTCATTGTGAAAGTACCTTCACCTGAAAGGTTTTAACGATGTACAAACTTCAAGCCTTTTCCATTGGAAAGAAATCAGTAGAACTATGGGTATTGAAATGAAACTTCAGGAGGGAAGACTCAGAAACAATGTCAGGAAATATTTTCTCATGGAGAGGGTGGTGGATGCCTAGATTGCCCTTCCAGAGGAGGTGGTGAAGATGAAACAGTGAAAGAATTCAAAGGGGCATAGGATAAACACTGTTGATCCCAAAAGACTAGAAGATGGAAATGAAGAAAAATATGCCTGGGGGTAACTTGCCAGTATGGCAGTTACTACTCTTAACAGAAGGTATGGGGATTATTACCCTTAACCAATAAGCCTTGATGCTTTGATGCAACTGCAACATTGCTCTCTGCTTCAATAGCAGAGTGAAAAAGGGAATTTGATTCAGACAACAATCAATGAGGGCTTCGACTTTTACAGTCTGAGAAACTGATAAGCATGGGGATAACCTGCACAAAGCAGCAGTTACTACTCTTAACATAAGACATGGACTTACTTAATTCCTTTGATGCAACTGCAACATCACTCTCTGATTTGACAGCAGGGGATGATGGAAAGAGGTATTGGATTCAGACGACAACCAATACGGGCCTTGACTTTTATGTTCTAGGGTACTGATAATCAGACATAAAGAAAAGCACAGTCATGCTTCTATGGCCAAATCCATCAGCAAGCACGTCAAGCAGTAGTGCCACAATTTCAAGAAGGCTCATCATCCAGTAAATAAGAGACATGGGTGTAACCTGTGTGACATGGAGAGTGCTGCCATGGAAGGCTTCCTGGGCAGCTTGGATGGACCATTTTGGTCCTTTTCTGCCATCATTACTATGTTACTATGTTACATTACATGCACAGGTACTATCAATTGGCATGATCAGGTGTTGTGTGCATATGTAATTAATACACTTGCTACATGTTCACACTTCTTGATTGTGCATATATCCATTAAAATACATACAATTTACATGCCACTTATGCGGCTCGTTTCTATATGGGATTCTCCACCTACTCCTAATGACACACCTAGTCTGCCAAGCATTAGTGATATTCAAAGTGATATTGCTGAACATCAATAAGTAATCAAGGCAGCTAGTGTATGCTCTTCCAGCTCATGCATATTCATAATGTCTTTGGCAGAGTGGGTTTATAGTCCCAGGTGCATTCTTTGGATGAGAGCTAGCTCCATCTCCTCTGGGACCTTGGAATCCAGACCTATCTTTCTTCACAAGGATTTCTATGTGGGCAGTACCTGAAGTGGTATTATGTATGCAGCTGATATTGGCCCAGCACAAGGTAGTCCAGGGACTTGAGGATACCATAAAATGAATGGATAAGTAATATTACATAAGAGGTCTAGAAGATTATTCTTTGGGAACCCTTATATTCTCTCTATCTGCTAATGGCCAATAATATATGAAGTCTGTAACTCCTACTCATTTCTATGTGTCCAATGTATACCTGAGACAGATTTTCTATTTCACCTCTATCTTTTCTTATTCCCTCCCATCCATCATGTGAAATCAGTATCAATGTGTACTAGCTAGAGACAATCACACATTACATCAAACTCCAACTGCTAGACTACCTCTGTTAAATCCCTTTGGTCACATCACTAGTTTAATCTATTCCAAATTCAAGAGATGGAAGAGGTTGAAGCAGCAGGCACTATAGATCAGCAAGGAGTGAGTAAGTAAGTAATCTCTGCTGGGAGCTTTGATGGCTGAGTGCTTTAACAGCACATTATCTTGGATGTCTTAGAAAACCAAGTATTGGTTTTCCAATTGCTTGAGGTCCTATGAAAGGTAGGTTTTACAGAGTTACTGCTTTGTTTGATCATTGAAGATATTTCCACAAGATAGAGCTTTTCAGGGCAAGGAGGAGGCAGAGTCACTGGAAGAGGAGCTGGTGCTGGTGTCAGGGCATCCAAATGGTACATACGTTTTTAAAGTAGAGCAGTCACCTTTTTAAGAATCATTTTTTGTTATTGGGCCAGGCCTGGTATAGCCTGGATTGTGGACAGGTCTGATGGGTCCATCGCCTCAGAAATATGTAAGATTGGTAGACTCTTGCTGCTGTGGTGAAGTTGGCCCTACCCCCTGGTACCTCACCAACAGCTGGCAGAGATAAAGAAGAGAGAGACGGACTGGGAGCTTCACCTATACTAATCCCTTTCCCCTTGGGTTGAACCCTTGATTCTGGGGGCTGGCAGATATTAGGTGAGTGTTTCTGTGGTAGTGGTGTAGGTATTGATCCAGTGTCAGGCTAGGGTGAGAGACAGAATGGTCAGTATCCAGGCAAGGGTCAGAAGCATGTGGCAAACAAGAATGGTCAATGTCCAGGTAAGGGTCAAAGGCAGGTTAAACAAGAATGCCCTTGCAAAGTTCAGATCCAAAAATCAATCTGAGGAGAGGCAAGGAGTTGAGTCAAAACTGGGCTGGAGAGATGAGGCAAAGCTTGACTGGAGAGATGAGGCAAGACTGGACTAGAGAGATGAGGCGAAGTATAGGAGTACAGGAACAAGAAATAAAAGAGCAGAGACACACACAACACAGGCAATTTAGGGGACCCATTACTCAGGCATTGGTAGGGCGTCTGAGACTGACTTCAATATCAATGGTGGCTAACATCATCAGAAGGTGCTTGAAACTGAACTCTGACCACAGCTCCTTTAAGAAGTGTTGCACGCTGCTCGCATGTGCCTAGAGAAAGCATCTACCAGAGGAGGAGAACAGCAAGGCCTGGGCACCATTCTGGCATGTAAGCCACGCAATGCAGCTTTGATGGTAGGGTGCGGTGTTCCTGCTGTGGGCAGAGTCTATCTCAGGGGTAAGTACAGGGTTTGCTGAGGTGTCCCTCAAGCCACCAAATGTAACATCCTACCTTTTCCCCAAGAAGGGAAGCCCTGGTAGAAAATAAAAAAAGGACACACAAACAAAGTGGATAGAATTATATCAAATGTACTTACATATATATATATATATATATATATATATATATATATATATATATATATATAGGGTTTGCTATACTAAATACTAATACTAAAAAGAAATAGGTCAGGGGCAGAACAAACTAGGGATCAAAACTATTTACAAAAACATAAAAACAGGCCAGGGAAGTAGGGAGACAAGGGACAGCAGACTTGGGGTCTAGGTGGTGCAATGATTGTCTCCAAGCTAAGATCTGGACCGCCATGGTTAGGCATCATCTTTATAGTCCACTGTACCAGTCAGACCCCCAAGAGCTACTTGCATCCACTTTAGCATCTCCAACATTATCTGCATCCCTTCACCAAACAGGCGCTGAGATATTTGCAAATCACCTAGATCAGGTGATCCAGTTGATGGGCCTGGTTCTGCAGCCAGAGCAGCATATGATGGTGGCGGAGGTACCGGGTAGGTGTAACCTCCCTCAGCCAGCAATGGCTGGTCAGTGTGTGTGCCAGCAACCCTATTTACCAGGTCTGAAAGGGAATGAGGTCCTACTGAGATGAGGAGAGGGTGCTGGGGCTTAGCGGCAAGGGGTCCACCTGCTGGAGGTGGAGGACTGCCATCACAGGTGTTTCTCCAAATGGTGGGTAAGATAGAGGGAGAAGCATCCTGTTCCTCCCCATTAGTGGCTGTTGCATCAGAGTGAGGTGGTCTGGGACTAGGTCTTCTTTGCTGGACCACACTTGATCCTCCTACTCTTGCTTCTCCGCCTGCTCCTCCTCCTCCTGCTTCTGTTGCTCTGCTGTCAAGTTATTGTGATTTATGAAGAGAACAGCAATAGTGTGTCATCTCATGTGGAAGATTGGGCATCCAAATGGCAAATGAAATTTAATGTGGACAAGTGCAAGGTGTTGCATATAGGGAAAAATAACCCTTGCTGTAGTTACACAATGTTAGGTTCCATATTAGGAGCTACCACCCAGGAAAAAGATATAGGCATCATTGTGGATAATACTTTAAAATTGTCGGCTCAGTGTGCTGCAGCAGTTAAAAAAGCAAATAGAATGTTAGGAATTATTAGGAAGGGAATGGTTAATAGAACGGAAAATGTCATAATGCCTTTGTATCGCTCCATGGTGAGACCGCACCTTGAATACTGTGTACAATTCTGGTCGCCGCATCTCAAAAAAGATATAGTTGCGATGGAGAAGGTACAGAGAAGGGCAACCAAAATGATAAAGGGGATGGAACAGCTCCCCTATGAGGAAAGGCTGAAGAGGTTAGGGCTGTTTAGCTTGGAGAAGAGACGGCTGAGGGGGATATGATAGAGGTCTTTAAGATCATGAGAGGTCTTGAACAAGTAGATGTGACTCGGTTATTTACACTTTCGAATAATAGAATGACTAGGGGGCATTCCATGAAGTTAGCAAGTAACACATTTAAGACTAATCGGAGAAAATTCTTTTTCACTCAACGCACAATAAAGCTCTGGAATTTGATACCAAAGGAGGTGGTTAGTGCAGTTAGTGTAGCTGGGTTCAAAAAAGGTTTGGATAAGTTCTTGGAGGAGAAGTCCATTAATGGCTATTAATCAATTATACTTAGGGAATAGCCACTGCTATTAATTGCATCAGTAGCATGGGTTCTTCTTAGTGTTTGGGTAATTGTCAGGTTCTTGTGGCCTGGTTTTGGCATCTGTTGGAAACAGGATGCTGGGCTTGATGGACCCTTGGGCAGACCCAGCATGGCAATTTCTTATGTTCTTATGTTCCCATTATGTTAGAAGGCATTACTTTAGTTAGGGAGGTGTAGAGCAAAGGAAAAGCTCGTAGGTATGGGGATAAGACATCCTATATGTGGTGGCTCACCCATAGAAAAATCCTTTGAAATTCAGAAAACAAATCTCATCTGAATGTTGTTTGATGTTGACTTGCGTGTGCAATTGGCTCTGAATTAGACTCCGTGACAGGGTTTTATGTGATAAGTAGTGGTGTACATATAAAGCATCTAAGGCCATGAAGCAGTACATAGTTGTCTTGGATAGGGCCCATATAATTTGCATGTGAGTAAATGTTATAGTGGTTTGAAAGATCCTGAAGGGTTACCAGCTAGGCCAGAGGGTACCTACCAATAAACACTTGATGACAGTGATGCTTGTGATCCAGAAAACTTTCTAGATGTAAGAACATGAGAATGAGAGTTTTTGGAAGCTGAAGATAAAAACAGGGTCATGCAGAGCAGTAGACCCACACAGTGTGTGATGATTGAGACAGGACCTATACAGACCATGTGAATATGGCCCTGATGGCTAGAGAAAGAACTTACCTCAAGCCTTATCCCACCAAGCCCACAGCCAATCCATCCACCTCCATTTGTGAAGATGCAGCCACCAGGCCTTCTTCTTTAGGTCCTCGATCTATAGGGAGGAATAAGATGACAAGGCTGAGTGTGCACTATAACTATCACTGTGACCAGTTCTTTATTTTTAATTATAATTTTTTAAACTTTTTTAAATATAATTTTCAATACAATTGCAAAGTCAACTTGAGTTTGCACATCAAGATGATAATAGAAAGAAAAAAAGAAAAAAGAACAAAAAATGTATGCATATACTCATCAACCAAGATCAACTGCACAATACTGAGGGATCCAAGAATATAATCCAATGGGAAACTAAATTGATATAGTAAAGCAACATTAGCATCTAAACCTAGGGATTAATTGAAAAAGATGTTGCTGTACATCTACAAATCCAAAGCAGGAACAGGAGAATCTGAGCCTTCATGAACCCACAGCAGGACAACTGGGCCTCCTTCCTCCCATGGGACGAATTTCTACATTATAATCAAAGGGTCATCACCCTTTTTCATTGTGTTCAGGCACCATCCTTGTACAGCCAGATCTATTCCTGTCTCTGCCTACTGCCCAGCAGCTGACCTGATGGGACAGAAATTCCAGAAACTATGGCAGAAAATACATCTTCTAGAGCATGAGAGAATGTTTAAAAGAAATGCTGACAAGAAACATCGCCCAGCATCTCAGCTTTGCCCGGGAAGCCTAGTTTGGCTCAGCACTAAAACTCTATGTTTGAATATGCTATCTCCATTCCATCAGGCTGTCAGGCCTGCTATGACTCAAAATGGCGCCGATTAGCTGTCATTGGTCAGCCCCCGACACATGGTAGGAGCATGTGACAGGGGCTGACCAATGGCACCGGTAGCTCATGTGACATCGTAAGGAGTCCCCCCCAACACTTGCCAAAATTCCCTGGTGGTCCAGCAGGGGTCCGGAGAGATCTCCTGCACTCTGGCCATCGGCTGCCAGTATTCAAAATGGTGCCGATAGCCTTGCCCTTACGATGTCACAGGGACTACTGGTGCCATTGGTCAGCCCCTGTCACATGGTAGGAGCCGGCCGTCCATTGCTCCTACCATGTGACAGGGGCTGACCAATGGCACCGGTAGCCCCTGTGACATTGTAAGGGCAAGGCTATCGGTGCCATTTTGAGTCATAGCAGGCCCGACAGCCCGACAGCATGGAGGGAGAGATCACTCGCGGGACCCCGCTGGACCACCAGGGACTTTTAGTAAGTCTTGGGGAGGGATCGGGATGGTGGGGGGTGTAAGAAAGTAAAATTGAAGGGTTGGGGTGTGTTTTTTTGTTTTTTTTTAAATAAATGTGCCCCTTTCCCCGCACTAACCCAAAAAACGAATTTTCCCCGAAGCTCGGGGAAAATCCGTTTCGTGGTTCAGGTCCCTCCGAACCACAATGAATTAGGCAATTTCGTTGAAATTGCCTAATTCGTTATAAATAAATGCACATGTCTAATTTCAACTACTCTGTAGCACAAAGGCTCTCACACCCGCTACCTCTCACAGGTAAGCAGATTTTAAAACATGCTTGCGTGAAATACATTCCCAGTTTTACCAATTATTCCACCAGTTTGCCCAGTCTATCTAGAGCTCATCCTGACCTCTCTGGTTTTTCAGCCTGCTCTCCTCAAAGTTGACCCAGACCTCTCATCCAGTCCTTTTAGGCCTTAACAGAAATGTATGCATTCTTACACCTCATCAAGAGCAGAAGTAAACATGCACAGCTAACAGCCACTGTGCGCTGTGGCCACTGGATTTAAAATGAGGATTTACGCGCATAACTGTTGGGCCCACTCTGATATGCCCCCAACATGCCCTAACTGTGCCTCCTTTTTTTTTTTTCTTACTCCTGTATATATATGTAATTTACAGTTTTAACATACGCATTATTCACGCACAGCCCATGTACTCACAAATATGAGCCTTTTAATGCAAGCAACACTTTTAAAATTCACCCCTTTATGAATAACATTTTACTGCCTTCTGAGAAAACAAACAGGAGGACTTTTATTTTCTTTTTTTATTTCTTTTGAAATTTATGTTATTCTTTTTTTATTTCTGTTACATGGATATCCTTCTGTATTAAATGAGTCTGAATTGTTTACAAGTTTAACAAATAAGATATATATATATAAACAAACGAATATATATATATATATAATCTTACAGAAGAACACTTGAAATTTGAAGAATCTATGGCCCTGTTTTTTAGTAGAGCTTTTTTCTCATTGTGTGTCTATGGGAAAAATACTTAGGAGATTAATAATAATATTATCAATTGAGTAAAACAGAAAAAAATTAATTTGTTTACCTGCTCTGGGAGGAGATGCTTTGCTGTGGACTGAGAGGCCTGAAGAAATTGTCATTACTTTTTTTATTTAAAATAACGGCCTCAATGGGAACTTGAAGGAAGCGGGGGAGCATGGCAACAATGTACTTTTAACATTTTTATCTGGGACCTAGGAGCAGAGAGAGCCTTCTGCTTCAGATGGCTTTGAGCCACAATTAAAAAAAATGAAAGCAACAGTCTGCTGCAAAGTGAAGAAGTGCTGCAGGAGCCTGGGGAGCTCCTTGCGGCAGGAACGCATGGCCAGGGTGAGGCTGCCACTGCCACTCTGACTCCCCTCTCTGAAGCGAGCACAACCTTGTTGTTGAGCTGAAAACAGCTGATGCCATGCAGTCTGGGCAGCATTTGGCAACGGCAGCAGTGGGGATGCTGCATATTTGAGTGGCATGTGATGCTGGGGGGAATTAAGCAAGCCCCCAACGTGATTCAAGTGAAAGCTTGGGGGTCCTTGCTGATGTCAGTGATGACATATATGAGCAGGTGACCACAGCAGTGCTTGCAGGCACTTTTAAAGTGAAAATAAAATAAGCATTTTTAAAATAAAAAGCAGTGTGATTTTGTTGGCAAGCAGTGGAGAAGCTGCCATATAAGCTTCACTTCCTGGCATTCACAATGGCGTACCCTGTGCCAACTCATCAAAATAACTTTTTCCAAGTAATTAATTCTTAAAGTTTGGCAGTGGCGGTCAGGTGAGAGAAGACAGCTAACCTGACCAACACCAGAATTTGGACTCAGCAGCATTTATTTTTAAAGCTATTTGACCTGTTGTGCATAGGGTTTCCAGGGAATCAGAAGGTGTTTTAAATCCTTCATATTCTTCACTTTGGTGGGAGTGGTCATCAGAAGGGGACATGTAAAGGTATGCTAGATTATTCGTTTGTTTTAAAACCTCTTAATTTTTATATTATTAATAAAAATGTGTCTGGAAGTGGCTATGATTAATTGTTTCAGGTATGAATGACTGTGTGGTACCTGGGGAAGTTGTAGATGGAGTAAGAGTGATTCTAAACATTTAGTTACTTAGTTTTTTTAATGGTAATTTATTCATATTTATTTAAATGGATTTTTCCCCTTGTAATTCAAGTTAATGGGCTAAGGTGGTTAAACAAGATCCGTGATCACAGAAGCTGTTACAAGCTAAAGATTCTGATGCTATCACTGTGGAGATACCATGGTGACTCTATGGTGATTGGATGATTACCTGGGAATGAGATGCTAACAGGCTGGTGGAAAGTTATTTGATTTGGTTAAAGCACAATAATGATTTTAAAATTACTCTTATATAGAAAAGTTTTAATGATTCCTAAATTTTTCTTTTAACTTATTCACTAGTACCAGAATATTTTAGTAGGATTCTAAGGTTTCATATATCTAAAAGGATTTGGGACCATTTCCTATGACATTGCTGAAATAATGACATTGCAGCTAAAAAAAAAATGCTAGCTGACAGTTTAGAACTATCTCACTGTGTTCTGATGCTGCACTGAGACACTGGATCTGTGCAGTTAGAGCCAATCTTTAAGGCCTACCTAAAGTACAAATCAGTCAGTTTTGTTTAGGAAACATAAGGGAATGAGTATGAATAATTGAGATATAAACTTTACTTAAAGAATGAAGGCCTAGAATCATCAAAATGCTATAAATAAAGCAGAAATAGGGTAATTTAGTGTCTGCAATATAAAAAGGGGTGTACTTAGACAAATTACTAAAATACCGCATTAGGTAGGTAAGTTGCGTGATGCACAATACGTTATCATGTCACACTTCATTTTACGCGTTACACGTTATTTTTTTTGTTTATATATATACTGGTATCCTGGGGTCAATTTTAAAGGGTCGGGCCTCACTAAAAAAAAATTAACGATGTGAATCGGAACCGATTCCGATTCACATCTCCAGCGATCAGATTTTTTTCTCCCTCCAGCCGAACCCGATCGTTAAGACGATCGGGCACACAATTCACATCTCTAGTGGAGAATGTGGGTTTCAAGCATTTTCTAAAGTTCGTAGTTCCAAATTACAAAGTCCCCTCCAGAACCACATTTAGCAGAAAGGTCATCCCCAGCCTGTACAAGCAGTGTCACAGTTGCATGCAAGCGCTGCTAGCTAATGCAGAGGGGAGAGTGCATTTCACCTGCGATATCTGGACCGCCATGAATGATGCACACCCTTACCTCTCCCTGACAGCACACTGGTGGGACCTGGCTGAGGCAGGGGCAGCCAGCAGCTCTATTACTGAACAAGTATCAGGGTGGAGGTGGGCTTTACTGCACACCCACCTGATGGACCAGGCTCATACCACAGCCAATATTCTAGCATGCATCAGACAGATGCTAGAGGGCTGGCAACTACACCAGCGAGACAGGAATCCTCAGGCAGGGTTCTTTGTCACAGACAATGGTGCAAACATGGTTAAGGGAATAAACGACGGGCACTTTAAGAATATCCGATGTTTTGCACACACTCTGCACCTGGTAGTGAAGTCAGCTCTGGGGTTGGATTCCAATGACAAAGAGAATGAATACCTGCATAAGTTAATAAGGAAGTGCAGGAACATAGCAGCGCACTTCCACAGAAGTGTGAAGGCGGGGCAGGTTCTCCAACAAAGCAGACTGATTTGGAGATGCCTCACAAGCGTCTCATTCAAGACAATGCCACCCAGTGGAATTCACCTTTATGATGCTGGAGAGGTTAGTGGAGCTGCAGACACCCCTTCATGAACTTTCTGGTACAGTGGACATAGGTGTGCAGAATCCCCTAGGGCATCATGATTGGTTAGTCATGAGTCACCTGGTAAAAATCCTGCAGCCTTTCTAGGATGTCACGGAGGAGCTGAGTTCCAGAAGTGCCACCTTGGCTGACATCATCCCTATAGTTAATCTTGTGGATGAACATTTGGAGGCCTTTAAATAGGAAGAGGGAATGACAGTTGAGGTGCTGCATTGTCTGGACGTTTTTCAGCAGCAGGTGGAAGAGAGATTAAGGCCTTTAACAGAACAGAACACATGCATGCTCACCACAGTCTGTGATCCCCATGTGAAAGGGAAACTCGCCCTACAGTATGATTGTCTCTTATTGGTGAAGGAACTGCTGTTAGGAAAAGTCCGTGAACAGGAGCGCCATAGACAGAGACAAATTAGGCGTGAAGCAGAGGTGGAAACAGCAGGCACTTCAGAGAGTTGTGCTGCTAGGCCAAGCAGCTGCAGCACTCTGTCAGCTACAGATAGTACCTCCTCCTCCTCCACTTCAGAACGCCAAAGGCATGTTGCCCATAAAGTTTCATCTGTTGTGCAACGGGTGAGAGAGAAAGCAGTTGGCATGAGTGACTCTCAGCCCACCCAAGCAAAGGAGACACCAGCAAAGCTGTCAGTGACACGGAATCTCTCAGAGCAGACAGAGAACATGCAGATAGATCCACTGGCATATTGAGCACACAAGTCCACTGTCTGGCCACACCTAGCCAAAGTGGCTCAGCAATATCTGTCATGACTACCAACCAGTGTGCCCAGTGAATGTGTCTTTTCAATGACAGGGGATATCATGAGCTCTCACCGCTCAAGGCTGGAACCAGAGTTGATGGAAATGCTAGTGTTTTGGAAAGTAAACCTGCCTTTGCTTGGGTTTCCAAATTTTCCCTGTGAATGGCAAGATGAATAAAAGCAAATGAAAGCCTTGCAGCAGCTCCAACAGCCTCCTATGCTCCAGATAACATAAGCACTGCAGCACATGTACCTGACCTGAAACGCTGTGCCTGACCATCCACTGTCCAGGCCGTACATCCCTACAAGGGCCTGACCTCAAACGCTGTGCCTGTCCATCCACTGTCCAGGCCTTATGTCCCCAGCTGGGATTCACCTCTGCCCTCGACTGCTGTGTCTGTCCATCCAGGCCTTATGTCCCTATGTGGGATTGACTTTATCCTCGATTGCTGTGCCTGTCTGTCCAGGCCTTATGTCCCTACAAGGGTTTGACCTTGATTGCTTTGCCTGTTCGTCCAGGCCTTATGTCCCTACATGGGATTCACCGCTGTCCTCTTCTGCTGTGCCTGTCCATCCAGGCCTTATGTCCCTACAATTGTTTGACCTTGATTGCTTTGCCTGTCCGTCCAGGCCTTATGTCCCTACAAGGGTTTGACCTTGATTGCTTTGCCTGTCCATCCAGGCCTTATTTCTCTATGTGGGATTCACCCCTGTCCTCGACTGCTGTGCCTGTCCGTCTAGGCCTTATGTCCCTACAAGGGTTTGCTTTGCCTGTCCATCCAGGCCTTATGTCCCTACATGGGCTTGACCTCTGTCCTTGATTGCTGTGTCTGTCCGTTCAGGCCTTATGTCCCTACAAGGGTTTGACCTCAATTGCTGTGCCTGTTCGTCCAGGCCTTATGTTCCTACGTGGGATTCACCTCTGTCCTTGACTGCTGTGCGTGTCTCTCTAGGCCTTATGTCCCTATAAGGGTTTGATCTTGATTGCTTTGCCTGTCCATCCAGGCCTTATGTCCCTACAAGGGTTTGACCTCAATTGCTGTGCCTGTTCATCCAGGCCTTATGTCCCTACGTGGGATTCACCTCTGTCCTTGACTGCTGTGCGTGTCTCTCTAGGCCTTATGTCCCTACAAGGGTTTGATCTTGATTGCTTTGCCTGTCCGTCCAGGCCTTATGTCCCTACGTGGGCTTGACCTCTACCTTCGACTGCTCTATCTGTCCATGCAGGCCTTATGTCCCTAGGTGGGATTCACCTCTGTCCTCGACTGCTGTGCCTGTCATCCAGGCCTTATGTCCCTAGGTGGGATTTACTCTGTCCTGTATTGCTGTGCCTGTCCATCCAGGCCTTATGTCCCTAGGTGGGATTGACTCTGTCCTCGTTTGCTGTCCCTGTTCGTCCAGGTCTTATGTCCCTAGGTCGGATTCACCTCTGTCCTCGACTGCTGTGCCTGTCTGCCCAGGCCTTATTTCCCTATGTAGGCTGACCTGTGTCCTCCAATGCTATGCCTGTCTGGCCAGGCCTTATGTCCAGTCCTAATGGCTGAACTCTCATTGCAAAGGGAAACCTCAGTGTCTGGCAATTCAAACTAGTAATCCTTCACAGCATGGATCCTTAAATAAAACAAACAGTTTTCTTTAGTTTCAGGACAGAGAAGAGAACTTCCTCCGTCTTGCTTATAAAGTCATGATCTGTTTGCAAATGCTTAAATCCTAACAATTTGTACCATTATACACTCTATGGGCCAACACATTCCAGGGAACTCTCCCCGTTGTTGCAGCCTATCTCTTACCACCTGATGACCCATGTTCAGAACAAGAAACGATCTCCAAGGTACAGACTGTGGCAAACACAACACAGTGAGACCATGCTCACAATGAGACCCTGCTCCAGGTTGCCACGCTTTTAAGGCTCGTGCTCTATTCTAGGGGCCAACCCATTCCGAGGAGCCCTTCCCAGCTCAAAGGAAAGGGAACTCTCCCCGGGTGTAGCCAGCCTGTATCTACCCTCTGACCCATGTAGAACAGCTGTTTACATGGTAACCTCCTCCGCCTCAGCCTTGAAAATTCTCATTTCTGTATCTGCTAACTCTACCAGATTTTAAAAGACCAGCGCGAGCTCACTAGATGCCAACAGAAATACCCCACACTAGGGGCAAACCCATTCTAGGGAGTCCTTTCCTGCTCAAAGGAAAGGGAACTCTCCCCAGGTGTAGCCATCCTGTATCTGCCCTCTGCCTCTGTGCCTCTGTGCCTTGCTGCCATACACCAGATTACTCACTCAACTCCTTGTGGTGTTCTGGCTCGGTGCTTGTCTTTCTGCTTGCGCTGTTCCTTCTTCATTGTGCTGTAGGATGTTGATGCCACTTGTCTTGCCACTTTGCCTGTCGTGCTGGCTTCGAGGGTTTATGCATCTCTTATCGGTGCTCTCTTTTGAAACTGTGGTGTGTTTTTGACACTCTCGCTGCTGTTTTGTGCCTCTATTCAAGCACTCTTCTTGCCACTCCTGGTACCCCTTTGCCCCTTTAAAGTACCTTAGGCTATTCATGCCACTTTGGTGCCACTTTGCCACAGTCTAAGTACCTTGGAGCTGTTTTGTTGTTCTGATGATTGCTCCCCAGAAGTTTCATCAAAATTGATAAGAAAACCCCAATTCTGCAGCCAAAAATAGGCTGCAAATACTTCCCCCATTAACTTTAATGGGAACCGGAAAACGAATGCACGTATCAAAGTATCGGGGTGCCATTGAACGAATGCAATGTATCTGGGCCCCGATGAATACGTATCCCGTAGGGATGTGCAGCCAAAACGTTTTCGTTGCATTTGTGATATGTATTTGTGGGGGGTCAATTCTGTTTCATGCGGAAGTATGGAGAATTCCATAAGTTGTCGATCTGTAAATACGTTACTACGGTGAGTTAAATTAGTGTCCCAGCTAAAATTAAAATTAGCTCCAACTCCCCACCCTCCTGACCCCCCTCCCCCAAGACTTACCAAATCTCCCTGGTGGTCCAGCGGGGAGTCAGGAAGCCATCCCTGCACTCGTTTGCCGGTTTCATCATGGTGTGTCACAGGGGCTACCGGTGCCATTGGTCAGCCCCTGTCACATGGTCACCGGTGCCATTTTGTGCTCCTACCATGTGACAGGGGCTGACCAATGGCACCGGTAGCCCCTGTGACATAGTATGGGCAAAGGCTATCGGCGCCATTTTGAGTCCTGGCATCGGACGGCAGGTCGCTCCGGAACCCCCGTTGGACCCACAGGGACTTTTGGCCAGCTTGGGGGGGGCCTCCTGACCCCCACAAGACTTGCCAAAAGTCCAGCGGGGGTCCGGGAGCGACCTCCTTCACGCCGGCCGTCCGATGCCAATACCCAAAATGGCACCGATCGCCTTTGCCCTCACTATGACGGCGATCGGCGCCATTTTGAGTATTGGTATCGGACGGCCGGTGTGAAGGAGGTCGCTCCCGGACCCCCGCTGGACTTTTGGCAAGTCTTGTGGGGGTCAGGAGGCCCCCCAAAGCTGGCCAAAAGTCCCTGTGGGTCCAATGGGGGTCCCGGAGAGACCTGCCGTCCGATGCCAGGACTCAAAATGGCGCCGATAGCCTTTGCCCATACTATGTCACAGGGGCTCCCGGTGCCATTGGTCAGCCCCTGTTACATGGTAGGAGCACAAGATGGCGCCGGTGACCATGTGACAGGGGCTGACCAATGGCACTGGTAGCCCCTGTGACACAGGCTATCGGCGCCATGATGAAACCGGCAAACGAGTGCAGCGATGGCTTCTGGACTCCCCACTGGACCACCAGTGAGTTTTGTTAAATCTTGGGGGGGTCAGGAGGGTGGGGGGTTTAAATTTTTATTTAGGAGGCCAAATAAAACAGATATCTGTTAAATACGTGGGGGGTCGCGATGCGTTTCGCCTCCCCACGTATTTAACAGATAGGACAAAATAAGTTGCGGATTACAAATACGTGGAAAATGGATGCACATCCCTCGTATCCCGAATGCAACAAATACTTTCTGGCTGCACATCCCTAGCTCTTACCTTTGAGCCAGCCATCATCATAGAGCTATCTTCAAAATCTTCAAACAGGGCAGATTATCTATGTATAAAGGAATCATGTGTGGCTTCCGGGTACCTGGTGGCCACATTGAGGATGCTCATTAGAGTGTCACAGACAACTTGCACATTGATGGAGAGGAAGAGCTTTCTATTGTGGTAGATCTCCTCCCAGATATGGAGTGGGATGGTGACTATGTGAGTGCAGTCAATAGCTCCCAGAACATTAGGAAAGTTGGCAATGGCATATAACCCTCTCTTCAATTGCAACAAGTCCTGCCTTTTATGAGGGAATCTTATATTCTGATTAATGTGGTCATGTGGCCCAGACAGTGGAAAAAAGAGGTTTGGGACAATTCTCCCCAACTTTCATATGGAAGGAGCCAGATGCCATAAATGCAAGGTGTAGAATAGTTTGGTGAGGCCTGGTATAGTGTGGGAAATTTCTGTAACTGGATCCAGATCCCCTCTGAGTTCTTGATATAATTCCTTGATAACCTGAAAGCTGAGGTGACATCTAGTAACCACATGTTCTTCTGCCATGCCCAGCAATGTGGTTCATGGATGAAAAATGTGTTCCTTTACCACAGGCATGCTCTCTTGCATAGCAAGCCCTGTTGCAGGCCATGCCATTCTTCCTGTGGGTGAGCAGCTCTGGCTCCACTGCAGGGACTTCCCTAGGAGGTATGTGAACCTCTCTTGCCAGTTGTTGTTCTTGCAGCCAGCATCCCACTACAAGTAAACATTCCCCTAAATATGTAGCTTTAGGAAGACAGTGCAGGTATCAAAAGCTGGGGTTTTTTTTTAATTTTTTATTTATGCATTTCCATTATATAATACAATAACATAAATGAATACAGATAGGAAAGAAATATCAAATTCAACAATACAAAAACACCATTTATCAAGGATTATTAATCCCATCTAGTATACATATATAATATCCTAAATGAAGTAAATTCTTTATCTCATGAAGATATATTAATAGAGCAATATTTGAGGATAACCTGGAAGAAAACCTTCAACCAGATGAACAACTGAAATAATGAGTATAATGACAGATATCTCTCTATTTTGCCTCAATTTCTGCAGTCACACTATCTTGGGGGTGTGATCCAGGAAGACCTGTAACTGTGGTACCTCAAAGAAAATAAATTTTTGTTGCTGAAAGACTATCTCACACTTACAGGGGAATTTTAACAACATTTTCCCTCCTTTCACTTCAACCTCTGCTCGTAAACCAAGAAACTTCCTCCTCCTTTCTTGAGATTGTTTAGAAAGGTCAGGCCAGGGTAAATCCATAATCTAGCCCCATGGAAGAGGAGTAATCTATTCCTCATATAAGACTTGAATACAAGATCTCTATCAACAGCGAATGAGAAAGACACATGTAATACAGATCTATTTGTAATAACAGTGTCAACAGTAGACTCAATTATCCCTGTTAAATTCAGAGAATTTTGACCATCGTCGTTTACTTGAGTAGATGGTCCCTTAGATGTTACATAATAAATTTTTGAAACAGCAGGAATAGTAGACTGAGGTATCTTTAAAATCTCAACCATATTCTTTGAACATGTCATATGGAGAGATCAAATCAAGTTTTGGGAAAATTAATTATCCTGAGATTTAAATATTTAAATGAATTTTCCAAAACGTCTAACTTCTTGTCATAGATTATCTCTGCTTGGGCAAATTTCTGCTGCCATGTTTCTAAATTTTCAAGTCTCTTATCTGTTTGCTGAATTTTAACTTGAATATTAGACAAAGAACTGTCAATATTCCTAAATCGTTGGTTTGAGTCAACTGTTAATTTTGTAAGGTTTACCACTGCAAACTCCAAAGCCTTAATAGCATCTCAAAACATATCCATGGTTATCTCAGTTGGTCTTTCCAGATATAATGATGAAAGACACTCAGGATTTCCTGATTCCATTCTCCCCATCGTGACTGAAGTTCCTTCTCCCTTTTCTTGAAAATTACTTTGTAACTTTAAGAAATCAGAGGAAATTTGAAGAGGTGGAGGAGGAGTACTTGGGGCTCCGGGGCTCAAGGATGTTTCAGTCATGGAGGAAGGCAGCTGCTCAATGCCCCCTCCAGCGACCTGTTCCCACGGCTCTATCCCTGTTATAGGAGCAAAGAAGGTTGGTATCTGAGGCTGGGAGGCAACAAGAACAGGGGATGATGTAGACATCTCCCTTCCGTTTTGTGTGTGACATTGATTTCTTTTAAAAATTAAAACAAAATATCGCCACGATATTCACCTTCTAGCCCTTTACTCAAACCAATAATGATTATAGCTTCATGAGAGGAGGCGTCTGGGAGAGGTGATCAATTCTCAATACATACTCACTTTGTAGTTGAGCTCTTCTTACTTAATTCCAAAAGCAGCTTAAGCAGAACAAAGCCGCGCGCCCCTTTGGCGCATGAGGCTTCGGCAACGCGCCATAGGGCATCTGTTCTTAAACGTCCGAAGGTCCCACCCCTGTAATGTCACCAACATGGAAGTCCTTCTTTGTAGCTAGCCACAGTTCCAGAGAGGCTCAAACAGCGCCGAGGAAATCAGGAAATTGAAATTTAAGGTAATTGAAGCTCCTCCAGCAATATTCCTCTCAACTCCACCTCTCAAAAGCTGTTTTTATTTGGCTAGCAGGACTATATAGGTATGCCTGAGAGAAGACTTTTTTTTATCACGTGTGATAATTGCAGCAATAATAGCCGTGATCCATGATAACAGCTGCTATGGCATGATAAAAACTTTTTTCCCCTCTACCACTAAAAGAAAAGTGTTATTTCCCATGTTAAATGCCATGTTATTATGCATTATTTTGCTACAAAATGAGCTAGAAGTCCCTCATTTGCGTAATGTTCCTAGTTTTGCATATTCATTATCACATTGGCATGCTAACTTAATAAATATTACATATTTATAATGCATTAGACTCTTTTATCATGCATTAGGGCCCTAATGCGATTTGATGAATTACCCAGTAAAAGAGGTAAGAAAGCAGTGAATTGCCAATCCGAATATTTGTTGGCAATATTAGAAGACCGAAAGCAGGAATTGAATGTAGGTAACTGCTCTAATACCTTTCACTAAGATTAAATAAGAAATGGGACTACATTATAGAATAAAACCCTATTTTACATGCTGTCCATCCTGTATATAAAGGATAAAAAGACTAAGCGCAACCCATGAAAAGATGGTCTTTTCTTGCAAATACAGGATAAGGTGAAACATAATCAAACTGATAGTTAAGTATTTTATCTGCAACTATTAAGTAAATTATAGGAAGTGAAAGATTTGAATGATATATAAATGCTTGGAAATGTAAGCCTGATAATCATCCCCCTCTTGAAAATGAAACTGCTTCCTCTATAGGAAATATTTGTGTTTGTGAACATGTTCATAGAAAGTTTCTTAAACCTAATGCAATTCAGAAATTGACTATCCTGATGAAGCTGTTGAGGAAAACCATGATTTAAAGAGAGTGACTGTAGAATGTGTGCATGTGCGAGTATACCTGTTGCAAAATCTTCACCTATTAAAACTCCAGTTACTAAAGCAAACTCAGTACAATAATTGTAGCTCTCTCTCAGTTCCCTTATTCAGGAAATCTAATTATTCTTTTTTTTTTATATTGTTAGAGTTATAATTTCACTAAGCCATCTGGATTTAATTAAGCAAACACTTACAGGTAAATTTTAAAAGGAGTGCGCATGGACCCATAAATGTGTGTATTGAGCATGCAAGCAAAGATGCATTTAATTTTATATCGTGCTTCCAAGTATACGTGCATCATTTAAAATATCCCTACCGTATGTATGTGTGCAGCCTTTTTGCGCATACTCGCACAAGTGGCTGAGAGAGAGAGTGAGAGAGAGAGAAAGAGAGAACCTCAGTTAGACAGACAATCTGAAACTCATATATCTCTGTTATGGTTATGAGGTGTTGGAGTGGATTCTTGGGTACTGCAGTGATGGCCACTCCCATGGGGAGGAGCCCCATGAGGAACCGTAGTACTAGGCTAGACTCTATACATGCAGACACAGAGAAGTAGAATTTATTGTACAGCTTGAAGGTACTGCCTGGGGCAGGCAGCAGTGAAGGTAATCCAGTGAAGTAGTACAGGGGTCCTCAGCAGAGGAGACAAGTCTCACATTCGAGTAGGATATAGGCAGTGTGGCATAGCCGTACTGGTCCCGGATGTAACCCTAAGTGCTGAAGCTGAAGGTAAGATAGACTGAAGGTAGTACTCACTGAGCGGAAGCTGTATTGTAGAAGGCAGAAATTGTTCAGTGGCAGGCACCAGATTAGGGAGAGCAGGCCCTCAAGGAGCGAGTACCCAGTATCCCTGGATAGGTACCTGAAATAGAGCAGAAGGGCCCCCGAGGAGCGGGTACACAGATTAGTGAAGAATACCCCAAAGGGCAGAGAGAGCTTCCTGTGGCAGAGCAACTTAGACCAGAGGCATTCCAACCTTTGCTAACTCAGTTTGTTAGCAAATGAAGGGCAGACTAAATACCAGGATGTGATGACGTTACTCGGAGGGGACGCCCCCGAGGTTCCTGCCATGACGTGGATATAGACATGGGTGGCGTGCGCGCGCACACCCTAGGAGGCCCTCAAGAAAATCATGGTGAACACCGTCGCCTTTGCCGATCCGGGGACACCGGAGAGCGCGGCATGAAGATACGGCAGTAGCCATCTTCCCAAGGCTTGAGGAGAGAGAAGGAAGAAAGGTGAAGCACAGAGGTTGAAGCCGTCAGAGACCAAAGGATGCAACAGTACCCCTCTTCAAAGGGCCCCCTCCAGACCCCCTACCTGGTCTAGGTTTTTGAGGATGCGATCGATGAAATTGACGAAGCATCTCTTTGTCCATGATATTAGCCAATGTTTCCCAAGAGTTTTCTTCTGGTCTGTATCCCTCCCATACCAGGAGATATTCCCAAACTCTGCCTCTCTTTCTTACATCAAGGATGGCATCAACCTTATACTCGATGTCTTCTTCTGCATCAACAGGGTAGGTTCTGGTGTCTTATTGGAAAACGCGCTAAGAGCAAGCGGTTTCAGCAGTGAGATATGGAATGCATTGTGAATTCACATAGCTGGATGGGGTCTTGGACTATAGGTGAGTGAGCCCAACCGTCAGAGAATAGGAAAGGGTCCGACAAAGCGAGGAGCAAATCGAGCAGATGGAAGCTTAAGTCTCAGATGTTTAGTAGAGAGCCAAACTGTATCTCCAGGCTGGAAATCAGAAGCCTTGCTTCTGTGCGCGTCATAGCCTTTCTTTGTCCTGCTTTTTGGAGCATCTCTTTAGTCTTTCTCCAGAGCTGCTGTATATCTTTGGCAGTAGATTGAGCTGCCGGGGATGACACAGAAAGTGGAAGTGGTAAAGGTAGTAAAGGTTGTCGTCCGTAGACCACTTCAAATGGAATAGATCCAGTAGATGACGCTGGATGGAATTGATGGCAAATTCAGCCCAGGGCAACAGTTCAGCCCAGTCATTCTGTTGTGAACCGACATAGGTGTGGAGGAACTGTTTGAGAGTTCTATTCATTCTCTCAATTTGGCCATTCGACTAAGGATGATACGCAGAGGTGAAGTCAAGTGTGATGTTGAATTTCTTACACAAGGCTTTCCAGAACTTTGCTGTAAATTGAGCTCCTCTGTCGGAAACAATATGTTTAGGCATGCCATGTAGGTGAAAGATGTGACTGATGAATAACTTAGCAAGTTCCATGGCTGATGGCAAGCCAGGGAGAGCCACGAAGTGAGCCATCTTCGAAAATCGGTCCACTGTAACCCAAATGGTACTGTTACCTCTGGAAAGTGGCAGATTCACCACAAAATCTGTTGCAATATGGGTCCAGGGCTCATCCGGTGCTGCAAGGGTTGAAGCAGACCCCAAGGACATCCGGGCATAGGTTTCTGTCTGGCACAATTGGAACAGGAGGCTACGTAAGCTAGAGTGTCTTCTTTCATGGTGGGCCACCAATAGTACTTTTGTAGCTTGGCCAGTGTTCGCTGTTGACCAGGGTGTTCGGCCAGTTTCGAATCATGAGCCCATCTAGCAATTTCTTTCTTAGATTGCAGGCTACTAAGGTCTTGCCCAGATGTACAGTATGTGTGGCTGTGAGAATCACTCTCTTCGGGTCAATGATGTGCTGGGGTTCATCAGGTAAATCCTCTGAGAGGAAAGAGCGAGATAAAGCATCTGTTCTGACATTCTTATCATCAGAGCGATATTTCAACAAAAAGTAAAATCTGTTGAAGAACAGGGCCCACCTCGCCTGTCTATGGTTGAGGCATTGAGCGTGATGGAAGTTCTCCAGATTTTTGTGATCAGTGTAAACAGTAATCTTGATGATGTGCACCTTCAAGCCAGGGGTGCCATTCTTCAAATGCCATTTTTATTGCCAACAGTTCTTTATCCCCAATACCGTAGTTTTTCTCCGCTGGTGAGAAGCATCAGGAAAAGAATGAACAGGGGTGCAAGAACTTTGAATCTATGGTCTGGCTTAGCACGGCCCCTACACCCTCATCAGAGGCATCGACCTCCACAATGAAGGGTTGATTAGGGTCCGGATGGCATAGACATGGTTTGCTTTGAAAGGCGTCTTTTAACTTCTGGAATGCAGTCACAGCTTCCATAGATCAAATAGCAACGTTGGCTCCCTTCTTAGTCATCGCTGTTATTGGGACAGTCAATGAAGAATAATTTTTTATAACGGTCCGGTAGTAATTGGTAAATCCCAAAAATCGTCTTAAAGCTTTTAGGCCCGTGGGCTGTGGCCATTTTTGAATACTCTCAAGCTTCTGAGGGTCCATTTGGAAACCATTATTTGAGACAATGTAACCTAAGAAGGGCACGGATTCTTTATGAAATTCACATTTAGACAATTTGACGTACAAGCGGTTCTCGCGAAGTCTCTGCAGAACTCTTTTGACATCTTCTTGATGGGATTGCAGGTCCTGAGAAAATATCAAGATGTCGTCTAAGTAGACAATGACACATTGGTAGAGTAAATCATGCAGAATAACATTCATCATGTTTTGGAAGACTGCTGGGGCATTGCACAAGCCGAAGGGCATCACCAGGTATTCAAAGTGTCCATCCCGGATATTAAAAGCCGTCTTCCATTCATCGCCAGAGCGGATGCGAACTAAATTACATGCTCCTTTGAGGTCAAGCTTGGAGAATATCTTGGCTCCCTGTAGCCTATCAAATAGCTCTGAGATGAGTGGTAACGGGTAGCAGTCCTTTATGGTGATCTCATTCAGACCTCTGTAGTCAATGCACGGACGTAACGTTCCGTCCTTTTTCCCCACGAAGAAAAATCCTGCGCCGCAGGAGTCTTAGAAGGTCTTATGAAGCCTTTCTGGAGATTCTCCTGGATGTGCTCCATCGCCTTATTCTCCACTACGGAGAGGGGGTAGACCCTAGGGATGTGAATCGTTTTAGGACGATTAAAATTATCGTCCGATAATTTTAATATCGTCTTAAACCGTTATGGAACACAATACAATAGAGATTCTAACGATTTATCATTATAAATCGTTAGAATCGTGAGCCGGCACACTAAAACCCCCTAAAACCCACCCCCGACCCTTTAAATTAAATCCCCCACCCTCCCGAACCCCCCCCAAATGAGTTAAATAACCTGCGGGTCCAGTGGCGGTCCGGAACGGCAGCGGTCCGGAACGGGCTCCTGCTCCTCAATCTTGTTGTCTTCAGCCGGCGCCATTTTCCAAAATGGCGGCGAAAAATGGCGGCGGCCATAGACGAACACGATTGGACGGCAGGAGGTCCTTCCGGACCCCCGCTGGACTTTTGGCAAGTCTCGTGGGGGTCAGGAGGCCCCCCACAAGCTGGCCAAAAGTTCCTGGAGGTCCAGCGGGGGTCAGGGAGCGATTTCCCGCCGCGAATCGTTTTCGTACGGAAAATGGCGCTGGCAGGAGATCGACTGCAGGAGGTCGTTCAGCGAGGGTTCCGGCGCCTCGCTGAACGACCTCCTGCAGTCGATCTCCTGCCGGCGCCATTTTCCGTACGGAAAATGGCGCCAGCCATACGCGTATGGCCGGCGCCATTTTCCGTACGAAAACGATTCGCGGCGGGAAATCGCTCCCTGACCCCCGCTGGACCTCCAGGAATTTTTGGCCAGCTTGTGGGGGGCCTCCTGACCCCCACGAGACTTGCCAAAAGTCCAGCGGGGGTCCGGAAGGACCTCCTGCCGTCCAATCGTGTTCGTCTATGGCCGCCGCCATTTTTCGCCGCCATTTTGGAAAATGGCGCCGGCTGAAGACAACAAGATTGAGGAGCAGGAGCCCGTTCCGGACCGCTGCCGTTCCGGACCGCCGCTGGACCCGCAGGTTATTTAAGTCATTTGGGGGGGGTTCGGGAGGGTGGGGGATTTAATTTAAAGGGTCGGGGGTGGGTTTTAGGGGGTTTTAATGTGCCGGTTTTGCGATTTTTAGATTTTTAGATTTTTCACGATTTTTCACGATTTTTCACGATATTTTACCCCCCCAAACGGCAACAATACGATTCCCTCCCCCTCCCAGCCGAAATCGATCATTAAGACGATCGAGGACACGATTCACATCCCTAGTAGACCCTTCCTTTGGGTGGCTCCATATTAGGCTTCAAATTAATTGTGCAGTCATATGATCTGTGTAGAGGTAATACATCAGCGGCTTCTTTTGAGAATACATCTTGGTAAGATGCATATTGAGGTGGCAACCCAGGTAACAACATGGTATTGGAGAGACTTCCATTAAGCATTTGCCATGACAGTCTGGACGCCAATGTGAAAGCTCCAAAGTGGTTCATTGAATTGTGGCATGTGTTTCTGCAAACAAGGTAGCCCAAGTACCAAAGGGTGCATGGCCTTCTTTCGCACAAAGAAGGGAATAGTCTCTGTATGAAGAGCACCAGTACGCAAGCTCACTGGTTCTCTAAGCAGGGTAACTTCACCCGGTAAGGGCTCTCCATGAATAGAGGACAATAGTAATGGAGGCATCATAGTAGTGGTAGGGATCCACAAAAGTTCCACTAGACGTTTCAATATGAAATTTCCCCCTGACCCAGAGTCTACTAAGGCAAGGGTCTGATATTCCAAAGGCACGCAGATTAAAGATACTGGAAGAGAGAGTGGAGGAGAGGGTGCAGTTAGACCTAAGAAGGGTCCTCCCACAGGCCTTAGGTCTGCTAGTTTCCCGGACATATAGGGCATGTTTGTACAGCATGACCAGCTTGTCCACAATACATGCATAGTCCCAACCTCTTTCCGAATCGTCTCTCTTTGGAAGTCAGAAGACTGCGGCCCAATTACATTGGTTCTTCTTCACCAGCAACAGGCCCTGGGAGTATAGGCCTGGGTACAGACTTGGCACGAAACTCTCCCTGAAGTGGTCTTCTGGGGCTCTTGACCTCTTGAACTTTGTTGCGAATTCAGCGATCAATCTTCGCTGCCAACTGTATAAGTCACCAGTTCATCTTTCAACCGGGAGTTCAGACCTTCAAAAAATATGGATTTCAGGCACCTAGGGTCCCAATGTAATTCAGAAGCCAACGTCTTGAATTCAATGGCGAAGTCTGGTAAAGGTCTGTTACCTTGTTTTAGATGAACCAAAGCTGATCCTGCTATCGAGTACCGGGCAGGGTCATCAAATACAGACTTAAACAGTTCAAGAAACCCAGCAACATCATTCAGGATAGGTTCATTGCGCTCCCACAGCGGTGAGGCCCATGCCAGCGCTCTTCCATCCAGATACGAAAGAATATAGGTGGTCTTGGCATACGCTGTAGGAAAATGGTTAGGTTGCAGAGAAAAGTGCATGCAACATTGATTAGTAAATCCTCTACACTTCCAAACTTCACCTGTGAAGCGTGTCGGAGCAGAGAGAGGCCTGTAGACTTGACCGTCACTTCTGGCGGTGTAACTTCTTTATCTGCGGCAGCTGGTGTATTCATCTGTGCATGTAGCTGGTTAAAGGCAACAGTCAAGTTGTCTAGTGAATTCTGTTGTTCGGAGATTCGCCAGGCCAGGCCCGGAATGGCTTGCAAAGCGGTGAGCTGAGCCGAATCCATGGAGTTAGCAATCTGTTATGGTTATGAGGTGTTGGAGTGGATTCTTAGGTACTGCGGTGATGGCCACTCCCACGGGGAGGATCCCCCTGAGGAACCGCAGTACTAGGCCAGCCTCTATACATGCAGACACAGAGAAGTAGAATTTATTGTACAGCTTGATGGTACTGCCGAGGGCAGGCAGCAGTGAAGGTAGTCCAGTGAAGTAGTCCAGGGGTCCTCAGCATAGGAGACCAGTCTCATATTCAAGTTGGATATAGGCAGCGTGGTGTAGCCGGGACAGGTCCCCGGTGTAACGCTGAGCGAAGAAGCTGAAGGTGAGACAGTCTGAGCGGAAGCTGTATTGTAGAAGGTCCTGGCAGGCAGAAGTTGTTCAGTGGCAGGCACCAGATTAGGGAGAGCAGGCCCTCGAGGAGCGAGTACCCAGTATCCTTGGATAGGTACCTGAAATAGAGCAGAAGGGCCCCCGAGGAGCAGGTACCCAGATTAGTGAAGAATACCCCGAAGGGCAGAGAGAGTTTCCTCCGGCAACTGGAAGAGGCAGAGCAACTTAGACCGGAGGCATTCCAATCCTTGATAACTCAGTTTGTTAGCAAACGAAGGGCAGGCTAAATACCAGGATGTGATGACATCACTCGGAGGGGACGCCCCCGAGGTTCCTGCCATGACGTGGATATAGACGTGGGTGGCATGCGTGCGTGCACCCTAAGAGTCCCTCAGGAAAATCATGGCGAACATCGTCGCCGTTGCTGATCTGGGGACGCTGGAGAGACCAGCATGAAGACGCGGTAGCAGCCATCTTCCCAAGGCTTGAGGAGAGAGAAGGAAGAAAGGTGAGGCACAGAGGTCGAAGCCGTCAGAGACCGATGTACGCAACAATCTCCGACTGTAAGAGGGATACTTTCAACTCAGGGTGGGTTTTGTGATGACAGTGTTACAAGGGTCTATTGACCCTTGCACCCTAGGCAGACCAATGCAACACTGCCTGCCCAAAACCCACCGAGTTGAAAGCGCCCCTCTTACAATGGCAGATATATAGAGTCATATTCACTCTTGCCCCTTCCCCACTTGGTGTTCAGGATCCCTCTAGCTCAAAATCTCCAGTCTTGCAACTAATCAGGATCAGGACTAGTAGTAAAGTTACACAGGTAACATGGTGCACATTGCCATGTTCAGCCTTTGCAAAATTCAGCATTACATATGTAACTTTTGGCCCCGCCACAGAATGCCATCCCCGCCTCTTTTCTGCCTCCTTATTCTTGATACACATATAGGTATGTACGCACATACTTCCCAGCTTCTTAAAATTTGCTTTGCTCGTGCATGACCCACATATCCATCTATGGCGCTGTTTTTGCCCTAGCAATGCTTTTGAAATATAATGCTAAGTCATGTTTTTAGTATTTATTGATTTGATATCTGTTTTATTTTACTATTAATTTTTAACAGCTAATGTGTGTTTTGTAAGTTTCATTCTTTTAATTATTTTAGCCGTTAATTATTTTATGACTGATTGTAATTTCATTGCTTTTATGATTTTATTGAAATGTTAACCACTGTGAAGGCTATGCTGAGACAGCGGTATATAAATGATAAATAAACCTTAAACCTTAAACTGTTATATTTGTAAAGGTAGAGTAGTAGGTTTTGAGAAGACTTTGTGGTCAAGAGATTAGTGATCTACAAATCTGCATACTCAAACAGCAAGCTCCAGCATCATACCCCAGCATCTAAAGCTCTCTACTTCTTCGGTTTTCCAGTCCAATGCTCCTAAGCAACGAAAGCTATCCCCACCCCCAAGCCTTTAAATTGAAGGAGAAAAATTGAAGGAGAAAAATTGAACAAAGAAAAACAATTATTAAAAGGAAATATTTTAAAGACAATTATTGAAAGAAAGAAAAGGAGACTCACAGAAAGAAAAAGGAAACACAGAAAGAGTAGAAATTTACACATAAACCAATGCTTACCTTAAGTGAGTCATTTAATATTTAGTGGAATTCTTTTGAATCACTATTGCGAGATAAAGCAAAGAATCACTTCTTTAAAAAAAAAAGAAAATCCCCCCAGTGCATTATGTAAAATACAGACACATAATAAGAGAGAAAATATTACATTTCTGAAAGAATTTGTTGCTTGTTTCTTATATTTTGCTGACTTCTTTTCTGAGAACCAGTATTATCTGTTTTGCTGTTGAAATATAACTAAGGTATTCTTGATTATATTACCATATTGTTTATTAATTTAATTGTTTATGAATATATATTTATTGATAAACTTTATATAACAATTTTTGAAGCAAATTTGTGAAGCTAAAAATTACTAATTTCATCTGCCAGTTTAATTCTAAAAAAAAATAAAAACATTTACTTATAAAGAAGTTCTCTAATTTTTTTTATTAAGTATATATATATTACTTATTTCATTGTGAATTACCTGGGAGACAACATTTGCTGAAGTATACCTACTAATTATTTTAAGGAAATCTTTTTTAGCCTTATACACTCGAGCTACTTATGTGACCATAACATATATCAGTTCACCATCTTAGGAGATTTACAATATGATGAATATTCTTCATCAAAATCCTAAGGATCTGATCTATTTACCACTATTAGATTTCCAAAATTCTAACATTAAACTTAAGAAATACAAAAATCTGCATTCTTATAGAATGTATGATAATCTCTTCAAGTCTTTCTATGTTTTAAAGGATCAAAAATATTCTCTCTCAAGAGTCAGTGAGCGGCAGGATGGGGCGGAGCCAAGATGGCGGTGGCATAGCAGCACGGCTCGGGACACTGCACGATTTTTACCTGATTTCATCTAATTCTTTTGTTTCCTTCGATAAACATGGCCCTGAAGTGAAAAGGGAGGATAAAGGTGTACCCCGCAGCCCCTTCTCTCCCTCCAGGACAGCGGATCATTACCGAGCTGGCTGCAGGCTAATCAAGGCAGGGGGAGCAATGCTCCGCTGAGGTGATCACGGGAGGAGCCACGGTCAACCCTGGAGAGACCAGTTTAAGCCCCCCGAACTCTCGGATGCCTCCAGTGCCGATTCCCCAGGACTTTTCAAGCCCGGTGAGTGCAGAAACGATCCTGATGGGACAAGTCTATGCAACTGTGGGAGCTACCGTGGGAAGTGGGAGAAGTGAACAAGGCCTGGAAGGGGAACATTGGCAGAATTACAAGCAACAAGTTCTATTCCTGAGACTGTGTTTTCTTTGAAAGCCTTAACTGGTGAAGTCGTGTAGTCTGAAGCTGCAAAAGCCATGTTTCCTAAACCCCCTGTAGTAACCATGGACTCCCTATGGGGGCTGATGGCACAAATGGGGTTTGCACTACAAAAATTATTCTAGCAGCAAAAAAGTGTTTCTTTACAAATGGAAACCATTACCCAGGACTTTAACTCAAGATATGTGAATCAATTACAGAAGATCCAGCAGCTGGACGATCAAACTAAGAAGTTTCAAGATACTCAGGTGGTACTGATGCAAGATCGAGTTATCCTGAATAGGAAAAGGGAACAAATGGAAAATAAGATCAGACACCTGAACCTTAGGTTTATTAATAGAGATGTGAATCGTGTGCCCGATCGTCTTAACGATCGGGTTCGGCTATAGGGAGGAAAAAATCTGATCGTGGGTGATGTGGGTGATGTGAATCAGAATTGGTTCCGATTCACATCGTTATTTTCTTTTTAATGAGGTCCAACCCTTTAAAATTAACCCCTTACCTTCCCCCACCCTCCCGAACCCCCCCCAAAGCTTTTTACGAGTACCTGGTAGTCCAGTGGGGGCGATGGGACCGATCTCCCGCTCTCGGTCCATCGGCGCCATTTTGGCTGCCACTCAAAAATGGCACCGATGGCCCGATAAAAAAAAAACCCACCCAACCCTTTAAAAACGACCCCTTAGCTTCCCCCACCCTCCCGAGCCCCCCAAAACATTTTAAAATTACCTGGTGGTCTAGTGGTGGTCCCGGGAGCGATCTCCCATTCTCGGGCCGTCGGCTGCCACTCATAAAGATGGCGCAGATGGCCCTTTGCCCTTACCATGTGACAGGGTATCCATGCCATTGGCCGGCTCCTGTCACATGGTAGGAGCACTGGATGGCCGGCGCCATCTTTAAAGATGGTGGCGGCCATCTTTAAATACGGCGGCGGCCATCTTTAAAGATGGCGCCAGCCAGCCAGCCAGTGCTCCTACCATGTGACAGGGGCCGGCCAATGGCACGGATACCCCATCACATGGAAAGGGCAAAGGGCCATCTGCGCCATCTTTATGAGTGGCAGCCGATGGCCTGAGAACGGGAGATCGCTCCCGGGACCACCACTAGACCACCAGGTAATTTTAAAATGTTTTGGGGGGATCAGGAGGGTGGGGGGAAGCTAAGGGGTCGTTTTTAAAGGGTCGGGTGGGTTTATTTTTTATCGGGCCATCCGTGCCATTTTTGAGTGGCAGCCAAAATGGCGCCGATGGACCGAGAGCGGGAGATCAGTCCCCGCACCCCCACTGGACCACCAGGTACTCGTAAAAAGCTTTGGGGGAGTTCGGGAGGGTGGGGGAAGGTAAGGGATTCATTTTATAGGGTCGGCGTGGGTTTAGGGGTTTTTTTTGGTGTGCCGGTTTTCCCCGCCCTCCTCCCTCCCCTGATTTACGATTTTTCACGATAAATCGGGGGAATTTCTATTGTATCACATCTCTTAATGATTTTTGACGATTTTAAATATATCTGACGATTGTTTTAAATCATCAAAAAACGATTCATATCCCTATTTATTAATGTCCCTAAGGTTCTGGGAGAACAACCAAGGATAACATTAAAGAAATACATGACTGAGGTATTAAAAGCTGCACCTGAAAATAAACCACTTTTAAACAAAGTATATTTTCTACAACATGTAAGATCAAGAGAAGAAGATGTGGCACCTATGATTGATATGGAAAATTTGACTGCTTTCTTAGAGACTTCTACCTCTGAGATAATAGAGAGGGCAACCCTCTTAGCGGCAGATTTTATAAAACTACGCACGCGCATACTTTTGTTCGGGCACCAGGTACAAACAAAAGTACGCTGAATTTCAATAGATACACGTGTAGCCACGCGTATCTGTTAAAATCCGGGGTTGGTGCGCGCAAGACTGCCCAAAATCAGCAGCCTGCGAGCACCGAGCCGTGCAGCCTGCCTCCGTGCGCCGAGCCATGTAGCCTGCCTCCGCGCAGCCTACCTCTGAAATCGGAGCGGCCTCGGAGGGAACTTTCCTTTCACCCCCCCCCCCCCCCACACCTTCCCCTCCCTTCCCCTACCTAACCCACCCCCAGCCATTTCTAACCCCGCTACCTTTGTTGCACAAGTTACGCCTGCCCGAGGCAGGCGTAACTTGCGCACGCCGGGCCGGCCGCTGGCGTGCCATGGTCCAGTCCGGGGGCTGGTCCAGAGGCCGCAGCCACGCCCCCAGAATGCCCCCGATGACGCGCCGGCTGCGACATGCCCCCAACATGCCTCCCCAGAAAGCCCCAGGACTTACACGCATCCCAGGGCTTTGCGCGCGCCGGCAGCCTATGCAAGATAGGCTCAGCATGCGCAGGGGGGGTTTGGGGTAGGTTTTCGGGGGTTGTGCGCGTAACCTATGCGTAACCCTTTGAAAATCTACCCCATTGTGTCTTTCATATACTCACAGGACCTCAGTTTAGTTATGAGAAATTATTTTCTAAATATGAGAGTAGAGTTCATGGGTAAGGTTGTACAAGTGCTGCCCGACCTAGCCAAAGCTACCCAAGATAGGAGAAGAGGGTTTCTTGCTATGCAGCAAGAAGCCCGCTCCATGGGAGCTGTATTTATGCTTAGATATCCGTGTCATTGCATATTGAAAATAGATAATGTTACCTATGTATTTTTTGTTCCTAAGCAATTGAAGGCACTGTTGGATTACTACCCCAAACCAAATAAGCCTGAATTGCACAGGCAGGGTAAACAAGCATGGGAGTAGCTTGCTTATTACGGCGGTTACTACCCCAAACCAATTAGCTAGATACTTCACTTAGATGCAGCTCCAGCACTGCTGTCTGCATCGATGGTGGGGGTCGAAGGGAATTGGAACCAAAAAGTTACTTATATGGGCCAAGAGTAACAGATAAGTATGAAAACAAATAGGTGTGAAAGCTTGCTGGGCCGTTTGGACTTCTTCTGCCGTCACTTCTATGTTTCTATGTTTCTTTATATGTATAAATCAATAAACAGAAAAAAAATAAAATAAATATTCTCTCTCCACAGCATATTTTGCTTTTTTTAAGAGATATCACAATCCAAAAGTTAATGGAGGTAATTTTCAAAGAGTTAACCACAAAAAAATGATCATATAAGCATATAAGTAGCCAGTATTCACATAATAGTTATTTTGTAAAAGTGAAAAGTATGTGTCTACCTACTGTACATTTCCGGGTAGATTTTAAATGCCCGGCGTGTGTAAATCCTGGGGTTTATGGGCATGGCCGGGCCTGGCGTATGCCGGGTGAATTTTCAAAGAGGCCCTGGCACACACATAACTGTTGGGCCCCTTCAAAGAGGCGGGCAGGGGGTGGGGTCTGGGTGGGGAGAGGCAGGGTGGGGGGCAGGGTGAGACAGCGCCATGATCACTGTCCTGAAGACTCACTTGCAGCCGGCCAGCACACACAACTTACTTCAGCCTGGGGATCTGAAATAAGTCATAAAACAAACAAACAAACAAAATATTACTAGAGTATAGGTGGTGGGGAGGAGAAGGGAAGAGGGAGGGAGTTTAGGTAAGGGGGGTAGGGAAGGCTCAAATGCCAGCATGTGTATGTTATAAAATTGGCGCGCAAGTTTGAAAATATACCCCTCAATGCGTACATATAAGCACATAAAAGTGGAGCAATCTAGGGGTGGTCAGAAACTGGACCAACAGTTACACATATAAGTTGCTATTTTAAAAGCAACTTATATGTGTAACTTACGTCAACTTATGTCAACTTTCTCAGATAATTTTATATCTGCTGATTATCTTACGTAATTGATATCTGACAAATTTACTGTGTAGTATTGGCTGGGTGGGAGGTCTTGGAGAACTGGGGGGAATTCAAGCTGAAAATCCAGGAGGATAATGATGACCTAGAGAAGGACTGGATGAACTGGTTAATTTCAAATACATGCACATGTTTTAAAATATGCCAACTTACGTGCGTAAATTGGGTTTTACATGAGTAAGTCCTACTTTATTTTTGTTCATTAATTGTTTGTGCATATATTTTAAAAATAGGGTAGAAAAATGTGCTTGTTCAATGCATTGACATGCTCACTTTCAGTGTCTTGCATGATTCACACATAAGCATACATATGTGCGTATGTTCTGGATAAAGATACACATATTGTATAATACGTGCATTAATGATAATGATGGGTTCATATACTGCTATCGTAGATCCACATGTGGCCATATGCATGCATATATGCTGTTGCGTATAGTTATTTGAAAGTTATCCTCAGTATTATCTGGTCCTTCTTAGGCATGCTCGAAAGAACAGTCGAAGGACTGTATAGATGGACTGAATAAGATATTGCAACATATGCCAAATATCTTTTAATCTATTTATATATGTGCTGTTACTGAAGTATCTACAGATTTCCCCTGTTTTCTCTATGCAAATCAAAGATGCATTTGTATGCAAGTTTGCAGATTTATGTTGAGCTCCTTGAACAATACTGAAATTATTTGAAAAGCCCTACTAACAGCACACTTATTTCATAAGTCACTTATTACTAGAATAAATGGCTCTATTCTTTGGAAAAAAATATCCTTTTGTTATATGATTAGATAGAAGAATTAACCTCTTAATATTTCACTTTTTGCAATTATCTCTTTTCATAAGGGAAAAGTGTTTTCTACACTAAAAAGTGAGCATGGCTTCTTTTCAATCATCCTCTTAATTTAAAACTCCATTAATACATAGATAAAGTCAGCACATTCTTTCTCTAAGACATTATTCATTTCAGCAGAGTTCATTGTGTTCTAAATGTTTTGTTAAAACATTCATGCTTAGAATCTTATTAAAATAAATTCAGGTCACTGTCAATTCCATTCCTCTCTCAATCTTCTTTGGAAAATAACAGTAACAATAGTACATTATATTCTTGAAAACCACAGAAATATGTGACTGCAGAATTTTATATGGTATGGAGGAGAATAATCCTACATACTGACTAAGACAAGTCATGTGCATCATGGTACTCTGGCATAAAATGATTAAAACCAAGCCAAACCAAATGTCCATGATAATCACTTTGTCTCAGAGTCCCATGGATTCTGCATATCAACAGGACATCTTATGAAGGTCAATAGATAAAGGAGATTCTTGGCCCCACCATTATCTTATTTGAATAAAACAGTGACACTCATGCACTAGTATCTAGTTTAATATATTGTATGTTATATACATACTGTTATACCTTTTAGGGATGTGCATTAATTTGAAATTAATGGATAAAATGCAATTCATGAGACCATAATTGCTTCATTTATAGATCCCAAAATGAAGGTGTTACAGTTTTGGCTGCAGTGCAACCACCTCACCACCAGGGGTCCCTCTAGTGCTGGCTCTCCTCACAGGCCCAGTCCATCTCCCCTGTCCACTCTATGTTCTGGGCTGTCCCTTATAACCCTGCCTGACAGTTCCCTCGGTGCTTCGGCATCGAGCTCACCTGGGCTCCCTGCTCTAGCCTGCCTTGTGCGGCCTTCGGGCCTTTCCTTGCCTTGCGCGGCCTTCGGGCCTTCTTCCTTGCTTTTCATACCTGGCCTACGGGCCTTCTGTGTGTGTGTGGCCTACAGGCCTTCTGACCTGCCTTGCCCCGCTTATGGTGTGTGGCCTACGGGCCTTCTGTGTATGTGTGGCCTACGGGCCTTCTGACCTGCCTTGCTCTGCTTATGGTGTGTGGCCTACGGGCCCTCTGTGTGTGTGTGGCCTACGGGCCTTCTGACCTGCCTTGTCCTGCTTACTGTGCCCTGACCCAGCCTGAACCTAGACACTGCTATCTGCCGCCTGCCCTGACCCAGCCTGAACCTAGACACTGCTATCTGCCGCCTGCCCTGACCCAGCCTGGACCCAGACCCTGCTACTTGCCGCCTGCCCTGACCCAGCCTGGACCTAGACACTGCTACTTGCCGCCTGCCCTGACCCAGCCTGGACCCAGACACTGCTATCTGCCGCCTGCCCTGACCCAGCCTGGACCCAGACACTGCTACTTGCCGCCTGCCCTGACCCAGCCTGGACCCAGTCACTGCTATCTGCCGCCTGCCCTGACCCAGCCTGGACCCAGACACTGCTATCTGCCGCCTGCCCTGACCCAGCCTGGACCCAGACTCTGTTCTAGCCATTCTTGTCTCTCTCAACCTGAAGCCACCTTTCTGGGTGGTGTTCACGACTCCTGACCGGAGCCCAGTCGTAACAGTATGCCGAAGCCATTCAAATTGGGAGAGACAGAAAGGACTCAGTATTCGGACGGTGAGTCTTCACGATTTATTATCTGTAACATTTGTCAAACTCTGAATTATCCTACTTACCTGAACTGTTTAGCTTGTCAGCTCTCGGACCGGTAGTACTGGATATGCAGCAACTGTCACAAAAGAAATGTGTCTGTATACCAAGAATGCCTCAATTGTAATTCTCCCAAACCAGGCTGGTGGAAGTGTCTCTGTCTTCCTTGTCTTTTGCCTCCAGGCAAACCCTGCCCCCGCTGCACAGCTAACGGGCCACCGTCTCCTCAACAAGATTCAGCCAGAGCTATTACACTCTGCCCTGCTTCTGACTCAGCTAGGAATGTTTTCACCCTGGACAGTTTACTAACAGAAGATTGTAGCATAACCTTTTGCAAAACTTCTCACCAAACAGCAACTTATACTTCAGGAAAACCAAAAACTTACCTGGTCAAGAGAACTTCTAGGACTTCCGTTCCAGGATATCAGGCACAAAAACGGATGGAACTCATTAACCCGAGCAGGGCTCTGCTTCCCACAGCTGCTGAACAGCCTGTAACGAGCACCTTCCCTAGACGTCCTAGAACGGCCTGTGCCTTCTCTAAAATGCTCCTCCAGAAACAAAATCAGGAGCTTCAGACTTTGGCTTGAGGTATCAAGCCTTTGGCAGTACAATCTGTGTCTTCCAGGTACACTACTCCTAACCTTGCTGCTCTGCCATCTGAGTCTGCTACAACGCCCCGAGAGGGGTCCGAGCCTGCTACAACGCCCGGAGAGGTGTTCGAGCCTGCTACAACACCCCGAGAGGGGTCCGAACCTGCTTCATCGCCCCGAGAGGGGTCCAAGCCTGCTACAACGCCCCGAGAGGGGTCCAAACCTGCTTCATCGCCCCGAGAGGGGTCCGAGCCTGCTACAACGCCCCGTGTGGGGTCCGAGCCTGCTACAACGCCCCGAGAGGGGTTCGAGCCTGCTTCATCGCCTCGAGAGGGGACCAAACCTGCTTCATCGCCCCGAGAGGGGTTCGAGCCTGCTTCATCGCCTCGAAAGGGGACCGAACCTGCTTCATCACCCCGAAAGGGGTCCGAGCCTGCTACAACGCCCCGAGAGGGGTCCGAGCCTGCTTCATCGCCCCGAGAGGGGTCCGAGTCTGCTACAACGCCCCGAGAGGGGTGCGAGCCTGCTACAACACCCCGAGAGGTGTTTGAGCCTGCTACAACACCCCGAGAGGGGTCCGAACCTGCTTCATCGCCCCGAGAGGGGTCCGAGCCTGCTACAACGCCCCGAGTGGGGTCCGAGCCTGCTTCATCGCCCCGAGAGGGGTCCGAGCCTGCTACAACACCCCGAGAGGGGTCCGAACCTGCTTCATCGCCCCGAGAGGGGTGCGAGTCTGCTACAACACCCCGAGAGGGGTCCGAGCCTGCTACAACGCCCGGAGAGGTGTTCAAGCCTGCTGTTTCACCCCGAGAGGGGCCCGAGCCTGCTGCACTACCCCGAGCAGAGCCTGCTGACCCGGTCCTGCTGCCAGCCTCGGAGGGGTTCAAACCGGCCCTGCTGCCGCCCCCGGAGGGGCTCAAACCGATCCCACTGACAGACTTTCTGACTCAGCCATCTAAGCCTGTTGAATCACTCCAGCTGCTGCTGCCCTCGGAGGGGCCTGATTTCATTTTTGAGTACCCCCTGCTAAGATGGGACCCAGGAGGAGGGGGAGGCCTTGAGGAGGGGGTACTGTTACAGTTTTGGCTGCAGTGCAACCACCTCACCACCAGGGGTCCCTCTAGTGCTGGCTCTCCTCACAGGCCCAGTCCATCTCCCCTGTCCACTCTATGTTCTGGGCTGTCCCTTATAACCCTGCCTGACAGTTCCCTCGGTGCTTCGGCATCGAGCTCACCTGGGCTCCCTGCTCTAGCCTGCCTTGCGCGGCCTTCGGGCCTTTCCTTGCCTTGCGCGGCCTTTGGGCCTTCTTCCTTGCTTTTCATACCTGGCCTACGGGCCTTCTGTGTGTGTGTGGCCTACGGGCCTTCTGACCTGCCTTGCCCCGCTTATGGTGTGTGGCCTACGGGCCTTCTGTGTGTGTGTGGCCTAATGGCCTTCTGACCTGCCTTGCCCCGCTTACGGTGTGTGGCCTACGGGCCTTCTGTGTATGTGTGGCCTACGGGCCTTCTGACCTGCCTTGCTCTGCTTACGGTGTGTGGCCTACGGGCCCTCTGTGTGTGTGTGGCCTACGGGCCTTCTGACCTGCCTTGTCCTGCTTACTGTGCCCTGACCCAGCCTGAACCTAGACACTGCTATCTGCCGCCTGCCCTGACCCAGCCTGAACCTAGACACTGCTATCTGCTGCCTGCCCTGACCCAGCCTGGACCCAGACCCTGCTACTTGCCGCCTGCCCTGACCCAGCCTGGACCTAGACACTGCTACTTGCCGCCTGCCCTGACCCAGCCTGGACCCAGACACTGCTATCTGCCGCCTGCCCTGACCCAGCCTGGATCCAGACACTGCTACTTGCCGCCTGCCCTGACCCAGCCTGGACCCAGACTCTGTTCTAGCCATTCTTGTCTCTCTCAACCTGGAGCCACCCTTCTGGGTGGTGTTCACGACTCCTGACCAGAGCCCAGTCGTAACAGAAGGGAGGGTACCCACAAATTTAAACAAAAAAATGTTTCTTTTATTTACATTTCACATTCAAGTCTACAGCCTTTTGAAAAGTAATGCAGTGAAAATATTTGACTATAACAACCAAGAAATGTCTGAGTGTGGTAGTAGCCAGGATGGAGCAAAAATGGGAGAAGAAGTCATGTAACCCAGGATGGACATCTTGGGGATCTTGCAGTCATACTTCCTTGCTGCTATGCCTCTTGTGCTACAACTTGCTGCCACTATTCCTTTCTTCCATACTCAAGACTGGGTCTTGCTGCCATTCTCTCTTGATCCACTGATCCTGATGCTACATTTTGTGGGTCATGCTGCCACGCTGCGTTGCTGTCATCCATGACCCTGATGCTACATGTTGGGGTTCTTGCTGTCAGGTTTCCTTGCTGATATACCCCTTATTTAGCACCTTGAGGATCTTTCTATCATTCGGACTTGCTGCCTTACCCTTTATGCTAATCCTTGGGTATCTTGCTGATGCTCTTCTTTGCAATTATACCACTCAAACTACACTTTGGGGGCCTTGCTACCACTCTGCATTGCTGTCTTGCTCCTCACACTACACTTCATGTTCTTTTTGTCACTCTGCCTTGTTGCCCTACTCCTGTTGCTATACTTTGGGGGGGGGGGGGGGGGGGGTTTGCCACTATGCCTTGCTGCATGTTGTTCTTGCTGCTAATCCTTCTCAATGCTATACCCCTTATGCTGCACCTTGAGGGTCTTCTTGCCACTTTGCCTTGCTGCCCTGCCCCTGGCACTGCACATTGTGAGTCTTACTATCATTCTGCCTTGCTGATATCCATACCTATTATACTAAACCTTGGCAGTCTTACTTCCACTCTTCCGTACTGCTATACCTCTTACGTTATGCCTTTGGGACCTTGCTGTCACAATGATATTGATACTCTGTATTGCTGCCATTCTCCTGATGGAGAATATTCTTGAAGGCATTTTATCCTTGCTTCCATACCCCAGACTCTACACATTGGGGGTCTTCCTGCTACTCTGCCTTGTTGATATACATCTTAAAGGGGGGGGGGGGGTTCTGCTACTCAATTTTGCTACCATATTCCACACTACAGTTTGGGGGTCTTGATGCCAAACGTCCTGGCTATCATAACCCATACCTTACACCTTGGGGTGTTCTTGACACTGTGAATGTCTGCTTTTCAACCTTTCATGTTTTCTTGGAGACTTCATGCCACCCTTTGTGCTGCTTGCACTCTCTATCAGTGCTTGAGGTTTTTCTTCTAACTTTGCTATCTTGTTCCATCTTCATGGTGTTTTATGATGTTCAATCCATATTTCGTACCATTTTGCCCACCTCATGCTACCTTTGGGGGTTCATGCTATTGTTATTGGTGTTCTCTTATGAAGCCTAGGATGTACTTGCTATTTTTCATGCTGTTTTTCTCATTTCACAGTGCCTTGGAGAATTTCAGTCACTTCTGGTACTGCTTTATCCTTTTATGGTGTCTTAGATTATTCATTTTATGTTTGCAACCACTTTGCAACAGTTTAGGTACCTTGGAGTTCTCTTCCCTCTTCTGAAGATATTTACCCACAAGTTTGATTAGAACTGATTTGAAAACCCAAACTTTAAAGCTCAAAGTTGGCTGAAATTCTTCACCATTTGACTTCAGTGGGAAACAAGAAAATGAATGCAACAAATAAAGAAAAATAATTTCTTCATTTCAAATGAAATAATAAGTATAGGTAACCTACAAAATAAATAAATGAATCAAGATGAAAATTTTGCCTATGCAAGTCCATCTTGTTTCATTTTTATTCTATTTCCTATAATAGTGAGGAATGATATTCCTAAGTAGGGCCAAAGAAACAGTTGAAAAATTAGCATTTCAATAAATAAATAAATATACACAGGGCTTTGATTGCTTTTCTATTAGTAAGGTGAATTGTGCCACAGGGATTATAGTACAGGGAGGGCTTCTATAACACTGCACAAAGAAAATATCTACCTGGAAGTACACATGTGATAGATATGGGCATTTACATTTAGGCTTCCATTTACTAAAAAACATGTATGTGCTAACATATATTTGAATGGCTGTATTCATATGTAATTTATGCACTTGAGTTACCTTAAACATGAAATCATAAGCCCAATACAGAAATATTGTTAATAAGCTGCATCATATGTAGAAACATAGAAACATGGTGGTAGAAAAAGACTATATGGCCCATCCAGTCTACTTATCCATCCAATTAATTTAGTATTATAATTCTCATCACTTCCTTAGAGATCCCCTGAATTTATCCCATGTTTTCTTGAACTCAGATACTGTTTTTGTCTCCACCACTTCTACTGGGAGGCTGTTCCATATATCCACCACCCTCTCTGTAAAGAAATACTTTCTAAGATTACTCCTGAGTCTTCCTTCTTTCAACCTCATCTCATGACTCCTCATTCCAGAGGCTCCTTCCATTGAAAAAGGCTTACCTCCTGTGCATGTAAACCTTTGAGATATTTGAATGTTTTTATCAAATATTCAATATGTTGCCTTTCTTCTAGGGTATACATGTTTAGATCTTTAAGTCTATCCCCATATGCTTTAGAATGAAAACCACTGACCTTTTCAGTAGTTACCCTCTGGACTGACCCCATCCTGGTTATATTCTTTTGAAGACGTGGATTTCCAGAATTTTACACAGTATTCCAAGTGAGGTATTATACATTTTTAAAATTTTTCATTGTCCGGGTTTATTGAGCGATATTGTCCAACTAGATCGTTGCGTTTATAGGGTCATTTTTATCTTAAGAGACTCACTGTTATTAGTTATAAGTTATAACAAAGGATTGGGATGGAGAAGGTACAGAGAAGGGCTACCAAAATAAGGGGAATGGAACAGCTCCCCTATGAGGAAAGACTAAAGAGATTAGGACTTTTCAGCTTGGAGAAGAGACGGCTAAGGGGGGATATGATAGAGATGTTTAAAATCATGAGAGGTCTAGAACGGGTAGATGTGAATCGGTTATTTACTCTTTCGGATAATAGAAAGACTAGGGGGCACTCCATTAAGTTAGCATGGGGCACATTTAAAACTAATCGGAGAAAGTTCTTTTTTACTCAATGCACAATTAAACTCCGGAATTTGTTGCCAGAGGATGTGGTTAGTGCAGTTAGTATAGCTGTGTTTAAAAAAGGATTGGATAAGTTCTTGGAGAAGTCCATTACCTGCTATTAAGGTCTCACCAGGGATCTATACAGAAGGAATATCACCTTACTTTCTCTGCTAAGCATTCCTCTCCCTGGGTAGCCATGCATAATTATGGCTTTAACAGTCACTTTATCCACTCGTTTGTCCACTTTAAAATTCGTTTGTCCACTTTAAAATCATAAGATACAATGATCCCCAGATCCAACTCTTACTTTGTGCTTAGAAGAATTTTACCTCCAATATTGTACATTTCCTTTGGGTTTTTGCATCCTAAATGCATTACTCTGCATTTTTTAGCATTAAATCTTAGGTGCCAGACCTTACACCATTCCTCAAGCTTCACTTCAACCCTCCTCATGTTTTCCACTGCTTCCTGGATGTCTACCTTGTTAGAGATGTTGGTGTCATTGGCAAAAAGACAAACTTTTCCTGGCAATGCTTCCATTATGTTGATGACAATAAAGTTGAAAAGAACTGGTCCAAGGATGGATCACTAAGGCACACCACTAGTAACAACTCCCTCCTCAGAGAAAACTCTGTTTACCACGACCCTTAGTTGCCTCCCACTCAGCCAGTTTCTAACCCAGTCACTGTAGGATGCATACCAAGGGCACACAATTTATTCATAAGTTTTCTGTGTGGAACCATGTAAAAGACATTGCTGAAATCCAAGCACGCTGGGTAGATTTTATAAATGTACGCGCGGGCGTACTTTTGTTCGTGCACCAGGCGCGAACAAAAGTACGCTGGATTTTATAAGATATGCGCATAGCCGCGCGTATCTTATAAAATCAGGGGTCGGCGTGTGCAAGGGGGTGCACATTTGTGCAACCTGTGCGCGCTGAGTCCAGCGCGCGCTGCCTGTTCCCTCTGCCTCCCCTCACCTTCCCCTCCCTTCCCCTACCTAACCCACCACCCCGGCCCTATCTAACCCCCCCTACCTTTGTTGGCAGATTTATGCCTGCGGAAAGCAGGCGTAAATCTGCGTGCGCCAGCAGGCTGCTGGCGCGCCATCACCCGAACCAGGGGCTGGTCCGGAGGCCTCGACCATGCCCCTGGGCCAGCGCCATGCCCCCGGGCCCACCCCCGAAATGCCATGTCACTCGTGGCCCGTCCCCGACACGCCCCGACACGCCCCTCCATGCAAGCTCCGGGACTTACGCGCGTCCCGGGGCTTGTGCGCGCCGCCAAGCCTATGCAAAATAGGCCCAGCGCGCGCAGGGGGGTTTAGGGTAGGTTTTCGGGGGGTACGCACGTATTGTACGTGCGTACCCCTTTGAAAATCTACCCCACTATGTCTAGCACCCTCCCTTGATCCAACTCTCTGATTACCCAATGAAAGAAATTCATCAGATTTGTCTGGCAAGTTTTACCTCTGGTAAAACCATCCTGCCTTGCATCTTGCAATCCATTGGATTCTAAAAATTGCACAATCCTCTATTTTAGCAGCAATTCAATTAGTTTGCTCACCACAGAGGCCAGATTAACTGGCCTGTACTCCCCAGCCTCCTCCTTACTTCTACTTTAGTGAATAGGAGCCACATCTGCCTTTTTCCAGTCCTCAGGAACTACTCCGAGCTATAATGAAGCATTGAAAACATCTGTCAGTGGAGCTGACAGGACATCTGTAAGTTCCCTTATTACCCTCATATGTAGCCCATCTGGCCCATCACCTTACCTACTTTAAGTTTATTTAACTCCTCATGAACACACTGTTCTAAAAATTGATTGAAGTTTACCTCAATTCCAATCTTATTTGTACTTCTTTTATATGATCCTGCTCCAGGCCCTTCTACAATGAACACCGAACAGAAATATTTGTTAAACAATTTTGCTTTTTCCTCTTCAGCTTCTACATATTCCTCCCCTTCACCTTTGAGTCTCATAATGTCACTTTTGTACTTCCTTCAATCATTAGCATATCTAAAAAAAAAAGTCTTATTCCCCCTTTTTACCGTATTTGTTATTCTATTTGAATTTTTACATTCTTGACTACTTTCCTAGCTTCTCTTAATTTTTCCAGATATTTTCACCTGTTTTCATCTTTTTGCAATCTCTTGTTCTTTATGAAATCTAACCTTTTCTCCCTTACATTTTCAGGTACTTCTTTAGAAAATGATAATGGTCCCTTTTTCCTTTTCTCTATATTTATATGCCTAACAAAAAATTGGTTGCCCCAGTGATGAGAAAACTCAGGATTCCTGAGGCCTGCTATGTCCCCAACTCTGCCATTAGGGCCACACTCCTGCTCACACACTGCTGCTGATTTCCAGGGCTAAGATGCCAGTCCAAGGCCAAGAACATACTTAATCCAGAGTCTTGCCATGTCCCCAACACCAGCAGTTGGGCCACACTTCTCCTAACACACTGCTGCTGCCTCCCAGGCCCAAGATTCCATGGAAAGGGCCAGAACACACAAAATGCTGAGTCCTGCTGTGTCCCCAAACACTGCTATTTGGGCTATAGTCCTACTAACACACTGCTGCTGCTGTCTCCCAGGCATGAGATGCCATTCCAAGGGCCAGACCACACAGAATCCTGAGTCCTGCTGTGTCTCCAATATCACCAGTTGGGGCACACACATCCTGCTTCCTTCTGCCATATTGCCAAAAAAAAAATCACTGGGGCCAACATGCACTGATACCATCTGTCTGTCTTGCCCCATATACCATTACTGAGGCCAATATGCACTGATACCATATTCCTGCCTTGCCCAATATAATACCATTGGTGTCAACATGTACTGACACCATCTGAGTGCCTTGCCTTTTATACCACCACTGGGGCCTGACATGACCTGCTGTCTCATACTATGTCACCAGCAGAAACAGTGGGGCTTGACACATCCTGCTGCCACCTGCCATGTCCCCAACAGCAACACTGGAGTATGACACATCCTGCTTCCTCCTGAAAGGTCCCCAACAACACCTGACTCCTCCTGCTTACCCCTGCCATCTCCCCAACAATAACACTGGAGACTGCTATCATGCTGCCTCCTGTGATGTCCCCATCAATACCTCGAGGGACTGATACATCCTGCTGTGCTCTGCCATGACTGCAACAACAACACTGGGGTCTGACTCTTCCCATTTTCTCCTGACATATCCCCAAAAATTCCACTTTGACCTGTATCTTCCTGCTTCCTCCTAAAATATCCCCAACAATGTCACTAGGACCTGATACCTCCTACTTCTATCTTCTATGTCCTCAACAGCAATACTGGGATTTGATATAGCCTGCTGTCTCATGCTATGTTCCAAACAATACTATTGATGCTTGACACATTCTGCTGCATCCTGCCATGCTCAGAACAACAACAATGGGGACTGACTCCTCCTGCTACATTCTGACAAGTCCCCAACAACATTACTGCGGCCTGACTCCTCCTACTTCCTTTTTCTATGCCTCCAATAACTATAATGGGGCCTGACTCCTTCTGCTGCCTCCTGCCATGTCTCCATCAGCAACACTGGGGCCTGATATATTCTACTACCTCCTACCATGTCCCAAACAACACCACTGGTACTTGGACCCCCCCCCCCCCTCCTTCCCCCTAATACATCTCCACAACACCACTGGGGCCTAACACCTTCTGCTTCCTCCTGACATGTCCCCAAGAGCAACACTGGGGCTTGACTCTACAGGGGTCTGACAGTACATCCAGCAGCATCTGCCTTCTACTGCCATACCCAAACACCAAAAGCACAGAGGTCTGACAGCATATCTAGGATCTGCCTAGGATCTAACCCCCCCCCCCCACACTTTTGCCGACAAAGGTGGGGGGGGGGGTTAGATAGGGCCGGGGTGGGTTAGGTAGGGGAAGGGAGGGGAAGGTGGGGGAGGGCGAAGGAAAGTTCCCTCCAAGGCCACGGAGGGAACAGGCAGCGCACGCTGGGCTCGGCGCACGCAGGTTGCACAAATGTGTACCCCCTTGCGCGCGCCGACCCCGGATTTTATAAGATACGTGCGGCTACGCGCGTATCTTATAAAATCCAGCGTACTTTTGTTCGCGCCTGGTGCGCGAACAAAAGTACGCGATCGCGTATTTTTTAAAGATCTACCCCATAGATTCTTGCAGAAGTATTCCTCATTTTTGGTCTTCATCCAATGAAGACCAAAAATATAGAATACACATGGTAAAGAATCTGGAGACAAGCAAGGAAATAACAGGGGCTGTATTAATCAACCCAGAAGGTGGAATCAGTGGCAAGGGATGAAGCAAGATGTGCCCATTGACTTAAAGTCAAGAGATGCCTGACCTCGCGAGAACAGACCACAAGAATAGAGTACATCTGAAATGAAACTGTCACTAAGGTATGATCCTTGTCCTAGGGTGTATGCCCCAAGGCAATTCAGAGAAGATCCTATAAACCAACCTTTACTGTATAGGTGATATACAGATAATCATCCCTCAGGAAACAATCCAGAATTCAACAGGCAGCTTCTTCAGGTCCAAATCAAACCAACCCATCCCCAAAAATAGGCCCACAGGGAGGTACTAGAATGAGACTGACAGCAAAGGTTCAAAAACATAAACATAAACAAAAAAGTCTTATAGCAAAAAATAATAAACTGTACTACGAACATGCTTACTTGTAAATCTGGGAGCCATTTTGCCTCAGGGCACTATGCTACAATGGCAGAGATTACTTGTTTTCCCCATCAATGACAGCAGAAGAGTACCGGAAGACTCATCTGCATACTTTTGCCAGAAGTTCCTGGGAGATGATTCCAGAGATCCCCTTGGCTTCAAACTTCACAGCCCTATCTTCCACATGCCCTGCACCCCTTGCAGCAGAAGAGGACTGGAAGGCTCATCTGCATACCATTCCCATCAGCCCAGAGTAGAGGACTCCAAAGGTCACATTGAGTGATACAGACTTCAAACTCCATAGCCCAAGCTTCAAAGGCCCCATACTCGTTGCAGCTGACTAGGACCAGAAGCTCACACCATTAGGCATATGTACCTCAAACTTCCTTACTTACTCTAACCATTTACCTTGCTATAATTTATCAGTTTATCTAATAAACAGGTCTATCCAGTAACGAGCGGTAGGAAGAGCTGCGTTAGTGCCCGGCACACCCGTGGTTGCCGCCGCACAGTGCAGCTCACCTACCGCTCGATCCTGTATGTAAATAGCTTGCAAATGCAAGCTGCGTCTAAGAAGCGACCGTGAAGCGTTAGGCCTGCGCAGCCCATTTTACTGTATAGAGCGTCTATACAGTACCCTGGGTGCGTGGGCCTAACACTTCACAGCCACGCTGGTATCTGTCATTTCAAATGACATTTGAATTGACAGATACCAGGAAGTCGGGATTGCCAGTCTCCTCTCCCCTCCTCCCGAAGCAGGGCGCGAAAAGCAGCCTTGCTCCGGGAGGAGGGAAGAAGGGACTGGCAGTATGAAGCGGCGAAGCAACTTACTTTTTGCACCCCCCTCCGGACATCGGACGACCTCTCCTGCCTCCAGCTGCTCGCGAAGATGGACGCCTGCATGGCCGCTGAAGATGTGGCATCACGGCATGTGACGCCACGTCTTCAGCGGCCGTGCAGGCGTCCATCTTCGCGAGCAGCTGGAGGCAGGAGAGGTCCTTTACACTGCCAGTCCCTTCTTCCCTCCTCCCGAAGCAGGACGCGAAAAGCAGCCTTGCTCCGGGAGGAGGGAAGAAGGGACTGGCAGTGTAAAGGACCTCTCCTGCCTCCAACTGCTCGCGAAGATGGACGCCTGCACGGCCGCTGAAGACGTGGCGTCACATGCCGTGATGCCACGTCTTAAGCGGCCATGCAGGCGTCCATCTTCGCGAGCAGCTGGAGGCAGGAGAGGTCGTCCGATGTCCGGAGGGGGGTGCAAAAAGTAAGTCGCTTCGCCGCTTCATACTGCTTCATACTGCCAGCTGCTCGTGAAGATGGACGCCTGCACAGCCGCTGAAGACGTGACATCACATGACGCCTACACAGCCACTGAAGACATGACGTCATGACATTTGGCGTCACGGCATGTGATGTCATGTCTTCAGCAGCCGTGCAGGCGTCCATCTTTGCGAGCAGCTGGAGTCAGGAGAGGTCGTCCGATGTCCGGAGGGGGCTGCAAAAAGTAAGTCGCTTCGCCGCTTTACACTGCCAGTCCCTTCTTCCCTCCTCCCGGAGCAAGGCTGCTTTTCGCACCCTGCTTCGGGAGGAGGGGAGAGGGGACTGGCACGGGGGAAGCCACGATGTCCGGAGGGGAGCTGCAAAAGTAAGTCGCCGAGCGTAGGATTGCCTGTCCTCTCCCCTCTCTCTCTTCCAACTTTTTTTTTCGCTTTTTTTTTGCTTCGGGAGGAGGGGAGAGGACTGGTGCTGCCCCGGAGACCAGCATTCATGGACGCGGCCAGGGCGGGTGAGCGGGGGCTGGGGGAAAGCTTGCCGCCTACCCTTACCCCTGCCTCTAACGCAGGAGTAAGGGTAGGCGGTAAGTTAGCAGGTTAAACGCGCGGCAAAACGGCAGGGTAAAATAGCGATAGTCGGGGCGCGGGTTACTGGATGCTAGGGAATAGCTAATTCGCTCGTTTGCATGCAATATACATGCCGTGTGCGGAAGGGGTTGCCCGGGGATTTTAGGACGTGGTAAGGGTAGGTTAAAGGGGGTTGTGGATCGCAGGAAGGGCTAACACGGCCGGAAAGTGAGTAGAATGCGGGTTAGGAGCAGGGTAAATGCGGCCGCACTTTACTGGATAGACCTGAAAGGTTTGGACCCAGAAAACAAATTGGAAACCAATCCAAATTGCTGATAAGTGAAGAAACGCGAAGTGATCGGTGTAAAGCAGCCTTTATTAGAATGAGCCCGACTCTGGCCGAGTTCGCTCCCTCAGGAGCTGCCTCAGGGGCTATTAAGTGCAAAAAATATTATTTTAAATTTTTAAATATAAATTATGTTACACATACATGTGTTACATGAATAGGTGTACTTACAACAAAAACAACATATACATACATGTTAACAAAATACATATATAAATAAATGACATACATAACTGAAAAATCAGTGTTATTGTTCCGAAAATTGTATAAGTACAAAAACGCAGTAATAATGTATGTGTATAACCTTGGTGCAAAAAAAGTATTTTAACCTATATATATTGGTAAATGAACTGTACACACCACATAGTGAAGGTAAAGAATTGATCAGAGAAACAAAGAGTAATAACTTAGTAAATACCATAAACTTGTAAATTTGTAAATTTTTTCTCTTTGTTAAATTCCTATCGATTTTTCACTGCTCCCAGTTGTGTATTTCCCTGTTTTATTGTAACTGCAACGTTTCTCGTTCCGCACCTGTTAATGTTCTTATTGTATCTTCTTTTTACTCCCCTTTTGTTAATTGTAAACCGGCATGATGTGATTATTATCGCGAATGCCGGTATAGAAAAACACAAAATAAATAAATAAATAATACAAAGTACAGAAAGTAACAAATGCCTATCATTGTTAATTGTCTTCAACTGTGAATGACCATTGATCAGTCATAAATCATTCAATCCAGGCTAAGCAACTTGGGGTTATAATCTATTAAAATAAAAAAGAAGGGGGTAATAAATAAAAAATAAGTTGTAAATATTTGAATAAAAACCGACAATGAATAAGAAAAAATAAAAATGAGATAAAAATAAAAAAAATAAAAAATTATGTAATGTGATAATTAGGTATTGAGACTAAAGATAAAATACTAAAAATCCATTAGGGAAAATAAAAATAAAATAGAAAGAGAAATAAAAAATATTGTAGACGGTATACATATAAATAAATAAAAAAACATAGGGCATATTGATTTAAAAACATGTACCTTCAATTCTTATTTAAATAACATAATGTGATGAATGATTTTGCAGTGTGGTTTTTGTATCTAAACTGGTTTCAGTGTACTTCTTTCAAAGCCGTAATAGGAACACAGGTTTTACAGACCTTATCTATTTTTATTTGGTTTTAAACTGTATTTTTTTATTTTATATGGTAATTGTGTTTAGTATGAGTAATTTGCTGCAGATTTAATTTAATTCAAAACAAGAGTCAATAAGGTGGGTAACTAGGAAGATATAGGTAGATTAATTGTAGTGTTTTGAGGGTCATTGCCAAGCAAATATAAAATAAATCTATAGACTAAAAGTGCTTTAGGTTAGCTTTACATCCCTGCCCCCTTATACATGTTTTTTTTAATTTTATTTTTATTGCATATTTAAACAAATTTACAAGAAGTTTCTTGCTTTAGGAAATATGGGATTACAGAAAAAAGTAATAATACTTTGTAAGCAGTAAACTTTCACTACAAAGACAGAAATTAACCTATCCCCATAAAATTTTAGGAAACAAAGGGGAGAGACAATCAGAAAATGGACCAGTCAAATACAATATATACTCCAAAAGGAAATTACTGGACCTCCTACTTTTTAATTATCGGAAATTTGTACTGTTGTTCCCAAAAGCCCTTTTAGCTGTTCCGGGTCTATAAAAACATATTTTCCATTCATATAATTTACTATACACCTACATGGGTACTTCAACATAAATTTACCCCCCTTCAATAACAAATCCTGTCTAAGAGCAATAAATTTCCTTCTCCGCATTTGCGTGTTCTTTGCAAGGTCCGGATATACCCATACTTTTTGTCCATAAAATGTAGATAATCTAGATCGAAAAAAGAATCGCATTACTGTGTCTCTTTCAGAAGTAAATGCAAAGGTTATCAAGAGTGTTTCTCTTTTTTTTACTTCTAATTCCATGGAGCTTTGCAATATTTCAGAGATATTCTGCGGAGCCAGATGTGTAGGGTTTTGTTCTTCTATCTTTCCTTGATTGCTCCTAGTATCTTTTTTTCCCAGCAGATAGTATGCCTTAACTACAACAGGAAGACTTGTTAATGGAATTTTGAGAGTATGAATCATATATTCTTTGAATAATTCTACTGGTGATAGATGGTCCAAAACGGGGAAGTTAAGTACTCTTAGGGGCGGATTTTCAGAGCCCTGCTCGCGTAAATCCGCCCAAAACCGGGCGGATTTACGCGAGCAGGGCCCTGCGCGCCGGGAAGCCTATTTTACATAGGCTTCCCGGCGCGCGCAGAGCCCCGGGACTCGCGTAAGTCCCGGGGTTTTCGGAGGGGGCGTGTCGGGGGGCGTGTCGGGGGCGGGCCCGAACCGCGCGGCATTTTCGGGGCGTGTCGGGAGCGTTCCGGGGGCGTGGCTACGGCCCGGGGCAGCCCGGGGGCGTGGCCGCATCCTCCGGACCCGCCCCCAGGTCGCGTCCCGGCGCGCAGGAGGCCCGCTGACGCGCGGGGATTTACGCCTCCCTCCGGGAGGCGTAAATCCCCCAACAAAGGTAAGGGGGGGTTTAGACAGGGCCGGGCGGGTGGGTTAGGTAGGGGAAGGGAGGGGAAGGTGAGGGGAGGGCAAGGAAAGTTCCCTCCGAGGCCGCTCCGATTTCGGAGCGGCCTTGGAGGGAACGGGGGTAGGCTGCGCGGCTCGGCGCGCGCCGGCTATACGAAATCGATAGCCTTGGGCGCGCCGATCCAGGATTTTAGCGGATACGCGCGGGCTCCGCGCGTATCTACTAAAATCCAGCGTACTTTTGTTTGCGCCTGGAGCGCAAACAAAAGTAGGCTATTCGCGCTCGTTTTAAAATCCGCCCCTTAAGTTGTTTGCATGTACAATGTTCTCTAGATTTTCAATTTTTTTTCAATGTCTCTCCTTCTGTTTGGATCTGATACTGTTGGATTTTCTCAGCTTTAATCCGTCTCTCTTCCATACTTATTATTTTCTTTCCTTGTTCTATCACTTTTTCAGTATTGCCTTTCAAGGATTTATTGTCTCCACCACAGCTTCTGTTAGTGAGGTTATAGAAGCATCCAGTTTCACTATCACGTTCCATATAGTATCCAGAGTAATTGTCGCAGGTTTAATAATTATGTTTTTACTGACTTTAGGCTTTACTCCCCGGTCATGCTGAATTTTCGAGCCTATTTCCTCAGCAGTTGGTGTGCTGGTTTCGAAGGGAATTTTTACAGCGTTCACGGACGATCCTTTCTTGAGATCCGCCATTTTGCCCCGCTGTTCTACTCCCTTCACTGTATGGAGATCTGACTCATCCATCGTCTCCCGCTGATCTTCTGGCTGGAAAACAGCCCCCGGGAATTCCTACGATAAATCCCCTGGTCTCTCCAGACCAGTTCCAGGTGGCGTCGGCATCTCCGGCACCCCTGGGCTTAACGATATTTCATCGACCTGAATGGGAGAGATCTGCTCCGGTCTCTAACCCTTCAGTGGTCCTCTCGGTGGGTGTAGCAGGAGGAAAGCCAAAACACTCGGCAATACTTCTTTGGGAAGGTTCTAATGTTAAATCAACAGGCAAGCTTTTCAGCTTTACCTTACGTTTTGTATGAGGCATTCTCCAGCAGCAATAGGCAAAATTTCAACAGGAAAAAAAGAAACGAGGTAAGAGCCGAGCGTTTTCTGTGCTCTTAGTAGGCAGCCATTTTTCCCCCTTTATACATTTTAACTCAATAAAAAATCATGAAAATTAGGATGCAGGAAGTAGTGAATAGCTCCTGCGTAATTTTTAAAAATTAATATATTTTGGTTATTATAGTTAATGAAGTTAGCATTTTACCCTTGAAACCTGTAATTTTTTTGTAAAGCCTGTTGCTGTTAAATGTATTTTCTGTTTAACCTGTTATTTGTAAAGCCTGTTGCTAATTTATAGTTTTACTGTAAACCGAGGTGATGTGTAACTATACGTACCGCGGTATATAAAAATCTATAAATAAATAAATACATAAATAGTGCAGCAGGAGGTAGAGCCTGTCCAGTCTTTTGCACCAAGTGCCACATATATGATTATCTCCCAGCTGGTGAGAGGCTGTATGTGTGATTAAGTGCAAAGAGCTCCAAGCCCTCATATAATAAATAAGCATAATCTTTTACTAAATATTTTCAATTCAGATTTCTGAGTTTCTCTGTCTTTATAAATAAATAATTATTGCTCTCACCCTACTACATTATCTCTAAAGAGCAATGATGTGTTATATTTATATGACAAAGGGTTCTGAAGAGAGAGAGTGATATGTTACAAATTGTCAAGAAAAGGCTCAGCTTCATGAAACAGAATCAGCTTAATGAACAAATGATTTGGATATTCTTTAATATTTTTGAGCCCACCAATTGAAAGCTTTTCTTGAAAATAGATTCCTCAGACTTCTTCAAGTCCTGAACCTTTGTAAAAATTGGCGATATATGCATATATGTTCTTTGATCAATGTGTTATTAGATTAGCATTACTATATTATTTTTGTGTTCCTTATCTCCCTCTCTTCTTTATTTGAGGACTTTTTTTGGGCTCTTGATATTGAATATTTTAATTTAGTACTTTATTATTGCATTTATACACTGTATATGAAGCACTTGTTTCTGACATTTTGCTTATTGTGTACTTTTGAAAATTATAAATAAAGGGAAAATGTGGATGTTCCTATAGGAAGTACTAGAAGACTGGGAGAAAATGGGGGAGGTAGAACAACAATGGGCAAAATTAAAAGGAGTTATTACAATGGCAACAAATCTATAGGTTAGAAAAGTAAACAAAAGTAAGAAGAAAAAGAAACCGATCTGATTCTGAAAGGAAGAGGCTGTGACCCGAAGGCCTTGCAAAATAGGGGGTTGAAGTGGTTAGATCTCTTTGAAAATATGCAGCTGATTTTTCATTATGATATGACCTTACCAGACTTGCAGTCACTCCCTGAGGCTGTAGAGAAAGCAGTGGGTGATAAGCATTCAATACCTGCCCAAATCTCTGACTGAGTATGGCTCAGTGTTCTACACAGATGGCTCAGCCATCAAATTCAATGATTCTAGCAAAAATAATGCTGCTGGTTTGGGTAAAGAGTTAGGTCACTTCACTATAGATTTTCAGATCAAGAAACAATGGAAATTGTATCTAGGGGATCACACAGCATAGTATACAGAAACTGCAGTATTAGAATTTGCTTTTAAACAAACTTGGAAAGAAGTGGTACTTATATTAGTTGTGACAGATAGTATGTATCTGGCAAGGTCATTCACATATGACCTGCCTACTTGGATATCTAATAGTTTTGTGACAGCCAAAAAGAAACCCCTGCAACATGTAGCAAAATAGCAAAATATCCATGACCTTTTCTTGCAGTGTCTGGATATACAAGTTATCCATGAGCCAGGACCCAGAGCCCCTGGAACTTTTCCACATACAGTGGGAAACTCCTTTGCTGACAGCTTAGCACAGACTGCTGCCAATGCTTTTAAGGTTATGGTTCTCACCTATTTACTGGGCCTAGATGAGGAACTTGATCAAGTCTTAGTTGCAGAATGGAAGAACCCTCCAAATTACCCCAAAGATTTAACCTATGAGATCAAGGAGTGGGTGTATCATGTGACACAGGCTGAGGGCTTACATATTTTACCTCCCATGAAAGCACGACTGGGATTGGTTAAGATGGCACATTTCTCTTCATGGAGATACAAATGCAACCTTATTCTATTAAGGTACGATAATGGTGGCTAAGATGGTTCAAAGAGTGATAGACAAAAGTGAACCTTGTCTTTTGGTAAATCTGCATACATGACCAAAAGTGCCTTACCTCTCCTCACCGTGTGCCACTAATCATTATGATCAAATTTACATCGATTATATAGGACCATTTCCACCATCTCATGGTAAATATCGTGTATTGGAATGTGTTGACCATTGCACTGGGTTTTGTTGGTTATAGCCCATTAAGTCTACCTCTGATAAACACACCTGTGAGGCTCTCAAGTCTTTGGTTGACTTTCTGAGAATCCTGTACTCTGGCCAGGGACCTGCTTCTACTTCACAAATATTTCAGTCCTGGGTGTAAGGTATCACTCTGAAGTAAGGTGCTCCATTTCACCCCCAAAGTAGTATCAAGGTGGAATAGAAAAATTCATTTGTAAAATGAGCTCTCATTAAATCGTTATGTGGACATGATTTGCAGTGTTTTTCTTTAATTCCTGTGGTACAATTTGGTTTGAATAACTCACTTGACTCAGAGGGCTTACATCGTACAAGAAAATGTTTGCTGTAGATGCAAATACCTCATTGGCTTTATTGCCCTCTCCTACCCACCCTGAAGACCATCTATCTCTCTTACAGGAGCTGATTTCCTTGACTGATGGTGTACTCAAAAAACTAAAAGTACTCAAAAAACTAAAACCTCTCCTACATTTTCGAGACTTCCATCTGGTGCTTCAATCTATTATCCTTTCTAAACTAGACTACTGCAATTCCCTCCTGCTAGGTCTCCCTGCAATAACTATCAAACCCCTGCAGATGGTCCAGAATGCCGCCGCCAGGATACTCACCAACTCAAATAAAAGAGACCATATCACTCCCATACTTCATTCACTTCACTGGCTACCCATCAAATTTAGGATCTCCTTCAAAGTTCTCATGATGATCCACAATATCACCCCTCTCAAGCTCTGTAATCAATTCCATCCACACACTTCAGACTTTTCTGATCTAATTCTCTCCTTTCCCAATTATAAAAATCAATTAGACATGTTTTTCAGGACCTTCCTCTGGTGAATCCATGCTGTTTTGGGTTCAGCAGTCACAGAAATGTAGATAGTTTACTATCCTTTCCTTCTGCAGAGTCTCCATTAATTTTCCCACCACCAAGTTGAGGCTAACCAGCCTGCAGTTTCTAGTTTCCTCACTGCTACCACTCTTGTGAAGTGGAACCAACACCGCTCTTCTCCAGTCATGCTGCACCACTCCCATTTCCTGGATTTATTGAACAGATTTTTCAGCAGACTCATTAGCATATCTCTAAGTTAAGAACATAAGAACATAAGAAAATGCCACACTGGGTCAGACCAAGGGTCCATCGAGCCCAGCATCCTGTTTCCAACAGTGGCCAATCCAGGCCATAAGAACCTGGCAAGTACCCAAAAACTAAGTCTATTCCATGTAACCATTGCTAATGGCAGTGGCTATTCTCTAAGTGAACTTAATAGCAGGTAATGGACTTCTCCTCCAAGAACTTATCCAATCCTTTTTTAAACACAGCTATACTAACTGCACGAACCACATTCTCTGGCAACAAATTCCAGAGTTTAATTGTGCGTTGAGTAAAAAAGAACTTTCTCCGATTAGTTTTAAATGTGCCCCATGCTAACTTCATGGAGTGTCCCCTAGTCTTTCTACTATCCGAAAGAGTAAATAACCGATTCACATCTACCCGTTCTAGACCTCTCATGATTTTAAACACCTCTATCATATCCCCCCTCAGTCGTCTCTTCTCCAAGCTGAAAGTCCTAACCTCTTTAGTCTTTCCTCATAGGGGAGTCGTTCCATTCCCCTTATCATTTTGGTAGCCCTTCTCTGTACCTTCTCCATCACAATTATATCTTTTTTGAGATGCGGCGACCAGAATTGTACACAGTATTCAAGGTGCGGTCTCACCATGGAGCGATACAGAGGCATTATGACATTTTCCGTTTTATTCATCATTCCTTTTCTAATAATTCCCAACATTCTGTTTGCTTTTTTGACTGCCGCAGCACACTGAACCGACGATTTCAATGTGTTATCCACTATGACACCTAGATCTCTTTCTTGGGTTGTAGCACCTAATATGGAACCCAACATCGTGTAATTATAGCATGGGTTATTTTTCCCTATATGCATCACCTTGCACTTATCCACATTAAATTTCATCTGCCATTTGGATGCCCCATTTTCCAGTCTCACAAGGTCTTCCTGCAATTTATCACAATCTGCTTGTGATTTAACTACTCTGAACAATTTCGTGTCATCTGCAAATTTGATTATCTCACTCATCGTATTTCTTTCCAGATCATTTATAAATATATTGAACAGTAAGGGTCCCAATACAGATCCCTGAGGCACTCCACTGTCCACTCCCTTCCACTGAGAAAATTGCCCATTTAATCCTACTCTCTGTTTCCTGTCTTTTAGCCAGTTTGCAATCCACGAAAGGACATCGCCACCTATCCCATGACTTTTTACTTTTCCTAGAAGCCTCTCATGAGGAACTTTGTCAAACGCCTTCTGAAAATCCAAGTATACTATATCTACCGGTTCACCTTTATCCACATGTTTATTAACTCCTTCAAAAAGTGAAGCAGATTTGTGAGGCAAGACTTGCCCTGGGTAAAGCCATGCTGACTTTGTTCCATTAAACCATGTCTTTCTATATGTTCTGTGATTTTGATGTTTAGAACACTTTCCACTATTTTTCCTGGCACTGAAGTCAGGCTAACCGGTCTGTAGTTTCCTGGATCACCCCTGGAGCCCTTTTTAAATATTGCGGTTACATTTGCTATCCTCCAGTCTTCAGGTACAATGGATGATTTTAATGATAAGTTACAAATTTTTACTAATAGGTCTGAAATTTCATTTTTTAGTTCCTTCAGAACTCTGGGGTGTATACCATCCAGTCCAGGTGATTTACTACTCTTCAGTTTGTCAATCAGGCCTACCACATCTTCTAGGTTCACCGTGATTTGATTCAGTCCATCTGAATCATTACCCATGAAAACCTTCTCCATTACGGGTACCTCCCCAACATCCTCTTCAGTAAACACCGAAGCAAAGAAATCATTTAATCTTTCCGCGATGGCCTTATCTTCTCTAAGTGCCCCTTTAACCCCTCGATCATCTAACGGTCCAACTGACCTCCCTCACAGGTTTTCTGCTTCGGATATATTTAAAAAGTTTTTACTGTGAGTTTTTGCCTCTACAGCCAACTTCTTTCAAATTCTCTCTTAGCCTGTCTTATCAATGTCTTACATTTAACTTGCCAATGTTTATGCTTTATCCTATTTTCTTCTGTTGGATCCTTCTTCCAATTTTTGAATGAAGATCTTTTGGCTAAAATAGCTTCTTTCACCTCCCCTTTTAACCATGCCGGTAATCGTTTTGCCTTCTTTTCACCTTTCTTAATGTGTGGAATACATCTGGACTGTGCTTCTAGAATGGTATTTTTTAACAATGACCACGCCTCTTGGACATTTTTTACTTTTGTAGCTGCTCCTTTCAGTTTTTTTCTCATTTTATTAAAGTTTCCCTTTTGAAAGTTTAGCACGAGAGCCTTGGATTTGCACACTGTTCCTTTTCCAGTCATTAAATCAAATTTGATCATATTATGATCACTATTGCCAAGCGGCCCCACCACCGTTACCTCTCTCACCAAGACCTGTGCTCCACTGAGAATTAGATCTAAAATTGCTCCCTCTCTCGTCGGTTCCTGAACCAATTGTTCCATAAAGCTATCATTTATTCCATCCAGGAACATTATCTCTCTAGCGTGACCCGATGATGTATTTTATTTATTTATTTATTTAACATTTTTATATACCGACCTTCATGAAAGAAATTCATATCAGATCGGTTTACAAATAACATGAGGGGAATAACAAAGTATGATACATTTACCCAGTCTATATTGGGGTAATTGAAGTCTCCCATTATTACTGCACTACCAATTTGGTTAGCTTCCCTAATTTCTCTTAGCATTTCACTGTCCATCTCACCATCTTGACCAGGTGGACGGTAGTATACCCCTATCACTGTAGTCTTCCCTGATACACAAGGGATTTCTACCCATAAAGATTCAATTTTGTATTTAGTCTCATGCAGGATGTTTATCCTGTTGGACTCTATGCCATCCCGGACATAAAGCGCCACACCTCCTCCCGACTGCTCCTCTCTGTCATTGCGATATAATTTGTACCCCGGTATAGCACTGTCCCATTGGTTATCCTCTTTCCACCATGTCTCTGAGATGCCAATTAAGTCTATGTCATCATTTACTGCTATATATTCTAATTCTCCCATCTTACTTCTTAGACTTCTGGCATTAGCATACAAACATTTCAAAGTTTGTTTTTTGTTTGTATTTTTATTCTGCTTTTTAATTGATAGGGATAAGTTAGAATTTTTTAGCTCAGGTGAGTTTTTAGTTACAGGCACTTGGACTACTTTTCTAATTATTGGAACCTCACTGTCGGGATGCCCTAATTCTAATGCATCATTAGTATCCTTTAAAGATACATCTCTCCGAACCATGCGCTGCTGAGCGACTGTCGGCTTTCCCCTTTGTTCTAGTTTAAAAGCTGCTCTATCTCCTTTTTAAAGGTTAGCGCCAGCAGTCTGGTTCACCCTAGTTAAGGTGGAGCCCATCCCTTCGGAAGAGACTTCCCCTTCCCCAAAAGGTTCCCCAGTTCCTAACAAAACTGAATCCCTCTTCCTTGCACCATCGTCTCATCCCTTAGTATCATGGGATGTACCTCATCCAACCCGATGGCCTTGTCCACTTTCAGTTTTCCTAGCTCTTCCCATACATTCTCTTCTGTAAATTGAGTTTTGTCAACCCCACCCTCATCTACAGTCTTGTCAATCAGCAACAGTCCTTCTTCAGGCTCTTCTTTAGTGAACACTGAACTGAAGTATTTGTTTAATATTTCTGCCATTTCTTTGTCTTTTTCCACACATTTATCCTTGTTGCCTTTCAATTTTACTATAGCATTTCAGGCCTTCCTTCTTTCTCAGATATATCTGAAAACATGTTTTGTTACCTCATTTTATTCTTTGGCAATCCTTTCTTCCACTTGATCTTTTGCTGTCCTGATTTCTTCCTTTATTTCCCTTAGTTTCTCCAGGTATTCTTCCCTGTCTTCCTCTTCTTGTAATCCTTTATACTCCTTGAATGCTGGGGGATTTTTCAGCCTCTTCAACACTCTCCACTGCCTCTATAACATGCAAATTTTCTCTCATGCATATTAATCGTGGATATCCTGAAAACCCAACTGGCTGGTAGGCCCTCAGGACAGGGTTGGGGACCACTGATCTAGGTATGGAGTTCAATAGTTAAATACCATTATCCTGCATTCCATCTCCCATGGTGATACTAAAAGAAGCATTAACTTCATCACCTAGCATTGGATAGTCTTGCACAGTGGCTTCTGCTAGGAGTGATGGTCAACCCCTGAATATTTGAGCCATTGTGTATAGGATTTAACCCTGCCCTATATATGAGTACCTAGGTTTGTAAGAAAAAAAGAGCGTCTTAGTTTATCTGACAAGAGTTGTCTCATCTGGTGTGCCAATTGTTATGAGTTCAAAGCTCTGTCAGGTAGCACCAAGCGCGAAAATCTTTAATAAGAGGTTCCCTTATAGTTCACTCTCTCTCCTTATCACAACTTGCTATGTGAGTTTAACATATCATTCCTCCTAAGAGGTCATGTGTCAGTGAGAATAATAAATATTTAAAAGGACAGAGTAACTCATTAAAATCAGACAAAGTAATCAGTAAAAATATATGCTTTTTATTATATATGAGTTATTGATCAAGCCTTTAAAAAGATAGATACAGAAAGTTAAAAGAAGATTGTTAGGCTCACCAATGGGTTAAATCGTTAGCTTTGGGCTGCCGATACAATTTGGATATGCAGCCACAAGATTAGCAATCTCAACATGTTTATACCTTTCATTTGTTTACATAAGACACCTTATAATAATACTTAATGTTTACAAAGAATGCCTTATAATAACAATCAAAAATATTTAATAAACATTTCTTATGTCTACTTTTTATCGATTATGTAAATTTGATGCCTTATAATGTCTGTGTGCCTGTATAACTACATCTCTATTAGGGAGCTTAATTTGCAGTGAGGATTTTGATCTGACCTGTAATCTTATTGCTGAGAAGGTATTGTTTATCTTTAGAATGAATACAACATTACTGATTAGCTATTAACATAGAATCTAGTAGTCCCCGCTGTCTGGGCCATGAACCAAATCTGGGAGAGGAGCCAAGTCCTTCAGAGATAAAAGTATTGGGGAAGAAGACACTTGTTCCTTAATCTGCAAGAAATTCCACTATCTGCTTTCAACTCATTGTTTATGTCTCTAGGAGAAAAAGAAAAGCTGACTGTCTCTCATTGTTGACATTAGGCATGCTGCAAATGATTCAGGGACAAAAGCTGTTCTCTTTCTAACAACTAATGATTTCAGATGTGGGAACCTCTGGGGTATGGATTGGAGGGCCCATGACATAAGCCTGCAGAGAACAGAAGTGGAGTGACTCTGGAGCAGGCACTGCAAGAAGCATGTGGGGAGAACCTGGAGAGAGGCTGCAAAACATACAAAACTCAATCTGCAGCTGTGATTCCAGGACTTGGAACTCACTTAAACAAGGCTGGAATTATTAGAAAGGGAATGGTGAATAAAACGGAAAATATCATAATGCCTCTGTATCGCTCCATGGTGAGACCGCACCTTGAATACTTTGTACAATACTGGTCACCGCATCTCAAAACAGATATAATTGCGATGGAGAAGGTACAGAGAAGGGCAACCAAAATGATAAGGGGAATGGAACAGTTCCCCTATGAGGAAAGATTAAAGAGGTTAGGACTTTTCAGCTTGGAGAAGAGATGGCTGAGGGGGGGGATATGATAGAGGTGTTTAAAATCATGAGAGGTCTAGAACGGGTAGATGTGAATCAGTTATTTACTCTTTCAGATAATAGAAAGACTAGAGGGCACTCCATGAAGTTAGCATATGGCACATTTAAAAAGAATCAGAGAAAGTTCTTTTTCACTCAACGAACAATTAAACTCTGGAATTTGTTGCCAGAGAATGTGGTTAGTGCAGTTAGTATAGCTGTGTTTTAAAAAAGGATTGGATAAGTTCTTGGAGGAGAAGTCCATTACCTGCTATTAATTAAGTTGACTTAGAAAATAGACACTGCTATTACTAGCAACAGTAACATGGGATAGACTTAGTTTCTGGGTACTTGCCAGGTTATTATAGCCTGGATTTGGCACTGTTGGAAACAGGATGCTGAGCTTGATGGACCCTTGGTCTGACCCATTATGGCATGTTCTTATGTTCTTAAGAGTTAGGGTGCATATGTCATGGAGCTGTGACTTATAGGGGGTGGGAGCAAAGAGAACACTTGGAGTCAGGAGGAGATGAGGAAGGGGGGGAATTCATGCTGGGTCATCTCTGGAGGGGGGGACAGGTGATGGTGGTGTGTGAAAGAAAGAGAGAAACTGTATTGGTATGTGGCTGGAAGAGAGAAACTGTGGGGGGAGTGGAAGAGAGAAAGTTGATGCGTATTATTACATTCCTTCCATTCCTCCCTTCCCCCCCCCCCCTCCACCAATACAATCTCAGGGTGACCACAAATCAAGTTCCCAGGTATGTCCATCAGTCCTTGGGGAACTGCCAGGAAACATTTGAAGTTAGCAGTCCATCACACTGTTCTCCTTGGGGAAAGATTTTTAGAAATGTCATCGGTATATTCTCAAGCTGAGAGAACATTGCATTTCAGTTCTGGCTCCATGGAGAGAGTCACTATTCCTTCATCTACCAACTAGAAGAAAACAAGTTAGATAGTCTTCTTAAAAAGGAAAAAGGTTAGCATCCAAGAATTAGAAGCAAGAAACAAAGAAGAAAGAGAACAAAAATCTGGGAACTCTTTTTGTATATGTTTATATATTAATTTTTCATTTATCTATTTTTCTTTTTAGTCATCAACCAAAGCTATATCAGAGGCAATTATGCCATCAATTTCTTATTAAAGTTTCAATAACTTTATACATCAAATTACTTGTTGGCAATAATGTCTTGTCAATCATTTAAATAATGTCCCAATACAAAATGAAGGCTTCTGGCCTTCTGGCTCTTTGCTCCTGAGCCAGCCATCTACTTCAAGGAATTTTCCCCAACAAAGAGTTCACTATGTCTATCGTGTCCACCACTTGGGGAACTTCTTCAAGCAACTGTAGGTCTGATATCTCTTAGTACCTGTAAAACAAAATAGAGAGAAACACAAATGCACACAATGAGAATTGTTCCTTCAGGCCAACAGGCCTTTTTGACAGACAAACTTGCAACAGGAATGAATAGAGTTAGAATAATTTTGGTTTATTTTATTAGGGTAGCCTCAGGATTATGGTCTGTACCATGCAGGATCAGGAACATTGACATGATGCCTCCTGGCAAAATATTTAAGTGTCCATCAGGATACAAGATCTCTATAAAATATTTCCTTAGGCAGCAGTCCACCTTCTTTTTTTTTTTTTTAATTCTTTATTTATAACTTTTACATGTTACAATAACTAAAGATATACAAGGTACATTATCCTTGACAGATCGCCTGTAATCACAAAGGAAATAACTTTTCAAACCAGGAAATTAACATTTGCAAATCCTGTCAAAGAAAATAATGCTTAAGGCAATATTAAGCTAAATCCTCAAATAATGGAACGGTTTTTATGAAATATCATATAATTAAGGAAAATACACAATTAAGACTCAATTTATTTAAAGTCCACCTTCTACTGCTTGCATTGCTGACTGATGTTCTCTTGTACTGTCAGATGACCCCTGGATAGACTACAATAGCAAGGATCTTTCTTAATATGGTAGAAGATCTCATCAATGATCAACTCATCTCTTTTGATTTCAATGATGCTCATCATCATCAATGGGGCATACAGGTAGGAATAATCCCAGTTCTCTGAGGACAAGCAAGATGGTAGTTCTCATACATGGGTGACATCATCCAATGGAGCCCAGCACAGAAAATGTATGTCAAAGTTTCTTGAACTTTAATTGAGCCTCTCTGAGCAAGCCCAAGCATGCATTGTACTATATGTCCACTCAGGGTCCCTTTAGTCTTATATTTCCATGGGGTCCCTTCAGCCTTACATTTTCCATGGAGTTTGGTGGTTCACAGTTTGTGAGTCTCTAAAACCTTTTCTTTCTTTTTCTCTCTTATCTCACATTTTGGAAAGTTTCACCAATGGGATTAATGATTTATCAACGCACAGTCCCTCGGTTTCCCTGTGAATTGCCCCAGGTAGGTTTTTTGCTCATTTATCATAAGTTTTCTTTTGCATTCACAACCCCAGTGTGGCAATGCACTTGGTGGCCCAATGGCCATCAATGCCCGCTGCAATCTATTTTGATCTTGCATTCCTTTTATTTCATGACACCATGTCATTGAGGTTCCAGCAGCGCCCTCAATACTCAAGGATCATGTCTATCAGGATCCCAATTATAGATCTGTCCTCTGCTTGTGGAAATCTTATGATGTCCAGAGTTGCTGCAGATGTACCCAGATGACCCCTAAAGGACACCAGGCCTGACTTGAGAAGATGGAAATAACTCTTCAGGCACTGGAAAATTGATTCAGTGGCATCAGAGGCATCACCACTGAGGTTTCTTGGAGCAGCTATGATGAATATCAAATCATCTACATCAGCAGGGCCATAGGCTGCAGATGACCATCAGGGATAGGCCATCACCTAGCTCCTCCAGGTCAAAGACAAGATCGGGTTCTTCTTCTTTGACCTTGGCATCAGGGAAGTACCATGCTGAAAACTGAGGGAAGCCAAAGAAGCATCAGTATCGGGCCCTGTTGATTCATGGTTTTAGGCACAGGGATGTAACAGCTTTTTCTGAGAAGCCCCCAAAGTGACCCTGTGGTGAGGATGGCTCATCCTCCATGGTTTTCAGGAAGTTGCCATAGCCTTCAGTAGTCCAGATGTCAGCCACTGAGCCTTCTCTCAGTTCTGAAGAATATCTGGTCAAACCTCCTGGCTCCCAGTCAGTGATGGCACTGGCAATATTTGAGAAAGAGCTGGAGAAAAGAGTGCCACTCACCAAGCAGAAGACACTGCAGAGCCTTGGTGTTGGAGCACAATCACATCAGGATTGGAACAATCGCTTCTCAAACTGCCGATTTATTTATTTATTTATTTTATTATTTTATATACCATTGTTTCATGCGAACATATCAAATCGGTTTACAGAGCTAACAAATATTCAATTAAAAATATTTGCATTACCAAAAGAGAAAAGGAAGAAATACATAGTTTCATAATATAAATAAAATAAAATAGTAAACTAAATAACCATAAAATTTAAGCAGTTAGATAGGCAGTATAGTGAGCATAGCTAATAAAATCAACATTACCTTAGTATATAATCAGTGGTCTGAAATCATTAAGTTAACAACTCTTAGAAGGTTTGTTTGAATAGCCATGTTTTAAAGCCCTTTTTAAATAATTTAATGTCTGCTTCCAATCGTAATTCCTATGGTATAGACTTCCACAGTTGGGGCCCAGCAATAGAAATAGTCCTTTCTCTTACATTATTGAGATGCGTAATCTTAGGGGAAGGAATTGGTAACATCCCTGTACCTGTTGATCTAGTAATTCTTGAAGGGATATGGAAATGTAGTGATGAAGTTAACCATTCAATTTTTTCATTGTAGTGTTTTATGGATTAGGGATAGGATTTTATGCTGAGCTCTGTATTTAACAGACAGCCAGTGAAGGTCCTTTAATATTGGGGTAATATGATCAGATCTTCTAGTTCCTGTCAAAAGTCTAGCCGCTGAGTTTTGAAGAAGTTGTAATGGTCTTGTAACATTTGCTGGTAGGCCTAAAAATAATGAATTACAGTAGTCTAAGAACATAAGAACATAAGAAATTGCCATTCTGGATCAGACCAAGGGTCCATCAAGCCCAGCATCCTGTTTCCAACAGAGGCAAAACCAGGCCACAAGAACCTGGCAATTAAACAAACACTAAGAAGATCCCATGCTACTGATACAATTAATAGCAGTGGCAATTCCCTAAGTAAACTTGATTAATACCCGTTATTGGACTTCTCCTCCAAGAACTTATATAAACCTTTTTTGAACCCAGCTACACTAACTGCACCAACCATATCCTCTGGCAACAAATTCAAGAGCTCTACTGTGCGTTGAGTGAAAAAGAATTTTCTCCGATTAGTCTTAAATGTGCTACTTTCTAATTTCATAGAATGCTGCCTAGTCCTTCTATTATTCGAAAGTGTAAATAACAGAGTCACATCTACTCGTTCAAGACCTCTCATGATCTTAAAGACCTCTATCATATCCCCCCTCAGCCGTCTCTTCTCCAAGCTGAACAGCCCTAACCTCTTCAGCCTTTCCTCATAGGAGAGCTGTTCCATCCCCTTTATCATTTTGGTTGCCCTTCTCTATACCTTCTCCATCACAACTATATCTTTTTTGAGATGTGGCGACCAGAATTGTACACAGTATTCAAGGTACGGTCTCACCATGGAGCAATACAGAGGCATTATGACATTTTCCATTTTATTAACCATTCCCTTCCTAATAATTCCTAACATTCTGTTTGCTTTTTTGAGTGCTGCAGCACACTGAGCCAATGATTTTAAAGTATTATCCACTATGATGCTTAGATATTTTTCCTGGGTGGTAGCTCCTAATATGGAACCTAATATTGTGTAACTACAACAAGGGTTATTTTTCCCTATATGCAACACCTTGCACTTGTCCACATTAAATTTCATCTGCCATTTGGATGCCCAATCTTCCAGTCTTGCAAGGTCCTCCTGTAATGTATCCCAGTCCGCTTATGATTTAACTACTCTGAATAATTTTGTATCAACTGCAAATTTGATAACCTCACTTGTCATATTCCTTGCCAAATCATTTATATATATATATATATATATATATTGAAAAGCACCAGTCCAATTACAGATCCCTGAGGCACTCCACTGTTTACCATTTTCCACTGAGAAAATTGACCAATTAATCCAACTGTCTATTTCCTGTCTTTTAACCAATTTGTAGTCCACAAAAGGACATTACCTCCTATCCCATGACTTTTTAGTTTTCGTAGAAGCCTCTCATGAGGGACTTTATCAAATGCCTTTTGAAAATTCAAATACACTACATCTACCGGTTCACCTTTATCCACAAGTTTATTAACCCCTTCAAAAAAATGAAGCAGATTTGTTAGGCAAGACTTCCCTTGGGTAAATCCATGTTGACTATGTTCCATTAAATCATGTCTTTCTATATGCTCTATGATTTTGATCTTGAGAATAGTGTCCACTATTTTTCCTGGCACTGAAGTCAGGCTCACTGGTCTATAGTTACCCGGATCACCCCTGGAGTCTTTTTTAAATATAGGGGTTACATTGGCCACCCTCCCATCTTCAGGTACAATCAATGATTTTAATGATAGGTTACAAATTTTAACTAATAGATCAGAAATTTCATTTTTTAGTTCCTTCAGTACCCTAGGATGCATACCATCTGGTCCAGGTGATTTGCTACTCTTTAGTTTGTCAATCTGGCCTACTACATCTTCCAGGTTCACAGTGATTTCGTTCAGTTCATCTGACTCATCACCCCTGAAAACCATCTCCGGAACTGGTATCTCCCCAACATCCTCATTAGTAAACATGGAAGTAAATAATTCATTTAGTTTTTGTGCAATGGCCTTATCTTCCCTAAGAGCCCCTTTAACACCTCGGTCATCTAATAGTCCAACCGACTACATCACAGGTTTCTTGCTTCGGATATATTTAAAAAAGATTATATTATGAGATTTTTGCCTCTATGGCCAACTTCATTTCAAATTCTCTCTTCGCCTGTCTTATCAATGTTTTACACTTAACTTGATAATGCTTATGTTTTATCCTATTTTCTTCAGATGGATCCTTCTTCCAATTTTTGAAGGACATTTATTTTGGCTAAAATAGCCTCTTTCACCTCACCTTTTCACCATGACGGTAATTGTCTTGCCTTCTTTCCACCTTTCTTAATGTGTGGAATACATATGGACTGTGCCTCTAGGATTGTATTTTTAAACAATGTCAGCCTGTTGAACACTTTTAACCTTTGCAGCTCCACCTTTCAGTTTGTTTCTAACTATTTTCCTCATTTTAACAAAGTTTCCCTTTTGAAAGTTTAGTGTTAGGGCTACAGATTTACTTATTGTCCCCCTTCCAGTTATTAGTTTAAATTTGATCATGTTATGATCACTGTTGCCAAGTGGCCCCACCACCGTTACCTCTCTCACCAAATCCTGTGTTCCACTAAGAATTAAATCTAAAATAGCTCCCTCTCTTGTTGGTTCCTGAACCAATTGCTCCATGAAGCAATCATTTATTACATCCAGGAACTTTATGTCTCTAGCAAGTCCTGATACTACATTTATCCAGTCAATATTGTGGTAATTGAAATCTCCCATTATTATTGCACTGCCAAATTAGTTTGCTTCCCTGATTTCTCTTAGCATTTCATCATCTGTCTGACCATTTTGTCCAGGTGGACGGTAGTATACTCCTATCACAATACTCTTACCCAACACACATGGGATTTCTACCCATAGATTCTACTGAGCATTTAGTCTCTTGTATGATTTTTATCCTGTTGGACTCTATACCCTCCCGGACATAAAGTGCCACACCCCCACCAAGTTGATCCTCCCTATCATTGCGATATAATTTGTACCTTGATATCGCACTGTCCCATTGGTTATCCTCCTTCCACCAAGTCTCTGTGATACCAATAATGTCAATCTCATCATTTGCTGCTATACACTCTAACTCTCCCATCTTACTTCTTAGACTTCTGGCATTGGCATAGAGACATTTCAATGTGTGTTTTTAGTTTGTTTTAACAACCTGCTTTTCAGTTGTTTGGGATAATTCAGAAATCATTAGCTTCAGTGATTTTTTTACATATAGGCATATGGACTATGTTTGCTTTTAATGGAACCTCTTTGTTGGGATGCCCTATCTCTCCTGTTTCTAATCTCAATAAAACAAGTGCCTGTAAAACTGTTCTAAAATCTTTTGGGAATGGATGGCCGGTGCCATCTTGTGCTCCTACATGTGGCAGGGACCGATCAATGGCACCGGTAGCCCCTGTGACATCGTAAGGGCAAAGGCTATCGGCACCATTTTGAATACTGGCAGCCGACGGCCCAAGTGCAGGAGATCGCTCCCGGACCCCTGCTGGACCACCAAGGAGTTTTAGCAAGTCTTGGGGGGGACTTGGCGCCGGCCGTCCATTGCTCCTACCATGTGACAGGGGCTGACCAATGGCACCGATAGCCCCTGTGACATCGTAAGGGCAAAGAGTCATCGGCACCATTTTGATTCGTAGCAGGCCCGACAGCCCGATGGCACAGATGGAGAGATCACTCGGGGGGACCCCGCTGGACCACCAGGGCTTTTAGTAAGTCTTGGGGAGGGATCGGGATGGTGGGGGGGTTGTAATACAGTAAATTTGAAGGGTTGGGGGTGGGGTTTTTTTTGTTTGTTTTTTTAAATAAATGTGCCCCTCCCCCCGCACTAACCTGAAAAACGAATTTTCCCTGAAGTTCGGGGTAAATCCGTTTTGTGGTTCATCTCTATTTAATACCAGTTTGAAATCTTTGAGCAGGATTGTTATGCTGGAGACAATCCGGATGTGGATCCTTGGGCCGACTGGCCCGAGGGAACAGTCGGTAGGCAGAACTCCCACTGGGCAACAGGATCTTCACCTGGAAACCCGAGACTCCTCCAGAGGAGCTGTGGGAGCCCGGGTTGCTAGGACTTAGGAGACTTCGCCCTGGAAGCCCGAGGTCCCCCCAGGAGGAGCCCGTAGGGACCCGGACCGCTGGGACTTAGGCGAGGCCGAAGAAACCCAGGAGTGGAATCCGGACCGGAGTCTGGGCCGGCAGCGGGCGAGCAGAAGTCGGTGTCACGAACCGAGGTCAGGGCAGGCTGAAGAAGCAGGAGTCGGAGTCACGAACCGGAGTCAAGGCAGGCTGAAGACAAGCAGGAGTTGGAGTCACGGACTGGAGTCAAGGCAGGCTGAAGACAAGCAGGAGTCGTAGTCACAGACCGGAGTCAAGGCAGGCTGAAGACAAGCGGAGTCAGGCAAACCGTGGTCAAGGCAGGTAGCAGGCAAGCGGAGTCAGGCAGAGCGGAGTCAGGCAGGTAACAGGCAATCCAGAACGCAACTTAGAACTACAGGAAGTAGTGAACCTCGTTGCAAGGCAAAGAAGGGAAGGGACTGCAGGGCTTAAATAGCCCTGCAGCGTCTGACGTCATAGAAGGGAGGAGCCGGGTTTTCCCGCGCTGGTCCCTTTAAAAGTGGAGGACAGTCGCGCGCGCGCGCCTGGGGGCGGGACTGGCCGTGAGGCCACGCCAGCGGCAGCGTGAGAGCCGGCGCATGGCGCCCGAAGGCACTGCAGGCCCGCGGAACGCGGCAGCTCCCCGGAAAGCAGCGGCCGGGGTCCTGAGGCCGCGGAACGCGGCAGCTCCCCGGGACTCGGGAGGAAGGTAAGGCCTCGGGCGCCAGCGTGGCGACCGAGACCGCAACAGTACCCCCCTTCTTACGCCCCCTCCGCCGAGGACCAGGTTTCCCGGGATGGTCCAAATGAAATTGAGTGAGCAATGATTTGTCCAAGATGTTTCGAGCTGGCTCCCAAGAGTCCTCCTCGGAGCCACACCCCTCCCATGCCAGTAGGTATTCCCAGCGACGGGCATGGAAGCGAACGTCCAGGACTTCTCGAACCTGATACGTAGTCTCTGAAGATGTAGAGGAGGATAGCGTATCCGTGGACGGATGATGGTACCGGGACAGTACCACTGGTTTCAGCAAGGATACGTGGAACACGTTGTGGATGCGAAGTGAAGACGGAAGGCGAAGTCTGTAGGAAACGGTACCAATACGCTCCGCAACCTGAAAAGGCCCACAGTATCGAGGGGCCAACTTACGAGAGCGATTAGGTAGTTGGAGGTTCCGAGTGCTTAACCACACCTTGGTACCTGGCAGAAAAACTGGCGCTGGTCGTCGATGACGGTTGGTATACTGCTGGGACCTTTTTGCTGCGGTGGTCAGTTTGAGTTGAATCCTCTTCCAGAGATGATGTACTTGCCGTGCTGTGGCTAAGGCAGCAGGTGATGGAATGGAAATCGGAAGCGGCAAAGGAGGCCTTGGGTGACGTCCATACACAATCTGGAAAGGGGTTTGTCCAGTGGCAGCATGGGTATGGTTGTTGTAGGCGAACTCTGCCCAAGGCAGGAGAGAAGTCCAGTTATTCCCTTTTTCGGAGATAAAACTGCGAAGGAAGGCTTTAAGAGTGCGGTTCGTGCGCTCTGTCTGACCATTAGTCTGGGGGTGAAAGACCGTGGATAAGTTTAATTGGACCCCAAATTTTCTGCAAAGGGCACGCCAAAAACGAGCCGTGAACTGTGGCCCTCGATCCGATACGATACTCTGTGGTAGACCGTGAGCCCGGAAGACGTGGGTAGTGAACAGGAGTGCGAGTTCAGGTGCAGAGGGCAGCTTAGGCAAGGGTACCAGGCGAATCATCTTAGAAAAACGGTCTACAGTTACCCAAATCACCGTATTGCCCTCCGAGAGGGGCAGATCCACTACAAAGTCCGTGGCTATGTGGGACCATGGTTCCACGGGAATAGGCAGCGGCTGCAGGAGGCCCCAGGGCCGACCACTGGGCGGTTTTTGCCGGGCACATACTGGGCATGAGTCAACATATACTCGGACGTCTTGTCGCATTCGAGGCCACCAATAATAGCGGCTAAGCAGGTCGAGCGTCCTCTCCCTGCCGGCGTGACCCCCTGAAAGCGAGTCATGGGCCCAAGCTAACACCCTTCTGCGGTCTTTGTGGGAAACCACCACTCGTCCAAGAGTGGAAACTGTGGTGCTAGCTAACTGGATTTTAGCGGGATCTATGATGTGTTGTGGAAGGTCTTCCTTCTCCTCCTGAAGCTCATAACGGGAGAGTGCGTCAGCCCGTACATTCTTCAACGCGGGTCGGTACTTCAGAATGAAATTAAAACGGTTAAAGAAAAGGGACCATCGTGCTTGTCGAGGATTAAGACGTTGGGCCTGGTTAAGGAACTCCAGGTTCTTGTGATCTGTATAAATTGTAACCGGATGGAGGGAGCCTTCCAACCACTGTCTCCATTCCTCCAGCGCAAGTTTGACCGCCAGCAACTCCTTATCCCCAATGCCGTAATTGCACTCGGCAGAGGAGAACTTCTTAGAAAAATAGGAGCAGGGTAGGAGATGTCCAGAGTTAGAGACCTGTGAGAGGACCGCTCCCACAGCAATGTTAGAGGCATCGACCTCAACAAAGAAGGGCCGTGTTGGATCTGGGTGGCGTAAACAGGTATCCTGGAGGAACGCCTCCTTTAATAGTTCGAAAGCCTCACAAGCTCCCTCAGGCCAGAGACGAGTGTTTGCCCCTTTCCGAGTTAATGCGGTTAAAGGAGCCACCAAGCGGGAGTACTGAGGAATAAAGTGTCTATAGAAGTTAGCAAACCCCAAAAAGCGTTGTAATGCTTTCAACCCCTCAGGTCGGGGCCACTTCCTGATGGCGGTTACCTTGCTGGGGTCCATCCGGAAACCTGTAGAAGACACTATAAACCCGAGGAAGGGTAACGACTCTTGTTCAAATAGACATTTTTCGAACTTGGCATACAAATGGTGGTCTCGTAAGATCTGGAGTACTTGTCTCACATGTTGCCGATGGGAGGCAAGATCCGGGGAGTGTATGAGAACGTCGTCCAAATAGACGATCACGCAGGAATGCAATAAGTCACGCAGAATCTCATTCATTAAGTGCTGAAAAACAGCGGGAGCGTTGCACAGTCCAAACGGCATTACTAGATATTCATAATGGCCGTCCCGGGTGTTGAACGCCGTCTTCCATTCGTCCCCGGGACGGATTCGAACCAGATTATAAGCGCCGCGGAGATCCAATTTCGTGAAGACTTGTGCTCCTTGGAGTCTGTCCAACAACTCCGGAATGAGGGGAAGCGGATACCGGTTCTTCTTGGTGATAGCATTGAGCCCACGGTAATCAATGCAAGGCCGCAAGCCTCCGTCTTTTTTGGCAACAAAAAAGAAACCTGCTCCGGCGGGGGACTTGGAAGGGCGTATGAAGCCTTTAGCCAGATTCTCAGTGATATATTCGGACATGGCCCGGGTCTCTGGCTGAGACAAGGGATAAACTCGTCCCCGTGGGGGAGTAGTACCCGGAAGCAACTCTATTGCACAGTCAAAAGGTCGGTGTTGCGGTAACAATTCCGCTTTTTCCTTGGAAAAAACATCCTGAAAGTCAGCATACGGAGCTGGTAGTACCGGTACGGTGTGGGCCAGCGGAATCCGTTGGAATCTTTTCACTTGGAGGCAGGATTGGAAACACTCCGAACTCCACTGGGTAATCTGAAAATCTTTCCAGCGAATCACAGGAGAGTGTTTCTGAAGCCAGGGTAACCCGAGAACCACCGGATGTACTGCTCTCTCCAACACTAGCAAGGAAATCTCTTCTGTGTGTAACAAGCCCGTCTGCAAAATTAACGGGACGGTCTCAGTGGAGATGCACCCTGATAAAGGAGTACCCTGAATAGAGGTTATCCGCAAGGCAGGAGTCCTAGGTCGCGTAGGGAGATTCAACTGTTGCACCAAGTCTTTAGTAATGAAGTTGCCTCCAGCCCCTGAGTCAACAAGGGCTTGTGTGAGGAAAGAACCACCTGGATAATCCAAGGTTACTGGCATAGTACATTGAGGAGCAGGACTAAGGCAGCCTAGGGGACACTCCTTCTTTACACCTAGGCGCGGGAGTTTTCCGCCCGTTCTTTACACTGGGCAAGGTAATGACCCTTTCCTCCACAGTACAGGCACAGTCTCAAGTCCCGGCGTCGCTGCCTTTCTTCGGGAGATAAAGATGAACGACCCACTTGCATGGGCTCGTCGGCGGCAGTTGTAGATGAAGAAGTAGTTCCTCGTGACCCCGAACTCGAACCCGAATTCGAGGACCTGGGAATCACGGACGTCGAGCGTCGGAAAGGGCGCCCCTCTTTCGCCCTCTGCTGCAAATGCCGATCAATACAACCCGCTAAGTCAATCAGGGAACTCAGGGTCTCCGGCAGGTCCCGAGCCGCTAGTTCGTCCTTAATACGACCGGCTAAGCCTTCCAGGAACACACCCCGGAGAGCCTCATCCTGCCAGCCTACCTCGTGGGCAAGGGTGCGAAACTCCAATGCGTAGTCTGCCAAAGTCCGTGACCCTTGCCGGAGCTGAAGTAACTCTGAGGTAGCGGACGCCTGTCGTGCTGGCTCATCGAAGGCCGCTTTGAACTCTTCCACAAAGCGATTCAAGTCCCCCAGTGCAGGATCATTATTCTCCCACATGGGGGAAGCCCAATTCAGGGCCCGTCCGTCCAGAAGGGCAAAAATGTACGCCACCTTGGTACCATCAGTAGGGAACTGGTTAGGCAGTAGTGCAAAGCGCACATAACATTGATTTAAAAACCCTCGACATGCTTTGGCATCCCCGGCATAGCGAGAGGGCGCTGGGAGCTGCGTAGGGGTCTGAAGGGTTACCAGTGGTGCAGGGACAGATGCCGGTACTGGAACGGGCGCGGGCGGCTCGGTATCCATGCGAGACGCCAGCCGCTCTACTGTAGCAGCAAGGGAATCCAGGACTTGTTGTTGCTGCACCAACCGCTGGGCCAAACCCGGAATGGCCTGTAGCCCGGCGAGGTCTGCCGGATCCATGGCCTTGCAAACTGTTATGCTGGAGACAATCCGGATGTGGATCCTTGGGCCGACTGGCCCGAGGGAACAGTCGGTAGGCAGAACTCCCACTGGGCAACAGGATCTTCACCTGGAAACCCGAGACTCCTCCAGAGGAGCTGTGGGAGCCCGGGTTGCTAGGACTTAGGAGACTTCGCCCTGGAAGCCCGAGGTCCCCCCAGGAGGAGCCCGTAGGGACCCGGACCGCTGGGACTTAGGCGAGGCCGAAGAAACCCAGGAGTGGAATCCGGACCGGAGTCTGGGCCGGCAGCGGGCGAGCAGAAGTCGGTGTCACGAACCGAGGTCAGGGCAGGCTGAAGAAGCAGGAGTCGGAGTCACGAACCGGAGTCAAGGCAGGCTGAAGACAAGCAGGAGTTGGAGTCACGGACCGGAGTCAAGGCAGGCTGAAGACAAGCAGGAGTCGTAGTCACAGACCGGAGTCAAGGCAGGCTGAAGACAAGCAGAGTCAGGCAAACCGTGGTCAAGGCAGGTAGCAGGCAAGCGGAGTCAGGCAGAGCGGAGTCAGGCAGGTAGCAGGCAAGCGGAGTCAGGCAAACCGTGGTCAAGGCAGGTAGCAGGCAAGCGGAGTCAGGCAGAGCGGAGTCAGGCAGGTAACAGGCAATCCAGAACGCAACTTAGAACTACAGGAAGTAGTGAACCTCGTTGCAAGGCAAAGAAGGGAAGGGACTGCAGGGCTTAAATAGCCCTGCAGCGTCTGACGTCATAGAAGGGAGGAGCCGGGTTTTCCCGCGCTGGTCCCTTTAAAAGTGGAGGACAGTCGCGCGCGCGCGCCTGGGGGCGGGACTGGCCGTGAGGCCACGCCAGCGGCAGCGTGAGAGCCGGCGCATGGCGCCCGAAGGCACTGCAGGCCCGCGGAACGCGGCAGCTCCCCGGAAAGCAGCGGCCGGGGTCCTGAGGCCGCGGAACGCGGCAGCTCCCCGGGACTCGGGAGGAAGGTAAGGCCTCGGGCGCCAGCGTGGCGACCGAGACCGCAACAAGGATTTCATGTCTAAGCTTCTACAGTATTCATGTTTTTGTGGAGTGAGCAGATTGATCAAGTTTGCTAATCATTCAGTAAAGTTTAATGCTGTTACATGCTAATGAGGTGTGTAGTTTCATAATTATTGGTGCTGGACTATCAGTTGAACTGCAGGTCTCTACAGCCTTAACCTTGCATAGTCTGAAGTTGGTTAACCCTGGAGTAAAAACCTACAACAAGAAACCTGTGTCACTTATATATTGCAAGGTTACAAATAAAATTGGCACTTCAAGCCCTTTTTGACCTGTGTCTGAGTAACTCAGCATCATTAGTGAAATGAATACAGAATTCTTTTTTTATGAAATAGTGAAAATGCAGTATTGCACATATTATGAACTCATTCCTAATAGATCTGTTATTTTGGGTTCTGTAAGCCCTGCAATGTCTCTGGCAAGTATTCAAAATGTTTTAAGCTCAGCAGGTACAGTTACAAAACTACAACATTTAAAGGCTGAGTCATCTGATCAGGTTTTATGTGAGTTCAAAGACCCCCCTTTCTCTACTCATTTTAGAAGGGCTGTGCATTGGTGGGGAATTGGACAGACAGTGAACAGTTAAACCTGTTCTGAATGAGACACTATCAGAACAGAAAACTGAGCCTAAGGCTTCTAAGGCATCCACTGACTCACTAGTGAGTGAGACACTCCTAGAAATAACAGATTGATTTCAAGAAGAGTTAGTTCATATAGCTAACAGCCATAAAATTGATATTAAAGATCTGAGAAAGAGAACATCTGCTCTTATGACTGAGGGTTTGGGATCACAAATGTAAGGATCAATTGATGTGCGGCAGTCACCTCAGGGTGTGCTGTGGACTTCAGCTAAAGGCCAGCAGGAAGTTCCCAGATAGCAGGATACTACACTAACTCAACTTTCTGCGACAACCAGGTCTCCTCAATATTCTACTCCATCAATTTCCATTCCTGCAGATGTTTCAAAGATTATAGTCGAGTATGTGGTCAAAACTCCCAAGGAAGGGGCAGAGTTGAATCATACCACAAAATTAAAATTTTCTCTGGGAATGTCCCTAAACCTAGTAATGAAGGAGATTATGAAACCTGGCGTATTCAGATTAAGCAATTATTGCAGGACCCAGACCTCACTGCAGGTGCTAAAAAGGAAAAATATTTGAAAGTCTCCTTTCCCCAGCTTTAAATGTTGCCTCTTAAATGGGTAAAAATGCCACAGCAGAATAGTGTTTAGAGGAGTTGGATAAGGCATATGGCAGTATAAATAATGGGGAGGAATTGTTTTTCCAATTCACAGAAACTCACCAGAATGCCGAAGAAAAATCTTCAGATTATTTGAGAAGACTTCAGGTTCTGTTGCAGAGGGTTTTGGAGCAGGGAATTTTCTTTGGACTTGCCCCTAATAGATGATTACTGCAACAATTTGTACAGCATGGTTGCTAGGAAGATACTCTGATTACCCAGTTGCATCTGAGAGACTTATTAGAGGACCAATCTGAGAGGCTTCTGCAGTTCTCTGAGCTGCTATAAAATCAGAACAATTGAGGAGAGAAACATGAAAGAATATAGAAGGATACATCATTTGGGAATAACACAGGTTAAACCTGTAAGCAGAACTTGCACAGAAAATGACATAAGCATTGCTAAGTATGTGATGCCAGAGGCAAGTGAGTTTAAAGTGGAACCTGAGTCAAGAATATTTTCAGGTGAGGAAGATAATGCTTTGTCCACTCCATTAGCCACTCATTGTAGACCTGCCACTCTGGAAATGGTGAATAACTCTGTTGCAAATAGCACGATGCAAGAAAATCCTTGGGTAAAGACAATTCCTTCAAAGGGAAGATGCTATTCCAGAGTAGTTTCATTCTGTTATAAGAGTGGAGAGGATGGACACATGATGGGAGGATACACCAATCCTGTGAATGCTGTTCTAGTTCAACAGAAATTGCATGGGAGATTTGAAGGGAAAAAGAGAACACCCAGTATCAGGTAGACCTCAAACACTTCTTTAAACTAAAAAGGTGCTTTTGTGAGGGTCAGACAAAGGCAACAGATGAAATGCTTGCAAGATCTCAAAAAGAAAATATCAAATGATTATACCCCACCAAGTCCACTACCAGATGACGTTTTAAAACGTCTTGTGGGAAAAGATGCTCTGCGACAGCTTATGTAGATGGTGTGCAGTGCCTTTGTTTAGTGGACATTGGCTCTCAAGAGACATGTATAGCACAAACCTTCTATAAGAACTATTTATCACCTCAGAAGTTGCAATCTCTAGAAGATCTACTTTGTGTTACAGGTGCAGGAGGTCAACCTGTCCCTTATCTGGGGTAGACTGAAGTTGAAGTACAGTTTCCCAAGGAGGCTTGAGGAAGTGGGAACAAAAACTCTGTTCTTGCCCTGGTTTGTCCTGATCAAAAGAACAAAACTTTGCCTCTGATAGTAGGGACAAATGTTCTTAGAAGGACTAGGGGACTAGGGGACATTCCAAAGCAAGAAACCTGTGAGGGAGTCGGTTGGACCAATAGATGACAGAGGGGTTAAAGGGGCTCTTAGGGAAGATAAGGCCATTGCAGAAAGACTAAATGAATTCTTTGCCTCCGTGTTTACTAATGAGGATGTTGGGGAGATACCAGTTCCGGAGATGGTTTTAAGGGGTGATGACTCAGACGAACTGAACGAAATCACTGTGAACCTGGAAGATGTAGTAGGCCAGATTGACAAACTAAAGAGTAGCAAATCACCTGGACTGGATGGTATGCATCCTAGAGTTCTGAAGGAACTCAAAAATGAAATTTCTGATCTATTAGTTAAAATTTGTAACCTATCATTAAAATCATCCATTGTACCTGAAGACTGGAGGGTGACCAATGTAACCCCAATATTTAAAAAAGGCTCCTTGGGCGATCCGGGTAATTATAGACCAGTGAGCCTGACTTCAGTGCCGGGAAAAATAGTGAAAACTATTCTCAAGATCAAAATTGTAGAGCATATAGAAATTCATCATTTAATGGGACACAGTCAACATGAATTTACCCAAGGGAAGTCTTGCCTAACAAATCTGCTTCATTTTTTTGAAGGGGTTAATAAACATGTGGATAAAGGTGAACCAGTAGATGTAGTGTATTTGGTTTTTCTGAAGGCGTTTGACAAAGTCCCTCATGAGAGGCTTCTACGAAAACTAAAAAGTCATGGGATAGGAGGCGATGTCTTTCTTGGATTACAAACTGGTTAAAAGACAGGAAACAGAGAGTAGGATTAAATGGTCAATATTCTCAGTGGAAAAGGGTAAACAGTGGAGTACCTCAGGGATCTGTATTGGGACCGGTGCTTTTCAATATATATATAAATGATCTGGAAAGGAATACAACTAGTGAGGTTATCAAATTTGTGGATGATACAAAATTATTCAGAGTAGTTAAATCACAGGCAGACTGTGATAAATTACAGGAGGACCTTGCAAGACTGGAAGATTGGGCATCCAAATGGCAGATGAAATTTAATGTGGACGTGCAAGGTGTTGCACATAGGGAAAAATAACCCTTGCTGTAGTTACACGATGTTAGGTTCCATATTAGGAGCTACCACCCAGGAAAAAGATCTAGGCATCATAGTGGATAATACTTTAAAATTGTCGGCTCAGTGTGCTGCAGCAGTCAAAAAAGCAAATAGAATGTTAGGAATTATTAGGAAGGGAATGGTTAATAGAATGGAAAATGTCATAATGCCTCTGTATCGCTCCATGGTGAGACCACACCTTGAATACTGTGTACAATTCTGGTCACCGCATCTTAAAAAAGATATAGTTGCAATGGAGAAGGTACAGAGAAGGGCAACCAAAATAATAAAGGGGATGGAACAGCTCCCCTATGAGGAAAGGCTGAAGAGGTTAGGGCTGTTCAGCTTGGAGAAGAGACGGCTGAGGGGGGATATGATAGAGGTCTTTAAGATCATGAGAGGTCTTGAACGAGTAGATGTGACTCGGTTATTTACACTTTCGAATAATAGAAGGACTAGGGGACATTCCATGAAGTTAGCAAGTAACACATTTAAGACTAATCGGAGAAAATTCTTTTTCACTCAACGCACAATAAAGCTCTGGAATTTGTTGCCAGAGAAGGTAGTTAGTGCAGTTAGTGTAGCTGGGTTTAAAAAAGGTTTGGATAAGTTCTTGGAGGAGAAGTCCATTAATGGCTATTAATCAATTATACTTAGGGATAAGCCACTGCTATTAATTGCATCAGCAGCATGGATTCTTCTTAGTGTTTGGGTAATTGCCAGGTTCTTGTGGCCTGGTTTTTGGCCTCTGTTGGAAACAGGATGCTGGGCTTGATGGACCCTTGGTCTGTCCCAGCATGGCAATTTCTTATGTTCTTATGTTCTTATGTCACCTAGTATGACTGTGAAAAAATGGCTGGCCCAAACTACATCAAGAAGTTAGTCATGAAAAAGTATTGGGTGACTATATATCAAATGTATGCTTCTCATCAGAGTTCCAGTCAGAAATTCACCAGGCCTGTGACATCCAGATTGACCAGCACCAGACCAATAGTGTTTGCAAGGAATGAGGCCAAGGAAGTGGAATGCATCTTGAGGATGTCCAAATATGAACAAAGCTTGCCAATGTTGCTTGAGGCTTCAGAGGAACACTCCCTCCCTGGAGACCTACTGGTACAACCTCGACTTATCTGTCACATGTAAAAGCCAAGGTGTTATTGAAGAATGTATCAGATCATAGCATCAGGTTGCCTTTCCAGAGGGATGTTAGGTGAAGGTGAACCAGTTGATCTGGTGAGGGCCATGAGTGCTACAGACTCAATCAGGAGCTGTTGGAGGTGGTGACATGGAGTCTAAGAAAGTGTCACTAGACTTTGGGGACTCTCCAATATCTGAAGAATTTAAACAGCATATAGAAAGAAGAATTAATCAGGAGGTAAAAGGATCCTTCTCTTGTCATGAACTTGATGTTGGCTGTATCCTGGGGATAACACACAAAATTATTCTCATGGATCCAACTCCAATCAAGGAGCACACACATCATGTATCCCCAGCTGATTTTGAGGATCGCAGGCAGCATCTGAAAGAATTATTAGCCATAGGATTGATTGAGGAATCTGATAGCCCTTATGCTTCACCTGTGGTATTGATCAGGAAGAACAATGAAACTTTGAGGATGGTTGTTGACTATTGTAAGTTGAACAACATAACAAGAAAGGACTCCTATCCATTGCCTCAAATTGAAGAGACAATTGCTCTTCTGTCAGGCAGTAAGTGGTTCTCAGTGTTGGATCTCAACAGTGGCTATTATCAAATTGAGGTGGAAAAGACAGATAGGCCCCAAACTGCATTCACCACACCCTTTGGGAACTGGCCATTCAAGATAATGGCATAAGGATTGACAAATGTGCCAGCAAGTTTTCAGAGAATGATAGAGAAAGTAATAGCTGACATTAAGCTACATGAAGTTGTGGCCTTCCTAGATGATTTTATAATATTCTCTGACACACTGGAGCAGCATGAGGAATGGTTGATGAAAGTGTTACAATGCCTTTTGAAATATGGGTTAAAGTTCTTGCCACCTAAATGTAAATTCTTCCAGAAGTCACTGAAGGTTTGGCACATCATATCTCTGAGAAGTGAATAATCCCAAAAGAAGAGAAAATTTCAGCCATTACCAAGTGGCTGCAGCCTAAGAACATTCAAGAACTGTGATATTTCCTGGGATTTGTGGGCTATTACTGAAGATTTGTGAATCAATACTCATGCTTGATGAAGTCACTCAATAATCTGTTGGTAGAGTTATCAAGCAGTCAAGGAGATAAGAAAGGAGCCTAGGTCCAAAGTCAGCAGCCATTAGGTGCTCAATGGACCTCAGAATGTCAGAAAGCATTTGAAGTTATAAAGGAACAACTCACAGTTGCTCCTGTATCGACTTTTGCAAATTGGAAGCTACCCCCATGTACTGCAAATGGATACCAGCACTTCAAGGCTAGGAGCTGCACTTTACCAAATTCAAGAAGGAAAGCTGTGAGTGATCTCATATGTCAGTTGTGGACTCACTAAAATTGAACTTAACTACCACATCCACAAACTGGAATTCTTAGTCCTTAAATGAGCAGTCTGCAAAACGTTTCATGATTATCTATATGGAGTGGAGTTTAAAATAGTGATAGATAATAATCCTCTGACATATATTCTGACAACTGCTAAGATGGATGTTCTAGGTCATCAATGGTTGGCATCCCTTTCACTGTACAACGTTGACATTGGTTACAAATCTGGCAAGACTAACATACATGCTGATTGCTTGTCCAGGAGGCCACATGACCCTGTAAAGAATGATGAAGAGTTCTTGAAATAGGAGAAAAGGGTTGCCAAAATGTTAGCATGGATGAAGATGGATCAAGAAGATATGGATATTCTAAGGTGGTATGTAAAGCAGCATTCCAGAAGCATGACGTAGCTGTCTTGACACATGGCTCAGAAGATTTGTGAGATGGTGGCACACCCATGACACCTCATTCTACTTCCAAATCTGGGTGGAACTCTGATGCCTTACTGGAATTCTTGCCTGCTGGAGGAGGTGCTATTCCTGATGATTTTGACATTCCAGACCTGTGACCTGGATTTACCCTGAGTGATTGGAAAGTGATCCAGAGGGAGGACCCTTGTTTATCTCAGATCATAATGATGCAAGAGATGGGTGTGAAACCTGGAGATCAGGACAGGAGTCAGGAGCATTCAGAAGTGAGATTATTTTTCAGAGAATAGCAAAAACTATGTCTTCAAGAGGGAGTGCTCTTCAGAAAATTGATGAGGATTGCACAGCCATACCAGCAACTTGTGATCACAAAGAAGTATCATCAGAGAGTGCTGGAAGGAGTACATGATGAAACTGGTCACTTGGACTGTGAACATACCTTGCACTTAGCATTTGCATGTTTTTATTGGCCAAGAATGGCACATGGAGTAGAGCAATGGATGAAGACATGCTAAAGATGCATGCAGAGAAAAGCTAGAGTAGAAAAAACAGCTCCCATGTTAAACATAAAAGCTTACGCTCCCATGGAGCTGGTTTGCATCGATTTTCTTACCCTAGAGCCCAATGACAAGGACACAGGAAATATCCTAGTAGTCACAGATCTTTTAACTAAGTATGTTCAAGTGTATTCCACTAGACTTCAAACTCAAGAACTGTTGCTGTTACCTTGTGGGAAAATTTCATCTGCCATTATGGATTTCCAAAACAAATCCATAGTGACCAAGGAGCCAGTTTTGAATCTGAACTCATCTCTGAGCTATGCAGACTAACAGGAACCAAATCCAGAACCACGCCATTCCATTCTCATGGAAATCCATTGGAACTCTTCAATAGAACCATAATAGATATGCTGGGAACATTAAAAGATAAGTGAAAGGAACACTGGAGAAAATATGTTTGCCCACTTGTACATGCCTACAATTATACTCACAATGACAGCACTGGAACTTCTCCATTCTTTCTCATGTTCGGGAGAGAACAACAGTTTCCAATAGACTTATGCTTTGGCATCAGCCTAGTGGGCCACAATGCCAAGACCCATTACCAGTATGTGAGAGAATTGAGTCCAAGGCTAAATTATGCCTATAAACTAGCTACTCAAGAAGCCAAGAAGCACCAATTAGCCAACAAAAGTAGATGGGATATGAAAGTGATACCATTCTCAGTGGAAGAGGGTGATAGAGTGCTGGTTAAAAATATGAAGTTGAGAGGCAAACATAAACTTGCTGATCGATGGGAGCCATCAATGAACATTGTTGTGAAGCAAATTGAAGAAATATCAGTCTGTGGTAAGACCAGAAACAGGGATGGGCCAGAAAGAACATTGCATAAGGACCTACTGTGTCCCTGTGGATTCATTTCTGGAAGAGAGGTGACTGATATCACTCATGGACCACCCAGTATTAACAAGCGACTGGGGATAAGACAGAAGAATGAAGTTGATGATAGTATGGATGACTATATCATAGAGAGTGGAGGTCCGGATCCATCAGAAATGGAAGGGAGCACATGTATTGGTGAAACTCAGCTAAGTAGAGATCTAAATCCTAATGCAAAGGAGTTTCATCCAGAGTCATGGGAAGAAGACCATGTGGTATCTATCATACCAGCAACCCAAGACAACTCATGTGATTGAAACAGTACAGTTGATGAAGAACAGTGTACATCCTCTTTAGAAGGGGAAAGGACTTTAATCAATCAGTAGATAAAGTAGAGTTACCACCATGACCCCAAAGACTGCAGAAAACGAGAAAATTGTCTAGCAAATTTGATGATTTTGAAGTGCATTTCCCCAAGGGGATGTAGACAACCATACTCAGAGGACCCACTCAAAGTCTGCAGGAGCAATTGAGCAAACAAACAGAATTAATATATAAACTGTGGGCTGAAGTACCTGTTGGGTATGTCAGGTTTTAGGGGGGGTCCATATAACCCACCTTTAGTAAGAAGACAATGATACTATTAAAAATTATCATTTGTGACACTGAAGGACTACCAAGTGGGTGCTGTCTCTTTAAGGGTTGTAAACACACTGCAGAGGGGTAGTCAGTTTGGAGAATATGCAAGCAGATCACTGTTTACTCAGCAAGATAGAGGACGTTTCCTGCTCTGCCCTGAAACTAAAGAAATTATCTGTATATAATTAAGGATCCATATTGTGAAGGCCTTTGAGCAGTGGTTCTCAACCCTGTCCTGGGGACCCCCCCAGCCAGTTGGGTTTTCAGGATATCCACAATGAATATGCATGAGAGAAAATTTGCATACTCTGCCTCCATAACATGCACATTTTCTCTCATGCATATTCATTGTGGATATCCTGAAAACCCGACTGGCTGGGGGGGTCCCCAGGACAGGGTTGAGAACCACTGCCTTAGAGTCATTTGATTTGCCAGAGACTGAGGGCTCCTTTGGCTGGAGGCTGCTATAACGAGGGTTCAGCCATTAACAGCAGAAGAAATGCTGACGTCATCTCCCACCCTTCAGCATTCATACAGCTCCACAGTAGAACACCAGCTGGGACTTTATTATCAGTGCAAAGACTGTGTAAAGATTGGAGTTAGCTGCTGATTTAAGAGTATGAAATCTTTGAGCAGGCTTTCATGTCTAAGCCTCTACACAGTATTCATATGTTTGTGGAGGGAGCAGATTGATCAAGTTTGCTAATCATTCAGTAAAGTTTAATGCTGTTACATGCTAATGAGGTATGTAGTTTCATTATTGGTGCTGAGCTATCAGTTGAACTGCAGGTCTCTACAGCATTAACCTTGCATAGTCTGAAGTTGGTTAACCCTGGAGTAATAACTTACAACAAGAAACCCGTGGATAAATTTTTAAAACTTAAAAAGTATTGGGGAGAAGTAAGCTATTGGGTTATATTATTTAGTGTGTTTGTGTGTTTGTTTTAAATAGGTAATCAGAAAGGCAGGCAATAAACAGACAGGGTAGGTGAAACAGCAGGGCATGCTAGAGAGAGAAAGTTCTTGGATGGAATAAATGACAGTTTTATGGAGCAATTGGTTCAGGAACTGATGAAAGAGGGAGTGATTTTAGATCTAATTCTCAGTGGAGTACAGGATTTGGTTAGAGAGGCAACGATGGTGGGGCCACTTGGCAATAGTGAGGTTGACACCACATAAGAAGACAATGCAGTTGCTGAATGTATATCCATTACTTTAGTCAACCATTTAGTTATGTTTAAATGATGGCAAAGAGACTGAAATTTTCTTTGTGGTTTTTTTTCTCAGGTCCTGGGATGCATCCTGTGACCCTGAACAGTTTTATAGACAGTGACCTACCCTGCCACTCAGATCTCAAGAAGCTGTGGGTTTGGCCACCCTTTTCAAGTAATAAGGACTGAGTTGAAGCTACCTTTTGGAAAAAAAGATCTGAAAAAAATTGTAAAAATAACACCCTTGGATTTTTTTAAAATTGTAACTGCCCATCCTGAGTTTTTGTACCTGTTTAAAGAAACTGCTAGAGGAGGTAACATCTGCAACTTAACAATTGTTTTCTCTCCCCAGGAATCGTGTTCAGGTTTCTCTGATAAGAGCTGATTTAGTCATCTGTCCTTCAGCCTGGAGGATCACTATAAGGGTTCAACTTCAAATTGAAGGTGTTAGTGCAGTGCACAGGTGTGATGGTCGCACCCCAGGCAGGAATGGATGCAATACCCTCCTATGGTGTATATTTATGTCACTGTCTTATTTGAAGTTAATATTGCATTGCAATGCAATATTCTAAGTGGGAGTTCCAATGTAAAATCTGTGTAAGAGTCTCCACCCCTTTTCCAGATTTGAATAACTAGGTTTTCAAAGAGTGTGGAGAAGTTTAGCTTTTGTTGTTTTTGCAGGCCCGGTCAGTAAAAGCAGACTAGCCCAGCCAAATGGTTCCTGACCAGGGATGGGAGAGGTTTTTTTTTCCAGTCCACAGCCTGGCTGGTTAAGATTCCCTCTGGGTCTAGTTTCAGGGATTTTGAGATTTGTATTAAGGAGCCTCCCTGGACACCTGAGCCTGCCTTGCCCACAGGGATTGAGGAACCCCTGTGGATGGGCTGCCCAGGGATAGGGAAGATATACCCCTGAAGTGGTGATGACCTGCTGTAAAGAGGGGACTCCGCTAGTTAGATTCTGCTCCTTTCTGGGGAAAGAACATTTTTGTTAGAAAATCCAGGAGAAAGTTTGGCTAGCCCTTCCTTCCTGTTTGAAGCAAGAGTACTGTTTGTTTCAAAGGGGATCTTCAATCATCAAGGATCCTGCGAGAGAGAATACTAAAGAGACTTGTGAAATAAAAGAAGATCTCCTAACCAGGAGTAAAGGAAAAAACATCATTGGGGTCACCCATCTGATGATCATCACCCTAGGGAGAGAAAGAGAGGATTTACTCTCTGTGCCATAGACTCTGTAACAATTTTGGTTTGGAAGGGGTTTTACCCAGCTTAAAAGACCCTGCCTCTCTGGGAGCTCCACTTCATCTTAACCCAAGAGAGTGGCTCTTTTCCCTTGTCCTGATACAAGTGAGTCCTGCACAGATAGAGGAGAGAGACTGTAATAACTGGGGAAGAGAATTTTGTGGTGCTGCACTTTAAATTTTGTGCCATTCATCATCAATGTTAACAGTAAAGACTTTTTATTTTGGACACTACCAAACTGACTCCAGAGTATTTAATTTCTACTCATTACACACACATGCACACATCGGGGACAACCATCCTCTCCAGGGGCAACTACACACATCAGGGAACGTGTAAAGAAGTCACTCCTGTCACATCAAGTCCTGGAAGTCGTCATCCCCCCCCCCCCCCCCCCCCCCCCCCCCCCCCCCCCCATCTACAAAGGATCTGACCTTGGGAGAAAGAACAAGAATGAGAGCTAGCTGGTGAGAGATCCAGCCCTGAGAGCAATAAATAAGTTTGTATACTCACCTGTGCAGGACAGGCACACTGGGATACGGTTACAACTTTACAACTACTTCCTGCACTTATTGCTCAGGATCCTTGATTTAACGTGGATACCTGCCCTCTATATCTCCTCCTGTCCTAACGCAGGTCCTAGGCAAGAGATAAACTACATAAGGGCCCTGGCTTTGCCATCTGAATTGCAATTAATCACTGACCTTTCTATCGCCCTTTCTAAAGCAGCTTGTAAGGAGTCAGGGGCACCCATCCTAAGCATCTTACCTGCGTCTGTCTCAGACAAGTTTGTAATCTTACTAGAAACCCTCCTGTAACTTCAAATGTTTTCCAGTGAGGAAAAAATTGAAAGCAAAGCTTTCATGTCAGCATGACTCAGGAACTTACGTGGTAGTTTCTCCTTTTTTCAGTGGGCATGGATGTTTGAGTCACCACTGCTACTGGGAGTCCTTTACCACCATTGAGTAATTTCTGAACTGGGTTGCCTCTCCAGGGACTCACTTCTGAGGAAGTTAGCGCTCTGCCTCTTAATTGTAATCGATTCTTAGGTGGCCTACTGGGGCATAGGGTGCGCTGAAGGAAAGAGTTTTAATGGGAGACTCGCATTTGAACTGTTTCAGCTGATAGTTCCTGCATAGATGTAGGACTAAGGGATACATACGGAGAGGAAGAAACAAAGGCATGCAAGGGTTTTGCTCTCATGCCCTGTTCCCTTTTTCTCCAAATCATCAAAGTGACCAAGTGCCACAAAAAGTCCTGGTAGAACCGTGAACTTGGACTGAGCCTCTGAATATTCTCTGCTACGTTCTTATCCAACGTCTTCAGCTCTAAATCTTTTTCAAGCTGATTGGTCTGTCCCTTTAAACATGTCTGTTAACCATTGAACTTCAGTTAATAGAGTTTTGATTTGTGCCATGTGTTCACTCTGGTGCTTGCCATGCTGTTAACAGGTAGTAATAGGAGCCACTTCACACCTATACATTTCTTTTTGTCTTTGCTAGATACTTTAAAAAGTGTAATGTAATTGTCAAGCTTCTAAATCTGTACGAGAACTACAGTTATCACAGTAACTTAAATCAAAGGGGCAAATACCCTGATCTGTAATTGTTGTAAATAGCTTTCCTTCTTTCTTATTAAGTTATTAGGTTTTTCCTCTTCACCTCTTAAATTATTCTGACCAGAGTTAAAGAAAGGCATTATATGGAGTGGGGACAGGAGAAATTTCGAACACAAACTCTGCTGTGCAAATCCCTAATTCTAAATTCTTAAGCTAATGTGCAGAATAACCTTAAAAATATATTCTATGACCAGCAGCCATACACTGATGTTCTTGTGTACATCCCTTTGGTACAGACACAAATACCTACTTCTAAAGCCTTATGTTATGGCTTGCAGGCCTCCATTGATATTCATATGTATGCCTCTTAGTATGGATATGAATACCTCAATGTTTCCTATTTATAAATCTGCACATTCCACCTAACACCCTGGCCAGCAGCCAACCACTGGTGTTCTTATTCATGCAACTCCAGTATGGAGAGTAGAACATCAATGTTCTTTAATATTATACACTGGTTAAGAGCTTGCTGTCTCATTTTTTTGCACTACCAATGCAGCTTCAAACCATAATTTGCATCTTCCCAATGCTTATTAAATTAAATCTCACCCGTACCACTAATTGTTATGGGAAGTTTAATGATGGAACGGATTGGGGACCTGTCCTATTGTATGATAAATGTATAGATCATGTGCCCCTATGGCGAAGCCCATTCAGAGAGCAGGGCAATGTATACCTATTATCAAGCAGTATACACTCACTCTGGCACTTTGTACACTGGCACAAATTCAAAGATTCTAGGATACTATATACTGTATATGAATGGCTTTATTATATCCTATACTGTATATGTATAAATGTATTGTTAATATTCAGTTCCCCATACCATATGATATATAAACTAGTGCCTTTTTAAATGCCTAGTTTTTCCTAGTTTCCTTCCTCTTACCATTCCCATAGTGAAATGTCTTGGACCATGGCCAGTGGTTCAAGACTCTGAATGCCTCTGTGAAGACTGGGGTCTGTCTCTGTATAATCTGGTTTCCTCCTTTTGGTCTTGTCTGCATTGAGGCTGGAGGTGTACCAGAGTTCTCATTTTAACTCAGTTTTTTAATAGAACCCTGTAGCCCTTAGGATTGCATATATCTTTCAGTTTTTTTGTTGGACCTGATTTTTGATGATTTGTCCAAGAGGTCAGGATGTTTGGGTCAGAATATCCAGATCACAGTGGTCCTTGCATCACATGCTGTTTGCTCCTTTTCATGTGGTAGAGGTTGTGGTAAAAGGGCTTTGGATATCAGGCCTTTGGTGAATGTTTTTCACACATATAGGATACTTCACCTCTTTAGAATATAGTCTCACATTACAGATTTCAGCTTAATCAATATTCTTATAATGCTGAAACTACAGGCTCATATCCAATTATCGTATCCACTATGCTGGCAACCACCAAGGTCCATAGAACATGTGTTCATTTTTAATGAAACAGTCCAAACTTCTCTGCAGCTCTACGTTTCTGATTATTTCTCTGTATATTTCTCTGAGGTTTTAAATATCTATGTTATCCATCTAAGAAGTTCATTACAGAAACTTAAATCTTTTTTTAAATGTCCATTATTATTTAATGTTCATTATCCATACATTCTGAGAGGCTTATGGTAGACCAATAAGGTACCCACTCCAGGAGTTTCCCTAACTTTCCTATCTACTAATTGTATGTAATTTCTCCATCCCAAGCTCTATTATAATAATACCATTTGTGTGTGTCTATCCTTATCCATATTTATTTAGTACCTACCTCTGGGTGTGTTTTCCTGTCTACATGATATGACCTTTTTACTTGTGATCATATTCATATAAACTGCTTCTGGATTTAAGTAATAGTCTTTCAATAATTTTAGCATACAAAGTATCTATTTTTATTTTTTAACACATGCTTTTAGAAGTGCAGTATATAGCAAGACATCTGATAGCAGAGCTTTGAGCAGTGAAAAGGAAGGAGCAGGTTGCTTAGCAAGTTGTAGTAGTATCCCTGGTACCATCATATTCATTTTTCATTGACTTTAGCAAAAATTAAATTGTCTATTGAACAAAGTCTATTAGTCAATAAATAGAAAGTATCAATCAAATGAAAAACCTAGCAAGGAGGTACATTATAAAGGGCTTGATTTACTTGGATTTTTTCCCCATACATATAATATGAGAAAAAAGTCTTAGTAAATGTGCCCCATGAATCACAAAATCAAAAATAATGCAAACAGCTAATTCTCTTACAATGTCTAATGGGAAACTGCCTCCAAGATAGCATGTAGCTATTTTTCTCAATAAAAATAGCCTTTGACATCTGCTACATTATGTTCTTTTCATTTGGTATTAAAGGTCAGTGTATTGTTATGTTGTCAATAATCTCTAGTTTTAACATTTTGACACTTTCATGTTTTCCTCATCATTTATTAGTCTCTTTCTTAATAAATAAAATTTTAGGAACTCATATAAAATTAATTTACTGTTCTTAGTATAAACTATGACTTTCATCTTCAAGTATAATAGTGCATCATGTAGTCTTGAAAGCACATGTACTGCATTTTTTTTTTTTTTTGCTCCTTTAGGGGTAATTTTAAGAAACCTGTGGACCTGTAAGGTGATTTTCAAAGGAAAACTCACACCACACACATTTGCAGAAACCCACACTCGCAGAGACACACTCACATTCACTCAATTGAATACATATATTCACATCACCTTTCACTTGCATGCACACAGACATAGAGCTGATGTGCCAAGTCACACAGATGCACACTCTCTGTGGTGACATGCACTCATACCCCAACAGATACAGACCATGCCTAATTAGAAAGAGATCGACACACACACACCACCACCGCACATGCAACCTCACATCAACCCTACTCACAATCGGGCCGATACAGTAAAGTCTACGCGATTCTCTATTCCCTAGCACCTCCTTTTGGACCGGAGCGGCGGCTGTCAGCGGGTTTGACAGCTGACGCTCAATTTTGCTGATGTCGGTTCTCGAGCCCGCTGACAGCCACGGGCTCGGAAACCGGACGCCGGCAAAATTGAGCATCCGGTTTTTGACCCGACAGCCGCGGGACGACTTCAAATTTTTTTTTTTTACTTTTCGAAACTTTTGGGACCTCTGACTTAATATCGGAGGGTGCACAGAAAAGCAGTTTTTACTGCTTTTCTGTGCACTCTCCCAGTGCCCGAAGAAATTAGCGCCTACCTTTGGGTAGGCGCTAATTTCTGAAAGCAAAATGTGTGGCTTGGCTACACATTTTGTTTTCTGAATATCTAATAGGGCCATATCTAATACGGCCCTATTAGATATGGCCCTAATATCTAATAGGGCCATCAACATGCATTTGCATGTTGCGGGCGCTATTAGGTATGGCGGGTTGAACGCGCGTTTTCAGCCCCTTACTGAATAAGGGGTAACGCTAGCACGTCGAAAACGCACGTCCAATGGCGGGTTAACAGTGCGCTCCATCGGAGCGCACTGTACTGTATCGGCCCACATATGTACACACTGAGGAGTGAATTTTCCAAAGATTTTCACACATGAAAATAGCATATATATGCGTAAATAGCATAAATGCATGAATATCCTATTTTATAAATGTTGACAGTGCATGTGTATTTTCCATTTTACACAGGATTGGGCTTTCGGAGATGGAGCTCAGAAGTACATTCGGTAATTTCTATTTTTGAAAGAGATATATTTGTATATATTACTAAGTTTATTTATACACTTTTATATCTGCTATTTGATTTGTGCAAGTAATTCAGCTTTGTCTGTTGCCTGCAGGTCTAGGTGAACTGGTAGAGGTTCAGTATGAAGTGCTAGAGGGTGTAGGTAAACTGAAGAATAACAGAGATATTAATAAACTGGTGAATACAAGGACACATGCAAATATTTTCAAAACTGTATATGCTCATACTTTAAAAGTTACCTGCCTTTGTGCATAAATCAGGATTATTACATATATATTAAATATTTTTACAAGCCTAAAATATACACATGTATGTTTATAAAATCAGTATAAAAAGTATAACTTTCCAGCATAGAAAATATTTGCAAGTACTGAAACTTATGTGTGTGCTTTCAGAGCAGAAATATATGGGTTTTATAAACTGTACAACTCCTGCAGCACAGTTTATAAAATACTAGGGGTGTGCATTCGGTCCCTACGTATTGGCAATCCGCAACGGATGTTGCCATATTTGTTGTATTCGTGGGGAAGCGAAACGTATTGCAATTCCCCACAAATAAACGAATCTTCGCCGAATTATTTGGCCGCCTAAATAAATCAATTTAAACAAGCCCCTCACCCTCCTGACCCCCCCCCCCCCAAGACTTACCAAAACTCCCTGGTGGTCCAGCGGGGGGTCTGGGAATCATCCCCTGCACTCTCACACCCTCGGTGCCGGTTTCATCATGGCGCCGATAGCCTTTGACCTACTATGTCACAGGGGCTACCGGTGCCATTAGTCAGCCACTGTCACATGGCCATCGGCACCATCTTGTGCTCCTACCATGTGACAGGGGCTGACCAATGGCACCGGTAGCCCCTGTGACATAGTATGGGCAAAGGCTATCGGCGCCATTTTGAATACTGGCAGCCGATCGCATTTGCCCTCACTATGTCACAGGGGGCAACTGTCGGTCCCTGTGACAGGTCCCTGTGACATAGTGAGGGCAAAGGCGATCAGCGCTATTTTGAGAACTGGCATCCGACCGTCGGAGTGCAGGAGGTCACTCCCGGACCCCCGCAGGACTTTTGGCAAGTCTTGTGGGGTCAGGAGGCCCCTGCAAGCTGGCCAAAAGTTCCTGGGGGTCCAATGGGAGTCCTGGAGCGATCTCCTGCCCTTGGGCCATCAGCTGCCAGTAATCAAAATAGCGCTGGTAGACTTTGCCCATACTATGTCACAGGGGCTACCGGTGCCATTGGTCAGCCCCTGTCACATGGTAGGAGCACAAGATGGCGCCAATGGCCATGTGACAGGGGCTAACCAATGGCACCAGTAGCTCCTGTGACATAGTAGGTCAAAGGCTATTGGCACCATGATGAAACCGGCACCGAGGGTGTGAGAGTGCAGGGGATGGCTCCCGGACCCCCTGCTGGACCACCAGGGAGTTCTGGTAAGTCTTGGGGGGGTCAGGAGGGTGGGGGGGGTTGTATTAATTTTAATTTTAGCTGGGACACGAATAGAAATCGCCGTATTAATGCATCGGGGCGCCATACGGCCGAATGCAACGTATCTGCTCCCCGACGAATCCGAATCCCAAATGCAACGTATGGCATTCCTCTGCACATCCCTATAAAATACTAGCATTAAGGGGGGGTAGGGGGCACTAAAGGTCCATTCATAAAATGGCAACATAATCCTTTTTCTCTTGCCTCATGTGGCTATTTTTTTTTTTTTAATCTTACTACCAATCTGGTAAGGCACTATTGGCTATTTTCCAGTGCTTCTCTCATCTGTGCACCATGTGGCTCCTTGGTCTGATTTCTTATGATGATTGAGGTTTGTGATGGGGATCATCTTGCAGTGCTTTAGCCTATTTTGCTGAAACATGCACTTTTAAGGCCTGGACTCTCTTCCCCTGTATTTGACTACACCGCTGGATGTTGGATAAAATTCTGTCACTGAAGTCATCTGCTGCTTTGAGGTGTGCAGATGACATAAAATTATGCAGAGTAGTTAAATCTCAAGCAGATTGTGATAAAATGCAGGAGGACCTTGTGAAACTGGAAGATTGGGCTTCCAAATGGCAGATGAAATTTAATGTGGACAAGTGCAAGGAAACATAACCCTTGATGTAGTTATACAATGTTAGGTTCTATCTTAGGAGCTGCCACATAGGAAGGAGATCTAGGCATCATAGTGGATAATACATTGAAATTGTTGGTTCAGTGTGATGTGGTGGTCAAAAAAGCAAGCAGACTGTTAGGAATTATTAGGAAGGGAATGGCAAATAAAACAGTAGATGTCATAATGCCTCTGTATCGCTCGATGATGAGACCACACCTTGAATACTGTGTGCAATTCTTGTCGTCACATCTCAAAAAAGATATAGTTGCACAAGAGAAAGTGTAGAGAAGGGCAATCAATATGATAAGGGGCATGGAACAGCTTCCCTTTGAGGCAAGGCTAAAGAGGTTAGGGCTGTTCAGTTTGGAGAAGAGATGACTGAGGGGCAACATATTAAAGGTCTACAAAATCATGAAAGGACTTGAACAGGTTAATGTAAATTGAAGAAAATTCTTTTTCACTCAGTGCATAATTAGGCTCTGGAATTCATTGCCAGAGGATGTGGTTATGGCAGTTAGTGCAACTGGATTTAAAATTAGTTTGGATAAGTTCCTATAGGAAAAATCCATAACCTGCTATTAATCAGTAAGGAATAGTAGCTTGAGATCTATTTCTTTAAAACTCTATAAAACAAGTTTTTAGGCATATGTTTTAAAGAAATAATCAACATGCAAGTCCAGCCAAGGTACACAGCTTTTCTTATAATATCAAACAACCACAATAAAAGTTTCAAGGTTTATAAATTAAAGAAAGGTAAAGGACTGCCACATAAAATGTGTCATCACATACCTCAATTAAATAGACATAGGTATGGAATGACCATAATGTTGATGATATATAGTCCAAACAGGGTTGTATTCAAAAGACTGACCCTTTAAACCATAGCGAAGCCTCTCAAGATCAGTCACATTTCGCACTTGCACCCTCCAGTGATCCATATTTGTGCTAAACTTCCAGAAAGTGGCAATGGTGAACCTTGCAGCCAGCAACATTTGAGCCACTAGGCTTTGATATTTTTGAGGTATCAATGAGCCAGGCCATCTTCCAAGAAGACCCAACAAGGGTTTAATATGCCCAGGGCTACCTAATAAATATGCTATCTCCTACAAAACTTGCAACCAAAACTGACTCACAACTGGACAGAACCACCACATATGTTTATAAGATCCTCATTCACCACACCCCTCCAACACAAAGGACTAGCTCCAGGGATAAATCTAGAATAATACATGGGTGTACGATAAGTTCTATGCAATAGCTTAACCATAAGCTCCGTTCATTTTGTACAGATTATGACATGATGTGCTGATTGCCATATGCTTTTCCAAACTTTAACATCTACATTGACCCTAGGTCTGTGTTCCATTTCTCAAACAATGTGGGTGTAGTCATTGCACCATATTTCCCTGCAAGAATACCTCTATATAACATAGAAATCACTTTTTGCCCCCAGGCCACTCAAATATTTCTATACACCATGTAACTGTCTCAGGGATCTGGCTAAATCAAAATGTTGTTCAAAACCTTCCTGTACCTGATAAAAGGAAGCTCACAAACCAGGGTCAAGCTCAAACTCATTTTCAAGTTCAGAAAAACCCAGGAAAATATCATCTTCCCAAAGCTGGGAAATAAAAAACAATCTCTTCTCTTTATTCCCTAAAAATTGGTGAAAAAGTACAACTGGCTAGAACAGGATTTTCAATTTTTGGTGCTATAGGTGACAGGACATCCTCATCCATCCCCAGAAACATTTGAACCTGACTCCAGACCAATAAAATGTGGGCAAGTATTGGACTAGTTCTACCAATTTTCCTCCTCAAAGGAGATTCACATATGATAAAGGGAAACATGGCTAAATTAACCAACTCAGCTCTCTCTCAAGGCCCAACCATGGAATACCCTCCCCCCCCCCCCCCCCCCCCATGCAACCAGTCATGCAGACAAACTAATCTAGCCATGCAATAATATTGGCGTATATTAGGGAGTGCTATACCACCCTGTATTTTGGGAAGCCATAATTTGCCTAGTGTCATGCGCCCTTTTTGATTTTTTTCCAAATAAATTTAACTATTAACCTATGCAAGTCTACAAACACCTAAGCAGCTACATTATAAGGAAGTTCCTGAAATAAATACAGCAACTTAGGAAGGACATTCATTTTAAGTAAATGGATCCTTCTAGCTCATGAAACTGTCATATGCTCCCAGGCAATTACATTTTGCCAGATACGATTCAACATAGGGCCATAGTTCTTGGAGAATAGATCCTTAAAGTTATTAGTGATGTGAATACCAAGATATTGGAAGCCATTTTCCATCTTACAAAATATAGACAAACATTCCTGTAATGGCATTTTACTACCAAAAGAATATAATTCTGACTTATTAAAATTGGTCTTGTATCCCGAGAGGCACTCAAATTTCTGAAAAAGTGCCAACAATGTGGGTCCTGACACCCACGGTGCTGTAAGGTATACTAACAGATCATCAGCGTGCAAAGATATTTTTATGCACCTTCCCTCCCAAACAAATATCCTGAATATTGGGATTCCATCAGACCACATGGACTAAAGGCTCGATGGCCAGATCAAAAAGTTATGGGGATAATGGGCATCCCTGTCTAGTAGAGATGTGAATCGGAACCGGAATCGGTTCGGATTCCGGTTCCGATTCACATGTGTGGGTTTTTTTTTCATTGGGCCCGATCACGGTTTTGTTTATCGGCTGTACCCGATCGCCGGCCATCCAGTGCTTCTACCATGTGACAGGGGCCAGCCAATGGCATGGATACCCTGTCACATGGTAAGGACAAAGGTCATCGGCGCCATTTTGATTAGTGGCAGCCGACGGCCCGAGAGCGGGAGATCGCTCCCGGGACCCCCACTGGACCACCAGGTACCTGTAAAATGTTTTTGGGGGGTTCGGGGGGGGTGGGGGGGGGGGGAAGCAAAGGGATTAGTTTTAAAGAGTCGGGATGGGTTTAGGGGTTATTTTTGTGTGCCATTTTTCCCGCCCTCACCCAAAACGATAAGAGAACCCCCACGATCAATATCGTGGGGTTTTCCTATTGTTTCGGGGGAGCCCCCGATTTCTGACGATTTTGAAAATATCGACGATATTTTCAATCGTCCGAAGCCCGATTCACATCCCTACTGTCTAGTAGAGATGTGAATCGTGTGATCGATCGTCTTAACAATCGATTTCGGCTGGGAGGGGGAGGGAATCGAAACGTCGCAGTTTGGGTTTTTTAAATATCATGTAAATCGTGTAAATCGTGTAAATCGAAAACCGGCACACTAAAACATCCCTAAAACCACCCCGACCCTTTAAAATAAATCCCCCACCCTCCCAAATCCCCCCAAAATGCCTTAAATTACCTGGGGTCCAGTGGGGGGGGAGGGGAAGGGGGAGGGCGGGAAAACCGGCACACTAAAACAACCCTAAAACCCACCCCGACCCTTTAAAATAAATCCCCCACCCTCCCGAACCCCCCCCCCAAAATGCCTTAAATTACCTGGGGTCCAGAGGAAGGGTCCCGGTGTGATCTTTTACTCTCGGACCTCCGTGCGTTGTAGAAATGGCGCCGGCGCTACCTTTGACCTGTCATATGACAGGTCAAAGGTAGCGCCGGCGCCATTTTGTTTTTTTTGTCCCCCGACGTTAGGAGCATAGGAGATCGCTCCCGGACCCCCGCTGGACCCCCAGGGACTTTTGGCCAGCTTGGGGGGGCCTCCTGACCCCCACAAGACTTGCCAAAAGTCCAGCGGGGGTCCGGGAGCGATCTCCTACCGCGAATCGTTTTTCCGTATGGAAAATGGCGCCGGCCATTTATGATTCAACTGCAGGAGGTCGTTCCGGACCCCCGCTGGACCCCCAGGGACTTTTGGCCAGCTTGGGGGGCCTCCTGGCCCCCACAAGACTTGCCAAAAGTCCAGCGGGGGTCCGGAACGACCTCCTGCAGTCGAATCGTGTTGCCGTATGGCCGGCGCCATTTTGCGCAAAATGACTGGGTGAATGTTACATCAGGACATTCTAGAGAAGTAAAGTTCCTAGATGAAATAAATGATTACTTCAAGAAGTACAGGTATAAGAACCAACAAGCAGGGAAACTATTTTAGACTTAGTCCTTAGTGGAACATAGGATTTGTTGTGAAACTTAATAGTGTTGGAGCCACTTGGCAATAGTGATAACATTATCATATTTGACATAATAAATGGAGGGAACACAAAACTAAATCTTCTGTAAAAGAGTTTAACTTTCAAAAAGGTGACTATGCTAAAATGAGGAAAATGTTTAAGATGAAACTGAAAGGAGCAACTGCAAAGGTTAAGAGTTTAGCTCAGGCATGGATGTGTTTAAAAATACCATCTTGGAAGCTCAGACCAGATGTATTCCATGCATTAGAATAGGTGGTAGAAAGGCTAAATGACTACTGGCATGGTTAAAAGTGAAGTGACAGAGGCTATAATATTTAAAAGAACATCTTTCAAGAATTTGAAAAGGTATCTAAATGAACAAAGGATATAGCATAAGCACTGGCAAGTCAGATGCAAAACACTGATATGGAAGGCAAAGAGAAAATTTGAAAAGAAGCTTGCCATGGAAGCAAAAAATCATAATAAAAACGTTTTTAGGTACATTTGAAGTAGAAAGACCTTAAGGGAGTCAGTTGGACCATTAGATGTTCAAGGGGTAAAAGGGGCACTTAGGGATGGCAAAGCCATAGCAGAGATACTAAATGAATTCATTCCTCAGTATTCACCAAGGAAGGTGTAAGAGATATACCCATGCCAGTCATGATATTCAAAGTTGATGATTCAGAAGAACTGAAACAAATCTCAGTAAACTTGAAAGATGTACTAGGGCAAATTGACAAACTAAGGAGAAGCAAATCACCTGGACCAGATGGTATACATCCCAGAGTGCTGAAATAACTGAGAAATAAAATTACGGACCTGCGATTGGAAATTTGTAAACTAACAGTAACATCATCTATGGTATTTGAAGACAGGAGCGTTGCTAATTTAACGTCAATTTTTAAAACGGGATCAAGGGGTGATCCAGGAAACTACAGATCAGTGAGTCTGATAACTGTGCCAGGCAAAATGTTAGAAACTATCATAAAGAACAAAATTGCTGAACATATATATAAGCATAATTTAATGGGACAAAGCCAACATGGATTTAGCCAAGGGAAGTCTTGCCTCACAAATTTGCAACATTTTTTGAGGGCTTAGTATATCTGGATTTCCATAAAGCATTTGACAAAGTCCTTCACAAGAGACTTCTTAGGAAATGAAAAAGTCATGGGTTAGCGGGAAGTGTCCTATTGTGGATTATCAACTGGTTAAAAGATTTAAAACAGAGATGAAGGCTAAATGATAAATGTTCCCAAATAAAAACGGTGAATAATGGAGTGCCCCAGGGATCTGTTCTGGGACCACTGCTTTTTAATATATTTATAAATGACATGGAAATGGGAACAACAAGTGAAGTGATGACACAAAATTATTCAAAGTTGTTAAATCACATGTGGCTTGTGAGAAATTGCAAGAGGACATTGCAAAACTTGGAGACTGGGCATGCAAATGGCAAATGAAATTTAATGTGGACATGTGCAAAGTGATGCACTTAGAAAAGAGTAATCCAAATTATGGCTATATAACACAAGATTTCACATTAGGAGTTTCCACTCAGGAAAAGGATCTATGTGTCATCATTGAAACTGTATTGAAATCTTCTGCTCAGGATGCAGCAGCAGCCAAGAAAGCAAATAGAATGCTAGGGATTATTAAGAAAGGAATGGAAAATAAAACAGAGAATATCATAATACCTCTATATCGCTCCATGTTGTGACCTCATCTTGAGTATTGTGTGCAGTTCTTATCATCACATCTCAAAAAAGATATAACAGAATTAGAAAATATAAACAGAAGGATGACCAAAATGATAAAGGGAATGGAACAATTCCCCTATGAAGAAAGGCTAAAGAGGTTAGTACTCTTCAGCTTGGAGAAGAGATGGATAAGGGGAGAAATTATATTTATATATTTATTTACTTATATTTATTACTCATTGTTATGACTGTTCATCCACACAGCTGCGACCAGTTCAACTCACAACATGTGTTGGTCTGCTTTCCTCTCCAGGTCAGTTCGCGGCCGGAGCTAACTGCCACCGCTTCACATCTCCGGCTTTGCAAGGCTCCTCGTGGCGGCCGGGATGCTGCCACCACCCACGCTGACTTTGGGCCTTCCTAGGCGCACGCATGCGCCCGCGCCACCAGGCCTCTTTTTACAGGCCCAATGGCGGGAACCTCGGGGGTGTCACCGACTGATGACATCACAAGGTTGGGATTGTTAAGGACCGCCTTCGCCCCTTGCTAACTGACTTGGCAATGAGTTCCTTCACCTAGTGCTTACTCCTGTCTCCTCAGATCATAGTTCCTGCATTGGACCTGCCTTTGGCTCTGGACTTTAGCTTGGGTACCCGCTCCTCGGGGGCCTGCTCACACTCTAATTGGGGACTCTGTCTCCAGGCTTCCCCGCTCCTCGGGTTAGCCCTTATGCCTCTAGAGATCCTGCCTGCAGGCTTCCCTGCTTCTCAGGGTTGCCCCTTGGACAACCTTCCTGCCTGGAAACCAGCACTCCATGCTTCCCCATTCCTCAGGGCAAGTGCCTACGTTCTATGTAAGAGATTGCACACCATGCTTCCCCACTCCTTGGGGCAGTGCCTATGTTCTACAGAAGACTACTCTCAGTGCTTCCCCACTCCTTGAGGCAGCACCTACGCTCTACAAGAGACAGTAGTCGTGGTTCTCCACTCCTCAGGGTAGTGCCCACATTCAACATATAGACTGTACTTCGGGCTTCCCACTCCTCGGGGCAGCCCTTGATTTCCATCTGGGATTCCTCTATGCGCAGCCCCGCACCTCAGAAGAGCTTACATCACTGCTTTGGAGATTCGACTCAGGCTTCCCCGCTCCTCGGGTCAGCCTATGTCATCACACCAGAACCTCGCTCACTACGCTGTCCCAGCCCTTGGGACAGTCTCTGCTGTTCTCCTCCTACAGTGCCTGTCTCATGCTCCCCGCTCCTCAGGGCCTGCCTGTGTTCCTCTGTCGGAGGCTCTACCTCTGGCACTCTCATCTCCTGTCCAGCCTGAATACTGTGGGTTCTCTCCAAACTGTGTCTCTACCCCGCTCCTCGGGGCACCCCATAGTATCCTCTCTACAAGCTCCTGCGATCACATGGCTGTGACACAGGATGCCCTATCTCTCTGCTACTACTCACTGACCTCCTGCTACAGCTGGCCTCACTTCCCGATGATGAGGACCCATAGGGCTCCTCCCCACAGATGGTGTCAACCCTCACCTCAGGCCAAGGGTTCACAAAACCTACAAATCCTAACACTCACCCTTCTTGCTTCAGGGTGAGGTGCAGCAAACATACAAAATAAAATTAAAAGAAACATGACATCAAGTCAATCACAATAACATGAGTTACATTAAAAAATATTAGAGATGTGAATCATGTCCTCGATCGTCTTAACGATCGATTTCGGCTGGGAGGGGGAGGGAATCGTATTGTTGCCGTTTGGGTTTTAAAAATATCGTGAAAAATCGTTAAAATCGTGAGCCAACCCCCTAAAACCCACCCCCGACCCTTTAAATTAAATCCCCCACCCTCCCGAACCCCCCCCCCCAAATGCTTTAAATTACCTGGGGATCCAGCGGTGGTCCAGAACAGCGGCGGTCCGGAACGGCCCCTTCAATTGAATCCTTTTGTCTTCAGCCGGCGCCATTTTGCAAAATGGCCGCCGCAAAATGGCGGCGGCCATAGACAAAAACGATTCTCTGCAGGAGGTCATTCCGGACCCCCGCTGGACTTTTGGCAAGTCTTGTGGGGGTCAGGAGGCCCCCCCAAGCTGGCCAAAAGTTTCTGGGAGTCCAGCGGGGTTCAGGAAGCGATTTCTTGCCGCGAATCGTTTTCCGTACGGAAAATGGCGCCGGCAGGAGATCGACTGCAGGAGGTCGTTCAGCGGGGGTTCCGGACCGCTGCTGAACGACCTCCTGCAGTCGATCTCCTGCCGGCGCCATTTTCCGTACGGAAAACGATTTGCGGCAAGAAATCGCTTCCTGAACCCCGCTGGACTCCCAGAAACTTTTGGCCAGCTTGGGGGGGCCTCCTGACCCCCACAAGACTTGCCAAAAGTCCAGCGGGGGTCCGGAACGACCTCCTGCGTCAAATTGTTTTTGTCTATGGCCGCCGCCATTTTGCGGCGGCCATTTTGCAAAATGGCGCCGGCTGAAGACAAAAGGATTCAATTGAGGGGGCCGTTCCGGACCGCCGCCGTTCTGGACCACCGCTGGATCCCCAGGTAATTTAAAGCATTTGGGGGGGGGGGGTTCGGGGGGGTGGGGGATTTAATTTAAAGGGTCGGGGTGGGTTTTAGGGGGTTTTAGTGTGCCGGTTTTCCTGCCCTCCCCCTTCCCCCTTCCCCCGATTTACGATTTTTTAACGATAAATCGGGGGAATTGGTATTGTATCGTGGCCCTAATGATTTTTGACGATTTAAAATATATCGGACGATATTTTAAATCGTCAAAAAACGATTCACATCCCTAAAAAATATTGCATCCAGAAACAAGATATGTTCTAGGATGGTAATGCTAGAGGTCGTAAATAGAGTAAGCCTTTTTGAAGAAAGAAGTTTTCATGGATTTCCTAAAGAATTTTGGATCAGTGATTAATCACACCTCTTTTGGTAGGGAATTCCAAAATAGAGGACAAGCAGTGGTGAAGGCGCACTCCCTAGTTTCTTCTAAATGAACTGCTTTAGGAGAGGGGGCATTCAGAGGACTATTACGCGTGCTGCACGTGGCAGCCCCACGGTGTGGCCCTCTCACCTTTCTAGACAGACTCCAGCTGCTGGCTCCTCCTCGCTGGTGGCATTGGGCCGCCAGCTCTGACCTCGGGTTCCCTCTGGTGCCTCTGGCCCTGCCATGCTACCCAGTGTTGCTAGCCAAGATGCCCCTGTTCGTCAGGCCTCTCCGTGTGACCTGCAAAGAGATGCCACCATCAGCACCGCGCCCCTATCACTGATTCTTTTAAAGGGCTGGCGGAAACCTGGTTGCAGGCCCGGATGCTGACGTCAGATCCCTCAGCGTATATAAGCTCAGGCCTCACTCCAAAGCATTGCCTTTGCAACAGGTCTCCTCGTAATACTCGTACTCGTTGCTATTCCTGAATCGTTTCATCGTTGTGTTCCTGTGTTCCTGGTTCCCGGTTCCTGTTCTCCTAGTTCCTGTTCGTCTATGTGTTGGATTGACTCTCTGGATTTGACCTCCGCTACGCCTGACTACTCTTCAGCTTCTCTCCAGCCCTGGACCTCCACTACGCCTGACCACATCTGCCTTCTCCGTGCCCTGACCAATGTCTTGATTGACCATGCTTGCCTTCTCCATACCTTGACTACTGCCTGGATTGACTACGCCTGCTTTCGCCACACCCTGACCCTTGCTTTGCATGACTACGCTATAGATTTTCCTGTGTCCAGAGTTCTACATTGCTTCCATTCACCGCCGGCTCTGAACCTAGCCTGTCAGTGACGCCTCTCCTCACCTATCCTCTGGATGTGGACTTTCAAGGCTTAGGCCTTCCTTTACTTGGGTGCCTCCAGTTTCCCCTTGTTTCTTTGGCACCTGAGCCTCCGTACCAAATCCAGTCCAGGATAGGACTACGCCATCTACAGACTGCTGTCTCTGGGCTGAACTACTACTCTGCTCCAACTAACCTTGAGGCCCACCTAAGTCCTGCCAGCCCCAACACCCAAAGGCTCAACCCAAGGGGAAGGAGGACTGGTATAGGTGAAGCTCCAGCAGCATCTAGCTTCAGTCCACTCCACTTGCTGAGGGTGGGGACCCATAGGTCCTCACCTACGGGTTGCATCAACCCCACCTTAGCCCAAGGGTCCACCTTCAATGCAACAAGGACCTTGTGTTGAGGATTGTAATGTTCTTGTGGGAGTATGAATTTTCAGAACTGCTGCAATCAATGGTGTTGAAATATTATGTAATAAAGTGTGAATAGTGACTGCAAGGTTATACTGAATTTGAAAGGAAATCAGAAGCAAGTACAATGTTTGTAAGACCAGAGAAATGTGATCATGTATCAGGGTCCCGGTCAGTAATCTAGCTGCAGAATTTTGTATGATCTGTAGAAGGTGAGTCATATATGTTGGGAAACTGATAAGTAGAGAATTTTAGTAGTCTAGGCTATAGAGAAACAAGGATTGCAGGACTGTTTGAAAGTTAGGATCCAGTAGAGGTTTCAAGAGTCTCAGAACTTGTAGTTTTAAAAAAGAAGTTTGTGTTAGAGCTTTAAAGTGGGCATGTATTGAAAGTGAAGGATCAATAAGGATACCAAGATTACAAACTGCTTTATATATGGGGATGTTTTGGTTTTTGAAAGCATTTTTTTATGGAATATGAGAGGACGGAAATCAGGAGAGAATCATTATTTCAATTTTATTGACATTTAGGGCAAGTTTATTATGGTTAAGCCAGTCATGAACAGTGTAGAGACATTTTGAGATTAATTGTTTGGTGAGAACCCATGATATTTTAATGGGAAAGAAAATTGGATATCATCTGATAATAACTTACAGGGTACCCCAAGACTAGACAGAAGTCGGCACAATGGGGTCAAATAGATGTTAAGCGGAGCCTTCAGGTACACCAGAAGTGAGTGGAACCCATGTTGAGACTCAGAGCCAATATTTACTTGTTGTGCTTGGTTGGTGAGAAATGAAGTAAATCAAGAAAGAACTAAGTCCATCATGCTAAGAAACCTTAATCTAGAAAGTAGAATAGAGGTCTATAAAATAATGAGTGGAATGGAACGAGTAAACATTAATCAGTTGTTTACTCTTTTGAAAAGTACAAAGATCAAGGGACACACAAAGAAGTTACTAAGTAATACATTTAAAACTAATAAGAGAAAATATTATTATACTCAATGCATAATTAGGCACTGGAATTCAATGTCAGAGGATGTAATGAAAGCTATTAGTATAGCTATGTTTAAAACAGGTTTGGACAAATTCCTGGAGTAAAGTCCATTAACCATTATTAAGGCAGACTTGAAGAAATCCACTGCTTAATTTTGGGATAAGCAGCTTGGAATCTATCTACCCCTTGGGATCCTGCCAGGTACTTGTGACCTGGCTTGGCCGCTGTTGGAAACTGGATACTGGGCTTGATGAACCTTTGGTCTGATTGAATATGGCAAATCTTGTGTTCTTACGTTCTTATGAGTAAAGAAATCAAGAAAATTATGCAAATGAGGGACTCCTACCACATTTTGCAATAAAATATTGCATGCTAATGCTGGATTTAATGTGGGAAATTATGCCACCATTTTTATTTGCAGTAGATGGTAAAAATGTTTTTATTGCACCATAGAGGCAGTTATCGCAGGATAGCTGCAATTATCATGCACAATAAAATGAGGCCTTCTCTCTGACACACCTACACAGCCCTGGTGAGCCAATAAAAGCAGCTTTTCATGCCTGCCCTATCTCCTTAAAGCCAGAATGTTAGGTAGAAGTGTACTAGTAGTGGGACAATGGATGCATCAGGCTGCATCAACAACAACAACAACAACAGCAGGAAAGGAGAAGTACCTGTACAGAACAGGAGCTGCAAGCCCCACTTGTGGAGTGGGATGGCCCATGTCAAAGCTTGCTATGGAGGATGGCATGCAGGTGGTACAGGGAGCACATCTTTCATCCCTGCACCCACATGATGGAGATGCCGGATGACCATGATAACTCTCAAGCTGTCAAGGATATATATTAAGAACTCAGAGGGGAGTTGGATCCAATCACAGACAAGAAGCACGCTATATCAGTCCTCACCAATTTTTCTTCTTCCTGCAATTTAATGCATCTTGCTCATTTCAAACAATGGTTGGGGCATGTCACAAATCTCTTTTTGTAACTGTCTGGCCTAGGTCATAAGAGTTGTATGCCGCTTCGTTCACCATTACATACTATTCCCTCACAAAATACAGAATTTGCTGGACTAGAAGAGAGGTTTTTATGCCAAGCAAACTTTCTGCATGTTCTGGAAGCTATAGACTGCAATCACATAGCCCTCATCCCACCCCCATCCAGGAAGGAGATCCACTGCAACCTAATTTCTTCCACTCCATCAATGTGCAAGTGGTTTGTGATGCTCGATTTTGCATTCTTGATATAGTCGCCAGGTTCCCAGGATCTGTACATGATTATTTTATTCTTAGACAATCTGGACTGTTGGAAAAATTTGAAGATGGCCTCTATGGTGATGGCTGGCTAATAGGTAAGAGCTGTGCTTTTTTCTGTCATCCCTACCAAGCAAGTGGCAGTCACATGGGGGCCTGTCAGGTATCTGAATGTATTAGTTATATCAGAACTGTCTTGCTCATATTTTGGCAGGGTTCAGATTATTTTCTCAATGCTGCACAGGCCTGATAATGTAACATGTGTTTAGAATACAAATTCCAGTATGGACAGTCTGTCACCAAGCATTACAGTGTTTCAATCTGCCAGAAGGTCTATAAAAACAAGTGGCTGTAAAAATCCTCTGTTATTATATAACAAAAAAAAATGTTATTCCTCTCTCTTGTAGCTGTTGAAATGCCACTTGTGAATCAAAATTTATTAGGGTTCGTAGTGCAGGGACTTACTGGTCAGTTGTGATCTTTTTTTAGCTATATCAGCTGACTGAAACTAACAAAAGCCGTCACCTAATGATGCCCATATAAGTATACAGTCTGCAGAGCTTGTGCCCTGGCAGCCAGGAAGTCAGAGAATTTTTGCCACTTACAACACTTTCTCAAAGGGGTACACAGTTCAAGCAAAGCTTGGGGATCTACACCAAGTGTATTTAGGGCCAAATCGTACCACTGTTTGATGTCTCACGAAAGTGTTCCAGGGGAATGCATACTGCAGAACAGGCAGGGACATGAACATTCATACCAGATGATGTCTTTCGGCATAGTTATAGGACTGGTATCAACTGTTAGAGAATGGTTTACTTGGAGTCACCTGTAAAAATTGTTTAACAACCCCAGATGTAGGTCTACATTCATAATGATCAGTCACAGCATAACAAAATGCTATAGTGGACATTGTTGGGTAATTGTTAAAGGCAGAATGGACTTAACAGTTAAGAACATAAGAACATAAGAAACTGCCATGCTGGGTCAGACCAAGGGTCCATGAAGCCCAGCATCCTGTTTCCAACAGAGGCCAAACCAGGCCACAAAAACCTGGCAATTACCCAAACACTAAGAAGATCCCATGCTACTGATGCAATTAATAGCAGTGGCTATTCCCTAAGTAAACTTGATTAATAGCCGTTAATGGACTTCTCCTCCAAGAACTTATCCAAACCTTTTTTGAACCCAGCTACACTAACTGCACTAACCACATCCTCTGACAACAAATTCCATAGCTTTATTATGCATTGAGTGAAAAAGAATTTTCTCCAATTAGTCTTAAATGTGCTACTTGCTAACTTCATGGAATGTCCCCTAGTCCTTCTATTATTTGAAAGTGTAAATAACCGATTCACATCTACTCATTCAAGACCTCTCATGATCTTAAAGACCTCTATCATATCCCCGCCAGCCGTCTCTTCTCCAAGCTGAACAGCCCTAACCTCTTCAGCCTTTCCTCATACGGGAGCTGTTCCATCCCCTTTATCATTTTAGTTTCCCTTCTCTGTACCTTCTCCATTGCAACTACCGTATTTTCCGGCGTATAAGACGACTGGGCGTATAAGACGACCCCCCCCCCCCCTTTTTTATACATATTTTAAAGAAAAAAAATAATTTTACACTCAAACAGGAGCAACCCTATCTATGAAAAGGCAACACTACAAATACCGTATATCAGGCCCTAAAAACCAATATACCTCTTATTAGGAAAATAGAACTAGCAAGCAGCTATAGATCCCCACACATAAATAATTGTAAAACTATACTAATAAGCAGAATAAATGTTTCAAAACAGCTATGAACAGAATAACATCCAACAATTAAAAACTCATAAAAACTATTAAACATTCTCCAAACACCAATAAAATATTTCAAAAAAGCAGACACATCACATAATATTAAATAATTAAAATGACAGTCAATCAAGAAAAATAAACTTAAAAAGCCACCTTTCCTTACCCCCTCCAGCAGCTCTCCTATTCCTCTTCCTCTTCCTTAGGGCCCATGTCTCTCACACACACACACCATACCAGTCATGCCCCCATGACCAGTTTTTGTCTCTCACACACCAATCATTTCCCAAACAGTCTTTGACACACACATCAGACACCTTCCTGAACAGTTTCTCTCATGCCATACACACACACAGGCTTCCCACTCCCGTGTTCTGCTTACCATACATATACGGGCTTCTCACTCTCATAATCACTTTCTCTGTCTCACACACACACACCAGTCTCTCTCTCATTTCCATGCTCACTCTCCACGTGCACAGGCTTCTCATTCCCTGAATCACATTCTTTCTCTCACATTCACACACACCAGTCTCTTTCTCTCACACACACCGTCACCTTATCAACCAGTCTCTCTCTCATGCACGCGCACACACACACACACAGCCAGCCCTCCCACTCCCATGCTCTCTCTCACATAATCAGGCTTCTTACTCCCATGCTTTCTCACATACCCAGATTTCTCACTTCCATGCTTTTTCTCTCTCTCACACTCACATACACATCAGTCATCTCTCTGAGCAGTCACTTTCATTGTCTCTCACACACGAGCTCGCTGACCAGTTTCTCTCAATCACACACATGCTCTCAATCAAATGCATTCTCTCACACACACAGGCTGGCTGCTTCTCTCTCTCACTTCCACTCCACCCCCCCAGCACAAATGGTAGCTGCAGCAGCCTCCTCCTCCAGCCCCCGCAGGCCAAGAAAGAAGAAACCCATCGGCCGCGGGAGGCTCATGCTGCTGTCTCCTTTCCCGATTACCAGCTCCTTCGACTGCTCGGGGCCGTTCCTGCTGTCGCCGCTGCAATTTTTTCACGCGGCACGGCTCTTTCTTCCCGTGCATCACTTCCTGTTCCGGTTCAAAGGGGGGGGCGGGAAGAAGAAAAGGGCAGTCGCGGATGCCACAGCTTTTTTTTTTTTTTTTTTGCACCGCTGCCGTTCCCGCTGGGCTTGAACGTGCTGATAGCCCAGCCGCAACGGCAGTGCAGTACGCGAGAAGGAGAAAGCCGTGCCGAATGAAAAAATTGCAGCGGCGATAGTAGGAACGGCCCCGAGCAGTCGAAGGAGCTGGTAATCGGGAAAGGAGACAGCAGCATGAGCCTCCCGCGGCCGATGGGTTTCTTCTTTCTTGGCCTGCGGGGGCTGGAGGAGGAAGCTGCTGCAGCTACTATTTGTGCTCGGGGGGGGGGGGGGTGAAAGAGAGAGAGAGAGACAGCCAGCCTGTGTGTGAGAGAATGCATTTGATTGAGAGCATGTGTGTGTGATTGAGAGAAACTGGTCAGAGAGCAGGTGTGCCCTATAAGACGATACCCGGCGTATAAGACGACCCCCGACTTTTGAGAAGATTTTCTTGGGTTAAAAAGTCATCTTATACGCCGGAAAATACGGTATATCTTTTTTGAGAGGCGGTGACCAGAATTCTATACAGTATTCAAAGTGCGGTCTCAACATGGAGCGATATAGAGACATTATGACATTTTCTGTTTTATTAAACATTCCCTTCCTAATAATGCTGTTTGCTTTTTTGACTGCTGCAGCACACTGAGCTGACGATTTTAAAGTATTATCCACTATGAAACCTAGATCTTTTTCCTGGGTGGTAGCTCCTAATATGGAACCTAACATCGTGTAACTACAGCAAGGGTTATTTTTCCCTATAAGCAACACCTTGCACTTGTGCACATTAAATTTAATCTGCCATTTGGATGCCCAATCTTCCAGTCTTGCAAGGTTCTCCTGTAATGTATCACAATCCGCTTGTGATTTAACTACTCTGAATAATTTTGTATCATCCGCAAATTTGATAACCTCACTCGTCGTATTCCTTTCCAGATCATTTATATATATACAAGCCGTTAAGCCCGTCACAACGGGCTACATTACATTTTTGTTTTCGGTCCATTTTCGAAAACAGCACCCTCCTACACTTTTTCTCCCTCATTCCCCCTTCCCCCTCAGTCACTCACCCCCTTCCCACCACTCAGTCTTACTCACTCTCTGTCTCCCACTGCCTCCTTCCCCTCACTCTCACCTCCCTCCCCTTCCCTCAGTCACTCCCACCTCTCTCCCCTTCCCTCAGTCACTCCCCACCCTGTCTCAATCCCATCTCCCTCAGCCCTCCTCCACTCCCTTTTTCTCTGCTCCACAACTTCTAACCCTTCCACTTTCTCACATCCCTGTCTCTTACCTCTCCCTCATTCTCACTCTTCCCCACCCCCTACCTCCCTCCCACTCAGTCCCTCCCCCTCAGTCCCTCCCTCCCTCTCACTCAGTCCCTCCCCCTACCTCCCTCCCACTCAGTCCCTCCCTCCCTCTCACTCACTCAGTCCCTCCCTCCCCCCACTCAGTCCCTCCCTCCCTCAGTTCGTCCCTCCCTCCCTCGCTACTGGCCGCCGCTGCCGCCGCTCCTCGTCGTCATTCGCCGCCACCGCCGCTGCCACCCGCCGCCGCTGCCACCGGACGCCGCCACCCCCCGACACCGCCGCCACCGCCACCGCTGCCCCCCGACACCGCCGCCGCCACCGGACGCCGCCACCGCTGCCCCCCGACACCGCCGCCGCCGCTGCCGCTGCCCCCCCAACACCGCCGCCGCCATGTTTTGTTTTTTTTTTTACGCTGGCTAAGACCGACGTCCTTGCCCGCACATGCGCAGTAGAGCTGTGCTCTACTGCGCATTTGCGGGCCGTCGGTCATGGCCCATTTATAAGGTAGATTGAAAAGCACCGGTACAAGTACAGATCCCTGAGGCACTCCACTGTTTATCCTTTTCCAATGAGAAAATTGAACATTTAATCCTACTCTCTGTTTCCTGTCTTTTAACCAGTTTGTAATCCACGAAAGGACACCGCCTCCTATCCCATGACTTTTTAGCTTCCTTAGAAGCCTCTCATGAGGGACTTTGTCAAATGCCTTCTGAAACTCCAAATACAATACATCTACTGGTTCATCTTTATCCACATGTTTATTAACCCCTTCAAAAAAATGAAGCAGATTTGTTAGGCAAGACTTCCCTTGGGTAAATCCATGTTGACTGTGTTCCATTAAACCATGTCTTTCTATATGCTCTACGATTTTGATCTTGAGAATAGTTTCCAATATTTTTCCCTGCACTGAAGTCAGGCTCACTGGTCTATAGTGTTGTGTCCGTCGCTGCCTAACGTCTCCGCTCCGCCCACCTCACCTCGTTGGCGACTCCCTTTGGGGTTGATGGAAGGCTAGCTGCTGTGGCGTCTCCATGCCGTCCTCCTCCGGCATCCCCGGACTGGCTCGATGCTGCAAGTCGCCATGTTGACGAGATGTCTAAGGGCATTTTGATGTTTAGAACACTTTCCACTATTTTTCCTGGCACTGAAGTCAGGCTAACCGGTCTGTAGTTTCCCGGATCGCCCCTGGAGCCCTTTTTAAATATTGGGGTTACATTTGCTATCCTCCAGTCTTCAGGTACAATGGATGATTTTAATGATAAGTTACAAATTTTTACTAATAGGTCTGAAATTTCATTTTTTAGTTCCTTCAGAATTCTGGGGTGTATACCATCCGGTCCGGGTGATTTAGTACTCTTCAGTTTGTCAATCAGGCCTACCACATCTTCTAGGTTCACCGTGATTTGATTCAGTCCATCTGAATCATTACCCATGAAAACCTTCTCCATTACGGGTACCTCCCCAACATCCTCTTCAGTAAACACCGAAGCAAAGAAATCATTTAATCTTTCCGCGATGGCCTTATCTTCTCTAAGTGCCCCTTTAACCCCTCAATCATCTAACGGTCCAACTGACTCCCATTAAATGCTGTCTAATGTCATTCAACCATCTTTTCATCTACTCCAAAACTTCTCATTTTATTCACAAGCCTCCTATGTGGGACCATATCAAAAGCTTTGCTGAAAGCCAAGTAAATCATATTGAGTACTCTTCCTTGATCCTATTTTCTAGTTATCCAATCAAAAAAATCAAACTAATTTGTCTGACAGGACCATCCCCTGCTGAATCCATGTTGACTTGGATCCAGCAACCCATCAGATGGTAGGTAGTTCGCTATCATTTATTTCAGCAAAGTCTTCATTAATTTTCCCATCACCGAGTTGAGACTAACCGGCCTGTAGCTTCCAGATTCCTTTCTGCTACTATCCTCTCTGAAACAGGACCACAATTGTTCTTTTCCAATCTCGTGGCACATTCTTATTTTCATGGATCTATTGAACAGGTCTTTTAGCAGACCCATCAGAACATCTCTGAGTTCCCTTAGTATCCTGGGATGTAGCTCATCAGGCACCATGACTGTCCATTTTCAGTTTTCCTAGCTTCTGTAAACAGAGTTTGTTTCTCCAACCTCATTTATGGTTGTTAACCAGCAATGGTTCTTCTCTAGAGTCTTCATCCCTTTATACATTTCTCCTTGTTATCTAAAGGATCCATCCCATCCAGGTGTTATATATCATTAAAGTACCTGAAGACTGGAGTGTTGCAAATGTAACACCAATTTTTAAAAAGAGATCAAAGGATGATCCAGGAAATTACAGACCAGTAAGTCTGACATCTCTGCCAGGCAAAATGGAAGAAACTATCAAAATTGCTGAACATATAGATAGACATAGTTTAATGGGACACAGCCAACATGGATTTAGTCAAGGGAAGTCTTGCCTCAACAATCTGCTACATTTTTTTGAGATCATAAATAATCATGTGGATAAAGGTGAGCCAGCTGATATTGTGTATCTGGATTTCCAGAAAGCTTTTGACAAAGTTCTTCATGAAGGACTTCTTAGGAGAAATGGACCCTTTCTGTAAATGCTTTCCATGTCCCTCTACATTTACAATCTGAGTTCCAGGGCTCCCAGTGGGGAGGAACAATAGTTCAGAGGCTCCTTTTCAATAATGCAAGTATAAGCCCACTTCATCCTTGGAAACAGCACTAATAATTATCACAGTCTTTTCAGCTACAAAACACACAAAGAAGTAGGATGATCTCCAATTTCTTTTGCTTATAGTTGATTAGATGAATGAAGAATATTTGCAGATTAATTTCTTGTACAAATAAAGTAAATAAATAATAGGCAGTTGAAAGATTGATAAACTTGTGACCTTACTTCTGCAGAAAAATCTATCAATTTCTTGGAAGCACTCTTATTGACAATTGCTATTTTTCTTTTTCCCCTTACTCCAGTTTCTCAGATGACTTAATCTTGCTAGATTCTTTTAGAATCCCAATTTGATTCAGCTTCTCCCCATGGTAGGATGGTTAGAATAATGTCCCAATATATTATTAGAACACAATCCCAGTTTTCTAACTTTCCTGATGTCTTCTGTAATACTTTAGATCTCCTATTTAGTACCAGATGGACACTTTCCTCTCAAATACCTCTCACTTAAGTCAGCAACATACACAGTAGGGATGTGAATCATTTTAGGACGATTAAAATTATCGTCCGATAATTTTAATATCGTCTTAAACCGTTATGGAACACAATACAATAGAGATTCTAACGATTTATCGTTATAAATCGTTAGAATCGTGAGCCGGCACACTAAAACCCCCTAAAACCCACCCCCGACCCTTTAAATTAAATCCCCCACCCTCCCGAACCCCCCCCCCAAATGAGTTAAATAACCTGCGGGTCCAGCGGCGGTCCGGAACGGCAGCGGTCCGGAACGGGCTCCTGCTCCTGAATCTTGTTGTCTTCAGCCGGCGCCATTTTCCAAAATGGCGCCGAAAAATGGCGGCGGCCATAGACGAACACGATTGGACGGCAGGAGGTCCTTCCGGACCCCCGCTGGACTTTTGGCAAGTCTCGTGGGGGTCAGGAGGCCCCCCACAAGCTGGCCAAAAGTTCCTGGAGGTCCAGCGGGGGTCAGGGAGCGATTTCCCGCCGCGAATCGTTTTCGTACGGAAAATGGCGCCGGCAGGAGATCGACTGCAGGAGGTTGTTCAGCGAGGCGCCGGAACCCTCGCTGAACGACCTCCTGCAGTCGATCTCCTGCCGGCGCCATTTTCCGTACGAAAACGATTCGCGGCGGGAAATCGCTCCCTGACCCCCGCTGGACCTCCAGGAACTTTTGGCCAGCTTGTGGGGGGCCTCCTGACCCCCACGAGACTTGCCAAAAGTCCAGCGGGGGTCCGGAAGGACCTCCTGCCGTCCAATCGTGTTCGTCTATGGCCGCCGCCATTTTTCGGCGCCATTTTGGAAAATGGCGCCGGCTGAAGACAACAAGATTCAGGAGCAGGAGCCCGTTCCGGACCGCTGCCGTTCCGGACCGCCGCTGGACCCGCAGGTTATTTAACTCATTTGGGGGGGGTTCGGGAGGGTGGGGGATTTAATTTAAAGGGTCGGGGGTGGGTTTTAGGGGGTTTTAATGTGCCGGTTTTGCGATTTTTAGATTTTTAGATTTTTCACGATTTTTCACGATTTTTCACGATTTTTCACGATATTTTACCCCCCCAAATGGCAACAATACGATTCCCTCCCCCTCCCAGCCGAAATCGATCGTTAAGACGATCGAGGACACGATTCACATCCCTAATACACAGTTCTAAATCCCTTCATCTCCTTTTGTTTTCTGCAGTGGGCAGCATTCCCTTCCAAGATGATTCCTCCAGATTCTTTCATATGGAGAGATACCTCTCTCTTTTCTTTGAGAATACTGAGTCACTGGTACCAAGAACACTCAGCTCCAAAGAATAAAAATAGAATTTAACTCCAAAAGGGGTGGAAAAGCAAAGCAGAGGCAGGAAGCATGGGGACATTTCCTTGCCTCCCAATCTGAGGAGGTAGTCCAAAAACAGTTAAGTTAAAGATGAATCTCTTCTGCAGCAGTTCACTGTCAGGTCCAGCCTTGAAAGAAAGATAGCTAATTGCAGGTTTTCCCTGCAAAAAAACAACCAAAGGCAGTGCAGGGATGATGGGGAGCATAAGAATGCCTGCTTGGTCACAAGCAACAGCGGGCCTCATCACTTTCTTCTCATAGGCAGTGTGTGCTCTCTGTACTGCATAGCTCCTTGATTCCTCTGTTGTCACACTGACTTTCCTGCATAACACTGTGTTCTAGGAGGCAGCAAGTACACCGAGGTCCATATTCATTAGACTGGGTAATAACAGCAGAACCTGTCTCATATATTCAGCAGCATAAAAGTGCCACATTATCTAATCACCATAACGTTATGCAGCTACATATAGCTTGGTAACTGTAGGCCTAACCGGGCAGCATATGACTGTGACTGGTTATGTCTAAAGTGACTTGACCTTGTGTTTCCAGCTCACTGTCTACTTACCAGCCTATTTTCTACAGATATGTGGGTAAGTAGCACTCCTTACATAAAAAAATTACATAAAATGGTTGTCCTTGACCCGCTGCCCCAGACCCCTCCCACTACGCCTTTATAAGATCATAAGAACATGCCATACTGAGTCAGACCAAGGGTCCATCAAGCCCAGCATTCCGTTTCCAACAGTGACCAATCCAGGCCATAAGAACCTGGCAAGTACCCAAAAACTAAGTCTATTCCATGTTACTGTTGCTAGTAATAGCAGTGGCTATTTTCTAAGTCAACTTAATTAATAGCAGGTAATGGACTTCTCCTCCAAAAACTTATCCAATCCTTTTTTAAACACAGCTACACTAACTGCACTAACCACATCCTCTGGCAACAAATTCCAGAGTTTAATTGTGTGTTGAGTGAAAAAGTACTTTCTCCAATTAGTACAGCTCCAATTAGCTGAATAACCAATTAGCTGAATAACCAGTTAAAAACTTGGTTATTCAAACAAGCATTCACTTAATCCCATCCTAGTCTCTGCACTCCTCCCAGTTTCCATAACTCCAACTATTTAACCCTTTATCCACCTAACTTTCCTATAGCCATCTCTGGTAAACCCAAATATTATACATTGTCACAACAATTTGCTGCAACAACTACAACAACTAGGGCTTTTGACTGACATACAGTTTTTTTGTAAATATATTATGTAATATAGTTGCTATTCTCAACAAAGTTTTAAGTTTGCTGTATCCTTCCTGCTATTACTCTCACTTGGTCCCTTAGACCGTTCCGCATTCTCACCCCGTTCCTTATGATTCCCTGTTAATTGTAACTTTATCCTTCCTTTCTCCCTACTAGTTTTTTGGCTTCCCAGTTGTATGTGAACCGATGTGATATTAATTTGAATGTCGGTATATAAAAGTTATAAATAAATAAATAAATAAATAAATGTGTCATTTGCTAACTTCATGGAGTGCCCATTAGTCTTTCTATTATCCGAAAGAGTAAATAACTGATTCACATTTACCCGTACTAGACCTCTCATGATTTTAAACACCTCTATCAAATCCCCCCTCAGCTGTCTCTTCTCCAAGCTGAAACTGTAGACATAACCGGGCAGCATATGAATGTGACTGGATATATCTAAAGTGATTTGACCTTGTGTTGCCAGCTCACTATCTACTTACCAGGCACTGAGCACTGAGCACTGAGAGGAGAGGGTCACCTTGATGGTGTCTGAAAGGAATCAGTAAGTTTTTGCTTGGGACATTTTCTTTTTTAAAAGTATTGGGGTGAAGTTAACTATTTAGGAATATTATTTAGTGTGTTTATGTGTTTGTGCTTTTAATAGTCAGTAAGGCAGCGAATAAACAGAAGTTAGACTGTTTGTATTTTTAAATAGTCAGTCAGTAAGGCAGCTAGTAAGCAGTAGTTAGTGTGTTTATTTTTAATAGTCTGTAAGGCAGCTAGTAAGCAGAAGTTAGAGTGTTTGTATATTAAAAACAAAAAAAATAAAAATAAAAAAGAAGCTAGAAATAAGCTAGGAGCAGTGTATATCTAAGTAAAAAGGTTGAAAAGTTCAGCTCAGTTACTCACCTTGCAAAGGTGTTGAGGTAGTGTGATTTGGTTTGATTAGGTACCAACATTTGTTAATCAAGAGATCAGTGAGTCACTCTGACTAACTGAAGTTAGACTGTTTGTATTTCCCAACCCTCCCACCCTTAGCTCATCCTTTCATTTATAGGCAGGTGCCACTTAAAAAAAAAAAAACAAAAAAAAAATCTTATTGAGAGTTTGGTCATTCCTCTGTCGGACACTACTAGACATACAGGGGCGGATTTTCAAAGGCCCGCGCGCACCGGTGCACCTATTTTGCATAGGCCACCGGTGCGCGTAAAGCCCCGGGACACGCGTAAGTCCCGGGGCTTTTGTAAGGGAGCATGTCGGGGGCATGTCGGGGGCGGGGCCTACTGACGTGGTGTTTCGGGGGCGGGCTGTGGCATTTCAGGGGCGGGCCCGGGGGCGTGGTCGAGGCCTCCGGACCAGCCCCCGGGACCGGAGGACGGAGCGGGGCTGCCGGCTGACGCGCGCAAACTTTGCCGACAAACTTTGCCGACAAAGGTAAGGGGGGGGTTTAGATAGGGCCGGGGGGGTGGATTAGGTAGGGGAAGGGAGGGGAAGGTGCGGGGAGGGCGAAGGAAAGTTCCCTTCGAGGCCGCTCCGAAATCGGAGCGGCCTTGGAGGGAACGGAGGCAGGCTGCGCGGCTCGGTACGCGCAGGCTGCCGATTTTGCGCAGCCTTGCACGCGCCGACCCCAGATTTTATAAGATACGCGCAGCTACGCGCGTATCTTATAAAATCAGGCGTACTTTTTAAAATCTGCCCCACAGTGAATTCACTAATACATTTAAGGGACAATAATTAGACACATTCCTACTCCCATAGAAACCTAAAACTTAAGTAGGAACTGAACAAATTTTAGATGAAGGCAGCAGTCCAGCAGCAAGAGGGGGGCTTCCCAATCTTTTGTATCGAGTGTCACATGAATGATTTTTTACCTGCCGGTGAGAAATTGTACATGTGCATGCGATGCAAAGAGCTCCTGGCTCTCAGAGAACGAGTCCAATCTCTGGAGGCTAGAGTGGTAAACCTGGAGGAGCTGAGGCAGACAGAGAGGTATATAGATGAGACCTTCAGGGACATAGTAGTCAAGTCCCAACTTCAGACTGGCAGCCCTGGTGCTGCCCTGGAGGAAGAAGATCTCATGATTGGAGAGCATCAACCTGGTGCAGCAGGAAAGGATCCTGTAGCAAGGACCTGCTCTCCAGGTGATGCATTGTCCTTTCACACCGAGAATATCTCCCCAAGGCCTACTGCCCAGGAGGGAAGGGTTAAGTCGGCCATCATAGTTGGTGATTTGATTATTAGGAATGTAGACGGCTGGGTGACTGGTGGGCGTGAGGATCGCCTGGTAACATGCCTTCCTGGTGCGAAGGTGGCAGACTTCACGTGTCACCTAGATAGTATTTTAGACAGTGCTGCGGAGGAGCCGGCTGCCGTGGTACATGTGGGCACCAACAACATAGGAAAATGTGGGAGGAAGGTTTTGGAAGCCAAATGTAGGCTCTTAGGTAGAAAGCTTAAATTCAGAACCTCCAGGGTAGCATTCTCTGAAATGCTCCCTGTTCCACACGCAGGTCCCCAGAGACAGGCAGAGCTCTGAAGTCTCAATGCATGCATGCGACAATGGTGCAAGGAAGAGGGATTTTGTTTTGTTATGAATTAGGGAACCTTTTGGGGAAGGGGGAGTTTCTTCTGAAGGGATGGGCTCCACCTTAACCAGGGTGGATCCAGACTGCTGGCACTAATCTTTAAAAAGAAGATAGAGCAGCTTTTAAACTAGAACAAAGGGGAAAGCCGACATTCATTCAGCAGTGCATGGTTCGGAGAGAGGTATCTTCAAAGGATACTAATGATGCATTAGAATTAGGGCATCCCGACAGTGAGGTTCCAATAATAAGAAATGTAGTCCAAGAGCCTGTAACTAAAAACTCACCTGAGCTAAAAAATTCTAACTTATCCATATCAATTAAAAAGCAGAATGAAAATACAAACAAAAAACAAACTGAAATGTTTTGTATGCTAATGACAGAAGTCTAAGAAGTAAGATGGGAGAATTAGAATGTATAGCAGTGAATGATGATATAGACTTAATTGCATCTCAGAGACATGGTGGAAGGAGGACAACCAATGGAACAGTGGGTTGTCCTCCTTCCCAATTATACTGGGGTACAAATTATATTGCAATGACAGAGAGGAGCACCCAGGAGGCGGTGTAGCGCTTTATGTCCTGGATGGCATAGAGTCCAACAGGATAAACATCCTGCATGAGACTAAATGCACAATTGAATCTTTATGGGTAGAAATTCCTTGTGTGTCGGGGAAGACTAAAGTGGTAGGAGTATACTACCACCCACCTGGTCAAGATGGTGAGACTGACAGTGAAATGCTAAGAGAAATTAGGGAAGCTAACCAAATTGGTAGTGCGGTAATAATGGGAGATTTCAATTACCAGACTAGACAACACTGGTGCAAGACAAATCTTACTACCACCAACAGTTTCAGTAAATACTATTTTATTCTAAACGTATTCAGTGTATCAGAATTTTTGTATTGGCAACTCCGTAGTACATAGCAGAAAGTTATAGCAGTCCCCCAACACGGTCCCGTGTTTCGCTATGGCTGCATTGGGAGGGACCAAAGCACAATTATAATCTGCAATACAAGGCAAATATAAATAAATTAATTAATTAATGGTGGAACAAATATGGATGAGCCCCTGGTGTCTCACTGGTCCCACTTTGGCCACACCATCTCTGATCTCTCCTTCACAGTGATAGAGGTGGTTTATCGCCCATCTCGGGGAGGTGACTTCCCTGAGATTCTTGGTCGGAGGGAACAGAGATGGATTTTTACGCTTGACACTGTTTCCCCTAAAAGACTTAATAAAGACATCGAATGGTATCTTTTTGACTGACTGAGTGAATGGATCTGCTTATTGGTAATTGGGTTAGACAGCTCTCGCGAGACCAGCTGCTTTTCGCGCCTTTCTCCCTCTTTAAATGACTGTCACCTGTGAGGGCGCTCGCGCTCCGGTTACTGTTGTCAAAGGTATGTGAACTGTAAGTTGTAATGCTTTAGTAGCCATTTGTTCCACCATTAATTTATTTATTTATATTTGCCTTGTATTGCAGATTATAATTGTGCTTTGGTCCCTCCCGATGCAGCCATAGCGAAACACGGGACCGGTCGGGGGACTGCTATAACTTTCTGCTATGAACTACGGAGTTGCCAATACAAAAATTCTGATACACTGAATACGTTTAGAATAAAATAGTATTTACTGAAACTGTTGTTGGTAGTAAGATTTGTCTTGCACCAGTGTTGTCTAGTACTTGCGATTGTGCAAGGATTGTGCTTCTTCTTCATTTTAGATTTCAATTACCCCAATATTGACTGGGGTAATCCACATGCTAGAGATAAAAAGTTCCTGGATGGAATAAATGACATTTTTATGGAGCAATTGGTTCAGGAACCGACAAGAGAGGGAGCAATTTTAGATCTAATTCTCAGTGGAGCACAGGATTTGGTGAGAGAGGTAACGGTGATGGGGCAGCTTGGCACTAGTGATCATAATAAGATCAAATTTGAATTAATGACTGGAAGGGAGACAGTAAGCAAATCCACGGCTCTCGTGCTAAATTTTCAAAAGGGAAACTTTCATAAAATGAGAAAAATTGTTAGAAAAAAACTGAAAGGAGCAGCTACAAAGCTAAAAAGTGTGCAAGAGGCATGGTCATTGTTAAAAAATACCATCCTAGAAGCACAGTCCAGATGTATTCCACACATTAAGAAAGGTGGAAAGAAAGCAAAACGATTACCAGCATGGTTAAAAGGGGAAGTGAAAGAAGCTATTTTAGCCAAAAGATCTTCAATCAAAAATTGGAAGAAGGATCCAACAGAAAAAAATAGGATAATTCATAAGCGTTGCCAAGTTAAATGTAAGACATTGATAAGACAGGCTAAGAGAGAATTTGAAAAGAAGTTGGCCGTAGAGGCAAAAACTCACAGTAAAATCTTTTTAAAATATATCCAAAGCAGAAAGCCTGTGAGGGAGTCAGTTGGACTGTTAGATGATCGAGGGGTTAAAGGGGCACTTAGAGAAGATAAGGCCATCACAGAAAGATTAAATATTTCTTTGCTTCGGTGTTTACTGAAGAGGATGTTGGGGAGGTACCCGTACTAGAGAAGGTTTTCATGGGTAATGATTCAGATGGACTGAACCAAATCACGGTGAACCTAGAAGATGTGGTAGGCCTGAATGACAAACAAGAGTAGTAAATCACCTGGACTGGATGGTATACATCCCAGAGTTCTGAAGGAACTAAAAAATGAAATTTAAGATCTATTAGTAAAAATTTGTAACCTATCATTAAAATCATCCATTGTACCTGAAGACTGGAGGATAGCTAATGTAACCCCAATATTTAAAAAGGGCTCCAGGGGTGATCCAGGAAACTATAGACTGGTTAGCCTGACGTCAGTGCCAGGAAAAATAGAGGAAAGTGTTCTAAATATCAAAATCACATAACATATAGAGAGACATGGTTTAATGGAACAAAGTCAGCATGGCTTTACCCAAGGCAAGTCTTGCCTCACAAATCTGCTTCACTTTTTTGAAGCAGTTAAACATATGGATAAAACTGAACCGGTAGATGTAGTGTACTTGGATTTTCAGAAGGCGTTTGACAAAGTTCCTCATGAGAGGCTTCTAGGAAAAGTAAAAAGTCATGGGATAGGTGGCGATGTCCTTTCATGGATTACAAACTGGCTAAAAGACAGGAAACAGAGAGTAGGATTAAATGGACAATGTTCTCAGTGGAAGGGAGTGGACAGTGGAGTGCCTCAGGGATCTGTATTGGGACCCTTACGTTTCAATATATTTATAAATGATCTGGAAAGAAATACGACGAGTGGGGTAATCAAATTTGCAGATGATACAAAATTGTTCAGAGTAGTTAAATCACAAGCAGATTATGATAAATTGCAGGAAGACCTTGTGAGACTGGAAAATTGGGCATCCAAATGGCAGATGAAATTTTATGTGGATGAGTGCAAGGTGATGCATATAGGGAAAAATAACCCATGCTATAATTACACAGTATTGGGTTCCATATTAGGTGCTATCACCCGAGAAAGAGATCTAGGTGTCAGAGTGGATATCACATTGAAATCATTGGTTCAGTGTGCTGCAGCAGTCAAAAAAGCAAACAGAATTTTGGGAATTATTAGAAAGGGAATGGTGAACAAAGCAGAAAATGTCATAATGCCTCTGTATCGCTCCATGGTGAGACCGCACCTTGAATACTGTGTACAATTCTGGTCGCCGCATCTCAAAAAAGATATAATTGCGATGGAGAAGGTACGGAGAAGGGCTACCAAAATGATAAGGGGAATGGAACATCTCCCCTATGAGGAAATACTAAAGAGGTTAGGAATTTTCAGCCTGGAGAAGAGACGGTTGAGGGGGATATGATAGAGGTGTTTAAAATCATGAGAGGTCTAGAACGGGTAGATGTGAATCAGTTATTTACTCTTTCGGATAGTAGAAAGACTAGGGGGCACTCCATGAAGTTAGCATGGGGCACATTTAAAACTAATCGGAGAAAGTTCTTTTTTACTCAACGCACAATTAAACTCTGGAATTTGTTGCCAGAGGATGTGGTTAGTGCAGTTAGTATAGCTGTGTTTAAAAAAGGATTGGATAAGTTCTTGGAGAAGTCCATTACCAGCTATTAAGTTCACCTAGAGAATAGCCACTGCCATTAGCAATGGTAACATGGAATAGACTTAGTTTTTGGGTACTTGCCAGGTTCTTGTGGCCTGGAGTGGCCACTGTTGGAAACAGGATGCTGGGCTTGATGAACCCTTGGTCTGACCCAGTATGGCATTTTCTTATGTTTTTCTTATGGCAAATGTAACCTTCTCTGAAGAGAGAATAGTATTAAGTGGAGTGCCCTATGGATTGCTTTTGGGTCCAGTTCTGTTCAATATCTTTGTGAGGAAAATTGTGAAGGGATAGCAGGTAAAGTTTGACTATTTGTGGATAATAATAAGATCTGCAACAGAGTGGACACCCTTAAGGAGTAGAGAGAATGTAAAGTGATTTAAGAAAACTTAAAAAGTGGTTGAAGATTTGGCAGATGGCATTCAGTGCCAAGAAGTGCAAAGTCATGCATCTGGGCTGTGGTAATCTAAAAAAGCTATATGCAATGATGGGTGAAAGACTAATGTGCACAGTCTAAGGGAGGGACCTTGGGGTGATAGAGTCTGGTGATCTGAAGGCAGTGAAGCAATGTAACAAGGTCATAGTTAAAGCCAGAATTCTGGGCTGCATAGTGAGAGAAATAACCAGCAAGAAAAAGGAGGTAATAATGCCTTTGTACAGGTCTTTGGTGAGGGCTAAACTGGAGTATTGTGTTCAGTTCTGGAGACCATATCTCAAAAATGACAGAGACATAATGGAGGCAGTTCAGAAAAGGGCAACCAAAATGGTATGGGATCTGTATTGGAAGACTTATGAGGAGAGGCTGAAGGATCTGAATATGTTTACCCTGGAAGAGAGGAGGTACAGGGAAGATATAATATAGACCTTCAGATACCTGATAGGTTTTAATGATGTACAAACTTCAAATATTTTCCATTGGAAAGAAAATAGTAAAACTGTAGGGGTCATGAAATGAATCTCTAGGGGAGACCACTCAGATCCAACATCATAAAATATTTCTTCATGGAGAGGTTGGTGGATACCTGGAATGCCCTTCTGGAGGATGTGGTGAATGAATTCAAGAGGATATGGGATAATCACTGTGGATCCCTAGGACTTAGAGATTGAAAGTGAAGAAAAGGGTACATGGGGGTAACCCGTACAGAGTGGCAATTACTACCCTTAATCAGATGACATAGGGATTACTACCATTAACTGATTAGCCTTGATGTTTTTGCTGCAACTGCAACATCACTTTCTGCTTTGATAGTGAGGAAAAAACTGGAATTCTGTTCAGATGACAGGCCAGCGTTGGCCCTAACTTTTATGATATGGGATACTGATATGCAGACATATGGTAAAACAGCACAGGACTGCTTCTACAGTGAAGACCAAAAGCAAATCATGCTCAAGCTGCATTGTTTAATAGCAAATATTACTGCCCTTAAAATTAGGCTTGAGGGTAACCAGCATGGAGCAGCAGTACCCCAGGGTTCAGTTTTGGGTCTGGTTCTGTTCAATATCTTTGTTAGCGAAATTGCAGAAATAATAGAAGGTAAAGTTTATCTTTTTGTGAATGATACTAAGATCTGCAACAAAATGGACATGCCTGAAGGAGTAGAGAGAATGAAAAATGATTTGGAAAAGTGTGAAGAGTGGTCAAAAACTTGGCAGCAGGGATTCAATGCGGTAATCCAAAAAAGCTGTGTACGGACATGGAGAGAGCCCTTGGGGTAAGAGAATCTGGCAAAGCATTGTGATAAGGCAATAGCTAAACGAGAAGCATGCTGGGCTGCATAGAGAGAGGAATAACCAGTAAGAAAGAGGAAGTTATACTCCATTGAACAGGTCCTTGATGAGGCAACACCTGGAATACTGTGTTCAGTTTTGGCATCCATATCTCAAAAAGGATAGAGACAAGACAGAAGTGGTCCAGAGAAGAATGACCAAAAGGGTATAGGGTCTCTATTGGAAAACGTAGGAGGAGAGGCTAAAGGATCTAAATATGTATATTCTGTAAGAGAGGATGTGCAGGGGAGATATGATACAGATCTTCAGATAACTGAAAGGTTTTTATGATGCACAATCTTTGAATCTTTTCCATTAGATAGCAAACAGTAGAACTAGGAGTTATAAAATTAAACTCCAGGGGGGACTACTCAAAAACAACATCAAGAAATATTTCTTCATGGAGAGATTGCTGGATGTCTCAAATGCCCTTCCAGGAGATGTGGTGAGGACAAAACTGTAATCAAATTCAAAAAGGCATGGGATGAACACTGTGAATCCTTAAATTCTAAAGGTGGAAATGGGTAACCTGCATGGAGTGGCAGCTTCTACCCTTAACAGAAGGCATGGGGATTGGTACCCTTATATGGGGAAGTAACCCTGTTCCCCCCCCCCCCCTTAACCTGTGTAGGACCAGGCATTTAGCCTGGTCCACCTTAATTCCCATAGTGGGAGAGAGCCATGTGGGCAGGACCCTGCTGGGAGGAGAATAAGTATGTGAGCCCAGCTAGAATCAAGATGCCCTGCATCTCCAGGAATAGGAGCTCTTGTCCCTTTCTGCTGAAGGTTTGTGAGTACATTGTCCAGATGTAAGGCAGTCTACTATTGTTTGCAAGCTGGAAGTGTTAAATAAAGCTGAAAGTATATGAAGGCAAGGCTGAGTCAATGAGTGTCTGTGTCTCCAGCCAAGAAATATTGCTCGATATCCCACACCCTAACCAATTAGCTTTCATGATTTTGGTGCAATTGCAGCATCACTCTCCACTTCAATGGCAGAAGGGAATAAAAAGGGGTAAATGGGCAATTGGATTCAGACAACAGCTAGCACTTGGTCCTGACTTTTATGGCTCAGGGTACTGATATGCAAACATTAGGGAAAAAATGCAGGACTGCTTCTATGGCCAAGTCCAAAAGCAAAGCACATTCAAGCAGCATTATGCAAATTATCAAGAAGGCTCCTCAACCTGTAAAAATGTTTCTAGCAGTAATTTTGTTATGGGTTTGACAGTTGCTTAATATTGATTGTTAATATTATTACCCTTAACATAAGGTGAGGGGATAACCTGCACAGAGTGGCAGTTACTTCTAAAGAAACTTGCTGGGCAGACTGGATGGACCATTTGGTTTTTTTCTGCTGTCATTACTATGTTACAATGTGAGAGCACCCTTCTGAAGCTGGAAGAGGTGACTGGATATCAGGGACTCAGACCTTGATGAAGGGCCCCTCTAGTGCCAGGAAAGAGCTCCATACACAGGTTAGAGAACTTCTCTCTGGCTGGAAGGAATACCCAAAATCGGGGTCTCAAACCAGGATGAAGTGCTCCTCTTGTGTCCAGAAAAAGCTCCATTCACTGGTTAGAGCACTCCTCCTTGACAGGAAATGGTGACCAGACATTAGGGATTGAAACTGAGATGAAATGGCTCCTCTTGTGTCTGGAAAGAGCTCTGCACACTGGTTAATGCTTCCCTTCAGGGAATGTCCTTCCACTGGTAGAGGTTCCCCTCCATTGCCAGAAGGGGTGCTTAGAAATCGGAGACTCAGACTAGATGAAGTGCCCTTCTTGTGTCCAGAAAAAGTTCTGTGCACAGGTTAGAGCACCTCTCCTCTGTGACTTTGCAGATTATCTCTCTCTCCGCTCCCTCCCCCCCCCCCCCCCCAGTGTTCAGGATCCCTCTGGCCCAAAATCTTCAGACTTTTCCCTCATCAGGATCAGTAGTAAAGTTACGCAGGTAACATGACATGCATTGCCATGGTCAGCCTTGCAAAATTCGGGGGTTATATACGCTTACATCTTGGCCCCACCCTGGAACGCCCATGCCCCACCCTTTTCTGACACCTTATTCCTGACGCATACTTCCTGGCTTCTTAAAATTTGTGTTTCTCAGGTTCGGCCCACATATGCGTGAATGGGGCCATTTTTGTGTCAGCAACACTTTTAAAACCTAGGTGTAGGTATGGGAGTTTCCTGATTTCTCAGGACAATGTGAGATGAAGTGCCCCCAACAGGCACAGTACAGATACAGTTTGAGATGTTGTCACCTTTGATTCTCTTCATGAGAGAGCTTCACTTGGTCCAATTGCATGGATCTCTCTACAGGCTTTGATTCCTGTCTGGGCAGGACCACAGGAGGATGCTGTAATTGGGGAGCTAGTTGGACCGGCTGCTGGGAGTCTTTCTTTCCTGAGCCCACTCTTGAAATCTGTAGTCTCTTTGGGTGGCCAGAGCAATCAAGGCATTCAATGTGGAAGGACATCATGACCAGCCAGTTCATCTTTAATCCAGCCTGACAGCCCTTGCCAGATGATGGATGGCAAGCTGTCCTCTCACCATTATAACTCCGATGTAAGAGTATGAAGCTGGATTACATACTCTACTATTGTATGAGTGCCCTGCTTGATGTGAAAGAGCTCTGCCACCAGAGAGGAGATGCAGTCTGGTTTGTCAAAGACTAGATGATACTGATGGAGGAGCTCCTCTAAATATTGAAGTATAGGGTTTTCATGTTTCCACAATGGGGAGGCCCAGACAAGTACCATCTAGAAGTGAAAGGATGTATGTTATTTTGGCTCTAGCCATAGGTAAAAGGGCTAACTGGAGTTCAAAATTTATCCTGCACTGGTCCAAGAACCCTGTATTCCTTAGCGTCCCCATGGCAACAGGGAAGTGGCAGCAACTGTGGAGTAAGCTCAGAGCCATGGGAGGTGGAACCAGTATAAGAGGTGGTGGCTGCATGGTGCCCATTCTCACAGCAAGTCTCTCAAGCCACCTGGTCCAAGCCACCTGGTCCAAGATGCCTTGCCCCTTGTTACAAGCACTGAGCTAGGCCTGGAATGGCTTGAAGGGTGGTCAGATCTGCTGGGTACATGGCCTCAGCAACCTTTTACAGATGTGGACTCTTAGTGCTATGGTGTGATTGGCATTGCCTAGATGGTGAACTCCCCTAGGCCCATGCCAACAGCTGGCAAATGTACCTGGGATAGGATTGGTCAGGAGCTTCACCTCTGCCAACCCCTTTCCCCGCAGGTTGAGCCCCTGGGTTCTGGAGGCTGGTGGGTTATGGTCTCACAGAGTAAGGAGAGATAGAGAGTTCAGGTCCAGGCTGGGACATGGCAGATAGTGAGCAAGGAGTCATAAAGATTCATGCAAAAAACGAGTCTATCGTCTAACCAAGAGAGCAATAGTTGTGTAAATTTTAATTGTTAGGGAGAATGGTTAGAGAGTCATCAACATGGTTTTGGGCTCTTGCCACACCATTGGAACTCCGAAGCTGAGACTTTTTCTCTGACCTTTAGTCCACTGTCTCAGGTTTTCAACACATGTCCTGCATACTTTATGTGGTGCCCAAGGTTTGTCCTGCTCACCCAGTTTAACCCTGAAATATGTATGATAAGCTTTTCGTACAAAGTCAGATATATTTGTCCTTTGGGTGATGTAAATCAACCACAAATGTAACAGAATATATCAGGATCATTCCGGCACCATCCACGAACTATTTGAGTGTTGGATGACATATTCAACAAAAAAAGATTTAACAGAGTTAAATTTGCTGTGACTTCTAATCCTCTTGAACTACTGAATGCTGCGGTCAGTTTTCACGCTGCTTATATAGCCATAAAATGCTAACGTCAGCAGTTTTAAACTGTTTAATAAGCAGTCTGTTATGGCCGCCGGCCGCGGCAGACTGCGACCGGGATCAGTCACTCACCGAAGTGACTGGGCCAATCGCCGATGCTGAGGCCGGCGTCAGCAGGCCTTCTCCGCTGCAGTGCTGCTGTCTCCAACATGGGCGCGGTGTCCTCTCCGCGCGGCTAGCCCCACCCCCTGAAGTTCCCTAGGGCCGCACGAGCAGCAGTAACCAAGATTTAAAGGAACCCCTACAGGAAGTAGGGGGGGTTCCTTCCTGCAGGCTCCATCTTCGGGGAACTATTTAAGGCAAGGTCTGAGTTACCAAAACAAAGCTGCGCGCCCCTTAGGCGACGCGCGTGCCCTCGGCAGCTGTGCGCCTAGAATGGGCCGGTTTTATGGGCCCCTGATGACGTCAGCAACCGGAAGTGCTTGTTTCCACTGGGGCAAAACTCCTTTCACCCCGGAGCAGGTAAACATCCAGAAGGCAATTTCTTTATAATTACTGGCTGCTGGGAACTTCTCTCCTTTCTCCTTCACCTTGACAGTGCACTGTGAGTGGGCCAGTTTTATGGGCCCCCGATGACATCAGCAACCAGAAGTGCTTGTTTCCACCGGGGCAAAACTCCTTTCACCCTGGAGCAGGTAAACGTCCAGAAGGCAATTTCTTTATAATTAATGGCTGCTGGGAACTTCTCTCCTTTCTCCTTCACCTCCCAGTGAACTTTATTCTAAAACATATGGGGATAGACTTAAAGATGTAACATATATACCCTAGAGGAAAGGCGAGATAGGGGAGATATGATAGAGACATTCAAATATCTCAAAGGTTTTCATGTACAAGGAGTGAGCCTTTCTTAATGGAAAGGAGACTCTAGAATGAGGGGTTATGAGATGAGGTTGAAAGGAGACAGACTCATGAGTAATTGTAGGAAATATTTCTTTACAGAGAGGGTGGTGGATGTATGGAACAGCCTCCCGGTGGAAATGGGGAAATAAAAACAGTATCTGAATTCAAGAAAGCATGGGAAAAATGCAGGGGATCTCTAAGGAAGTGAAGATAATTAAAATGCTAAATTAATTGGAATCATGGGCAAGCTAGATGGGCCATATGGTCTTTTTCAGCCGTTATGTTTTTATGTTTCTATGGCAAGAAGAGGTTTGTTTGTTTGTTTTGTTTTTTTTAAATCCTTATAAATTTTAATTATTATTATTGGGTGTTATTTGATGTGTCTGCTTTTTTTAAAATATTTTATTGGTATTTGGAAAATTTAAAAAAATGTATGTATGAGTCATCAGCTGTTATGAAATATTATTTTATTGGCATTGTTTTACTATTATGTCTGATGTTTTAAATTTCTTAATTTTGTTGTTTGATGTTATATGAGGCATAGTAATGTTTTACACTGTTGCAGTAATACAGAGTTTGGTTTGTTGCAGTTTCTAGTTTATGCATTTTTCTATTTATACTTTTTTATGGTCACTTTATTCTGCATTTGGTGAGGTTCTGCATGTGTGACTGAGGTGAGGTATTATGCTAGAGTGTACTTTATATAGGGATCTATAGCAGCCTGTTCTGTTTTCCTAATAGGAAGTGTATTTGCAAGGAAGGGGGAGAGAGTGAGAAACATTTTTCTCTTTTCCTTTTCATAATTTTGTTTTTATATAAGGAAAAAAATGTATTACTTTCAATCATTTTTACATAACTCTTGAACATTTTAACTGAAAATTAATATAAATTAAAATATTAAAGATTTCTGTGAAAGGAATCTGGTGGATCAAGATGCCTATTGGCTTGTGTAACTTGAGGACCAGAGTTATCTTTCTCTCATTTTTTAATCTTGGCACACCACTTCAAAAAGATTGCCTACCCCTGTTGGTTGATGCCATCTTTAAAAATTGTGTCCATTGGCCTTTGTCCCATCATTTGATGGGGTATTGGCTTGTCAGCACCATTTTGGAATACCAGAGATGCCCACTAGACACCAGGAATGGCACCAAGGATACCGACTAGACCACCAGGGACATAATCTAAAGTATAGGGGAGGTCCAGAGGGTGAGCTAGGATGGGGCGGGGGGGGGGGGGGTGTCAGAACCATGGAAAGCAGAACTGGGAGGGGGGTTGGGTGAACTCTGGGAGATTTGGACCAAGAAGTGGTTACTTTGATTCAAGAGGAAGGATTTAGGAAGGGGGCGGGATGTCACTGTGTGACTAAGAAATATATATATTTTTAATTTTTATAGCTTTGGGCCATCTCTACAGTCAACTGTGGTGAGGTGGTTTCTACCTAGACCACCTGATGAATTTTACATTGGTTATGGGGGTGTTTTACACCCTGGTGACCCCTTAAGATAATGGCAGCCATATGAGAATGGGGCCACCATTGTGCATTTTTCTATTGCAATATTTATTTTTGCAGAGATTTTCTGTGAAAAAAAAATATCGCAGAGAACCACCATAATATTTTTTCATGAGAGAGGGAGAATACCGTGGGAAAGTCACTCTGTGGTATTTGTCCCTTCCCATGATAAAATATCACAGCTTAATAAATGACCCCCTTAAATTGTAAACCTTCTGTGGAAAGGGAAACATTTACAGTGCAAGAATGCAATCCAGTCATAAAAGACAGAATATAAATACAAATGTAAATTAAATCATTGAGTCTCTTAGCATGTTAATAATTCCTTCTTTTGTTCAGCCAAGTAAGCCCTGGTAGAATGGTAATATATTTCATGGAATAAATCTCTTAATTTTCCATATTCTGTTTCATCTTAACTTGACTTTTGTTAGAAAAATAACGGTTTCAGTAAGCATATTAATACATATGTGGCTTGCCTGGCACATGCTGAATTGGATTATAGTTAATAGTATATTTTCCAAGTAAGTTCCAGATATTCTACATTGTGCATATTATTCTATGTCTTAGCCATGATAACTTATTGGCAAGAATCCTAGAGAAACCATAGAAGCTTCATCATATTGGCTTCCTTATGAACTCCCAAGGTGTTAAAAGCTGAATGTAATTTCTGCAAATGCTCAGTGATACAGGCTCATCCTTTTCTCAAAGAGGCTTATTAGAGCTTTCATTTGCTTAATCACTTTTACAGAATAGAGAGGGGGAGAGCTTTGCTTACGGCAGCCCCATCTTCCTTTATCAGAAAGTCATCAACATTTATTTGTCTCTTAGCCCACTCTTGTTATAACTAGGGGCATAAGCGTTCTGGCTCTGTAGAATTTCTTTCCTCTTCCTGTTTGGATTTCTGGGAAGAAAGCCAAGGCTTTGTGAGGTCACATATTAAAGGTAAATTTTTCTCAATTTTAGCTTGAGAAGACAAACCAAAAGCAATGTCTTGGTTAAAAGTCACAATGCCAGTTTGAATATTTCTTCCAACAAAGTTTTATTTACAAGAGTTTTTGATGTACTTCCAGAGAATGGAGCCTGCTTCCAAGCTCCCAGTTTCCTGAATGCAATCTGCAGCTTATCTTGCACAGCCTGAAACTGAGCTTTCAATAAATCATTTTCCTCTTTTACCCTCTGAAGCTGTTTCTAAAAACTCCCTATGCACTGAGTAACATTTGCTCTGATCTTGGCAAATAGGTGAAATCATAACTCTTCCAGATTAACTAAGGAAGTTTTGATCAGCCTTCTTAATAAAAAGACTTTCTTAAATCATGAATCTCTGTTTCCTTTCTTTTTTAAAATTCCCTGGCAGACATAAGTTGTATTTGGAGAATAGCATTTTCTGCCTTGTAACTTTCTCCCAAGATAACAGATTTTAAATTGAAGTATTTGCTTTGCCTGTTGCTTTATGACTGCCATAAACTCTTCATTTTGCTGAATCAATTCTTTGCATTACATTGTTAAATCAATAATTTTGTCCAGAACAATTTGTAACTTTTCTGAATCGGAATCCACTTCTTATTATCCATAAGCAATGCAGTTAAAAGTAATGTCTCTACTGTCTGTTTCTGTTCTTATGTAAAAAATGCAAATAAGCAAATATCAAATGCCATTTTGGAACCAAGTGCAAAGAGCTCTAAGATAAAAGAACCTCTATAAATCTCTAATTGTGTGGGAACATCTACAAATGTCTGTAGGAGAGATGTGCTTACAGGTAACATCATACAGATAATACTTGGCATAGCCCTACAGGTCTGGGCTCTGTAACCTTCTTGGGGAACAAGAAAGGGGTGAAAGGAACTCAGGGATGTCCTGTTTCATTTGTTGTTTGTTTGTTTGGATCTTTTAAAAATATGTATTTCAGTTCGGGAAACAGAAGAAACCTAAATAAACGTTAAACAAACTGAAAAACAACCTCCACTCTGAAACAAAACAATGAACCAAAATGATTTTCATTGGCCTGATCATCACAAAATTCTATGGCCTGGATTCTCCATTCTCACACAGAAGGTAAATCCAGTGGTAACAGGGGGGGAGGGGTGAAGGTGGGGCGGGCCTGCGAAAGCCGGGAGCCATCTCACCACCGCGGTATTATCGCTGCCAGCTTTCGCACCCAATAGCACCACCATGAAAAGTGGTGCTATTGGGCGCACTACTGGCGATGATAACATAACTTATCTTATCGCTGCCAGCAAAGATACTGCCGCATCCACCTCCTTGCCGCCCTGACTCCGCCCCTGGCAAGCTATTGCACGAGAAAAGTCCCATTGACCCCCTATATTTGGGATAGAAAAATACTAGTATATTTTCTTTTTTGACAGGTCTAATAGCAGAATATTGGAATTCATAAATAAAATATAAAGGATTACAATGAAATATGTTAAATCATAATCACATCTAGAATAGGATTAAATGGACAATTTTCTCAGTGGAAGGGTATGGGCAGTGGAGTGCCTCAGGGATCCGTATTGGGACCCTTACTTTTCAATATATTTATAAATGATCTGGAAAGAAATACGACAAGTGAGGTAATCAAATTTGCAGATGATATAAAATTGTTCAGAGTAGTTAAATCACAAGCAGATTGTGATAAATTGCAGGAAGACCTTGTAAGGCTGGAAAATTGGGCATCCAAATGGCAGATGAAATTTAATGTGGACAAGTGCAAGGTGATGCATATAGGGAAAAATAACCCATGCTATAGTTACACAATGTTAGGTTCCTTATTAGGTGCTACTACCCAAGAAAGAGATCTAAGCGTCATAGTGGATAACACATTGACATCGTCGGTTCAGTGTGCTGCGGCAGACAAAAAAGCAAACAGAATGTTGAGAATTATTAGAAAGGGAATGGTGAATAAAATGGAAAATGTCATAATGCCTCTGTATCGCTCCATAGTGAGACCGCACCTTGAATACTGTATACAATTCTGGTCGCCGCATCTCAAAAAAGATATAATTGCAATGGAAAAGGTACAGAGAAGGGCAACCAAAATAATAAAGGGAATGGAACAGCTCCCCTATGAGGAAAGACTAAAGTGGTTAGGACTTTTCAGCTTGGAGAAGAGACGGCTGAGGGGGGGGATATGATAGAGGTATTTAAAATCATGAGAGGTCTAAAACAAGTAGATGTGAATGAGTTTTTTACTCTTTCGGATAATAGAAAGACTAGGGGGCACTCCATGAAGTTAGCATGTGGCACATTTATAGCTAATCGGAGAAAGTTCTTTTTCACGTAACGCACAATTAAACTCTGGATTTTGTTGCCAGAGGATTTATTTATTTATTTGTTTGTTTGTTTGTTTATTTATTTAACATTTTTATATACCGAGGTTCTGGTAACAATGTTACTAATCACTTCGGTTTACATATAACATTGTAATGACTTAACACGTGTGTCTTACAGAGAACAAGGGAATGAGGAACTGGGAACTAATTAAATTACATAACTGGGAACTAATTAAATTACATAACATATTATGAAATACATCATTTTAAATAACAGAAATCTAACATACTAGAGATTAGGATCAATCATGTAACAAGTGGACATGTAACAAGGATGTGGTTAGTGCAGCTAGTATAGCTGTGTTTAAAAAAGGATTAGATAAGTTCTTGAAGGAGAAGTCCATTACCTGCTATTAATTAAGTTGACTTAGATAATAACCACCGCTATTACTAGCAACAGTAGCATGGAATAGACTTAGTTTTTGGGTACTTGCCAGGTTCTTATGGCCTGGATTGGCCACTGTTGGAAACAGAATGCTGGGCTTGATGGACCCTTGGTCTGACCCAGTATGGCATGTTCTTATGTTCTTATATTCTTATACTCTGATATCACTAATAACAACATAAATATATTTTATATTTTTCCTCTTTTATGCACTGTTGCATTGCAACCCAGCTTCAAATTTTTTTGTGTGTATAAATATTTTATTAGGATAATTTTTTAAATATTGTGTTGTATGCTATACTCATATTCTACTGCTAATTCTATTAAAATTATCTTAAATGTCATTCTAAAATAAGATTATCATTTTTTATTATAAAATGCACACTATAAGGTAACAAGTAATGATAGGTCAAACAGCTTAGAAATTGATTTTGTTTTTTCTGTTTGCTAAAAAGCTGCAGGGAAGTAATGTACAGTAAGTATGAAATTCTAGAAATGTGAAGGAGAGAAGGACAAAGCTCAATATTCTATTTTCATAGCTCACTGCCTGGGGCATGAACACTATTTCTCGTTTTCTTCCTTTATTCTGTTGGAATGAACATTTTAAATTGACCGTGGGCTTTAATGAATTCAAACATTTGGAAATGCCTTTGCCTCTGGATGAAGTTAACCTTCTGTAGTATACACCATTACATAATTAAATGAAAACATTGCTTATTATTAGCAAATATGATCTTAAAAATTTATAAGCAAAGATGTGTTGCACTTAAGTTGAATTACTTTTACATTTTCATTCATTTGGAATTGAATATTTTCCAAGAATAGTTTCAGCATGGAATCTATCATAAAGCTCTTTCAGAAATGCACACATTGTGTGATAATAGTGGTTAATCTGAACTTTTATTTCAACCATATTTCTATTTACAATATTGACCTTGAATTTGCAAAACTGAGGGGCTGATGCAATTATGTGTGCTGAAAGCGGGCGCTGACATTTCAGTGCCCACTTTTTTAACGCACACATGGCACCCGCAAGGGGGGGCGCCATGTAATATGGAAATTAGGGGGTCGCGGCTGCCAGTTATGAAGACTGATGCTGGTAAACTCATCCTCGGTTTTCATAACCTGCCTGTATGCCAGTAATGAAAACAGCTGTTGAGTTTACCGGCATCAGTCTTCATAACCTGGTGGTCTGCCGAGTTATTTTATTTAATTTTTTTTACTTTAAAAAAGAAGTAAAGAAAAGCTGTTTTTTCTGCTTTTCTGTACTTCTTTTCAATGTGCTCAGCTATTAACGCCTGCTCCAGGCAGGCGTTAATAACTGAGCGATAAATGTGCGTCTGAGGCACATTAATCTTTTTGCATTCAGAGTGAATGAGTAATAGGCTCATTCACATGCATTTGCATGTGATGAGCGCTGTCTCATTCACTCCGGTTCAGACACGCGTTAAATAGGCGTTAATCCCTCTGTTGCATTAGGGGGTGGATTAGGGTCTATTTAACCTCTGTCCGACAGCGGGTTAAACAGTGTGCTCGGCTGAGCGCACTTTATTGCATCAGCCCCTATATTAGGGAAAAGCCCAGTAACCCAAAATCCAGTGGGAGCACTGAGAGGAGAGGATCACCTTGCTGGTGGCTGAAAGGAATCAGTAAGTTCTGCTTGGGAACTTTTTTAAAAGTATTGTGAAGAAGTAAACTATTGGGGTATATTATTTTGTGTGTTTGTGCTTTAAATAGTAAGGCAAAAAATAAACAGAAGTTAGTGTGTTTGGATAGTATACACCCCAGGGTTCTGAAGGAACTAAAAAATGAAATTTCAGATATATTAGTAAAAATTTGTAACCTATCATTAAAATCATCCATTATACCTGAAGACTGGAGGGCGGCTAATGTAATTCCAATACTTAAAAAGGGCTCCAGGGGCGATTCAGGAAACTACAGACCAATTAGCCTGACTTCAGTGCCAGGAAAAATAGTTGAAAGTGTTCTAAAGATCAAAATCACAGAAAATATATGTATTTATTTTTTTATTTTTTTATTTATTTATTTAGAACTTTTATATACCAATATTCATGTAAAAAATTACATATCACTTCGGTTTACAGCAAAACAAAAAACAGCATGAATGAGTGCATGCATTACATCAAACAAGGGATAATGAACTGGGATCAATGGAACAGATAACTCATAGGCTCTTCCCGAGAGCAGGAGATTAAAAAGATATAGAGTCATGTTACTAAGAGATTAACACCATGTCATGTTATTAAGGAAAATAACAGGGGAAATGAGTGCTGACATTGCTAGGGAGAAAGAGTCGGGGAAGGTTAGAGCAGGAGAACAGGGAATAATGGGTCAAAGCATAGAGAGTTCGGGGGAAGGGATACAGGGTGGAGACAATGAGCCAAGGGGAAGAGGACAAATAGGGCAAAGCCTGCCTGCAACGCTGTACCTGGATCAGGGAACAAGAAACAAAACTGAGAATTAGTCCATAATAATACATGTAGTGGAATTAGTGAAATGATCATCTGAAATAAGGAAGGTTAAACTGAGAGCTAGTCCAATTATTGATGTGGTAGAATGCTGGGAGGATCATCTGATATTGAGAAAAGGCTTTTCGAATTTTTGAATTTCTTCTATACCGATAGCCGTTTGCACATCGTATCGGTTTACATACAACTAAGAACTTTTGGGCAAGGCCCTTACATAGAACAATAGCAATATAGGAAAGAAACTATCTATAGGTGAATAGGAGGAGCAATATAAAACTGGGTATCTTAGGGCAGAACAAGTAGAAAAGACTAAATGTTAAAACGAGGAATTATAATTACAGGGTCTCATGCTAGAGTACTTGCATTACAATATACAAAATACAGGAAACTATAATACAAGGTATAGAAAGGGTTGAAAGTGGGACAAAAAGGGGAGGTATAGATGACAGAGGAGGGGGAGAGAGCGAGTTTCTGGTGTTCATATAAAAGAATACCGGCTGTTAGGTATTATACGTGGAGGGGGAAGAGAGTTTGGGGTAGGCCTGAAGGAACAACCATGTTTTTAATTTAGGAGTGGAGGTCTCGGTGCGTAAATCAGGGGGTAGGGATTTCCATAAGGTGGGGCCAGCAAGGGAAAAGGCTCTGTTCATAGTAGAGGTCAGTTTGATGGATTTGATTGAAGGGGTGCGGAGTGTTCCTTGGAGGGCAGGACGAGTAGGTCTTGTGGTTGTGCGAGGAAGGAGCGGGGGGTTGATGCAGTGGAGGTTATCATTTGTAAGGCTTTTAGGGATGAGGGACAGTGCTTTGTACAGTATGCGTGATTGTATAGGTAGCCAGTGAAGTTCGATGAGAGTAGGTGTGATGTGGTCACTTTTTTTGGAGCATGAAAGAATACGTGCAGCGGCGTTTTGTAAGAGTTGTAACGGTTTAGTATACGTTGAGGGGAGGCCGAGGAGGAGAGAGTTACAGTAGTCTATTTTAGAAAAAATAATAGACTGAAGAACTGTGCGAAAGTCGGAGAAGTATAGTAAAGGTCTGAGTTTTTTAATAGTTTGTAGCTTGAAAAAGCAGTCTCTTATGATAGAGTTGATAAAGGGTTTGAAGGTGAGATTGTTGTCAATGAGAACACCCAGGTTGCGAGTGTGTGGGGGGAAGGATGTGGTGGAGTGAGAGAGGGGGATAGGGGGGTAAGGATGTTTGGTGGAAATGATGATGAGTTCAGTTTTTTTAGGGTTAAGGGCAAGGTGCATGTCTGTGAGGAGCTGGTTAATGGAAGAAAGGCATGCTTCCCAGTTTTGGAGGGCGGTTTGCAGGGAGTCAGAAAAGGGTAAGAGAATTTGCACGTCATCTGCGTAGATGAAGTGCTTGATACCAAGATTGGTGAGAAGCGTGGTAAGAGGAAGCATGTAGATGTTAAAGAGGGTAGAGGAGAGAAATGAGCCCTGGGGGACGCCCTGAAGGAGATTGATAGGTTCAGATTCAGTGTTATTAGTTAGGACAGTGAAGTAACGATTTTGAAGGTAGGATTGTATCCAGGAGAGTGCAGTTCCAGATATCCCAATGCTTCTGAGGATGTTGATAAGGATATTGTGATTGACAGTGTCAAACGCAGCAGAGATGTCCAACATGGCAATCAGATAAAAGGAGCCAGAGTCTATTCCCTTGATTAAGGTGTCAGTAAGCGAGAGTAGTAAGGTTTCGGTACTAAGGTGCTTCCTGAAACCATATTGCGTTGAGGGAAGAATGTTGTGTTGTTCAAGGAAGAGAGAGAGGCGAGAGTTGACAAGTTTTTCAAGGATTATAGCTAGGAGGGGTAGGTTGGAGACAGGTCTGAAATTGGAAAGGGTGGAAGGATCAAGATTGGGTTTTTTGAGAATGGGTTTCACCACTGCTTGTTTGAGCTCATTGGGGACCGTGCCTTGTTCCAAGGAGCAGTTGCAGATGTTAGACAGGGGTTTGGCAATTTCTTTGGGGATAGATAGGAGAAGTATAGAGGGGATAGTTTCGGAGGGACTGAACAGCCAGTTTCGGAGGGACTGAACAGTAAGTTTTGAGTCTTTTTTTGAAAGTTATCTGGCATCGTTCTAGCTGGAGGTCTGGTGGGAGAGCGTTCCATTGCGGAGGGCCAGCTGTGGAAAGAGCTTGTTTCCTCAATGTGGTTTTGGCAGGGGGAGCATAGAGAGTGTCTCTGTAGGCAGATCTTACTGGTCTGGTGGGTATGTGGGGACGAAGTGGGTTATTAAGAGCCAGAGGAGTAAGATTGTGAATGGCTTTGTGTAGAACCATTAGGACTTTGTACATAATTCTAAATTTGATTGGGAGCCAATGCAGGTTCCACAGGATAGCTGTAATGTGTTCTCTTTTATTGGTCTTAGTCAAGATCCTGGCTGTGGCATTCTGCAAAATCTGCAAGGGTTTGATGGTCTTTGCTGGGAGCCTGAGCAGAAGCGAGTTGCAGTAGTCAATTTTTGAAAAAATGATTGATTGAAGAACTGTGTGGTAGTCTTGGAAGTGGAGGAGCGGTCTCAGCCATTTTAGGACTTGTAATTTAAAAAAGCAATCCTTTGTGGTATTATTGATACATTTTTTTAGGTTCAGTTGATTGTCCATGATGACTCCTAGGTTTCTCACATGGGAGGAGAGGGATGGTTGAACGGGGGGATGGTTGTTGGAAATTACATAATTGTCATCCTGGGAAATGAGGAAAGACATGGTTTAATGGAAAAAGGCAGCATGGCTTTACCCAAGGCAAGTCTTGGGCCGTCGCGGGAAATTTCATTTTTCCCCGCGGTTGTGGGATTTTTTTTTCAGGGGGCCCCGATTTTTGGGTTAGTGCATGCTATCTCCCAATAGTGCGCACTAACAGGTCAAAGTTAGTGCTCACTAATGGGAGTTGGCATACACTAACGGGAGTTAGTGGGCACTAACTCCCGTTAGTGCGCACTAACCTGAAAAATGAATTTTTTCCTAAATTTCGGAAAAATTCCATTCATTTTTTGGTTCCAGCAAACCATACCAAATTAGGCAATTTGTTGAAATTGCCTAATTTGGGAAAAATGAATGCACATCTCTATTTAGTTCACTTTTTTATTTTTATTTATTTATTTAATGTTTTTATATACCAGCATTCATAATATAATCACATCATGCTGGTTTACAGTAGAAAAAGGGGTTAATAAACATGTAGATAAAGGTAAACTGGTAGATGCAGTGTATTTGGATTTTCAGAAGGCATTTGACAAAGTTCCTCATGAGAGGCTTCTAGGAAAAGTAAAAAGTCATGGGATAGGTGGTGATGTCCTTTCGTGGATTACAAACTGGCTAAAAGGCAGGAAACAGAGAGTAGGATTAAATGGAAAATGTTCTCAATGGAGGGGGTGGGCAGTAGAGTGCCTCATGGATTTGTACTGGGACCTGTGCTTTTCAATATATTTATAAATGATCTGGAAATGAATACGACAAGTGAGGTAATCAAATTTGCAGATGATATAAAATTATTCAGAGTAGTTACATCACAAGCAGATTGTGATAAATTGCAGGAGGACCTTGTGAGACTGGAAAATTGGGCATTCAAATGGAAGATGAAATTTAATATGAATAAGTGCAAGATGATGCATATAGGGAAAAATAACCCATGCAATAGTTACACAATGTTAGGTTCCATATTAGGAGCAATCATCCAGGAAAGAGCTCTAGGTGTCATAATGGATAATACATTGAAATTATCGGCTCAGTGTGCTGCAGCAGGCAAAAAAGCAGAATGTTAGGAATTATTAGGAAGGAAATGGTGAACAAAACTGAAAATGTCATATTGCCTCTGTATCGCTCCCTGGTTACTGTTGGAAATATGATACTGGGCTTGGTGGACCCAGTATCATATTTCATAAACTTCAACGTTAGTTTATTTTTATTTGTGATTGGCTTTAAAACTTAAAAATTAAGTTACTTATGTATGTGATTACCTTTAAAAGTTAAAAGTTAGATCATTTCTAAGTCTTTTTCCCATTTTCTCTTTGTCCCACTTTCTTTTCTTGAGATACCACTGATCATGAAGAGCAAGCCAAATGGGAACAGCTATCTCTATCTAATGTTCTTCCTCTGAAGAATTGTCTTAGTATCTATCCTTTAATTCTCTCTTTTTGCAAATGGCAAAAGGAGAGAGGTCTTGGAAAATTTAATTCTAGTGGCCCTGACAAGTTATAGCACCCATCTTACTGAACAGGGAAAAAACCCTGTCTTCCATATGAAAATTATGGAAGCAAGTGACTATATCACCTAGTACATTTTTTTTTTCATGGGGGTCCCAATAATCAATGAGCTATATCAATGTGGATTGCACAATTCTGCATTGGATCATTACTGATGTCTCAGATTGCTTTACATATACAGCTCACCACATGAGCACAATCCTCAAACTCTGGACCCTTCCGAATTCCCATGAATCATGGGGTACATCAGCACGATCTCTTTTCCAGCTTTTCCAATTTTTCTTGTACATCTGAATTAACTTTCTCTAATTATGTAACATATTTCTGCCACTGATTAATATTGGAGGCTTGATCATCCAACCTCGTTTCCACTTTGTCTTAAGAACATAAGAAATGCCATACTGGGTTAGACAAAGGGTCCATCAAGCCCAGTATTCTGTTTCCAACAGTGGCCAATAGGGATGTGAATCGTTTTAGGACGATTAAAATTATCGTCCGATAATTTTAATATCGTCTTAAACCGTTATGGAACACAATACAATACAGATTCTAACGATTTATCGTTATAAATCGTTAGAATCGTGAGCCGGCACACTAAAACCCCCTAAAACCCACCCCCGACCCTTTAAATTAAATCCCCCACCCTCCCGAACCCCCCCCAAATAACTTAAATAACCTGCGGGTCCAGCGGCGGTCCGGAACGGCAGCGGTCCGGAACGGGCTCCTGCTCCTGCATCTTGTCGTCTTCGGCCGGCGCCATTTTCCAAAATGGCGCCGAAAAATGGCGGCAGCCATAGACGAAAAAGATTGGACGGCAGGAGGTCCTTCCGGACCCCCGCTGGACTTTTGGCAAGTCTCGTGGGGGTCAGGAGGCCCCCCACAAGCTGGCCAAAAGTTCCTGGAGGTCCAGCGGGGGTCAGGGAGCGATTTCCCGCCGCGAATCGTTTTCGTACGGAAAATGGCGCCGGCAGGAGCTCGCTGAACGACCTCCTGCAGTCGATCTCCTGCCGGCGCCATTTTCCGTACGAAAATGATTTGCGGCGGGAAATCGCTCCCTGACCCCCGCTGGACCTCCAGGAACTTTTGGCCAGCTTGTGGGGGGCCTCCTGACCCCCACGAGACTTGCCAAAAGTCCAGCGGGGGTCCGGAAGGACCTCCTGCCGTCCAATCTTTTTCGTCTATGGCCGCCGCCATTTTTCGGCGCCATTTTGGAAAATGGCGCCGGCCGAAGACGACAAGATGCAGGAGCAGGAGCCCGTTCCGGACCGCTGCTGTTCCGGACCGCCGCTGGACCCGCAGGTTATTTAAGTTATTTGGGGGTGGGGGATTTAATTTAAAGGGTCGGGGGTGGGTTTTAGGGGGGTTTAATGTGCCGGTTTTTTCGATTTTTCGATTTTTTCGATTTTTTAACGATTTTTCACGATTTTTCACGATATTTTACCCCCCCAAACGGCAACAATACGATTCCCTCCCCCTCCCAGCCGAAATCGATCGTTAAGACGATCGAGGACACGATTCACATCCCTAGTGGCCAATCCAAGTCACAAGTACCTGGCAAGTACCCAAACATTTAATAGATCCCATGCTACTAATGCTGGCAACAAACAGTGGCTATTGTCTATTGATTAATAGCAGTTTATGGACTTTACTTCCAGGAACTTATCCAAACCTTTTATAAACCCAGCTACACTAATTACCTTAACCACATCCTCTGGTAATGAATTCCAGAGCTTAATTGTGCATTGAGTGAAAAAGAATTTTCTTAGATGTGTTTTAAATGTGCTACTATTTAACTTCATGTAGTGCCCCTTAGTCCTTGTATTATCTGAAAGAGTAAATAACACATTCACGTTTATCCATGGAAGTCCTTTCATGATTTTGTAGACCTCGATCTTATCCTGCCTCATCCATCTCTTCTTCAACCTGAACGGCATTAACCTCTTTAGCCTTTTCTCAGAGGGGAGCTATTCCATACTCTTTATCATTTTGGTCAGCCGTATCTGTACCTTCTACAGTGCAACTATACCTTTTTTAAGATGTGGCGACCAGAATTGCACACAGTATTCAAGCTGCGGTCTCACCATGGAGCGATACAGAGGCATTATGACATCCTCTATTTTATTTGCCATTCCCTTCCAAATAAAACCTAACATTCTGTTTGCTTTTTTGACTTCCACAGCACACTGAGCCAATGATGTCAATGTAATATCAGCTATGATGCCCAGATCTTTTTCCTAGGTGGTAACTCCTAATATGGAATCTAACATTGTGTTACTACAGCATGGATTATTTTTCCCTATATGCATCACCTTGAACTTGTCCATATTATATTTCATTTGCCATATGGATGCCCAATCTTCAAGTCACACAAGGTTTTCCTGTAATTTAGCACAATCTGTTTGTGATTTAACTACTCTAAATAACTTTGTGTCATCTGCAAATTTTGTCACCTCACTCATCGTACCCCTTTCCAGATCATTTATAAATATATTAAAAAGCACTGGTCCAAGTAAAGAACACTGAGGCACTCCACTGTTTACCTTTTTCCACTGTGAAAACAGACCATCTAATCCTACTCTCTGTTTCCTCTTTTTAACCAATTTGAAATCCACAAAAAGACATTGCCTCCTATCCTATTACTTTTAGTTTTCTTAGAAGCCTCTTATGAGGGACTTTGTTAAATGCCTTCTGAAAATCCCAAAACACCACATCTACTGGTTCAACTTTTTAAAAGTTGTTTATTTATAATTTTTCAGATAAGTACAATATTGACTTTATGTAGTACAGCTATGTATACCTAAAACAAATTATAAATAGAGCTTTAACCACATTATACTTCAATATACAAGCTGCTAATTAGTCCACAGTGAGGGGAGTATTTAACCAAGGAAAACATTAAGAAAATACACAGAAACAACATTTTAAAGTTTACAGAACTCTCATAATGGATTGGGGTAGTCAAAATTGCAGAAACCTGATTGGTAAGAAAAGAATCTAGTTGTGAAGGAATGTAAAAACATACTTATTATCTTTGGGGCCGATGCAAAAAACATTCACGGAAAGCGGGCGCTGAATTTTCAGCACCTGCTTTCTTAATGCACGCATGGTGCCCGCAAGGGCAGCGCCATGCAATATTTAAATTAGGGGGTCGTGCTAGGAAGGAGGTGCTTGCGTGACCTTAGCGCCTCCTTCCTAGCGTGACCCGCCACGGCTGCCGGTTATGAAGACTGACACTGGTAAACTCGGCGTCGGTTTTCATAACCAGCCATCTGCCAGTAATGAAAATAGCCGCCGATAAACTGAGATGCACATTTATCTTTTTGCATTTGGAGTGAATGAGTAATAGCCTCATTCACATGCATTTGTGTGCGATGAGCGCTAATTCATTCACTCCGCGTCCGACACGCATTAAATAGGCACTAATCCCCCTATTACATTAGGGGTGGATTAGTGCCTATTTAACTCACATCTGACAGCGGGTTAAACAGTGCACTCGGCTGAGCGCACTGTATTGCATCGGCCCCTTTGTAATTTGTAGAACATTTACATAGAAATTTTAGCAAGTTCCTCCAGTAGTAATCACTTGCTGTTTGTAACTTAAAAAAGCCTTTCTCCTCTGGTCTGTTTCTCTCATAATATCAGAAAAAATGGAAATCTGCTGACCAAGAAAGCACCTATCCCTGAGATGGAAAAAAAAGTCTCAGGGTCCAGTGCTTATCTTTTTCACTAGCATAAATAACTATTAAAGTAGATCTTTCCAAACCTTCACAGCTGGAATGCTCCAAAAAGTAAGAAATATCTGTTTCAGAAAGTAGAACATTCAACTGAGGTGTAGAAACAGTAACAGGTGTAACAGCTGAGGGTATATAAAACAATTTTTCAGTAAGTAGAATATGTTCTTTTGAAACTTTTAAGAATTCAAGATAGAATTTTCTCAAAAGCTTCATAGGGGACAATAGGAGACACTTAGGAAAGCTTAGAAACCTAAGATTGCTCCTATGCATATAGTTACCCATATCTTTTATCTTACGGTGTAAAAATTGATTATCCTTAATTAAGAAAAGATAATAATTCTGTAAAGAATCACATTTCTGATTTAAAAAAATCACTTAAATACCCTTTTTTTTCAGCAAATGTCTGAGAATGCTCTTCAACCTTCTAGAAAAGCCCCAACATTGCATCAATTTTTGTGGAAACATTTTTCTCCAAGGTAAATATCATTGTCCAGTAGTATGACAACTGCAGGCTTAGAGGAGATAGATCCAGCTACCCATCCCTCACTACTTATTCCTGCAATGAAATTGCTTCTGTTAATAGGGGTCTCCCCATCTGCTCATGGAGACGGGAGGTCTCCTGGGATCCCTCCCATCTCCATGAGCAGGCCACGCTGAAGAGCATAAGAGGGAGAGGGAAGGGGGTGGGGATTGAGAGGGAGGGAGGGGATTGAGAGTGGGTGGGGAATGACTGAGGGAGTGGGAGGGAGAATGAGGGGAGGGAGGGAGAGGGAGTGGGAGGGAGAGTGAGGGGGGAGGTGAGAGTGAGAATGAAGGGGGAGGTGAGGGGGAGGGGGAGGTGAGAGGGAGGGAAGGGGAGGGAGAATGAGGGGAGAATGGGAGGCGAGAGTGAGGAAAGGGGAGAGAGTGGGAGAGAAAATGATGGGGGAGGTGAGAATGAGGGAAGGGGGGGAGGGGGGGAGGTGAGAGTGAGGGAAGGGAGTTTGAGTGGGGGCAGGGGAGGGAAGGGGGGGTGAGTGACCGAGGGGGAGGAGGATGAGTGACTGAGGTGAATGAGCGAGGGGAAGGGGGAGTGAGGGAAAAGAAGTGTAGACGGGTGCAGTGTCCGAAAACGGACCGAAAATATTTTTAAATGTAGCCCATTTTAACGGGGCTTAATGGCTTGTTTAATATAATTTTATATCAATTAAAATTATTGAAACTGGACTTCTAAATTTATGCAGACTGATATTCTATATTTATCTTCCTTGTATAAAACAAATTAATGTCCAACCTAAGGGTTATCATTTTGTTCATTTTGAAACTCACTGATAGATGCACCAAGCATTAGAGCTGGGCATTCATTTGAAAAAAATAGGTAAAATTCAACAAATGAAAACATTTTTGCTTCCTTTGTGAATCCATGAAATGACTAGAGGGCACCCATGAATTTAAACAAAAAGTTCAATTTCATTTGAGACCAGAGGCTCCATTCTTATATAGCTGATTTTGTCTAAATATGTATAGCTTGATGCAGCTCAGAAGCGAAACACTAGCCAACGTCGGTGGATTATTTTAACTGAATAGCTGATGGGCAACTATCAGTGAGTTTAAAACTGGTTGAAGCCAGGTTCAGAAAATTGTGAACAGGCCAGTGGTCAATCGATATCATGAATTTGGTAAAGTTTGGGGTGAATTTTAAAAGCCTGGCATATGCCAGAACTGGGAGATTTGTGAGTGTGTCTGGCCAGCAGGCACTGAGCAGATTTTAAAACTTGCCTGTGTACATGCATATCTCCTGGTATCCACACAAGTGAGAAAGCCCAAAAAGGGGCGGTGTGTGGGTATGGTCTGGGTAGGGCAAGGGTGGGACATGGACATTCCAGACTTTAACATGGAATGTGTGCATAAGTATTTACATGCATTTACATCCCTCCCGATCTCAGACAGGAGCCTTGCCTCCTAACCTTTAGAAAAAGACTCAAGACTTGGCTGTTTATGCAAGCTTTCTCGGACTTAAATTAATGCATCTCGCCATCAACATATCCAACACAGCAGCTGTACCTCATCTCCTTGTATATAATTTAGTCTCTGCTAAACTATCTATATTTCCTCTGATCCCAGTTCAATAGTCCTTGTTAATTGTAACTGCTTTCTTCGACACGTTATTTGTATTTTGATGTATTTATTGCATCCCTGTTTATTTGTAAACCAGCATGATGTGATCGCTTCATGAATGCTGGTATATAAAAAACCTTAAATAAATAAATAAATAAATAAATAAATAAATAAATACGTGTGCGCAGGGGTCATGTAATTTTAAGATTGTCATGGATGGTGTATAAGTAATAAAATAAAAATATCTAGGCTAGTCAGTGGGGTTTTAAGAGTCTGGGCTAACAGGGGGAAAGGAAGACTAATAAAATAGGGGGTTTGGGAAGTCCTATCCCTTAACTGGGCTAACTGGAAATGAACTGGGAAAACTCCCTATGCCATCGGCACTCATGCCTTATAGAACTCCCCCACTGTCATGGTAAAGGAGGTATTTGTGTGCACATGTGCGTATCCATATAAAATTGTGTGTACATGTACATACATACAGCCTATTTTATACCATGCGTGCATATACTTGTATATGTTCTAAAATGGCCACATCCTTTGGCATGAGCCAGCATACATGCATTCATGTGTACCTGTGTGGCTGTTTGAAAGTTACCATCCCTGGGTTTTCAAATAAAGCTTTTGTACAATCCTTGGGAACTTAAATTTCAAGACCATGGATTCAACGAGTTTGTGCATTTTTTTCCTGGTGACTTGGAATTCAAGAACATGGATTTTCTAACATCTCTACAATTTTGGAGTCTAGTTGGAGCATAGAAAATGACTATGCTCAAGTTGGAGTAAAGAATTGATAATACTTAGGTTGGACATTAATTTGTTTATTACAAACAAGATAAATATAGAACATCAGTCTGCATAAACTTAGAAATCTAGTTTGAATAACAATTTTAATTGATATTAAATTTCATAAATATAAATGTTTATAATAGTTTTAAATAAAGGAAATAATGTATTAAATATAATTATCATTGATTGTAATTTCATGACATTTATACTTGTGCACAGCTATTTGCATATCTATTTGCATTTCAGGCTTTTCATTCCATGGTTATTCAGCTTAGAAGCAAATTTTCAAAATTATATAGATTATATAGATTATATTGAGTGTTACAGATAGTGTGTATCTTTATCTGCCTTTGTAATTTGTTCAGTTATTAACTCATTATTGTGTCACAATTCTTCATTGCCTCGGGCATTAGAATGACATTCTCAAATTAGTATAATTACAGAAGATCTATGTACATAAATTGGTATTCAAGAATCTTACAGGCAGAGCAACTATAATTAACAAACTATATTTTAAAAAGACTTTTTCTTTGTTGCATGAAGCATAGTAATTTTTTAACCTTCAGAATATTAATATGTTCAAACTTTAAATACAGTATTTTATATAATGTGTTGCACTGAAGGTGGACCCTTTGGCTGAGGTGGGGTTGACGCAACCAGTAAGTAGGAACCTATGGGTCCCCACCATTGGCAGGTGGAGTGGGCTGATGGACAGAAGCCACTGGAGATTCACCAATACCAGCACGCGTTCTCTGTGAGTTGAGCCTTTGGGAGCCAGGGCCGGTTGGACTTAGATGGGCCTCTGTGTGTAGTCGAAGTAGAGATTAGGTTCAGCCCAGAGACAGCAGGTGAGAGATGGTACAGTCTTACTCTGGACAAGGTAGTGTCCTGGAAACTCAGGCGCCAATGGAATGGAGGCAGACAGGGGGCACTCGAGCAAGAGCAGGCCGAAGCCTGAATAGACCACGTCCAGGGAGTAGGCCGGAGAGGTGTCGAGGAACAAGCTTGAGTCAGGGCTGGTGGCAATCCTGAGGCAGTGGCAAGCAAGGCTGAGGTCTGATCACGGAGATAGTCAAGCGTAGTCAAACAATACGGAGGTCTGGGTCTGGAGATAGGCAATAGCATAGTCAGGCGAAGCAGAGGTCTGGGTCTGGAGATAGGCAATAGCGTAGTCAGGCGAAGCAGAGGTCTGGGTCTGGACATAGGCAATAGCATAGTCAGGCGAAGCAGAGGTCTGGTTCTGGAGATAGGCAATAGCGTAGTCGGGCGAAGCAGAGGTCCGAGCTTGGAGAGAGTCAATGGCGTGGTCGGGAGAAGCAGAGGTCTGGATCTGGAGATAGGCAATAGCGTAATCATGAGAAGCAGAGGTCTGGGTCTGGAGATAGGCAATAGCGTAGTCAAGCGAAGCAGAGGTCCAGGCTTGGAGAGAGAGTCAATGGTGTGGTCAGGTGAAGCAGAGTCAAAGTCCGTGTAGGCAATCTGAGGTATGGAGCAAGGCAGGAACAAGGAGACAGGAACCAGGAACAAATGAGAAACAGGAACACAGAGATGAGACAAATCTCTAGGAGGCAACGAGTACTTGACCAGCGAGGAGACCTGTTACAAAGGCAAAGCTAGAGAGCAGAGTCTGTGCTTAAATATTGAAGCTCCGCTGACATCATCATCTGGGGCCATGGCTAGGTTCCTGCTGTGGTCCCAAAAACATCAGTGATGCATGGGCGCGGCGCCGAGTAGTAGCGTCCCTCCGCGGGCCATGTGGAGAGGGCCGATGAGAAGCAATGGATGTGGTGGCAGAACTGGGAATGCCAGGGTCTGCAACTGGGCCGGAGGCACCGGGGGAGGCCCGAGAATGGATCTGACAGCCCACCGCCGCCAGCGAGGAGGAACCAGGAGATGGAGTCACTGTAGAAAGGTGAGGGGGCCATGCCGCGGGTCTGTCGCGAACAGACCCTCTCAGAGAGGGTATGGATCCCTGGAATGCCCTTCCAGAGGAAGTGGTGAAGATGAAAACAGTAAACAAATTCAAAAAGGCTTGGGGTAAACACTATGGATCCCTAAAGGCTAGAAGGCATGGGGATTCTTGGCCTTCATAATTTTGATGCAACTGCCTTATCACTCTCTGCTTCAATCTCGGAGGGAAAAAGTCAGGGCCCTGACTTATATAGTTCAGGGTACTGATACACAGACATTAGGGGAAAAGTGCAGGACTGCTTCTATGGCCAATTCCAAAAGCATAGCGCATTCAAGCAGCACTGTCTGAATTTTTCAAGACTGCTGCTCACCCAGTAAAAATGTTGATAGCAGTAATTTTGTTATAGTTTTGACAGTGCTTGCTTTTGATTGTTAATATTACTACCCTTAACATAAGGCTTAGGGGTAATCTAAATGGAGTGGCGCTTACTACCCTTAAGCGGAACATGGGTATAACCTTCACAGTGTGGCAATTACTTCCATAAGAAACTTTCTGGTCAGACTGGATGGATCATTTGGTCTTTTTCTGCCATCATTAATATGTCAGTATGTAAACAAAGTTTAAAGACTTAATTGTCTGTTAGTAACAACTCATTTCTCTTGATCTATTAATCTTTTTGCACCTACTTACAATAACTGATTCAAAATTTGGCTTGCAGACTTATAAAATAGAACTTAATATTCTGTCATGTCATTGGTGGAATACATTTAAATTCTGGGTTCCTAAGCAGAAATGTTGCAGGAGCCCCTTTGAGTGGTGGGAGAAGTGGGTGACATACCCACCCTTCTCCCATTTCTGAGAGCAGAGAGATTCTCTCTGAAGATCTGGTAGTAGGTGAAATAGGGGAGATTCCTTCTTGGGTACAGTAATTTACCTCCTATCCCCCTTACTAGGTGACTTGCCTTCTGCTTACCTCCTTTCCCTGTCCTTGGACACTTCCTATATCTTTTCTCCCTCCATTCCATTTCCCTCCAAATAACATCTCCCCTGCATTACATTTCCCCTCTCACTTACCTGTTCCTGCAGGGCCCTTTCCTGGGCCTTCACCTCACCTCTTCAACAAGTCTGGGCTGCAGCTGATATTTTCTGAGCAGGCAGTGACAGGAATAGACCAAAGACATGAAAATCCAGTGCAAGACCTCTCAACCATCATGCACTGACAGTCCCTTCAGAAGCTCTCTCAGTGCATGAGTTGCATCCTTCAGTCGCAGACAGCTGCGACCACTCTGCCTCACCTCTTTTCTGTCTTTCTCCACCTCCATGGGTAAGATGGCTGCCTCCGGTGCTGAGTGCCGAACCCTCAGCATCTCCAACTCAGCATGGGTGTCCCCGTCTGCCATGCTGCTTCCCGTGGCCTCCTAGGGTGCGCGCGCGCACGCTGCCTACGCTTATCTACACGTCATGGCGGGAACCTCGGGGGTGTCCCCACCACATGACATCAATACCTCCGGGTATTTAAGCCTCCGCTCTGCTCATAACGAACGAGTTAGCAAGGACTTCGGTTTAGCTTCTCTGACCGCTTCTAAGCTGCACGCTTAGACTCCTTGCTACCCTCCGGGGTACTTCGCTCCTGAAGAAGCTCTGGGCACCTACTCCTCAGGGACCTCTTGCTTCCAACTACCCTTCGGGGCTTTCTCCATCTAACTAAAACAACCGCTCCTCGAGGGTCTTTCTTCTCTTACAGGATCATCTGTGCTTCCGGGTACTCGCTCCTCGAGGGCCTATGCAGCTCAGCAGTATCCTGCATCACGGACTGCTGGTCCCACCATCAGCAACTACCAGGAGGATTCCTGCACTACTCCTCAGTGAGTACCTCTATGATCCAGCTCTCCATTTCCACCCACCAGGTTTGACTTATCCCGCTCTGCGGAACACTACCAACCTTGTACATCTGGGTGATACTTTTCCATTTGAGGCTATCTGAATGTATTGGCACTTGCTGGACTTCAATACAATATCTTCCTGCATTTATCATCTATCTACAGCAGTACAATAAAGCTTTCCATCTCCAGTGTCTGCTTTCTGAGTCTAGCCTATTGCTGTGGTTCCCCACGGGGCCCCGCCCCGTGGGAGGAGTCATTAATGGACTTCTCCTTTAATGGCTATTAATCAATTATACTTAGGGAATAGCCACTGATATTAATTGCATCAGTAGCATGGGTTCTTCTTAGTGTTTGGGTAATTGCCAGGTTCTTGTGGCCTGGTTTTGGCCTCTGTTGGAAACAGATGGACACTTGATGGACACTTGTTCTGACCCAGCATGGCAATTTCTTATGTTCTTAACATTTGTTAATCAAGAGAGCAGTGAGTCACTCTGGCTGACTAACTGAAGTTAGACTGTTTGTATTTCCCAACCCTCCCAACCCTTGCCCACCCACCCCTAGCTCATCCCTTAATTTATAGGCAGGTGCCACTTTCACAAAAAAAAAAAAAAATCAACAAAAACTTTATTGAGAATTCGATCAGACCCCGGTAGGCCACTACCAGATACATAGTGAATTCACTAATACATTTAAAGGACGTTAGACACATTCCTACTCCCATAGCAACCTAAAACCTAACTAGGAAGTGATCAAAATTGAGATGAAGGCAGCGGTCCAGCAGCAAGAGGGGGGTTTCCCAGTCTTTTGCATAGAGTGTCACATGTATGATTTTTTACCCACCGGTGAGAAGTTGTACATGTGCATGCGATGCAAAGAGCTCCTGGCTCTCAGAGAATGAGTCCGATCTCTGGAGGCTAGAGTGGCAGACCTGGAGGAACTGAGGCAGACAGAGAGGTATATGGATGAGACCTTCAGGGACATAGTAGTCAAGTCCCAAATTCAGACTGGCAGCCCTGGTGCTGCCTTGGAGGAAGAAGGTCTCATGATGGGAGAGCATCAACCGGGTGCAGCAGGAAAGGATCCTGTAGCAAGGACCTACTCTCCAGGTGATGCATTGTCCTTTCGCAGTGGACCTTTAAGAGTCATCTCAAGTGAAAACACCCCATTCAATATCCATGTTAAGTCCTCTTGGTTCAACAGTATCCCATTGGAAAATAAAACATGGAGGTGATGTTTAATTGCAGAGAAAAGAACAGTGCTTTATTTTCCAGTGGGATACTGTTGAACCAAGAGGACTTAACATGGATATTGAATGGGGTGTTTACACTTGAGATGTTTGTTGGAATGTGAGATATCATTTACAATAGGCTTTTTTTATGCTTATTGATGTTTAAATAGCTGGTCTGTAAAGTGTAGTGGAATGTTTACATTTAGATGGTATCTAATATGGAGTGGAGGGTTTTTTTTTTCAAAAACTGGGGTGGAGTGTTTCTAAAGTGGAGTGGATTATTCTTGGAGTGTAGCAGTTTGTTTATATCTGAGATGATCTATAAAGTGGAGTGGGTCAGACCAAGGGTCCATAAAGCCCAGCATCCCGCTTCCAACAGTGGCCAATCCAGGCCATAAGAACCTGGCAAGTACCCAAAAACCAAGTCTATTCCATGTTACCATTGCTTGCAATAGCAGTGGCTATTTTCTAAATCAACTTAATTAATAGCAGGTAATGGACTTCTCCTCCAAGAACTTATCCAATCTTTTTTTAAACACAGCTATACTAACTGCACTAACCACATCCTCTGGCAACAAATTCCAGAGTTTAATTGTGCGTTGAGTGAAAAAGAACTTTCTCTGATTCGTTTTAAATGTGCCACATGCTAACTTCATGGAGTGCCCCCTAGTCTTTCTATTATTCGAAAGAGTAAAAAACCGATTCACATCCACCCGTTCTAGACCTCTCATGATTTTAAACACCTCTATCATATCCCCCCTCAGCCGTCTCTTCTCCAAGCTGAAAAGTCCTAACCTCTTTAGTATTTCCTCATAGGGGAGCTGTTCCATTCCCTTTATCATTTTGGTAGCCCTTCTCTGTACCTTCTCCATCACAATTATATCTTTTTTGAGATGCAGCGACCAGAATTGTACTCAATAATCAAGGTGCGGTCTCACCATGGAGCGATACAGAGGCATTATGACATTTTCCGTTTTATTCATCATTCCCTTTCTAATAATTCCCAACATTCTGTTTGCTTTTTTGACTGCCGCAGCACACTGAGCCGACGATTTCAATGTGTTATCCACTATGACGCCTAGATCTCTTTCTTGGGTAGTAGCACCTAATATGGAACCTAACATTGTGTAACTAGAGCATGGGTTATTTTTCCCTATATGCATCACCTTGCACTTGTCCACATTAAATTTCATCTGCCATTTAGATGCCCAATTTTCCAGCCTCACAAGGTCTTCCTGCAATTTATCACAATCTGCTTGTGATTTAACTACTCTGAACAATTTTGTATCATCTGCAAATTTGATTACCTCACTCGTCGTATTTCTTTCCAGATCATTTATAAATATATTGAAAAGTAAGGGTCCCAGTACAGATCCCTGAGGCACTCCACTGTCCACTCCCTTCCACTGAGAAAATTGTCCATTTAATCCTACTCTCTGTTTGCTGTCTTTTAGCCAGCTTGCAATCCACGAAAGGACATCACCACCTATCCATGACTTTTTACTTTTCCTAGATGTAGGTTGCCTATATTTGTAATGCTTTTGGTATATGTGATGCCATTTTTAAATGTCCTTTTGGCGCCGTTTTGATGTTGTTTGAATATTTTGGCCTTTAAAGATCCATTGACGTTTTGTACGTGGGTGACGCCATTTTTAAATGTCTTTTTGGTGCCGTTTTGACGTTGCTTGAATATCTTGACTCTTAAAGGTCCACTGACGTTTTGTACATCGTTTAAATGCCAGTATATATAGGGCGGGTTCAGTGGTGTATGCGCAGCTGCGGCACTTTTGATCCATTCTAAACCAGATTGATAGGAACTGGGTAAGTTTAGCAATATTTTGGGGATTGTGCATTTACCGTTTGTATTTATCAAAGGGATGGGAGTAGTGGTTATTAGTGTTAGATTTGTTGCTAATTTTCAACTTTTCTGCTATTTTTTCTTGATAGTAATTTTGGAAAGAAATTGTGAAAAAAAGTTTTGTTTTTTTTTGAAATTTAAATTTTATTCATTTGAAGTACAAATTCACAATAAACAGTGCAAATAAACATAAAGCAAAAATCAGCCCCATCTGTTCCCTCCAAACTGTATACACAAGAACACAATAAATCCAAATTATAATAGAGAACAGGAAACCAACAGTGCAAGGTACAGGAGAAATTGTGAATATTTCCAAACCCCATTCCCAATCCCCACCCTGCTCCCAGCCCAGTTTCCAAACCCCCCCCCCCCCCTTACCCTTCCCCATATGACACAGTTACCAAGCACATATATGCAATACCAACAAATAGAATGTATCTATTATGCACCTTATCACAAAGTGGAGATATACTGTATAAATGGTTGCCATATTTTTTGAAAAGTCGCCAACCTTTTATGCTTATACGCTGTCAAAGAGGCCAATCTATAATAAACGTGCATCTTCTCTCTAACCTTATCTACACTGGGTGTTCAGGCCTTCTTCCAATGGGCTCCAATTAAACTACGTGCTGCAATAAAAATCTGGGCACATAGCCGGGACTGAGTATGGGAGATGTCATCTGGGTATATGTTCAGCAACGCCATGGGCGCCGATCGCCATAGCGTCAGCCCTAACAATTTATTTACCCAGTCAAACACCTCAATCCAGAAAGAGGCTATAAGAGGGCACGACCACCAAATGTGAAAATAAGTACCTTGCTGGCCACACTGACGCCAACAGCGATCGGACGCCTGCGGGGAAATTTTGTGTAACTTTTCAGGTGAGAGGTGCCACCTATATATCATTTTATAGCAATTTTCTTGCATGGCCGCCGAAATAGAGCAGGTGCGGGCCATCTGCCAAGAAGATCGCCATCCACTAATATCCAGGCTAGTATTTAAGTCCTTTTCCCACGCAATTCTGTATTTACCCCGGTCATTATTCAACGGAATAAACAGCTGATATATTTTGGAAATGGAGCCGGTAATATAATCGCTATTTAAACAGTACGACTCAAACAACGATCTCCCAGGTCTGAGTTGCGTCCCCAATTGTTGTGCTCGGATAAAGTGTGTAGCCTGGGCATACACCATAAAATCACAATCGGTTAAGTGATATTTATGGATTAGCTGGTCCCTAGTAAGGGGCACTCCCTGCGAAAGTAAATGATCAATGGTCGTGATCCCCTTGTCTTTCCAATGTAGGAATTGAGGATTTTGATATCCACTAGGGAAGTGTATATCGTGATATAGGGACATTTGGTAGAAATACCTGTGAGAACCAACTAGACACCTCTTTACTTGGGCCCATATATGGAGAGTGGTAGCCAGCGCCCAAGGGATATATTGCACCGGGCGCCAGGAACACCAAGGTTGCCATGGCATTGCTCCTATTTCCATCTGTCCCACCATCAATTGCTCCACATGAGCCCATTGTTTAGGGGACCTAGTCCTATTAATGTCCAACAGAGCTCGTAATTGCGAGGCAGCATAATACCATGCAAGATTCGGTACTCCAAGGCCCCCCTGTGTTTTAGGTAAATAGAGAATATCTCGGGATATATGAAGGGGTCTCCGTCTCCAAATAAAGTCAAATATTTTCTTCTGCCAATTACGCAGAATGGATTTCGGGAGATAGATCTGTAGGGAAGCAAAGAGATATAAAAATTTTGGTAGAACCGTCATTTTAGCAATAGCCACCCTACCAAACCAAGAAAAGGAACCGCTATTCCACCGGCTGAGTTCATCAGTAAGTTTAGCTACTAATGGTCGATAATTTAATCGGAATAAATCCGACAAATTAGAGGACAGCTGGACCCCCAGGTATTTAATATGGGAACGTGCCCATTTAAAGGGAAATCTCTGTTTTAGTTGTTGTACAGCAGAGGCCCCCAAATTAATGTTGAGTAGTTCGGACTTTTCGAAATTTACCTTTAGCCCTGAGACAGCACTAAACCGATTGAGCTCCCGCATGACACCCTGCAAGGAGGAGAGCGGGTCGGATAAAATTAATAACACATCATCAGCAAAGAGGGACAACTTATAATGAGAATCCCCAATCTGGACCCCAGTAATATCATCAGCCCGCCTCACAGCAGTAGTGAGGGACTCGAGGTAGAGAGCAAAGAGAAGAGGGGACAAAGGGCAACCCTGCCTTGTTCCACGTCCAATATCAAAGGCTGCCCCATATCCATTGTTCAGCTTCACTCGTGCCTGAGGCCTGTCATAGAGCTTCCGTACCCACTGTATAAAGGACGAACCAAATTTCATCTTTTGCAAGACACTGAACAGAAAAGGCCAATGAACTAAGTCAAACGCCTTCTCCGCGTCAATAGATAATAAAACTGCCGGAATTTGTTCCCTTTGTACCCACCCCATCAGGTCTAACACTTTACGGATGTTATCCGCGGCCATTCGGTGTGGTACAAAGCCGACCTGGTCGGAATTTACAAGCTGGGGAAGAAAACCGTTTAGCCGGACTGCCAGTATGCATGCTAGAAGTTTGAGATCCAAGTTTATTAACGAGATGGGCCGATAAGAAGCACAGTGTGTAGGGTCACGGCCCGGTTTAGCTAGCACAGTTATCCCAGCTACATTGGCCTGAGGTGTAAGGGAGTCTGCCTCGCGTAAACCATTGAAAAACTGCACCAGTGGTTCCACTAGCGTTGCAGCGCACTTCTTATAATAGACCCCGGAAAGTCCGTCCAAGCCGGGAGCCTTCCCAGGTTTAAGAGATTTGATCACTGAAAGGACTTCTTTTACCGTTATTGGGGCATCCAATATGCGCTGCTGTTCAGCCGTGACACAGGGCAAAGTAATATCCTGTAGATAACTAATAATATCTTGCTGCTGTATTTTGCTATCTGTGCTATACAAGGTACCATAAAAGGCAGAGAACGCATGACGAATCTCTCGAGAGGCAGTTAGCATCTCTCCCATGCCATTTTTAATTTTAGGAATAATAGTTTGGGCGGCCTTCGCTTTAAGTTGTCTGGCAAGTAATCGGCCCGCTTTATCCCCACCCTCATAATAAGCCTGACGTGCGCTTTCTAGCTGATGGGTTAATTGAGCGTCATCCAATTTGGCCAATTCCGATTGTACCGCCAACACTTTCTGATAACATCGGGGGGATTGATGAAGCATATGTTCCCGAGTGATAACCTGCAATTGCCGGGCCAACTCATCCCTTTTTTGTTGTTTCAATTTCCGGACAGTAGAAGCCCGGGAGATCAGCAGTCCCCTAGCAACTGCCTTGGAGCAGTCCCAAAGAATACTGGGAGCGGTAGTTGGGGTATCATTTAACTCAAAATATTCCTGCATCTGGCTCTCAAATTGGGAAACAAAAGCAGAGTCCTGTAATAAGGACTCATTCAATTTCCAGTAACGGTCCCCCTTATCCTCATTACACATGTCCACTTCCATACTTATAGGCGCATGGTCTGACCAAGTAATCGCCTCTATTTCAGGACGGCGGACTCGATTACAAATAGCCTTATCAATTAAAAAATAATCGATCCTAGAGTAGCTCGCATGGGGAGCTGAGTAAAATGTGTAGCTCCGGGATCTGGGGAAACGATTCCTCCATATATCAATCAGGCTCCAGCGTTCCATAACAGCGCTCAGCTCCCTCCTATGTTTCCCTAGGTCACATGCTTGGGGATGGGTATTGTCCAACTCTTGTTTCAAAGTGAGATTAAAGTTCCCCCCCACAATTAAGGCTCCCTTGGCATGAGCCAAGAGCAGGCGGCCAAGACCAGCATAAAAAGTCCCATGATCCCTATTGGGCCCATAAAGGGATACCAGAGTATAGACTTGAGATCCCATTTGAATTACCAATAGTACATAACGCCCCTCAGGGTCAACTACGTGAGAGATATACTCAAACACAAGTTGCGCAGAAAGTAAGATCCCCGTACCTGCATATTTATGGTGTTTATCCGCAGCCGCCATATAACAGTACGGGAATTCTTTAAATTTAAGAAGGTGCTCATGCCTTCTTTTTAAGTGCGTCTCTTGTATAAAAATGATCTCTACTTTCTGTCGCAGAGCTTCCTTTTTGAAAAGAAAGCGTTTTCTGTAGGTGTTGAGCCCCTTGATGTTAAGAGACAGGATCTTAACCATAGGGACTAATAAATAGGGTGCAAGCTCTTTCTAGAGACCCCTGTAACAATCCCACGTGACAAAGATATAACAGACAAAGGATTAGCAAGAACACATGAGGAGCAACCCCATAATAACCCACACAGTGAAAGGCAGTAATAACAGCATAGAAATTAGGTAACAGTGTCATATCCACCACAACCTTTGTGCTCCTTCTAATATAATTATATTTATGTTTATGTTAATAATTTAACTTTTATTAATGTTATTTAGCTTTTTGCTTTGTTTAAAATTATTTCATTATTGACGTTTAAATGTATTAGACTAAGGAATTTTACTTCCTGCTCATTCTGTTTCATTGTAAACCGGTTTGATATGCATTTTATGCAGGAAAATCGGTATAAAAAAACTTAAAATAAATAAATAAATAAATAACATAGTAAAGCGATTCGCCTATCCCCCTGTGAATCATGTTCCTGGGGGTATGTATAGCAGCGCAAAAACCTACCCAACCCCCCCCCCCCCAACCCCACTCTGCTAATAAACTGCAGACAAGCAAAACCATACAAATATAGTGAAATATGCAGGACTCAAATAGGAGAACGAAACTGTCAACACCTCCGATAGAGGGAACGTTGAATTAGTGGCCTATTTAGCCCCCTTCGGCCAAAATGACCCCGGAACAACAAAGTCGCTCACCAGAGGGTCATACACTCGCCATAGTGGACCCCCTCTGCAGCGAAATCGCTAAACTGAAAAAATAATGGAACTCCCAGTATAGCCATGAGGGTCAAACTGAAAATTTGCAAAAGCCACGTGTCGTCAGGGAAGCCCGCCACTGCGGTCGCTGAAACAACAGTAAAAGACACGCAGTCATCCCTGATCTGCAGAGAGTCTGCTTGTTTTGCTGGGTTGCCGACGAAGACGTCCTCGTCCCGCTCCCGGTCTCTGCCATCGTGGAAGTGGTCCCATAGAGAATTGTGTACCGCTGGGCGCTGCAGGCACAAACTCGGATTTAAGACCCGCTTCAGCAAAGGCCCGCGCCGCGTCGCAGATCGATTTTATTTTGTAAGTAGTGCCTTGACGTTGAAACAGTAAAGCAAAGGGAAAGGACCAACGATATTTAATCCCCTCAGCTCGTAGTGCCGCGGTGACTTCCTGGAGTTGATATCGTTTTTGAAGCGTCGAGGGCGCTAAATCATTATATATAGCAACATCCAAATCATGCCATCTCCAGCGGGGGTCAGCCCTAGCCACCGCGATGACCTCCTCTTTTTGACGGAAATTGAGGAACTTGATAATAATATCCCGAGGCTTATTATCGCATCGGGCCCCCAACGCTCTATGAGCTCGCTCTAGTTCTATCGATAAAGCAGGCACCGACTCCGCCGAGGGGGCCCTGTGTGAGGTGAGAAGATCTTTACAGATGGCCACCGCCGTTGTCATGCAATCCAGATACTGTTCCGTCTCAGGTATGCCCCGAATGCGTATGTTTGAGGGCCGTGAATGGTTTTCCAGATCCTCAATTTTTTCTGCCAAATTTTCCACCTCCGTGGCTAGATGACTCGTGGATTGATTCAATCCATCTATATGGGCGCTTTGATTATCCGCTCGAAGGTCCAGCTCATCCACCCTACGCCCCATGCTATTTAGATCCTCCTTCAGCTCTTCCATGCAGGCCTGTAATTCAGCTTTATAACTTCTCATATCGGAGCGCAGTTCCATGAACCAAGTCCGAATTTCGGATCTGGTGGGAATATCCGGGTGTAGGGTGCCAGCGATCACATTCCCCAAGGGATCTGGGGAGGGGGGAGGCTCCGCCATCTCGATTGATTCGCCATGAGGATTTGTGGCCTGAGCCTCCGCGTCTGCCAGAATCTCCTCCGACAATTTACTAAAGGAAAATTGCTTGCGGTCGGTCGGTTTTCGGCACACAGCCATCCTGGTATCGTCTCCTGACACCGACTATGTTTTGCTGAGAAAAGTCCTCGAGTAACTAGTGGTTTGCTGCTTGTAAGAGCAGGGCTTTCAGGGAGCAGAAGGCTTAAGCGGCCATTTTCAGCGCTGCTCACTAGCGCCCCCCGAAAAAAAGTTTGTGGAGATTTTTCCTTGCTGATTTATGGTTGAGAAAACATTTTGGGGAAGTGGGGTTTATTGGTAAGAAGATACAGAGCTGATGTGTTTGTTGTGGCTGTTTGTAAGTTTGTTTCTTTTTTGTAGTTGTTGTGTTGTGAAATATCCCAGGTTAAACGTTGATGATAATTGGCGGTAGTTGGTGAAAGTTTCTATTCAGGTAAGAAGTATGATGCGTCTGGGGTTAATACTTTGTTGCGTGACATTTTGTGACCAGAGAGCATATCTATATGAGAAATAAGAATTATTATATAAAACTTTTTTTAGAGATAATATTGAAGGAAATTTGTGTTTCTGATTAATTATTTTATAGATGTGAATATTTGAAATAAGTGACCCCTTGAGATATCAGTGGTGGTTTGGTGTGAAGTAATTCGATGTAAAGTACGTTACATCCCCTGATGAAACCATGTGGTGAAACAGGAGTCTCTTGTTGGGAAGGAGAATTCAATGGGAAGAAGTATTCAATAGAAAAATCCAATAGATAAATTGAAAATAGTGGATTAGAAGGATTACACCACTGTGGATTAATAAGCAGAATTAAGAAATAAATGTTTTGGGGGAACAATTAATGAATGTATTTTAATACTGTTTGTAATTTGCTATTTGTAATATGTGAAATTTGTTGTCTATGATGTCTTTATAAAGAGTATAAATGGTGAGAGCGGATGATTTATAAGAATTATATATTTTGTATCGTCATATTAGAAATATTTTTTTTATATAGATTGTATTATTGAAACATGTAACCAAAACTATATTGGCACTTTGTAAGATAGTATGACCCAAGCTCAACATTAAATATATGTGCCTCTCTGTAAACTGTTGTGATGGTGCATGACCAAATGACGGTATAGAAAAGATTTTAAATAAATAAATAAATAAACTATTTTTTATATTGTTAAAATATAAATTGTTACAATAATACATATACACAGGTTTTGTATTTTATATACTTTCTAAAATAGGCCCACGCACATAGGGCTTTTAAAATCCAGCCCTTATATACTCAGACACTCAGAAATTTATAAGTAGACGTTTATAGACTATAATTTACAAACAAAGGCTTATATCATCTGTTTACATTTAGCTGGCTGAATGTCAAGTCTTCCTCTTTAGCTATCTAGCTCCATTGTAGTTATATTATGTATAGTTTATTTTAATGACTTAAAGCTTCTAATAATTAAGTACTGACATAAATATTTTTAAAAACTTTTTGCTTTTCTTTTCTGGCAAATCACAACAATTTAATGGCTTACAAAGAACTTTATATTGAGCTGAAGTCCTGGACACCAGCCAGGTATTCTAGCTGCATTCGTGTAATCTCAAGGAAAGGTCACAGATGTTCCCATTGGCATTACAGGAAACTGTATTATCTCCCTATTACTCATTTTTGTATTTCTAACCGTCAAGTAAAATTCCATTTCAAAGGTATCTGTCTGCATTCCTCTGCTCTGTACTGAGGATGAATTAACAGACTGTATTATTCTTTTCTTAAATGTTAATAGGTTTCTTGACATCAATACTTGAAACCCCATGACACCTCCTCCATGCAGTTAGAACCCGCTGAACTACTTACATTCATTAAAGCTTATGCAGTTCCTACCGCCTTCTTTGAACATGTATCTTCCCTGTTATTAGATTCATTATGATCTATATCCTCTGAGCTTGAACTTGAACTAAAAATAGTGTTTATACAGGTAGAAGTCAGGTTTATGTAAGCTGGTTGGGTAGTCTTTTGTGATTGCTTAAATTTCAATGAATTATTCAGCTTGATTGTACAGGCTTGTATATCTTTCACCTTTGGCTCCAAAGGGAGTTTCAAGGAGTCTTCTCCCTCTATGTTAGGATTCAGTTCTTCACAAAATAAAATATCCTCCCCACCAGTGGGACAACTAGGACTATTAACCATTTGTAACTGCCAATACACTACTTCATTTATTTCATAATCCTCAAGAGAACCTGAAAAATAGGGAAATGTTCTCCAAAACGTTTTCTCATCAGTTAATAACAGTGGATGTCCTTTTCCCATGATCCATACCTCAGTAAGAGTAAATGGGTCATTAGAGAAAATATTCACTCCTGCATATAGATCATAACAGGATGCTGTACAATGATCTGAGAATAAAACTTTACTACACATCATTATTTGCATCCTCCCTTTTGTAAAACTTATTATTATTGGGCCCATCCATGGGACTTTGGGAAGCATGGAGGCCGAGCTCTGTGAGGATTTCTTCAAATAGGTTGTTGATGTTGTTGCTTGTAGTAGCAGGAAAAGAATATCTCCTTCATGTCTGTTGAGACTGGTCTCCAGCTCTAATGAGGAATCCACTTCTGCTGAGATGGAATTGGTTGGGCACGATGTCCTGTCTATCTGAAGGAAAGCAACTTTGACCCTAGTTGTTCTTGTAGCTTGGACAATACTAGACAAAGAATGATCATGGTTATGGTTATAATGTTTATTCAGGTTCTGTCAGCCATGAATCATGGCATTTCTGGATTCTGAAATAAATAAGTTATATATACTATAATAGAGAACAGTATTTAAGACTTTAGAGTTATAATTATATCCTAGGGATGTGAATCGTTTTAGGACGATTAAAATTATCGTCCGATAATTTTAATATCGTCTTAAACCGTTATGGAACACAATACAATACAGATTCTAACGATTTATCGTTATAAATCATTAGAATCGTGAGCCGGCACACTAAAACCCCCTAAAACCCACCCCCGACCCTTTAAATTAAATCCCCCACCCTCCCGAACCCCACCCCCAATAACTTAAATAACCTGCGGGTCCAGCGGCGGTCCGGAACGGCAGCGGTCCGGAACGGGCTCCTGCTCCTGAATCTTGTCGTCTTCACCCGGCGCCATTTTCCAAAATGGCGCCGAAAAATGGCGGCGGCCATAGACGAAAAAGATTGGACGGCAGGAGGTCCTTCCGGACCCCCGCTGGACTTTTGGCAAGTCTCGTGGGGGTCAGGAGGCCCCCCACAAGCTGGCCAAAAGTTCCTGGAGGTCCAGCGGGGGTCAGGGAGCGATTTCCCGCCGCGAATCGTTTTCGTACGGAAAATGGCGCCGGCCATACGCGTATGGCCGGCGCCATTTTCCGTACGGAAAATGGCGCCGGCAGGAGATCGACTGCAGGAGGTCGTTCAGCGAGGGTTCCGGCGCCTCGCTGAACAACCTCCTGCAGTCGATCTCCTGCCAGCGCCATTTTCCGTACGAAAACGATTCGCGGCGGGAAATCGCTCCCTGACCCCCGCTGGACCTCCAGGAACTTTTGGCCAGCTTGTGGGGGGCCTCCTGACCCCCACGAGACTTGCCAAAAGTCCAGCGGGGTCCGGAAGGACCTCCTGCCGTCCAATCTTTTTCGTCTATGGCCGCCGCCATTTTTCGGCGCCATTTTGGAAAATGGCGCCGGCTGAAGACGACAAGATTCAGGAGCAGGAGCCCGTTCCGGACCGCTGCCGTTCCGGACCGCCGCTGGACCCGCAGGTTATTTAAGTTATTGGGGGGGGGGGGTTTGGGAGGGTGGGGGATTTAATTTAAAGGGTCGGGGGTGGGTTTTAGGGGGTTTTAATGTGCCGGTTTTTCGATTTTTCGATTTTTCGATTTTTAACGATTTTTAACGATTTTTCACGATATTTTACCCCCCCAAACGGCAACAATACGATTCCCTCCCCCTCCCAGCCGAAATCGATCGTTAAGACGATCGAGGACACGATTCACATCCCTATTATATCCTGCAGTTTTACATGTATACTTGATACCATATATTGGACCCTTCTCCGATATGTGTTCTTGTTTAATTTCTACTTCACCTGCTTTTTTAATTGCTAGAACTGTAGTAGTGGAAATGAAGAAAACATGGCACAGGAGATAACTAAATGCGCTTTACTTTGTTTTTCATATCCCAAAAAGCAGTTAGCTAAGGGGCCAGAGATTTGCATCATTCTACCATGTTCTTGGAATGTTGGTCCTTGTTGCTCTGTATCATTAAAGATAGCCATAATATAAAACCTTTAGACAGTGAAGTGATTCCTTGGGCTGTGAATGGATACACTGCCTGAAGAGCTTCTCTTAGTTGATCTAACTAACATGGTATATCTCCTTTATGCAAATCTAACCTTAGGATTTCTGTTTTTATATCATTGAGGACTTCTTGAATAGAGTCCCATGTTGAATATAGTGTGATTTTACTCTGTTTAAGTTATATGATTATTCCAACAAGGTGTGGCAATTATAGTTGTAAGACTGAAACATTAAATATACATTTCTGAGAATTTGATGAAACTGAGAGGGACTTCTTGAACACTCGATTATAAACAGGTAGTTGAATCATTGAGGGTGATAAGGACAAGGAAATAAGGTGGTATATTGCAGTCAGTCTTATCTGCAAGGACAACATAACAGCCATTCTATAAAGAATACATTTCTAAGAACAGAGTCTTCACAGTTTCTGATGTCATGGTGCAATCTGACCCAATGTGATTTCCACAAGTCTTAACCTCATCTAGTTTGTGACAAACAACATAAAGGTAGTTTTTTAAAAAATGCACACACATCCATGTGCACGAGGTTCCTGGCTCGTGCACATGGATGTGGCTATTTTATAACATGCATGCATCGGCACACACATGTTATAAAATATGGGTCCTGTGCACACATGCGCACTGGATTTCCATGTCCACATACGCATGTGCAGGCAGGTGGCCTGCTCCACGAGCAGGGAGGGGGGATTTTAGAAAAATATGTGCGGCAACACAATCAGGCCTCCCCCAGTTCCCTCCTAGTCTGCAGACTAGGAGGGAACTTTCCCAGCCCTAACCCTAGTCTTCCTATTTCTTCCCTTCTCCTCCCTGACCCTTAAACTAACCCTAACTTTCCCCATTTTTTTTTTTTAATTTTTATACTTACTACTCCTCGGAGCAAAGTTAAACTCCACACGCCAGCCAGCTGCTAGCTTGTGCTTTCCCAAGACAGCGGCTAATGCTATTGTCCCTGCCCACCCCCGCCCTGCACGTCCCCATCCAGACCATGACCACGGCCTGCCCCTTTTGCAGGGCCCGGCACTTCTGCACATAACAGGAGTTATGCGCATGGCCGGGCCCATTCTAAAATGCACAAGGCACGTGCAAGACAAGGCCACACGTGTAACCCCTCCATTTTTACGCATGCAGCCCTTTTAAAATTGGGCCTATAGTCTTTTAATTCATAGTCTTTTATTTGCAAATATCTTAATGATTCATGGTCTTGGTTTGCAAACTGAAATCAGGATGAACCTGATTTCTGAAAAATTCCCATATTATAAACATCTCAATTACAGTAATATATACATTCAGGACTTAACAGTTCATGCAAAATCCCTTTTTCCCATATACTTCTGTTACCAGGGTATGAGGTTACTTTGACCCTATGTAGACTTGTATGTGTTAGTCTCTTCATTACCTTGATTGGTGCATTTGTCAGGTTCAATGTAGATTGTATTTTGGTAATATTAAAAATATCCACTCCATTCTTTCATTAAGTAAATGTTGTTTCATAAAGCTGAGTCTGTTTCTGACTGTCTGGACTATTTTAAAATCATAAAGTCCTTCCACGTCATGAAGTGTAGCCTCATATACTTGTACAAAGTAGTCCTGCAGGATGTACATAACATATGCCAATGCTTCATCATTCAGAAAAGAAATCTTTGGAATCTGTTGCAAAGCTTCAAATGTTTTTTCAATCACTCGTTTCTGAGTTTTACAATTATTTATTTGTCCTCTGAATTTCAGAATCTGTCCATTCCTTGGTATCTGTAGATCTCCTAGATTGGAATTTATAGCAGATGGGTCTGCAAGCCAAAGTATGCCCCAATGCTTCAGCATCTACTAGGATTGTTGTTGATATGGGCAGGACCCTTTCTTTAATGACAATGGTTAAGGGTGTAGGGATGTGAATCGGGCTTCGGATGATTGAAAATATCGTACAGTATTTTCAAAATCGTCAGAAATCGGGGGCTCCCCCAAAACGATAGAAAAACCCCACGATATTGATCGTGGGGGTTCTCTTATTGTTTTGGGGGAGGGTGGGAAAAACAGCACACAAAAATAACCCCTAAACCCACTCGACCCTTTAAAACTAATCCCTTAGCTTCCCCCACCCTCCCGACCCCCCCAAAAAACTTTATACAGGTACCTGGTGGTCCAGTGGGTGTCCCGGGAGCGATCTCCCGCTCCCGGGCCGTCGGCTGCCACTAATCAAAATGGCGCCGATGGCCCTTAGCCCTTACCATGTGACAGGGTATCCATGCCATTGGCCGGCCCCTGTCACATGGTAGGAGCACTGGATGGCCCGCACCATTTTTAAAGATGGCGCCGGCCATCCAGTGCTCCCTCCATGTGACAGGGGCCGGCCAATGGCACAGATGTCCTATCACATGGTAAGGGAAAAGGCCATCAGCGCCATTTTTATTAGTGGCAGCCGACGACCCGAGAGCGGGAGATTGCTCCCGGGACCCCCACTGGACCACCAGGCACCTGTAAAATGTTTTTGGGTGGGTCGGGAGGGTGGGGGAAGCTAAGGGATTAGTTTTAAAGGGTCGGGGTGGGTTTTTGTTTATCGGCTTGGGAAAGTGAGGAAGGAGCAGGATAAGATAGGCCCCAGTTTTGTGGATGGGGACAATCAGAAGGCAGCAGTGTGAGAGAGGCCCCAGTTTTTTGAATGGAGACAGGTCAGGAAACTGCAGCGTATGACAGATTCTAGTTTTGTGACTCGGGACAAGTGAGGAGGCAGCAGAGTGAGACAGGCCTGAGTTTTGTGGATGGGGCAAGTCAGGAGGCAGCAGTGTGAGACAGGCGCCAGTCTTCTGGATGGGGACAATTCAGGAGGAAGTAAGCTGAGTCAGACCACAGTTATCTTAATGGGGACAAATCAGGAGCCACCAACTTTTGTTGATTGTGTCAAGTCAGGAAGCATCAGAGAGTGACAGGCCCCAGTTTTGAGGATGGGAAGAAATTAGGAGGCAGCAGGCTGTGAGAGGCCCAAGTTTTGTGGATGGGACATGTCAGGAGCAGAAGGGTAAGACAGGTCTGAGGTTTGAGGAGGACAAGTCAGGAAGAAATAAGAGGAGTCAGACATCAGTTGTCATATTGGGAACAAGTCTGGAAGCAGCAAGTTGAGAGAGGTCCGTTTTGTGGGTGGGGACAACTGATGAAGCAGCAGTGTGTGACAAGCCCAGTTTTATGACTTAGTAAAATTCAGAAGGCAGCAGGGTGAGCAGTCCCTATTTTTGTGTATGGGGACAAGTCAGGAGGCAGCAAGTTGAGTCAATCCCCTGTTTTGTGGTTTGGGACAAGTTAGGAAGCAGCACAATGAAACAGGCTCCAGTTTGGTGGATGAGGAAAACTCAGGAGGAATTAAGCTGATTCTGACTCTAGTTGTCTTCATGGGAACACATTTGGAGGTGGTAGACTGAGACAGGCCCCAGTTTTGAGAATGGGAACATGTCAGGAAGCAGCTCTGTGACACAGGCCCCAGTTTTGTGGATGGGGACAAGTCAGGAGGTAGCCGGGTGAGCTAGGCTCCAGTGTTGTGGATTGGGAGAAGTCAGAAGGCAACAGGTTGAGACCGGTCCCCATTTTGTGGAAAGGAGAATCTAAGAGGCAGCATAGTGAGACAGGCCTCAGTTTATTGGATGGGGACAAGTTAGGAGGCAGCAAGGTAAGACAGGGCCCTGTTTTGTGAATGGGGCAAGATAGAAGGCAGCAGGGTGAGATAGGCCCCTGTTTTGTAGATGGGAACAAGTCAGGAGGTAGCTGGGTGAGACAAGCTCCAATGTTGCAGATGGGGAGACGTCAAGAGGCAGCAGGGTGTGACAAGTCCCAGTTTTATGGATGGGGAGAAGTCAGGAGGCAGCAGTGTGAGGCAGGCCCCAGTTTTGTGGAAGGGGACAAAACAGGAGGTAGCAGGGCAGGAAAGGCCACAGTTTTGTCAATGGGGACCACTCAGGATGCAGCGGAGTGAGACAGGCTCCAATATTATACATGGGGACAACACAGTAGGCATCAGGGTGAGATTGGTCTCAATTTTTTGAATGGGGAATAGTCAGGTAGTCACAGGGTGATACAGGCCCTAGTTTTGTGAATGGGGACAAGTCTGGAGGCAGCAGAGTGTGAGAAGCCCAAATTTTGTTGATGGGGACAAACCAGGAGGTAGTAGGGTGAACAGGCCCCAGTTATTTGGATGGAGAGAAGTTAGAAGGAAGCATAATGCAACAGGCTCCAATTCTGTGGATAGGGATAAGGCCAGGAGGCAGCAAGGTGAGACAGGACCCACTTTTGTGAATGGGGACAAGTCTGGAGGCAGAAGTGTATAATAGTTCTAAGTTTTATGAATGGTGACAAGTTAAGAGGCAGCAGGGTGAGACAAACCCCAGTTTTGTAGACAGAGACAAGTCAGGAGGCTTTAGGGTGAGACAGGCTCCATTTTTCTAAATGGGAAAAATTCAGGAAAAAGTAAGATGAGTCAGACCACAGTTGCCTTGATGGGGACAAGCCAGGAGGCATCAGAGTGTGAGAGGCACCAGTTTTTTGGATGGGAAGAAGTCAGCAGGGTGAGACAGGCCCAAGTTTTGTGGATGTGTACATGTCAGGAGCCATCACAGTGATTCCATCCAAAACTGAGGCTGTTAACATGTTAGTGAGCAGCAGGGTGAGACACATCCCAGTTTTGTGGATGGGATAATTCAGAAGGAAATAAACTGAGTCAGGAACTCAGTTGTCTTGTTGGTGACAAGTCTGGTATGACAGGAGGCAACAGGGTGGGAAAAGTCCCAATTTTGTGCATGGGGACAAGTAAGGAGGCAGCAGAGTGAGACAGGCTCAAGATTTTTGGATGAGGAGAAGTCAAAAGTAACTAGGTTGAGTTAGACCCCAGTTGCATTGATGGGGACAAGTCAGGAGGCAGGAACGTGAGTTAAGCTACAGTTTTATGGATGGGGACAAGTCAGGGCACAACAGAGTGTGACAGGCCCCAGTTTTGTAGATAGGGACAAATCAGGAATCAGCATAGTTTGACAGGCCCCAGTTTTCTGGATCAGAACAAGTCAGTAGGCAGCCAGGTGAGACAGGCCCATTTTATGGATGGGGACAAATCATGAGGAAGCAATATTGATCAGACTCCAGTGATGGTAATCATGGGCTTGGCAGGCAGAAGGTGTCAGTGCAGGTTTGCCCGGTGATGTTGCTAATGACTGGGCAGGCAGAATGTGTCAGTGCAAATTTCCCCACTGATATTTCTAGACATAACAGAAGAAATCAGGATGTGTCTGACCCAACTGATTGTGTTGGGGACACAGAAGGACTCAGCATTGGGATGTTGTGTCCCTAAAACTGACTTTTGGCCTGGGATGCAGCAACAGTGTGGTTGTTGAAGTGTGGCCCAACTGGCAATGCTGGGAACAAAGCAGAATTCAGCATTGGGATAATGTAGCCCTTGGACTGGCTTTTCAGGCCTGGGAATCAGCAGCAATGTGGTTGTTGAAGTGTGGCCCAACTGATGGCGTGGAAGACAAAACAGCATTGTATGTGTTCCAGCACTGGATCTGGCATTTTGGGCCTGGGTGGCAGAATTAGTGTGGTTATTGAAGTGTGGCCCATCCGGCTGTTTTAGAGACATAATACGAATCAGCAATGGTATGTTATGGCCCTTGTACTGGATTTTTGGGCCTGGGTGACAGCAATAGCGATGTTTTTGTTGAGGTGTGGCCCAACGTCTGGGGGACACAGCAAGACTTAGCAATACATTGTTGTGGCCCTCAGACTGGCTTTTAAGGCTGAGAAGGTAGCAGCAGTAGTGTAGTTGTTCAAGGATGGCCCATTTGGCAGAGGTAGGGACAGAGCAGGACTTAGAATTGTATTGTTTTGGCCCTCTTACTGGCTTTTCTGACTAGGGAGGCATCAGCAGTATGATTGTTGAAATGTGGCCCAACTGGCAGTGTTGAAGACCCAGCAGGACACAGCATTGTATTGTTGTGCCCCTCAGACTGGCATGTCGGGCTGGGGAGGCTTCAGTAGTTTGGGTTGGGTTTTTTTTTTTTTAATTCTTTATTTTAAATTTTCAAAATACAGTTCCAAGTATATAAACCTTGTACAGAAAAAACAGGATATTGTTATCTCAATATAAACACAAAAAGGAAAACATTTCTTCCTCAAAAATAATTCAATTTCCAATTCACAATATCCTTAAATTATAAGTAAATAATGGGGGGGCAGAAAAAAAGAGCAATATTAAAAGGAAATTCAATGTAACAAAGGAAAACCAGGCCTTTACATCGAGGAGAGCAATGGCACTTTAGCTTATTGAGCTGGGTTAATGACTGGTGGTGATAGGGAGTGAGCCTCTAAAAAGGCCCCAAGCTGCTCTGGCTCATAGATTATATATTGTGTATTCTGATACCATATTGCACATTTACACGGATACTTGAGTACATAGCTTGCTCCCAACTGTTGAACTTCAGATCGCATCTGTAAAAATTTTTACCGACGTGCTTGAGTTGTTTTTATTATATCCTCAGAAACAAATGTAGTATTTGATTGCGTTCTGATAGGAAAGCGAAGGAAATTAAGAGTGGTTTCCTTTGGGTAACCTCGGTTCCCATGGAGGTTTCCAGGAAATTTGTTAAGTCTAAAGTAGCATCTGCATTTCCTTCTTGTTCCCCTTCTTCAGTTTGGGTCTGCTGTTGCTGTTGTGGAAGATAGTAAGCCTTTACAATTGCTGGTGTAGAGGATTCCGGTATTTTAAGAATCTGGTGCATATATGTCTTAAAAAGTTCCAAAGGGGAAATTAACCTGATTACAGGGAAAGGTATAACCCTCAGGTTATGAGCCCTTAATGCATTTTCTACTCTTTCGAGCCTTTTGTTCATGAGTCCTTCAGATATAATTAATTTTATCTGAGTATTTTCAGTAGCTATGACTCTCTTTTCCAGATCCTCTACTTTTTTGTATAAGAAATAATCAAGTTGTTATTCATTACTGTCTGGTCTCTAGTATCCATTGTCACCAGTGAGAGGGACTTGATAGATTTCTCTATTGATCTTAATAGTGTCCATATCCTTGATAATGTGCCACTTTTATCTGTCTCTGTTAGTGAGCCTGACATCAGGGCCCTCAAGTGGTTTTGTCCCTCCTCCAGTTTACTGCTCCTCTCAGACGGCATACCTTGTGTTGTTTCCAGCAACCGTAGTTGTTCATTCTGGGCCATGTCAGCAGGCAACTCCTCCAATATTCTCCCTGGGGCTGTCTCTGCATGTGCTGCTTCCTTGATTGCCTCCTGGATCCTCAGTGCCTCTCCCCTTTGAACCACCATCAAAATGGGGCTTCCTCTCTCCAGGGCACACTGTGTAGTGTCGATGTTAGTCGGGGGGGGGGGGGGGGGCTGGTCTCACCGGCTCCCTGGGGCTCAAGGTAGTTTCAGGAGTCAGGGAGGAGATCTCCTGCTCTCGCCATACTCCTCCAGTGACTGAGCTTTCCGGTGTTGACGCCATTGCTCCCGCAAAGAAACCTTCGATTCAGGGTTGAGAGGCATCAACCATCAGGGAATCTACCAACCCCCTTAGTCTTCCCTTCCTCTTTGTGTGTGGCATAGAGAATGAAGAAAAATTTCAATTCAGGTAAAACCTTTCCTCGAGCGGCGTCTTAACGGACCTACTCGATGGCGGCCATCTTGCCCCATAGTTTGGTTTGGTTTTTGAAGGCTGGACCAACTTGCAGCATTGGCAACCCAGCAGAACACAATATTTCATATGTTCCAGCCCTGGATCTGGCATCTTGGGCCTGGGAGGCAGAATCGTGTGGTTGATAAAGTGTAGCCTAACTGTCAGTGTTGGGGACACAGCAAGATTCAGCATTAATTTGTTAAAGTCCTCAGACTGGTTTTTCAGGCCTGGGAGGCAACAGCAGTTTGGTTGTTGAAGTGTGGCCCAACTGACGGCATGGAAGACAAAACAGCATTGTATGTGTTCCAGCACTGGATCTGGCATTTTGGGCCTGGGTGGCAGCAGAAGTGTGATTATTGAAATGTGGCCCAACCGGCTGTTTCAGAGACATAATACGAATCAGCAATGGCATGTTATGGCCCTTGTACTGGATTATGGCCTGGGACCCAGCAACAGTGTGGTTGCTGAAGTGTGGCCCAACAAGCGGTATTGGGGTCACAGCAGGATTCATCAATGTTGTTTTGTGGTCTTTGGACTGTCTTATTGAGTCTATGAGGCACCACCAATGTGGTTATTGTGTAGTGGCCCAGTGTTGGAGATAGAGAAAGACTCAGCATTGGTGTGTTATGGCCCACAGATTGGCTTTTTAGGCCTGAGAGGCAGCAGCAGAAGCAGTGTGGTTGTCCATCTGGGAGTGTTGGAGACACAGGAGGACTTAGCATTGCATTGTTGTGGTCCACTGACTGGATCTTTGGGCTGGATAAGCAGCAGCAGCAGCAGCAGTGTGGTTGCCAACGGGCAGTTTTGGGAACACAGCAGGACTCAGCATTGGTGTGTTGTGGCCCTCAGACTGGCTTTCCATCCTGGGAAGACAGCAGCAGTGTGGTTGTTGAAGTGTGGCCCAACTGGTGGTGTTGGAGACACAGTAGGACTCAGCATTGCATGTGTTCCAATCCTGGATTTGTTATCTCGGCCCTGGACTGCAGCATCAGTGTACTTGTTGAATTGTGGCCCAACTGACAGTTTTGGGAACCTAGCAGGACTCAGCATTGGTATATTGTGGCCCTCAAACTTGCTTTTTCATGCTTGGATTAAGCAGCAGTGTGGTTGTTGAAGCGTAGTCCAACTGGCAGTGTTAGGAACATAGCAAGACTCAGCATCGGGTTGTTGTGGCCCTTGAACTGGCTTTTTGGGCCTGGGAATCAGCAGCGGTGTGGTTCTTGAAGTATGATCCAACTGGCTGTAGGGAGGACAAAACAGCATTGCATATGTTCCAGCACTGGATCCGGCTTTTTGACCTGGGCAGCAGCATTAGTGTGGTTATTGAACTGTGGCCATTGAAGTGTGGCCCAACTGGCTGTGTTCGGGACACAATACAACTCAGCAATGGTGTGTTGTGGCCCTTGTACAGAATGTTTGGGCCTGGGAGAACAGTAGCAGCAATGTTTTTAAAGGTTGGCCCAACTGGCAATGTTGCAGATAGCAGGACTCAGCATTGCATGTTGTGGCCCTCAAACTGGCTTTTCAGGCTGAGAAGGCAGCAGCAGTGGTATGGTTGCTGAACTGTGGCCCAACTGGCTGTGTTAGGGACACAGCAGGACTCAGCATTGTATCTGTTCCAGCCCTGTATCTGGCATCTTGGGCCTGGGCAGCTGCAGCACTGTGGTTGTTGAAATATTGCCCAGCTTGCAGGATTGGGGACACAGCAGGACTCAGATTTTCACGTGTTACAGCTCTGGATATGGCATCTCTGGCCTGGGTGTCAACCGCACTGAAGTTGTTGAAGTGTGACCCAACTGGTGATGCATGTGATACAGCAGGGCTCAGTTTTGCCATGTTGTAGACCTTGGACTGGCTTTTCAGGCCTGGGAGCCAACAGCAGTGTGGTTTTTGAAGTGTGGTCTGACTGGCAGTATTGGGGACCCAGCAGGACTCATCATTGATGTGTTCTGGACTTCTGACTGACTTTCTGGGCAAGTGAAGCAGCAGCAGTATGGTGGTTGAAATATGGTCCAACTGGCGGTATAGGGAACACAGCAGGACTCAGCATTGCATGTGATCCAGTCTTGGATCTGGCATCTTGGACCTGGGTGGAAGATTAGTGTGCTTGTTAGTGTGGCCCAACTGGCTGTTTTGGGAACACAGCAGGACTCAGCATTAGTATGTTGTGGCCCTCATACTGGCTTTTCAAGCCTGGGTGGCAGAAGCAGTGTGGTTGTTGCCATGTGGCCCATCTGGCTGATTTGGGGACACAACAGGCCGATGCAGTCAGTCAGTCACTGGATGTTGGATGCTGGATGTCATCCCCTTTGCTGTTATTTGAGACACAGGAAGCAGACAGGCAGATTAACTACTGGACCTTCAAATTCACTTCATTCATCTTTACACTAGCATGGCAAATCTAAAACCCAAGCAAAGGTAGATTAATCTTCTGGCACACCAGCTTCTCCATCAAGAGTGGTGATAGCTTGGAGCAGGGGTCGAGTATCTTTTTGGCTGAGAGAGCCATGAACGCCACATATTTTAAAATGTAATTCTGTGAGAGCCATACTAACTACAACCCCCCACCCTCCTGACTCCCCCAAGACCTACCAAATTAATTTACTACAACCTCCTACTCTCCTGACGCTCCCCAAGACCAGCCAAATTAATTTATTACAACCCCCCAGCCTCCTGACCCCCCCAAGACCTGCCAAATGTCCCTGGTGGTCCAGGGCTCGCAGACAAATCTTTAATAAAAAAGTAAAAATCTAACAAAACCCCCCACCCTCCTGACGCCCCCCAAGACCTCCAAAATTAATTTACTACAACCCCCCCACCCTCCTGACCCCCCCAAGACCTGCCAAAAGTCCCTGGTGGTCCAGCGGGGGTCCAGGAGCGGTCCGGGAGCGATCTCCTGGACTTGGGTTGTCGGCTGCCAGTAGTCAAAATGGCGCCGACGGCCCTTTGCCCTCACTATGTCACTGGGGTGGACCAATGGCGGTGGTAGCCCCTGTGACATAGTAAGGGCAAAGGGCCGTCGATGCAGCTGACCCAGGCCATATTGTCAGTATTCAAAATGGCGCCGGTGCTTCCTTTGCCCTCACTATGTGACATATGAGGGCAAAGGCTAGCGCCGGCACCATTTTGAATACTGGCAATACGGCCCGAGTGCAGGAGGTCGCTCCTGGACCCCCGCTGGACTTTTGGCAAGTCTTGTGGGGGTCAGGAGGCCCCCCCAAGCTGGCCAAAAGTCCCTGGGGGTCCAGCGGGGGTCCAGAAGCGATCTCCTGCACTCGTGCCGTCAGGTGCCAGGAACCAAAATGGCGCCGATAGCCTTGCCCTTACTATGTCACAGGGGCTACCGGTGCCATTGGTCAGCCCCTGTCACATGGCAGGAGCATAAGATGGCGCCAGCCATCCAGTGCTCCTACCATGTGACAGGATCCGGCCAATGGCACGGATACCCTGTCACAAGGTAAGGGCAAAGGACGGCCCGGTAGCCAGAGGACGGCCCGGAGCGGGAGATCGCTCCCGGGACCCCCACTGGACCACCAGGTACCTGTAAAAAGGTTTTTGGGGGGGTCGGGAGGGTGGGGAAAACTAAGGGGTTACTTTTAAAGGGTCGGGGTGGGTTTAGGGGTTATTTTTGTGTGCCGTTTTTCCCGCCCTCCCCCAAAACGATAAGGGAAGCCCCACGATCAATATCGTGGGGTTTTCCTATTGTTTTGGGAGATCCCCCGATTTCTGACGATTTTGAAAATATCAACGATATTTTCAATCGTCCGAAGCCCAATTCACATCCCTACTGCACAGCAGACAGAAGGTACAGACGTCATCCTCTCCCCTGAGGGAGAGAAGAGCCCTGACATATAATCCTTCTTCTTCAGTAGCAAAGACAGTGAGATGTTAAAGTTAATAAAAATGAAAAACCTGTGCAGAAGAACACATACAGTAGCCCACAGGATTTAAATAGAAGAATGTTTCTGATGTTGAACAAGAGTGCACTGTTGATTAGCACTGTGGAATTTGGAATAGGGCTGCCAACTGGTTCCCGATTTTCAGGACAGACTGATTCAGCCCTGGTTTTATCCCATGGCCTACATAGAATTTTGTCAGGGAAATCAATAGGGATACCAGAACTACAAGACTATGCAAGCAGTACAACAAAACCAGAACTGGATCAACCTGTCCTGAAAATCTAGAGTCAGTTGGCAACCCTAGTATGGAACAACACAGCTCACACTATAGCTAGCAATGTTTCTTCCTCAAGAGAAAGATACAAATTCCAGTTGAAAAAGTCAGGTCATACCATAATAAGAATAGATAGAGCGGTGATTTGCTGAATTAGAAAAATGCTTCACTCTGAATAGTTCCCTTACATTGTCAGTCTGGTTCCCTTGACAACAGAGCATGGTTACTCTCTGATCTCACACAAGTCATAGGCATTAGGGTTGGTTGCTATGGAAACTCCCACATGACACGATCAGCTTCTGGCTCTATCTTTACAGTGCAGTCAATGCATTTCTATGGAAAATGAAAATGAATGAAAACTAATGACATATGTTTTATTTGTGGGACTTGCTCATTCGTTTTTGGGGGACAACAACTCAAATGAATGGGGCATACTCATTGCAGATTAGCCATTCTTTGTAAATGAATGCACATCCCTAGTGATCTTATATATATCAAATGTACCAAATGGCCAATGAAAACACCACTCAACAAGCATAGAACTTACCTTTTCATCAAGAAAACAAAGGCAGCTATCATGCAGCATTGTGTTAAACGGATGCATTGGTTTGCTCAGTTACATTGGTTAGTGATAGTTCACATGGCTTCATCAAATTGGGGTGGCTATAGCGAATGTTTTACTCAACCAGGAGGAGCAATTTTGCAAGGACACCTTGAATACTGTTTATCCCTCTGGTCTCTATCTCAAAGTGGACTGGTAATTTTTATTATAAGACTTTTCTGTTTTTTCTTTTATTTTTGTGTCATTTTACCATATTCATTTTCTTATTCACCTACTTGTATTCTGTTGGATGACCAGAACTGCATTAGAAAATCTTGTGCTATGTAGTAGTTATTAATATAGTTCTCACATTGCATTGTATGATGTGTGCAAATTGGATTGGTTTCAGATCTGCTCTAATTTGGTGGTTTTATGAGGCTTCACACTGAAAACACTATCAAATTGAAACGGGAGTTATGCTGAGACTCAGTGTTAAGTCCCCCTGAGGCAAGAAGCATGAATGTGAGCCATGCTGAGATGCTGACATGAAATTGTAACAATGAGAGTCATACTGAGATGTCAGTGTTAAGTCCCCTTATGGCAGGAAGTACAATCTTCTGAAACACAGACCATATTGGGATCATATCTAGGATTACATCTTGGTATTTATATGGGATAGTGCTTGTATTTGGAGATATAAACGGGACTTGAAATTTTTGCATTTTCAGTTTGCCAGTGCTAAGATACAGTGTTGGAAGTACAGTGTCAGTGAGCATGCAGCTTTTCAAGATAAGTGTACTAGTTTTCTTTGCAAGTTAAAAAATTAATATAAAAAAGTTAGGGCCCGATTCATCAAGGCATTTTCCCATTGACACAGAATGGGAGAAATGCCTTAGTGAATCAGGCCCTTAATTTGTTAATTCATTGCAGACCTATGATTATATACAAGGGCAGTGAAACAAAGTTTACCTTCGCAGCTATTTGTGATGCATGTGGCCCTAGATTATGAAGGTCTACAATTATAACTATAAAAGTGTATATCTTACTAGATAAACGAAGCTTGACCGACGTGCCGCAAATGCGCAGTAGAGACCAGCTTTACCGCGCATGTGCGGGCGAGGACGTCGGTCTGAGCCAGCGTCAGAAAGAAAAAAAATGGCGGCGTCCAGTGGCAGCAGCGGGCGGCGGCGGTACCGGCAGCGGGCGGCGACGGCGGTAGCGAGCGGCGGCGACGGCGGTAGCAGGCGGCGGCGGCGGTAGCGGGCGGCGGCGACGGCGGCAGCGGCCAGTAGCGAGGGAGGGAGAAGAGAGAGAGAGAGGGAGGGACGGACTGAGTGGGAGGGAGGGACGGAGAGAGAGAGTGGGAGGGAGTGACTGAGTGGGAGGGAGGGATTGAGTGAGTGGGAGGGAGGGATTGAGTGAGGGGGAGGGACTGAGGGGAGGGACTGAGTGAGAGGGAGGGAGTGGGACTGAGTGAGAGGGAGTGGGACTGAGGGAGGGAGTGGGACTGGGAGAGAGAGGGAGGGAGTGGGACTGAGGGAGAGTGAGTGGGACTGAGTGAGTGAGAGGGAGGGAGAGAGGGGGGAGAGGGAGGGACTGAGTGGGAGGGAGGGATTGAGTGAGGGGGAGGGAGGGGGGACTGAGTGAGAGGGAGTGAGTGGGACTGGGGGAGGGAGGGGGGACTGAGTGAGAGGGAGTGAGTGGGACTGAGGGAGGGAGTGGGACTGAGGGAGAGAGAGGGAGGGAGTGGGACTGAGTGAGAGTGAGTGGGACTGAGTGAGAGGGAGGGAGAGAGGGGGGAGGGAGTGAGTGAGACTGAGTGGGAGGGAGGGACTGAGTGAGAGGAGTGGGTGAGGGAGGGAGGGAGGGGGTGGTGAAGAGTGAGGGGAGAGAGAATGAGGGGGAGGTGAGAGACAGAGGGATGTAGCCCGTTTTAACGGGCTTAACGGCTTGTACACATATAAAACAAAGTGCACATGATACTATTTTTTTTAATTTCTGAATTTTCAATACAAATAAAGTATTTATTTATAACAGAATAGAAACTTGATTAGTCATTAAAGGTAACATTCTTACAAAGCATAGAAACCATAAAGTTATTCCATAATGGCTAAACTATAATCTCAAACTTCTCTCGTTATGGGGGGGGGGGGGGGGGGGGGGGATTAGATTTGAGGAATAACAACAACAAATTGAAAGAAGAAATGGTATAGCCCTGAAAAAGAGCAGTTAATTTTCTTTAACAATTCTCTATGAGGCACCATTGGAAGAAAAAGAATCAATAAAATCTCTTAAATGCTCAGGTGCAAAGAAAATGTAACAATCACTCCCCTTCCTTACAATACATTTGCAGGGGTAGCTATTTTAGTATGACAGCAAAAATGTATTTATATAAATTTAAATGTTTTTGAAGGAGTTTATTAGATATTTTTCATTAAGTTTACCCCTACCATTGGATTTAAGTTTTGGTTTAGGTTACTTTATTTATATTCCGTTTATGCAGAAGGTAAGCAGCTTACATAAAGGGCATTCATAACAAAATGCTAAATATACTACAAAACATTCATACTAAATTAACAATATCAAAACTGGATTTCATAATCAGGTTTCCAGATCATAGAAGATAATTTAAGACACTTTAAAATAAAATATAAAAAGAGCTAAAATATAGATTAAAAGCGTCAACCACATCTATTTGTTAAAATAAACTTCCTTAAAGAAGAAGTTTGTTAATAGAGTTTTAAACGTTTTATACAGGGAATGGTCCTTAATATATATGACAGATTGTTCCATAAATCGATGCAGCGACTGAAAATGTGCATTGTCGGTTCTCCAACAGGTGCACTTGATAAACGCTGGGTAATATATTCATGAATTGAACGTCCTGAGATTAAATGAGCAGCAGCATTCTGCAAGAGCTGAATGGCATTGATTGTGACATTAGATAACCCCAATACATTGCATTACAATAATCAAGCACAGGTAAAACCATCATCTGAACAACTGTTTGGAAATCATTCAGCTGCAAAAGTGGCTTTATACAATGAAGCAGTCATAATTTGTAAAAGCCATTTTTAATGACAGCCTTTACTTGAGGTATAAAAGAGAGCTTGGAGTCCATAATAAAACCAAGATTCTTGGCTTGAGGAACTATTTTGAGTTCCTGATCATCAACTGACATACTAAAAGGAATAGGAACAGATTTGCAGTGTCGTAATACCATTAGTTCTGGTTTTGCCAGATTAAGGGCAAGTATGTTACTGGACAGCCAGGCCTTAACTGTAGCAAAATTGCATGGTCACCATAGAGAAAACTGCTGTGAGGTCTAACATAGGGGTGTGCATTCGTTTGCAACGTATTGGCAATCTGCAACGTATAGGGCCATATTCGTTGTATTTGTGGGGAAGTGAAACGTATTGCGATTCCCACGAATACAACGAATCTTCACCAAATTATTCGGCCATCTAAAGGAGTGAATGTAAACAAAACCCCCACCCTCCTGACCCCCCCAAGACTTGCCAAAACTCCCTGGTGCTCCAGCGGGGGTCCAGGAGCCATCTACTCACTCACTCCATTAGCTTCCGGTATTCAAAATGGCTCCGATAGCCCCTGTGACATAGTAAGGGCAAAGGCTATCGGTGCCATTTTGATTACTGGCAGCCAACGGCCCAAGTGCAGGAGATCGCTCCCGGGCCCCTGCTGGACCACCAGGGACTTTTTGCAAGTCTTGGGGGACACATCTGACCCCCACAAGACTTGCGAAACATTCCTGGTGGTCCAGTGGGGGTCCAGGAGTGATCTCCTGCACTCGGGCCGTCGGCTGCCAGTATTCAAAATGGCGCCGATAGCCTTTGCCCTTACTATGTCACAGGGGCTTCCGGTGCCATTGATTGGCCCCTGTCACATGGTAGGAGCACAAGATGGTACCGGCCGTCCATTGCTCCTACCATGTGACAGGGGCCGACCAATGGCACCGGTTGCCCCGTGACATAGTAAGGTCAAAGGCTATCGGTGCCATTTTGAATACCGGCAGCTGACAGCGTGAGTGCAGTAGATGGCTCCCGGACCCCCACTGGACCACCTTGGAGTTTTGTCAAGTCTTGGAGGGGGGGTCAGGAGGGTGGGGGGTTGTAGTTAATTAAATTTTAGCCAAGAAACGAATAAGAATGGAACACATGAACAGATCAGGGCTTCCCCTTGCCGAATGCAACGATTCTGCCCCCCCAATGAATACAAATACGGAATGTAACGTATGCGGTCCCTCTGCACATCCCTAGTCTAACATGACAAGAACATAGCTTTGGTCTTTGTCAAAACTTCTTCTAAGAGCATTTGTAAGCGATATTAATAAAATCTCAGTTCTTAAAGATTGCCTAATACCATACTGAAATTGATGTAAAACTACATTAGCATCAACAAATGTTTCCAACAGTTTCAAAACAACCAATTCTAAAATTTTTGCTATAACTCTTAAGAGAGGACATAGGCTTTTAATGCATGAGATCACTTTGAACAAGACACAACCATTTCATTGACTCAGGAACATGCCCTTTTGTTAATAAGAGATTTACCAGATGTGCTAAAAATAGCACAATGCTCTTATTAGCCAGTTTACAAATATTTAGTGGACAAGAAGAGCTATCTATTGTGGAAATTATATTAGAGACTTCCATTGTACAAGTAGAGTCAAAAGAAACCCATTTTTGTTCTGGGCTCTTCAAAGTCATGTTGTTATATTGTGGGCCACTATTAAAAGATGCATTGATTTTTGCTAATTTCATGACACCTATTGTAAAAAAGCATTTTCTTCGATCGAGATAGATTGAATTAAAGATGTTCCAGAGGAAGTGGTGTTAATGCTAGTTAGCTATTTTACAATATTAAATAAAATCTTGGGGTTATGACCAGCAAATTGAATAAGTGTTACGCCTGTTGGTTGCAGATGGCTGCGACCACTAATGCTCACCTCTTTCTTTACTACATTGACACCGATGGGGAAAGTGGTGGTCTCTGCCAGCTACTGCCGACTTGCCTGGTGTCCCCGGGACGGCGTGGGCACTGCCGACTGCCATTTTGTCTTTGGGATCACTTGGGTGCACGCGCACGGGCCATGTTAAGCACATCATGGCGGGAACCTTGGGAGCGTCCCCTCCAGATGACGTCTTCACTCCACGATACTTAAGCCAGCAGGCCCTGACTACTGATGTCTTGGCAACAAGTTCCCTCATTGCTGAATCCACTTCGCTCACTATAGACTTCCCATTCCAGTTCCTGCACATTGGTGTGAGACGGTATGGGTACCCGCTCCTCGGGGGCCCTCTCTCGTCTCTGGTTATCCGCTCCTCGGAGGGCCTTCTTGCCTTGGACTACTACCTATCCCCATTCCTGGGGCTTTCACTAGAACACACCTTACTGGGAGTACCTTCACTCTACGGACCACTACTATACCATCTCTAGACTGCAATCCTCTCCGGTGTCCACGTGCTGTGGGCCACTACCGTACCATCTCTAGTAGGAAACCTCTTCAGGTGTACCTCGCACTGTGGACCTCTGCTGTACCATCTCCAGTAGGAAACCCTCACCGATGTATCCATGCCATGGGCCACTACCGTACCATCTGTAAGTGAGGAACCCCTTCGGTGTACCCTGTGCTGCAGGCCACTATTGAGTCATCGCTACAGTGAACCTTATCGGTGTACCCCACTCTGCGGACCATTACCGGATCTCCATTACCGAGGTTTTCCCTCTGGGTATACCACACCGCACAGACTCTGTGTCTTTTCCCTGCACTTCCCGCTTCTCGGGCAGTGCCTCTCTATCTATCTAATAAAGACGCTATTCCACAGCTGTGTCTGACATCTGCTGAGACCTCGCTTCCCAACGATGAGGCTCACAGGGCTCCTCCCTGTGGACAGTAGCATCTCTCACCTCAGCTCACGGCCCACATACCTACAGATCCTAACAGATTGCCAAGTCCAAGGACCCAGCACAGGTCTCGGTGATTCAAGTCATCCCTGGCCTGGCCCAGTGAATTACAGAGCAGCAAAATGTATTAGAGACTTTGGCTAATGCCATAAATCAATTGAGTAATCGGCTGGATTCTACTTCGATGCCTGCCAAGCCGTCCTGCTTCACATGCATCATCATTCCGGCCTCCAGTGCCCTTGCCGGCACATCCTCGTCTTGCAAGTGACCCCTTGTTGTGTAGGGGCTTTTTGAATCAGTGCAGCATGCACTTCTCCTTACAACCTGCATATTTCCTCAATGTAGTTTCCAAAACTACATACATCTTGTCTCTCCTGGACGGAAAAGCCTTGGCCTGGGCATCACCCCTTTGGGAGCGAATGGACCCGATCCTTAATGACTTGCCGGGCTTCCTCGTCCTATTCTGCACTCCTGCAAGTGCAACAAGGTGCCAGGTCGCTGATCGAGTATGTCATTGAGTTCAGCACTCTTTCATCAGAACTACACTGGGACCTGGGCTGCCTGCGTGCCATATTCCTAGAAGGTCTAAGCTCACGCATCAAGGACGAATTAGCAGCACGAGAAGGGGGTGGAAGGGAAATAGAACCAAAAGGTTACAAAGAGCCAAGAGTAACTGAAAAGTATGAGAAAAAAAAAGTGTGAAACTTGCTGGGCTTGGGCCTTTTGGTCTTCTTCTGCCGTCATTTCTATGTTTCTATGAGAACTCCCTGAGGTCTTGGACTTCCTTATCGACCTCGCCGGTCACATTGATTGCCGTCTGCATGAGCGGTCACACGAGGCTAGATGATCCAAGAGAACATCTTCGGGTGTTCCATGCATTCGCCCATCATCTATCACCCAGACTGTTCCTACACCCAGCACCGAGGAAGAGGAATCGATGCAAATGGGTCACGGTCATCTATCTGCTAAGGAGAGGCATCGTCGGCAAAGATCAAGTCTTTGCATGAACTGTGGCCAACCGGGTCATTTGGTAACCTCCTGTCCACTCTGTCCGGGAAACTCTCAGGCCTAGGATCTGCTGGAGGACTCCTCCTAGGCCTAATAGCGCCATTTCCTCCGCTAACACTACCTGTCTCTATTAACTCGGACTCCCTGAAATTTCACACCCTAGTACTAGTAGACTCCAGGGCCGGTGGAAACTTATACTTAAACAACTCGTGGATCACCTACGAATCCCCACCGTATGGATACCGTGGTCACTGGAGCAGTTGATAAAGCAGTAGACATTAAACTAGATGGGAAATTTGAAGAAATGTTTGAAAAACTCTGGTTTTTCAAGTTTGCTTGAATCGACTGCCTGGCATTTAACGGCTATGGAATAGCATGTGTCAGACGTAGAAGATGGCACCTGTAGCCATGATGCAGCAGAGGCTAAGATAGAGGAGCATCTGAAGGCTATAGAAAGTAAGCTGAAAGACCTGGAAAATTGTTCAAGTTGCAACAATTTAAGGTTTGTGGGACTCTCAGAGTCTTTTCTTGATGCTGAGCCATGGCAATTTTTGGAGAAGTGGTTGCCAGCTTCATTTCACCTTCCTGATATGGTGGGGCCATTGCAAATAGAAAGGGCACATCACATAGGCCCAAGGCCGGAGGCCTCAGATAGGGCCCGAGTGATCATCACCCATTTTCTAGATTATACTCAGTAGACGGTGATATTGCAAGTGGTACCTCGAGGACTGAAGCCCTGCATGGAGGAGAGGAAAATACACATTTTTCAAGATTATTCTGTCAAGCCTGCCGGTCTCTGCAGAGCCTTCTCTCCCATATTTAACTCTTTGTTTTAAAAGAAAATGTGCTTCTCTTTACAATACCCAGCCAAAATTACAGGTCCCACACGCTGGGACTACCACTATCTATAATACTCCCACAGAGGTACAGCATTTCTTGCAATCTGTGACAGGAGATTGAAGATAATTTCTAGATGGACACACTGTTGGGTGTTACTCCGAGGAAGCAGTGTTTCACTGAAAGCCTACGGTCTTGCCCTTTCTTTTCTCCTAAGGATGCTGGAAGCTAGTTTGTTGTTTTATATTTGGTCATGGATAGTAGGCATATTGAGGGACAACTGTTCATTCTGGGCCTGGAAAGTTGCGACACCATAATAGCTATGCTCTTTTCAGGAGAACATGTCTAATTTGCACTACAGGTAAGTTAATGGTTTTCTAATGCTGTTGAGATGCAAGTTTCCCACAGGATCAACTTACCTTTGCTTTGGTAACTATAAGTTTCAGAGTGGGATAAATCCTGTTATATCAGAGTTCCTGAGTTGTGAAGACTTGCAGAACTGACTGTATCGCTTGGGAAGATCTGCTGGTTCCTGCATTGTTTGGTAACTGTTGGATTCAGATCTGCTTTCTGGGTCTTTTCTTCTGGAACTCATGATAAATGTTGATTGCATTGGTATTTTTATAATGCCAGAGTTAAGATTATTTTGTCTTTAATCTCTGTTCCTTCTCATTTTTATATGTTTCGCTGGTTGGGGGTAGGGGTGGGGGAGGGGGGTTGAATAGTATCATATGTGCATCCAGTCCTGTCTGGGGGAATGTCCTGGAGAGGAAGGAGTGAGAAGTGAGGGAAGAGAGGGGTTTGGTGGTAGGGGGAGGAATAGGGCAGCTAGAGGAAGAGGGAAGGGGTAGTGGAGATGGGCAGGCAAGTTGGGGTAGAGGGAGTTTTGTTGTTAAGGGCTCAGGGATATTTCACATGTAAGGGTGATTGGGGGGTTGTGATGACTGGGTCTGTTAAGAGTAGGTTAGGTAGCTTATGGGGCTGGGGACGCCCTTGGCTGGGGGGGGGGAGGGGGTCCCTTCTCTAATGTGGGAGTGATTAATTGAATGGTTCTGAGGACACTTAGTTATCACTAATAAACAGGTTCTGCAAATAATTTCAAAGATTGTTTGCGGGCTGGGATCTCCAAATAAAAGACAAAACATTTTGAAAGCACTGAAGAAGCATCAAGCTGATATAGCTTTGATCCAAGAAACACATTTTAGTGACATCAAACACAGTAAACTTTGCAGCTGGTAGGTGGGGGATGTATTCTGAGCTTCTTCAGGCTCTCATAAAGGGGGCATGACTATTTTAGTGAATAAATTGCTGTCTTTTCAACATACAGATACAATTAAAGATCCCAGAGGTTGCTTTATTGTTCTTATGGGCCATCTAATGGGGAAACCTGTATCTTTCTGTAATATCTGTGCCCAAAATCAATATGATCAAGGTTTTTTTCAATCTATTTTTCATATAATTGATGATTCTCTATCAGGTCTTTTGTTTAAGAACATAAGAACATAAAAATATAAGAAATTGCCATGCTGGGTCAGACCAAAGGTCCATCAAGCCCAGCATCCTGTTTCCAACAGAGGCCAAACCAGGCTACAAGAACCTGGCAATTATCCAAACACTAAGAAGATCCCATGCTACTGATGCAATTAATAGCAGTGGCTATTCCCTAAGTAAACTTGATTAATAGCCATTAATGGACTTCTCCTACAAGTACCCATCCAAACCTTTTTTGAACCCAGCTACACTAACTGCACTAACCACATCCTCTGGCAACAAATTCCAGAGCTTTATTGTGCCTTGAGTGAAAAAGAATTTTCTCCAATTAGTCTTAAATGTGCTACTTCCTAACTTCATGGAATGCCCCCTAGTCCTTCTATTATTCAAGTGTAAATAACCGATTCACATCTACTCGTTCAAGACCTCTCATGATCTTAAAGACCTCCATCATATCCCCCCTCAGCCGTCTCTTCTCCAAGCTAAACAGTAGGGATGTGCAGAGCAAAATTTTATGTTCATATTTTTTATGTCCGAAAGGGGGTCCCACTTGCGGCCAATATGGACATAAAAAAAATCCAATGAGTTGGGTATATATACATATGTGCAAAAAAAAAATTTAAACCCCCTCACCCTCCTTAATCCCCCCCCCCAGACTTACCACAACTCCCTGGTGATCGAGCGAGGAGTGAGGACGTCATTTCTGCAATCCTTGGCGAGAAGCATGTGACGTCGGTGGCACGTCGAGTGACGCGGCGTCACGTGATTCCCGGCTCGTTCGCGCCGGACGGCTCGTTCGGCCCAAAAAGAACTTTTGGCCAGCTTGGGGGGGCCTCCTGACCCCCCCAAGCTGGCCAAAAGTTCTTTTTGGGCCGAACGAGCCGTCCGGCGCGAACGAGCCGGGAATCACGTGACGCCGACGTCACGTGATTCCCGGCAAGTTCGCGCCGGACGGCTCGTTCGGCCCAAAAAGAACTTTTGGCCAGCTTGGGGGGGCCTCCTGACCCCCTCAAGCTGGCCAAAAGTTCTTTTTGGGCCGAACGAGCCGTCCGGCGCGAACTTGCCGGGAATCACGTGACGTCGCATCTGAGTGACGCGGCGCCACGTGATTCCCGGCGAGTTCGCGCCGGACGGCTGGCCAAAAGTTCTTTTTGGGCCGAACGAGCCGTCCGGCGCGAACGAGCCAGGAATCACGTGACGCCGGCGTCACTCGACGTGCCGCCGACGTCACCTGCTTCTCGCCAAGGATTGCAGAAATGGCGTCCTCACTCCTCGCTCCATCACCAGGGAGTTGTGGTAAGTCGGGGGGGGGATTAAGGAGGGTGAGGGGGTTTATATTTTTATTTTGGCTCAACAATCGCGATTTCCCACATATCGAACATATCTATGTTCGATATGTGGGAAATCCGATCGTTTATGTCGAATCAATTTTTTAAGTAAAAAAAAAATATGAGTTGCGTTTTACTAATGCGGTCAATCCGAATGCACACCCCTACTAAACAGCCCTAACCTCTTCAGTCTTTCCTCATAGGGGAGTTGTTCCATCCCCTTTATCAGTTTGGTTGCCCTTCTCTCTACCTTCTCAATCGCAACTATATCTTTTTTGAGATGTGGCGACCAGAATTCATTGTACACAGTATTCAAGGTGTGGTCTCACCATGGAGCGATATAGAGGCATAATGACATTTTCCGTTTTATTAACCATTCCTTTCCTAATAATTCCTAACATTCTGTTTTATTTTTTGACAGCTACAGCACACTGAGCCGACGATTTTAAAGTATTATCCACTATGATGCCTAGATCTCTTTCCTGGGTGGTAGCTCCTAATATGGAACCTAACATTGTGTAACTACAGCAAGGGTTATTTTTCCCTATATGCAACACCTTGCACTTGTCCACATTAAATTTCATCTGCCATTTGGATGCCCAATCTTCCAGTCTTGCAAGGTTCTCCTGTATTGTATCACAATCCGCTTGTTATTTAACTACTTTGAATAATTTTGTACCATCTGCAAATTTGATAACCTCACTCGTCGTATTCCTTTCCAGATCATTTATAAATATATTGAAAAGCACCGGTCCAAGTACAGATCCCTGAGGCACTCCACTGTTTGCCCCACAGAGAGGGGAGGCAATTTATTTATTTTATTTATGCATTTTATATACCATCGTTCCAAAAGAAGATCACAACAGTTTACAAAAGCGACATTTATATTATAGGGTAACACAACATCTAAACATGATCTCTTGTGAATTAACAACTTTGAATAATTTGGTGTCATTGGAAAATTTGATCACCTCACTTGTTGTCCCCATTTCTTGGTCATTTATAAATACATAAAATAATTTGGCTCTAATATTTCACCTCTTTCCATCAAGATCTGGCTAACTGCAAAAATCAATTGATTAGTAAGCAAGAATTAACTCCACAATGCCTAATAGTAGGAAGAGCGAAACAATACCCCCAAAACTATTGACCAATAATCTGCTTACCTACAATATATAAACTGTTTACTGATTCTAATAAAATAATGGCAATAGACCAGAAAAGTAACAAAAGAGGAGCCTATGGAAGCAAAGATCAGCTGATGTTGAATAAAGGCATTAGGACCAGCTGCATGCATAATGAAAACCTCAGTATAGCACTGATGGACTATACAAAAGCCTTTGTTAGCATCCTACTAGCTTGGATAATAAATTGCCTTGAAATATACAAAGTGAATCTGTACTGATAGAGTACATCAAGTTCACCATGAAAATGTGGCAGACTACACTCCGATATGTGACCCATGGCTAGATAAGTCTCACCTAGGGCCTTTGGACACGGTTTTGAAATGCAAAAAATTAGACTGGATAGATGCCTGGCAGGTTCTCCATCCTATAGAGCATGACTATACTCATGTTTGCCAAGTGCATGAGTCTCCATCGTACATTGATAACCTATTATCTACTGTCTTATTCTCTAAGGTGTCTAATACAGAGATCGGGCCCCTGGAAGTCTCAACTCACCCTTGATTTGGGTGGATATTAATTGGGTGGATGGTGGACAGAGGTGCCATCAATGGCATTTTCATTCGTACCTTGCTGAAGATCCTAAATTCCAGAAGTTTTTGAAATAGAGATGGAATGAGTTTCAGGAGCACAACAAGGAGCTTATTACAGAGCCTGCTCTTTTATGGGAAATGGGTGGTGAGATTATCACTTTTTTAGCCCATAGAAGTAGGGTTCTGGATGCTATGTTATTGAATTGGAAAAACAGGTATATAGGGATAGATTGCGCCTAGCGAGTGGGCAATCTGAGCAGGCCAGGACACATTTTTTTACATCTTTGGCCACTTTGAATTCATTGCTCCATCAATGCACTGCTAAATCTATGTTCTACTACAAATACCAGCTTTTCCAATACAGATGTAAAGTAGGAAAGTTACTGGGTACTATGGTTAAATGTAAAATAGAAGCCAAATATATTGCAGCAACACGTGATAAAAAGCAGAACATTATCAACTTCAATGAGGGACTACATGGGATTTTTGATTATTTTCAGCAGCTTTATACCCGACAGCCAAGAGATACTGAGGCAAGGAATTGTTTCTTCTGGAGGATTTCTCTTCCACAGCTCACTGATACGCAACTGGGTAGGTTAAACGCCCCGCTTCTTTTAGAAGAAATACAATATGGGACCTTAGGGGCTCCCCCGAACAAGTCACCAGGACCAGATGGCTATGGAGGAGAATTTTATATGATTTTGAGAGAATGGGTGGCCCCTCCCCTGCTCCTCAGGTATGAACATCTCATTAAAAAGCAGTATTTTCCAATGTTAATAAGGCATTAATAAACTACTCATAAAAAAGATAAAGATTTACTTTTGTTGGGCTCTTATAGGCGCATATAATTGCTGAATTTTGACATTAAGTTATTAGCCAAGATCTATGCAGACCACCTAGAATGTGTTATCCCCTCTTTGGTGGAAGATAATCAGGTGGGCTTCATATGAGGGCATCATCCTGTTTTCAATGTGAGGAGGGTTTTGGCATCTATCACATGGGGTACTTCCCAAGTGATTCGTCATTATTTATCAGCTTTCACGCCAAAAAGGCTTTTGATCAGGTAGCATGGGATTATCTCTTTTTCATCTTAGAATACTTTGTATTCTGTGGAAACTGATGAAGAGGGGTGTGTTTGCTCTAGCATGATCCCAGGGCTCAAATCTTAGTAAATTGACCTAAGATAAATGAGTTTCCTTTATAGTGTGGCTCATGGAAGGGCTGTCCTCTTTCACCCCTTCTATTTATTTTATTGCCAGAAATGCTATTACGGGCCATTCAACACAATGTTCTCATTTCAGGTATTTCAGTAGGTGCCAGAATGTTTAAGATCGTGGCTTTTGCAGATGATCTGCTTGTAAATATCAATAATCCATTGGAGTTGTTGACTGCTTTAATTGAGGAATTTGCTGCATTTGGCTCCTTTCCAAGATGAAGGCGTCGCTCACGTAATAAGGATTGTACAATGAACTAGTGAACCTGCGCATTGGTCACAAGAGTGAACACTCCCGAGATCCGTGAAGCAGGCAGCATTTTGCCGAAACACAGCTGATGTCGGGCAGGCGGGTCCGACCCCGCAGGAGCGGTAACAATTTATTGATAATAAGAAGTATTTATGAAAACCTGAGTAGAAAAGCGGGAAAGTCCCAGGCAGGTCGGACAAACAGTTGGGGAGTAGAAACAAAGCACAAAAAAAAAAAATAATAATAATAATATGTTGATTTAAGTAAATAAAGAATAAAATTGGGAGCTATACAAAGGGGGACAGTCACAGAGTAGTTGCCCTAAAGATAGCGACCGTACAAGACCGTGCATTAGGGGGTTCCCTTGATCCACGGTTGTTGAAGATTGTTGACACAAGGGAACGAGGTTGGTTATTGTGTAGTGAACATTAAATTGAATATGAGCAAATTTAAGGTGATGGCATCCCTGGTTCACTCTCAGGTGGAGTGGGGTGAGAAGTTTCCTCTTAGGTGGGTCAGAGATTCTTTCCACTATCTGGGGGTGCAGATATCAACAAACCTCACCAAGATCTATGTTTTAAATGTTCTACTATTATTAGAGTCCTTAAAGAACACATTTTTGGAATGGAGGGATCTGCCCCTTTCAGTGAGTGGTAGAGTAAATTTATTTAAAATGCTTTTATGGCCCCAGTGGTTATATATATTGCAGACTGTTCCTTTAGTACTTTAGAGGTGGGATATTAAGCTAGTCTGTGCTATCTTGTCCCATTTTGTATGGCAGGGGAAAAGGGTGTGAATTTGATAGTTAACATGTTGGGATCTTGGCCAGCAAGGAGGGCTGGGGATTGGGGATTCCAGATGTGGAGGAGTATAACATGGTCTGTCTACTGAGACACGTTAAAGATTGGATATTTAATTCTACAGATTTTACCCCCCCCCCCCCCCCGATCTAGAGATCACATGTGGTGATAAAGAGCAGTCTGCTCTCTCACCCAAGTTCTTTTTTGTGTACATTCAACAGAGACATAACATCTCCGCAATGCAGACTGTTAATCTTAGGGATGCCTTTGTAGATCAGATAGAGTTTTTCAAGTTGAAATTCATAGTAAAGTCTGGATATCGCACATTCGTAGATTAAGGCCCGAGGTTCCTAGTGCCCCATTGCATGCTAAGTGGAAGGTAGAATTATTTGATTTGGCCAATTTTCATTTTTTCCACTTTTTTAATTGCATATCTGAGCTGATGGAAGATGCAAATCTGAGAGAAATGCAATACAAATTCTTACGGAAGGCGTACTTGCCTCCATCCTGGCTGTATAAACTAGGTTATCTGGATTCAGGGTTGGGTAGTAGGTGTCAGCTGGATCTGGCCACTCTGGAGCATTCTTTTGGGATATGCCTCGCTATTCAAGCCTTTTAGGGAAAACATTTGCAAGTATTTATATTTTTGGGTGGGACAGACAGCGGTTTTTGCTCCTGAGGGCATCCTTTTTGATGTAGCATCCTCCTTCCAGATTCGGGGAAAGGGTAAATGTATTTTGCTCCAGAAAACATGTTTGATTGAGAAGAAGGCCATTCTCTTGCATTGGTGTGAGCAGGAACCTCCAGCTTTTTGACTATGGAGGAATAAATTTCATGGTCTAATGCAAATGCAAACTTAAAGATGCCAAATGTCACTAAATGTATCTACAATGACTGTCTCTGAGGGCCAGAAGTGAGATGATTAATTATCCATACATTTCTATACTCTAACATGTATATTTTGGCATGTGTATGACCCCAATATGAACCTTCTCTTTCTTTCTCTTTTCTCTTGTGTTATCTGATGCAGGGAGTTGGGTATGGAGGGATGAGGTGCTATGTGGTGCAGGGAAAAAAAGTGAAAATGTTTTAACGGTTGACAGTGTATTGTTTGATGGTTGGCATGCTTCAGAATCATGAATGTCAAGCTTTTGTTGTTGCATATCTTCAATAAACAGTCAAATACAAAAGCCATAATTCTGGATAAAATCAGGGATGTCCCTTAGATTCCTTCTCAGGATATAGATCTGGACTTTAGCAAATGGCCTCTTTCAGAATTACATTCCAGTTACAAAATCTTGTAAATCTCATTTTGGGTTTCAAATATAGGATTAGAAAGAGATTTAAGGACTGGAGGAAAAATATGTCAAAAGTCCTAGAAAGTGTTTAATTACAAGAGTAAAGATTAATGTCATGTATAAAATGCTCGAAACTTTCCTATGTTTAAAGGCGAATATTTTGTTACATTTCTTACCTGAGGCTTCTTTATCCCAAATATTTTCCTTCTATTGTTAAAAAAAACCTATGACTCTCAAATTTCCAATGAGATAAAATATTGGAAAGATAGGGGTGGATTTTAAAAGGGTTACGTGCGCAAGGTACGCACGTAAGCCTTAACCCCCCCCCCCCTCGCGCGCACCGAGCCTATTTTGCATAGGCTTGGCGGGGCGCGCAAGCCACGGGACACGCGTATGTCCCGGGGTTTGCAAAAAGGGGTGGGGAGTGGGTGGTCCGGGGCAGTCCGGGGGCGGGGCAGGGCGGGGCCTGAGCCTCCAGGCACAGCGGGATCGTAACTTCTTCAACAAAGGTAAGGGGGGGTTCTAGGTAGGGCTGGGGGGCAGGTTAGGTAGGGGAAGGGAGGGGAAGGGAGGGGAAGGGAGGGGGGTGGAAGGAAAGTTCTCTCCGAGGCTGCTTCGATTTCAGAGCGGCCTCGGAGGGAACGGAGGCAGGCTGCGCGGCTCGGCGCGCGCTGACCCTGGATTTTATAACATGCGCGCGGCTGCGCACGCATGTTATAAAATCGGGCGTAGATTTGTTCGCGCCGGGTTGGGCGAACAAATCTGCGCCCGCGCGCAGGCTTTAAAATCTGCCCCATGATGTTTCCAAAGATATTATAACTTGGGTTTAGGGTAAGATATATTCAAAAGTGAAAATTTAAATTTCAGAATACCCATTAACTTCCAGAACTCATTCAAATGTTCTAAGCCTGTCAAATTGGGAAAAAAAAAGTGAATTCTTGGAATATGTGAAAAATGTAAGCTTTTTTTCATATAGTTGGCTTTAACAGGTTTCTGCTAAATGAAAAGTGTAATTTCAGTGATGGACGTTTAGTCTGTCTGATTAGCAGATGCTTTGAACAAAATGTTCCTTTCCTACAAATAGAGGTATGAATTTCAATAATGAGTAAAAACAAATTAAAACAGTTTATTCAAAGACAAGCAGATGCTTTCTTGGTACTCTTCATTCTTCAGCTGTTGAAGCAAATATACAGAAAGGTATTCATTTTTCTTTCCTCACATTTTAAATGCATTCCATTTGAATTCTTAAAACATTTGGCTAAATGTGTTTGAAACTCAAATGAAGTACATTTACACTTATTCAAAGGAAGATTAAATGAAGACTTGTTATATACCTTAGGGAAAGTAAAACTATCTTAGTCAGTAATCTGTTAACATGATTCATGTAAATGGATTTCTGGCTGCTGTAGTAATTGAGAAACTGTTCAGGCTCAAAATAAAATGTATAAATCTTGATCCATTTGGATAGATATATATATACACATATACATACACACACACATCTTTCTACATGTGATAATCAAGGGGGAAATAAGATAGAAAATAAATTAAAGCATCAGTAATCACTGTTATTTCCCATAGATGCCACGTCACTAAAACAATCCATAATAGGCACATTTGAAGTCAATCACATCGATGTGGGTTCCTGCACTAACCGACGGTAATGATATTGCTTGCCTGTAGCTTATAGAAATTAACATTGCATCACTGATTAATAGGGATATGCATTTGTCTAAAATATATGGCACATCTGAAATGAAAGAACTCCATTTGTGTTGCTCATGGGGTTCACGAAAGAAACATTAGCCTATTCATTTAGCCCCCACAGAGTTCTATGGCTCATTAAAGTCTATGGAGCCAAAGGATTCTACGGGGCCAATGTAATAAGACCCGCAGCAAAGCAGGTGCTCGATATGAGCGCAGGTTTTGATCACTGCGTGAGGCCGAAGATGCCGCTTCTGCGGGATGTAAAAAACATAAATCGTGCAAATGATTTGCACAGCAGAAATCCACGTACATACTGAAAAATGCGCATACCTAAGCGTGGTAGAGGGCCTATGTTATAAGCGGCCGCATCCGCACTCAAAACCCGCGCCAATCATCCATGCATAAAAGTGAGTGAGCGAGCGAGCGAATGGGTCTCCCTATTGTGTGAAAGTATAACCTTGGAAAGTATTTTTAATATTTCAATTAATTGTGCTGCAGAAAAACATGGCCAATATTTTCATGGATGCTAATTCAAAACAGTCTTGCCGCTCTTCTGCCCGTGTATCTGTGAGAAGAGAACTTGCACAGCACGTCCTATCCTGTCTAGATCTGCCAGGTTCTACTGGCTTTTTCTAACTGTCCCTGGATATCATTGGTTCTCTATATCAATGCTCGATGATGTCACAAGGACTATTTTTTTCTATAGCTATTAGATGTTTCTTTATTAGGTATGGGATAGTTCTTCTATTGCTAATTTTTTTATTCTTTTGGAAATCTTTCTATAGTTTTGCTATTAGTAACTTTATGTAATAACTATACTCATTTTTGTACTTTGGCTGTTATTGGTGGTATTATGCTGACCTCTTCATGTCTTGCTAGGGAAGCTGTTGCTATGTTACTCCTGGATATGGCTTCGAAGTTTGGTCCATTGGTATAGCAATTTCCACATCTCAACAAAGATATAGTTGTATTGGAGAAAGTACAATGAAAGGCAAACAAAATGATAAAGGGCATGGAATGGTTCCCCTATGAGAAAATGCGAAAGAGATTAGGGCTATTCGACTTGGAGAAGAGATGGCTGAGGGGAAATATGATAGAGTTCTACAAAATCATGAAAGGAATTGATTGGGTTAATGTGAATCAGTTATTTACTCTTTTGGATAATACAATGACTACTAGAAGACACACCATGAAGTTTCAAGTAGCACATTTAAAACAAATCAGAGAAAATTCTTTTTTACTCAATGCACAATTAAGCTCTGGAATTCATTGCCAGAGGATGTAGTTAAGGCAGTTAGTGTAGCTGGGTTTAAAAATGGTTTTGATACCTTTTTGGAGGGCAGTCCATAAACTGTTATTAATCAATAGGGAGCGGTCACTGCTTTTTGCTGACTTTAGTAGCATGGGATCTATTTAATGTTTGGATACTTGCCAGGTGACTTGTGACTTGGATTGGCCACTGTTGGAAACAGGATATTAGACTTAATAAACTCTTTGTCTGACCCAGTATAGCATATCTTATGTTCTTAATTTATGTATGTTATGTTCCCATTTTGCCTCAAGGAATCTTTTAAACTTACTTTTACAGATTTATACTTCCTAAAGGATACTTTGTGCTGTCCCTGCTGATAGGCTAACCAGTCATCTGCACTTTTTCTCTTTCTTTCAAAACCTTCCCCAGGTATACAATTTTATCCCAATCAAAGGTTTCCTTAAGGAGAAACTGCATCTGCCCATTATCTTTAGTACCCACATGTCATCTCTTCAAATAAGAAACATCAGTCGGCTCATAATGGTGCCACATGCAATTCCCTGGTGTATTAACAGGTGGATCAGATACTGGCAAGGAAGCACCGTGACCAATTACAAAAATAAAAATCTAAATCATCAGGCATTCACTCTAGTGCAGCGGTTCTCAACCGGTGCGTCGCGACACACCAGTGTGTCGCCAAGCACCGGCAGGTGTGTCGCGTGGCTCCCGGTCCCTCCCGCTGCTCGTTCTTCCCTGCTGCCATTGCCGCCGGGCTATCAGCACGTTCAAGCCCAGCGGGAACGGCAGCGGTGCAAAAAAAAAAAAAGCTGTGGCATCCGTGGCTGGCCTTTTCTTCTTCCCGCGCCTGCATTCCCCCCCCTCCCCGGACCCGGAACAGGAAGTGGTGCGCGGGAAGAATAAAGGCCGTGCCGCGTGATAAACTAGCAGCGGCCGCTGCAGCATCGGCCCAGTGGCGTAGCCACGGGTGGGCAGGTGCCCACCCAACTTAGACCCAGGCCCACCCAACTGGCACCGGAACTGCAAGGCTGTCGCAGGATCCCATCCCCGCGACAGTGAACAAGAGAACCCACGCCTCGCGCGCCATCACGGCACACATGGGGAAGCGCTGCTGCGGCCGTATGGCCAACCGGTCTTCCTGTTCGGGGGGGGGGGGGGAGCGGAAGCGCCGCGCGCAGCTTCTGCTTCCTCCCCCCAATGCAGGAAGATCAGCTGGCCTCTCCTGCTGCCACCCGTTCTCCTGCTATCTTCGGGCCAAACGGCCCGCCGAACTTCCTGTTTGGGGGTGGGGGAGCGGAAGCGCCGCGCACAGCTTCCGCTTTCTCCCCCAAAGCAGGAAGATCAGCTGCCTCTCCTGCTGCCACCGGCCTCCTGCTATCTTCGGGCGTCAGGCCGTATGGTCCGCCGATCTTCCTGCTTGGGGGGGGAGGGAGGAAGCGGACATTGTGCGCTGCGCTTCCGCTACCTCCCCCCCCCCCTGACAGGAAGTTCGGACGCCCGAAGATAGCAGGAGTCCGGTGGCAGCAGGAGAGGCAGCTGATCTTCCTGCTCTGGGGGAGAAAGCGGAAGCTGTGCACGTGCTTTAATGTGTATGTGTGGATGAGAATGGGAGTGTGTGTGGGTGAAACCTGGAGCCTGGGTGTGTATGTGGGTGAGAATGGAAGCTTGAATATGTGGGTGAATGGGAGCTCGAATGTGTGTATGTGTGGTTGAGAATGGGAGCCTGGGTTTGTGGGTGGGTGAGAATGGGAGCTTGAATGTGTGTATATATGGGTGAGAATGAGAGCCTGGGTTTGTGTGGGTGGGTGAGAATGGAAGCTTGAATATGTGGATAAGAATGGGTGCTTGAATGTGTGTATGTGTGGGTGAGAATAGGACCTTAAATGTGTATATGTATGGATGAGAATGGGAGCTTGAATATGTGTGGGTGAGACTGGGAGCATGGGTTTGTGGGTGAGAATGGGAGTCTGGGTTTATGTGTGTGGGTGAGAATGGGTGCCTGGATGTGCGTCTGTGTGTGCATAAGAATATAAGCCTGGGGAGGGGTGAGAAAGTGAGAACTTGTATGTGTGTCTGCAGAGAATGTGAGCTTGTGGGGGTGGGGGAGAGCATATGAGAGTGAGAGCTTGAGTGTGTGAGAGGGAGTCTGTGAGAGAAAGCGTGTATGTGTGTGTGTGTGTGTGTGTGTGTGTGGAAGGGAAGAAGACAGTAATAGAAGAAAGACACTGAAAAGGAATTAGGAAATGAGCTATAAGGGAAAAAATGGGAAAAAGAGACCAGGACCAACTGATTAGAAAAATACAAAGATCAGACAACAAAGGTAAAAATATATATCTATATTTTGAGATGTTAGCAATTTAAATATAAGCAACACAACCGCTCTCTCAAAATTTATGGACAGGTAGGAGCCGTGTATAAAATCGTAACAATAAGAAGGCTAAAGTACCACAAATCACCGTGAATTATGTTTGTATCATTAAGTAAACCTCATACTTAGGCGTAGATGTGAATGCTATGCTGCATAATTTGGCATTATTTATCAGTAAAAAAACAACTAGTAGACCTGCATGCCTACAGCCCACCCATGTTAACCTTGTGCCCACCCAAAAAATCAATTCTGGCTACGCCACTGCATCAGCCCCCAAGCTATTGCAGCAGACGGTAATCGGGAAAGGAGAGAGCAGCATGAGCCTCCCGCGATTGATGGAATTCTTCCTTCTTGGCCTGCGGGGGCTGGAGGAGGAGGAGCAGCTACCGTTTGTGCTCGAGGGGGGGGGGGAGAGAGGAAGTGAGTGACAGAAAGAGAGAGAAGCAGCTAGCCAGCCTGTGTGTAAGTGAGAGAATGTGTGTGATTGAGAGCCTGTGTGTAAGTGAGAGAATGTATTTGATCGGGAGTATGTGTGTGATTGAGAGAAACTGGTCAGAGAGCTGATGTATGTGTATATGTGAGAGACAATGAAAGTGACTGCTCAAGGAGATGACTGATGTGTATGTGAGAGTGTGAGACAGTCAGGGATGTGTGTGTGTGTGTGTGTGAGAGAGAGAGAGAGAGAGAGAGAGATAAAAAGCATGGAAGTAAGAAATCTGGGTATGTGAAAAAGCATGGGAGTAAGAAGCCTGGTGTTGTGGGGATGTATGTGAAAGAAAGCATGGGAGTGAGAAGCCTGATTATGTGAGAGAGAGCATGGGAGTGGGAAGCCTGTGTGTGTGCATGTATATGAGAGAGACTGGTTGGTAAGGTGACGGTGTGACTGGTGTGTATGTGAATGTGAGAGAGAGAGAATGTGATTCAGGGAATGAGAAGCCTGTGCATGTGGAGAGCGAGCATGGAAATGAGAGAGAGACTGGGTGTGTGTGTGTGTGTAACAGAGAAAGTGATTATGGGAATGAGAAGCCTGTGCATGTGAAGAGAGTGAGCATGGGAGTGAGAACCTGGGTGTGTGTGAGACACAGCATGGGAGGGAGAAGCCTGTGTATGTAAGACAGAACATGGAAGTGGGAAGTCTGTGTGTGTGTGTGGTATGCATGAGAGAGATCAGGTGACAGGTGTGTGTGAGAGAGAGAGAGAGAAAGTGATTATGGGAATGAGAAGCCTGTGCAGGTGAAGAGTGGGCATGGAATTGAGAAACCTGTGTGTGTGTGAGACATAGCATGGGAGTGAGAAGCCTGTATATCTGAAAGAGAACATGAGAGTGGGAAGCCTATGTGTGTGTGTATATGCATGAGAGAGATCAGGTGACTGGTGTGTGTTTGTGTGTATGTGAGAGAGAGAAAGAAAGTGATTATGGGAATAAGAAGCCTGTGCATGTGAAGAGTGAGCATGGGAGTGAGAAAGCTGGGAGTGTGTGAGATACAGCATGGGAGTGAGAAGCCTGTATATCTGAAAGAGAACATGGGAATGGGAAGCCTGTGTGTGTGTATGCCTGAGAGAGATCAGGTGACTGATGTGTGTGTATGTGGGAGAGAAAGAAAGTGATTATGGGAATGAGAAGCCTGTGCATGTGGAGAGAACAAGCATGGGAGTGAGAGACTGGTGAGTGTATGTGAGAAAGAGAAAGTGATTATGAGAGTGAGAAGCCCATATATGTAAGTGGAACACGGGAGTGGGAAGCCTGTGTGTGTGTGTATGGCATGAGAGAAACTGTTCAGGAAGGTGACTGGTGTGTTTGTCAAAGACTGGGAGATGATTGGTGTGTGAGAGACAGAAACTGGTCATGGGGGCATGACTGGTATGGTGTGTGTGTGTGTGAGAGACATGGGCCCTAAGGAAGAGGACCATGAGTATAGAGCTTAGCCACTACTGCTGCTTCTGGTGTGTGCTACAGCCTGCATGGAAGAGGAGTAGGAGAGCTGCTGTGGGGGGGTAAGTAAAGGTGGCTTTTTAAGTTTATTTTTCTTGATTGACTGCTATTTTAATTATTTAATATTATGTGATGTGTCTGCTTTTTTTGAAATATTTTATTGGTGTTTGGAGAATTTTTAATAGTTTTTATGAGTTTTTAATTGTTGGATGTTATTCTGTTCATAGTTGTTGTGAAACATTTATTCTGCTTATTAGTATAGTTTTACAATTATTTCTGTGTGGGGATCTATAGCTGCTTGCTAGTTCTGTTTTCCTAATAAGAGGTGTATTGGTTTTTAGGGCCTGATTTAATATTTGTAGTGTTGCCTTTTCATAGATAGAGTTGCTCCTGTTTGAGTGTATTCCATAATACAGGTGTAACTGTGTGTGGATTAGTTTATGTACATTACTACAGATCCTGGGAGTATGTTAGGTCGGTTCTGTGTCTGTTACAGAGATATTTTACTAGCATGTAAGTGTTTTATCAGTCTTATTTGTTGCGTTTTCTCAAGAGGACATGCATTGGTGGTAAACTGTTGTCTTTTCATAAGTAGGGCTATTGAGCCTGAAAGTAGAAGGAGTTTGAGTTGCTGTTACTGAGATGACACCAGAACCAGAATATCTTTTTTGTAGAGTGAGTTGAATGGGGAATGTCATAATTCTGCTTTACATCCATTATTGTGGATCAGGGGGGTTCCCGTGGATGCAAACTGTACATTTACATCTAGCTCTGTGACGATCATGGGTCAGTGTGTCACACATGTGAGAACCATCTGTCAGGTGTGTCCCGACAGAAAAAAGGTTGAGAACCACTGCTCTAGTGTGTCTCAGCCATAGTCTCACTCACATGCAACAGTCCCCTATATCACCAAGTGGCAATGGTATACAAAGAGTCCTCCTCTCTCTGGTCTGGATCTCCCCTTTTCTCTTTTTCACACTACAAATACTTGAAACAAATAAGACAGCACAATAAAACAGTTTTCAAGACACAATTTTTCTGAGATACTGTGTCGAGTGTCACTTACCCTGATACCAGCCTGGGGACCTCTCTTCCCAAGCACTCCTCCCCCTCTCCAGGAGGGACTGCAACCCCCTGTGCTGGCTTTTGGGGGAGATATCAATTACCAGGTGCACCAAAACAAGGACCCAACCCTAATTTTTTCTAACTGGGGATCCCACCCCAAACTAAGATGGGAACCCAACCCTCAGCTTTTCCAACAGGGGATACTGTCCTTTACCAAAATGGGGCACAGCCTCTAACCATAGGGATGCTACCCCTTACAACACAGAAGCGCAGCCCCTTACCACAATTTCAACAAGTGAGGGGCGCAACCCCACTGTTATCCAGAATCCAGGCAGAGGGCAGAGACCTCCCACTGGAGCCAAGAGGTGAGACACAAAAGACAAAAATACCACAAAGGACACAGGGAAAGCAAAGAGTAATGTAAAGGACACCACATTTACCAAAAAAAAACTACTTGGGGAAGGACAGAAAGGAACAAGAGGAGCAACTGCTACACCAAAACTCAAATCACACAGCCAAAAACACAAGGTGAAGGATGCAGGCAACTATGAGCCCACAGTCACAAGCCTTCCAGGCTGAGAATCCTGGAGTTCCTCAGTAGCAAGTGAAACGGCCTTAAGGAAAAAGAAAGAATATAAGGATGTGAAATTGCCACAAAGCCAGAGAGGTTCAGATGGAGAAACACCTTGTCTATCTCACCTGAGTCCTTGCAGCAAAATTGTGAAAAGTTCCTTAAAGTAACTTACCCAGGAGGCCCCTTGGCTTGGCTTTGTACACCTTTGTCTATATTAAATTAAAAGCTTTAAACAATTATATATATATATTGCTAAAGAAACAATTAGCTTACTCTCTTATTTTATTATCTGATTGTGCACACATGGACAATACTGGGCAACAGCTATGACCTAAGATAATTACTAGCTAGGCCTAAAAAGCACAGTCTGAAACCCTATGATGGCAGAAAGCAAAACCTAACTAAGGATTTCAAGGCTAAAATACAGAAAATTCACCACAATATAGATGGGCTCTCATATTGAGCACACAAGTCCAGCTAGAGCTGATCGAAAGTGGCTCAACTCTATCTGTCCTGCTCACAAACTTGTGTGCCTAGTGAATGAATCTCTTTGATGACAAGGGAAATTATGAGCCCATATCGCTTAAGGTTGACACCACAGTGGATGTAAAAACTAGTGTTCCTCAAAATCAATCTGCCTTTGCTTGGGTTTCTAAATTTGCCATGTGAGTGGCAAGATGAATGAAAGCACTTTGAAGACCTTGTTGCTGCTCTGCCTGCCTGCTTACCATGACCAAAATATCACCAGAAGGCCCTAACTGAAATACATCCATTGCTTCTGACTGCTAGGCCTCAAATACCACCACAGGGGCCTGACAGGTCTGTGCATCCTCTTCTTCCTGCAAGGTTCCAAATACTATTACAGGGACCTGACAACACATACTCCTTTTGCCTGCGTGCTGCAAAGACCTCCACAGGGACTTGACTGTTCTGTGCTCTCTCCTTCTGCTTGCAAGCGATGGACATTTGGGAGAAACGAAAAAGGAAATGAGACAAAATGTCCTATTTCATTTCATTCTCAAAAGGATTGAAAATCTGATTACATTTTGTTGGTTTTCATGTTTTGTTTTAACCCCCAAAAAGTGAACATTGGGCCTAGACACAGGCCTGAAGCCGGGGCCTCATCTAGGGCATAGAACGAGGCCCAAAGTAGGGGCCTTGGCCTATGTTCAAGCACAATGCTGGGGCCAGTGCTTGGGCTTAGGCCTGAGTCAGTAGTCCTCACCTAGGCATAGGCTGCGGCCCAATGCAGAAGCTGCAGCCTAGGCCTGAGTGCAATGCCAGCCTCTCAGTCTAGGCTCAGACTCAATGCTGGAGCCTCAACTGAGACCTCAAAAATTGTCCCCACTTACCTGCTCCACAAAAATACAATGTCACTACTCAGGAACAGGTTTGATGCCAGGCCACACCCAGAGGCTAGGTCATGATGCCATCACCTTTTCCCAGGCTTAATACCATGCCCTCGCCAGGAGACCAGGTCTTGGCACCTTGGCCTCAACCTTGGACTTGGTCCGGGCTCAGGCCCATCATCAAGACTCGATCTGGAGGACAGATCCTGATGCCGGAGCCTCAGCCTGGACCAAGGTCTGATGCTGGGGTCCAGACTGTAGGATGGGTCCTGATGCCTGGACTTTGGTCTCAGTGCATCATCCTCTTCTGTTTTCTTTTTAAAATGACAGTGTCTGCTATACACCAAAATGGCGAACCCAACTGAAGAGGGAGGTGATAGAGTTAATTTCAGCACATCCCCGGCAGATGCTGTTATTGTAAAGAAAAAGACAGAAGATGATGACACACAGCAGCCTGGTCTCTGACCTCTGGGCCTCTGCCTGAGACTAAACAAAGGCCCAGGCATCTGGACTTGGCCTCCAGGCTGGGTCCATGCATTGGGCCTATGTCCAGGCCAAGGCCCCATCATCTGGGCCTAATCTCCGGACTGTACCTCAGCATTGGACCTGTGTCTAGACCATGGGTTTGACTGAGGCCCAGGTGTTGGGATTCTGCTTCTGAACCAGGCTCCAGGGTCAGGCCTGAGTTCATGCTGAGGACCTGGCATTGAGACCTGGCCTCCGGATTAGACCCCAGTGTCAAGCCTAGGTATAGGTCGAGACCTAGGCATCCAAACCTGACCTCTGCCCTGGCATTGGTACCCAGCCTCCAGATTGGGCCCTGGTCTAGGCCTAGACCCCCAGTGTTGGGATCAGGTTTCAAGTCTGGGCCTTTTGTAGAATCTAGGTCATGTTCGTGGTGACCTACCTCTGCTTAGACTTATACAAGGTCAAGGCTTCAGTCTGGGCATAGGCCACATCACTGGATGCCCCCCAGACTAAGTGGGGACCAGGGAGGATCTTGGCCCTGCCATTTTTAACTAAAAAAAAAAGGGAATAAACTTTAAATGAAACAAAATTTGTGGGGTATAACCCATCAAAAATGAAACAAAAAAAAGAAATAACATTTTTTTTATTTTTCCCACCACCACTGCCTGCTAGGCCCCAGTAGGACTCTCTATTGTGCCAAATATATCTATCCATCCAGCTTTTGAGAGAGGGGAATATTGGGATATTCTGCATGGGACATGTTGAAATAAATATATGATCCAATTTGCCATTCATAGGAGGTAAATAAATTTGCACAATCCCTCTCTTCTGATTCTTGAAAGTACTGGACATAGTTTAGCTTGTACAGATTGTGGAATTTAGGAGTCACCCTTATTCCCAGGTATATAAAACTATTTTTTCAGGCCCTGAAATGAGCCACATATCTTATCAATTAATCTGATATCCAGGCATTTCCCTGTATTCCCTGAGCAACTGCAATATTGCAAGGGGGCAGAATGACAGAAGATCAAGTGGAGTATGTAAAAGAGGAGCTGGGGTGAGAAAGAATCACTTGGTGGTGATGTGAATGAAGACTTGGAGGACAGGAGATAAGGCTAGACGGAGAGAGAAAAGGAATGGGTGATAGAGCAGAGAGGGACGGGATGACTGGGAATCAATCGGGGTTATAAAAATGGCTGGGAGCTGAAAAAGTCAGCTGGAATGATGTGAAAAGGGTTGGATGGGGTGAGTCAGGGGATGAGCTGGGGGATGTAAGAGGTGCTCATCTAGAGGGCAGAGACTGAGAAGAGGTTCTCTGGAGGGGATAGGTATTGACAGAAAGGATCAACTAGAGAGTATAAAGGATGAAACTGGTGTGATCGTTGGAAGGGGTCCACACCCCCACTAATTTGTTTTCATCATCTTCTTCGGTCATATGAATTTTCAACTGCTAAAAGTGGGTTACATTGGCTAAAAGTTTGGGAAGCCCAGTTATAGAGAGGGAGCTGACAAGGCTGCCCTATCATGCTGATTTTATTTATTCTCAGTTTGTAACATTTAATTTAAAAACAAATAAAATTGCAGAAGTCTCAGAAAGTGAAGGGCATTTGTTTAGACAAATCAGTGACTAAGATAATGTTGTTCACTGATAACTTCCTATTGTTTCTTGGAGCCTAATGTTCAGCAGAATGGGGAGCAGACTAGTTGTCCAGCTAAAGTTAACCAGATAAATTTTATGGATTATTCAGCAGAGCACTTCTGATTAGGCCAGGGCTTCCCAAACCTGTCCCGGGGACCCCACAGGTTTTCAGGATATCCACAATTAATACACATGAGATAAATTTATGTAGCTGGTTCCCAGCTTCTGCTATGAACATCATCCAAGGGTGCTACAATGCCTGGGTTCAAGCCCAGCAGAGAGAAAATGATATTCCAGAACCCCTGGTATGGTCTATAATTCTTAAGCCCAATTGGCTCACACTCCAGCTTGATGAGGTTCCAAAAGTGCAGCAACACTCTACATAGGAACAAGAAGGAAAAGTTTTGCAAAAGGGTTAAGTAGCAATCAACCCAGTGTCCTTCCATACATCAGAGGGATACTATAAAAATAACTAGAGTCCTGAGTGGTCTTCAAAATAAGGTAACATTTATATTTACCAGATAATTTCCTTTCCTTTAGTTCCAGCAGAACAGTCCACAACTGTGGGATTCCCCTGCTTGCCAGTAGGTGGAGGCAGAGAACCTTTTTTCCATGCTCTTTTTTTTTGCTTACATCACTCACACTATATATCCTGTGATAATAGGCCACAGCCTATTAGGTTGATCCTAATAGGTCCTGCATTCATCTTTTTTTTTTTTTTTAAACCCTCCTCCCCCCTTTTTTTTTTTCTTTTAGGAGGGTATTTGGACTGGTCTTTTAGGACGAAAGGAAAGGAAACTATCTGGTAAATATACATGTCATCTTCCTTTTCATCCTGCAGACCATTCCACACCTGCGGGAATCACCTGATCAGTACCTAATTCAGGTGGGCTGAGGCCTTAGAGGCCCCCAACACTACTTTGCTAAACTTCAGATCATCTTCTAGCTGTAGGTCTATCCTGTAATGGTTTGTGACTGTACCCCAGGAGGACCATGTGGCTGCCCTACAAATATCCTGAGGCATTGCAGCCCTACTCTCCACCCACGAGGTTGCTTTAGCTCTAGTAGAGTGGGCGCATAAGGCTTTCGGGGCCTGTTTCTCCTGCGTAATATATGCCGCCTCTATCGCTTCCCTAATACAGCATGCAATTGAGGGCTTAGAAACTGCCTGGCCCCTTCTCTGGCCTTCCAACAAGACAAACAATCTGTCTGACCTCCTAAATTCATTGGTGACCTTTAAATAATGTAGCAGCATCCTCTGGTCTTCTAGCAGGTGAGAGCTACACCCTGCCTGTCCCCCCTCTGTCCTCCTCAGAGCTGGTAAAATAATCTCCTGATTTGCTTGAAACTCTGACAGCACATTAGGTAAGAAGGATGGGACAGGACGAATAACTACCCTGTTCTTGTGAATCGACAGGGATGGATCCCTACAGGCCAGTGCCTGGAATCCTGAGTCCCTTCAAGCTGAGCATATTGCCACTAGAAAGACTGCCTTTAAAGTGAGATCCTTTAATGTTGCTCCTGTAAGTGGTTCAAAGGGTGTCTTGGACAAGGCCCTAAGGACCACATTAAGGTCCCACGTGGGTATTACCTGGTGCTTTGGAGGCTGCTTGTGTTTTATTGTCCTCAAGAAACATGTCAGAGTGAGCCCCTAGGGAGCTTCCTTGCACGGCTCCTAAAACAGGCTATTGTTGCCAACTGCACTTTGAGAGAGTTTAGGGCTAACACTTCCTGTAGGCTATCCTGCAGGAACTGCACGATTTTGGTGTTTCTGGGGAGAATCCTTTGCCCACTCCTCAAAAACCTTCTAGACCCTACCATATGCCTGGAAGGTAGAGTGTCTCCTAAATCTTAACAAGGTGACTACTACTGCCCTTGAATAGCCTTTTTGCTCTAACCTGTCCCTCTTAAGAGCCAGGCTATAAGATAATAATGATCTGACTTTCCCCACTTGACTGGGCCCTGCCTGAGCAGGTTCTAGGCTTTCTGTAGCTTTAGAGGTGCATCTCTGCTCATCCTCACTAGGTCCGCATACCATGACCTTCTGGGTGAGTCTGGGGCCACCAGAATGATCCAGCCCCTATGATCTGTTGCTTTCCTCAGTACTCTCGCTATTAAGGCCATGGCAGAAATACTTACAGCAGCTGGTCCACTGGCCAGGGCTGGACTAGGATATCTGCTCCTTTTGAACCCTACTCCTGGTGCCTGCTGAAAAATCTTTCTGCCTTAGCATTCCTTCGTGTTGCCATCAAGTCCCATTTTGTCCTTCCCGACCTCCCTACCACACTTGAAAATGCTTCCTTCACTAATTCCCATTCTCCATGGTCTAGTGTATGACTGCTGAGGTAGTCTGCCTATGTGTTCTCCTTCCCTGCTATGTAACTGTCTGCTAATCCTGCCAGGTTATTTTCTGCCCAGCTCATTAGCTGTTCTACTTCATCCTCTAAATACCAAATTCATGTCCCTCCTTGCCTGTTTATATAGGACACTGCAGTGATGCTGTCGGAAAGGATTTTTACCAGCTTCGCTCTGACCTTGGGGCTTAGGTATTTGAACGCCAGCCTTACTGCTTTCAGTTCCAACAGGTTCATTGATGCATCCTTCTCCTTGACTGACAATCTGCCCTGTACCACCTGTTCTTCACAATACACCCCCCAGCCTAACCTGCTGGCATCTGTCACTAACATCACCCAGTCCGGCAAAAGTAGACTGATACCTGCTAATAAGTTGCTTTTGACTAGCCATCAATATAGAAACATAGAAACATAGAAATGACGGCAGAAGAAGACCAAACGGCCCATCCAGTCTGCCCAGCAAGCTATGCACATTTTTTTCTCATACTTATCTGTTACTCTTGGCTCTTAGTAACCTTTTGGTTCTATTTCCCTTCCACCCCCACCATTAATGCAGAGAGCAGTGTTGGAACAGCATCTATGTAAATATTTAGCTTAATTAGTTAGGGGTAGTAACAGTCGCAATAAGCAAGCTACACCCATGCATATTTGTTTTCCCAGACTATGTAATTCAGTCCTTTTTGGTTGTTGTCTGTATATAGATCCTCTTTTCTTCATTCCCCCTGCCGTTGAAGCAGAGAGTTATGCTGGACATGCATTGAAAGTGAAGCATCAGACTTTCTCCCCTGCCATTGAAGCAGAGAGCCATGCTGGTTATGTGTGAAGCATCAGTCTTTCTCCCCTGCCATTAAAGCAGAGAGCTATGCTGGATATGCGTAAAGTATCAGTCTTTCTCCCCTGCCGTTGAAGCAGAGAGCTATGCTGGATGTGTGTGAAGTATCAGTCTTTCTCCCTTGCCATTGAAGCAGAGAGCTATGCTGGATATGCATTGAAAGTGAAGTATCTGGCTTATTTGGTTTGGGGTAGTAACCGCCGTAACAAGCAAGCTACTCCCTGCTTTTTTGTGAATGCAAATCCTTTTTTCCACATTCATTCACGTCCTCCAGACTTTATGGATCCACAGTGTTTATCCCAAACCCTTTGAAGTCCTTCACAGTTCTGGTCTTCACCACTTCCTCCGGAAGGGCATTCCAGGCATCCACCATCCTCTCTGTGAAGAAATACTTCTTGACATTGGTTCTGAGTCTTCCTCCCTGGAGCTTCAAATCGTGACCCCTGGTTCTGCAGATTTTTTTCCGACGGAAAAGGTTTGTCATTGTCTTTGGATCATTAAAAACGTTCAAGTATCTGAAAGTCTGTACCATATCACCTCTGCTCCTCCTTTCCTCCAGGGTGTCCATATTTAGATTCTTCAATCTCTCCTCATAAGTCATTCGATGAAGACCTTCTACCTTTTTGGTCGCCCTTCTCTGGACTTCCTCCATCATGTCTCTGTCTTTTCGGAGATACGGTCTCCAGAACTGAACACAGTACTCCAGGTGAGGCCTCACCAAGGACCTGTACAAGGGAATAATCACTTCCCTTTTCCTACTCAATATTCCTCTCTCTATGCAGCCCAGCATTCTTCTGGCTTTAGCTATCACCTTGTCACATTGTTTTGCCGACTTCAGATCGTTAGACATTATCACCCCAAGGTCTCTCTCCTGCTCCGTGCACATCAGCCTTTCTTCCCCCATCGAATACAGTTCATTCAGATTTCCACTCCCCATATGCATGACTCTGCACTTCTTGGCATTGAATCTCAGCTGCCATATCTTCGACCAATCTTCCAGCTTCCTTAAATCCCGTCTCATTCTCTCCACTCCTTCCGGCGATCCACTCTGTTGCAGATCTTAGTGTCGTCCGCAAAAAGACAAACCTTACCTTCTATCCTGTCCGCAATGTCGCTCACAAAGATATTGAACAGGAGCGGTCCCAATACTGATCCTTGAGGTACCCCGCTTAATACCGCTCTCTCTTCGGAGAGAGTTCCATTTACCAACACACATTGTTTTCTGTCCTTCAACCAGTTTGCAATCCAGGCCACCACCTCGACACTCACTCCTATGCTTCTCATTTTATTCACTAGTCTCCTGTGTGGGACCGTATCAAAAGCTTTGCTGAAAACCAAGTAGATGACATCGAGTGCCCTTCCTTGATCCAATTCCTTGGTTACCCAGTCAAAAAAGTCAATCAGATTTGTCTGACAGGATCTTCCCCTGGTAAATCCATGTTGCCTCTGGTCCAGCAATTCTCCTGACTGTAGTTAGTTCACTATTCTCTCTTTCAACAGTGACTCCATTACTTTTCCCACCACCGAAGTGAGGCTAACCGGTCTGTAGTTACCAACCTCTTCTCTGTTCCCACTCTTGTGAAGCGGGACCACCACCACTGTTTTTCTCCAATCACTTGGCACCACTCCTGTTTCATTGAACAGGTCACATAGCGGACCCGCCAGCACATCTCTGAGCTCCCTCAGTATCCTGGGATGAACCTCATCAGGCCCCATGCCTTTGTCCACTTTCAGTTTCCCCAGCTCTTCCCATACATTCTCTACTGTAAATGGAGTTTAATCTACTCCATTCCCCTCTAGTTTCTTGTTAACTAGCGACAGTCCTTCTCCAGGGACTTCTTTAGTGAACACAGAACTGAAGTATTCGCTAAATATTTCTGCCATTTCTTTGTCTCTCTCCACACATTGATCCTTTTCACCTTTCAATTTCACAATACCACTTTGAACTTTTCTCCTTTCACTGATGTATCTGAAAAATGTTTTGTCACCTCTCTTTACCTCTTTGGCAATCCTTTCTTCCGCTTGACTTTTTGCCGTCTTGATTACTTTCTTTGTCTCCCTCAGTTCCACCAGATATTCTTCTTTGTGCTCCTCCCTTTGGGATCCTTTATATTTCTTGAACGCTGTTCTTTTAGCCTTTATTTTGTCAGCCACCTCCTTTGAGAACCAGATAGGTTTCATTTTTCTTTTGCTTTTCTTTACTTCTCTAACATATAAATTAGTTGCCTTGGTATAGGCTGACTCTGGCGTTAGAGGTGAGCCTGAGCCTCTCTCCATATCTTTGCATGCTGGGGTTCCATCGAGAACAATGTTCTCTGTAGTGGGTGCATATTAACCTTTGCCGATGGGACTACCTTTATGCCATCAACCCCAATGCCTGCAGGCAATCTCTTGATGCTGGATTCCTGGATCCTGTAAGCTTCTTCATCTGGCAACTCAGTTTGTCTGCCCTTTTTTTTTTTTTTTTATAAAAGCACCTTTGGATGCTCGGTGTCAAACTGACTCCCCAGGTACACTAACCTTTGGGAAGGCTGTAAACTGCTTTTCGCCTCGTATACTACCCAACCTAACTCCTCGAGGAGTGCCCTCACTCTCCTTATGAAGCTACTACGTTCCTCCTCTGACCTGCCTCTGATCAGCCAATTGTCCAAATATGGGTGCACTGGAATATCTTCCTTCCTTAGTGCTGCTGCCTCTACTACCATCAACTTTGTAAAGGTTCTTGGCACTGTGGCTAGACGAAACGGCAGTGATTTGAACTGATAATGGTTCCCCAGTACTCAAACCTCAGGTATCTGCAATGCGACTCTCTGATGGAGATATGAAAATATTCTTCTGCTATGTCCAGCGCAATCAGAAATTCCCCCTTTCTGACTGCCCTCAATGTTTCCATTCTGAACCCTCTCACATTGAGGGCTCTTTTCACCCTTTTCAAGTCTAATACTAGGTGTATTAGACTTGTATTAGATAGGTACCCCATCTTTTTTGGGTACTACAAAGTATAGGAAGTAACAACCTGTGCCCTCTGGGACCGGAACTGGTACTATTGCTTCTAGTGCCACCAGTTTGTCTAGGGTCGAACTGATTGCCTCTCTTTTCTCCTGTGATCTGCAAGAGGAATCCAAAAATAATTCTGAAACTGTGGCCCAAGGTAGATCACCTCCAGGACCCACCTGTTCCTGGTGACTCAGGCCCACTCCTTGAAAAATAGTGTTAGGTGACCGCCCACTGGAGGAGGTTCTGGGTGAGCCCCCTGACCATCAATTAGCCCCTTTAAACCCCCCTGGCATTCTGGGGGCTTTATCTCTAACTCAGCCTTGTGCCGCTCAAAAGGGCTGACTCAGATGGGGCCTAACTCCCTGACTAGAACATAAGAACATAAGAAAATGCCATACTGGGTCAGACCAAGGGTCCATCAAGCCCAGCATCCTGCTTCCAACAGTGGCCAATCCAGGCCACAAGAACCTGGCAAGTACCCAAAAACTAAGTCTATTCCATGTAACCATTGCTAATGGCAGTGGCTATTCTCTAGGTGAACTTAATAGCAGGTAATGGACTTCTCCTCCAAGAACTTATCCAATCCTTTTTTAAACACAGCTATACTAACTGCACTAACCACATCCTCTGGCAACAAATTCCAGAGTTTAATTGTGAGTTGAGTAAAAAAGAACTTTCTCCGATTAGTTTTAAATGTGCACCATGCTAACTTCATGGAGTGCCCCCTAGTATTTCTACTATTCGAAAGAGTAAATAACCAATTCACATCTACCCGTTCTAGACTTCTCATGATTTTAAACACCTCTATCATATCCCCCCTCAGTCGTCTCTTCTCCAAGCTGAAAAGTCCTAACCTCTTTAGTCTTTCCTCACTTACCTAAACCCTTTAAATTCTTTGGTCATTTGTTTAAAGGGCCTTAAGAAACTTTTGGGCCTATCCTCTGGGAGTCTCTGTGGTTTTGAATCTACCAGACTCTTCATAGGGTGTCTAAGTCTTTCCCAAAGAGGAGATGCCCTTTGATGCCCTCGCTTTAGAGAGTGAATCCACCGCCCAATGTCTAAGCCACAAAAACCTCCATACCACCACCACCGATGTCATGTGTTTGGCTGAGGTTCTAATAAGATCTGCCAGAAAGGCAGTCCCTGGCTCTATTCTGTCCATCCTATCCCCTGGACTTTCTCCTATCCCTAACATTTCTTCTTGGAGCTGCTGGAGCCATTTGACCACTGCCCAGGCTACATAGCCCCCATATATTGTTGCTTGTAAGGACAAACCCACTGTCTCAAATGCTTTCTATAAAAAGGTTTCTACCTTTCTATCCTGTATGTCCCTTTAGGAGGTGCCTCCTTCTACGAGTATAGTTCTTTTTTACACTGCTGCCACTGAGGCATCTACCTTTGGGATTTTACCCACTACCCCCTGTTGTAGTGGGTAAAGGGAGGACATTAAGGTTCTTGCTTTCAGGGTGAATCGGGCATGACCCATTCTCCCTCAATCATCTTCTCTAGAGCAGGGTCTCCTTATACCTCTCAATATTGGGTCCCCTTGCATGCTCTTTTCCTCCTCGTTTTCTTTGCCTGACTCCTACAGGCTTAAGGCTTGCATAGCCTTTACTATGAGGGCGGGGGAGGGGCAACAGGGGGGTTCCCTCTGTCCTAGGCTTCTATAAACCTGCCATGTGTTAGGAGCCCAAGGGGGAACTACTTCCCATAGAGCCTTCTAATGTAGCCACTTTAGCTTTCATTTCTTTATAGGCCTGGTGCATTAGCAAGATAAATTCTGTGGAAATCTGAGCTTCCTGCGATGTGCCTTGACTTCTTCCCTCTAGGGCTTCTCTCTCTAACTCAGGGCCTGCCTGTACCTTAGCTGCATCCCCCTATAATGGGCCCTCTGCCTGATCAAGCTGCTCATGCGGCTCCCACTGAGCCGGCATCCAGGCATCAGTGGTGCATCTGCTTGCAGCCTGCCCTCCCCTCCCCTCCTCACTTGATCGCCACTTTCTGTTTTCTGGTCATTCACAGTCATCACAGCGGGGGCAAAAGAAGCCCATGATGGAGCTCCTCCTTGTCCCTCATTGCGCGGATTTCTGGCCCTTCTCGGCCATACATCTTGCCGCTGGAGGGAGAGAAGCCTGTGTTCCCACAACTGTGGCTAAGGACACCGAACCGCTGCCTATGAGCATGTGCCTCCCCCTCTTGGAACTGCTTTATGCAGAACATGGCTTGCTTAGGACTACTCCAGGTTTTTTTTATTTTTAAAAGGTGAGGAGGGGTTTCCCCCGGAGTCTAACTAGCTTGCACAATTACTACTTCTGTTTGTTTGTTTTTTTTAATTTCCTAGCTATCCCAGTATACATCCCACCTAACTGGAAGAAGAGAACTATTGAGGAACCTCCCAGCTATCCCAGGATATATAGTGTGAGTGTCATAAGCAAAAAAGGTCTCTGCCTCCACCAGCTGGCAAGCAGGGGAATCTCACAGGTTTGGACTGGTCTGCAGAATGAAAAGGAAGAGTTTATTTTAACTTAAAGATGAGTATCCAGGCCAAAATGGAGAAAATCAAGAATAGCATAACAAATATTAAAGTGTGAAAAACAGTAGTTTCCTTGTCCATTCTAGGTCTCCTTACTAGTATCTCTTCTCCTGCACCACCATCCATATCAAAGATATGCTCCCTTTGGAGTGTAGGATAATTGGTGTATAGCTCAAGTATAAACTAGTCCAAGATGGAAACAGATTTCCAAACTAAAAAATCCTAGAAAAAATCCAACTGATACAAAACTCTTAAAATGTAATCCAATGCTCAGAACTTCCAGGTCTCTTGCTGTCTCTTTCCAAGAGTCCAAAAATCTCACCCTTGCTTTCTCTGGTTGCTCAGGCAAAAAGATCTTTGATACCAGCCCTTCATGATCCAGGATGCCCTTCCCTCCAGACTGAATCAATTCTCTCAAAACTCTCTTCAGAACAGCTCCTACTCTGTCTCTTCCTTCAAGTCTCATATCCCTCAGGGATGGGATAAGGACCATCTAGAACTCCACAAACTCCTCTGGAACTGTTTTTTGTGTATTTGCATTTTATTATGAATGTAGATTTATTGTAAACTGATTTACACAAATAAGGCAGAATACTAAAACAAAAAATTAAACTAATTTATTTTTTGGAAATATTTCTTTTACAAGCTTTGATAAGAGTGTTTTCTAACCTGTCTAGAACCTTGTTGTGTTTTCAATATCACTAGCTAATAAAAAATAACAAAAATTAATGCCTTTATATTTCTATTTTTTCCCCTTTTTCTGCTGATAAATTCTGATATATTTATAAGCTATAACAAGATTTATTATTCTAAAGTTCAGAAAATTCTGACAATTCAGTAATAATTTCTATAAGGCTTTCACTCTAAGTATTCTATTCATTCATACTTGTGTGGAATTTTGCAATCTCCAATTCAAGCATCTGATCACTCATTCACCTTTCTCTTATGGTGTCTTTAGAAAGGAAAGTTTATATGAAGGTCACTATAATTTTCCCAGCTTCACAAAGATTGTTAAATAAACTTTATTGAAAAGCACAGAAAAGAGTGGCAACCTGGGTAGGTGGCCTCCATTAGAACTTAAGAAGTTGTCATACTGGGTCCATCAAGCCCAGCATCCTGTTTCCAACAGTGGCCAATCCAGGATACAAGTACCTGGCATGTACCCAAACATTAAGTAGATCCATGCTACTAATGCCAGTATTAGCAGTGGCTATTCCTTAAGACAACTTGATTAATAGCAGTTAATGGACTTCTCCAGGAACTTATATAAACCTTTTTTTAAACCCAGCTACACTATCTGTCCTACCACAATTTCTGGCAACAAATTCCAGAGCTTAATTTTGCATTGAGTGAAAAAGAATTTTCTCTGATTTGTTTTAAATGTGCTAATTGCTAACCTCCATTCTACACCTCTTATGATTTTATAGATCTCTATCATATCCACCTCAGCCGTTTCTTCTCCAAGCTGAACAACCCTAACCTCTTTAGTCTTTCCTCATAGGGGAGCCGTTCCATTGCTTTTATCATTTTGGTTGCCCTTTTCTGTACCTTCTCTATCACAACTACGGTATATCTTTTTTTAGATGTGGCGACCAAAATTGTACACAGTATTCAAGGTGCAGTCTCAACATGGAGCGAAACAGAGGCATTAAGTCATTTTTTTGTTTTATTCACCATTCCTTTCCTAATAATTCCTAACATTCTGTTTTCTTTTTTGATACTAAAGCACCCTGAGCCAAGGGTTTCAATGTATTATCCACTATTCCTGGTTGACAGCTCCTAATGTGGAACCTAACATCGTGTAACTACAGCAAGGGTTATTTTACTCTATATGCAATATCTTGCACTTGTCCACATTAAATTTCATCTGCCATTTGGATGCCCAATCTTGCAGTCTCACAAGGTCTCCTGCAATTTATCACAATCCACATGTGAATTAACTACCCTGAATAATTTTGTATCATCTGCAAACTTGATAACCTCACTCATCATATCCCTTTCCAGATCATTTATAAATATACTAGCCGTTAAGCCCGTTAAAATGGGCGAGATTCCATCATTCAGACCGGCATGGTTAGAGTCGCTCTGTTCTCCACAACTTCCCTTTTCCTTCCTTCCCCTCCCACCTCCTCCACAACCCCTTCCCTCTCCCAGCCCTCCTCCACCACTCTTTTTTCTCTTCTCCAGAACTTCTTACCCTTCCCACTTGTTCAGTCATATCCTCTTCCCTTTTCCTTCCCCTTCTCCCCTCTCCCTCAGCCCTCCTTCACTCCCTTTTTCTGTACTCCACAACTTTACCCTACCCACTTACTCACATCCTCTTCCTTCCCTCCCACCTCCTCCACAACTCCTTCCCTCTCCCAGCCCTCCTCCACTCTTTTCTCTTCTTCAGAACTTTTTACCCTTCCCACTTGTTCAGTCATATCCTCTTCCCTTTTCCTTCCCCATTCACCTTCCCTTTCCTTCTCCCCTCTCCCTCAGCCCTCCTCCACTCCTTCTTTCTCTACTCCACTTTACCCTTCCCACTTACTCACATCCTCTTCCTTCCATCCCTTCTCATCTTCCCTTTCCTTCCCCTCCCACCTCAACCCCTTCCCTCTCCCTCAGCCCTCCTCCACTCCCTTTTTCTGTACTCCACTTTACCCTCTCCATTTACTCATATCCTCTTCCTTTCCCTCCCACCTCCTCCACAACCCCTTCCCTCTCCCTCCTCCACTCCCTCTTTTTCTCTACTCCACTTTACCCTTCCCACTTACATCCTCTTCCTTCCATCCCTTCTCATCTTCCCTATCCCTCCCACCTCCTCAACCCCTTCCCTCTCCCTCAGCCCTCCTCCACTCCCTTTTTCTGTATTCCACAACTTTACCCTCCCCACTTACATCCTCTTCCTTCCCCTCCCTCTTCCTCCACAACCCTGTCCCTCTCCCTCAGCCCTCCTCCACTCCCTCTTCTTCTCTCTGGCCCACCTGACACTTAAACGCCGCCGCTGCTCCTCCATTGGAGGTCTCCAGGGGGGTCTCTCTCTCTCGCACGGGGAGAAGCAGCGGCGGCCCAGACACAGAAATGGGAGGTCTCCGGGGATCTCTCTCGCGCGCGCCGCTCCACCAGGCTCGGTGATGAGGCGCGCGCGAGAGAGAGACTTCCGGTGACCTCCCATTTCTGTATCTGTGCCACCGCCGCCGCTTCTCCCTGCGCGCACGAGAGAGAGACCCCACCGGAGACCTTCCATGCTGCCGCCGCCGCTGCTCCTCCTCGCCACTTCAAAGACAGCCGTCCACTGGGCTCCCCTCGGACCGACGTGCTCACGCATGCGCAGTAGACCTGCTCTCTACTGCGCATTTGCGGCACGTCGGTCCAAGCCCATTTATATGGTAGATTGAAAAGCACAGGTACAAGTATAAATCATATGAAATATCCCAATTCTTGCTACCAGGAAAAAACAACTAAGATGGACCCTCTGACATCAGTAAAAATGGACATTGACCTATTTGGGCTATGCACAGCTAAATGCAGAGAAAAATGCACTTTGGCATTTGGCTATGTACTGCCAAATGCAGACACGAGACAGCATTGTCATAACCTTGGATGTGACAAGCCGAAGCATTTATTAGCTTTGCTAGCTGATCTGGTACCAAAGTGGGGCCAAAGGAAACATCAGCACAGATGGTGCTATGTGGGAATCGGTACTGCGATAATATTTATTTATTTATTTTAGTTTTTTCTATACCGGCATTCGTGAGGGTATCACATCATGTCGGTTTACAATAAACAGTGGAGGGAAAAAAGGAACAATGAACGAGATAAATAATAGGTGCTAAACATAAAATAGTTACAGTTACAATAAAACAGGGATGAGTAAAACTGGGAGCAAGAGGAAAAATGAAAGAAACTTTAACATAGTATATTAACTGAAATATGACGGGGTACATTACAAGAATTATGTGATTTACAATGAATTGTACAATTGAAATAATTACAGTTTGTTTTTTTTTGGGGGGGGGGCTCTTTTTATGATCCTAATATCTATCCAGGATCAGAGTTTATCAGAGCTCTGTCAGACCTGTGAAACTGTTATTCGTCAGAACTGACCACTTGTTGAACTCCAGAGTGAACAAAGGACTGAGAGAAAAGAGTGGGAATCTGCTAATTAAATGCCTTAAGTATGCATTCATCTGACATTGCATGAGCTGCTGAATATACATAGTTGTGCTCCTGAAAAGGGGAAAGTTAATAGTCCTCTGGGTCCTCCACATGCCATCCATTTTTACCCATCTGAGGAGAAGGAGGTGACCTGGCTGAGTGCTGTGGCTAACACCCCCCCCCCCCCCCCCCCGTATTACAGTACCGGGAGAGGGAAGGGGTTGAGGAGGTGGGAGGGATAGGGAAGTCTAAGAGACTTTTGAGTGTACACTCTGTTGCTTCGGTGGCCGTGATTGTCCTCTCTGTATCTGTGCCAGAGACCAATGAACAAAGGGATCCTTGCCCCACCAACCCAAGAACAAAGCTACTTCCTCACACCTGGTATGAATCTGCCTCCATTTTCTACCTCGGGGGTTAGTAAGGTAGACCTTATTAGCATGCAAAAGTAAGTCTCAGTTAAAGAGAGATGAGACCAGCAGAAATGGAGGGTAATTTGATAATCACTAGACATTAAATATACTTAAGAACATAAGAACATAAGAAAATGCCATACTGGGTCAGACCAAGGGTCCATCAAGCCCAGCATCCTGTTTCCAACAGTGGCCAATCCAGGCCATAAGAACCTGGCAAGTACCCAAAAACTAAGTCTATTCCATGGTAACTATTGTCTTTTCTATTGCCTGTATCCCTAAATACCTGTGTGTGTGTTGCCTGACAAAGTGTTAAGCTTAGCCCTGTGTAATCTACAAATAAAGGAGATTTGTTTTTATTCAGACAGTTGTGTAATTTTCTAAGAAAAAAAGAACAGGAGGTCGCTGGTAAATAGGAGGTACATACCTAAAGGGAGGTGGGGTTAGAAACTCAAAACTATCCTCCCTACAGATTCCTGAGGCACTCCACTGTTTACCCTTTTCCACTGAGAAAATTGACCATTTAGTCTTACTCTCTGTTTCCTATCTTTTAAGCAGATTGTAATCCATGAAAGGACATCGCCTCCTATCCCATCACTTTTTAGTTTTCTTAGAAGCCTCTCATCTATTTATTCAGTTTTATATACCAATGTATAGTTTTTCAACCTTCACAACGGTTTACATTGTAAAAATTTAAAAAAGAACAGACATGATACTGAAATCAAGTTACACAAATTAAAATACAATTTGGTCTTAAAATAAAACTGAAATAAACATTAATTAGTTCATAAATAAAATCACTTACGTGGATTAAAATGAAATTTAAAAAAATCATTTGCTCAATACGGGACTTTGTCGAATGCCTTCTGAAAATCCAAATACACTACATCTACTGGTTCACCTTTGTCCACATGTTTATTAACTCCTTCAAAAAAATGAAGCAGATTTGTGAGGCAAGACTTCCCTTGGGTAAATCCATGCTGGTTGTGTTCAATTAAACCATGTCTATCTAAATGTTTTGTGATTTTATTCTTTATAACAGTTTCCATGATTTCTTTCCATGATTTCTCCTGGCACTGAAGTCAGGTTCTCTGATCTATAGTTTCCCGGATCACCCCTCAAGCCCTTTTTAAATATTGGGGTTACATTGGCCATCTTTCAATCTTCAGGTACAATGAAATAGGTCTGACATTTCATTTTTTATTTCTTTCAGAACTATTTAGGAAATATTAGAAAACTTTTTTAAATTATTGGATTTTTTATTTATAAGATGTTTTGAAATATTTTATTAGTGTTTGGGAAATTTTGGATATTATGTTCATTAACTGGTTTGAAATATTCATTTCATAAATATGATTTTACTATTATGATTGATGTTTTATAAGAACATAACATAAGAATATAAGATATGCCATACTGGGTCAGACCATGGGTCCATCATGCATAGTATCCTCTCTCTGACAGTGGTCAATCCAAATCACAAGTATCTGACAAGTGCCCAAACATTAAAAAGATCCCATGTTACTAATGCTGGCAACAAGCAGTGGCTATCCCTTATTGATTAATAGCAGTTTATGGACTTTTCTTCCAGGAATGTATCCAAACCTTTTTTAAATCCAGCTATACTAGCTGCCTTAACCACATCCTCTGGCAATGAATTTCAGAGCTTGGCTGTGCATTGAGTGAAAAAAGAGTTTTCTACAATTAGTTTTAAATGTGCTTCTTGCAAACTTCATGGAGTGCCTCCTAGTCCTTGAATTATCTGAAAGAGTAAATAACCATTTCACATTTACCCATTCAAGTTCTTTCATGATTTTGTAGACCTCTATCATACCCCCTCAACTGTCTCTTCTCCAAGCTGAACAGCCCTCTCCTCTATAGCCTTTCTTCATAAGGCCCCTCCCCTTTATCATTTTGGTCACCTTTCTTGATTTTATTATTTAATATTTTATGAAGAATGAGAATTTTTCCATTGTTGCTCTGCATATCGAGGCTAGCTTGTTGTGGAAGGATTCCAGTTCAGTTCTTCTCAATATGTTTTTATTTATATTTTCTGGGCTCTTTATTTGGTCAGGATCTGTCAGTGTTCTGCATATGTGGCTGAGGTGAGGTATTTTACTGGCATGAAATTTCTGTGTAGGGATTTATAACAGCCTGGCAGTTAGGGTAGTTTTGGTATGGGAGGTTTACTATATTGTAATGGTAATTCTATTTATTCATGACTTTCTGAGGGCTAAGCCCACACCCAACACGCATAACAAAAAGTGAATTCCATAGGTGTTCCAAGTGTCCTTTTTGCAGAGTTTTCGGTTGGACATCACAACATGTAAATATAATATGCATTTTGTAAGTGATATTTTTTGCCTCAGAAGACTGTTCTTTTGAATGTAAAATCTGTTATAAATACATAATTTAGTTGTGTGTGGCTGTAATAGGGTGGGAGTGTGGGGAGGGGATGGTGTATGTGCAAGGCTTTGAAAGTTTGCCTAGGGTACCTAATACCCTGTCCTTGACCATGGTTCTGGGGGGTAGGGGGCTCGGGTGTCAGTTTATAAACATAGAGATTGCTGGCAGGAGCTGGGCTTTTTTTCACACGCCTGGGACAGAGACTGAATGAATTTGGGGGGGGGGAGGGAGGTGGAGGCAGTATAGTAATTGATCACCAGAGCAGAAAAAAGCTAGCACCGGTCCTGGTGTCCCCAATTCATAAAAGAGAATATCACCCTCAAGGCCAATACTCTAACTTACTGGAAGGAGAAGCAGCTGGCTAGAGTGTAGAAAATGAACTCAGGAAATAGACGTGCTTTGGGGATGGAAGGAACAAAAGAATGCTCCCCACGCAATTCTGTCAGCATGAGTAACATCCTGTAAGCTACCACTTCCTCCCCCATGTTATCCCCTCACCCCACCCCAATGGCCACCACAGAATGGGCTCTTGTAATTCAGGCCATAGCTCTAATGGTTGGCAACAGAGACCAGTATTCCCCTTCCTCAATAATGGAAACACCTGTACAGATTTCAGTCACATGGTACCTAAAAAAAGAAAATAAAAGCTTCTTTTCCCCTGCCCCTAACTTGGTGCCTTGGGAACTTAGCACCACTGTTGTTGCTGCTACCTGGCCTGTGTCTGTCCTGATTCTTTGTATGATTAAAGTCTTGCTGATTCTCTGTCACTGTTGCTTCCTACCAGCTTCTCCTGCCCTGTCTCTTTCTTTGTACTAGGGTGTTTTGATCTCCTCTGCCCCTCTCTGGATGCTTTGGGATTTTGATGCCACTTTTGCTGCTGCTGTCTGGCCTGTTCCTTCTTCCATGTCTCTTGGTTCAGTGCCTTGCTGTATTCATGCTCCTCCTCTTGCTGCCTCACCCCTCACTCTATGCCTTGGGGTGCTGTTGAAATTCTTGTTGATGCCTTTTCCCTCACTCTGGGCCGGATTTTAAAAGGGTTACGCGCATAAGGTACGAGCATAACCCTTTTAAAACGCTCCTGCATGCGCCAATACTATATTGTATAGGTTTCCGGCGCACGCAAAGCCCCGAGACGCACGTAAGTCCCGGGGCTTTCTTGGGGTGGGCATGTTGGGGGGGGCGAGACGCGGTCGGTGCGTCATCTGGGGGCGGTGCTGCAGGCGTGGTTTCGGCCTGGGGGCGTTCCGGGGGCGTGGACGTGGCCTCCAGACCAGCCCCTGGACCGGAACATGGCACGTGGCAGCCGGCCCGGCACGTGCAAAGTTACGCCTGCCTCGAGCAGGCGTAACTTGTGCGACAGAGGTAGGGGGGGTTAGATAGGACCGGGGGGTGGGTTAGGTAGGGGAAGGGAGGGGAAGGGAGGGGAAGGTGGGGGGAGGCGGAAGGAAAGTTCCCTCTGAGGCCGCTCCGAAATCGGAGCGGCCTCGGAGGGAACGGGCAGCACGCGCAGGGCTCGGCGCACGCAAGTTGCACAAATGTGCACCCCCTTGCGCGCGCCAACCCCAGATTTTATAAGATACGTGTGGCTACGCGTGTATCTTATAAAATCCGGCGTACTTTTGTTCGCACCTGGTACGCGAACAAAAGTACGCGCGAGTGCTGTATTTTAAAATGTAGCCCTCTTTGTTTTAGGGTGTCAATGCCATTCCTCTTCCTGCCTTACCTCTCATTCTATGCCTTCTGGTTTTTATGCTACTGTTGGTACCACTTTGCCCCTCTCACAGTGCCTTGGAGTGTTGTTGCCACTGTTTGTGATGATTCCTCACTCTCATGGTCTCTTGAATATTCATGACACTATATGCTCTGCTTTTCTCCCCCACGGTGACTTGGGCTATTCATTCCACTCTAGGTGCCACTTAGCCCCACTAATGATGTCTCGAAGTGCCACTGCCTCTGTTGCTGATGCCTGCCTGCAAGTTTCATTAAACTTGGATAGAAAACCCCAATACCGAGTCTACGGATACTTTGCTTCCCACATTGAATTTAATGGAAACAAAATAAAAACATAACAAAATCAGGGAAATAACTTTGGAAACAAAAAGCAAACAAAATGAAATAAAATACTGAACAAAACAAAATGAGGACACAATTATACAATATATAGCAAAAATCAATCCATCAACATGTGCTTTAGAGCCATAAACAATAATGTTATTGAAGGTAGTATGTAATGATTTAGGAGAAATAGGCAAAAAATTGTAATTGCATCCTTACTAGAGGGATATATTCCTAGTCATTACATTAATGTCATATATTCCTAGTCATTACATTAATGATATATTCCTAGTCATTACATTAATGTAATGTAATTTTTGTATATAGTATTTATCTATTTATTTCGGTCTCCCCCTCTTTATTTCTTACTCCAAGTTAAGGCATCCTTGTTATAATGTAACTTTTATGCTCCTTTTCTCTTGTTGATTGGTTAATTGATTTTCTGCTTAGTTCAATGTAAACCGAGTTGATTTGATTTGTATCAAGAAAGTCGGTATATTAAAGCCTTTAATAAATAAATAAAATAATAGTCAACTAGGAACTGCAATTGTACAACCTGTTTTGAAACATCAGAAATCTGACTCAATAGATTTTACAAATTATGGGCCAATTTCTAATTCCCATTTTTGGCCAAAGTTAGCAAAAATATGGTTAAGAAACAGTTGCAACAATTTTTGGAGGATCTTTGTATTTTTTATCAAAATCAATTTGGTTTTATACCAGCCCATAATTCTGAAACATTTCTACTTTCTAGATAGCTTTAGAGGCGGTTTTGACACAGGCACTAAATTTATTACATTGCTAGATATTTTGGACCCATTTGGCATGGTTAATATTAAAATAATGCTCTCCTGCTTACAAGGGTTGGGGAAATCAGCTGTAACCCTTAAGTAGTTTTCTTCTTTCCTTAATGATCGCAGTTATCAAGTTCGACTTGAGATTGTTTTTTTCTGGTTTTCATTCTGTCAATGCAGGCTTGCCTCAGGGATCATCGTTATCTGTGACTCTTTTTAATATGTTTTCAGTCTGTTGCCTCCTTGCAAATTCTGGGGCTGTATGCAGACAATATTCAGTTCTACATCCCAATTACAATTGATGAGGCATATCAACAAATTACAAATTGTCTGTGAAATGTAAAGCAATGGTTATTTGAAAATAGATTGTTTAAACCATAAAAAAAACAGAGATGATTTTACTAAGTCATTTCTCTCAGCCTGTGCCTCCTCCTGCTTTTAAATTCAGTGATTGGATTGTATCTCCTGCTTTTCATGTGCGAATCCTAGGTGTCATATTGGAACCCAGTTTCTCCAGAACTTGCAAGTAAAAGCAGTGTTTTAGAATGCCTTTTGTAAGCTTCAGAAGAATTACGGTAAAACAATATCTGGTCCTATTAGACTTTCATACAGTGCTACAGGATTTGGTCTTGATGGGGTTGAATTACTGTAATGCTCTGTATCTTGGTTTGACATAAGGTCTTTACAGACAGTACAAAATGACACAGCAAGGGTTCTGATAGGAACTCGAATTAGAGACCATATGATTTTAGTGTTATTCCCATTACACTGGTTCCCTATAGCCTTAAAATATGTTTAAAATATTGTCTATCATTCAGAAAGCTTTGAATGGAACAAACTAGTCTGTTTAAATGCACAGTTAAAATTATACAAACTATTGAGAATAAAGATCTTCAAATAGATAGTTACTTGATATCCTATTCATGAACATTGTTCATTTGTAGGAGATGTGTAGCTGATTTTTTTATGATAGATGGCCTGCAGCTTTGGAATACATTGTCTGATGACATTAGAACTTCTATTTACTCTAATATTTTTAAGAAGAAGATGAAAGCACATATGTGTAAAGAGGTTTATAATCTGTAATAGTGAACCAGAATAGTTACATTAGCCAGTAGGGATGTGCAGCTCCCAAATTTTAGATTTGGTTTTGGGGTTTTTTTTTCATTTTGGGATTGTTTTCTCTAAATTTGATTGGAAAAAATTTATTTTGATTTGGTTCATTTTCCAAAGTGAAAGAAAATAAATAAAAAATAGAAAGAACTGTTAAAAAATGATGGATTTCCAGCTGCCATTGCTGGGCCATCATAGGCTTAGACCTAGGCACTGGGCCAAAGTCTCAGTGCCAGGCTCTGGCATCAAGCTAGGTCTTGACACTAGTGCCAAGACTGGGCCCAGCAATGGTCCTGGCAAGGAGTCCTGGTCTCGCCATTAAAGCATTAGCCTTACACTGGGACCTGGTCCTGGGGCCAGGGCTTAGCACTGAGGCCCGGTCCTGAGGCCTGGACCCAACAACAAGTTCCAGCCCTGAGGCCTGATCCTGAAGCTGAGGCCCAATCTGGACCCATTTCTGAGGCTAAGGCTTGGTGTGAGGACCTGACCCTGAGGTCTGGTCCCATTGCTGAAGCCTAGGTGTGGTGCCAGGGCTTGGCTCTCTGGGCCTGTCAACAATGTCAAGGCCTGGTTCCAGGTCCAGCACACAGGTCTGATTCCAGTGCCGAAGCCAAGCTCTGAAATCTGGTCCCAGCAATGAGGCCAGGCCCTGAGGCCATATTCTGTCACTGAGGCCTATGACTAGTGCACGGGCAGGGCCCTAAAGCCTAGTCCCAGTGCCAAGGACCACAATGAAGCCTAGTCTTGGCACTGATGCTCAGTCCTGAAGCCTTGTCTCTGCACCGAGGCCTTGTCTCTGCACCGAGGCCTGGTCTCTGCATAAATGCCTGGACCTAAGGTCTGGTCTTCTACCAATGCCCTGCTATAAGACCTGCTCCTAGTGTTGGGGATCTGGCTCTGAGGACTGGCCCTACTGCTGAGTTCTAAGTCTGGTGCTGGGGCCCAAAACACTGCTAAAATGTGCTGTTTCTTTCTCAATAAAATCATCAAAATCCATCTCTTCCTTTCTGAACACACTAACAGATCCCTTATCCATTCTCTCATCATTTCCTGCCTAGTCTATTGCAACCTGCTCCTCACAGGTCTCCCATTGAGCCATTTCATTCACCTGTAATCAAACAAAAATTCACCTGTGCAATTTTTCTTTCAACAAATTCACCACACCCATATAACTCATCTTCTCCAGTCACTATATTTGCTCTATCTATTCCAACATAATTTCAAGCTCCTCTAACTCACCTACAGGGAACATGATTCTGCTGATCCTTACTACCTCCCCTCTCTTATATCTCTCTACACCCTTCTTCGTGCACTCGTCTCAGCAGGCAAATCACTCCTACCCATGCCTACCCACCCCTGACTTCATGCTTTCCACCTAGCTGCACCATGAGGTCATTATTGAAAAGAAAATAGTTAATTAACAGGGAGATTTATGAATCTGCAATTTTTTTTTGTCATGGTAAGGGCCAAATATAAAGGAGGGGGTGTGCTAGTGAGATTGAGCCCCTCCTCGTCAAAATATATTGGCTTTATTGCAGCATATTTTATTGCAACACAAATGTGAGACAAAAAAAGTGTGCTTTAGTAGGGGGTCTATATACGCAATGACAGCCCACTGATATTAAAGGGCCATGGCCAAAATCCCCCCCCCCCCCCCCGGAAACTCACAATTGCACATGGGGGTATTTGAAGAGCTAGGCCTGACCTGCTGCCACCATGGCCTCCCCAGTAAACAAAAAAAGTATTAGTCCAAGCATATAATGATGGCCCACTCCCTTTGCAAATCCCTCCACTTTAAGCCAAAAGTATTACCCCATGCGCAAGCCCCCACCAGTTCTAAAGCCTCCCTGGCAGCTCTCCGTTCCTCAGGTTAAAATAATGGAATATCCCTTGGGTCGAATGGCTTCCCACCCCTCCTCCATTCCCATGTTTGAAAAAAAAATGGTGATCTAGTGGGATACTCCAATCCCCAAAACTCCATCCACAACCCCCCACCTACCTCTAGGAAGCATTGTTGGACTATAATGGGGGCCCAAAGTGCCCCTTAGCTCTGAGCCTGGTCAATACCAATTTTCAAAATTATATTGATCTGACTTTGCCCCATCACATGATGGGGCTTAATCAAGGGACCCCAGGGAGGAGTTGGCAAAAAGTGTGTGCTGTCACTGCACGTTTTTACTAATAAATGGAAGGCAGCAAGAGATTGCAGGTGGGGATCTCCAAACCCCCAACAGGAGATTTGTGAACATTGGAGGAGGGGTATTTCAGGTGCCTTGGCCCTTTAAATGTTCCCATAATAGCATCAGAGATCCACATTCGCATCCTAATGCTTTTCCGGGAATATAACTATAATGCCCTCAAAATGTGATAAAATAATGGGGCTGTCTTTTTTTATGTCATCAATTTATTTTATTAACATAGACTTGCCTACGCATAAGGGGGTAGATTTTATAAATTTACGTGCGCACGTACTTTTGTTCGTACACCAGGCGCGAACAAAAGTACGCTGGATTTTATAAGATACGCGCATAGCCGCACGTATCTTATAAAATCCGGGGTCGGCGTGCGCAAGGGGGTGTACATTTGTGCAACCTGCGCGCGCCGAGCCCGGCGCGCGCTGCCTGTTCCCTCCGAGGTCACTCCGAAATCAGAGCGGCCTTGGAGGGAACTTTCCTTCCGCCTCCCCTCACCTTCCCCTCCCTTCCCCTACCTAGCCCACCCCCCCGGCCCTATCTAAACCCCCCTACCTTTGTTAGCAGATTTACACCTGCCGAAAGCAGGTGTAAATCTACGCGCGCCAGCGGGCTGCTGGTGCACCATCACCCGACCCGGGGGCTGGTCCGGAGGCCTAACCATGCCCCCGAGCTGGTGCCACGCCCCTGGTCCCGCCCCGAATCTCCCCCTGACCCCTGGACACGCCCCCTCCCACCCCTTTTACGAAGCCCCGGGACTTACACGCGTCCCGGGGCTATGCGCGCACTGGCAGCCTATGCAAAATAGGCGTGCCGGCGCGTGAGTGCCCTGCGCGCGTAAATCCGGCCGGATTTACACACGCAGGACTTTTAAAATCCAGCCAAAGCTGCTTTGCATGCATTAAGCATTTTTATGCATGCAAATGCATACAATGCAGCATATTTCCATAGAGGGAAAAAATCTTTGAGAGTATTATTTGATATCATGCAATATATGCTGTGATATGGCAATATCAAGTATTAAATAGAATTTAACATGCATTACATGCTGTTTAAATTGTGAAATCACCCTATCACTGCTTATTAAATCTAGGCCTAAATTAGAAACATAGAAACATAATAGCAAAAAAAGACCATATGACCCATTTAATCTGCCCATGAACCCAATTAATGTATAATTCCTATCACTCCTTTAGAGATACCCTGTATTTGTCCCAAGTTTTCTAAAGAACATAAGATTATAAGAAGTTGTCATACTGGGTCAACCTAAAGGTCCATGAAGCCCAGCATCCTGTTTCCAACAGGGGCCAATCCAGGTTACAAGTACCTGGCAAGTACTCAAATATTAAATACAACTCATGCTACTAAAGCCACTCATAACCAGTGGCTATTGCTTATGTCAACTTGATTAGAGGTTTCTCCTCCAGAAACTCATCCAAATCTTTTTTTAAACCCAGCTACACTAACTACTGACATAGAATCTGAACCCTGGGTCCAACCCCATTAGTATCCAGGCATTCCTTACCTGTTAAATATGATTAACGTATATGTTTATGAAAGCGTACATCTCTGATTTTAAAACCAAGGAATAGTTTTACTGTTTCAGTGTGCATAACTGCTTAACTGGGAACACAACCGCAGAAAACATTGGCAGAAAGCCTGGCTTAAGAACATAAGAATATGCCATACTGGGTCAGACCAAGGGTCCATCAAGCCCAGCATCCTGTTTCAAACAGTGGCCAATCCAGGCCATAAGAACCTGGCAAGTATCCCAAAACTAAGTCTATTCCATGTTACCATTGCTAGTAATAGCAGTGGCTATTTTCTAAGTCAACTTAATTAATAGCAGGTAATGGACTTCTCCTCCAAGAACTTATCCAATCCTTTTTTAAACACAGCTATACTAACTGCACTAACCACATCCTCTGGAAACAAATTTCAGAGTTTAATTGTGCGTTGATTAAAAAAGATGGTTCAGTAATAGAGATAATCTGGGCAAAGTTTCCAACTTTCTAAATGAAGCCTTTGACAATCAAGAAAATGTATTTTCTAGTATGTTTAAGAGAATCATTTATAGCTATTTATTTTCTAGTTTATGGAGTTTTATTTTATAAATGATATGTATTATAGACAAAATTAAACAGGGTTTTCTTTAAATATAACAACTTCTTTCTAACACATAATTAAATATTTGAAAATTTGATTAAAGATAAAGCAAGGCAAAGCACTTAACCAGCTAAGTTGAGCATGTGTGATGATAAAGCATTATACATGAATCTCCATGGAATTAATTTAATGATATTTAGTACAGAATACTTCTATACACAAATATATATCAGAACATATTACAATCTACAGATATTGAAAGTATATCAATTTTAATACTATTGCTTATATGGTATATAAATGCTTGGATTTATACATATGCGCATGTGTCTCTGAGATGAAGCATGAGTATCATTAAGGCTATAAACTGTCAGAAAGAAAAGAATATATATACAATAAAATGTAAGTACTCTGGTTGTGATAGATTCCAATGTATTGTATGCCAGGACCAGGGCAAATTAACTCCTATATGGTAAGAAACCATTACTTTTATTATTTATTTTTCTCTATCTGTGACATGACTTGATCAATAATATACTTTCCTTATGTAAAATAAAAATGATATTCTTTTTTAAGAATATATCTCTGACTGAGTTACTCAGTTGCTCTGATCTCATAAAACAATAATTAATTGTTATTAAAATAATGCATTATCTCTAAGGAGCACTGATGTGTTAAACTTATGTGATATAGTATTCCAAGGAAATAGAATAACCTATAAGGGAACCCCTTATTAAATGTTTCTCTTACTTAGAACTACCTATCAGGGCAGAACCAAGACACTACCTTAACCACATCCTCTTGCAATGAATTCCAGAGTTTACTTATGCAGTGAGTGAAAATATTTTTCTTAAATTTGATTTAAATTTGGTACTTGCTATCTTCATGGAGTACCCCCAAGTCCCTGTATTATCTGAACAAATAAATAACAAATTTACATTTACCCCTTCAAGTCATTTCATTAATTTATAGCTGTCTCATCTGCAAGCTGAACAGATATAACCTCTTTAGCCTTTTCCTCATAGGGGATTTTCTCCATCCCCTTTATCAATTTTGTCACCCTTTTCTGTACCTTCTCTAGTTCAACTATATAATTTTTTAGATGCAGTTACCAAAATTGCACATGGTATTCAAGTGCAATTCAGAAGCATTATGACATTTTTCATTTTATTTGCCATTGCCTTCCTAATAATTTCTAATATTGTATTTGTTTTTTTGACCATTGCAGCACACTGAGTTGATTTTAATCTATTATCCATTATGGTGCCTTGATCTTTTTCCTGGGTTATAACTCCTAATATGAAACCTAACAACATGGGTTATTTTTCCTTATATGTATCACCTTTTACCTGTCCACATTAAATTTCATCTTCCATTTGGATGCCCAGTCTTAAAGTCTCGCAATGTCCTACTACAATTTATCATAATCTGTCTGTGCTTTAATTACCCTGAATTTGTGTCATCTGCAAATTTTATCACTTCACTTTCCAGATCATTTATAAATATATTAAAAAGTACTGGTCCAAGTACAGATCCCTGAGGCACTCCTTTGTTTACCTTTTCCCACTGAGAAAATTGATCATTTAATCTGACTCTCTTTTTTCTGTCTTTTAGCCTGTTTGGAATTAACAAAAGAACATTGCCTCCTATCCCTTTTAGTTTTCTTAGAAACCTCTCATGGGGGACTTTGTCAAATGCCCTCTGAAAATCCAAATACAATATATCTACTAGATCACCTTTATCTACATGTTTATTAATGCCTTCAAAAAAAGTAGCAGATTTGTGGGGCAAAACTTTCCTTGGGTAAATCCATGCTGGCTGTGTCCCATTCAGCCATGTCTATCTATATGTTTTGTGATTTTGTTCTTTAGAATAGCTTCCATGATTTTTCCTGGCACTGAAGTGAGGCTCATTGTCTATAGTTTCCTGGATAACCCTTGGAGCCATTTTTATATATCAGGCTTACATTGGCCATCTTTCAGTCTTCATGTGCAAAATATGATTTTAATGATAGGTTACATTAACTACTAATAGATCTAAAATTTCATTTTTCAGTTCTTTCAGAACCTTGTGGAGTACACATCTGGTCCAGGTGCTCTTCAGTTTGTCAATCTAGCCTACTAGATCTTCCAGGTTCACCATTGTATATCTAATAAAATATCCAGATATACTTCTACCCTTGCCCCTGCTTTCACCATGGTAGCTGCTTCTGCAAACACTATTTTGAGATGTGGGTAGCAAGAAAAACAGAAGTGATAAGAAATATTCATTGTTCCCTTCAAGTGGCATTGCAAAAAAGCAGGAACTTTGCTAATGTGGAGGACCGGTGCAGACCCCAACTGATGATTTGTTTTTGACCGAATAGAAATGAGAATTCCATAGGGGGAATCAGATGCTGGGGTGGTTGATGGAAGGGAATGGGTTAATAAAATATATGCATGGAAACACATGATGGCATTTATAGTTCACTGTGAACTTTTATACTCTTGCACAAGGGGACAGAGGAAATTGTGCATACATTGGAAATATATGATAAAATGACCAAGAGGGATGCAAGGGTGGGAGTTATGTGTATGAGAAAGGAAAAATATATATCCTGGCATAATAAGGCAGGAATTTATTACACATCAAATATTGTAAAAGTTGGGTATATAAGAAGGTATAAAAAGCCTGAGAATTTTGGAGAAGGCTAGCATATTTCTAAGACATGTGACTATGTTATTATGTGGTTCTCCTTATCTTCTCTCCAGGCTAAATGAATAAGAGAACTGATTTTCGGATATTGCTTTTATGCTTCTTCAATAATACTTATAGCTGAGCACAAGATTATGATTATTGTACAAATTATACTTATGAAAGAAATGATTATAACTAACTTGTAATAATTTTCATATTGTTACTAATAAAAAAGAATTATAATAAATAACTCTGAATACAAGTCTTTCTCTTCCTAATATATATAAAAGGTAAGAGAGAAAAAAGGAGACATTTGGGGGAGAAAGGTTAAGCCTGACTAAATTGGCTCTCTTTTGCCTACAAGGAGAACTGAAATAAGTCTAATTTCCAGAGTATTAATTAGTATTTGTAGGGTCAAGTTCAGTCGGGCTAAACACTCCTGGTCACTTATTGCAAAGACCTGGGGAGGAAAAACAGAATTGGTTAGTCATGATGTACTGGGGACTTACCTCAGAAACACATCTTAGATTATAGGCAGCCTGCCATACTCAAACACTGTTAGCATAAGTTCCAAAGTGTTCTTTAAGGGCAAACTCAAATGTATCTAAGGATTCTTTTACTTCAGCTGGGATGCTAGCTATGTATTATTTAGCTTCTTCACCAAAACTCCATGGAAATAGGGCCACCTGATATTTTTCAGAAGGTGCACCCACTACCTGAAAAATTTCATGCAACCTGTTTAAATGCTGCAAGATATCTAAGTTAGAATTCTCTTTAAACGGTGTAATCAAGGAACGAAACAGCTTAGTTTGTTTAGTAAGATGTGAAGCTCCCTCTGGTGTTGGCTGGTGGTAAGCTTGTTGGAATGTTGGCCTTTGACCCAGCCCCCCTTCTGGGAGGAGAGGAGGGGCAGCTCCCTTTCTCTGTCCCAGGCTGTATAGGGAAGGGAATCTGTTTATGTGTTTTGCAGGAGACTACTGCTGTATTTAGAAGCTAACACCTCTGCTTTGTCTAATGCCTTAACCTTTTCCCTTTTCTCCTGGTTTTGGAAACAAGGCTGTCTGTAGCTCTGGGTTATGCCTTCCTTTTTCCATTCCCACTGCTCTTTAGGGAGGTGTGGGGTCAGGGATGTTTCCTGAGCTATGCTGGAATATTTTGCTGCCTGCATGCTCTGCTTCGAAAAGACAGGATTTGGCATTACATTACCTGTTTTTTCTTTTAATAATTGAATCATACTTTGAGACAGCTGTAATTAGTACCTAGATTCTTTTAAATCAGAATATCAGATCTCAATTTTTGAATTTCTTTCTTTAATTTTAAATTATCTTCTTGCAACTTTAAATTCTCTTCTTGCAGCTGGTAAAGATGAGCTGTATTGTGTTTATTTTTATTTTCTACTTAAAGCTGTTGGGTTAATGTTTGATTTTTCAGCCTTTATCAACTCAGTCTCATTAAGGTATATCTCCTGAAGAGAAAAGCTTTGGAATTCAAGCTGATGGATTCTTTGATCCTTTACACTGTTTTGAATATTAATCCCAGCTAATTGCATTTATAGTTCTGTCAATTGGTTTTTCAAAAATGTAATCTTTGTTTCTGACTCTTCTTTCTGGATTTTAATAGCCCTTTCTAACTCCTGAATCATATTTTCATCTGGCTCTGTGTCTGTTTCTTCTTGCTCTCTAACCCTTTCCTGCAATACCTGGAGCTGTTCAAGGTATTGAGGTAGTTTATCTAAATGAGGGTCTGTAGGCTGGGCTTCAGTTACCTTTTTCTCTAAAGCTTTTATATTTTCTGTTAATTGAGGATTCTGTTTTTCCATTAGCTTGTGATCTGTTTCTTGAAGTGCACATTTTTTGAATGATATCATCCATATCTGCCCTTCACTGGCTAATGTCTTTTTCCAGTACCTGATTGGTTGCCTGTAAGTGTGAGTTATCACTTTGCAGTAATTTTCTTAATAGATGCAAACTGTAGTATATTCAGCTAATGTCTTAAGGGTTAATTTAGATTTGCTAACCAAGTATTGCAACGTCATTAAGTATAAATTAGTGACATTACCTAACTGCAGATACGTTTGTTTCAAATTCTCCTGTACCCTAGAGATCTTGAATTTTATATCCTCTTTCTTAGTGAAAACTTGTGTAATTTTCACTAGCGCTTCATTTTCTAGTTCTATGAAATCTACCTGTGCATCTGACATCATAACTGTGGATGGGTGTAGTCTGTCCATTCCCAGTGAACCTCCAAACTATAAGCAGGTTTAGGGGTGCAGGGATCTGTCTGCTACAAGACACTGCCAGCTGCCCTCCCATCTTACTTGTGATCCTAACTGAGGGAAAAGACAACATGTATTCTCTTCAGAAATAAACTTTTATTTATCATATTTGGTAGGACATAGCATTTAGAAAATAACAAAAATTCCTATCTCTAACATCCTGGCCACTAAGTACCAGTTTTCCCTAGAGAAAGTTTTGTATCGCAGGTAGTTTCACACATGTCATAAACCTTAGCTTGCTTAAGATATTAATACTTATGGCTAACTTACTTACCCCGGATTCCAGATTCAGGTGATACATCTATTCATCTCTGAAGCAAGTTCTGGCTGGAAAGCTGGAAAGCTGGAGGGCAAGGGAGAGGCTTGCATCCTGGGCTTGGTGATAGAGAACAAGCAGGCTGTGCAGGAAGGAGGCTAGCTTCTGACTCTGGTTCTTGCTGGATGTCTCAGCTGGTTCTCACCCTTCACCATCTATGACTCTGTGTCACTCTCCACACCTGAGCCAGTGTCTCCTCTCTCTGATCAGCTGGCCATACCTGGACTTCTCCCTTCTCGATAGCCAGGATGGCTGGTTTGCTTCTTGTACACCTTTGCTTTCAGGGATACCTCGGCATAGGCTCTCACTCTCTGGGATTTCTCCCAGGGTTTGTGCTTTCTTTCTCCCTCTTTTCTTCAGGGGGACCCCCACTTCAGCCTTTATCCTCCTTTTGCTTTCAAGGCCATTCTCCACAGGGGTCTGTTCCTTGCCTTCTCTCCAGGGTTTATATTCAAGGTTTGTGCCTCCTCCCTTCTTCTTTGCCCTCCCCCCCCCCATCTTATAGTTCCCAGCTGATGAATATGCATAACCTCATGAAATACCTTGTGTTGGGTGGAGGGTCTTTTGCAGAATTACAGGTCTTTTCCCCCTCCCCATTACTTTGGGAGGGACCCTGCCATGTTGCAGGTCCTTTCCCCCCTCCCATTCCTTTGGGGGAGAACTGCAATGTCTGTATGCCTAGCTGTGTGTCAGAGTTGTTTTTCTCCATCACAGGCCCAAGTGTAAGGGTCTTTCTGACTTCTGCTTGTCTGGTTGTCCCTGACACTTGCTTAGGATCCTAAGACATTGCCTTTCTGTCTCCTTTATATTTGACAGGAACTGACAAACAGGCACATCTGATAAGGTATCCTTCAGTGTATCAGGACAAAGCCTCTTCATTTTCCTCAGAGACAAGGTTTTAAAATTCACCTGGGCAAAGTTCCTTCTCTTACTGTGACAGTGCCTTTTTGGGGCCTGTCAGAATTTGGTCTGTACATGGCTATTATAATTCATAATTGGTGCATCACTGGTAAACATGAGATATCTTCCTACACTGCAGTCAATGGAAATGCCCTAGAGTGGTGGGAGGGTTGTAGAGAAGTGGAGGCAAGCTTCAGGCACAGGAATGAAGGGAGTAGGCCAGGAGAACGTGCCTATGAGTGTTGGGGAGGCTTCTGTCTGAGATTACTATATTGAGCTCTGAGAGAAGCAGCTGGCTTTGAAACCAGCGAGTCTCCTTGAGAATGGGATTGGGAAAGAAAGGGGGCTGTTGCAGAATGGGGAAGGGCTGGCAGCAAGCAAGACGTTTACACTATGATGCAGCACTGCTGGACTTGGGCATTCACAGTATGAACATATAAGCAACAGCATGTCAGAGATAGTGTTTGTGTGTCTGTGTCAGGTAGAGTAAGAGAGAGACAAACACCCATACACACTTTGTCTGTGAGAGTATGTGTGTGTGTGGGGGGGGGGGGGGGTAAGTATCTTTCTCTCTGATACAGACACATCCACACACTCAGTGTGTGGATGTGTCATTGTATTATGAAAAGATACTTTGTGGTTGTCAATGTATATGTTCCAGTAATGTTTCTGCAATATAAAAATGTGTTTGTGACTGAGCATGTTTGTGTCTGATACTGGTTGGGAGTGCAATTACTTGCAACTGGTTCAAGAGCCAGACCTGGAATCCTGGATATATCTCCATAAGAGATATATTAGCATGGATTGAATAGGGGCTACAGCTCTGCTCATCCCTGGTCTAGAATGCGCTCAACCTTTTAGTTATGTAGGAAAGATGAAGTTTATATTGGAGATATTTTGGCTTAAGTATGCTGGGTACTTTTGGGGAACAGTTGATATATGTGCAGCAGGAAAAGTGCATGTGGGTGTCTTACCCCATGGGCCAGTTTTGAAAAAATGTCCCGGGCCAATATTTTATTGCAATCTGCAAGCTTTTGGGAATAGTTGACACACGTCTGGCAGGGAAAGTGCATGAGGGTGTCAGATACCCCATGGACCAGTTTTGAAAAAATGCCCCGGGATGATATTTTGTTGCACTCTGCCTGGCTCCAAAGCATTTTTGCCACATTATGGTGCACATTTTCTCTTTGCTCTGTACTTGTGCAAGAATTGGCAAATGCCTTTGTGGCTACCCTTCTCGTTGTGCTGCTCTGCTCCTACCATTCTAGTTCTTAAGATATGCCAGCACCACTGCTGTCACTGCCATTCCAAGCCAGTACCTTAGAGTGCTTTCTTTACTGCTACAGCTGTGTTCAAGGTTTTTGCCAAATCCCCTTCCCCTACAGTGCTTGCAGGGCCAATGTAAGGGTCTGTAGAACCCTAGGCATCTCTCTCTCTCTCTCTCTGTGTCTCTCTCTCTCATTGCACTCTAGTGAGTGCTCCCTGACTGCTGTTGCCCCTTTCTTTCTTTCTTTCACATTTTAAAAATGGCACCCTCATGTATCCCCGGCAGTGCTTCACCCACTGATGCCACCCTAGGCAACCGCCTAGTCCTGCCTAATGGTCGCGCCGGCCCTGAGTACCTGCCCACTTTTCATCTTGCCCTAGCCAAATATTGTTTTGCAAACTTACTGAAACAATCCTCAGGCTTTTAATACAATTCTTATCTTTATCTATAGTACTCACCTTCTTGCCATCTCTTCCTCTTGCCATGGCTATTCATTGTTCTGCACATTTGCTGCACTACTCCATGAACCGTAACTGATTTCATGGCCCATTCACAGTTCCACTGTATTGCACACATTGGTACCTATGACATGTGTGGCTTACTCCATGACACAAACATATTCTGTGGACTGATGGATAAGCCAGGTGTAGCCATACTTTGACAGGGAGAGGCATCCCCCTCTCCAGATATCTGTATGCTTGAACATTCCATTAGCATCTCCATTGCTATGCCCTTAATCCTACCCCTTCAGATCCTTGTGCCACTTGGCTTTGCTGCCATGCATAGATTTTATACCTAGGGTTTCTTAACTTCTTTCTGCCACTGTACCTTCCTGGCATATTCCAGCTCTTACACCTTGGAGTCATCTTGCCAATCTGGGTTGCTGCTGTGCATCTCTCCTATGCTTCTGAAATCTTGATACCACTCTTTCTGTTTCTTGGTCTTTTTATCTCTATCTTGGAATTTTTCCTGCCACATTTTCTGCTTTATTCCCCCTTCATAGTGCCTTTGAGAATTGATGCTACTTTTGGTGCCACTTAGACTCTTGTGATACCATCAAGTGTTCAAGTCACTATTTCTAACATCCCCTTTTTGCACCTTGGGATGTTCTTCCTCCTCTTGCTGCTTCTTTGCTCCTTTCATCTTGCTTTGGAGAATTCTTGCCAATACTGGGGCTGATGCAATATAAAGTGCGGAAAATGGACGCTGAAAAGTCAACATCCGCTTTCCTAACATGGGCATGGCATCTGCAAGGGGGGGGGGGGGGGGTGCCATGCAATATCCAAATTAGGAGGTCACGCTAGCAAAGAGGTGTTAGGGTCGCTTGCTCAACTTTAGCGCCTCCTTGCTAACACAACCCCTCCACGGCTGCAAACTGGTTATCAATAGGGCCCCCTGCCAGCTTGGCAGTTATGCACAAAACCACTTTGGTTTCACCAAATAATCCAAGAAGCGATTGCAGCAGCCAACCCCCAACCTGTCACCGAGGCCCCAGTCCCTCTTGTCGCTACCGGCCAGGGTAGAGAGCGGAGCGGGACATGAAAAAGGGAGACAGGCGATAAGGCAACGTTACGGAACTGCCTGCAGCCATGGGGGGGGGGGAGGGGAGACGGGGGGTCAGTTTTTCCATGGGCACTCACTGCTTCTGCACCGGCTCCTCAGCACCACTGGCGATCCCTGCTGCTGCTGAAATGACTTCAGAGACTCGAAGGCCTTCAGCTTCTCCATCATGGCCATGTCCAGGGCTCAGCCCGCCCCCTTCTAAACCCCACAGCGACGGTTACTGGCAGACGGCCAGTTATGAAAACCGATGCCGAGTTTACAGGCGTCGGTCTTCATAACTCAGCGGTCTGCTGAGTTTTTTTTTTTTTTTAATTATTTTTTTACTTAAGAAAAGAAGTACAGAAAAGCAGTTTTTTCTGCTTTTCTGTACTTCTTTTGCCCGCGCTCAGCTATTAAATGTGCGTCTGGGACACACATTTATTTTTTTGCATGCGGAGTGAATGAGTCTGCGTCCGACGTGGATTAAATAGGCCGTAATCCCTCTATTGTATTAGGGGGTGGATTAGCTCCTATTTAACCCGCGTTGGAGTGCGGGTTATACAGTGCACTTGGCTGAGCGCACTGTATTGCATCGGCCCCACTGGAAGCCTGGTACCCCTGCTTGACCTTTTGTGGAGCATTAAGCTAGTATTTATGCCACTTTACCGCAGTTTAAGCACCTTGCAGTTCTTTCCCATTTCTAATTATTTCTTCTCACAAGTTTCATTAGAATTGCTAAGAAAATCAATATTCTGGAGCCCTGAATAGACTGCAATGTTTCCTCCATAGCTTTTAATAGCAAATGAATAAACTAATGAAAGAGAATAAACAATATTTTTTTTTTATGTTTTGAAACTGACGAAATTAGTTTGGGTCCCAATGAAATGAATAAATGAACTGAAATGATTTTTTTTCTTCTGCACATCTCACAAATTCTAATTGTCTGCTTTGCCCTTAGTATGAGATCTTAATATTCTAAGTTTCTGTTTGTCCTCCATCTTGTGTTCTGTCTTCTATCCTCTGGTCTGAGGCCAGTGGGCCTGTGGCCCACTGACCTCAATGAGTGCTCTAGTTTATATTAATATCTGGTGGTGGGTGAAAATAGCTACAAACTGCAAAGTACCAGTTTGCATTTCTAAATTATAAATTTAAATGCAGCACTCCTTCTATATACACCAGATAATATAGCAGTGGTGCACTTGTGGCACTGGTCAGGCGGGTGGTCAGCACTGAAAATTAAATTTTCTTGGACTAGGATTTGCTGTCACTGATGCATTATTTGAGGAAGTATCACACTATCTCAGCTATCATATGGCCTGGTGAGAAAGAGAGACTGGTTGGGGGTAAATGTTGTGGGAGAGAGAGAAAGACTGGATTAGGGGGTGACTGGTGGAGGAGAGGGACTGATTTGGGGGTGTGACTGGTGAGAGGTTGAGAGACTGGTGTGAGAGGTGACTGGTGAATGTCAGAGAGACAGGTTGGCATGATTGGTGAAAGAGAAAGCCTGGATTGGGGGTGATTGGTGAGAGAGAGAAAGACTGGTATGGGAGATGACTATTTACATAGTGAGAGACCAGTCTGTAGGGTTACTGTTGAGAGAGAAAGTCTGGTGTGGAGAAGGACTGGTGTAAGAAAGAGACTGGTTGGGAGTGACTGGTGAGCTACAGAGAAAGAGACTGGAGTGGTAGGTGACTGATGAGAGACAGACTGTTATGGGAAGTGACTGGTGAGAATAAAAGTCTAGTGTGAGAAGTGACATGTGAGAGTAAGAGAGCCTGGTTGTGGAGTAACTAGTGAGAGAGAGAAAGCGAGAAACTGGGACTGGGGGTTACTAGTGAGAGAGACAGAGAGATTGGTGTAGAAGGGGACTAGTGAGAATCTGAGACTAGTTGTGGGTGACTGGTGAGAGAGAAAGAGAGAATGGAGAGGGGAGCAACTGAGGAGATTGAGAGGCTGGTATGAGGGGTGACTAGAGAGAGAGATATTGGAAAGAGGGGGAGTGACTTGTGAGAGATAGAGAGACTGGTATGAGGGACTGGTAAGAGAGTGAGTGGAATCGGTGTGACTAATGAGAGAGGTTTGGGGATGAGTACAACCTAATTTAAAAAAAAGACTGAATGGAGCCAGGTAGTCTTCACTGCTTCTTACAGGTACCAATGTGCAAGTTCATAGTGCACACTAACAGACGTTAGTGTACACTAACTGAACTTAGTATGTGCTAAACACAAAATTAGAGAAAAATGAAAAAAAAACCCAACAAACCATTTGAAAAATGAAATTGAGAAAAAATCGACACAGAACAAGAATGACACACACAAAAAACACTGTACACTCATAGTTTTGCAGGAGATGGAAGGTTAGCTTTGTCTGATATTAATAAATATAGACACTGATAGGTATTCAGCATGGGAGCTACAAAAGCCAGTAGCCTTGCCATTCAACTTAAAATGTGCATTTCATGCCAAGAAGTATGTTCTTCCCATGGAATTAAAAATTAGTCTAATGCTTGGATAAGCAAAATCGGCTTAAAAGTAACTAAGGAAGCTACTAAGTACCCTGATCAAAGTCTCTGCTTTTCTGCCTTTTAAGGGCAATTCAGATTTTGTACCTGAATCTCAAATGGAAGTTTTCAGGAGGTGGAAATGACTGGGATTAAACAAAATGGGCAATTTAATTGTTGTGGATGGACAGACCATCTTGAACTTTCAGCAGCTAAAAGATCAGTTTGGTATTGAAATTGAAGATTTATTTGCTTTCTGCATATAAGACATTACATACAAGATTTATTGCAATTATTTCCAAATTTATTTGCTATCTTCTAGTATGATCATTTTCTTGTTCTTGTTCCCAAGTATCATAATAATATAAAAAAAATATATAAAGGAATGCTGCAAGCATCTTCTGTTAGTTACATTGAGAAACTCCTATCAAAATGGCAAAATGAAGTGAAGTTAGATCTGCAAATAGATACCCTGCTGACTGGTAGACATGAATCCAGAAACTAATAGAATGGATTCCTTTGAGAGATGCAAATGAAATTCCTCCATAGGAGTTACAGAACTCCAATATGGGCTCACTGAGTAAGTATATCACAAGCAAGTGATTGTGTAACATGTGTGTCTCTAGTTCTGCAGCAAAATATCTGCCTCCTGGGATAGTGTTCTGATACCTGTGGGCGAAATGATAAGGCAACAGATTACTGACTGTGTCCAACTATGTATATTAGACGTGTTTGACAATTTCCCTACAGAGAAGTATGCAAGATTATTAATTTGGAAGGCATGCTTAATTGCTTGGAAATATATAATGTTGCAGTGATTAGATAGAAACTATGAAAGTAATTAGGGCAGTACCTTGTGTAGTTAAAATAATATTTTACCAACAGAAATCATGGCTTTGATTATTGCCAAACCTGTCTGTGGGTAAAAGTATGGCATTATTCAATCATGCATGTACTTTTACCCATTTATTGTGGAGTCATTCCCAGGGCAGAGAGAGAATGGAGATCAGAACAAAGCATGTAGTTCTGGTTATACAAAAATATGTGATTTGTTTCTGATAGATAAATTACACACAGAGAAAGCAGGATCAAATCCCTGTGGGTAATTTTTCTTTAGGCAACAATGAAAGCAAAATTACCCATGAAATGTTGCTTTCATTATTGTCACAAACCCTGTGGGTTAAAATTACCCACAGGGTTTGTCAAATAGTCCACAGTCTCATTAATTATTCCTTCACTTGCTAATTTGACATAGTGGAAGATTCAGATGCAATACATATAGTATGGAGGAATTCATTTCTGCTAAAGGAGGTTACAGCAAGGCAGTTGGGATATTTCACCAATTCTGAAATGCATATATTAATGCTTTGCCACAAAGTATGCCACAAGTATGCAGATTCCCCAATTCATATCTCATTAGGCATTGTTGAAAGTATTTTGGAGACTAATTACAATTTATTTTCTTCTCTTAGTAGATGTCTACCTCCTACTAACATGTGCTCTGTCAAGAATTGTAAATTAGTTTTCATTCAGTAATCTTAACACAGTAACATAGTACTGATGGCAGAAAAAGATCAAATGGTCCATCAAGTCTGCCTAGCAAGTTTCTAATGGAAGTTAACTGCCACTCCATGCAGGTTATCCCCAAACCTTATGTTAAGGGCAGTATTAATAACAATCAAAACCAAGCACTGTCCAACCCATATCAAACTTACTGTTATCAACATTTTTACAGAGTGAACAGCCTTCTTGATAACTAAGACAATGCTGCTTGAATATGCTATTCTTTTGGACTTGGCCGTAAAAGCAGACCTGCAATTTTTTCTCTAATGTCTGCATATCAGTACCCTGGACAGTAAAAGTCAGGGCCTTGACTTTCCCCCTTGCTGTTGAAGCAGAGAGCAATGTTACAGTCGAGTCAATATCATGAAAATTAATTTGTTAAGGGTGGAAATCCCCATGCTTTCTGTTAGGGGTAGTTGCTGCTGCTCCATGCACCCTTTTCTTCATTTCCACCTCTAGCCTTTAGGAATCCAAAGTGTTTATCCAATGCCTTTTTGAATTAGTTTACTGTTTTTGTCTTCACCACCTCTTCTGGAAGGGCATTCCAGGCATTCACCATCCTTTCCATGAAGAAATATTTCTTGATATTGTTTCTGAATCATCTCTCCAGAATTTAATTTTGTGACCCCTAATTCTACTGCTTGCGTTTCAACAGAAAAGGTTGAAGTTTATGCATCATCAAAACCTTTCAGGTATCTGAAGGTCTGTATCATATCAACCCTGCACCTTCTGTCTTCCAAAGTATACATATTCATATCCTTTAGTCATTTCTCAAAAATCTTCCAATAGAGAAACCACAATATTGTGATCACCCTTCTCTGGACTGCCTCTGTCCTGTCTCTGTCTTTTTATGAGCTATGGTCTCCAGAATTGAACACAATACTCCAGGTGAGGCCTCACCAAAGACTTGTACAAAGGCATTATCACCTCCTTTTTCTTACGGGTTATTATTCTCTCTATGCAGCACAGCATTCTTCTGGCTTTAGCTATTGCCTTGTCACATTGCTTTGTCACCTTCAGATCACCAGACACAATACCCCAATGTCTCTCTCCCAGTCCGTGCACATTCATCTTTCAGCCCACATCACATACAGCTCTTTTGGATTACCGCACCCCAGATGCATGACTCTGCAATTCTTGGCATTGCATTTCAGCTACCAAACCTTAGAACACGCTTCTAATTTTCTTAAATCACTTTTCATTCTCTCTACTTCTTCAGACATGTCCACTCTGTTGCAGATCTTAGTAGTATTATCCACAAATAGATAAACTTTACCTTCTATCATTTCTGCAATTTTGCTCACAAAGATATTGAACAGAACCAGTCCAAAACCGATCCTTGTGACACTCCTCTTAACAGTGTTCTCTCTTTTGATTAGATTCCATTTACCATTCACGATCCTCTTATGTAGGACTGTATCAAAAGCTTTGCTGATATCCAAGTATATCACATCAAGCACAGGATTGGCAGGAGTTCTCTAATGCAATGTAAGGCCTCATTGGTAATAGTTAGATCAGAGCATGCTGTAGCTGTAAGTGAGAGACCACTTTGGTAATAGTTGGAACATGACATGCCATATCTTAAAGTGACAGGCCTCAGTCTTAATTGTTGGAAGATGGCATGACATAGCTGTAAATAACTGGCCTTATTGGTAATGGTTAGAACATGGCATGCCATATCTGTAAGTGACAGGCTTTAGTGTTAATGGTTAGAACATGGCATACTGTAGATATAAGTGACAGGCCTCATTGGTAATGGTTGGAAGATGGCATACCATCGTTTTTAAATGATAGGCCTCTTTGGTAATGTTTGGAACATGGCATGCTGTAGCTATAAGTGACAGGCCTCAGAGTTAATGTTTGGATCATAGCATGCTGTAGCTACGTGAAAGATACTACCATAAGATTGCTGGGCAGACTTGATGGACCATTTTGGTCATTTTCTGCTGTCATTTCTATGTTTCTATAATGCTTAGAACATGGCATGCTGCAGTTGTGACAGGCACCAGTGTTAATGGTTGGAAGATGGCAGGCTGTAGTTTTTAAATGACAGGCCTCATTGGTAATGTTTGGAGCATTGTATACCATAGCTATAAGTTACCAGCCTCAATGTTAATGGTTGGAACATAGCATGCCATATCTGTAATGGATCGGCCTCAGTGTTAATGGTTGGCACATGGCATGCCATATCTGTAAATGACAGGCCTCATTAGCAAGGGTTGCAGCATTCAGTGCCTTAGCCGCTGTAAGTGACAGCCCTCATTGATAATGGTTAGAACATGACATGCCATATCTTAAAGTGACAGGCCTCAGTCTTAATGATTGGAAGATGGCATGACATAGCTGTAAATGACTGGCCTTATTGGTAATGTTTAGAACATGGCATGCCGTATATGTAAATTACAGGCCTCAGTGTTAATGGTTGGAAGATGGCATGCCTTATTTGTAAATGGCAGTCCTCATTGCTAGTGTTTGGAAAATGATATACCATAGCTGCTCTAAGTGACAGGCCTCATTGGTAATGTTTGGAACATGTCATGCCATAGCTGTAAGTGACAGGCCCGAGTATTAATGTTTGGATCATGTCATACCTTAGCTGTAAATTGCAGGCCTCATTGGCAAGGGTTGGAACATGACATGCCTTAGCTGCTGTAAATGACAGGCCTCATTGGCAAGAGTTGGAACATGACATGCCTTAGCTGCTGTAAATGACAGGCCTCATTGGCAAGAGTTGGAACATGGCATGCTTAGATGCCTTAAGTGACAGGCCTCACTGGTAATGATTGGAACATGGCATGCCATATCTGTAAGTGACAGGCCTCAGTGTTAATGGTTAGAACATGGCATACCGTAGATATAAGTGACAGGCCTCATTGGTAATAGCTGGAAGATGGCAGGCTGTAGTTTTTAAATGAAAAGCCTCTTTGTTAATGTTTGGATCATGGCATGATGTAGCTACGCAGAAGATACTACCATAAGCTTGCTGGACAGACTTGATGGACCATTTGGTCATTTTCTGCCATCATTTCTATGTTTCTATAATGCTTAGAACATGGCATGCCGAAGTTGTAAATGACAGGCCTCAGTTTTAATGGTTGGAAGACGGCATGCTGTAGTTTTTAAATGACAGGCCTCATTGTTAATAGTTGGAACATGGCATGCCATATCTGTAATGGATAGGCCTCAGTGTTAATGGTTGACACATGGCATGCCACATCTGTAAATGACAGGCCTCACTGGCAAGGGTTGCAACATGCAATGCCTTAGCTGCTGTAAGTGACAGGCCTTATTGATAATGGTTAGAACACAGCATGCTGTAGCTGTAAATAAGAGATCTCTTTGGTAATGTTTGGAACATGACATGCCATATCTTTAAGTGACAGGCCTCAGTCTTAATGGTTGTAAGATACTATGCCATAGCTGTAAATGACAGACCACTTAAGTAATGTTTGGAACATGGCATGCTGAAGCTGTAAGTGATATGTCTCAGTGTTAATCTGTAGCTTTAAATGCCTCAGATCGGATTCCACTGACCTCCCCTGCCTGTTTCACCTCAACAATTGTTTTGTGATGAAGCAGGCAGGCAGGGGAGGTCAGTGGAATCTGATCTCAGGGGTTGGGTTTCCCAAATACCACCTCTGAGGCATGACTCCACTGACTTTTCCTGCGTGCTTCACCTCAACAACTGTTGGGAGATAAAGCAGGCAGGAGAGGTCAGTGGAATCAGACCTCAGAGATGGTATTTGACAAATACCATCCCTGAGGCTTAATTCCACTGACTTACTCTGCCTGCTTCCCAAAAACTTGTTGAGGATGTAACCCAGTGGTTAAAATAAAGAAGGGAGGAGGGTAAAATTTTTTTGATAAATATAAAGCTGAGAAAATGCTTTAAAATTAAAACTTATGGTAAAGTTGGCTGTCATTGAGTAGAGTTTCTGGGTTCCCATACTCAGCTCTCAGTAAAAGTTACCAGCAGATTATTTATTTATGTATTTATTTATTTACTTGAAATCTTTTCTATACCGTCGCTAAGTCATATACCATCGCAACGGTTTACATGTAGGCACATAAATTAATGTAGGTGAGGGCATACAATAGTACATTCTAACAGGTGCCGCTAAAGGTTCGGTTACAATATATCATTAAAGACAATCAATTGTTTAGTGGGGTAGGTCACGACCAATTGTACCAGTGAGGTACTGTTCACGTGTAAAATTCACTATTCATAGTATTACAATTATGTTTATAGTGATGTAGAGTTCGTGGACCACTCTACTGTATAATCCTAAATGCTGAGCGCCGGCGTTCTTCTGCCTGTTTCTAAATATTTCCTATTCTCCCGTCTCTTTATAAAATGCTTGTTGAAAAGCCATGTTTGCTGGCGCCATCTTGTGCTCCTACCATGTGACAGGGGCCGACCAATGGCAGCGGTAGCCCCTGTGACATAGTAAGGGCAAAGGCTATCGGCGCCATTTTAAATACCGGCAGCCAACGGCCCGAGTGCAGGAGATCACTCCAGGACCCCCGCTGGACCGCCAGGGACTTTTGGCAAGTCTTGGGGGGTCAGGAGGGTGGGGGTTTATTCATTAGTGATACGTTATATTCGTGGGGGTTCGAAATACGTTTCGCGACCCCCACGAATACAACGAATATGGCATATATGTTGCGGATTACCAATATGTTGCTAATGAATGCACACCCCTACAGTGGTGTAATATCACATCTTTACTACAAAGCAGAGTAGAAAGCTATAATCTAATCCTAAGGGGGTTATAGAAACTGACTCAACCTTATATTATTTAAATACTTGGTCTGAAAAACAGTGACAGAAGTAAGTGTGTGAGTACAAAGAGAGAGAGTGAGAGTGGGTAATTTCTGTAAAACACATAGAAGAAACCACTGAAGCAATTCCTCTGTGCATAGATAGATATTTCTTTCACTAAGCTAGCCCAGTCCAACAATACCTCCTAGACAACAGTTTGAGGGAACTCAAATTAGTACACTTACAGAAGAGACTGTTGGTGCCAATGTAGTTAGGAGAACACTATTTCTGTTATTTAAAGCTTAGGTGCAAATTCAAGCCAGGAGACTATAACCCCCAATTGGATCCGGTGACAGTTTCCCTCCAGTTGCAAATCCTGTGATCCCTTACAGCAGTTTAGCTAGCTATGTTATCAAGCATCAGTGGAGGGGACAAAGATTGACTGCAGAGCAAAGGAAACAGCTAATTGTAGCCATCTCAGAACCAACACAGTATGGCTAGATTAGGGAAAAACCGAGTTATCACTTACATTTACACAGGGAATCCTAGGAAAAGAGACTGAGAGAATCATACTTACCTAACTGGATTTAGATATTATAAAGGAGAGGAAAAAAACACTTACAAAGTGTTACAGTCTACAATAGAGACAAAAAAGAGAGTATCAGACATATATAAGGAAAGTAACCAAGAGAGACACCAATATCAAATAACAAGGGAGAGTAACAGTTTATACTTACTTTCTTCAGAGAATGTTGTTATACTTTATGCCTGTTAAACAAGAAGTATATATACTCAGTTTCTTTATGGAAAAAACAGTGAAGAAACACACTTTTCAAGAGAGTAATGCAGTTTATTTTAAAGTGGCCAACTTATCTGATAAGTACTCTTTTAGGGAAAAGAACTGGTTCTATTCATTTTTATTTTTATTTTTTTCATATGTAGATATTTATTGAAATATAACAAGAAAATTGTTAAATATTGATCCTAATAGTGTTATTTCTATTGCATGCTTGTTCTAAAAACTTGCTAAAGTGTAGTGAATAAAAGTTAATACTTCCAGTTATTTGCATATAACTGCATTTTGTTATGCTCAGGCTTGTGAACCCTTGGCCGAAGGGAGGATGGTATACCTTTCAGAAGATCCGTAGGTTCTCTCATTGGGTGGCGAGGCAGAGCAGGAGACGGGACCAGCTGACCCTCGGCACTGGAGACTGAGGCGACTGCGGAGGAGGCTGAAGAGACGAGAAGAGGAGCTGTGTCTTCACCACTGGAAGTCTGTGATCCCCCCCAGGAGGAGCCCTTAGGGACCCGGACTGCTGGGACTTAGGTGGGCCCTTGGAGATGGTAGTCTAGAAGGAGTCCTAGGTCAAGTGCCAGAGGGTCGTCGCTCACCAGTCCTAGGTCACACACCGAGGGATCACCAATTGCCAGTCTGAAGTCACACACCAGAGGATCACCGCTTGCCAATCCGAAGTCGTATACCAGAAAATCACCGTAAGCCAATCCGAAGTCAGGAACCGGCAACACCAAGACGAAACAGGAACAAGATCCAAAGCTCTAGGAACTCACCGAAGCAAGCAGACTAGACAGCGCTGGAGGACGTTGCCAAGTCACTGAATGAGCAGAGGAAGCTTCCCTTTATACTTCCCCTGCTCAGGCTGATCAAGAACAGGTGAAGCTGGTTAAAGGGATAAGGTCCATTTAAATCTGTAAAGGAGGCGCGGCCTCACGCCTAAGGATGGCGGCGGCCATCTTTGATTTCCCTTGCGGAGGAGAGACGCTGCTGGACGCCGCGAGGGGGGAGCAGGACGGCTCCCCCTGCAGCGAGCAGCACTGAGGGCCGCGCAGGAGCAGCAGCCTGAGTCAGAGCCCTCCCCCGGGGCTCCCGTGGTGGAGGAACGCCGCGGGCAAGGTAGGGGGCCACAGTCATGGTCTGCCACGGCCACGGAACACAACACATTTCATCTAAGTTATTTCCATCAAGACTCTGTCTTCCCTCTCTACCACTGGGAGATTGCCTAGGTGGGTTCTGACCCATATTTCTTTGGAAGAAGACCTAGCAGGAAGAAGAGCAGTCACATTTCTCCTTTCTCAATTGGTGCTTTGATAGTATCTGTTAGTGACCCTTTAATTAACAACCGAAACTCTATTATTTGAAATTTCTCACTCAGCCACCGAAGTGGGAGAGTCGCTACTATGAAGTGTCCAATTGATGAGAAGGAGAAGCAGGCAATGAAAGAGAAAGGAGTCATACCTCAGTGGGATTGTAAACACCAAGCCTGAGTGCCTGATTCTAGAGATGTGAATCGTGTCCTCGATCGTCTTAACGATCGATTTCGGCTGGGAGGGGGAGAGAATCGTATTGTTGCCATTTGGGGGGGTAAAATATCGTGATATATCGTTAAAATCGTTAAAACCCGCTAAAACCCACCCCCGACCCTTTAAATTAAATCCCCCACCCTCCCGAACCCCCCCCCCCCAATGACTTAAATTACCTGGTGGTCCAGCGGCGGTCCGGAACGGCAGCGGTCCGGAACGGGCTCCTGCTACTGAATCTTGTTGTCTTCGGCCGGCGCCATTTTCCAAAATGGCGCCGAAAAATGGCGGCGGCCATAGACCAACAGGATTCGACGGCAGGAGGTCCTTCCGGACCCCCGCTGGACTTTTGGCAAGTCTTGTGGGGGTCAGGAGGCCCCCCCAAGCTGGCCAAAAGTTCCTGGAGGTCCAGCGGGGGTCAGGGAGCAATTTCCCGCCGCGAATCGTTTTCCATACGGAAAATGGCGCCGGCAGGAGATCGACTGCAGGAGGTCGTTCAGCGAGGGTTCCGGCGCCTCGCTGAACGACCTCCTGCAGTCGATCTCCTGCCGGCGCCATTTTCCGTACGGAAAACGATTTGCGGCGGGAAATCGCTCCCTGACCCCCGCTGGACCTCCAGGAACTTTTGGCCAGCTTGGGGGGGCCTCCGGACCCCCGCTGGACTTTTGGCAAGTCTTGTGGGGGTCAGGAGGCCCCCCCAAGCTGGCCAAAAGTTCCTGGAGGTCCAGCGGGGGTCAGGGAGCGATTTCCCGCCGCGGATCGTTTTCCATACGGAAAATGGCGCCGGCAGGAGATCGACTGCAGGAGGTCGTTCAGCGAGGGTTCCGGCGCCTCGCTGAACGACCTCCTGCAGTCGATCTCCTGCCGGCGCCATTTTCCGTACGGAAAACGATTTGCGGCGGGAAATCGCTCCCTGACCCCCGCTGGACCTCCAGGAACTTTTGGCCAGCTTGGGGGGGCCTCCTGACCCCCACAAGACTTGCCAAAAGTCCAGCGGGGGTCCGGAAGGACTTCCTGCCGTCGAATCCTGTTGGTCTATGGCCGCCGCCATTTTTCGGTGCCATTTTGGAAAATGGCGCCGGCCGAAGACAACAAGATTCAGTAGCAGGAGCCCGTTCCGGACCGCTGCCGTTCCGGACCCCCAGGTAATTTAAGTCATTTGGGTGGGGGATTGAAGGAGGTAGGATTTGGCAAGGAAATGTTTAAGTTATTTGGGGGGGGTTCGGGAGGGTGGGGGATTTAATTTAAAGGGTCAGGGGTGGGTTTTAGCGGGTTTTAGTGTGCCGGCTCACGATTCTAACGATTTATAACGATAAATCGTTAGAATCTCTATTGTATTGTGTTCCATAACGGTTTAAGACGATATTAAAATTATCGGACGATAATTTTAATCGTCCTAAAATGATTCACATCCCTACCTGATTCCACTAAACTTCCCTGCCTGCTTCATCTCCAAACAGTAGGTAGAGTTTGTTAACAAGAGACAGAGGAACTCAGGAGAGTCATGCCTCGCAGGTAGTGTTCGTTAACAGGAGACAGAGGAACTCAACTGAGTCATGCCTCATAGGTAGTGTTTAACAGGAAGCAGAGAATCTCAATGGAGTCATGCCTCAGTGGCCTTGTCAAACACCACCTCTTAGGCTTGATTCCACTGACCTCTCCTACCCACTTCACCTCACCAACTGTTTGGAGATGAAGCAGGCAGGGGAAGTCAGTGGAGTCATGTCTCAGTGGTGGTATTTTATTAAACACCACCCCTGAACATGGATTCCACTGACCTCCCCTGCCCACTTCGCCTCAACAACAGTTTGGAGAAAAATAGGCAGGAGAGGTCAGTGGAATCAAGCTTCAGGTATGGTGTTTAACAAAATACCATCATTGAGGCATGACTCTGCTTGGTTCATCTGGCTCCTTTTCTCCAGCATCCACCTCTGAGGCACCATCCCTGAAGCTTGATTCCACTGACCTCTCCTACCCACTTCACCTCACCAACTGTTTGGAGATGAAGCAGGCAGGGGAGGTCAGTGAAATCAAGCCTCAGGAATGGTGTTTGCCCAGTATCACTTCTAAGGCATGACGCCACTGACCTCCCCTGCCTGCTTCACCCCAGACAGTTCTGAGAAGAAGAAGGCAGGAGTTACAGGGGAGTCATACCTCAGTGGGGGTGTAAACACCAGCCCTGAAGCTGGATTCCACTGACCTCCTCTGCCTGTTTTTCTCCAAACTGTTTTTGAGGTGAAACAAGCAGGGGAGGTCAGTTGAATCCATGCTTAGGGGTGGTGTTTGCATGCCCACTGAGGTATGAGTACCCTGTCATTGTTATGGTTAGATGTGTTTTGGTGGATCCTTGGGTGCTGTGGGAGATGGCCATGCCCATGGGGAGGAGCCCCTGTGAGGAGCCACAGCACTGGGCTAGACTCGAGACGCATAAAGCACAGTATATCTTTATTAGACAGCTTGAAGAAAACCACTAGAGGTGGCAGTAGTGAGGCAGCCTAGTAGTTGTAGTCTCAGGGACCTCAGCAGAGGGAGCCCTTCTCTCCTCGATGACATCAGGAGGTTCCGCAGCAGGTCTCCCAGCTAGGAGATACTGTGGATGAGATAGACTGAGAATTAGAGTACTCACTAGGTGTTTGCTGTTGGTATGCGATTCCACCGGCTATGTTGTAGAAGGTACAGGTACCGAGGCAGGGAGAGCAGGCCCTTGAGGAGCGAGTACCTGTTCCCTGTAAGGCACCTGAAATAAAGCAGAGGGCCCCTGAGGAGCGGGTACCCAGGTTAGCAGTTACCCCGAAGGGCAGAGAGAGAGCTTCCTGCAGCAGCATGGAAGTGGCAGAGTAGCGTAGACAGGAACGGATTCGAGTCCTTGCTAACTCAACGAGCTAGCAAACTAGTGAAGATAATATACCCAGATGGCGTCATGTCAGCATGAGGGAACGCCCTCGAAGTTTGCGCCAAGGGTGGTACAAAGATGTGGGTTGCGTGTGCCTACCCTAGTAGGTACCTGGGAGGAGCAATGGCCAGAGGCTGCACCATAGCCATTCTGGGGACACCAGAGAGGTTGGGTTGTAGACGCTGTGGTAGCCATCTTACCCAGGTGAGCGGGAGGAGCCATGAATAAAGTGAGGCAAACGGGGCGAAGCCATCTAGGACCGACGGACGCAACAGTCATCCCATGCTTGTTTCTCCTCAAGAAATGTTTGGGGTGAAGCAGGCAGGAGAAGTCAGTGGAGTCATGCATTAGTAGTGGGATTTGAAAAATACCACCCCTGAGGCTGGATTCCACTGCCTTCTTTGCTCCAAACATTTGTTGAGGTGAAGCCAGCAGGGGAGGTCAGTAGAATCCAGGCTCAGGGTTGGGGTTTACACACCCATTGATTTTTGATTCCCCTGTCTTCCCTTGCCTGTTTGTCCTCAACAATTGTTTGGGGTGAAGTAGGCAGGGGAAGTCAGTGGAGTCAAGCTTCAGTTGTGGCATTTGGTGAAAGGAGACAGAGGATCTCATTGGAGTCATGTCTCAGAGGCAGAGTTTTAAGAAGGAGGCAGAGGATCTCGGCAGAGTTGTGCCTCATAGATAGTGTTTGTTATCAGGAGGCAGAAGAACTCAGCGGAGTCATGCCTTGGAGGTGGATGCTGGGAAAGAGGAGGCAGAGCAACCCAGTGGAGTCATGCCTCTGAGGTGGATGATGAGGAAAAGGAGGCAGAGGAACCCAGTGGAGTCAAGCCTCAGAGGTAGATGCTGGAGAAAAGAAGGCAAAGGAATGCAGCGGGGTCATGCCTCTGTAAACCATCACCCCTGTGCAATGGGATCGCTGTCATGAACAGACAGCAAGCACTCTGATGCCCACAGGAGAGTGCAGTTCAATGCTTTCCTCCCTTCTGGGTCTCCCTTAGTATTGGGGTGTGGAAGGATTTTGGATACTTCCACCCACCCAGTGAAGTCTCTTGGAGTTAAAGAGGGGAGGCAAGGATAAATAGAACAATACTTTACTAGTTTGATGTTTTATTTAAAACACTTTTTAAAGAAAATATACTGTTTCTCAAAAACAATGTACAGATTCAAATGATAATTATCCCCAATAAGCTTTAACATAAATATTTCTCTTCTTTCTTCTAAAGAAATTACAACCTACAACTAAACAAGAAATTACAAGAACACTCTTTTGTTACTTCTACTTCAGCTACTTATCAGATAAATTTTACTCTTTAGTTTCCCCTTACTTCCCTGTATTATAGTTAATGTTCCATCTACTGTTTCTTTAACTAAAAAGAATTGATTCTTTGTGTTTCCTTTTCTCTCTTTTATTTTTAGGTCCAGTATCTTCTTTCCTAGGTATTCAAGTTTTATTCTTTCAATATTTATTTATTTAGTCTTTTCTTTTCTCACTATGTCTTAGTTTTTATTCTTTCACTGTCTTTTCTTCTCTATTATCTTTAATAACTCAAAACTGATGTTCGTGTATGCTCAGGCCTGGCTTAAGTGTTAAATGTTCTTTTGATATACCAACGTATCTGTTTTTTCTTCTATCAGTGCTAGCCAGTTTTCCTTTTTGTCATCATCTTCTTCTTCTTCTTCGCCTTTTTCCAACTAACTTATCCTTTAATAAAATCAACAAAAGAAACTGTCTCCCTGCAACCACTCCAGGTCTTCTGTAAGCTAGTTAGTATGTTCCCTCAATGTAAACATCTTTGCAGCTTATTGTTACTGAATATCTAACTAGAATAAATCAAAAGATAATTACAATATCCCTATTTTTCTTTTCATATGAAAGAACAATTTCACAAAATAATAAAATCACTTTTGTCACTCATTCGTCCTTCTTGCCACATTAAACTTAGATATTCTTTGTATCAGGTATGGACTTTGGCTTCTCTCTATATATATATATTCCCTGATGCAGCAGAGATAAGACAGCAGTCCTGAGTTCACAATTCACATTATATGTATATGTTTCTAATTGTTTATAGATTTGTAGTCTTATGGACTCATTACTCAGAAATTTATACACAGTGGCTTATAGAGTCTGTTTACAAATTTATAAAGGTGGCATATATAGTCTACTTACATCATCATCATCCAAATATGTTTGGCTGTATGCCTAGTCTTTCTACATTGCTCCATTACAGTTATATTATTAAGCACTGTCAATAAGACCTTGTTGCCACATTGGCATTAGGTATTGATCTATAAGCTATATTTATTTATTTAAAAAAAACCTGTTTCTTTAATGGCAAAACAAATCAATGACTCACAAATAACTTTGTTTTGAGTTGCATTCTGAGATGCCTGCCAGCTCTTCTAGCTGAACATGTGTAATCTTGGGGAAAGTTTACAATAGATCCTGCTGGCAAAGTGTTTGTGAGAAACTGAATTATCTTTTTACGGTCCTTTTGTGGATGTCTAGGCCACATACAGAATCCCATATCAGAGGTTGCTGTCTGCATTGCTCTACTCTGTACCAAAGGTGAATTAAAGGGCGGTATTGGTCTTTTCTTAAAGAGTAAAAGGTTTCTTGACATTAATGTTTGAGACCCCCATGATACCCTTGACATCCCCTCCATGCAGTCAGACACCTCTGAACTGCTTAAATCTATCAAGGCCTGTGCAACTTTTACCTCCTTTCTCGAATTTATATGCTTCTTGTTTAGGAACCCCTCTTGATTTGTTTCCTCTGAGCTGGAACCAGAGCTAGTATTAGTGGTTATAGTTAGGAGTCAGTTTTTCATAAGGTGGTTGAGTTACCCTTTTTGATTGCTTAGATTTCAGTTTATCATTTAGTTTAATTATATAAACTTATGTAGCTTTCACCTTTGACTCCAAAGGAAGTTTCAAGGGGTCTTCTTCCTCTAAATCAAGATATAATTCCTCATGAAATAAAATATCTTCTCCATAAGTATGATAACTAAGATTATTAACCAATTACAACTGTCTGTACAGCACTTCATTAATACCATAATCCCCGAAAGAAACTGAAAACTAAGGAAATCTACTCCTAAACTTTTTCTTATCTATCAGTAAAGGTGGATGGTCTTTTCCTATGATCCATACTTCAGTAAAAATTAATTTGTCATTGGAGAAAATATTCCCACCTGCATATAGGCCATAACAGGGTACTGTACAATGATTTAAAAATAAATCTTTACTACATATCATTATTTCAATTTCCCCTTTTGTAAAATTGATGATTATCGAGCCCATCCATGAGGCTGTAGGAAGAATAGAGGCCGAGCTCTGTGAGGATTTTTTCAAATAGGTCATTCATGTGGTTGTCTGTTGCCAAGACAAGTCTCCTTCATGTCCGTCAAGAATATCTCTCTCTTTAATTAGGAATCCAGTTCTGCTGTGGTGGAATTGGCCAGGAATGGTTCCTGTCCACCTGAAGTACTTTGGCAAATTTGACCCTGGTTGTTCTCGTAGAGTGGAGAATACTAGATCATGATTATGCTCATAAGGGCGGATTTTCAGAGCCCTGCGCGCCGGTGCGCCTATGTTCAATAGGCGCACCGGCGCGCGCAGACCCCGGGACTCGCGTAAGTCCCGGGGTTCTCCGAGGGGGGCATGTTGGGGGTGTGTCGGGGGGGCGGACCTGATCCGCGCTGCGTTTTCGGGGCGGGACGTAGCGTTTCGGGGGCGGGCCCGGGGGCGTGGTTACGGCCCGGGGCGGTCCGGGGGCATGGCCGTGCCCTCCGGACCCGCCCCCAGGTCGCGTCCCGGCGCACTAGCAGCCCGCTGGCGCGCGGGGATTTACGTCTCCCTCCGGGAGGCGTAAATCCCCCGACAAAGGTAAGGGGGGGTTTAGACAGGGCCGGGCCAGTGGGTTAGGTAGGGGAAGGGAGGGGAAGGTGAGGGGAGGGCAAAAGAAAGTTCCCTCCGAGGCCGCTCCAATTTCGGAGCGGCCTCGGAGGGAATGGAGGTAGGCTGCGCGGCTCGGCGCGCGCCGATCCCGGATTTCAGCGGATACGCGCGGCTACACGCGTATCTACTAAAATCCAGCGTACTTTTGTTTGTGCCTGATGAGCCAACAAAAGTACGCCAAATCGCGCTATTTGAAAATCTACCCCATAGGGCCAGATTTTGTAACATACGCGCGGGTGTAGATTTGTGCGCGCAACCCGAAATCGGAGTGGCCTCAGAGGGAACTTTCATTCTGCCCCCCCCCACCTTCCCCTCCCTTCACCTACCTAACCTGCCCCTCAGCCCTATCTAAACCCCCCCTTACCTTTGTTAGATAAGTTGCGCCTGCCTCTGGGCAGGTATAGGTTGTGTGCACCGGCCAACTGCTGGCGCGTGATCCCCTGGCCTTGAGGGCCTTTGGAGCCCTCTGTCCACGCCCCCCACTTCTCCCTGGACCGCCCCACACCCGCCCCTTTTTTCGAGCCCCGGGACATACTCGCGTCCCAGGGCTTGCGCGCATTACCGAGCCTATGCAAAATAGGCTCGGCGCGCGCAGGAGCGGGTTCTCGGGGTTACGCGTGTAATATACGTGCATAACCCTTTGAAAATCCACCCCATAATGTTTATTTAGGTTCTGCCAGCTGTAACTCATGGCGTATTTAGACTCTAGGAGAAATAAGCCATATATACTATGTTATGATACAATATTTAAGTTTTTAGACTTATAATTGCATCCTGCAGTCTTACAAATATATGTTATGCTATATATTGGACCCTTTTGATATATTTTTTCATGTTCAATCTCTACTTCAGTTGCTTTTTGATTGCTAAAATTGTAGTAGATGGATATGAAGCAAGCATACCACAGGAGGTAACTAAATGATCCTTACTTTGTTTTTTATGTCCCATAAAACAGCTAAAGGACTAGGGATTTACATCATTCTGCTGTGTTCTTGGAATGCAAGTCCTTGTTGCTCTGAGTTGTTTGAGGCAGCCGTATTACAAATTTTAAAAGAATAACAAAGAAGATTATAATTCCAATAACAAATATTCTTTGTTTAAGGTAAATAAAATACCTATTATTCTTCCCAGAGTTCCAGATAGGTTAGTACTCACACCTTTACTTAGAGATGAAATTCCTTGTGCTGCAAGGGAATATACTTCATGAAGAGCTTCACCTAATTGTTTTAACCACCTTGGTAGATCTCCTTCATGCAGATCCAGCCTCAGGAGTTCAGTGTTTGTCTTTAAAGACTTACTGGATAGACTCCCATGTTGAATATAGTGTGATATTTTTCCTTTTTAAGTCATGTGATTATTCCATATTTCTGCTTTATTTATAGCATTTTGATGATTCTAGGCATAGTTCTATGGTTTGAGACTTCTCTGCTGACCTCAATATTAATACATACTACAGCTGCACAGTTAACTATAATGCAAACCTTCATGGGCAAATAAGGTATTAGTTAATATATACAAAAGAATACACATCTGCTTTGTTAGCAGCCCTTCTAAACACAAGTAAGAGATAGCAGGAGAGGTTAAGACCAATTAAAACAAGATAGATTAAAGCAACTGCAAACTGAAAGGTAGTGCAGGTCCGACACTTGCGCCAAACTGTTAATCAAATTCCAGGACATGGCTGCTGAGTTGGTGTGTCGTTGAACAGGGAAAAAACTGAGAGTCTATCTAAGGTCTTGTCCTTGTTGGGTATTGAGCTCGAGTCAAAGAAGATGGTATCTAGACTACCGATTGACAAACTGTGCAAGTTACCGGAAATACTCCAAAATACGTTAGTAGTCTGAACTCTGCATGTTGAATCATGCTTATGGGGAGGGTATTCCTTAGGAAGCTGGCCCAGGCTATGGCAAGCATCAGTCGGCCAGATCATTTCATACGTGTATCTATGGCCTGGAAGAAGAATTTGGCCATATGGGCCAATTTCCTTAGCGAATTCAATGCTGTATCTATATGGCAGGAGCCACCGATCTCTAACAGTGACTTGAATATTTACTCAGATGCATCAGGTAGCTGGATATTTGGCATATATTGCCAAGGCTAATGGTGCGCTGAACCATGGCCTTTGGCATGGAAGAAGGGGGGACTGACAAAGAACATAGCGTTTCTGGAATTATTTCCCATATTGGTAGTGCTGGTAGTATTGGTTGCAATGCTCGCCAATAAGAAAATAATCTTCTGGAGTGGCAATAGGGCAGTAGTGGAGGTAATCAATAGGCACTCCATGAAGTACCTGAAGGTAGTAGAATTATGTAGAGAAATAGTTTTTCACTGTTTACGATTTAACATGACCATCAGCGCATAGCATGGGCCCAGCGTAAGTAATGGGGCAGCTGACATGCTTTCACGTGCTAAATAGGATTATTTTTGCATGCAGGTGCAGAGGCTACAACATTCCCAGAGTACCTATGGAGTATTGGGACATGACCACCAGGGACCTGTTACATGGAGCTTTGGCCCTGACAACATGGGTGGCCTACTCTTGGGGATATGATCGAATGCATGCATTTTTGGGTCAACTGTATTGGGTGTGGGGTCCTGTACTAGCTAGCTTGATTGTACAACATGTTACAAGGGTTAATGAGAAGGACTTGTCTAGGGGGAGCAGTAATGAATCATCTCGCAGGATTTGCCTTTTTCATAAAGGCACAAGGGTGGGGTGAACCAACCAGGGCCTTCATGGTGAAGAAGATGCTAGCAAGGTGGGGGCGAAAGGTCAAGCCAAGGAAAGATTTAAGAAAGCTAATCACAAATGAGTTAGATGCCTGTGGAATGCACTTCCATCAGTGTGAAAATCCAATTTTGAGATTTACCTTTTTAGGGTAGCTTTTTCATTGGCCTTTTTTGGAGCTTTGAGGGTGAGTGAGTAAGTCACCTGATCCAAAACCAATACTGGCCATAATGGCATGCTAATGAAAAATGCTTGCATCTGGGGTGAGGCAGTGTTTATCTTAATACATTGTAAAAAAAAACTGACCAAGACGGGATGGCGGACCCATTATACTTGAGGCAGGCTTAATCTCAAGTTACTTGTCCAGTGAGGAACCAGGAGGTATACTTAGCAAGCAGGCCTACCAGGGAGATTCACCTACTGCACATAGACTCAACGGCTTGACTACTGGAGGTAATATTTAATGTTCAATAATGCTGTGCTAAAGGGGGGATTAGCTTACCTCGGCCTGAACATGGGGAGTTTGGAACTCACTCATTCGGAATTGGCACAGCATCCAGCGCTGTGAGGGCGAGGTAGGGCATGGAAGTTATACAAGGAATAGGTAGATGGAAGTCATCAGCGGTTAAACTTTACATTTGAACTGGTTCAGACTGCAACTAAAAATGATAATTTGTGTTTCAGGTGTGCACAACAGGTGAAGGACTGTCTGACTTGTGGGACACTTCTTCATCCATTGGGCAGCCAGGAGGGACCGAGAGCAGCCATACATGGTGCATTTGGGACTGGCATCATGTGGGGTCTATGTTGAGTGGATTGGTCACTGTGGCATGTTGTGGAAGCACCTGTTAACCCTGTTGCAGAGCTGTGCAGCAGAGCACGCCCATCCAGAGGTTGTCATTATTCACCTGGGCGGGAATGATTTGGTGAGATTGTTCTGAAAACAGTTACTGCATATTATAAGGGAAGACTTTATAGTGTTGTCTTCTCTATTCCAGCATAGTTGAGTGGCATGGTCCGATATCATACCGTGTATGAAATGGAGCGACTCAAAGCTATGGAATAAAGGATACAGGAAGCTAAACAGGCAAGTGGGTGCATGTGTCCAGAGGTTAGGAGGATGTCAGATTCCACATTGGTGGGCCAGTATTCAATGTGGGGTTCTTTACATAATGATCAGATACATTTGTCCGACATAGGTCAAGACTTATTTAACAATTCACTGCAGGAGGCCTTAGAAGAAATCTTTGGCATGGTGGCATCCTTTGGCTGCAGCTAAGCTATGGGGGGGGGGGGGGGGGGGGGGGTCATGAGGCAACTAATTAACTGCCTCATGCTGGTGGCAGGATACCAGAGCCAGGGGCAGGGAGGGGGACAATGAAAGGTTGTACTTGCTCCCAGGGGCAATCGCCGGACTATGTCCTGTTGAGGATGGTTGTAAGGGGGATATTGGGTGCTGCAGAGCCCAGAAGTGGGCCCCCTTGCCAGGGGGTGCCAGATCCAACTTTTCTGTCTTGCTTGAGCGTGATGGACGGTGGCTGGGGGGGGGGGGGGGGGGCAGCGCAGTGATACTGCACATGGCCTCAACAGTTCAGATACTAGAGGTAATATTCGATGTTGTTCAATAAAGCTGCGGCCTTTTTATGCCCACAATTAATTTTGTATGTCTTTACTACGGTAGAAATGTGGTTGGTTATTCTTGTTAGGCTGGTGAATGGGGGGAGGGGGATCATCCCAGCTGCCAACATTAATGCTGAAAAAAACAAAAAAACAAATAGAGAAAGTGAAAACATATTTTTCCTCTGCAGCTGCTTAATATTTGGCTGTATAGTAGGTTTCCTAACTGGCTCTAGATTTGCCTGGCAGGGTTGGTCCGGTCCTGGAATTTCTCCATCTCATGGGCAGGTAGCTCTGATTTCCCTATTGCTTTCCTTAAGAAAAGTAAGGCTATAAATCCCTGAATGTGATGGGGTAAACCCATTACAAATCCTGTCGGGCAAATCTGGAGCTAATTGGCAAAGCTACTGCATAGTGAAATTTATGTGGCAAAATTTAGCTGCTCATCCCAATCAATTTATACAGGTTTTGATCTAGTTGGCTAAGTCCTTTCTGAATATGATACCTTAATATTTATGTTTAGTTCTGAATTTATAGTAGTTCCTCTACTTTTTTGACTTGGTTACTCTGAGGGTGCCAAATGAATTTAATCTCTATAGAGCAAATTGTTTTTTAAATAACTACAATGGTTTTGCTTTAAAAAAAAAAAAAAAGCAGCAAATTCTACGATTTTTTTTTATAACTAATGGAAAAATTGAGCTTCAATGGGGGTGGATAATTTAATGATCATATGATCCTGAATGTGCACAGTTGGAAACAAACAGGCTAACATATTGGAATATGCAGAATGTATAAGGGCATTAATGGCAACAGCAGATTTTTTTTTTTCTGAATAAACAAAAGATCTACAGGTTTTCACTATGATTAATACAATTGTAGAAAGTGTTTCAATGATATAAAGAGAAATCTAAAAACAGCTTTGGTTAATTGAAATACTGGTACATTTCTCTGCAGGCAACAATGGCAGAAATTGAAAACGTGAAATTCAAACAGGATATGACTTCTTTCTATTCATGAATTTTAGCAAGAAATATTTTTATTTAGAAACATTGCAAACATTCATTTCTGAACAAAATATTTATTCATTTTGTATTTTTATAACTCTTTATTTATGCAATTATAATTTTACAAACCACATAGTTCGTTACAGAAAAACATGGGTATTTTACAATCATGTTTAGATTACTTAGTAAGAAATCATTAATTAAACAAACATAATATAATATTTAACCATCATGAATAAACAAAGGTATAATTTTTAACCCTCTTCCCAGCATAATACATTAGAAAAGAGGGGGAGGAAGATGAAACTAAAAGGGAGTTACTTCACATGAAAGGAAGTTACTTCACATGAAAGAATCAAACGGAAAAAATAAGCTATTCAGTTATCCAATAGGGAAGTTATCCAATAGGGAAGAGGTGGTAGGCCTCCTGGACTCCACAAACTCTTTCAATTGTTCAGGGGCAAAAAAGATGAAACATTCTTTTCCTTTTCTAATTATGCATTTACAGGGAAAACGAAGCAGAGAGGAAAATCCCAACGCACTACCTCTTGTTGAAGGGTTAAAAACCCTTTAGCTTCCATTGAGTAATGGAAGCTAAATCTGGAAAGATTTTTATAGAAAAATCAAAATAGGTAACTGGGTATTTCCTAAAATAATTTTTCATAACCAGATTTAGATCAGATAAAGAAATAAAAGTGGCTGGCATGGAAGAAAAGGAGAAAATAACCCAAGATTTCAAAGCTGAGACTATAAATGATTGGGATGTTCTTGCTAGACATATAGAACATTTGGAAAATAAGGCCAGATATTTAAACCTACATTTTCTTAATTTTCTGAGAGTGGTGGGAGAAATCCCATATACAACGATGAAGAAATTCCTTCGAGAAACATTGGGCTTTACAGATGAGAATCTACCCTCTATTAATACATGCTTTTTTCTTCCAAAATCCAGAACTTTGAGAATAGATACCAACACCCCTTTTCAAAATGATCTATCTAATTTCCTGGAGAACTCAGCAATGGAAGTAATAGATAGAAGGACACTATTTCATTGCTGAGTTCTCCAGGAAATTAGATAGATCATTTTGAAAAGGGGCTGTATGAATAATGAAGCAATGAGAGACGTCAGAACAAGGAAAATGAAACTTAAACAGACAAAGAAGAGAAACCAGCTTTCGCATACGTCACAGGCAGCACTAGGAGCAGTGCAAACACCCCTAGTTGCAGGGCAAGTACATACGCAAATTTTAATTGGACAAGGGATAAGGGGTGGGGGAAACGAAGACACCTGGTGATTGGCTGAAGGCAAACCCTTATATAAAGCTGTGCAAGAACAATAAATCTCTGAGTAGGTTTGAGCTTATACCGCTTGTTTGTAACGCTTGCTACTCCTAAAGAAACCACGCCTTTCTTTAAAATAAATTTCTCTGTTTGACTTTTAGAGATGGTCTTTATTAGTCTTTTTTTATCTGAGGTTTTAAACAGGGTATTGGTATCTATTCTCAAAGTTCTGGATTTTGAAAGAAAAAAGCATGTATTAGGGGACTGAGAAGGAAGGATTACCTGCCTGATTGGTAGCCCGGGGTAAGATGCTGTTTTGTGCCCTGGAGAATTAACAACTTCCCATCAGCTGTGCACGTTTCCACGCCGAGCCCGGACCCCGGAAGTGGTCCTATAAGGTTGGGCCAGTTTTGTTGTTCTTGGGGCTAAGAAGGAAGGATTACCTGCCTGATTGGGAGCCCGGGGTAAGGCGCTGTTCTGTGCCCTGGAGAATTAACAACTTCCCATCAGCAGTGCACGTTTCCACGCCGAGCCCGGACCCCAGAAGTGGTCCTATAAGGTTGGGCCAGTTTTGTTGCTCTTGGGACTGAGAAGGAAGGATTACCTGCCTGATTGGGAGCCCGGGGTAAGACGCTGTTCTATGCCCTGGAGAATTAACAACTTCCCATCAGCTGTGCACATTTCCACGCCGAGTCCGGACCCCAGAAGTGGTCCTATAAGATCGATTCTTTGGCGGCGCGCAGTAGACGCCGGTGTGCAGCCAAAGCCGCGCGCGCCTAAGGGGCGGTCGCTTATCTGGCTTTGCCTGGCTTCGCCTGGACTCGCCTGGACTTGCACGGTTTGGATAAGGATTGGGACTCCTATTTCTTCTCAATCTCCACTGGGGGGTTAAGATGTGATGAACTACTCAAGCTAAGTACTTTGATTTATTTCTTGATTTCTAATTTTTCAAAGAGATAGCATGCCTCACTCGGCCCGCAAATGCAGGGCAAAGGAGAGACTTGCTATTGAATCCGACTTTGCTAGTCCGGTGTTGGGCCCTATGGATGCCCACATCAGAAGGGGAACTGAAAAACCGGGTGAAAACTCACTAGAGGGCTTGCAGAAAGGCACTACAAGCCCTCGTGAATTAGAGATCTCGTTATCCCCGGACCATAGAGCCCCTCCTGAAAACCCAGCAAATTTGAGATCTGACCCTATCGTGGATATATCTTCGCCCTTTCCAGAAAGTGGTGAGCGGGAAGATAACCCAGTAACATCAGTGGATAGGAATGCTGTGTGTACTAGTGACTCTAGTGTTTCAGGGGTGAAGGTTGATGAGGGAGTGGTAACTTCACATGGACTTGGTATAGAAAAAGGAAATGTCGAATTAATACCAATTGTTAAGCCTCTAAATTTTTCTCTTGAAATTATGTGGGAAACCCTGGTAACTTTAAACAAAAATATGTCATTACAATTATCACCAATAGTTAAGACTATTGAAAAAATAGAATTGAAAGTTAATAAGATCATTACTGATGATAAATTGAGAGATCAAACTATCGAGAATAACTCTGAGGAAATAAAAAAGGTGAGAAATTTAAATGAAAGTGTAATAAAGGAAAATCAATATTTAACCAGAAAGATGGAAAATATGGAAAATTTGATAAGAAATAAAAACTTGAGATTAGTTAATTTTCCTAAGGTACCTAATATTTCAGCAAAGGAAATGTGGAATAGGTATGCATTGGAATTTTTAAAAATTCCCCAATATACTCAGGTATATTATGTTCCTTCTTGGAAAGTTTCTCCAGATAAAGATCAAGAGTATCAATCTGTAATGCCATTAAATGTAACAGATATCCTAGAATCTACTGGCTTAGAAATAGCACAACCATCTACATTGTTAGTCTCCTTTTTATTAACAACAGATAAAGAGTGGGTACAAAAATTATTCTTTAGAAATATCAAAGAAAAGTTTTGCCAAATGGAGGTGAGGATGTTCCCAGATGTTACCAGGGAAACTCAAAAACGGAGGAAAGAGTTTATTAGTTTGAGACCAGCAGTATTAGCAATGGGAGCATCATATAAATTAAAATTCCCATGCAAATGTTGCATTGAACATCAAAAAGCTAAGTATTGTTTTTTTCAACCTGAACATTTAAAAACTTTCATTTCTGAAAAGTCTAACCAAGGAATGAGAGAAACTACTCCTTAGTAAATATTAAGCTCTATGATGTAATATAAAGAAGTAACCCTAGTAGTTCGTCTTAAATTTTCTTTTGAGACATTTGATTAAAGATATGCCTTAATTTATTTCCTTTTCTGATCCCCCATTTTTGTGGACTTAGAAAATATGAAGCAAAATTATAGTCTGGTATGCATTTTCCTTATTGTATTGTTAATTTGAAGACTTCATATATCCGTAACAAGTTTTATTTACTTGTTATATTCTTAAAAATTTTGAGAAATAAATAATTAAAAAAAAAAAAGCATGTATTAATAGAGGGTACATTCTCATCTGTAAAGCCCAATATTTCTCGAAGGAATTTCTTCAGCGTTGTATATGGTTGTATATGCGATTTCTCCCACGACTCTCAGAAAATTAAGAAAACGTAGGTTTAAATATCTGGCCTTATTTTCCAAATGTTCTATATGTCTAGCAAGAACATCCCAATCCTTTATAGTCTCAACTTTGAAATCTTGGGTTATTTTCTCCTTTTCTTCCAAGCCAGCCACTTTGACTGTTAATAAGTTAACCTGTAATTGTATTCCTTGATGTTTCTGTTGCCAATTAGAGATTGAATGATCCATCTTAGTGTTTAAGGAATTTAGTGTTGTGCCAAGTCCTGCCACCAAATCCCAAATGGCATCTTATGTCACCACCTCGGGGTGAGCTGGAATCTTAAAAAGTTCAATGCAAGAGATATTTTCTGGAGTAGGGGGTATCACCCCCCTTTCATCATTCTCACTCAACCCCCTGGTATCTACAGCAGTACCTGATGTTCCAGATAAGTGCAAGGTGATGCATATAGGGAAAAATAACCCATGCTATAGTTACACAATGTTAGGTTCCATATTAGGTGCTACAACCCAAGAAAGAGATCTAGACGTCATAGTGGATAACACATTGAAATCGTCAGTTCAGTGTGCTGCGGCAGTCAAAAAAGCAAACAGAATGTTGGGAATTATTAGAAATGGAATGGTGAATAAAACAGAAAATATCATAATGCCTCTGTATCGCTCCATGGTGAGACCGCACCTTGAATACTGTGTACAATTCTGGTCGCCGCATCTCAAAAAAGATATAATTGCGATGGAGAAGGTACAGAGAAGGGCTACCAAAATGATAAGGGGAATGGAACAGCTGCCCTATCAGGAGAGACTAAAGAGGTTAGGACTTTTCAGCTTGGAGAAGAGACGGCTGAGGGGGGGTTATGATAGAGGTGTTTAAAATCATGAGAGGTCTAGAACAGGTAGATGTGAATCGGTTATTTACTCTTTCGGATAATAAAAAGACTAGGGGGCACTCCATGAAGTTAGCATGAGGCACATTTAAAACTAATCAGAGAAAGTTCTTTTTTACTCAACACACAATTAAACTCTGGAATTTGTTGCCGGAGGATGTGGTTAGTGCAGTTAGTATAGCTGTGTTTAAAAAAGGATTGGATAAGTTCTTGGAGGAGAAGTCCATTACCTGCTATTAAGTTCACTTAGAGAATAGCCACTGCCATTAGCAATGGTTACATGGAATAGACTTAGTTTTTGGGTACTTGCCAGGTTCTTATGGCCTGAATTGGCCACTGTTGGAAACAGGATGCTGGGCTTGATGGACCCTTGGTCTGACCCAGTATTGCATTTTCTTATGTTCTTATGTTCTTATGAAACAGGATGCTGGGCTTGATGGACCCTTGGTCTGACCCAGTATGGCAATTTCTTATGTTCTTAACCAGTCTGACCCACTCTATGACAGGGCTGTGAGGTCACTTATGACTCACAGAAAAGGGCTGGTTTTTCTTATGGATACTCCCACATGGCCTTCTCCTATTTCAAATGGCCGCTAAGAAATCACTACGAACCAGTCATTCTTCTTTCTTTTGTCTCCTTTTCTCTTTTTGAGACTCTTCCTCATAACACACATTAAAGGTACAAGTCCTTCCTACTGGGCTGTGATCTTGCCAGTAAAGAAATTCTCTCTCTGGACTAGGCTCAAACCATCTAGTAGTATCTCTTTATTGCGTTCGTGCCTGTCTCTCGCCCTCACTCCACCCTCTTTACTTCGGTGGCGACTCCCTCCTGGTTTGACAGACAGTTGCTAACGCGGAGTTCTTCTGCCACAGCTCATCGGAACCTCTGAGCTGGTTTGACATTACGGACCCGCCATGTTCCTAATGACGTAAGGGCGCGCACGCTCCAGACTTTGTACCAGCAAGGACGCGAACCTCGGGGGCGTCCCCCCGTAGTGACGTCATCCAGTTGCACTTTAAAAGGTCTTTGTTTGCTAACCTCTGAGTTAGCAAGGACTCAAATCTATTTCTGCTAGTTACAATTCAACCAAGCTACTCTGCTATTGTATTTTCAGGAGTACCTGCTCCTAGGGGTCTCCTCTCTATTTTTTATTTCAGATTGCCGGAATGCTCAGAAGACTCCTCATTGCCTGGAAGCGATCTCGGACGTGAACACAGTGAGTTCTATTGTACGTAGGAATCGGTACTCGCTCCTCGAGGGCCTACATTCCTATAGCTCTGAAGGCTCCCTTCAGTCCAAGACGCTATCGCAGGTACGGAGATCGAGAGTTACATTGGCAAGATTGCAGATAGGAACCGGTACTTGCTCCACGAGGGCCCATGTTCCTAGAATCCTTTACAGACTCTCTTCTACTCTAGAAGCCATTTTATATACAGCTATTGTGAGTTCGTATTACAGACTGTTTAGAGGAACCAGTGCTTGTCTACGGCTTCTGTTCCTGAATATACTGAAGACTCTCTGTGGCATAGAGACCATTGCAGACATCTACTATTGTGAGTGTACCATCTTGTATCCAGTATACCCTGTCTACTCACTCCTTCTAGTCTCTCTCTATAGCTCTGTGACCCAGAGATTACATTCCAGTATCAGAAGGACTTCAGCCTTACCAGACACATTGACTCACTACTGCCACCTCTGGTGGTCTAGCTTCCAGTCTAATAAAGAACTATTTGTGTTTTTGTCATACGCCAGCCTAGCCGGTGGTTCCTCTCAAGATCTCCACTTGAGGGCGCTGTCATCTGCCATCGGCCCAGGGATTCATTATATTACTAAGTGTTCATTTTTACACTAATAGAGCAGTATTATCAACTGCCACTCTTTGGGAACTACCACAGCAGATCACTAACTCTGCCTACAGAGTATCATCAAGTGATAGCCCCTCCCCTCGGGGGAACAGCATAGAACACTCTTCCTGAATGCTGGTTAGACATATAGACTTCTGGAATTCTTACAGAATTCCTTTGGTTGTCCTTAGATAACCACATTCTACCATATTGGCTAGAATGTCCTGGGCTCAGACACCAGTGACATAGCCAGGAATTTCTTTTAGATTTTACATCACTTCTTTCTTGATGGCTTAACAATTTGGCATATAATTTAGGGGGTTATTTTCTAAACCCTTATCGCGTACGTTAGGGCCAGAATGCACGCGATAAGGCCATATCGCATGCGATATGATGCAAATTAGTGGGAGTGGAGGAGATGGGGTGGAGAGCGGCAGAGTCGGCAGTGTTTTTGCTGCCGGCGATAATGTTACTAACATTATCGTCGGCAGTAGCATGCCGAATAACTACACCTTTTATGATGTCGCTGTTCGGAGTGAAAGCTGGCAGCCAGCGCACCGCAGTGGTGCGAAGGCTGCGGGCTTTCACAGGCCTGCCCTCCGTTTTCGCAGGATTCACCATTCTGCAAAAGAATGGTGAATCCAGGCCTTAGTTTGCATTTTCTGCATTTCAGCTAGCCAGTCTCCTATGGTTAAGTCTGCTGGAGAAGAGGCTTCTCACTGGAGAAGGAAAAAGAAAATATCAGCTCCCCAAGAAACCTAAGCACAGAAACAGACAGAGAGTAGCCAACACTTAGAAATACAACTCAGTAACAACAAATTCACTCAATATTGTGTAGAATGAAATGTATGAAAAAAAATTATAACAGGTGATCCCGTTCATGATTGCCAATTCTTTAACCCCTCTGCTTTGTACGTGACTACCCTCCCACTATTGGTGGCCGAGGTGTAATAATAATAATAACAAAAGGTTTCCAAATGTTTTCAGTGGGGTGTCACTAGATGATGTCACTAAGGGGGCAGTTAAGAGGAATACTCTCCTTTTGGTCAGGTCACCTTAGCAGGACTAAAAAGGATGCACCCACCCCAGCAGTCCCTCAGAGGCAGAGGGAAAAGTCAGAGGTTTTTTTTTAGTGAATGAAAGTTATTGTAAGGAATCACCTGGAATAAAATGTTTCAAGTTTTATTTTAAAACTGTTTGTATTTTAAAACAGTTATTCAACAATATATATTCATGATGGAGAAGGTACAAAGAAGGTGACCAAAATGATAAAGGGAATGGAACAGCTCCCCTATGAGGAAAGACTAAAGAGGTTAGGACTTTTCAGCTTGGAGAAGAGACGGCTGAGGGGGGATATGATAGAGGTCTTTAAAATCATGAGAGGTCTAGAACGGGTAGATGTGAATTGGTTATTTACTCTTTTGGATAATAGAAAGACTAGGGGGCACTCCATGATGTTAGCATGTGGCACATTTAAAACTAATCGGAGAAAGATCTTTATCACTCAACGCACAATTAAACTCTGGAATTTGTTGCCAGAGGATGTGGTTAGTGAAGTTAGTGTAGCTGTTTTTAAAAAAGGATTTGATAAGTTCTTGGAGGAGAAGTCCATTACCTGCTATTAATTAAGTTGACTTAGAAAATAGCCACTGCTATTACTAGCAACAGTAGCATGGAATAGACTTAGTTTTTGGGTACTTGCCAGGTTCTTATGGCCTGGACTGGCCACTGTTGGAAACAGGATGCTGGGTTTCATGGACCCTTGGTCTGACCCAGTATGGCATGTTCTTAAGTTCACTTATATATATTTATAATATAGATATCTTATTCTATATGTTCAAGGTTATTCTTTGTATTACTCAATACAACACTCATATGTATATATACAATTAAATGTGCTTTTATTTTTCTCTATGTATTTCAATCTCAAGAACTTCAGCTTGTCTTTTTCAATCTGATCATAATCGGATCCTCCTTGGGAACAGGGGTGTTAGACGAAATCTGTAAGGTGCACTAAGACTGTGAAATTAGAGATGTCAATTTAGCCCTATGAAAAAGGTGCAACATTGGAAACATGATCCTCCCTCCTCTGGAGGAACTTCGCCTTCTTCTAAATCTGCATCACTATCCCCTTGAGGAAAATACTTAAATCATTAAGGGAGTCATCCGAGTAAGGAGACTAGACCCCTGGCACCCCTTCGCCATTGAAGTTCCTAGTCCTCTTCTTATTCTGGATCCCTGAACCCAAGGGGGAGGAGGACAGGAGTCTGAATTGGCCACAGGAGGCACAAGAAGATTAGGAACCACCCCTGGGTTTTTGTCTTGATCCTGGTAAAAGGTCTGCACATCCCTCAAAATCTCATATGAAATCAAAGCCAAGGGAAAAAAAGATAAGTTCAGTACAGGGGACGTCAAGCTCACTGCAGCAACAAGATCGACTGGATGCTCAGCAGCATGTTCAGGGGTGAGAGAAGGAGGCCTGACCTCCATTTCAGCACCTTGCACTTGCAAAATGGCCACCGGGACAGTCAGGGAATCAGTCATCATATGCTCAGCTGAGGGCTCCCCTGCAAAAGCAGACCCATCTGCCACTTCAGATTTGCATTGTTTCAGCTCTTCCCGGGCCAAGGTAAATTGCAGCACACTAGTGAAGCAGCCCTGACCTATACCTTCCTCAAATTATATGCGGTGCACAGTATGGATTTCCTCCTGCACTACCCAGCTGGTACCATTTTACCTTTGGCCACTGAGAAGAGGCGGCTATGGCACAAGTACCCTCCAAAAAAATTAAAATCAATTGCCTGTTTCACACCAGCAATTCTTAAGCGATCCATATAGACAGCTAGCTCCTGGCTAAAATTACTGTCAGATAAGTATAAATGCTTTACTGAATTTTTTGTCTCATTGTAGCAAGTCTTCTTTAATGTAGATTTCAAAGGAATAATCCTTTGCGTTTACTTTATATCTTTTATGTCTGTGAATGCACAAAGTTGACCTTCAGAGTATCAGCTGAGTAAGTATTTTATTTACATTTTTCCCTCTTTTCTTTGTTTCTCTGTTAGAAATTCTCTCTCTCTTTCCTTTATTTTCTGTCTTTTATAACTTCTGTTGGTGGTACCACTAATGTTGATGGCCTTTTTCTCCTTGCAATTCTGATGATGTTTTCCTCTTCACTCTTCTTTCCTCTTCTGTGTTTCTTTTTCCAGCTACCTGACCTTTAAGCAACTCAAAAAGAGAGAGTCTAACTCCCTACACTGACAAATCTTCGGCAGACTAGGTAAGTATGTGAGTTTCCTCAGTGTTTCTCTGATGGCTTATTGGAAACTGAGTCTAACTAAATCAAAACATATGATAATTATTTAGCCCTAGATAAAAAGGAAAGATTGAAAAAAAAACCTTTATTGTTCATTTGCACACCACATTTGAACATCTACCTCTAGTAACAAACTAACTAGAATGGTCAGGATTAGAGAGTTGACCACTTCTCATATCTGACTGGCAGGAGACACTGTGAAGTGTTAATGTATGGCAGTGTCTAGGGCGGCATTAATATACAGCAGTGTCTATGAACTGTTTCAATATTCCATCAATTGTGAAGCATAACATCTGCTATTTTATTCAATGGCTTTCACTTTTCTCTGTCTCATGTACTTCCAGCTGCTCCACTAGCTTCAATAAGCTGCCAAAAGTTCTCCACGTTGCAGCATAACATTAACGTTAACATTTCTTATCCTCATTTTACCTGTTCAGGATACAGTGTGATTTAATATTCATTCATACAACACATTAACTCTGATTTTTATATATATATATATATTCAGTTCTTTTCTTATTTAAAGTGTTTTTTTTCACTTTTAGAGACCTTTTTAGCAGAGCACTTCAACAGAGTTTCCGCTCTTAACAAACTCAGCCTCTCAACTGCTGAAATTCTAAACTGTTCTCTTTAGAAAAATATTATTTTCAATATCATTTTCTCTGATGCCACTGGGCTGAGAGCACCCAAGCCATCTTGGTTCACTAGGTAACAGCTCCTTATATGAATTCTGAGCTGTTTGGAATGTTGGACAGCACTCCTAATCCCACATTTAAGACTAATTGGAGAAAATTATTTTTCACTCAACGCAGAATAAAGCTCTGGAATTTATTGCCAGAGGATGTGGTTAGTGCAGTTAGTATAGCTGTGTTTAAAAAAGGATTGGATAAGTTCTTGGAGGAGAAGTCCATTAACTGCTATTAATCAAGTTTACTTAGGGAATAGCCACTGCTATTAATTGCATCAGTAGCATGGGATCTTCTTAGTGTTTGGGTAATTGCCAGGTTTTTGTGGCCTGGTTTGGCCTCTGTTAGAAACAGGATATTGGGCTTGATGAACCCTTGGTCTGACCCAGCATGGCAATTTCTTATGTTGTTAATGTCCTCTACTATATCAGCCTACTTTCCAGTTCTTCTGCGACATACAGTCAGGCCCCAGGACCCAGTTAATCATTTATTTTTCCATTTTTTGTAGGTATCCCTGTTACAATAAGCTCTACTACCTTGGCTCTTAGTTTGTCCCCTTGAGTGCATTATTTCATCATGGACTGTCCAGGGCCTTTTGGTTAGCATCACATATTTGTGCTGCTATCAACTCTAACATTAAAGCTGTACTGTGGCTATTGGGGTACCACTTCTGCTTTCAATGTTCTTTGAAGTAATCATGATTGCACAAAAGGATAAGATACCATTTAATGTATGTAGAGGTCTACACTCAATGTGCTATTCATTTCAGTTACAATGTCATGTGTAATTTTATATCTTCTCCTTGCAGCATGTGATTACCAAAGGTATTGACTTGCTTTCAATCTGTTTACATTTGTTGCATAATAAAGTGGTCACACAATTGCAGTAGAAGAGGACCAGAAGGCTCATCTGCATACTGTTCCCAGCATCCCCCAGCAGAGGACTTCAGACAGCACAGTAAGCAGTCCAGGCTTCAAACTCCACAGCCTCAGCTTCCAGAGGCCATGCACCTTTTGCAGTAGAAAAGAACTGAAAGCACATGCCTAATGGAATGCGATTCTCAAATCTTTCAATCCACTGAGAGATCAACTTAATGTTGGTTGAAGAGTATTGATAAGTATAGATTTTGGAAATAGATGTTAAAATTTGGGGAGATGTGAAATAGAGGAATAGATACATTTTTTTAGAGTTTGTGTGTATCTGAGATAATAAGCCAGCCGAGAGAGTTAATTCTAGTGTCTATCTTTCCCTCCCATTGACCACTAACTCATCCCTTGATTTAAAGGCAAGAGACCCTGTCTCATTAAAAAAACAATCAGGCTCTCACCTAAATCATTGTATTACACCAGCCCTTATTGAGAGTTTAATCATCCCCTTGTAGGTCACTACTAGATAAATTACTAAATACACGTTGTGATGCAGTACGACCTGGCCAGGGGCAGAAACAGCCAGGACACAGAAAAGCAGAAGCTGGCAGTACCAAACCTAGCCACCGGAGGGCGCTGAGGAAGGTAGCAAAGACTACACTTCCCAGGTTCCCTGAACCGACACCTGACCCCTGGCTGGAGAGTGAGCAGGAACAGGTGGAGGAAATTGGGACTGATCCCTATTACTCAGCAGAGTCTATGGAAGCTGAGGAAGAGGGCGTGCCACCGTGGTGGAGCTGGCCACAAAAGCCCGGCTCCTCAGAGTCTGAGGAGAAGGAGATGGAGGTAAGCTGGGGAGAGGAAAGCTCCAGCTGGTGGAATAACCAGGAGGTTGGGGGATGGTAAATCCTGGGTTTATAAAAGGATGTTTGAGAAAGGTTGGAAAGGAATTGTGGTTTAAATGCTGTTTAATTCTCAGCTTGCTAAGGAGAACCTAAGCAGTTAGGCTTGGGGGCTTGTAAGGACAACCAGGCCTTATTACAAGGCTGTAGTCGGGGAGGCTACAGGACTACATTAAAACTCTTTTTGTAATAAAGACCTTTTTCTGTGTACTGTTTGGGAGTGCCAGGACTAGGCCTGGCACTCTGACTAGAGGCTGGGAGGAGTCCATAGCAGCGCTGTGCCTGAGCTGTGCAAGCGGACAGGACGTGGTATATGAGCGGAGCCGGAGGCCTGAAGCCCAGCAAAACCCACAGCGTGCTGAGTGGATGTGCGTGATCGTGACAACGTATACATTTAAAGGACTCTAATTCCAACTCCCATAGCAACCTAAACTTAACTAGCAACTCATCAAAATTAAAATGAAGGCAGCAGTTCAGCAGCAAGAGAGTGGGGGGGGGGGGGGGCTTTCCAGTCTTTTGCATCAAGTGTCCCTTGTATGATTTTTTTACCCAACAGTGAGAGAGATTGTATGTGCACACTTGGTCCAAAGAGCTCTTGGCTCTCAGAGAAGTAGTTCAATCTCTGGAGGCTAGAGTGGCAGACCTGGAGAAGCTGAGACAGACAGAGAGGTAATTGATGAGACCTTCAGAGACAGAGTAGCCAAGTCCCAAATCTAGTCTTGCAGCCCTGGTGCCACCTTGGATCAGAAAAGCCTCCCGGTTGGAGACTATCACCATGGTGTAGCAGGAAGCGATTCTGTAGCAAGGACCTGCTCTCCAGGTGATGTTTTGTCCTCTCACACTGAGGATGAGTCTCCCTGGGCTAGTAACCAGGAGGGAAGGGTTAGATCAGCTGTCATAGTTGGTGATTCAATTAGAAATGTAGATAGCTGGGTGGCTGGTGGACATGAGGACAGCTGGGTAACTTGCCTGTTTGGTGCAAAGGACGCAGACCACATGCATCACCTAAATAGGAATATTGACAGTGCTGGGGAGGAGCCAACTATCATGGTACATGTGGGCATCAATGACATAGGAAAATGTGGGAGGAGGTTCTGGAAGCCAATTTTAGGATTTTAGATAGAAAGCTGAAATCCAGAACCTCCAGGGTGGTATTCTCTGAAATGTTCCCTATTCCACATGCAGGGCCCCAGAGGCAGGTAGAGCTCCATATCTCAATGTGTGGATGAGACTATGGTGCAAGGAAGATGAATTCAGGTTTGTAAGGAACTGGACAATCTTTTAGGGGCAGAGGGAGATTTTTCCAAAAGGATGGACTCCACCTTAACCAGAGTGGAACCAGGCTGATGGCGCTAACTTTTAAAAAGGAGATAGAGCAGCTTTTAAACTAGAACAAGTGGGAAAGCTGACAGTCACTCAGAAGTGCATGATTTGGAGGAAGGTATCTTCAAAGGATACTAATGAAACAGGAGAGTTAGGGCATCCCAATTGAGAGGTTCTAATAAAAGCAAAAGTAGTCCATGTGCCTGTAAGCAGAGAATTACTTGAGATAAAAGCTACCAAATTATTCCTATCAACTGAAAAGCAGGTGGTTAATAGAAACAAACACACACTTTGAAAGGTATGCATGCCAATGCCAGAAGTCTAAAAAGTAAGATGGGAGAGTTAGAGTGTAAAGCAGTGAATGATGAGATAGACATAATTGGCATCTCAGAGACCTGGTGGAAGGAGGATAACTAATGGGACAGTGCTATATCACTGTACAAATTAAATCACAATCATAGGGAGGACCAACTTGGTAGTGGTGTGGTACTTTATGTCTGGGGGGGGTATAGAGTCCAACATGATAAAGATCATACAAGAGACTAAATGCTCAGTAGGATCTATTCGGGTAGAAATCCCATGTGTATTGGGTAATAGCGCAGTGATAGGAGTATACTACCGTCCACCTACCAAAATGATCAAACTGATGAGATGTTAAGAGAAATCAGGGAAGCTAACCAATTTGGCAGTGCAGTAATAATGGGAGATTTCAATTACCACAGTACTGACTGGGTAAATGTAATATCATGACATGCTAGACATATAAAGTTCCTGGATGGTATAAATGATTGCTTCATGGAGCAATTGATTCAGGACCCAATGAGAGAGGGAGCTATTTTAGAACTAAATTCTTTGTGGAACTCAGGATTTTGTGAGAGGTAATGGTGGTGGGGCCACTTGGCAATAATGATCATAAGATGATTAAATTTGAACTAATGACTGGAAGGGGAACAATATGTAAATCTACAGCTCTAATTCTAAAAGTTTAATAGGGAAACTGTTGTGCTGGAGGTGGGCCCTTGGCCTGGTGTAGGATTGGTACGGCCCTCTGGTCAGACCCAGAGTTCTCCTGCCACCAGGAGGTGGAGCACAGGAGGAGACAGAGGCTAGCTGGAGCTTCGCCAATAGCAACCCGGGGTTTCCACAGGTTGAGCCCTTGGGTACCCGTGCCACCTGGTCTTAGGTGTGCATTGCAGGGTCTCCTAGAGGGGTAGCACAGGTGAGTGCCCACCAGCAAAAGGGTGCACGGTTAATGTCCAAACAAGATGGTCCAGAGGTCACAGGAGGCCAGAATAGAGTGTCTAAGTTGATAGGGAGGATCAAGGCCAGGGTATCAGTCCAGAATAGTTGGCCGAAGCAAGGGTCAGTACCTGAAGGCAGTCCGGGTGAAGTCAGAGCAGGCAGAGGTCAAGTTCCAGACAGCGGTCAGAAGTGGTCAGGCAGGCATTCAGGTCTGGAGAGGTCAACGTGGTCGTGCAGGCAGAGGTCAGGTCTGGAGAGGTCAGCGTGATCAGGCAGGTGGAGGTCAGGTCTGGAGAGGTTAGCATGGTCAGGCAGGCAGAGGTCAGGTCTGTAAAGGTCAGCAAAGTGAAATAGCAGAGTTCAGGGACTAGCAGTCACCTGGAGGCAAAAGGATGCAGGAAACCTTGCTGCGAAAGGCAAGCTCTGATTGTCAGAGCTTGCCTTAAGTAGTCCAGCGAGATGACATCATCAGGAGGGGCCCGCAGTCTTCAGGTGCTGTGGCCCTTTAAGTCAAGGAGAAGGGCGCGTGCAGAGCCCCAGGAAGGAGGAGGGATCGGTGGCGGCATCTCTGCTGCAGGAAAGGTCCGCGGGAGGGACCATGGCGGCAGTGGCGCCACCGTGCCATGAAGATGAGTGCCGCAGGCCAGGCCGCTGAGGAAAGTGCAACGCCAACGGCGCTCCCCTCCCGTCATGGGAGGCAAAGGTGAGGGAGGCCGGCCACAGGTTTCGCGGCAGCCGCGACAGAAACTTTGATAAAATGAGGAAAATAGAAAAAACTGAAAGGCGCAGCTACAAAGGTTAAAAATGTACAATCTTAGAAGCATAGTCCAGATGTATTCCACGAATTAAGAAAGATGTAAGGAAGGCCAAACAATTACCAGCATGGATAAAAAGTGAAGTGAAAGAGACTATTTTAGCCAAAAAAATTATCCTTCAAAAATTGGAAAATGAACCAACTGAAGAAAATAGGAAAAAGCATAAGCATTTTCAAGTTAAGTGTAAAACATTGATAAGACAGACTAAGAGAAAATTTGAAATGAAGATAGCCATAGAGGCAAAATATCCTAATAAAAAGTTTTTACATATATCCAAAACAGGAAATCTGTGAGGGAGTCGGCTGGACCATTAGATGACCAAGGGGTTAAAGGGGCTCTTAGGGATGATAAGGCCATTGCAGAAGACTATGTCAATTCTTTGCTTCTGTGTTTACGAATTAAGTTGTAAGGGCGATACCGGTTCCAGAGATGGTTTTCAAGGGTGATTAGTTAGATGAACTGAATGAAATCACTGTGAACCTGGAAGATATAGTAGGCCAGATTGACAAACTGAAGAGTGGCAAATCACCTAGATCAGACTGTATGCGCCCCAGGGTACTGAAGGAACTAAAAAATGAAATTTCAGATACTTAGTTAAAATTTGTAATCTAACCTTGAAAATCATCCATTGTACCTGAAGACTGGAGGGCGGCAAATGTAACCCCAATATTTAAAAATGGCTACAGTAGTGGTCTGGGAAAAGATAGACCAATGACCCTGACTTCATTGCCAGGAAAAATAGTGGAAACTATTCTAAAGATAAAAAATCACAGAGCATATTAGATAGACAAGTTTAATGGAATATAGTCAGCATGGATTTACCAAAGGGAAGTCTTGCCTCATAAATCTGCTTCATTTTTTTGAAGGGGATAGCAAACATGTGGATAAAGGTAAACTGGTAGATGTAGTGTATTTGTATTTTCAGAAGGTGTTTGACAAAGTCCCTCATGAGTGGCTTTATGAAAACTAAAAAGTCATTGGATAGGAGGAGATGTCCTTTTCTGGATTACAAACTGGTTAAAAAGACAGGAAACAGAGTAGGATTAAATGGTCAATTTTCTCAGTGGAAAAAGGTAAACTGTGGAATGTCTCAAGGATCTGTACTTGGACTGGTGCTTTTCAATATATTTATAATTGATCTGGAAAGGAATACGATGAGTGAGGTAATTACATTTGCAGATGATACAAAATTATTCAGAGTAGTTAAATTATAAGCAGATTTTGATAAACATAGGAGGACCTTGTGGGACTGGAAGATTGGGCATTCAAATGGCAGATTAAATTTAATGTGAACAAGTGCAAGGTGTTGTATACATGGAAAAAAAAACATGCTATAGTTACACAATGTTAGGTTCCATATTAGGAGATACAACAATGATTAATAATATTTTATGGTTATTATAGTTAATGATGTTAGCATATTACCCTTGAAATCCAATGTTTCTGTAAAGCCTGTTGCTGTTAAATGTTTTACTGTTTAAACTGTTATATGTAAAGCCTGTTGCTAAATTATTGTTTAACTGTAAACCGAGGTGATGTATAACTATACGTACCTCGGTATAAAAGAATCTATAAATAAATAAATAAATAAACCCAGGAAAAAGATCTAAGCATCATAGTGGTTAATACATTGAAATCATCAGCTCAGTGTGCTGTGGCAATCAAAAAAAGCAAACAATGTTAAAAATTATTAGGAAGGGAATAGTGAATAAAATGGTAAATGTCATAATGCCTATGTATCGCTCCACAGTGAGACTACACCTTGAGTACTATATGCAATTCAGGTTGCAGCATTTCAAAAAAGATTAGTTGCACTAGAGAAGATACTCAGAAGGGTGACCAAAATGATAAAGGGGATGGAATGTCTCCCCTGTGAGGAAAGGCCAAGATCCTTTCAGGCTCCCATTTACCCATTCTTGGGGGATTCACAGAAGAGGTGAAGGCCCCAGCCAAAGCCAGGGCCTTGCATGCGGCATAGGGTGAGATCGCTTCAACCTACCATTCCCTAAGCCTACACAAGGCCTAGGTGTTGGGACCAGGCTGCTGAGCTGCGGCATTGGACCAGCACTGGGACCTTGCCCTGGCTTAGGCCGAGGTTCAGGCATCTCCAGGCCAGGCTCCAACTTTGGACCTGGGACTGGGCCAAAGCCCCGGCATCAGGACCTGGCCTCTGGGCCAGGATGTGGCATCTGACCTTGGTCTTGTTCCTGGCCTAGGCCAAGACCCAGATGTCAGGAACCAGCTTGGGACTGGGCCGAGGCAGAAACGTTGGGACCCATACACCTGGCCAGGCTAGGATATGGTGTTGGATTTGGTAAGTATGTTGTGGGGCTGTTGGGAAATTTCCCGGGCCTGGGCCTGGGCCTTTGCTTGTATTTCGGCCTAAGACTTGACATCTGGTCAGAGCCTAGACTGAGACCCCGGCATCCCACTCGGGTTTACGCTGCCAATGCCTAGGCTGCGGCATCGAGCTTTGGATCTTGGCCTACTCGCTAGGTGAGACCCCAGCTTTGGATCTAGACCTAGCCCTGACCTGTAACTTTTTTTTTTTTTTTTCAAAACGAAATGAGAGTCTGATGAAATTTTGTTGGAATTTAACTTGTTCCATTTTGAAAATGATCCAAAACAAAATATGAAATTCTGTCTCATTTCCTGTTTTGTTTATCATGAATGCCCATCCCTAAATTAAAACTAATAAGAGAAAATATTTTTTTCACTTGGTGCATAATTAAGTTCTGGAATTGGTTGTGAAAGCTGTGAATGTAGCATTTATAAAAGGTTTGGATAAGTTCCTGGAGAAAAAGCCCATAAATCATTACTAAGGTGGAGTTGTAGAAATCCAATGCTTATCCAAAGATACACAGTGTAGAATCTATCTACTCTTTGTGATCCTATATTGGTCACTATTAGAAACAAGATACTGGGCTTGATGTACATTTGGTTTGACCCAGAATGGCAAATCTTATGTTATTGAATTCTTAACCTCATTCAATAGATTTTCTGCAATATTGCTTACAAAAATGCCTTACGTTTAAATATTCAATATGGAAGAAACGAGTGCTAGGATAAGGCTGGGAGCATAATAATAGGATCAAAACAAGTCTTTCCTTCAAGTGAGAGATGACAGTTAACTCCAGTTTGGAGAAGAAGCAGTGCAGTTTACAGCTGAATGAAGTGAAAGGGCTATAGGAGCCAATCTACTGCTGAGCTTTGTTTAAAAGATACAACTATTTTGGCTACTCAAATATATATCACAAAATTATTAATACCAAACCACAAATAGTGACATATGTAAGATTACAATCTTTATTTATTTCAAACAAGAAATTCCCAAGGACTCAATACTTAAATCTTCACAACATCACCCCAAGGAATATTCATCTAAAAATCCCAACCCATAATCCCACATTACTCACACACATTCATACTACACACTCACACTCATATTTTATCTATTATCTCCCAATATTAAAAAATTACTCCATGTTCCAAACAAATTGTTTACATACAGATGAAAATCCTCATTTCAATACGGTACTAATCTTTCAAAATCATTTTGTTCATAAGCAGAAAGAATACTGTTACACGATTTCTTTCTCGTTCCTAGAACTAAATTCTTTTATTGCCTCTTCATCCTTTCAACATGTTTCGCCTTGCCACAGGCTTCTTCAGGAGAGTTTGAAAGAATATCCTACTGCTTAGACATTTCCAACATATTCCCGTACAGGTTTCCTCTATGCATCCAGAAAAAACTGGCATACACAGATATATGTCTCGGCTCTTGCTCTTCAACGCCTCTTAGATGAATCCCCACTCCTTCAGTACGGCGTACCCTTCCTTTACATATTACCTTACCAATACTCCAAAACACCACCACCTTTGGTTTGCTTCATGGCGGCGTTTGGATGCTACGGAGGTGGTGGTGTTTTGGAGTATTGGTAAGGTAATATGTAAAGGAAGGGTACGCCGTACTGAAGGAGTGGGGATTCATCTAAGAGGCGTTGAAGAGCAAGAGCCGAGACATATATCTGTGTATGCCAGTTTTTTCTGGATGCATAGAGGAAACCTGTACGGGAATATGTTGGAAATGTCTAAGGAGTAGGATATTCTTTCAAACTCTCCTGAAGAAGCCTGTGGCAAGGCAAAACAAGGCGAAACATGTTGAAAGGATGAAGAGGCAATAAAAGAATTTAGTTCTAGGAACGAGAAAGAAATCGTGTAACAGTATTCTTTCTGCTTATGAACAAAATGATTTTGAAAGATTAGTACTGTATTGTAATGAGGATTTTCATCTGTATGTAAACAATTTGTTTTGAACATGGAGTAATTTTTTAATGTTGGGAGATAATAGATAAAATATGAGTGTGAGTGTGTAGTATGAATGTGTGTGAATAATGTGGGATTATGGGTTGGGATTTTTAGATGAATATTCCTTGGGGTGATGTTGTGAAGATTTAAGTATTGAGTCCTTGGGAATTTCTTGTTTGAAATAAAGATTGTAATCTTACATATGTCACTATTTGTGGTTTGGTATTAATAATTTTGTGATATATATTTGAGTAGCCAAAATAGTTGTATCTTTTAAACAAAGCTCAGCAGTAGATTGGCTCCTATAGCCCTTTCACTTCATTCAGCTGTAAACTGTACTGCTTCTTCTCCAAACTGGAGTTAACTGTCATCTCTCACTTGAAGGAAAGACTTGTTTTGATCCTATTATTATGCTCCCAGCCTTATCCTAGCACTCGTTTCTTCCATATTGAATATTTAAACGTAAGTCACCCTTACCTGATAATTGCCTGGCTTCTTCTGTCAGATCCAATGTTCTGTTTCCCAAGCATCGTCTCCTCTGTCTGCTTCCAGCAGCTCAAATCCTAGTGGCCCTGCCCCTTCCTTGATTACTAAACTGGCATTAGGGATTAAGAAATTACTACCCTCCTTGCTCCCAGGAACTGCCCACTCTAGACCCCTTTGGATTTCTGGGAATTGTGGTATTTTTGCCCTTACCATTTCTGCTCCTGCACTGAAGAGTCTCAGATTCAAACCAGACAAGCCATTTCTGTCTCCCACCTTTAGAAATGGGTCATACAATATGCTGATTTGCATGCATTGAAGAACCATCTCATGCAGATTAATTGTGGCAATCCTGAAAATCCAATTCGTTAAGTGTGTCTCTAGGCGAGTTTGTGAATATTTTTTTTTAAATCCTCTCTATGGCTTTGTTACAGCCACCTTTCCAAATTTTGCACAAGCAAAAACTTTTGTGGGTGCCAGAATTATACCCTATTATACAACTGTGTCTGTGTGGTTCTGGCATTCCTCCAGACCGAATGCACTCCTGACTGCAGCGATATTAAGCATATTTTGTATCTGAGGGATGCAGTTGGTTAATAAATCAGTGTTAGCTGGCAAGGGTAAGTATTTGTAAAACAATTTGATTCAAATTAAATTAGATGAACTTCCTCCAATCTAACATGGGTCTTGTTAACCCACTTCTTCAGAAAAGATAACTTAACCAATTTAACTAAGCCAATGAATTTCATATGTTCCATGAATTTGTTTGTGAACCCCTTCAGAAGAAGTTTCTATCTTCCTATGAATACGAGGAATGGAGGGCTTTAATGGAATGTTTATTGTGGCATCTCTTCTCCCTTCATGCTGCAAATATATTTTTATGTTCATAGAAAATAGTTTCCATTTTTGTTCAATAGCTAATGAATGTCTTCCTTTTAAACAGTTGCTATTTGAGATTTTCCTAGTATTTCCTCTCTACACACAGAGAAGCCAAAAATAATTTGAGTGAATCAAGCCCTTACAGAGCAGTGAAAAGATTTAATCATCATCAGGATTTAAAATGATGTCAGCTTTCAAAGCCATGATTATGGTGTTGATTTGGGAAGTGCAAGCAAAGAGAACAGATGTCTAAATGGAAAGAATATTTTAAAACAGCAGTATTTTCTGATGTTTTAGACTTCATTTGACAGTTATTGCAAGTATTTTAAAGAATGTGCTTAGAATGCTTGCTTCAAAGTAAAATGGCAAAAGACACTAATTTGGTTGAACTCATAGCAGTGAATATTAAAAAAGAACAACAGAATTCTGCACATTAACATCATAGTTTTTTACTTCAAGTTTCAGCAACATATATCCTGAGTATTTTAAAGATAGATAGTTACTATTATGTGATAAATATTTATGAAATCATCCCCAAACCATCAGGGACCTGTCAATCAAATAAACATCATTTTATACATCTCCCAAAACTTGCTCTTCGTTTTGGATTGTTTACTAATAGCACTATAGATCTGCATTAATATCAAATGAGTTTAATGTGATCATTCCTATTAAAGCAAATACCAAATGAATTAATAATGATGGAATTCTGAAACTGTATCCTTTTTATTACATTTTCAATCCAATATTAATTAAAAAGTCATGAAACATCAATTGTATAACAAAAATAATTCATTTTAATTAGATTTTTGTGATTCCATCTATGAAGGGTATCATAGCTTTAATGTTTTCTGCTCTGCACTCTACAGAGATTCAGCTTTTCCACTTAGTGTATAAATAATACAGCTGTACATAGCTCTTAATGAAATCAGCAGCTGTATGCAAGATCTAAAACTTGAGAGTAGCATTACAATTTGCATGTAAAAGAATGAAAGTCAGAGACTGGTAATTTATTGATGCCATTACAAACAAAATTAAATTCTATATGTGTGTGTGTGTATGTGTATATATAGTATATATATATATATATATATATATTTCCCCCTCCATTGCAGCCTATCATACCTAAAGTGGTTTGCTTCAGGTTCAATATCTGGTGGTTAGAATGTTTTTCCTTCCTTGAACAATGTGACGACATGAAATCTTTCTGACAGCAGATGGTACAGGATGGAAAGAGGAAGTTCTGCAGGTCAATTGTTTTTTCATCCTTCTTCCTGCTGAAACATCTTTCAATCCTCCTCCTCTCATGATCTAAACTCTCCCTTTCCACCATCTCCCCTCCTTGTGAATTCAGCACAACCCAATGTGGCCCTTGTTGATCCCTAAGTAATCTCAGCTTCCCTCTTTCCTCTCTCCCCTTGACATACTTACCTCTTTTCTTACTTCAGAATGACAGAAGCCTATGCCTTTATTTCTAACACCTCTGCTGACATTGTTAATACAAAGGTGATTGAACATTTAAAACTATCATGCTAGCAATACCCAAGTTGCACTATTGAAACTGCTGTCTTAGACTTTCAAAACCCTAACTGGACTTATACCAGCAGAACCAGCAGAAGAGTCTCAAGCAGAGCAGTTGTCTAATACTTCTCTAAAACGTATGACGGTGATTTTGAGTAATAGTGGAGATAAGGAACAGGAGGTGCATGGAAAAGAGAGGGGTGGGAAACTTTATAGAGTTCAATTGTGAAGCAGTACCAAAGTAATATAAGAATGCTATTGAGAGATGGCAGAGATGAGAGGGAAATAGATTGGCTATTAGAGGTTATAAAGTAAGTGGAAGACAGTGATATAGATTTAGGGTTAGAAGTGATAAAAGAGAACAGAAGAGCTGAAAAAGCAAAAGGGGAAGAAGGAATGTCAGAGATATGGAACAGAAGAACAGAAGATTTTACTGTGTTTGACAAAGGTCCATCAAGCCCATTATCCTCTTCCCAGCAGTGGCCAATCTAGATCACAAGTACCTGGCAGGATCTCAAAGGATAGAAAGATTCCATGATGCTTATCCGGCCGTCCATTGCTCCTACCATGTGACAGAGGCCAGCCAATGGCACCGATAGCCCCGTCACATGGTAAGGGTAAAGGGCCACTGACGCCATTTTGTTTACTGGCAGCTGACAGCCTGAGAGCGGGAGATTGCTCCCGGGATCCCCAATGGACCACCAGTGACTTTAGGCAAGTTTTTGGGGGATTGAGAGGGTGGGGGATTGTAATTAATTAAATCTGAAGGATTGAGTGGTTTGGTTTTTTTTTTCAGTTCGGGACAGATGAAAAAAAATCAGCCTGAACCACAAGAAACGGGCTGATAACGAAGGCCGAACCAAAAGGTTCAGCTAAATCACATCTCTAGCAATAATAGACAAGGAGTAATATGACAGAGAAGGGAAGTAAATGAAAAAGACATGAAATGGAAAGGCATGATGTGGTAATAGAAGAGTTAGAGATGGAGAAATAGGGAAAAGGATTTGAACATTAAATTTCAGAGATAAAGGGGGAGTGGGAAAGAGAGGATAGAGAGAAGTTAAAGCAGTGGAAGAAGAACTAAGAAATATATACATATTGAATCAAGCTACATTTGAAATTTTGAAATTATTTTACATTGTATATTAATTACTTTAATATGGCCTTGAATAATGAGTACCTGAATAGAATCCACTTTGAAGTGCTGAATAAAGTGCAAAAAGCAGAATATAAAAAAAATCTAAATAAATAAAAAACTTCTGAGCAGGTAAGATAAATGGATGAATTTATCTGGATATCTTTAACAAGATTGTTCCAATGTGTGCAGATAGAATAGCCAGAGAATAGACAGAAGCTAGGCTCTGGCTGATTATTTATCAACTTTTATTAATTCAGAACAAAAAACCAACTCTGTAGCTCTTCACAGCTTATAAATAAAAGTAACAATCTTTCAACTTACAATTTCACATTCTGGGCTTCCTAAGGTTCCTCCTGAATCCCAGGGGCCTTCCATTATCTCCTATGCCTGGCTAGCTATACACTTTCCCAGGATCCTTCTCCTAGACTAGAATTCCCTGCTGTATCAAAGTGAACTGGGACAGATCTCTGGAAGATATTCTGGGGTTCTCTTTTGTATACCCTTCACATATCCTTCTCCTACGTTCAATCTCCTTCCACATTCCAGTGGGAACACTGAGAGGAGAGGATCACCTTGCTGGTGGCTGAAAGGAATCAGTAAGTTTTTGCTTGGGACATTGTCTTTTTTAAAAGTATTGGGGTAAAGTTAACTATCTGGGAGTTTTATTTAGTGTGTTCGTGCCTTTAGTAGTCAGAAAGGCAGTGAATAAACAAGTTAGACTGTTTGTATTTTAAATAGTCAGTCAATAAGGTAGCTAGTAAGCAGTAGGTAGTGTGTTTATTTTTAAAAGTCTGCAGAATTGACTGTTCTGCAGATTTTTTAAGAACTGAGTCTTTGTATTTAATACAAACTGAGTGTTTGTATTGAAAAAAAAAAAAAACCCACAAAAAACCCCTCCCAAAAAGTAGCCAGAAGCTAGAAATAAGCTAGGAGCAGTGTATACCTAAGTAAAAAAGTTGAATAGTTCAGCTCAGTTACTCACCTTGGAAAGGTGTTGAGGTAGTGTGATTGGGTTTGAATAGGGACCAACATTTGTTAATCAAGAGAGCAGTGAGTCACTTTGGCTGACTAACTGAAGTTAGACTGTTTGTATTTCCCAACCCTCCCACCCCTCGCCAGACCTATTAGTAAAAATTTGTAACCTATCATTAAAATCATCCATTGTACCTGAAGAGTGGAGGATAGCAAATGTAACCCCAATATTTAAAAAGGGCTCCAGGGGCGATCCGGGAAACTACAGACCGGTTATCCTGACTTCAGTGCCAGGAAAAATAGTGGAAAGTGTTCTAAACATCAAAATCACAGAACATATAGAAAGACATGGTTTAATGGAACAAAGTCAGCATGGCTTTACCCAGGGCAAGTCTTGCCTCACAAATCTGCTTCACTTTTTTGAAGGAGTTAATAAACAGGTGGATAAAGATGAACCGGTAGATGTAGTATACTTGGATTTTCAGAAGGCGTTTGCCAAAGTTCCTCATGAGAGGCTTCTAGGAAAAGTAAAAAGTCATGGGATAGGTGGTGATGTCCTTTTCGTGGATTGCAAACTGGCTAAAAGACAGGAAACAGAGAGTAGGATTAAATGGACAATTTTCTCAGTGGAAGAGAGTGGACAGTGGAGTGCCTCAGGGATCTTTATTGGGACCCTTACTTTTCAATATATTTATAAATGATCTGGAAAGAAATACGACGAGTGAGATATTGAAATTTGCAGATGACACAAAATTGTTCAGAGTAGTTAAATCACAAGCAGATTGTGATAAATTGCAGGAAGACCTTGTGAGACTGGAAAATTGGGCATCCAAATGGCAGATGAAATTTAATGTGGATAAGTGCAAGGTGATGCATATAGGGAAAAATAACCAATGCTATATTTACACAATTTTAGGTTCCATATTAGGTGCTACAACCCAAGAAAGAGATCTAGGCGTCATAGTGGATAACACTTTGAAATCATCGGTTCGGTGTGCTGCGGCAATCAAAAAAGCAAACAGAATGTTGGGAATTATTAGAAAGGGAATTGTGAATAAAATGGAAAATGTCATAATGCCTCTGTATCGTTCCATTGTGAGACCGCACCTTGAATACTGTGTACAATTCTGGTCGCCGCATCTCAAAAAAGATATAATTGCGATGGAGAAGGTACAGAGAAGGGCTACCAAAATGATAAGGGGAATGGAACAGCTCCCCATGAGGAAAGACTAAAGAGGTTAGGACTTTTCAGTTTGGAGAAGAGACGGCTGAGGGGGGATATGATAGAGATGTTTAAAATTATGAGAGGTCTAGAATGGGTAGATATGAATCGGTTATTTACTCTTTCAGATAGTAGAAAGTCTAGGGGGCACTCCATGAAGTTATCATGGGGCACATTTAAAACTAATCGGAGAAAGTTCTTTTTTACTCAATGCACAATTAAACTCTGGAATTTGTTGCCAGAGGATGTAGTTAGTGCAGTTAGTATAGCGGTGTTTAAAAAAGGATTGGATAAGTTCTTGGAGGAGAAGGCCATTACCAGCTATTTAGTTCACTTAGAGAATAGTCACTACCATTAGCAATGGTAACATGAAATAGACTTAGTTTTGGGTACTTGCCAGGTTCTTATGGTCTGGATTGGCCACTGTTGGAAACAGGATGCTGGGCTTGATGGACCCTTGGTCTGACCTAGTATGGCATTTTCTTATGTTTCTTATGTTCTTATGTTCTTTGGTTGAGCGCTTACCCTTACTAAGGATATACTAAAAAAAAAACTGTTCCTATCTTCACTCCTTACCTTATGCTGGGGCTGATTAACTTATTTAAGGTTCCCTTCCACAAATAATTTGGGAAACTGCTCCCGAATTTGCAGGGTGTCTGATGTTCTAGTTTGACTAAAATGCCCATAAGCTGACTCCACAGAATTTTGAATTGCAGACAATCACACCCTAAAACCACTGGACATGGAAGCTCGGGAAGTACTCCCATATCCATAATAACTTGTCCTGATGGGCTTGTCTACAGGATATGACAGGTGGGTGTCTATCACCATGTATACAGATAAGCATCACATTCCTCTTCTTATTGGCATTCTCTCTCTTGGTCAAGTCATTACAAACAAGTATCTTATTACACCCTGAGTCTACCAGGGCATAGGTGGGAACTTCTTCTACCTTCACTTGGATCACAAATTCCATAAGTTCCCAATATGGGATATCCAACAAGTTACAGCTTTGAAGTTTTGTAAAAGTGTTTGCCCATTCCTGTTTCCACTTTTCATTCTCATGATGGCCCTCCTCAACCTGATCCTTCTTGTACTACTCTGATATCTTGCATTCCCACTCGTCTTCAAGTCATAGGCACTTGACATCCATATGGTTCTACATTTTACAGTAGGAGCATGCCCGTTGGGTTCATTCCTATTTAACTTTAGCTGTTCCTCCTAAGGGATTTTCATTTTCTTCCTTCCATATGAGCAGCGGTCATCTTTATGTCCACTCCATAAACAAAGGACATGGAAGGAGACAGTATGTATATCCTTATTGCTAGGTTGTACCAGTCCTTTTTACTTTCAACTGGAGGATCTACCTTACAATGGATACTTCTCTTTGTCCATGTGAATTTTAGTCTCTTGGTTGGCTGTATCACCATATTGACATCCAATGCTTCATTTTGATCAAATCTACAGTCTCTAGCCAAGTCTCTTCTCGAAAATTGATTACTGCAATTCCATCCTAATCGGCCTTCCTGCAGTTACTACAAAGCCACTACAAATGATACAAAACTCCGCAGCCAGGATCCTGACCAACACCAGCAGATCCGAACACATCACCCCTATACTTAAGAGCCTACACTGGCTCCCCATTAAGTTCAGGATCCTCTACAAAGTGCTTACTATTATACACAAAACCATCCACTCACAAACAGCACTCAAATTAAATTGCCCTCTACAAGTTCATACAGCCTCCAGACCCATTAGACAAATGTATCTTGGCACCCTTTATGTACCACCAGCCAAGTCTTCAATGAAGAAACGTGCCTTCTCTATAGCCGGTCCCACGCACTGGAACAATCTACCATCAGACCTCCGCCTAGAACCGTTTATTGATTTCTGGTTATTAATCTTTGTTCTATGTACACCATATCCATGGTAATTAACAATCTGGTTATATGTAAACCGAAGCGATATGTACCAGTACATGATCTTCGGTATATAAAAGTCTTTAAATAAATAAATAAGTGTCCTCTTCTTCCACAATTGAAGCAAGTAGGAGAGGATGTAGCCTGCATACCAGGCACAGACCCCTGACTGGCCATTTCAGAGGATATTTTCTATAGTCCTCCAGACTCATTATTTCACCATAGAATAAGTGTGGGCTGCCTTTCTAACCTCTGTACCATGTTTGCCATTAATTTGGCCTGGTGGAAGGGGGTCAGCCACTTCTAATGTTTTATCCAAAGTAAGCCCATGGTTCCAATAGACAATTCTGCATGGGCTGGTCAAGCCCATCTAGTAACTCTTCTGAATCACCTTGTTGGTTACCTCGAGGCCAGTCTTTGTCTCTGGCTACAACCATTTCCATGCAACATTTTTCAGTCTGTGGAATAAGTTTTGGGGACTTTTCCCAGGCGGTTCCATTTACACTGGTGTGATCTATAGGCCTCCAAATTAGAAGAACTGGATAGAAATCTGGCTAAAGATATCCAAAAGGTGGGAAGGAAGTAAGAAGTGCTGCTTATTGGAGATTTTAATCTGCCAGATGTAGATTAGAGTATCCCTGCAAGAAGTAGAGAGTTTGTGGATGCCCTTCAAGGGGTTGTGCTTAACAAATGGTGATGGAACTCAAGTTACATAAAAGGCATTAAACAATGCTTTAACTCAAACAAAAACAAACACGTTAGCAGATGTACTAGACCTACATATTCTTCATCTAGCAGACCTAATGCCTAGATTTATCAAAATGCTATCAATATAGTAGAAATAGTGCCAGCAATAAAAAAAATAGGTGTGGTTATTTGTTTTTAAACCACATGATATATTATTGTAGAGAGAAAGAGAGCACCTCTGCATAAAGTCAATGTGACATGCTATATATATATATATATATATATATATATATATATATATATATACCACTATAAGAGGGGACAATTTCAGCTTAGGGTGGGTTTGGGGGAGTTACATACACAGTCAGAGGAATAAACTACAAATTTGATATGATTGATACATTTCTATCATTTGAATCAATGAAAGGTACCAACAAGAGTAGTTGATTTGTACAATGCAGTAGAGACAGGGTTCAGGGTACCATCAAGCTAGAGTGAGAGAACATAGTAGAAATGTTCATCTTTGTGAGACTTTCCTCACTCCAAACGACGTCAAATATTCACAAAGGTGTTCTGTGTTATTCATACATCTCACTCTACATGCAAAACTAGCCTCTAAACCCTAAACCACCACTAACATCTCACCTCGACCTATCAGGTGGCCCTCCTATAGAGATATAAATAGGTGTACACAGTGAGGCCCTCCCCAGAGGCTGTCTTTCTTACTCTCTTCCCCACCCCACCCCCCACCCCAGAAATAGCCAAAATGCAATTCCAAAAAATTATTATGAATTGCATTATGGCCATTTCAGACATATTGCACAGCTTAACGCCAGCAATATTTGCTGGCGTTAAAACTGTGCGATAGCATGCATTATGCTATCGCATGGTCCCTAATTTAACTAAAACCCACCCAAACTCCTCCCCTGATTCCGCCCCCCTCAAAAATTAGCATTTGCACCTTGTGCTACTTTACTTTTCGCAGACGTTATGGCATTAACACGTTATCACGCATGTTAACACCAAAACACATTTTGATAAATGATCCTAAGAGTCCTTGGTGGTGGTCAAAATAAACAGTTTACTTTAACTTAAAAATGAGTATTCAGGCCAAAATAATGAAAATTAGGAGCAGCATCAAAAATGTTAAAGTGAGAAAAAATATATTTTCCTTGTCCATTCCAGGTCTCCTTACTGGTCTCTTGACTCCTGAAACACATCTCTCTCTCTATCTCTCATGCAAATTGAAAACTTTATCACAAATTGTGTTATGGCCATTTCGGTCATATTGCACAGCTTAACACCAGCAAAAAATGTGCAATATTTCCACCATTATGCATTTTGATGAATGACACTGTCTATTTGTTCAGTGGGATCTTTAGACAATTTGATGTAAAATGAAGAACTGGATAACTGCCTATGAATCTCAGCTACATACTTCAGATGGTCCATTACGACAATCGATCCACCCTTGTATGCTGGCTTGATCACGATCATTTCATCCTTACATAATGTGGTAATAGCTTCTCTTTCTGCTTTGGTGATGTTAAAGAAGCATTTTTGTTTCTATTGTTTCTATTGTTCTAATTTAGCTAGATCTTGTAAGATTAAAGATTCATATGTTTGTATAAAAGGATTGGTATTGCCCATTGGATTCCATTTACTAGCACATTTAACAATATAGCAGTTGAAATAGCTTTACTATTATTTGAAAAGTATTCCATAATCTTTAATTTCAAGACAAATTTAGGGGGTCATTCTCTAACACTATCACAAGTGAAAAGGGACTGTTCGCATGCAATAGCTAGCTCGGGGCGGAGTCGGCCCCGGAAGAGGATGAGTTGGGGCGGCACCGGGGCCGACGCTGCGGACGCATTGCTGGCGGCGAAAGGTAAGATTCCTTATCGCTGTCAGTTTCACGCTGAATAACTACACCTTTTATGGCAAAAGCTGGCAGCGATCACACCGCGGAGGTGCAATTACAGCCGGCTATCGCAGGATTGCCCCCCGCTTTGTCCCCCTGCCTCCCGTTACCGCCGGATTCTCTAAGGTCTGCGACCTTAGAGAATCCAGGCCTTAAACATAGTATGAAAGGTGTTATAAGCCAGTGTAGGAACAAAAGATAATCTTTTGTTAAGAATAGGCTCTTCATTTCTATTCAAACTACGTTGGGAGATATTAATAATTCTATTTTTCTCTTCTTTATTGTCATTTAATGGTATAGGTTGAAGTAACTCTTCCCTCTGCCTCTTCCTCTTCTCCTGAACCCTGGACTTTCCCATTTGTTTTGGTGTGCTTCGTGTTTCGTAGAGTCTCTCCTCCAAGCTTGTTCCAATTGAAAAACCTGTTGCTTTTTATCATTATTGCCCATGTATACTGTTGGTAAAAAATAATGGTGCAGAAGGGTCAACGACCTCATCAGAAATACTACATAAATGTTTAACACTTCTTTCATCAGTGGGACTAGCATGCATTCTTTTGTTTTTCTTTAACCTTTTTATCTACAGGGACGTGCATTTTATGCGGATATGCCACAGAGTTATATTTATTCTTACTAACTGGTTTAGTAAAATGGTGCCATGCATAAATATTGTTATTTTTATAATCAACTTCAACTCTTTTGAATTTCTCAAATTTCAAAGATTTCAAATTTTTAGTAAACTTATCAAGATTTTTTTTTTATAATCAGAGTATATAACGTCAAAGAACAAATCATTCTTTTTCTAATATTCTAAGTCTTGATCCAACTCCTCTTTTATCTTTTCTTCTCTCTTTTTTGATGTTTTAATAATTTATATCATGAGATCTAGGGAACATTTGTTCAAAATTGCTTCCCAAGCCTTCATGAATTCATTGTCTTGTTTAAACATGCTAGGTGGTTTGTTGATCCGTAAACCTCTCAGAATACACTTGTATTTAGTTAATATTTATTTATTTATTTTAAAGTTTTTTTTATACCGACATTCGTTTGCACATCACATCCGTTTACAAGGAACAGATATTAAACAACGTTAAAGATTTACATGGAACTGGTAGAATAGTAGCATAAATAAGGCATGGTAACAGTGAAAGAATAACATCTCAAGTTCATAACAGAGGATTAAAAAAATTAGAAAAAATGGTTGATAATTAAACATGGTGTACAACAGTGTAAAAAGGGTGCAGAAAAAGATATGTTATATGGGTAGATGGGCGATGAAAGGTATGAGCAGGAGGAATGGTTAAGACAATGAGGAAAGGACATATTAAACTTTGGTGAAGGTATATAGATATGTTCCAAATATGATGGGGTGAGACAGACTAATTGAATTCATTTTATGTATGGCTAAATACTCTTGATAATCTTAAATTCAGTATGAATTTTGGTAAGAAATCCATCTCTTTTTTAGGTATTCAAAACACAATTAATGCAGGTAGATTTTTTACAGATATATATCATAAACCAACTGACACAAATAAATTACTAGACTACAATAGTTGCCACCACAACGCTCTTAAAAGAAATCTTCCATGTGCACAATTTTTAAGACTACATAGATTATATACTGACAATAACACTTTTAGAGTAAGATCAGTGGGAATGAAAAAAGATTCATCTGTTGCAGTTTGATACTGCAGGCGAAGTAGTGGACCCTTGGGCCGGCCTACCTTGAGTGATAGGGTAGGCCGGGAGGCGGAGCCAGAGGCTCGAGGTGTTCACCCGGGAACCAGGAACACCCCAGGAGGAGCCCGTAGGGTTCTGGCTCCTTGGGACTTGGGCAATAGAGAGAGTCCAGTAACAGAGGTGAGAGCAAGGAAGTCCAACGGTACTTGGTAATCAGGAGACCGGATACTGAGGCAGGCGGAGGATAGTAACAGAGTCTCTGTGGCCAGCGGGAATAGGAGCAGGCGTAGCCTGAAACAAAGTCTGTGGCGAGCAGGAGCTGGCGCACGCTGTAACCTGGAATGGGTTCCGTAGCAAGCAGGAACTGGAGCAAGCTGAAGACTGAAGCAGGACCAGAGACGAGCCGAGATCAGTGGCAGGCAGCAGGCTGGGCAAACGGGAACAGGCCAAGATCAGGGCAGGCGGCAGGCAAGCGGAGTCAGGAACAAACCAGGGTCAGAGGCAGGCAGCAGGCAAAGCGTAGTCAAGGCAATCCAAGGTCAGCGACAGGAACTCAGTGAAGAGGATTCGCAACTCAGAACTACAAGGCAGTAGTGAACCTCATTGCAAGGTGATGAGACGGCGTCCAGGCGCCGGTTATAATGTCCTGGATGTGTGACGTCATCCTCGCAGGCGGGGCTCGACTTCCGGGTGCTGGATGCACAAAGTGAGCGTTCTCGTGTGCTAGGCCGCGGCGAAACAGGCAGGAAATGTCGAACGCCACGTGGCGCCATCAGCGTCTTGGGATCCTGGGGTTGCGGAGCGCGGCGTCTCCAGCCGCAAAGGTAGGCACTGGTCAGGCACAAGGGAGAGGAAGCGGTGCAGACCGCAACATCATCAATAAAAATTATTCTGTTAAATATACTGATTCAGGTTTTATGCGTGCAATGGAACATGATAGTCTGGATTTGCTTATACCCAAAGGAAAAGAAAGTTATTGTATGTCTGCTCACTTTCAACAATAAGTAGTGTAATATTAGCAAAATTCTTAGGAAACATTGGCCAATAATACAAAGTATCAAATTCTTTAATCAAAAGAGATTAATTATTGCTAATAAATGTGAGAAGAAAGTTAAAGACATGCTAACCCTGTCTGCACTTCCACAAAAAGTTATTCAAAATATTAGACCACCTGGGAATTGCCCTTGTTGCTCATGCTCTGTTTGTAACGACAATGTTAAAACTGATAGGGGTAGATTTTCAAAGGGGTACGCGCATAGGATACGCGCGTACCCCCCAAAAACCTACCCCAAACCCCCCCTGCGCACGCCGAGCCTATTTTGCATAGGCTCGGTGGCGCACGCAAGCCCCGGGACACGCGTCAGTCCCAGGACTTGCATGGAGGGGCGTGTCAGGGGGCATGCCGGGAGTGACGTAGCATTTCGGGGGCGTGATTTTGGGCAGACTTGCGCGCGCCGACCCCGGATTTTAATGGATACGCGCGGCTACGCGCATATCTATTAAAATCCCGCGTACTCTTGTTCGCGCCTGGTGCGCAGACAAAAGTACGCGCTCGGGCAAATTTATAAAATCTGGCCCCCAGTGTGTTAATAAGTGGAGAGGAAAAACCATTCAAAATTCAGATCTTTACCAATCACAAAAGCAGCAGGGTAAATTATGCTGCTAGATGCCCATGCAATAAATGGTATATAGGCAAAACTATACAACCATTAAACACATGGATCATTGAACGTAGAAGTTGATCAACAGAAAATTTGAAGGGAAACCAATGGTTGAACATTCTGTCTCTGAGAATCACTTATTTGATGAATATAGATTCTGTGTGCTACAGAAACACATTCTGCATAGGAGATGAGGCAATTAACTTTTAAGCCTGGAACAAAATTATATTTTTAGATTTAAAACAGTTACTCCCTGGGTTTGAACCAAGAAATTGATTTTGTTACCTTTTTATAATTATTAATTTTAATGATACCCAGCAACAATTAGCATGCATGCACATTTAAACATTATTACTATCAGTTCATTAATTTGACTTAAAATGAAGTATTTACTCTATTCAAAGATGTAGTTAAATTGGTACCTTAATACATATATATATATATATATATATATATATATATATATATATATATCTTTTTTTTAATGTTTATTTAGATTTATATATTTTAAAGCACATATCTATATTTTTTTATTTCCTATCAGTAATTTTAATCTTTCAGTACTTTGTCATATATGTTTATTTTTTAATTCATTTTTTAATTCATCTTTGATGCACCTATATATTCAATACATTCATCTTTGTATTTTTATTTATTTAATGATTCTCCTAATAAGATTGCTTCCAGGACATCCTAATTTTATTTTATTTATTTTTTTTAAATCCCTAACTCCCTTTCTTGTAAATTCCTATTCTGTTTTAACAAGTTATGGGGCGGATTTTAAGAGCCCTGCTCGCCTAAATCCGCCCAAATCCGGGTGGATTTAGGCGAGCAGGGCCCTGCGCGCCGGTGACCCTATTTTACATAGGCTCACCGGCGCGCGCAGAGCCCCGGGACTCGTGTAAGTCCCGGGGTTTGGCGAGGGGGGCGTGTTGGGGGCGTGTCGGGGGCGGGCCCGAACCGCGCGGCGTTTTCGGGGCGTGTCTGGAGCGTTCTGGGGGCGGGCCCGGGGGCGTGGTTACGACCCGGGGCGATCCGGGGGTGTGGCCGCGCCCTCCGTACCCGCCCCCAGGTCGCGTCCCGGCGCGCAAGAGGCCCGCTGGCGCGCGGGGATTTACGCCTCCCTCCGGGAGGCGTAAATCCCCCGACAAAGGTAAGGGGGGGGTTTAGACAGGGCCGGGCGGGTGGGTTAGGTAGAGGAAGGGAGGGGAAGGGGAGGGGAGGGCGTTAGAGGATTCCCTCCGATGCCGCTCCGATTTCGGAGCGGCCTCGGAGGGAACGGGGGTAGGCTGCGCGGCTCGGCGCACACCGGCTATACGAAATCGATAGCCTTGCGCGCGCCGATCCAGGATTTTAGCGGCTACGCGCGTATCTACTAAAATCCCGCGTACTTTTGCTGGCGCCTAATGCGCCAGCAAAAGTACGCCTATTCGCGGTATTTGAAAATCTACCCCTATGTGTAGTGCCATTAGCCACATTTATTTTCCACACTTTTGCTTAATGCATATAGTGGTAGATTTTAAAAGGAGCGCACGTGACTACACATATGTATGTCCGGTTTTATAACTTGTATGCGCAGGCGTGCACAAGTTATAAAATTGGGTGTCGGTGCTCGCAAGAGGGTTCACAATTGTGCACCTTGTGCGCGCCAAGCCGAACTGCCATCCCCCGTTCCCTCCCCCTAACCTAACCTTCCCACCCCTTCCCCTAACCTTTCCCCCCCTAGCCCTACTCTAACCCCCAAAAATTGTTATCTTACCTTTTGTGCCTGCCTCCGGGCAGGTGCAAGTTGCACGCGCTAGCAGCCTGCCGGCACGCGATCCTTCAACACAGCGGAAATGGCCACTATGTGGAGGCCTCTGGTCCCATCCTGCCCCCGGACCGCCCCTTTAGTAAAGCCCTGGGAATTACATGAATCCCGAGGCTTTAGGCCCAGCTCGCATAGGGCTTTTAAAATCCGGCCCATATTTGTTTATACTAGGGATGTGAATCGTTTTTTGACGATTTAAAATATCGTCCGATATATTTTAAATCGTCAAAAATCATTAGAGGCGATATATAATAGGAATTCCCCCGATTTATCGTCAAAAATCGTAAATCGGGGGAAGGGGGAGGGCGGGAAAACCGGCACACTAAAAACCCTAAAACCCCCCAAAAAAACCCAAAATGTGAAAGTGGCCCCCAACCCCCGACACTCATGCCTAATCCCCACCCCGAGTTAGTAGGTGGCCCTCCCTTAGGGATACAAATACCTGTCTAGGGCATAGGCATCATAGGAAGTGTCTCTCTCTCTCTCTCTCTCTCTCTCTCTCTCTCTCTCTCTCTCTCTCTCTCTCTCTCTCTCTCTCTCTCTCTCTCTCTCTCTCTCAATGGGCTGTCTGGGAATATCGTGAACCTCGATACTCCTTTACCAGCCTGTAGCGCACAACGTATCGCGAATGAAAGGGTTGTAGCTATTGGCCGCGTTAGGAGCCACGCTACCACTGCACACAATAACTTTACATAAATTCCACCCCCACCCCCTGAATACTAAATTAAGAATTTGCATTCGCAAATTGCGTTAACGGCTATTAGTGCGATTTGCAAATTTATTTCCTGCGGTAACTCCTTAGAAAATGACCCCCTTAGTTAATATTCCTGATGTAATGACAGGAAATGACATCATTGAAGTAAAGTTTAGTGTACAGTATGTCGATTAAAGAAATGTACGGTAGCATTCCTCCGATTTATTCATAAGAACAATTGCAATGAGATTCTATGGTATTGCTAATTTCTTTTTACAAATATATTCAGATTTGAATTTGCAATTTTTGAGAAGCACGGTAAGTAAACTATGGCCCGTGTTATTATGAATACTTTGGATTTGTTTTTTTAAATACTTTGCAATTTTAATAGAGTAAACTATCACTGGTTTATAATCGCAGCATGTTTCTCAGTTGATATTTTTCCCTAATGTGATTGTGTATCAGGTACTGCTAAAGTTTAAAAAAAGCTTTTAACACTCTCATCTAGCAAGAAGATTGTTTATATATAAAGGGGTAGATTTTCAAAGGGGTACGCACGTACGAAACGTGCGTACCCCCCAAAAACCTACCCCAAACCCCCCCTGCGCACGCCGAGCCTATTTTGCATAGGCTCAGTGGCACGCGCAAGCCCTGGGATGGGCGTAAGTCCCGGGGCTTGCATGGAGGGGTGTGTCGGGGGCGTGTTGGGGGGCGTGCCACGAGTGACGCGGCGTTCCAGGGGCGGGCCCGGGGCGTGGCACCGGCCCGGGGGCATGGTCGAGGCCTCCAGACCAGCCCCCGGGTTGGGTGATGGCGCACCAGCAGCCCGCTGGCGCGCGCAGATTTACACCTACTTTCCGCAGGCGTAAATCTGTCAACAAAGGTGGGGGGGGGGTTTAGATAGGGCCGGGGGGGTGGGTTAGGTAGGGGAAGGGAGGGGAAGGTGAGGGGAGGTGGAAGGAAAGTTCCCTCCGAGGCTGCTCCAAATTTCGGAACGGCCTCGGAGGGAACAGGCAGCGCGCGCTGGGCTCGACGCGCGCAGGTTGCACAAATGTGCACCCCCTTGCACGCGCCGACCCCGGATTTTATAAGATACGCACGGCTACGCGCGTATCTTATAAAATCCAGCGTACTTTTGTTCGCGCCTGGTGCACGAGCAAAAGTACGCCCGCGTGTACATTTATAAAATCTACCCCAGAGTATTGACTTATTTCTTAAGTTTACTGAGAAACTGGCACGTAAGTGGTTAGTGTTTACTTAGTGGTCAGAGTGCACCAAGAGGTGAGTTATGATCAATTGGTGTATGTGATATACAGCTCATTTTTCTTTTAAGCAAGAGAAAGCCTTATTTATAATGCGGTTTATGTTTGGATATTGGTTCCATTTTTAATCAGTATTGTTCGTCGGAGCTATTACTTAGCGATATACATCGATCAAGTGAAAGGAAACAACATCTTAGAAGTCAATTTTGGTGCATGTCTACTAAGGTTATATTGCAGGGGTACCTCATAATCTAAATGTGAAAATGATTGAAATGCTATTCTGTAGTTTTACAGATTTGCTATTAGCATCTAAATAAAATCTCAAGATCATTTATAAATATTGCAAGTTCTACCTTCTATTTATAATTACAAATGGCTTTGTGATTTATTTTTATTTATATTATTTGATATTTTATAATGTTTAGGGTGCTTAAAAAGCTTAGCACCATTGTAATTGCAGCATGATCAATTTGTGATACATATTATTTTGTTGATATGTTTTTTAACTCTCTAGTAGTACTTTAAAATGTTCATATTGTTATAGTCTACACTAAATCAGCTAGCTTGATATCACTTGTTCTGAATACATATGTATATTGTGGTGGGTACAGGTAAAAGTTCATATTTTATCTTGGAATAATATATAATATCAATACAGATACAGCATCACTATTGCATTTTGAGAAATAATTACACACTTTTATTTTTATCAGAGCCAGTGAATTAAGGTATTTACATTTCTAACGAAAAGTCTCTGTTACAGAGAAATAATCTAAGAATCAGATCACGATCAGAATGAAAAATGAAACTAACTAATAAAGTTTCATGACTTTGGCTTGCCTCTTGACCTTGACTGAACTCTGCCTGCTACTGATCACTGCCTGGACCTTGACACTGATTGAACTCCACCTGCCATTGACCATTGCCTGGACCTAAACTCTGCCAAAAGCTGCCTGCCATGACTGCTGCCTGCCTCTGGAAATGCCTGTCTGCGACTTGATGATTTTGACGGATCTTCACCTCTCTTGCAGGGGGCCATGCCTAGCTCCTTCTGCCTGCAACATCTAAGGGTTCAACCTAAGGGTAATGAGGACTGGTATAGATGAAGCTCCAGTTCGGCCTCTGCCAGAGACAGCTCTGCCAGCCAATGGTGGGGACCTGCAGAGCTCCTTCATGCAGGTTGCATGAAATCCACCATGGTCCAAGGATCCATGTCTGCATTAACATGGTTCTGCAAAGGAGACTCGTGAAAAAAATGAGAAGCTTGGAGTGGGTGCCAGGGTAGTGGTGTGTATTGTAAACTGGTTGACTGACAGGAGTCAGCGTGAAATGGTAAATGGAACCTACTCTGAAGACAGAAAAGTGTTAAAAGGAGTGCTATAGTGATTGTTTTTGGGACTGGTTCTGTTCAATATCTTTTCAGAAGGGTTAGAAGGTAAAGTTTGTCTATTTGAAGATGATACTAAGACCTGCAACAGAGTGGACATGCCTGAAGGAGTAGAGAAAATGAAAGTGATTTAAGTGATTTAAGTCCTTTCGTGAATTACAAACTGGCTAAAAGACAGGAAACAGACAGTAGGATTAAATGTACAATATTCTCAGTGGAAGAGAGTGGGCAGTGGAGTGCCTCAGGGATTTGTATTGGGACCCATACTTTTCAATATATTTATAAATAATCTGGAAAGAAATACGATGAGTGAGGTAATCAAATTTGCAGATGATACAAAATTGTTCAGAGTAGTTAAATCACAAGCAGATTGTGATAAATTGCAGGAAGACCTTGTGAGACTGGAAAATTGGGCATCAAAATGGCAGATGAAATTTAATGTGGATAAGTGCAAGGTAATGCATATAAGGAAAAATAATCCATGCTATAGTTACACAATATTAGGTTCCATATTAGGAGCTACCACCCAAGAAAGAGATCTAGGCGTCATAGTGGATAACACATTGAAATCATCAGTTCAGTGTGCTGCGGCAGTCAAAAAAGCAAACAGAATGTTGGGAATTATTAGAAAGGAAATGGTGAATAAAACAGAAAATGTCATAATGCCACTATATCGCTCCATGGTGAGACCGCACCTTGAATACTGTGTACAATTTTGGTTGCTGCATCTCAAAAAAGATATAGTTGCGATGGAGAAGGTACAGAGAAGGGTGACCAAAATGATAAAGGGGATGGAATAGCTCCCCTATGAGAAAAGACTAAAGAGGTTGGGTCTTTTCAGCTTGGAGAAGAGACGGCTGAGTGGGGGTTATGATAGAGGTGTTTAAAATCATGAGCACTCTAGAATGGGTAAATGTGAATCAGTTATTTACTCTTTCGGATAATAGAAAGACTTGGGGGCACTCCGTGAAGTTAGAATGTTGCACAGTTAAAAATAATCGGAGAAAGTTCTTTTTCACTCAATGCACAATTAAACTCTGGAATTTGTTGCCAGAGGATGTGGTTAGTGCAGTTAGTGTAGCTGTGTTTAAAAAAGGATTGGATAATTTCTTGGAGGAGAAGTCCATTACCTGCTATTAATTATGTTGACTTAGAAAATAGCCACTGCTATTACTAGCAACAGTAACATGGAATAGACTTAGTTTTTCGGTACTTGCCAGGTTCTTATGGCCTGTATCGGCCACTGTTGGAAACAGGATGCTGGGCTTGATGGATCCTTGGTCTGACCCAGTATGGCATGTTCTTATGTTCTTAAGAAAGCTTGAAGATTTATCGAGGATTTGGCAGCTGGGATTCAATGCCAAGAACTGCAGATTCATGCATCTGAGGTATGGCTATCCAAAAGAGCTGTATGTGATGGGTGATGAAAAACTAATGTGCACAGACTGGGAGAGGGACCTTGGGGTGATAGTGTCTGTTATCTGAAAGCAGTGAAGCAATAATTTGAGGTGATAGCTAAAGCCAGACGAATCCTGGGCTGAACAGAGAGAGGAATAACTAGCAAAAAAAAGGTTATAATGTCCTGTACAGGTCCTTGTTGAGGCCTCACCTGGAGTACTGCATTCAGTACTGGAGCCCATATCTCAAAAAGGATAGAGACAGGATGGAGGCAGTCCAAAGAAGAGCAACCAAAATTGTATGGGGTCTGTATCGGAAGACTTATGAGGAGAGGCTGAAGGATCTGCATATGTATAGTCTGGTAGAGAGGAGACACAGGGGAGATATGATACAGTCCTTCAGATACCTGAAAGGTTTTAATGATGCACGATCAACAACAAACCTTTTCCACTGGAAAGGAAACAGTAGAACTAGGGGTCACAAAATGAAACTCTGGAGAGGACAACTCAGAACCAATGTCAGGAAATATTTCTTCATCACCCTCTCCCTTCTGGAGAGGGTGATGAACAGAAAAGCAGTCAAAGAATTCAAAGAGGCATAGGATAAACACTATGGGTCCCTAAAGACTGAAGGATGGAAATGAAGAAAAAAGGGTGCATGAGGGTAACCTGCTCAATAGTGGTTACTAGCCTTAATGATATGCATGGGGATTTCTACCCTTAACCAATAAGCCTTGATGCTTTTGATGCATCTGTTCTCTGCTTTGACATCGCTTTCCACTTTGACAGCCTTGGGGGAAAAAGGGAAATTGGATTCAGAGGACAACCAACTCGGGCCACAGCTTTTATGGTCTAGAATACTGATACGCAGACATAAGGGATAAAGCACAAGACTGCTTATATGGCCTTTTCAAAACCAAAGCTCATGAAGCAGCATTGCCTGAATTTTCAAGAAGTCTTCTCACCCAGAAAAAATGTTTCTTTGTTAATATATAAGGCTTGGGGGTAACCTGAAAGGAGCGGCAGTTACTACCATAAGAAACTTGCTAAGCAGACTGGATAGACCATTTGCTCTTTTTCTGCCATCAATACTATGTTACTATATGTAACCATCTGGTGTTGGCTATTTAGTTTCTCCCCTTCATAAAACCAGTTTGATCTGGATCAGTAAACCTTGGCAATAGTTGCTCCATTCAGAGTTTTAGCACCTTAGCCAAAACGTTTACATCAGAATTCATTAAGGATATAGGCCTGTACAAACTACATAAGAAGGCATCCATCTCTGGTTTGGGGAGTAAAGTAATAAGTGTGTCAAGTAAAGTCCCTGAATGAGAATTAGGGGTATACAAGAAATTAAAAAGCTCCTGTAATAGAGGAATCAGTTCCCCTCTTAAACATCTATAATATTCAAATGGAAAACCTTCCAGTCCCAGACTCTTTTGCATTGCCAGGGTTTTTATAGTTTGCTCCATTTCAACTGATGTTATTGGACCTTCCAAGTGAGTTCTGGACTCCTCAGGAAGCGGAGGCAATAGAACTGATTTTAAAAATTGTGTAATATCATCAGCAAAGGCAGTGCCAGATTCCCTGTATAACTCTTGCAAATAGACTCCAAATTCCTGTAACATCTGTGAATTAGAATGAAAAAGATTGCCCGATGATCCCTGAAGGGCATTAATTCAGAAAGAAGAACACTTAGCATTAATTAAGCATGCTCAAACATAATATTTTTACTTGGTAAAACAAAAGGACTTTTCAATGTTAGTAATTTTAGTAACTCATCTCTAGGTAGTTGTAAGGTTTTATAGGTCCTAGGAGAAAAATCTAAGTTGTTAATGATCTGAAAGACACCAGTGTGGTTGATGAGGACATGTCAGGAAGAAGGAAGCTGAGTTAGATCCCTGCATTGTTGATGGGAACATGTCAAGAACATGTCAGGAGGCAGCAGGCTGAGTCAGACCCTAGTGTTGTTGATGGGGATGTGTCAGGAAAAGGCAGGATGTGAAAGAATACAGTGTTGTTGATGGGAACATGTTCCTAGGCAGCATGATGTGACAGACTCCAGTGTTGTTGATGGAGATATGTCATGAGGCAGCAGGATGTGAAAGACTAATGTATTGTTGACGGGACATGTCAGGAGGTAACAGGATGTAAAAGACCTGTGTTGTTGTTGGGGATATTTCAGGAGGCAGTCAGATGTGACAGACCCCAGTATTGTTGATAGGGAAGTGTCAGGAGGTAGCAGGATTGGTCACACCCCAGTGATAGTATATAGGGCAAGCAGGCAAAAGGTTTCAATGCATTTTGGCCCCAGTGATGGTACATAGGGCAAGGCAGGTAGCATGTGTCAATGCATGTTGGCCCTACTGGTGTTTTTGCAGACATGGTATGAGGCAGCAGGATGTGTGTGGTGGTGTTGGGGACACAGCAGGACTCAGCATTGTTGTGTTGCAGTACTTGGTATAGCTACTCAGGCCTGAGAGGCAGCAGCAGTATGTTTGCTAAAGTGTGGCCCAACTGGCAGTGTTGGGGACACAGCAGGACTCAGGATTGGTGTAATGTGGCCCTCAGAATAGCTTCATGGACCTGGGATGCAGCAGCAGAGTGTTTTTTAAGTGTGGGCCAATTGGTGGTATTGGGGACACAGCAGGACTCAGCATTGATGTTTTGTGGCCCTTGGAATGGCTTATTGGGAGTAGGAGGCAGCAGCAGTGTGTTTAAGTGTGGCCCAAATGGCAGTAATGGAAGTGAACCCCGGCACTCAAGGCTGAAGTCTGATGCATTTGAAGAAAGTGAAAGATCGTAGAGAGAAATTTTGGCTCTTGGACTTTGCTCCAAATCTTCAATTGTGGCCCAAACTCAAGAGAGGGTTACACATACAATACTTGTCTATAGAATCTCATCTAGAATGGCATTCCAGGTAGTCTCACCCTCTCCATTAGAAAATACTTCCAACATTGACAACAGATCCCTGTTTTTCTCTGACCTTACACACAAGCCATAGTCATTAGGGCTGGTTGCTATGGAGACTCCCTCATGACCAGCCTGAGCCTCAGATAGCCAGGCTCTATTCTTTACAATGCTACCCAAAGCTTTTCTATGGGAAAACAAAAACAAATGAAAAAAAAGACATATTCATTCTTGGCTTGTGCTCATTCATTTTTGGTGGCCAACAAATTAAATGAAAGGGCATATTTGTCATAGATTGGGCATTCATTTTAAACAAATGTACATCCTTACTCACTATTCACCTTTCTCCATTGAGGAAATGTATCATTTAGCCCTACTTTCTGTTTTCTGTCTTTTAACTAGTTCCCAATCCACACTAGTACTGTAAACCACACTTACTAGAGTTCCTCTTCCATGTTGATGTGTCTAAAGGCTGAGAGAAGTATAGAAGAAATCCTGATGTTAAGTTATAAGTGGGTATATATGAAAAATCTCTCTTCCCAATCGAGTTTTAGAATTAGTAATCAAGAAACCTACTCAATACATCTCCTGGTGGTAGCGAAGGAAAGCAGAGGTAAAATAGGATAAGGTGAATTATAGATTAGCCAAATGACATTTAACAAAATGTAAACTAATATTTTATTTATTTATAAAAATGTATTAATCGCTTTCCAATTTTATGGTTAAATTTCCAAAGCGATGTACATATTTAGCTATCACATAAAATCATACAAACAATACACATCCATTAAAACAATAAAATAGCACATCATGTTACCATCCATCTATAACAACCAGAAAAATATCCTACCAATTCATCTCTAGACCCCTTAAGCTTAAAGAGCATTCCCAGGTGAAATTCGGAAGCTCTGATATCATCAACCATGTTTTTATTTTATGCAGAAATCTCATTAGGTCCATTTCTTCCCTGATATCCAAGGGAAAACTATTCCATAATTTAGGAACCATCATGGAAAAAGACCAATTTTGAAATCTTACATGATGGAAACTCTTAACTGAGGGAAGTTACAGCTGTGAACCATTATGAGAGCGAGTAAATCTCAGTGGGTGTTTCCAAAGGATCTTGTACCGCAAATGAGAAGGGCCCTATCCTCACAAGATCTTAAATGCTAGGACCAGGACTTATACAGGGTCATTTATCAAATTGTGTTATGGCATTATCGCGGGTGTTAGGGCCCTAAAATCAATGATAAACCATAATGCATGTGATAAATAACTGGATCGCGAGATGTGTTTGCAAATTCTAAAAATGTAGTCAAAAGGGAGGAGCTTATGAAAATGAGGCGTGTTTAATGTTGCGTGTGACATTTTCGCATGATTTAACACCATAAATAACTACACCTTTTTTCAGGGCATTATGTTATGCATTATGTCCGAAATGGGTTTTGCAATAAATATTGCAAATTCCATTTTGCAGGGGGGGGGTAGGCAAGGAGAGAGAAAGCCTCTGGGGAGGCACATATTAGTCTACTTTTTTATACCACTGTAAGAGGGGCGATTCTGAACGTGGGGTGAGGTTTTGGTGGTGGCCTAAGTTTTGGGGGCAGTTTTACATGCACATTCAGAGGTACGAAGAGCACACTAGACATCAATAAAGATTTTATGTGATTTGAAGTGATGAAGAGGATTGGCCCAGTGGCTTATGCTGCTGGCTTTCCTGAGAAGGCCACAGGTTTTCTCCTTCTTGACATAGAAGCACTTTGTGTTTTCCCTTTGAGGGCTCTTCATGAGAGGGAAATCCTCTATCACAGGTGCTCATGGGGTTCAAAGGCCCTCCAGATCTGATATGGCATCCTCTCCAGCTTCTGCAGCAGTGCCTGACAGGCCTCATGTCTACTCTTGCCCCTCCTGGTTGGGGAGGCTGGAGACTCCTACAGATCCTGCTCCATCTCCTGGTAACATATTGGGCATTAGAAGTTTGCTATAGTTGGCACCTTCTTGGTGCTACAGGCCATACACCTATGGCTTCTCATCATGATGTTTCCCTGCCTTTTTTTTTCCTAGGGAAGATGCCTAGTAGAAAAACATGGTTCTCCAAATTTACTCTGCACCTTAGCACAGCTTAATATAAGCTTTATTGCCCCTCCCCTCCCCCTTTTTAATTGGAAAGGTTCTACTACAGGGAAACCCTAGCCCTGTTGCCATTTGTGCTCTTGAAATCCAGAGCCTTACCATGGCCTAAAAATTGAAGCCATGGTCTTCTTTGGACTTAGCACTGCCCCAAACATTGACTGTTGGGGCTTCCTCTGTACCGTGGCTGACTCTTTTACAGAAATGATACTTACCCGGTAATTTTCTTTCTCTTTCATGGGGTCTCAGTAGGCCAAATAATGTACTCACCCCTCCAAGGGTCCTACAGTGTCAACTGCCCAGGACCCCGTATCCCAGGAGTTGGGGCTTACCATTGGGGTTGTTTTTTGTTTTTGTTTTTACAACTTTACTGAAGCCTTTCATCCAGAACAGAGAGTAGAGATACAGTACAGAGAGAGGCAGAAAAGAGTACACAATGAGGTGAAAAAGTAAGGGAGGAGCAACCGACAGACCTACTGCCCTCCCAGGTTCCAAATCCTCTAGGGTGGAGAAGCGGGAACCTCCCTACCAGGGTCCTCACCAAGCTCCTAAGGGAACTGTGAAGGAACCTGAGGGAGCTCAACCAGGTATCTGTTAGAGCTCAACCAGGTATCTGGTTGAGCTCTAACAGAGGATGCAACCCCTATTGACTGCTAGGGCTCAACCAGGCAAGGACAAACCATGACTCGGAGCTAAACCTGTCTATCCATCATGATTGCTGGAGACAGAGACTACTAGGATTGGACCTTGACTACACCTCCCTTATAAGCTCAGAGTGAGGTCATAAAAGAGGTGTGCCTCTATCTCCCTTAGCTGTGAAGGAGGGGAATCCCATATATAAATAATGACTAATCTAGCAGGAAGATAAGGGTAAAAGGGATTGACTCAACTGAAAGAGTAATTGTCTATATTTAAAAAAAATCTCTCCAATTGTGTGGCATCCAGAATATCTGAATTCCATTACCAGATTTTTCCTCACTACCTCTACTGGGAGGGCATTTCATGCATCCACCATCCTTTTTCCATGAAGACATGCTTCTTAACATTGATCTTGATTTGACCCACTTGGAGCTTCATATTATGACCTCTTGTTATACAGTTTTCTTTCCATCGAAAAAGGTTTGGTTCCTGAGCATTACTTATACAGTACCTTTTAGGTATTTAAAAATCTCTATCATATCAACCTTATCTCTTCTCTCCTCCAGTGTATACATATTTAGTTTCTTCAATCTCATCTCATAACTCTTTTCATGTGGGCCCCACACTATTTTCGTTGCCTTTCTCAGAACTACTTCCATCCTGTCTCCATCCTTTTCGAGATATGGTAACAAAAATTAAACACAGTACTCCAGATATCACCTCACCAACAACCTGTACAATGCATTATCACATCCTTTTTCTTGTTGGTTATGCCCCTCTTTCTTTATGCAGCCCAGCATCCCTTTGGCCTTAGCCACCACCTTGTCACATTGTTTCACTGCCTTCAGATTGCCAGACATTATCATCCTAAGGTCTTTCTCCGAGTCGTGCACATCAGACTTATGCCTCCCTTCACATACAGCTCCTTTGGATTTCTGCACTCCAAATGTATGAGTCTGCACTTCTTGGCATTGAATCCTAACTACCAAACTATTGACCACTCATAAAGTCTTAGATGGCTTTTTCATTCTCTTTGCTTCTTCAAGTGGTCCACGTCCACTCTGTTGAAGATCTTAGTCTCATCCACCAAAAAGATAAATTTTTCCTTCTAACCCTTCTGCAATATCACTAACAAAGATATTAAACAGAACTAGTCCCAGAACTTATCCCTGAGGCACTCCACTTATCACTCTTCCATCCTCAGAGTATGTTCCATTTACAGCTACTCACTGCTGTCTTTAACTCAACCAATTTCTGATCCATTTCACCACCCTGGAACTCATTCCAGCTTTTCAATTTGTTCATGAGCCTCCTATGTTTTTCCTTGATTTAATTCTCTAATCACCCAATCAAAAAATTCAATCCAATCTATCTGACATGATCTTTCTTTGGTGAAACCATGCTGTCTCAGATTATGCAACCCACTGCATTGCAGATAGTTCTATTTCCTTTCTTTCAGAAGCATCTTCATTCGTTTTCCCACCAAGATATGGTTAATCAATATGTAGTTTCCACTCTCCTCTTTGCTACTATTTTTGTGAAGCACAACCACAATTGCCCTTCTCTAGTCTTTCAGCACCATTTCCATTTCCAAGTATCTATTAAACAGGTCTTTCAGCAGACCCATCAGCACCTCTCTGAGCTCCTTCAGTATCATCCAGTCCCATGGCCTTATCTATTTCCATTCCCCTTCATTCCATCCAAACACTCTTGTCTATAAACAATGTAGTATCTACCCTACTCCCATCCATGCTCTTACCAACCAGCAATGGTCCTTCCCCAATGTCTTCTTTAGTGAACACTGAAATTAAGTGTTTGTTTAATATTTCCACTTTTTTCTCATCTTTCTCTACACAATGACCTTGTCATTTTTCAGTTTTACAGTATAGGAAAATAGAAGGTTACCTATTTTTTTTAAATTATGTATATTTTGTACAATTTTGCTCTTGATTTGCATAACATGTCTGGCATATTTTAATGAATAAGCAGAAGAAGCTGTTTCCGATCAAAATATATGCATAATTTTGCTTTGTTATATGGGAGAAAATATGGGAAATATTGATTGCACTATTTTGATGTTATAATTGAATTATTCTGAATAAAGAAGTTGGAAAAAAACTGAAATGGTATAAGTAGAGCAATGCAGTGAGAAGAGTAGCAGTAAACCTCTCAAGGTATAACTCGAAGGCTGAGATGGAAGAAGAAATACTCCAGAAGAATTAAGAACCCGTGGTGTTTACCGGAATAACTGGAATACCTTCAATCAAGATGTTAAAATTTTCCACAAAAAATGAGTTGAGCAACTAAATCCAGAATTTAGTCTGGATTTAGTTGAGCAACTAAATCCAGAATTTACTCATTCTAAAAGCCATTAAATAGGACCACATTACCCCCTTGCTCAAATCTCTACACTGGCTTCCAACACTGCTTTGGGCCATATTCAAGATCCTGGTCCTTAATTTCAAGCCTCTAAATGGCTTACCACCCTCTTATTCACTCAGTCGTCTCACCCATTATAAGCTAACCACTCTCTGCACTCCCTGTCCCAAGCCCACCTGATTGTGCCTACCCCCAGAGAAGTGAAACTCTCAACCACCTTCATGGGCACTGCCCTTGCCCTCTGGAACTCACTCCTATGTGAAATCAAACATGACCCAGACCTTCTCACATTCAGGAAACTCCTGAAGACCTGTTTTTAGGCTACAGCCTCTGGTCTGCAGCCAACCCCCCAAACTCTTGAAGAGATCCCTGCTACCTCTTCTTGAATTATATACTAACTCCTCCTACTCCTCACTCTATTATGGCCTAGAGGCAATAAGCCACAATGTTTTTTCATGGGAGAGATCCCACTATCACAGTGTGTATGTATGTGTGTGTGTGTGTCACTGTGATAGCGCCCCGCCCCCCCCCCCCCCCAAAAAAAAAAAAACAAACAAACATTTGGGTATTGTTTTGTCTCATGATAGAGAAAAATCAATGTTGCATCATCCCTTTAGGCATACCCAATTTCACTGCATTGCATTCACCTTAAAGGGCTGATGTCTCAAAAGAAAAAAAAAAAGTTCAAAATAGGACAAAGGAGTGAAAGGGTCATGGCTGACCCCCTGCTTACCCCAGGACCCTGAATGTCTGCAATGGTGTTATAAAGCATTTCTCCACAGAAATGAAGAAAAATTATTTTGCAGATAATCAACAACAAATGCAAGATCATTATAGGGTTGGTGTAATAAGCTGTGCTAAGCCTACCATAGGTTTTTATTACACTTTTAGTGCAGGTGTTTTGGCACTAACCTTACTCAGGCATATTGTTCCCATCTTCTACATATTATTAATCTCTGTTTCCACCTTCTACATATTATTAATCTCTCTCCACTTTCTCCCTCTCCCCCGTTCCTTCAATATCCCTGTTATATGTAACTTTTATTTTCCATTCTCTGTTAAAGTTATTTCCCCCCCCACCCCCCAGTTATTTGTAAACTGATGTGATATCCATTTGAATGTCGGTATATAAAAGTTTTAAATAAATAAATTAAATAAATAATATTGGTTTTAGCACCGAAAAAAAACCCATGCTATGTAACCCATAGTATGCTTAGCGCCTGTGTATACAAATCACATGTAAAGGAGAGTGCTGGCTATTACAGAGCAAAATAAAGAGCTGTGTTAGTGAGAAGACATCTTAGCACTTATTTTTTAAATGGGAAATTTAATGCCAGGGTCAGGGCAGGAGTAAAACTTAAAGCAAATTTCTGATGACCATTTCAGTCCATTGTGGTGCTGTGTGTAGGTTTTTCTCTGAGATTTTCTATGACAAACATGGATTATGTTTGCTTTTTTAAAATGATTTGTTACATTTTGCAGGGACAAGAATAAGAGGGGCAGAAGCTTTATAGCAAAGAAGAGAGAGAGAAGAAGAAGATTATTTCTCACAGAAGAAGAAAGAAGGGTCCAAGAGGAGCAGGCTCTACAGGGCTCACATCATTCACAGATGCACACATACTGCACTAAATTCTTCAGTATTCAGCATCGTTATAATATGGAGCACAGCTCTCAAAAGAATCTTCATAGTCATGCACTGTTGACTGTGTTATTTAAAGCTGAATGAAATGCAAATATTCACATGTTAATTAAAAACAGGAACTATACTCTTCTAAATTAGCAATTTCCTTTTTTCTCTAGTCAGTTATATTACTAATAAATATCTGTTTTCCATAAGCATTGATAGTAGCAAAAAAATGAAAAAAGCTAAATAATGAATGGAGAAATAATTTAATAAAATGCAGACTATTCAATAAAGGAATTTAATTTAAAAAGTGCCATTTCTCTTGAATAGTTCTTAAGAGCATAAAAAAAAAAATAAGACATTCCATCCTGGGTCAGAGCAAGTTTCACAAAAGCCCAACATCCACTTTCCAACAGTGGTCAACTTGGGATACAAGTACACAGCAGATCTCCAATAACTGATCTATTTCTTGTACCTAACTCCAAGGGAGAAGTGCTGGTTTTCCCGTCTACCTGGCTATCAACTGTCTATGACTTTTCCTTCAGGAACTTGCCCAGCCCTTGTTTGACCCCCTCTATGGTAGTTGCCTTAACCACATCCTCTGGCAACTGATTCCATAGCTTGATTATACATTAAGTGAAAAATTATTTCTTATGATTTTTTTTTTAATCTGTTAGTTATTAGTTTCCGTTATGGTTATGAGGTGTTGGAGTGGATTCTTGGGTACTGAGGTGATGGTCATTCCCACGAGGAGGAGCCCCATGAGGAACCGCAGTACTAGGCTAGACTCTATACATGCAGACCTAGAGAAGTTGTATTTATTGTACAGCTTGATGGTACTGCCCAGAGAGCGGGCAGCAGTGAAGGTAACCCAGCAGAAGTAGTCCAGGGGTCCTCAGCAGTGGAGACCAGTCTCACACTCGAGTAGGTGAAAGGCAGCGTGGCGTAGCAGAGACAGGTCCCGGATGTAGACACAGAGCGCTGAAGCTGAAGGTGAGACAGACAGAAAGGGTTAGTATTCACTGAAGCAGAAGCTGTATTGTTGAAGGTCCTGGCAGGCAGAAGTTGTTCAGTGGCAGGCACCAGATAGGGAGAGCAGGCTCTCGAGGAGCGAACACTCGGTATCCCAAGATAGGTATCTGAAATAGAACAGAAGGGCCCCCGAGGAGTGGGTACCCAGGTTAGTGAAGAAATACCCCGAAGGGCAGAGAGAGCATCCTGTGGCAGCTGGGAAGTGGCAGAGCAGCTTAGACCAGAGGCAGTCCAATCCTTGCTAACTCAGTTTGTTAGCAAACGAAGGGCAGGCTAAATACCAGGATGTGATAACGTCACTCGGAGGGGATGCCCCGAGGTTCCTGCCATGACGTGGATATAGACGTGGGTGGCATGCACGCACACACCCTAGGAGGTCCTCAGGAAAATCATGGTGAACACCGTCACCTTTGCCGATCAGGGGATATCGGAGAGAGCGGCATGAAGACGCGGCAGCAGCCATCTTCCCAAGGCTTGAGGAGAGAAGGAAGAAAGGTGAGCACAGAAGTTGAAGCCGTCTGAAACCGACGGACGCAACAGTTTCATGGAGTGCCTCCTAATCCTAGCATTATTTAAAAGGGTAAATAACTATTCCCTATTTACCCATTCAAACTACTCATGAGTTTATAAATCTCAATCATATCCCCTCTCAGTCTTTTCTCCAAACTAAAGAGCCCTAATCAGTTTAATATTTTCCATAAGAGAGATTTTCCAATCTCTTTATGATTTTTGTCATCCTTCTCTCTAGCTTTTCAATGTCCACTATGTCTTTTTTGTGATAGGGCTCCTAGAACTGCATATAGTAATCAAAGTGAGATTATGCCCTGGATCTGGACACTGCTTCAGAGGAAAGTACAGGAGCTATTAGACCATGCACAATAGATAAAGATACTGTGGCTTTTGTGATTATGATATTCTTGATGTTATTTAAGATTTTTTGCAATTTTAGCAAGGATTTTGCTTTTTAAACTTTACATGTTTTAGTTGAACACCACAGCTGACTCCTTGTCATGTCCTTGAGGCTAATTTCATTGAGCTTACTCCTTTACCCATGAGTACAATATGACCAGTGATTGTGATTGGGATAAAAGCAAGTGACTATGATATAGATCCCTACTACTGCACTAAGGGGCCTGCCCACACACTGCCAGGGTTCTCTTGTGGGGAGGAAGGCCCCTACTACTGCACTAAGGGGCCTTCCTCCCCACAAGTGAACCCCGGCACTCAAGGCTGAAGTGTGATGCATTTGAAGCAAGTGAAAGATTGTAGTGAGAAAGTTTGGCTCTTGGACTTTGCTCCAAATCTTCATTTGTGACCCAAACCCAAGAGAGGGTTACACATAAAAAACTTTTCTATAGAATCTCATCTAGAACGGTATTCCAGGTAGTCTCACCCTCTCCATTAGAAAATACTTCCAACACTGACAACAGATCCCTGTTTTTCTCTGACCTCACACACAAGTCATAGTCATTAGGGCTGGTTGCTATGGAGACTCCCTCATGACCGGCTGAGCCTCAGATAGCCAGGCTCTATTCTTTACAATGCTACCCAATGCTTTTCTATGGAAAAACAAAAACAAATGAAAAAAAAAAATATTCATTCTTGGCTTGTGCTCATTCATTTTCGGTGGCCAACAAATTAAATGAAATGGCACATTTGTCATAGATTGGGCATTCCTTTTAAACAAATGCACATCCTTACTCACTATTCACCTTTCTCCATTGAGGAAATGTATCATTTAGCCCTACTTTCTGTTTTCTGTCTTTTAACCAGTTCCCAATCCACACTAGTACTGTAAACCATGCTTACTAGAGTTCCTTTTCCACGTTGATATGTCTTAAGGCTGAGGGAAGAAATCCTGATGTTAAGTTATAAGGGGGTATATATGAAAAATCTCTCTTCCCAATCAAGTTTTAGAATTCGTAATCAAGAAACCTACTCAATACATCTGGTGGTAGCGAAGGAAAACAGAGGTAAAATAGGATAAGGTAAATTATAGATTAGCCAAATGACCTTTAACAAAATTTAAACTAATATTTTATTTATTTAGCTATAAAAATGTATTAATCGCTTTCCAATTTTAAGGTAAAAATTTCCAAAGCGATGTACATATTTAGCTATCACATAAAATCATACAAACAATAAAACGATAAACATCAATTAAAACAATAAAATAGCACATCATGTTACCATCCATCAACAACCAGAAAAATATCCTTCCAATTCATCTCTACACCCTCTTAAGCTTAAAGAGCATTCCCAGGTATAATTCGGAAGCTCTGACATCATCAACCATGTTTTTATTTTATGCAGAAATCTCATCAGGTCCATTTCTTCCCTGATATCCAATGGAAAACTATTCCATAGTTTAGAAACCATCATGGAAAAAGATCAATTTTGAAATCTTACATGATGGAAACTCTTAACTGAGGGAATTTCCAACTGTGAACCATTCTGAGAGTGAGTAACTCTCACTGGGTGTTTCCAAAGGATCTTGTTCTACAAATGAGAAGGGCCCTATCCTCACAAGACCTTAAATACTAGGACCAGAACTTATACAGGATCATTTATCAAATTGTGTTATAGCGTTATCGCGGACATTAACATCCATGATAAAGCTATAATGCATGTGATAAATAACTGCATCGTGAGATGTGTTTGCAAATTCTAAAAGCTTAGTCAAAAGGGAGGAGCTTATGAAAATGAGGAGTGTTTAACATTACGTGTGACGCTTTCGCATGATGTAACACTAGAAATAACTACACCTTTTTTCAGGGCATTGTGCTGTTATGCCTGAAATGGGATTTGAAATAAATATCGCAAATTCCATTTCGGGGGGGGGGGGTGGAGCTTGAGAAACTATGACAGAGGATTTGTTCATCCTCTGCTCCTCCACTATCAGTGAGGCTTGCTCTCCCTCACCAACATCAGCTCCTGCATCTCTCTCCTCCATCACAGAAGTGAAGGCTAAGACACTAATAATATATGGTCTTCAACGAACACCCTTCCCATCTCTGCTTCAGGATATCCTTCTAAGGGAGACTCTTCTACTTCTGATTCAGGGGAGGTGGCTGACAAAACTGTTTTTTCAGCCTGTGTTGCATTAATGAATAGCACTGCTGAAATTTTCAGTTTTGCCACTTGCACTTCTACTTCCAAAGGCACTGGTGGTTGTACTCTGTGGCTGCTACTAGTGCCTCCCCTTTCCCTCACCTCTGACACAACAGGGTCTGGCTGAGACACAGATGGTACTGGCATATCCTCCCCAAATTTTTATTTCTTACGGCATGATATGCCTGGCCTGCCTTTCCTGATGATGTTTTGGATTTGAAAACATCCCTTTCTATTTTGGTTGGGGGACTCAATGTTGTTGTCTTGTAAGAAAATCACTACCAACTGCAGGCTTGTCACTGCCTCTAGTACCTTTACCTAACATGATGGGATTTTATCAGGTGCAGTGGCTATTTTACTGGGATTTAAATTATGGACAAAAGATGTTTTAATCTGTATTATTTTCAGTGTAGTGGATGTGTTTGTGACACTGGTGAAAGTGATCAGTTTGTGTGTAAAGTTTAACATTCAGAGAAAAAGGACTTTTTGCTCTTCAGACTAGTGCACTGCATACACACACACACACACACAAGGCACAGAATAATGAAAAATCTCTAATATGTGCATGAGCTGTATACTAGTAAACTGCAGTAACAAAATTAATCCACAAAGTGGCTGACTGTACCTCTGGTGATGACTGGCACAGACTGCTTTCTTTGTGGATGCACTAACTCTGGTACACACAGACCCAGATACAGAGAGTTAAAAAATCCTCTCTATCTTGAGCACGGTGGCACATTTAGCTACTACTAGTGCTGTCTCTACTGCTGGACTGGTTTTACAGCAACAAGTTTAGTATTAAATTAAATCACAGCAGCCAGCCACTGTCTTTGCCTTTCCCTAGAAAGGGAGAGGAGGCTGGAAAACACAAACCTTCCTCATGGTCAGTGGTGATGACAGTAAGATGTTAAATAAAAATTAAAAACCTGTTCAAATGAACACAGTGTGACAGCAGCCAAAAGGATTAGGAAAGAATGTAATGTTGAACAAGAGCGCACTGTTGAATCAGAACAGAGTATAACACAAAGAGCTCAATTCAACAGCTAAGCGAGTACCTCGTTCAGAAGAAAGATTCAAGTATAGGTTGAAACAGTCGGCAAATACTATAAGAAGACTAGACAGAGCAGTGATTCACTGACTTAGAAAAATGTTTCATTTTGATACGTTCCCTTAAACCTATCTAAAGATTGCTTAATACTTCAGTATTTTATCTGTGCAGGGATCAAGCTTTGCAACAACTAATACATCTGGATTTATGTAAGGAATAGTATTTAGAGCAAGAATAAGTATGGGATTTTTTATGTTAAATTGAACAGAGAGATACAATAAAACCTTTTGACTTCGACAATAAACCTCTATCATATCCCCCCCCCCACCCCCTCAGCCATCTCTTTTCTAAGCTGAATAGCCCTAACCTCTTTAGCCTTTCCTCACAGGAGAGCGGTTCCATGCCCTTTATCATTTTGATCGCCCTTCTTTGTATTTTCACCAGTGCAGCTACATCTTTTTTGGGATTAGGCAACCAGAATTGCACACAGTATTCAAGGTGCAGTCTCACCATAGAGCTATACAGAGGCATTATGACATCCATTGTTTTATTTGCCATTCCCTTCCTAATAATTCATAAAATTGTTTGCTTTTTTGACTGCCACAGTAGATTGAGCTATTGATTTATGTGTAATATCCACTATGATGCTTGGATCAGCTACCATTTGGATGTCCAATCTTCCAGCCTCACAAAGTCTTCCTGCAGTTTATCACAATCTGCTTGAGATTTAACTATTCTGCAAAATTTTGTGTCATCCACAAATCTGATCAACTCACTCATCGTAATCCTTTCCAGATCATTAATAAATATATTAAAAAGCACCAGTCCAAGTGCAGATCCATGAGGCACTCCACTGTTTACCTTTTTCCACCGTGAAAACAGATCATTTAATCCAGCTCCCTGTTTCCTGTCTTTTAACCAGTTTGCAATCAACAAAAGGACATTGCCTCCTATCCCATGATGTTTTTGCTTTCTTGGAAGCCTTTCATGAGGGCCTTTATCAAGCACATTCTGAAAATCCAAATACACCGCATCTACCAGATCACCTTTGTCCATATGTTTATTCACCCCTTCAAATAAAATGTAGATTTGTGAAGCAAGACTTCTCTTGGGTAAATCCATGCTGGATGTGTCCCATTAAACCATTTCTATCTAAATGTTATGTGATTTTATTCTTTATAACAGTTTCATGATTTTTCCTGGCACTGAAGTCAGGCTCAGCAGTCTAGCCTTCCATTCCAGCCTCGTCCAACCTAGTCCTCTATTCCAGCCTCATCCAGCTTTGCCTTTCAGTCCAGCCTCATCCAGCCTTGCATCGTTCAGCCTTGTATTGTCCAGTTTTGCCTCATCCAGTCTTACAGCCTTGCCTTGTCTATCTGCCAACATAGGCCTCATGGGCTTATCTGTGATGCATTGTCAACTACATTGCAGCAGGAAGGGCTCATGCTCACTTCACTCCTTACAGCGACTTTGGGTATTTTTGCCTCCAGTTCTTCTGCCTAGGCCCTTTCTGCATGCCTTGGGGCATTGATGTTAATGTACCTTTTAACCTGCCTCTTTCTCTGTGATTTGATATGATGTTGACACTTTTGAAGCTACTTTGCCCTTCACTCAGTGCCTTGGGCTTTAATGCCAATATTCCTGCTACTTTGCAACTCTAAGAGCATGATTCACCATACTGGGTCAGACCAGTTAATCAAGCCCAAAATCATGCTTCTAACAGTGGCCAATCCATGTCAGAAATACTGGCAGGATTCCAAATGGTCAATAGATTCCATGCTGCTTATCCCAGGGATAAGCAGTGGATTTCCCCAAGTCCACCTTAATAATGTTTTATGGACTTTTCATCAGGAACTTGTCCAAAACTTTTTTAAATTCAGCTACACTAACCAGTTTTACGACATCCTTCATCAATGAATTCCAGAGTTTAATTATTCATTGAGTAAAAAATGTTTTCTCCTATTTGTCTTAAAAGTATTACTAAGTAATTTCATTATGTGTCCCCTAATTTTTGTTAATTTTGAAAAAGTAAACAACTGATTCACATTTACCCATTCCACTCCACTCATATTATAGACCTTTATAATATTTCCCCTAAGCCATCTCCCTAACTTTAACTTTTTCTAATAGGGGAATCATTCCTTCCTCTTTATCATTTTGGTCACCCTTCTGTAAATCTTTTCTAATTCCTCTATATCTTTCATAAGATGCGGTGTGTCTAAACTTTCAAAATAAAACTTTGATAAAATGAAGAAAATAGTTAGAAAAAAACTGAAAAATGCAGCTGCAAAGATTAAGAGTGTGCAATAGGTATGGACATTGTTTAAAAATATCTTAGAAGCACAGTCCAGATGTATTCCATGCATTAAGAAAGGAGGAAGGAAGAGCAAACGATTACCAGTATGGTTAAAAGGTGAAGTGAAGGAGGCTATTTTAGCAAAAAAATGTCCTTCAAAAATTGGAAGAAGGATCCATCTGAAGAAAATAGGAAAAAGCATAAGCATTATCAAGTTAAATGTAAAATATTGATAAGACTGGCTAAGAAGGAAAAAGAAATGAAGTTTGCCACAGAGGCAAAAACTCATAAAAAGTTTTTTTTATTATATCCAAAGCAGGAAACCTGTGAGAGAGTCAGTTGGACTGTTAGCTGATCATGGTTATTAAAAAGGCTCTTAAGGAAGATAAGGTCATCACTGAAAGACTAAATTAATTCTCTGCTTCCGTATTTACTAATTAGGATGTTGGGGAGATACCAGTTCTGGAAATGGTTTTCAAGGGTGATGATTTGGATGAACTGAATCAAATCACGGGAAACCTGGAAGATAATGTAGGCCAAATTGACAAACTAAAGAGTAGCAAATCACCTGGACCAGATGGTATACATGCCAGGGTTCTGAAATAACTAAAAAATGAAATTTCATATCTATTAGTAAAAATTTGTAACCTATCTTTAATATTGTCTATTGTACCTGAAGACTGGAGGGTAGCCAATGTAACCTTGGATGATATGGGAAAATTATAGACAGTGAGCCTGACTTCAGAGATGGGAAAAATAGTGTAAACTATTCTAAAGAATAAAATCACAGAACATATAGAAACAAATGGTTTAATGGAACACAGCCAGCATTGATTTACCCAAGGGAAGTCTTGTTCACAAATCTGCTACATTATTTTCAAGGGGTTAATAAACATTGATAAAGGTGAACTGGTAGATGTAGTATATTTGGATTTTCAGAAGGCGTTTGACAAAATTCCTCATGAGAGGCTTCTAAAACTAAAAAGTCATGTCATAGGAAGCAATGTTGTTTTGTGGATTGCAAACTGGTTAAAAGACAGGAAACAGAGTATAGGATTAAATGGTCGATTTTCTCAGTAGCAAAAGATAAACAGTGGAGTGCCTCAGAAATCTGTAATTGGACCACTACTTTTCAATATATTTATAAATGATTTGGAAAGGGATATGATGAGTGAGGTGATCAAATATACAGATAACACAATTTTATTCAGAATATTTAAATCACATGCAGATTGTGATAAATTGCAGGACAACCTTGCGAGACTGGAAGACTGGGCATCCAAATGGCAGATGAAGTACAAGGTAATGCATGTAGAGAAAAAATAACCCATGCTGTAGTCACACAATGTTAAGTTCCAGATTAGAAGTTAACATCCATGAAAAAGATCTAGGTATCATAGTGGATAATACATCGGAATCGTCGGCTCAGTGTACTGCGGTGGTCAAAAAAGCAAACAGAATGTTAGGAATTATTAGGAAGGGAATGTGAATAAAATAGCAGTTTATGGACTTCTCCTCCAGGAATTTATCCAAATGTTTTTTAAACCCAGATACACTAATTACCATAAACACATCCTCCTGGAACTAATCACAGAACCTAATTGTGCATTAAGTGAAAGAGAATTTTCTACAAATTATTTTAAATGTGTTACTTGCTAACATCATGGAGTGCCCCCTAGTTCTTCTCTGAAAGATTAAATAACCAATTCACCTGTTCTCGTCCTCTCATGGTTTTATAGACCTCTATCATATCCCCACTCAACTGTCTCTTCTCCAAAATGAACAGTCCTCTTTAGCCTTTCCTCATAAGGGAGCCATTTCAACCCCTTTATCAATGTATTGCCCTTCTCTGTACCTTCTCTAGTGCAATTATATCTTTTTTTTAGATGCGGTGACTAGAATTGTACACAGTATTCTAGGTGTGGTCTCACCATGGAGCGATACAGAGGCATTATGAAATTCTCTGTTAGTCAGGCTGACTTAGGGAATAGCCACTACTATGTCTGGCATTAGTAACATGGGATCTTTCTAATGTTTGGGTACTTTCCAAGTACTTGTAACCTGGATTGGCACTTTTGTAAACAGGATGCTGGGCTTGATGGCCCTTCAGTCTGACCCTGCATGGCAAATTCTTATGTTCTTATGTAGGGTCTCATCATGGATATTGTATGTGATACAGAGGCATTATGAAACCCTATGTTTTATTCTCTAGTTCTTTCCTAATAATTCCTAGTATTTTATTTGTTTTCATGGCTGCTACCATTCACTGAACTGACACCTAGATCCTTTTCCTGTGTGGTGACTTTCAATGTCTCAGTGTCTTGATGATGACACTTCTCCTTCTGCCTTGTCCCAATCTTGATAGTTTTGCTTCTGCTGCTGATGCCTGCCTACAAAGTTCATGAAGCTTGGATAAAAAATTCCAATGTTATATTCAAAAATAGGATTTATTGCTTCCCCCATTGACTTTAATAGTAATAACATACATGACATACACAACATAATCAGAAAAATGAATAGACTGAAATGATAGAAGATCGGAAATCAAATGACAAAACAATACATTTTCTTGTTTAATAGTTTGCAGTTCTTGTCCTTCTAAATGTTATATAAGTATTAGATTTTAGTGTACTAAATGCATGTTTTTACATCTTTTGTAATAAAGTTCTGTTGTGCTCCGCGGTCGTGGGATGCCATGACTGCGCTCCCCTACCTCCTCCGCGGCGGTGGTCCGCTGCGACAACCTCGGGGAACCCCAGACCCGGGGCCCGGCGCAGCTCCCCGGCCTGACCGCGGGGCAGAGGGCCGTCCCTGCTCTGCTCCCGCGCCATCCTTGCAGCCCTTCCTCTGCGGAGGGAATCAAAGATGGCCGCCGCCATCCTTAGGCGCTAGGCCGCACCCCTTCATTTGAATTAAAGGGACCTGATCCCTTTAATTCACCACAGCTGTTCCTTAGGAGCCTGAGCAGAGGAAGTATATAAGGAGACTTCCTCTGCTCATTCCCTGACTCGGCAACATCCCATCGCTGTCTAGTCTGCTTGCCTCGGCAAGTTCCTTGTACTTGGATGCTGGTTCCTGTTTTCGTCTTGGTGTTCCTGGTTCCTGACTTCGGATTGGCTTACGGTGATTCTCTGGTTCCTGACTTCAGATTGGCTTACGGTGATTCTCTGGTTCCCGACTTCGGATTGGCTGATGGTGATTCTCTGGTTCCTGACCTTGGCTTGGCAAGCGGTGATTCTCTGGCACTCGACTTTGGTGAGCGTCGACCCTCTGGTACTCGACCTAGGACTTCTCCAAGACTCCGTCTCCAAGGGTCCACCTAAGTCCCAGCGGCCCGGGTCCCTACGGGCTCCTCCTGGGGGGACCACGGGCTTCCAGGGCGAAGCTCCAGTTGGCCTTTGCACCGTTGCCTGACCTCCCGAGGTCCACCTAAGTCCCAGCGGTCGGGTCCCTACGGGCACCTCCCGGGGGGACCGCAGACCACCAGTGGTGAAGACACAGGGCCTCGTCTCGACTCTTCATCGCCCCCGGACTCACCTCAGTCTCCAGTGCCAAGGGTCAACTGGTCCTGCCTCCTGTTCTGCCTCGCCACCCGACGAGAGAGCCTAAGGACCCTCTGAAAGGTATTCCATCCTCTCGTCGGCCAAGGGTCCACAAGCCTGAGCATAACAAGCTCATTTTATTATTCTTTCAGTTTTTAAACAAATAGCACATCTGAACTGAAAAAGACCATTTTTTGCTTTGTTCTGAATGAAACAAACTGAAAATGGAGTTACACAATAGTTCTCCAAAATTGTTGGTTATTTTTGTTTCATTTACAATAAACAAATAGCCTTCCACAGATCCTCCAGAACCCTCCCATGACAAACATGGTGCCTACCCGTGCCTGACTCCCACACCTCAAAAATTGACAGGGCCAGGGACCTCCCTAGCTCTCACTTACCTCTTCCATGGGTGTCCCCAATGTACAACTGGCAGCAGCGATGCCCACTCACTCCTGCCATAATCTTCATTGTTTAAATATAGAATCTGCAACCCTGAGGCTGGCACACTTTGTACTTCAGGGACCAAATGGAAGGGATAATTTAAGGGCAAGTGAGGTCCCAAGCAATGTTCTCTCCAAGAAGTGACTAGGAGTATATAATTGTTTTTTTCGTGTGAGCAACAATTTTTTAAACCAACAATTGAGCACCAGTATTAGCATTGCATTTCTGTATATAGCACAAAGAAAAATTTATGTAAGCGACCATATGAAACCTGTTAGCATCGCTCTGAAATGTATGAGTTGGCCTACGCTTGAGTTGGTCTTTATAAACACTCTCCATCCTTGGACAATTCATTATGTCTCCCCCTACATAATAATCTTAGAATCATTTACAATCTCCTCCTTTCCACAATCGACCACTTGTTACATGTTTGAACTAGTCTGTTATATTTCTGTTAGTTAAAATTATGTATTTCATAAGGTGTTATTTAATTTATTTATTCCCAAGTTCTTCATTTCCTGTTCTCTGTAAGACACAAGTGTTAAGTCATTTCAATGTTATATGTAAACCGAAGTGATTAGTAACATTGTTACCAGAACCTCGGTATATAAAAAATGTTAAATAAATAAAATAAAAAAATGAGTGATTGCTCATATTCTCAGCTTATGGTTCCAAGCCCTGAAAATTGTTTTGGGGATGGGAGAGGGCTAAGAAAGACACAGGGAAGTCCTGGGTGAGCCCAGCTCAGACCAGAGGGATAGGACCAGGCTCCATGGTTGTGTTTGAGGGACAGAAGTGGAGTTGAAGGAGCTCAGAAAGGCTTGATCAGCCCAACCATATAGGCCTGCAGCTTTGGGGGGGGGGGGGGGGAGGGGATTTGAAGGGGTGTTAGAAGGCCTCTGGGATGCATATTTTTTCTATTATTTTGGGGATTGCTTTTTTTAATGTATTTTTTTCAGTTCTAAAAATTAAGTAAACCAAAATAAGCTTTAAATGAACTGAAAAAGCAATAAAATAATTCCCTAAAATGAAAAAACAAAATTAAATGATAATTTTTGTCCCGCATATCCTTACCAGTTTTTTCAAGACTCTTAAGTAAATAGTTTTTTGTGGGAAGAATAGAGAGTAAAGATATGTGGGGTAGAGATGTGCTTCGTTTTTTTCTGCAGGGTCGTTTTTTGACTCGGATACCTCGTGGTAAATTTCGGGTTTTCTCGTTTCGTTTTTTTGAAAAACGAAACGAGGAAACCCGAAACCAGGCCAAAAAACGAAACGGCAAAGGAAGCTTAAAGAAAACCCACCCCAAGCTTTTAAAATCAGTTTTCTACATAAATACAAAGTTTACAAACTACCCCTCCATCCCGATCCCTCCCCAAGACTTACTAAGTACATCCCTGGTGATCCAGCGGGGTCCCGGGTTCCATTTGCCCTCCGTGCCCGTGCTACTGCAAGCCATGCTCTTTAAAATGGTGCCGAATAGCCTCTGAACTACCATGTCACAGGGGCTATCGGCGCCATTGGTCAGCCCCTGTCACATGGCCATCGGCGCCATCTTGTGCTCCTGTCATGTGACTGGAGCTGACCAATGGCGCCAAAAGCCTCTGTGACATAGTATGGGCAAAGGCTATCGGCGCCATTTTGATTACTGGCAGCCGACAACGAAATCGCTTTCGGACCCCCGCTGGACCCCCAGGGATTATTGGCAAGCCTTGGGGAGGTCAAGAGCCCCCTCCTGACCCCCCCAAGGCTTGCCAATAATCCCTGGGGGTCCAGCGGGGGTCCGAAAGTGATTTCGTTGTCAGCTGCCAGTAATCAAAATGGCGCCGATAGCCTTTGCCCATACTATGTCACAGAGGCTTTCGGCGCCATTGGTCAGCTCCAGTCACATGACAGGAGCACAAGATGGCGCCGATAGCCATGTGACAGGGGCTGACCAATGGCGCCGGTAGCCCCTGTGACATGGTAGTTCAGAGGCTATTTGGCACCATTTTATGATTTTAAAGAGCACGGCTTGCAAGTAGCACGGGCACGGAGGGCAAATGGAACCCGGGACCCCGCTGGATCACCAGGGATGTACTTAGTAAGTCTTGGGGAGGGATCAGGATCGGGGGGGGGGGTGTTGTATTATAGTTTATTTAAATGTTTGGGGTGGGTTTTAATTAAAAAAAAAAAAAGTGTCCCTCTCCCCATGCAAACCCGAAAAACGAAATTTCCCCGAAAGTCGGGGAAAATTCTTTTCGGGTTTCGGGGCCTCCGAAACCACAACGAGTTAGGAAATTTCGTTGAATTTCCTAACTCGGGCGAAAAACGAAGCACATCTCTAATGTGGGGTAGCTTAAGATACCCTCACCCTAGAAACATATAAACACAATTGCAGAAAAAGAATACGTGGCCTATCTAGTTTGCCCATCTGCTCAATTGATTTAGAACTAAAATTCCCATCACTCCTTTGGACGGTTACTTTCATTCTGACACGTGGGTGAATATGTGTGTGTGTTTGTGAGCGCATGCACATGGACACATCAATTTTATAACAAACGTGCATATATGAATGTATGTTATAAAATCAGTAGGATGTGCGAACATATGCACACAATTTTATATGGGTGCGCGCAAATATCGCATCTACAGCATAAGTGGGGGGATTTTGTAAGATATGCACACCGATGTCAATACCCATTTCCCTAGTCCATTCCCAGTTCGCCCAGTTAAACAACAGGACTTTCTTACCCCCCAGCTAAATAGCCTGTCTTTTACCTTATCTGCTCTGACCCTTGAAACCTTGCTAAGTAGCCTAGTTTTTTTTTTGTTTGTTTTTCTACTTACACGTCCTCCATAGTAGAAGTAAGGTTATGAAGTAGGGGATCCAATGCACACGTATGCGCATAAGTACTTACGCGCATATTTTTACTTACGGATCTGAACTGCTCTCATATCCTGCCCAGACTTCACCCACACTCAGCCTACACCGTGGCCATTTTTTTTACTTTTGGATTTGTGTGTGTACTGGGAGATACATGCATACTTGGCTGATTTTTAAAATCCACCTAGTGCATGCTGGCCAGAGACATGAGCGTCTCTCCTGGCTTTAGGACTCATAGGCCTTTTAAAATCTAGCCATTAGAGATTCCCTGTATTTATCCCTTGCTTTTTTTAATTCAGATACCATTTTTGTTCTATACATCCACTACTCTTTGTAAATAAGTATTTCCTTAGATTACTTCTGAGTTTAACCTTTTTCACCCTCGTCCCATGAGCCCTCATTCTAGGCCCTCATTTCTGTTGAAAAAAACATACCTCCGGTATATGGAAACCTTTTGAGATTTTTGGATGTCACTATCATATCTCAGCTTTCCTCTAGGTTCCTCATGTTTAGATCTTTAAGTATATTGCCATATGCTTTAGAACAAAGACCACCACTGACAATTTTAGTAGCCACCCTGTGGATTGACTCCTTCCAGTTTATATCCTTTTGAAGGTGCAATCTCCAGAATTGTACACAGTGTTCCAAATGAGGTCTCATTAGGGACTTAAATAGGGGACAATATTACCGCCCTTTTTCTGCTGGTTTTTTCTCTCACTATGCAGCCAAGCATCTTTCTTACTATTATCGTTGCTTTATCCATCTGTTTGTCCACCTTAAGATCATCAGATACAATCACCACAAATTCCACGTTTCTTTCATACACCTCCAATACCATACTTATCCATTAAGATTTTCCATGCTAAATGCATTACTCTGCATTTTTTACCATTAAATCTTAGCTAGACCCTAGACCATTCCTTGAGCTTTGCTAGATCCCTCCTCATGTTTTCTATACCTTCCTGCCTGTCTACTCTGTTGCAAATATAGATATAAGAGTAGCTTGCTTATTAAGGCGGTTACTACCCTAAATCAATTAAGCCTGATACATCACTTTGAATGCATATACAGCATTGCTCTCTGCTTCAACAGCAGGAGGAAATGTGGAAAAGAGGATTTAGATTCAGACAACATCCAACAAGGCACTGATCTGTGCAGTCTGGGTAAACAAGCATCGGGGTAAGAACATAAGAACATGCCATACTCGGTCAGACCAAGGGTCCATCAAGCCCAGCATCCTGTTTCCAACAGTGGCCAATCCAGGCCATAAGAACCTGGCAAGTACCCAAAACCTAAGTCTATTCCATGTTACCGTTGCTAGTAATAGCAGTGGCTATTTTCTAAGTCAACTCAATTAATAGCAGGTAATGGACTTCTCCTCCAAGAACGTATCCAATCCTTTTTTAAACACAGCTATACTAACTGCACTAACCACATCCTCTGGCAACAAATTCCAGAGTTTAATGGTGCGTTGCGTGAAGAAGAACTTTCTCCGATTAGTTTTAAATGTGCCACATGCTAACTTCATGGAGTGCCCCCTAGTCTTTCTATTATCTGAAAGAGTAAATAACCAATTCACATCTACCTGTTCTAGACCTCTCATGATTTTAAACACCTCTATCATATCCCCCCTCAGCTGTCTCTTCTCCAAGCTGAAAAGTCCTAACCTCTTTAGTCTTTCCTCATAGGGGAGCTGTTCCATTCCCCTTATCATTTTGGTCGCCCTTCTCTATACCTTCTCCATTGCAATTATATCTTTTTTGAGATGCGAGTGACCAGAATTGTACACAGTATTCAAGATGTGGTCTCACCATGGAGCGATACAGAGGCATTATGACATTTTCCAGTAACTTGCTTGATGCGGCGGTTACTACTCTTCACCATTAAGCCTTATGCTCACCTTTGATGCAACTCCAACATTACTCTCTGCATCAATGGCAGGGGATGGCAGGAAATTTGAATCAGTTACCAACAAGGGCCCTGATCTTGGTGGTCGGTGAAACAGATAAGTATGGGAAAATAAGTGTGGGAGCTTGCTGGGCAGACTGGATGGGTCGATTGGTCTTTTTCTGCTGTCATTTCTATGTTTCTATGTAATAGGCAAAAAGACAAATCTTTACAATCTTTTTGCTATGCAGCTCACATAAATATTGAAAAGAAACAGTCCCTGAGGCACACCACTAGTAGCACCACCCTCCTCAGAGTAAACTCCATTTGCCACTATACTTTGTTGCCTCCCAATCATGCTAGGGCCCATACCAAGGGCACTCAATTTATTTATGTCAACTATGCGGAACTGTATCAAAGGCCTTACTGAAATCCAAGTACACTAAGGGGTAGATTTTCAAATAGCGCGCATAGGCGTACTTTTGTTGGCGCTCCAGGCGCAAACAAAAGTACGCTGGATTTTAGTAGATACGCGCGGAGCCGCGCGTATCCACTAAAATCTGGGATCGGCGCGCGCAAGGCTATTGATTTTGTATAGCCGGCGCGCGCCGAGCCGCGCAGCCTACCCCCGTTCCCTCGGAGGCCGCTCTGAAATCAGAGCAGCCTCGGAGGGAATCCTCTAACGCCCTCCCCTCACCTTCCCCTCCCTTCCTCTACCTAACCCATCCGCCCGGCCCTGTCTAAACCCCATCCTTACCGTTGTCGGGGGATTTACACCTCCCGGAGGGAGAAGTAAATCCCCGCGCGCCAGCGGGCCTCCTGCGCGCCGGGACGCGACCTGGGGGCGGGTACGGAGGGCGCGACCACGCCCCCGGACCGCCCCGGACCGTAGCCACGCCCCCATACCCGCCCCCAAAACGCTGCTGACACGCCCCCTAAACGCCGCGACGACCGGGCCCGCCCCCGACACGCCCCCCTCGGAGAACCCCGGGACTTACGCGAGTCCCGGGGCTCTGCGCGCGCCGGTAGGCCTATGTAAAATAGGCTCACCGGCGAGCAGGGCTCTGAAAATCCGCCCCTAATTCTAGCACTGTCCCTTGATCTAACTCTCTGGTCACTCAATCAAAGATATCGATCAGATCCTTCTGACAAGACCTGCCACTGGTTAAACCATGCTGCTTCAAATCTTGCAATTCATTGGATTCCATAAACTGAACTATTCTTTTTTTTAGCAATGATTCCATTAATTTGCTCACTGCAGAAGTCAGAAAGTCTGTACATCCCAGCATCCTCCCTACTTTCACTTTTATGAATAGAAACCACATCTGCTCATCTCCAGTCCTCTGGAACTATTCCCAAATCTAAGGAAGAATTGACAAGGTCTGCCATTGGAGTTGCCAGGACTTCTCTTAGTACCCTTGGATGTATCCCAAGTGACACCATTACAATAGCTTCTTTATGTTTAATTAGTTTCTCACAAAAAATCTTTTCTGAAAATTGACTGATGTTTGCCTTGCTTCCAATCAGTGGCGTAGCCATGGGTGGGCCTGGGTGGGCAGCTGCCCACCCAATTTAGACCCAGGCCCACCCAACTAGCACTGGAACTGCAAGGTTGTCGCGGGATCCCATCCCCGCGACAGCGAACAGGAGGACCCATGCCTGGCGCGCCATCACGGCACACATGGGGAAGCAGTGCTGTGGCCATATGGCCAACCGATCTTCCTGTTTGGGGGGGAGCGGAAATGCCATGCACAGCTTCCGCTTCCTCCCCCCAAAGCAGGAAGATCAGCTGGCCTCTCCTGCTGCCACCGGCCTCTTGCTATCTTCGGGCCGTACGGCCCACCAATCTTCCTGTTTGGAGCGGGGGGAACGGAAGCGCAGCGCACAACTTCCACTTCCTCCCCCTCGCCCCCCAAGCAGGAAGATCAGTGGGCCATACGACCTGAATATAGCAGGAGGCCGGTGGCAGCAGGAGAGGCCAGCTGATCTTCCTGCTTTGGGGGGAGGAAGCAGAAGCTGTGCACATGCTTGAATGTGTATGTGTGGGTGAGAATGGGAGCCTGAGTGTGTGTGTGTGTGTGTGTGTGTGTGTGTGTGTGTGTGTGTGTGTGTGTGTGAAAATTGGAGCCTGGGTGTGTTTGTGTGGGTGAAAATTGGAGCCTGGGTGTGTGGGGAGTGAGATTGGAATCTTGAATGTGTGTGTGTGTGGGTGAGAATGGAAACTTGAATATGTGGGTGAGAATGGGAGCCTGGGTTTGTGTGTGGGAGAGAATGGGAGCTTGAATGTGTGTATATATGGGTGAGAATGGGAGCTTGAATATGTGGGTGAGAATGGGAGCTTGAATGTGTGTATATATGGGTGAGAATGGGAGCCTGGGTGTGTGGGTAAGAGTGGGAGTCTGGGTTTGTGTGTGTGGGTGAGAATGGAAGCTTAAATATGTGGGTGAGAATGGGTGCTTGAATATGTGTATGTGTGGGTGAGAATGGGTGCCTGGATGTGCATCTGTGTGTGCATAAGAATATAAGCCTGGGGAGGGGTGAGAAAGTGAGAGCTTGTATGTGTGTCTGCAGAGAATGTGAGCTTGTGTGTGTGTGGGAGGGGAGAGCATATGAGAGTGAGAGTGTGAGTGTGCGAAGGGGAGTCTGTGAGAGAAAGCATGTATGTGTGTGTGTGTGTGGAAGGGAAGAAGACAGTAATAGAAGAAAGACACTGAAAAGGAATTAGGAAATGAGCAACAAGGGAAACAATGGGAAAAAGAGACCAGGACCAACTGATTAGAAAAATACAAAGATCAGACAACAAAGGTTAAATTAAAAAAAAAATTTTTTGAGATGTTAGCAATTTAAATATAAGCAACACAACCGCTCTCTCAAAATTTATGGACAGGTAGTAGTGTATAAAATCGTAATAATAAGAAGGCTTAAGTACCACAAATCACAGTGAATTACATTTTTTTGTATCATTAAGTAGACCCCATCATAAGCGTAGATGTGAATGCTATTCAGCATAACGTTTTACACCAGTAGTATAATCATGGCTCAGAAAAGAATTTTATATGCTTAGTGAGTCCAAAGTGAAAAAAATTCAAAGTTGATGTAGCATGACATTTCCCATTGTATTAATTGTTGCAGAATTTCTTAACGCATCATAGTATTGACAACATTCAATTTCTTAAGATAATGTAGCTACTTAGCTTTATTTGCATGTGAAGAAATGCCTGAGAGTTAAAGATGTTACAAGGCTCGAGGTGTACTAGCCCGACACTGACCGTGTTTCGGCGTCTGCCTTCATCAAGGGGCCGAATGTATGTGAGATGATTTTCGCGGCATTTTCACCAACATGGAAGTAATGCGTTTCCTCACATTCCTACATTATCTTAAGAAATTGAATGTTGTCAATCCTATGATGCGTTAAGAAATTCTGCAACAATGAAAACAATGAGAAATGTCATGCTACATCAACTTTGAATTTTTTTCACTTTGGATTCATTAAGCATATAAAATTCATTTCTGACCCATGATTATACTACTGGTGTAAAATGTTATGCTGAATAGCATTCACATCTATGCCTATGTATGAGGTCTACTCAATGATACAAAATAATGTAATTCATGGTGATTTGTTTTGTTGATAATCTGCTGTACTTTAGCCTTACGAGCAATTTAAATATGTCATCTTTGGGAATGTGCATTTCTTATATTTTTGTATTTTGCTCTTTCTTAAGTATTCCACTGTTCAGAAATTTTAGTTTCTCAGGCTTTCTATTCTTGTTTTATATGCATGTTTCTGTTTCTAATTTATAGTCTCTTATTTCTATATTAAGTAAGGGTCAGTCTCAGTTTTGCCTATTTGTGACAGAAATACAGTATTTCTAGCATATAGTTTCTCTGAAGTAGTAGTCCAGCTTGTTCTATTATTCCAGTAGGTGATGTATTAATGTTCTAGGGCCTGGTGTAGTATTTGCATTGCTGCTTTTTCATAAGGTTGCTGTTATTTGAATCCTGAGAGTCAGTGCTGTGTCTGTATGGCAACGTTTTAGATGCCTCTTTGCAAGAGTTTGTGTTACTTCACAAAATAGCAGTGGAGGGTTATTTTTTGCTGAGGTGACACCAGAATTTGAATTTTTTTTCATATTAGTTGTAATGTGAATTGCCCTAGCTCTGTGCTGCACCTGTTCTGATGATTAATCATATTTTATTGTATTTATGAAGATTTCTGGTTTTCTGCAAAGATGGTTCATGAAAGAATACATTAATTTTTGTTTTATTACATGATTGGATCTGATTGTTTTCTATACTTGTGCATTTATAAACTGCAATAAATATAAAATAAATTCTGATTAATAAGGAATTGTTAATGCTTGAAATAATTGAAGTAAATTATTTTAAAGTTTCATACATGATGCATAATGGCTATTGCAAATTATTAGAAAGCCATTCTAGGGTGCAGTATACGGCATTATTTATCAGTAAGAAAACAACTAGTAGTCCTGCATGCCTACAGCAGCCCACCCATGTTAACCTTGTGCCCACCCAAAAAATCAATTCTGGCTACACCACTGCTTCCAATTTTATTTGTGTTAGCTATATGTGGTCTTGCTCCAGGCCTTTCCATAGTGAACAAAAATATGTGTTAAACAATTTTGCTATTTCCTCATCAGTCTACTTATTCTTCTCATTCACCTCTGAGTCTCACAATGCCACTTTTGCACTTTCTTCTATCACTAAAATATCTAAAAGCAATCTTGTCCCCCCATTTTACCATGTTTGCTATTTTTCTTTTATTTGAAATTTTTACATTCCTGACTACATTCCCAGCTTCTCTTTTTCCAGATATTTTCACCTGTCTTTCTCTTTATGTGATTTCTTGTAGTTTATGAATACTAATATTTTCTCCCTTACCTTTTCAGCTTCTTTAAAAAAGAACAGCGGCCTCACTTTCCTCATTCCTTTATTTTCCTGACAAAAAGATTAGTCGCCCTTATGATATATCCTTTTAGCTTTGCCCACTGCTCTTCTAGTTCCCCTAGATTTTCCCATCCAGTCATTGAGGAACTCCCCAAACACTCATTGAGGAACTCCCCAAAGAAAGATTTTCCCATCCACTCATTGAGGAACTCCCCAAACACTCATTGAGGAACTCCCCATTTTAAGAAAGTTAGTTTTCCTGAAGTCCAGGGCTTTTGCCTTTGAAGGAAACTTCATGTCATGTGACTTAATACTGAACCACACTAGCTGGTGATTATTGGATTCCAGGATGGGGGAATAGCCAATTGGTTAGAGCAGTGGGCTGCATACCAGGGAATCCAGCATTCAAATCCCACTGCTGCTCCATGTGACATGGGCAAGTTACTTCACTCTCCATTGCCTCTGGTATAAGCTTAGACTTAGATTCATCAAATTGCAATATTTATTATGGGAATATGGTGCATTAGAAGCCACCATAAAAAAAGGGATGTGGTTATGCAAACCTTTTAGATTTCACATTGATTAGATAAAATTGAAACCTGTGATATCGCAGAATGGCTTACCATGGTATGCGACTCTATAGCACCTCGCATGCCCAAACCCAAACATACTCGCACAAGTGGGGCCGATACACGCAGAATGAATATTAAAAGCTGCCAGAGTATGCACGTATATTCCGCTTTGTATGCACATGAAAAGTAGCAAAAAAAAGGGCAGGACCTTGGCATGTGAGGGAAGCCAATAAATGTGTGCATATATACTTAAGCACACAGGTGCACCCCAGGATCCCTACTTCTTAATTTAACTACACTGCAGATGACTTGTAGGTCCTTAAAGAAAAAATCTAGGTTACTCAGCGGGCTATTACGGTTTGGGGCTAAGGGGGAAAGGAAGACTATTAAACTAGTGGGATTTGGAAGTCCTATCCGTAACCTGGATGAACTGGGAGCAAACTGGTGAAAATGGCAATGGCATTCACGTGTCCCTTTTATTGTAAAACATTTTTCTTACCCAAAGTTAGCAAAAACACAAACCTTCAGAGTGTAGTGTCTTATGTACTCCAAATGCAAATCAGAAAAACAATCAAGCATTTGCCATTTTCACCTTCTTACTCCCTCCCAAACTCCCCCATCCTTGCAACCCAGAAGCAATCTACATGAATCCCTATCCCAGCATTAACATCCCCCCATTTACATGGTGGAAATCGGGATCAGCGTGCACACGTGCATCTGTATATCAAATAGGGTGCACATGTGGGTGATTTCAGCCTAGTAGATATCTAGCATACATATTAGAGATGTGAATCGTGTCCTCGATCGTCTTAACGATCGATTTCGGCTGGGAGGGGGAGGGAATCGTATTGTTGCCGTTTGGGGGGGTAAAATATCGTGAAAAATCGTGAAAAATCGTGAAAAATCGAAAAAACGTAAAATCGCAAAACCGGCACATTAAAACCCCCTAAAACCCACCCCCGACCCTTTAAATTAAATCCCCCACCCTCCCGAACCCCCCCCCCCAAATGACTTAAATAACCTGCGGGTCCAGTGGCGGTCCGGAACGGCAGCAGTCCGGAACGGGCTCCTGCTACTGAATCTTGTTGTCTTCAGCCGGCGCCATTTTCCAAAATGGCGCCGAAAAATGGCGGCGGCCATAGACGAACACGATTGGACGGCAGGAGGTCCTTCCGGACCCCCGCTGGACTTTTGGCAAGTCTTGTGGGGGTCAGGAGGCCTCCCCAAGCTGGCCAAAAGTTCCTGGAGGTCCAGCGGGGGTCAGGGAGCGATTTCCCGCCGCGAATCGTTTTCGTACGGAAAATGGCGCCGGCAGGAGATCGACTGCAGGAGGTCGTTCAGCGAGGCGCCGGAACCCTCGCTGAACGACCTCCTGCAGTCGATCTCCTGCCGGCGCCATTTTCCGTACGAAAACGATTCGCGGCGGGAAATCGCTCCCTGACCCCCGCTGGACCTCCAGGAACTTTTGGCCAGCTTGGGGGGGGCCTCCTGACCCCCACAAGACTTGCCAAAAGTCCAGCGGGGGTCCGGAAGGACCTCCTGCCGTCCAATCGTGTTCGTCTATGGCCGCCGCCATTTTTCGGCGCCATTTTGGAAAATGGCGCCGGCTGAAGACAACAAGATTCAGTAGCAGGAGCCCGTTCCGGACCGCTGCCGTTCCGGACCGCCGCTGGACCCGCAGGTTATTTAAGTCATTTGGGGGGGGGGGGGGTTCGGAAGGGTAGGGGATTTAATTTAAAGGGTCGGGGGTGGGTTTTAGGGGGTTTTAGTGTGCCGGCTCACGATTCTAACGATTTATAACGATAAATCGTTAGAATCTCTATTGTATTGTGTTCCATAACGGTTTAAGACGATATTAAAATTATCGGACGATAATTTTAATCGTCCTAAAACGATTCACATCCCTAATACATATACACGCCTATGGCCATTCTTACATAGGCGTGTATATGCACACTTGGTATATCTAATAGGCTGAAAGAAACTGCATGTGCGCCCTGTTTGAGATACATGCGCACATGTGCACGCTAATCTCGATTTCCATCATGTAAATGGGCCAGTGAGGCAGTCAGTTTCCCACTACTATTTCACTTACCCCAACATAGAAGATTTTGGAAGAAAGGGCAGGTAAGAAAAATAATCTTTTTTTGGTCCAGCAGGACTGTCTAGCTGTGTTGGAGAAAAGCCCTCAATTTAGCTCTTCTGATATTAGCCACCATTATAGCTACGATCTGCAATAAAGGCATCTATCCTGAGATAAACATATTTCCACTCCAATGCACACAAAAGTGGTCGTTATTTCCAAAGATAAATCCCGCATTAGTGTGCAATAAATTTTCACAACAGGTGGTAGGCATCCCTAATTTGCATATAAAGCTAGCTGTTGCATACCCATTATAAAATTTGCTTGCAACCATGCGACGGTATAAAGATCACACGTGTATCACATGTTAGATCTCTTTCATCACATGTTGAGGCCCTAACATGATTTGATGAATGACCCTGTTAGATTATGAGCCCTCTGGGGTCAGGGAATATAAATCTTGCCATACTGGGTCAGACCAAAGGTCCATCAAGTCCAGTATTTTATTTCCAACAATGACCAATCCAGGTCACAAATACCTAGCAGGATCCCAAAGGGTAGACAGACTCCATGCTGCTTATCCCAGTACTGGCTTATTATCTTATCTTAGTACTGGCTATTAACTCCACTCTACTCAGGTCTCCCCTCAGGTCTCCCGACACGGGACCGTGTTTCGGACATGCTAGTCTTTTATCAAAGGAAATGTTAATATGGCGGATTGGCGTTCTCTTCCTTCTGATCTAAGAAAATTAGAAGATTATTCTACAAACAAAAATGTGGAGATAATCGACCGTCGGGAAAAACAATAGTTGCAATGGAATGATTGGCTCATTGAATTAAGCTAAGTAGTTCATGGATGGACTTTTAAATGCTGCATATAAAAAAAAGTTGAAAAAAATATAGTTGCAAATAATATCTAGCAATTAGTGACTTATGATTATACATAAGGCAGAGTCTTAAAGCGTCATGCTATATCGATGAAGCCTATTATGATGGTCACTCACTTCCAAGTTAAAAATTGTTTCATCTTATCATTAGCGTCAGTAAATGTTGTAAGTGGGGATGTATGTTGGAGTATGTGAAAGGTAAAAGTTAGTACCAACCATCCAGTATAAAAATTGTTGTCACTGGTTCATATATAGGTGTCTCTCATACACCTTCCTCAGTGAAGACCTAAGCAAAGAATTTATTTAGTCTCTCTGCTATGCCTTTGACATACCTAAGTCCCCCTTTTACCCCTTGATCATCTAATGGTCCAGCGGACTCCCTCATAGGCTTTTTACTTTACATATACTTGAAAAAGTTTTTATTGTGAGTTTTTGCATTCACAGCAAGCTTCTTTACAAATTCTCTCTTTGCCTTCCTTATCAATGCTTTGCATCTAACTTGTCAGTGCTTATGCTGTTTCCTATTTTCTTCATTCGGATCCCTTTTCCATTTCTTGAAAGATGTTCTTTTAGCTATTATAGCCTCTCTTACCTCACTTTTTGACCATGCCGGTAGTCATTTAGCTTTCCTTCCACCTTTTCTAATACATAGAATACATGTGATCTAGACTTCCAAGGTGGTATTTTTAAATAACGTCCATGTATAATGTAAACTCTTAACCTTTTCAGCTGCTCCCTTCAATTTTTTCCTATTTTCCTCATTTTATCATAGACAACTTTTTGAAAGTTAAATGAGGTTGCAGTAGATTTCTTTAGTGTCCTCTCTCCAGTTATTAAGTGAAATTTGATCATGTTGTAATCACTATTGCCAAATGGTTCCAACAGTTACCTCTTGCATCAAATCCTGTGTTCTACTAAGGAATAGTTCTAAAATAGTTTCCCAGCCATTGTTTTCATCTAAGAAGATTAAAATCTATAGCATGTCCTGATGTGATATTTACCCAGTTACTGGGATAATTGAAATCATCCATTATTACTATGCTGTTGATTTTGTTAGCTTCCCTAATTTATTTTAGCATTTCATTGTCCATCTGTTCATCTGTCCAGGTGGACAGTAATACACCCCCATTGTTATTTTATTCTCCCTTTCACCTCAAATTTCTTTTCATAAAGATTCAGCATTGCATTTTGATTCCTGCATTATGTTTATCCTGTTTGACACAAAGTCCTCTTTAATATATAGTGCCATGCCTTCACCCATTTGTAGGAAATACCAACAGCACCTGAATGTAATCTGCTTTGAAGTGTCTGAAAGGACAAATATAAATAGAAAAATAAACATCACATAACATCATAAACTACAACATCAGAGATACTGTCCCCATTGATAAGCACCAGGTCCAGTATCGATTCTCCTGTGTGGGTTCCTTTAAGAGTTGACAGAATATAGAAGACACTGCAGCTGGGATAACGCAGTCAACATGTGATATATTGAAATCTCCTGGCAACAGCACTTCCCCTTTCATAGAGATTTTGTGAATATCTTCCTTTAAATCTCTATCCATGTCTTCTGTCTGTGAGGCCTGTACATTACACCAGTATATGCTTCATTCCCTCTTTTCAGATTAACCCACAGTTCCTCCTCCTTACCTTGTAAGCCCAGCAATGCTGTTGCTTTAAAATTATTCTTTATGAATAATGCACACCTCTTCCCTTCCTTCCTACCTGGTCCTTCCTGAATAGATTGTAGTACAGTATAATTATATTGCAGTCATGGTTTTCTGTGTACCATGTCTCCATAACAGCCACTATATATAAATCAGCGTCTTCCATGACTGCCTTTAGACCCAAGAATTTATTTCCAATACTATGAGCATTAGTGTACATGGCTTTCCAAATGTTGTCCTTTTTTCCCATTTCTCCCATTTCTACATAAGTATTTATTTTACTTACTTTAGGATTTTGTTCACCCATCCCTGATGATTCTAGTTTAAAGCCTTCCTCCATAGGTTTGCCATTTTGTGTTTAAAGACACTGCACCCCTTCATCAACAGTTAGAGCCTATCTCTGTTCAGCAGTTCTTTAAATACCATCCCATAATTCATGAAGCCAAAATGCTCTCATTGACACCATCTACGCAGCCATTTATCTGTCTCCAGAATGCTAGCTTCTTGCTTGAGCCTTTATCCCTGACTAGTAGGATGGAGTAGGAATACCACCTGTGTACCTATATGCTTTACCCTATCTCCCAGAGCTATGAAGTCACTTTTGATACAATCTGTGTGGCAACTAACAGTATCATTTGTGACAACAATGAAAGAGCAGTAATCGCAGAGTAATCAGTAGGCTTGAGAATTTTTGGCAATCTCTTCATAATATCTTGGATTTTGGCACCCAGCAGACAGCACACATCCAGGTACTACATATTTGGTGTAGGGTCTAGTTGCCATAGTAATCTGGGTCCAGCTGTCACCTCATGATCCAGTTTCATGTTCCTCTCTGTTTGAGTTCTCCATCTTGAATGCCTTGATTAGCATTTCATCGATGTAGTCCTCATTCTCCCATATGCGTCTCAGTCTCGCCACCTTCTCTCTGAGATCTGCCACCCTTTCTTGAGGAAGTCAGTCTACAGGGATCTTTCACACTGAACTATTTCCTCATCATGGATCAGGACATCTGGCTGGAAGGAGTAAAAGTGGTAACAGTGGCATCCTGCAGTTGTTAGTAGCTTCTGGTACCTTATTCACTCTTCTTTTGAATGAATTCACTGATAGTGTATCAACCCTGTTGTTGTAAATGTACAGTAAGGGGTGATGAGGTATGCCGCCTTCTGGGCTTCTCCTGCTGGAAGTGTGGAGGGCTTATGGAAGCTGGTGCTGTTGAAGTCAAGCCTGGATGGCTTAGCCTCTTAGTCCTCTGCCGGGGCTTCTGGGAGAAATATGCAGATGAGCCTTCTGGTCTTCTCCTTTCACCTCCAAGTCTCGCAATACCACTTTTGCACTTCCTTCTATCACTAACATTTCTAAAAAAAAACTTCTCGTCTGGTTTTACTGTATTTGCTATTTTTTCTTCTAATTGAATGTTTGCATTGCTGATTACTTTCCAAGTGGTCAAAGAATTGGTTTTCTATTACAGGAATCTTATTTTCCAACAAATATATGCAGAATATCTTAGGGGTGGGAAAGGAGGGTTAGTCAGAATAAAAAAATGAATTGGATTAATTGAGCCCTGAATGGTTAGCTGCTCTCTCTCTCTCTCTCTCTCTCTCTCTCTTCCTTCTCTGCTGCTATACATATAGAATGCTGGCAATACTATACTAAGATAAAAAATAAAATCAATCACTGGCCACTAAGCTGCTGATTTAAACTCTCTCCCATCTTTAATTTAGTTATCACATATTTGGTGTTGACTTGTAAAGAGACTATATTACTGTGCCTTTAATCTATTGTTTCTCATTTATATTCACATCCTCTTTCACCAGATTTGATTATCTCTTCCTGCAAATATGCATGTGGCTTTCCATCTCCAAAATTGTAATTCACAGTGTGGAAGTAATGAGTTTGCATTTGCTTTCAGATGGCATATATTTTGACAGTGATAGCTGCCTGTATATCACTTATTGTTAGTCAAATTATGTGTTCAGCCTGAAATTTCAGAAGAGCTTATACATGAATACTTAATAAGAGGATTTTTTTTCATATTACCCATGGATTCTGAATTGAACAGCTGAAGTTTAATTTTCAGAAAAGAAATAATGTCTATTGAGGAATGAGGTAGATACAATGATTGCTTCTACTTGAATATTCTTTTTAACTTTCTAGAAAATCTTATCTCATTATCATTGTAAGGAAAATAGAAAATCTAAATAGTTTGGAGATTGACAAAGGCACCAGTGGGTGGAATCTGCAAAGTTTCCGAAATACCACTTTTTAAATGCTAAACTATCAGCCACTTTTCTCATGACAAGCTGTTATCCATGAGTAAAGTGATCAGTTATTCTATGTAGAAGGTTAATAACACAATTCTTTATAACACATTACATCTTTCTTTCCTTCATCACAGCACACATTATTACATTATGGAGTAATTACATTTGAGAACAACTAGATTGGCAAATACAGATGTGACAAGGGTATCCCAAAAACTACAATAAATAAAAGGCTTACCTGAACCCCATGATCCTTAATAGTAACTCAGCAGTGCGGGAAAATAAAGCCAGGCCCGATGAGAAAATACACAAAAAAAATATAGGGTTTTCACCACAGGAAAGTACAGTCATAAACATTATAACAAACAACCTGTGTGCACATTTTTTCTATGAAAATTTATTTGAACAAATTGTATCCAAAAATCATTTAAAATGGTATAATACATACAAAAATAGTATATATTATTCATATAAACTCATACACTCTCCACATTCATACCAATACAAATTTATCACATATAAATATAACATCACAAATATAAAAAAAAAATTTATTAAACACTCCCCCTTCAATTAATTATTTTTATGTATATATGTATTAGGGATGTGCAGAGCAAAATTTTATGTTCATATTTTTTATGTCCGAAAGGGGGTCCCACTTGCGGCCAATATGGACATAAAAAAAATCCAATGAGTTGGGTATATGTACATATGTGCAAAAAAAAAATTTAAACCTCCTCACCCTCCTTAATCCCCCCCCCAGACTTACCACAACTCCCTGGTGATCGAGCGAGGAGTGAGGACGTCATTTCTGCAATCCTTGGTGAGAAGCATGTGACGTCGGTGGCACGTCGAGTGACGCGGCGTCACGTGATTCCCGGCGAGTTCGCGCCGGACGGCTCGTTCGGCCCAAAAAGAACTTTTGGCCAGCTTGGGGGGGCCTCCTGACCCTTGCCGGGAATCACGTGACGTCGGCGTCACGTGATTCCCGGCTCGTTCGCGCCGGACGGCTCGTTCGGCCCAAAAAGAACTTTTGGCCAGCTTGGGGGGGCCTCCTGACCCCCCCCAAGCTGGCCAAAAGTTCTTTTTGGGCCGAACGAGCCGTCCGGCGCGAACGAGCCGGGAATCACGTGACGCCGGCGTCACTCGACATGCCGCCGACGTCACATGCTTCTCACCAAGGATTGCAGAAATGGCGTCCTCACTCCGCTCCATCACCAGGGAGTTGTGGTAAGTCGGGGGGGGGGGGATTAAGGAGGGTGAGGGGGTTTATATTTTTATTTTGGCTCAACAATCGCGATTTCCCACATATCGAACATATCTATGTTCGATATGTGGGAAATCCGATCGTTTATGTCGAATCAATTTTTTAAGTAAAAAAAAAAAATGAGTTGCGTTTCACTAATGCGGTCAATCCGAATGCACACCCCTAATATGTATCATCCACAGTGGTACCCTCCTTTCAACTTCTCTTCATTTGATGAAGTATTTACAATGAAATAGAACATGAAGAAATGAAGAGAAGTTGAAAGGAGGGTACCACTGTGGATGATACATATTAGAGATGTGAATCGTGTGCCCGTTCCGATTCCAATTCACATTGTTAAATTTTTAGTGAGGCCTGAGCAGATAAACAAAACACCACCGACCCCCCCCCCCAAAAAAAATGTTAAATTACCTGGTGGTCCAGTGGGGGGGGGTCCCCGGCGCGATCTCCCGCTCTCGGGCCATCGGCGCCATTTTGGCTACCACTGATAAAAAGGCGCCGATGGCCCGAAAAAAAAAACCCACCCCGACCCTTTTCAAATTACCCCTTTGCTTCTCCCACCCTCCCGACCCCCCCAAAAACCTTTTAGATGTACCTGGTGGTCTAGCGGGGGGTCCAGGAGCCATCCCTTCAATCGTGCCGGTGCCGGTGCTTGTCACAGGGAGCGACTGTCGCTCCCTGTGACAAGGTAAGGGCAAAGGCGATCGGGAGGGTGGGGGAGTGTAAGGAATTTGTTTTAAAAGGTCGGGGTGGGTTTAGAGGTTGTGTTGGTGTGCCGGTTTTCCCACCCTCCCCCAAATAATTCCAGTGCCCTATTTAACGATACAATATAAATGTTCCTGACGATAAATCATGGGCATTTGTATTGTATCGTGTACTCTAACGGTTTAGAACGATTTTAAAATTATCGGACGATAATTTTAATCGTTCAAAAACGATTCACATTCCTAATACATATATACATAAAAATAATTAATTGAAGGGGGAGTGTTTAATAAAAAAAAGTTTTGATATTTGTGATGTTATATTTATATGTGATAAACTTGTATTGGTATGAATGTGGAGAGTGTATGAGTTTATATGAATAATATATATTATTTTTGTATGTATTATACCATTTTAAATGATTGTTGGATACAATTTGTTCAAATAAATTTTCATAGAAAAAATGTGCACACAGGTTGTTTGTTATATTGCCGATGAGAAAATGCCATGATGAGTGATGGTGAGCCCCCGTCCTAACTTAAGGAGACAGTGCAGAGGGGGGAAACGGAACAAATAAAAAAGAAAGCATTGTGGTAGCAAATTTTGTCAGGGTGAGAAAGAGATCAGGCTGAGAGACAGGCCGAGCCATGATAAACAGCATGGCACCAAAGCTGTGGAAGAGGAGCCTGAGTGATAGTGGCAGCGGTGGGAAGAAGAGAAGCCAAGTTGTTGAGTGAGGTGGATCAGCTGACTGAAGGAATCGTCCTGGCAAAAGAAATACCCCAAGCACTGAAAGGAAAGTAGAAGGAATGAGCCAGCAATGCAAGAAAGCCGTGTTGTTAAAAGTAGCCCACAACACAGCAGGACACCAGAGCTGCCTGGGATTTGAAGTCCTGAGGTGGATGGCCAGAGGCTGGAGACTTGGTGATGAGGTGTAGCTGTGAGCACTGGTTTCTGCGATGGTGGGGAAGGCCCATGAGAGCAACAGCAATGGTGTTGAGCAGCATCATTAGCAAACTGAATGAGAGGGGAGGCTGCTGCCCAGAATGAAGGTAAGAGATAGAAGTGGCAATAAGAGAGGAAGCCAAAACCCTGCAAGGTGGCAGGACTGCCTTAAAGGAGGGGCCTGTGACTGATACCATACACTGAGACAGCATCGGAGATGGGAAAGGGGGCTGCAACGCAGCGCCTTGAGCGCCCAAGCACCAGAAGGAAGAGGAGTGAGCCACCAAAAGTGAGGCATCGGATCGCCAATGTAGCTGGGCCCTCAAAGCGCTGCCATGATTGCCAGAAAAGAGAGAAAGGGAGCTATGACTCAGAAGAGGAGCAGCACCATAGTAAGGCCCCGAGCATCAAAGAAGCTGGAGTGGGAGGAATCAACTGACTGGTAGTGGTCAGCTATGATAGTAATTGTGACTGATATCAGTGGCCTCCTCCTCCCGCGGATGCACCATGAGTTGGAATCTGAGGTCACCACTGTGACTGAGATCACCATTGCCACTACTGCCCTGCTCTCTGAGTAAGTGTCTCTGCCTCTGCCGCTATTTTACGTTAAAGATAAATAAAAAGATAATAAATCTAAAAAACACCAAGACTGATCCCAGAGGGCCTAAGTAAAGCCCCCACCATGTCAGACCCAAGTAGGCCGAGATCCCACTGACATCATTGATGACAACAGCATGCACCCGTGGCTCTCGGGGGGCGGGGGGGGGGCTATTAATTTTTTATAAAATAAAGAAAAATAGAGGTAAATAAAACAATGGTGGTGGCCAGGTAAAGAGGACCCTGGCCACCTGACAGGCACCAACTCCCCTGCTCCCAAAGGTAATTTAAATATGTAATTCACCCTGATAGGACCCCTGCCCATACCCAACTTAAAACCACTTTAAAAATAATGCGAAGCCTTCATAAACAAATGGGAAACCTATAAAGAACCTAAGGAAGACTGTCTAGTCATCAATTGTAATTAAAAGATAATAGCTTTTAAAGGAAAATATTTATAGTAAGCACAGGAAAAGCCAGGAATAAATATAGGGAATAATTTAATTGGACATGAGAGTATTTAAAGGGCATAAATATAGTTGAGAATTTAATTTTGAAGTGACTTGGCCCAGGGATCCCCATAGCAATGAGAGGATGAAGCAAAGCTGTAATCATGAAACCTTGACAAAGACTTCCTTAGGCAAGAGTGATGAGACAGGCGCAGCTTTACCATCAATAGCGCAGCGCGGGATCCAAATAGAAAATATAGATCATCATATAAGGTAATAAAGACACCAAACATTTTCTAATACTAAAAATAATTGAAACAAATAAAACATTGACTGAGCAGTGAATATTAAAGATATCAGATGGACAGCCCCTAGTACTTTCTCTCAGTATGTCATCATCAAGAGCAGGGATATTCCAAATCTAGAAATTTAAAGACAGTTATAAAGTTTAGTCAGTAGTGAGCCTGAAGTCTGAGGGAGCAGAGGAATTGTTGGAGTTTTCTGTCCTCAGGCCTAGTAAAAGTGCACCAACACAGAACATATAGAAAGACATGGTTTAATGGAACAAAGTCAGCATGGCTTTACCAAGGGCAAGTCTTGCCTCACAAATCTGCTTCACTTTTTTGAAGGAGTTAATAAACATGTGGATAAAGATGAACCGGTAGATATAGTATATTTGGATTTTCAGAAGGCGTTTGACAAAGTTCCTCATGAGAGGCTTCTAGGAAAAGTAAAAAATCATGGGATAGGTGGCGATGTCCTTTCGTGGATTGCAAACTGGCTAAAAGACAGGAAACAGAGAGTAGGATTAAATGAGCAATTTTCTCAGTGGAAGGGAGTGGACAGTGGAGTGCCTCAGGGATCTGTATTGGGACCCTTACTTTTCAATATATTTATAAATGATCTGGAAAGAAATACGACGAGTGAGATAATCAAATTTGCAGATGACACAAAATTGTTCAGAGTAGTTAAATCACAAGCAGATTGTGATAAATTGCAGGAAGACCTTGTGAGGCTGGAAAATTGGGCATCCAAATGGCAGATGAAATTTAATGTGGATAAGTGCAAGGTGATGCATATAGGGAAAAATAACCCATGCTATAATTACACAATGTTGGGTTCCATATTAGGTGCTACAACCCAAGAAAGAGATCAAGGTGTCATAGTGGATAACACATTGAAATCGTCAGTACAGTGTGCTGCGGCAGTCAAAAAAGCAAACAGAGTGTTGGGAATTTTTAGAAAGGGAATGGTGAATAAAATGGAAAATGTCATAATGCCTCTGTATCGCTCCATAGTGAGACCGCACCTTGAATACTGTGTACAATTCTGGTCGCCGCATCTCAAAAAAGATATAATTGCAATGGAGAAGGTACAGAGAAGGGCTACCAAAATGATAAGGGGAATGGAATAACTCCCCTATGAGGAAAGACTAAAGAGGTTAGGACTTTTCAGCTTGGAGAAGAGACGACTGAGGGGGGATATGATAGAGGTGTTTAAAATCATGAGAGGTCTAGAACGGGTAGATGTGAATCGGTTATTTACTCTTTCGGATAGTAGAAAGACTAGGGGGCACTCCATGAAGTTAGCATGGGGCACATTTAAAACTAATCGGAGAAAGTTCTTTTTTACTCAAAGCACAATTAAACTCTGGAATTTGTTGCCAGAGGATGTGGTTAGTGCAGTTAGTATATCTGTGTTTAAAAAAGGATTGGATAAGTTCTTGGAGGAGAAGTCCATTACCTGCTATTAAGTTCACTTAGAGAATAGCCACTGCCATTAGCAATGGTAACATGGAATAGACTTAGTTTTTGGGTACTTGCCAGGTTCTTATGGCCTGGATTAGCCACTGTTGGAAACAGGATGCTGGGCTTGATGGACCCTTGGTCTGACGCAGTATGGCATTTTCTTATGTTCTTATGTTCTAACACTTTATTTATTGAAAGAATAGTCACAGTATTAATTGAGAGTGAATGTTAATTGAGAGTGAATGGAGACAGAACATTTTAGATATTAATACAGGTACTGTACTGCATATTAATATGGCATTTTGAAGGGTCAGAGAAAGAGTGTGAATGACTTTTATCGATGTTGAACACTGAATGCCAGTGCATTAAGTACAATTCAGCGATTAGTTTCTGAGGTCACTCAGAAGAAACAATCTATCCAAAATAACTCACTGCAGCTTTGAAAAATAAGCGAGAAGATTTGTATGAAAGCCAAGACAGTTAACACTAGAGAACATAAGAACATAAGAAAATGCCATACTGGGTCAGACCAAGGGTCCATCAAGCCCAGCATCCTGTTTCCAACAGTGGCCAATCCAGGCCAAAAGAACCTGGCAAGTACCCAAAAACTAAGTATATTCCATGTTACCATTGCTAATGGCAGTGGCTATTCTCTAAGGGGCAGATTTTAAAAGCCCTGCTCGTGTAAATCAGGCCGGATTTACGCGAGCAGGGCCTTGCGCCGGCACGCCTATTTTCCATAGGCCCGCCGGCGCGCGCAGAGCCCCGGGACTCGCGTAAGTCACGGGGTTTTTTCGAGGGGGGCGTGTCGGGGCGTGTCAGGGGTGGGGCCGATCGGCGGGGCGTTTTGGGGGCAGGACGCGGTGTTTCGGGGGCGGGCCCGGGGGCGTGGTTTCGGCCCGGGGCAGTCCGGGGGCGTGGCCGCGCCCTCCGTAACCGCCCCCAGGTCGCGTCTCGGCGCGCTAGCGGCCCGCTGGCGCGCGGGGATTTACTTCTCCCTCCGGGAGGCGTAAATTCCCGGACAAAGGTAGGGGGGGGTTTAGATAGGGCCGGGGGGGTGGGTTAGATAGAGGAAGGGAGGGGAAGGTGAGAGGAGGGCGAAAGCGAGTTCCCTCCGAGGCCGCTCCGAAATCGGAGTGGCCTTGGAGGGAATGGAGGCAGGCTGCGCGGCTCGGCGCGCGCCGCCTGCACAAAATCAGCAGCCTTGCGCGCGCCGATCCTGGATTTTAGCAGATACGTGTGGCTACGCGCGTATCTACTAAAATACAGCGTACTTTTGGTGGCGACTGGTGCGCCAACAAAAGTACGCGAACGCGCATTTTTTGTAAATCTACCCCTAAGTGAACTTAATAGCAAGTAATGGACTTCTCCTCCAAGAACTTATCCAATCCTTATCCAAGACTATTGAATAACCCAGTGTCTCTAGAAAAGATTCTGCTTGTATCCACATTATTAACACCAAGTCATACAGGAGGAACTCAATAATAAAGAGAAAGAATAAGAGAGAAAGAATAGCTTGTTCTGTCTCTCTTTCTCTCTTATTCTTTCTCTTTATTATTGAGTTCCTCCTGTATGACGTCTTGTGGTTTCTTCTTCAACCTACTAACTTAAGAAAGAATAGTTCAATACACGTAGACTATCTTTCATGGGAAAACAATAACAATAAGATGACGGAGACACCAATACCCAGGGAACACCATTGATTAGTCTGCGGAAGATCCTGGAGTGGTTTGATAGTTTTCTTTTGTTGATTTATCTAAAGCTTAAGTTAGTAGGTTGAAGAAGAAACCACAAGATGAAAGAAGAAAGAGTGGGTACGGTATCAGGGGGGGATTAAGGTGGGATAAGTCAAGGGAGATAAGGGGCAGGAGTCCGTCTTTTAGATCAGGACAGGAAAAGGGGGTGAATTGAAGTAAGACAAATGCCTCAGGGCGCAGATATAAGGGGAGAGGGGAAGGGTTCGGGGAGCAGGGGCGTTGATAAGGGTTTCAAGGTTTAGAGATGGGAGGTCACGGTTTAAAATAGTCAGGGAGCAGGGCATTTAAAAAAAAATGAAATGGGGAGATTCACAGGATAGCATAGGAATAAGGAAGCTATCATTCTTAAGATTCTTCTAATCTACGCCCCCCCAGGCCTGCTGGAATCCAATGCATCACCCATACTAGAATTAATAGCAACTCACTTAAATCTGGATCGTCCAACCATAATACTGGGCGATTTTAACTTACATGTCGACGACCCCATTCGCTCTACCAATTGCGAAGCTTTCCTAACCGCCATGTCGGCATTAGGCTTCAAACAAATCATAAACAAACCTACCCATAGAGCAGGCCACACCCTGGACCTTATATTTGTTAACTCAAACATATCACACTCAACGCCACCTACATGCCAACCAGTCCCCTGGTCAGACCATACCTTAATATCTTCTGCCTTTTCGTTGGAACAAACAAGCAAAAAATGCGTCCCACCTCCAGAATTTATATACAGGAAATCCTGCACATCAGAGGAATTACACAATCATCTGGTCCCAGAACTCCCACTAATAGACATCACCTCAGCCAACGCAGCCCTTCACTCTTGGAACAAGATAACAGAAACAGCAGCAAACAAACTCTGTCCACTGGCAACAAAAAAACTCAAACAGAACACTTCCAAAAAACAACCTTGGTTTAACGAAGAACTTCAAAAACGCAAACACACACTCAGACAGAAGGAAAGCAAATGGCGGAAATCACCAACACCAACCTCCCTCTCCGCTTACAAACTCGCTCTACACCAATACAAAAACGCCACATTAAAAACTAAAAGGGACTTCTTTGCACAGAAGATCCACCACATTATTTTCGATTCCAAAGCCCTATTTGCTTATGTATCTAACTTAACACAAACCATTACTCCTGACATCCCAGCAAACCTAGCACAAGAAAAAGCTGAGGAACTGGCCCTCTACTTTAGCAATAAAATCTCCAACCTGATAACACAGCTGAGACCCAATACTTCAGATCCATCAAACCTATACTTACATCACAACAAAGACACTTCTCTACAATCCTTCGAACTATTCTCAATATCAGAGATACTCGCGGCATTGAAGAAAATGAAACCCTCATCACACCCATCAGACTACATCCCATCCAAACTTCTCCTGCTAATACCAGACACCATCTCTACCGCTCTGACAGACATCATTAACTGTTCACTAGCACAAGGAATCTATCCTGACGACCTGAAAATTGCATCCATCAAACCGCTCTTAAAAAAACCTAACTTAAACTCCAATGATCCCACCAATTTCCGTCCTATATCAAATCTCCCGTTCATAGCCAAGGTAATGGAAAAATTGGTTAACTCCAGACTATCAGACTACCTCGAAGAACATAAAATTCTGTTCCCGACCCAATATGGTTTCAGGAAATCCTTAAGTACAGAATCACTACTAATCTCCCTGACTGACTACCTTATCATGGGCCTGGATAAAGGTCAAGCATACTTGCTAATCCTCCTGGACCTCTCAGCTGCCTTTGATACGGTTAACCACTCCATCTTACTAATTCAACTAGCAAATATTGGAATAACAGGAACAGCTCTATCGTGGTTCAAATCGTACTTAGGAAACAGAAAATACAAAGTTAAACTACACAACAAAGATTCTCAGCACTACGCTTCCTCTTCAGGAGTTCCGCAGGGCTCCTCCCTCTCACCAACGCTCTTTAATATCTACCTGCTCCCTCTTTGCCAACTTCTAAACAAATTAAACCTTAAACACTATCTATATGCAGATGACGTCCAGATAGTCATCCCCATCAAAGAATCCTATACTAAAACTCTTGAATTCTGGGAATCTTGTCTTCAAAAAATTGATGGACTCCTCTCCAACCTAAATCTAATACTAAACTCTTCAAAAAGCGAACTCCTCCTAATTTCCACCGAAAACAGTAATACAGACACAAATCCTCCACCGAATTTACAAACCCCACAAGTAAGAAACCTTGGAGCTATCTTTGATAATAAGCTAAACCTTAAATCATTCATAAATCAAACCACTAAGGACTGTTTCTTTAAACTCCAAGTCTTAAAAAGAATAAGACCACTGTTTCACTTTCAAGACTATAGATCAATTATTCAATCAATAATATTCGCGAAACTAGATTACTGCAACTCCTTACTATTAGGTCTTCCCTCTTCTCACACTAAACCCCTTCAGATGGTTCAAAACACGGCTGCAAGAATATTAACAAACTCCCGGAGAAGAGATCACATATCACCAATTCTCAAAGACTTACATTGGCTGCCAATTCACTACAGAATTATTTATAAGTCCATTACCATTATTTACAAAACCATACATCAACACTCTCAGCTCAACCTTCAAATTCCTCTCAAAATATTTACTTCAAATAGACCAATCAGAGAGTCCTACAAAGAATCCTTACAAATACCACATTCCAAAACTATGCGACACATAACAGCCAGAGACAGGGCTTTCTCCACCGCAGGACCATCACTGTGGAACTCCATCCCACCAGATTTGCGACAGGAACCCTGCCTCCCCACTTTCAGGAAAAGACTCAAAACATGGCTTTTTATGAAAGCATTTCCTGACCTAAACTGAACCTTAATCAGTCTTTGACTAATCACTCTGACTTTACCTTAACATAGAAATTAACTCCACAGCATTAGGGCAATTCGTTATTACCTCAAATGCATTGATATGCATATATGTATCATATGTATCTAGTTAAAAACCCCAGCTTCTTTTCTCTGTTCCAAGTTATTACTACCCTGTTTTATTGTAACTGCAACCCTTAACTTTCACTTGTATATTGTTACTATTACTACTACCTTTTTTAATTTTTGTTATTTATTGTTATTTATGACCTCTTGTTACCTCTTCACTTGTTAATTGTAAACCAACATGATGCGATACTCATCGCGAATGCCGGTATAGAAAAACTTAAAATAAATAAATAAATAAATCATTGCTTTTTTCCTGTAAGGTTTAGGATATTCCAGGAGATGGAAGGACTGCGGCAATTTTCCGGAAGAAAAGGAGGACAATGAGGGGGAGTTGATCAAAGCTTGGTTGCCCCCAATACGGGGAGGGCATATTTAAAAGAAAGCGCAGTGTGACGAGTTATTTACAGCAATGGGGTGGACCAAGGGTGGGGTGTCTTAGGGGTCCTTGGTGGGTTTAGTGTTGTGGGCAAACCAATCGGGTTATTCAGTGGCCACGGTTTGATCAGTCTTGGGGCAGTAAGCACAGGCAGGCTGGTCCGGGTTTGAGGTGGCGTAATTTCTAGTGGCATTCTTGTGGGCATTTTCTGGCACCATACGCATCCGTGAATTAGTCGCTCACTCGCATAATAGTAGGGAAGAAACAGGAATTATGGTACAGCATGTGTGGGTGGCGTCAACATCGGGATACGGTTCCGCCCAAGTAATGCCCTTTGCGGATGACACTAGCATATTGATGGAGAAGTCCTTGTGTGGAGGGTTCCTTCCTGGGACATGAAGATGGGTCGGTGTGGACAAGATATCAGTTTGTGCTGATCTTAAATAGGCTAGTCCGTAAGGATGGCAGGGATGTTCGGAGGTATAGTCCGCATTCCTTTTGGATTGGAGCGGCGATGACAGCGACTGAAGCTGGGTTGCAGGAAGCAGGGATACAAAGTATAGGAAGATGTAAGTCCGATACTTTTAGGGGATATAGTAGGATGGGAAAGATGGATGATTAAGTAGGAGCAAGATGAAGGGTAAGCAAAAAAAAAAAAAAAAGGAGGAATGTTTTGCACTAATGCATGTGTCTTCTGTTTCAGAGCGGTGGGAGAGAAAGTATGGGATTGCAAGTGCCTGAATTGTAGGCCATTCATTTATTCACAGAGCTCAGAGGCGAACCTTGAAATGCCCTTATGGAGAGAACTTGGATGTGGAACATATGGGATGGCAGCCGGCATGGTGCCATAGGAAGGGCAGGCAATGGGGACAATTTGTTGCCTTTTATACAGGTCAGAATGCAATGTGGGGTACACCAAACTTTCTGATTATTCATCTGTGCAGCAATGACGTTGGGCTAAAACGTGCCGCGCCCTATTCACCTGTCTGATGATGAATTGGGCACAAGTGAGGATTAGGTAGGCACAGGTGTGGGTGGGCTGGCTAGACATTATAGTTCGGTTGAGGAATAAGGAAGAAGCAATTTGGAACTCGGGGGACTAAAAATGAAATAGGCAGAGGGGGAAGAGGATGGGATGGGAAAGGGGATGTTGGGGTAAGACACTATTGGTCAGGGGATTTTGGGGTAAGATGCTATCGTTCTTGGAAAGTTTGTAGCAGATTAGCAAATGGTAACAGGCCACAGAAGGGGAACAAGCCGACTAGGTCGGTTTGTTTGTGGAGGAAAACCCGAGCCCATGTATGTTGGAATGTTGGGGATGGGGGCGATTTGGTTGGTGGAGGGGGGAGTGCCTCATGTAGTTGAGGGGGCTGCTACACAGGATGACCGGAGAACCGTGGTTCGAGGCTGAGCAGGTGGAAGAGGCAGCTCCACCATTGGGTATTAAGGTGGTGGAGGACCAAGGCCATGGGTGGGGGAGGGGCATTGGGGGAGGGGCATTGGGGGAGGGGCATTGGGGGAGGGGTCAGCTTATGGTTAAATTTGTTGTACGGGCTCGGGTCAGTTTGTAATTAAACTGTGGCTTATTTTAAAGCCATCAGGTTGCTGCATTTTTATCGGGGGGGTTGCATGGGACAGTGATCGAGCGCAATGTCTTTCCTCCCTATGTTATAAAATAACCATTATTAAACATGGTCAGGCCTGAGCATACAGACACACAAACAACAAACTATTAGACTCAGAAGAAAGAGAAATTAAGAAAATAAGAAAATAGAAAAATAGGAAAGGGCATTACGAAAAGAATAGAAAAGAAAAGAAAAAGAAAGACTATAATTAAAACACTAAAGTTACTGATCTGAATCCAAAAAGAAGAACTCGTCTTTACCTGAAAAATACCAAAAACACAAAGAATCAATTCTTAACAGTTAGAGAAATAATATATTAAGAATTAACTTTTTAAAAGTAACATAGTAACAAAAAGAGTTTCACAAGATAATTCTTATCTGATAGAGTTGCTTTCTGAAGTTGTTGATAGATGTTTTGTATTCTTTTGCTTGATTAATATAGTAATCTCTCTGAAAATATAAATAAGAAAAAGAGAAATGATTATTTATTAGAGTGAACAAGCAGCATGTTAAAGATTTCATTTTACTTTGTACATTCCACTGAAGCTGAGATATAGTATTGTTTAATACCAGAAGTGTTTAAAATAAAATAGTCAAGTTTGCACATATTTAAAATGAAGTATATTCCTTTATTTTATTATCCATGTCTCCTCTCTTTACCCTAAGAGACTTTGCTGAGTGGGTTGTGGATCCCTATTCCTGAGAGAGACCTGGTTGGGAGGAGGGAACTGTACTGCACCTCTGAGGATTCCATCTGAGAACTTACTGCACCTTTGAGGATTCAATCTGAGAACTTGCTGCCTTGGTCATTCATGACTACACTGAAATACCATCAACCTTGGCCATGACAACAGCCTTCCAACCTCAGATTACACATGAGAGCTTGATTTGAACTTTAGTGCCTCTAAAATTATCTTTCTAATATAGGAGTGTGAAGAAGTATACAGGAAAGAGCCTCAGAACACCTTCAGGTATCTGGCTCAACCATTTTATGTTGCATCAGAGGTGGACCCTTGGGCTGAGGTGGGGTTGACGCAACACGTAGGTGATGACCTATGGGTCCCCACCATCAGCAGATGGAGTGGGCTGAAGCTAGAGGCCGCTGGAGCTTCACCTATACCAGCCCTTGTTCCCCTCGGGTTGAGCCTTTGGGTGCCGGGGCCGGCAGGACTTAGGTAGGCCTTGAGGTTAGCTAAAGATGAAAGGTGATTCAGCCCAGAGACAGCAGTCGGTAGATGGCATAGTCCTAACCTGGACTGGATTCGGTACTGGAACTCAGGCGCCAAAGGAACAATGAGGAACTGAAGGCACTCAAGCAAAGGAAGGCCAAAGCCTTGAAAGCCCACGTCCAGAGGATAGGCAAGGAGAGGCATCACTGACAGGCTATGATCAGAGCCGGCGGCAAGTAGAAGTTGTGGCAAGCAACATAGAACTCTGGACACTGGATAGTCTGTAGCGTAGTCATTCAAAGCAAGGGTCAGGGCGCAGGGAAGGCAGGTGTAGTCAATCAAGGCAGTGGTCAGAGCACGGAGAAGGCAGGCATAGTCAAGTGTAGCGGAGGTCCAGGGCTGCAGAGAAGCTGAAGAATAGTCAGGCACAGTGGAGGTCCGGGGCTGGAGAGAAGCTGAAAAATAGGCAGGCATAGCGGAGGTCCGGGGCTGGAGAGAAGCTGAAGAATAGTCAGGCGTAGCGGAGGTCCTGAGCTGGAGAGAAGCTGAAGAATAGTCAGGCGTAGCGGAGGTCCGGGGCTGGAGAGAAGCTGAAGAGTAGTCAGGCATAGCGGAGGTCAAATCCAAAGAGTCAGTCCAACACATAGACGAACAGGAACTAGAAGAACAGGAACCGGGAACCACAGGAAACCAGGAACACTCGATGAGACAATGTTGTGTCCGTCGGACTCAGACGGCTTCGTCCTACTTGCCTCATCTCAATATTTGCTTTCTCCACCAGCCTCGGGAAAATGGCGACCACTGTGTCTGCTTGCTGTTCTCTCCGGCATCCCTGGAACGGCTATGGCAAGGCTTTCTGCCATGATTCACCTGAGGGCCTCCTAGGGTGCGCGCGCGCTACCCATGTCTATATTCCAACGTTGGCACAAACCTCGGGGGCGTTCCCCTCGAGTGACATCACAACATCCGGGTATTTAGGCTGCCCATTTGCTGACTGACTATGAGTTAGCAAGGATTGGAATCATCCGGTCTAAGCTGCTCTGCCGCTTCTTGCTGCTGCTGGAAGCTCTCTCCACCCTCCGGTGTTTTACTAACTTGGGTACCCGCTCCTTGGGAACCCTATGCTTCTTTCCAGGTGCTTATCCAATATCCAGGTACTCGCGCCTCGAGGGCCTGAGCTGTCTACCTTGGTGCCTATTACCATTACTTCTACCTGCTGGGAACTCCACCATTACAGCTACAAGAGTGTGAGTAATCTAACATCTACCAGTCTATCTCACCTTCAGCTCCCCGTTGAAGATCTGCATCGGAGCTCCCTATACCACCATTGTGGAACGGGTCTCCTCTGCCGAGGACCCCAGACTGCTGCTGCAGGAATCTACTCACTACTGCCACCTCTGGTGAACTCTACAAGCTGTACAATAAAATCTATCTCTGTGTTTGTGCATCTGAGTCTAGCCCTAAGAATCCACCAAACACCTCATAACCATAACAGACAAATCTAGGATCGGCAACGAGTACTCAGAGTACGAGGAGACCTGTTGCAAAGGCAACGCTATGGAGCGAGGCCTGAGCTTTTATACGCTGAAGAGTCTGACGTCAGCATCCGGGTCCATGGCCAGGTTCCCTCCACGGGCCCATTAAAAGAATCAATGATACACGCGCACACGCCTAGGAAGGGGCACAGCGCTGATGACGGCGTCTCTCCTTGGACCACGCAGAGAGGCCCGACGAACAGGGACATCTTAGCTAGCAACACTGGGTGGCGTGACAGGGCCAGAGGCACTGGAGGGAACATGAGGTTGGAGCTGGTGGCCCACCACCACCAGCGAAGAGGAGCCAGGAGCTGGAGTCCATCTGAAAAGGTGAGAGGGCTGTGCTGTGGGGCTGCCACAGGCAGCATGCGTAACATTTTAAGGTACAGACCAGAAGGGAATCTTAGCCACAGGATGTCTACTTAAGCAGGGAAATGAGAGAGCAGGCCAGGAGGAACCAGATGCCTAGGGCAAGAGGAAGAAAGAGCAGACACTATTTTATAGGGCTGGAAGCCCTAAATTTGCTATGTTAAAAGTGCTGAGGTAAGCAGACTATATATGGTTTTCATTGCTGTACATAATAAAAGTAATTTTTGTTAAGAGAAGGCCTGAGTCCAGCTACTTCTTTACTCTGGCATGCTTCCTGAAGCCAAGGATACTCATAGTGTTACATATGGTGGTAACAATGAGATGATCTCATCTAAGTTGAGCACAGACCAGAGAGAACCATGCTATAGAGCCCAGCAACATTAGCAGTTCTAAGGGAGCATATTGCAGGAGAGTGAAAGAAATTCTGGACAGCCAAGAAAGCTAAGAGATAGTAACCAGAAGAGATGAGTGCACATGACCAGAAAAAGTGGCCAGTCCAGTCCAAACGAGAGTGCAGTCCAAACGAGAGTGCTGAGATGTGGGGAATTGTCTAAAACAGCCCAGATGGAGTGAACTGTGGAGAGCTCAAGAGACCTATTTTTTCTACACTCTAATAAGCATACCTGGGGCAGGGTGGACTACAGGTTTATGAGGGCAGTAATTCTGTAATGCTAATGCACGGAGTGACAGTTACTACCCTTAACTGAACATGGGGGTAACCTATTGATAAGAGTACCTAAGATGGCTTACATAGAAAAGAGGAGTATAAAGCTTGAGATGCAGAATTTTCTTACTTGACTGTTGGAGAAGAAAAAAAAGAGATTTTTTTTTCCTTAATCCTTGTTCTTCTTCCTTTTTTGGAACTGATTTTCCATGAGGAGCTGTTAAAATGGGAGAGGAAATGGGAGTGGTGCCAAAAGATTAGGAAAGAGCAGTTGTGGTCCCGATTCACAAGAGTGGAAGCAAAGGGGAGGCTGGAAACTACAGGTCAGTTAGCCCCACTTCGATGGTGGGAAAATTAATGTAGACTCTGCTGAAGAAAAGGAGAGTGAACTTTTAATAATCCAATGGGTTGCTGAACCCAAGACTGCATGGATTCACCAGGGGAAGGTCCTGTCAGACAAATCTAATTGGCTTTTTTAAATTGGGTGACTAGAGAACTGGATCAAGGAAGAGGGATTGATGTAATCTACTTAAATTTCAGCATAGCTTTCAATATGGTCCTGCAAAGGAAGCTCATGAATAAAATGAGAAGTTTGGGTATCGGCACCAAGATGGTGGAGTAGATTACTAATTGGTTGACTGATAAGAGACAATGTGTAATGGTAAATGGAACCCACGCTGATGAGAGAATAGTGTTACATGGAGTGCCTCAAGGTTTGGTTTGGGACTGGTTCTGCTGAATATTATCATAAGTGACATTGTGGAGGGGTTAAAAGGAAAAGATTGCCTTTTTGTGGATGATACTAAGATCTTCAAAAGAGTGGACATGCCTGAAGGAGTAGATAGAATGAAAAGTGATTTAAGAAAACTTGAAGAGTGGCTGAAGATACGGCAGCTGTGATTCAGTGCCAAGAAGTGCAGAGTCATGCACCTGGGGTGCAGTGATCCAAAACAGCTGTATGGGGGGTGAAAGACTATCATGCACAGACCAGGAGAGGAATCTGGGGGTGATTGTGTCTGGGGATCTGAAGGCGGTAAAGCAATATGACAAGGCAGTAACTAAAGCCAGAAAGATGCTGGGCTACATAGAGAGAAGTATAAGATAAGGGAAGTGATATTGTTCTGGTACAGGCCTCACCTGGAGTACTGTATTCAGTTCTGGAGGCTGTATTTCAAGAGGGACAGAGACAGGATGGAAAAGGTCCAGAAGAAGGCAATCAAAATGGTGTGGGGTATGTTTCAGAAGAGGAGAGTCTGACCAATTTAAATATGTATTCCCAAGAGGAGAGGAGGTGCAGGGAAGATATGATATAAATCTTCAAATATCCAATAGATATTAATGATGCACAAACTTCAAATCTTTTCCATTAGAAAGGAAACAGTAGAACTAGGGGAGATAACTCAGAACCAAAATCATGAATTATTTCTTCACAGAGAAGGTGGGGAATGCCTAGCATGTCCTGCCAGAAGAGGTGGTTAAGATGAGAACAATAAATGAATTCAAAAGGGTACGGAACAAACACTGCAGATCCCTAAAGGCATGAATCTGAAAAAGAAGAAAGGGGTGGTGTAACATTTCTGCAGGGGGTTAACTGAATGGAGTAGCAGTTACTACCCTCAACAGAACACATAGGGTAACATGCACAGAGCGGCAGTTACTATGTAACTGCCGCTCTGTGCATGGCATGTGCATGTGCAAGGCATGTGCATGTGCATGGCAGAAAAGGACAAAATAGTCCATCCAGTCTGCCCAGCAAGCTTCTTATGGTAGTATCTGCCGTGCTGTTCAGGTTAACCCCATGTTTTTCCTAAGGGTAGCAACTGCCACTTTGTGCAGTTATCCACAAGCCATATAATAACCCATGAAAAATTTACTGCTGGAAATATTTTTACTGTGTGAGGAGCCTTCTTGAAGATTCAGACATTGCTGCTTGACCTGCTTTGCTTTAGGACTTGGCAACAGAAGCAGTCCTGTGCTTTTTTCCCGTATAACATAGTGAGGGCAAAAGTAGCGCCGGTGCCATTTTGAATATTGGCAATATGGCCCGAGTGCAGGAGGTCGCTCCCGGACCCCCGCTGGATGTTTGGCAAGTCTTGTGGGGGTCAGGAGGCACCCCCAAGCTGGCCAAAAGTCCTTGGGGGTCCAGCGGGGTCCAGGAGCGATCTCCTGCACTCGTGACGTCGGGTGACAGGAACCAAAATGGTGCTGGCGCTACCTTTGCCCTGTTATATGGTAAGGGCAAAGGGCCACCGGCGCCATTTCTATTAACGCAGCCGTGGCCTGAGAGCGGGAGATCGCGCCGGGACCCCCCCACTGGACCCCAGGTAATTTAAAACATTTTGGGGGGGTTCGGGAGGGTGGGAGATTTGTTTTAAAGGGACGGGGTGGGTTTTAAGGTTGTTTTGGTGTGCCGGATTTCCAGCCCCCGATTTACGATTTACGATTTTTTAACAAAAAAACCCATGACGATCAGATTTCCCTCCCCCCCAGCCAAAATCGATCGTTAAGACGATCGATCACATGATTCACATCCCTAGTTGCTGGACAGAATTTTGGGTTTCAATCACAATCAGAACATGAATATGGTTTCTCCTCAATGCAGCTTTCTTGGTGATTTGTGAGCCTTGCTTTAAGAAAGCTTTTCCCATATTCAGTAGCTGAACATAGGCTCTGCCTTTAGGGAGATATTCCATGTTTTACCACTTAAAACACCAAATATGAATCTTAATAGCCAAGAAATATTCAGACCAAAGTACTGACAGGCCAATACTGTCTCAGTGGAAAAAGACGACAACTTGCTCAGATGAGAACTTTACATTGAAGGATATTTTATCAAGGTCTGCCTGTTGGTATGTGCCTGTGTAAATAAAAACTAAGGCAGAGAGACAATGCAGCAGCTAAGCTCATAAGCAGGAGTCATGGACCAGCCAAGGGAGTCCAGAGGTCAGAAGGACCCCCACCCTTGAAAGAAGGGGGGGGGCAGTCTGAGATAGAGAAAAACACTGACTCTGGCACACAGTTTGGCATAAAGACATGGCAGTACTTCCCCCAAAGAAATAGGAAGGGGAAAAAGACCTGCAACATGGCAAAGATCCTCCACCCACCATATGATTACACATGAACTTATGCATATTTATCAGCTAGAAAGAATAAGACAGAGAGTCAAATAGAGAGAAGGAAAAATAGAAAAGCAACCCTGAAACCAGAGAAAAAACCCTGAAAGAAAAGGAACTAGAAGAGCGAAAGGGGTCCAAAACAGACCAGTACCCTCTGCTTTCATGAAGGGAGATGACTAGGTGTGGCCAGGAGACTGGGGCAGGGGACCAGAGAGAGGAGATGCCCTGCTCAGGGTCAAAGAGTGACATGGAGTCTGAGATGGTGAGGGGTGATAGCAAGCACCAGTCAGCCCGGCAAGAATCATAGTCAGAAGCAAGTCTCCTTCCTGGACCACCGCCAGTTCTTGCCAGTACCAAACCCAGGAAGTAAGTCTCCTTCCCTGCACACATTCTTCAGACCTCCAGCCAGTGACTTCTTCAGAGGTGAACAGAGAGATATCAACTGAAGTTAGGACCAGGGGTAATTAAGTTAGCCATAAGAATTAATTTATTAAGCAGGCTAAGGTTTATGGCATTATTGTAATCACCCATGGTACAGAACTTTATTTTGGGAATAACTGGTGCTTAGTGACCAGGATGTTAGAGACAGGAATTGTTGTTATCTTCTAAATGCTAAATCCTACCAAATCTGATAAATAAAAGTCTATTTCTGAGGAGAACACATTAGGCAGGATTTTCAAAGGGTTACGCGTGCCGGGTCTATTTTCAAAAGGCCCGGTGACACGCATAAAGCCCCGGGACACGTATAAGTCATTGGGCTTGCAAAAAGGGGCAGTCTGGGGGCAGGGTGGGGCATGGCCAGAGGCCTCCACATGGCCATGTGCCGGGGATTGCATGCCAGCAGTCGGCCAGCACACGCAACTTTCTTCAGCCCCAGGACTGAAGTAAGTTTTAAAACAAGAAAAAGAAAATGAAAAGGGTAGGGGGGAAAGTGTGGGGGAGGGAAGGGAAGGGAAGGTGGGGTGGGGTGGGGGGAAGGGAAGTACCCTCCAAGGCCACTCTGATTTTGGAGTGGCCTGGGAGGGACTGGGGGAAGGCAGCACGGCCTGGCGTGGGCTCAGCGCGTGCAAGGTCCACAATTGTGCACCCCCTTGTGCATGCCAACCCCTGATTTTATAATATGTGCGTGCCTGCGCACGCATGTTATAAAATCAGGCGTACATGTGTGCATGCCGGGTAGCGCGCGCACATGTATGCCCATGCGCAGGTTTGAAAATCTACCCTATTGTCTTTTTCCTGACTTAGGACATGAAATAAGGTGGGAGGTCAGCTGGAAATGTCCTGTAGGAGACAGTTCCCTGCACCCCTAAACTTGCTTACAGTCTTGAGTTTCTTCGAGATAGGCTAGACCGAACCCATCAGCAGAAATGATGTCAGAAGGGGGGAGGAGTCAAAATGGCCGTGGCTTGAAGAAGCTGAATCGACCTGCTCCATCAATCGCTCGTTGTTTTTCCTCTTTTCTTATTTACCTAGATTTAAAAATTTTTCCTAAAATGCCTCACAAGCGAAAGGGTAAGGTAAGGGTCTATCCTCCAGACCTATCTAGCCCGGCGGGGCAGCGGTACATCACAGACTTCGTGTTAGTCTCTCCTATTGTGGAACTCTGAACACCACTGCGGGAGAGCCGAGAGAAGTGACTATCTCGCCAGGTGAAATCACCCTGAGCCCACCAGAACCTCGAGGCCCGCTGAGCAGCTCTCCCCTCCGTCTCAGCAATGGAGCTGGACTCACTGACGCAAAGTTAGTCGGGGGAGAACAGCGGGGAGGACCCGTTGCTCAGACTGGAGCGGGGTCTACCCTCCCCCCCCCCCCCCCCCGGTTGGAGGCTCAAGAATTACCCACGAGGAGTTTGGAGAATGCGGGAAATGAATCTCTGGGAACATCGAGAGAGAAGCCACAAGGGGAGGTAGAAGAAAACATCTTAGGACCCCTGGAGTTTGAAAAACCAGCGGTAATAACTTTGGAAGCCATATGGGACCTTATGGCTTCTATGGCCCCGTACCCTGAAGATACAATCTCAGCAGCTGGGTAAATTTAAAAGTAAATTGGATTCTGTGGATAAAGAGTACTCACAGAAAATTCAAGACCATACTAATAGTATACAGGATTTGACTATAAAGGTAAATCAGACACAGTCACTTAATTCTTCTTTAATGAAGGATTGTATTACATCTCAGAGAAGGCTGGAGTCAGTTGAAAATTATCTTCGATGTTTGAATGTTAGACTGGTTAATTTTCCTAAAGTAATGGGTGAACCAGTTCTGGTGACTTTCAAACGTTTTGCAATTGAATCCCTAAAGATGGAAGCTGAAAAGGTGTCGCCTGTGAAAAAACTTTTCTTTCTTACATCAAGAAGAAATAGCTTACAGATTACCTCTGGAGGAGAGAGGGATGATTTAAATAATTTAACACAATATTTGGAAAATTCTGAAATGGAAGTCACAGAAAGGGCAACCCTCTTTGTCCAATTCTTCATGGAAGTAGAAAAAGGACTGCTGATGAAAGCATTTTTTCAAAATATCAATAATGTGTTTATGAAAGGGGTAGTGAGGGTCTATCCAGACCTTTCGCGTCCTACTCAACAGCATAGGAAATTGTTTATAGCTATGCACTCTGAGGTTTTGGCTAAGGGTGCTAGCTTTCTCCTTCGATTTCCTTGTAGATGTATTGTGAAATCAGCTGGTAATGTATATGTTTTCTTTATGCCAGATCAACTGAGACAGTTTCTGGATGGGAGGTCATAAGTTGACTTAACTGAGGGCAATAATGAATGAAAGAGAGTTTCAAGCCTTTTCAGTAAAAATATATTTCATTGAGAACTTCTCTGTTTTCTTTGTTCTCCTCCCATCTAATTTCCAATGAAAAAACAGCTGATTATGTGATGCAAGCCACTATATAAATATATATTTTGGGATTGTATTTAATTTTCCTGCTAATTTCTTTTCTATAATTTCTGGCAAGGTATGTTCCTTGTATATATTTTGAAAAATTCATAAATAAAGAATTAAAAAAAAAAAAAAGAAATGATGTCAGATGCACAGGTAGATTTGGTAGAACTAGAAAATAAAGCATTAGTGAAGATTACACAGGTTTTCACTAAAAAAGAAGATGTGCAATTCCATATCTCTGGGATACGTGAGAATTTAAAAGAAACATACCTACAGTTAGGAAATCTTACTAATTATTACCTAACCACATTACAATTTTTGGTTAGTGAAGCTAAATTAACCCTTAAAACATTAGCTAAATATGCTACCACTTTGCACTTATTAAGAGAATTACTGCAAAGTGATAACTCACATCTACAAGCAACAAATCAGGTACTACAAAAAGACATTAGCCAGCTAAGAACAGAGATAGATGATATCATTGAAAAATGTGCGCTTCAAGAAAGAGATCACAAATTAATGGCAAAAGAGAACCTAGAATTAACAATAAGCATACAAGCCTTAGAAAAACAGATCGCTGAAGCTCAGCCCACAGACCCTCATTTAAATAAGCTACATCAATACCTTGAACAGATTCAGGAACTGCAGGAAATTATTAGAGAGCAAAGCCAGGAGATAGATGCAAAAGAGGAAGATTCAGAAGAAGATACAGGTCAGATTCAGGAGTTAGAATTGGCTATTAAGACCCAGCAGGGGGGACTGAGAACGAAGAGATTACCTGTTGCCTCAGTTGGAAATCTCGGGGTAAGACGCCAGTCAGTGCCCTGACGCAAGTACCATCCTCCCACCTGCCGTATGTGATTGGACGCCAAGCCGGAAGGGGCCCTATAAGACCGGGCCAGCTCCATTATTATCTTTGGGACTGAGAACGAAGAGATTACCTGTTGCCTCGGTTGGAAATCTCGGGGTAAGACGCCAGTCAGTGCCCTGACGCAAGTACCATCCTCCCACCTGCCGTACGTGATTGGACGCTGAGCCGGAAGGGGCCCTATAAGACCGGGCCGGCTCCATTATTATCTTTGGGACTGAGAACGAAGAGATTACCTGTTGCCTCGGTTGGAAATCTCGGGGTAAGACGCCAGTCAGAGCCCTGACGCAAGTACCATCCTCCCACCTGCCATACGTGATTGGACACTGAGCCAGAAGGGGCCCTATAAGACCGGGCCAGCTCCATTATTATCTTTGGGACTGAGAACGAAGAGATTACCTGTTGCCTCGGTTGGAAATCTCGGAGTAAGACGCCAGTCAGTGCCCTGACGCAAGTACCATCCTCCCACCTGCCGTACGTGATTGGACGCCGAGCCGGAAGGGGCCCTATAAGATTGGGCCATTGGCGGCGCGCAGCCGACGCCGGCGCGCCACCAAAGCCGCACGCGCCCAAGGGGCGCGCGCTAGTAAGGCTTTGCCTGGCTTCGCCTGGATTTGTCTGGGCGCGTCTGGACTCCTTTGGATTTCCAAGTTTATTTAGAAGTCTCTTTGCTATCGTATCTCACTCTCCATTGGGGGACAAGGACACACAAACATCTCAAGCTAAGTACTTATTTTCCTTGACTATATGTTAAAGTTATAGCATGCCTCACTCAGCCCAGAAACATAGGGCAAAGGAGAGGCTTGCTATTGAATCTGACTTAGCGAGTCAGGTGCTGGGCCCTATGGACGCCCACATCAGAAGGGGAGCCTTAATGCCGGGTGATATTTCACTTGAGGGTTTGCAGGAAGGCACAGCAAACCCTCGTGAACTGGAAATCTCATTATCCCCGGACTATAGAGCCCCCCCTGTGAATCCAGCAAATTTAAGAACTGGTCCAAATAAAGAATTGTCCGAGCCGCTTGAGAATAGCGGCGAATTGGAAGGTGATTCAGGAACAGCAGTGGACCCAAGAGCTGTACAAACTAGTTTTACTAGTGTCACAGGGGGGAAAATCGATGAGGAACTGTTATCATCCCAAGGACTTGGTGTAGATTAAAAAAAATTGTATTATTGCCAATTGTGCAACCGCCAAATTTTTCCTTAGAAATTATCTGGGAAACACTGGTAACGTTAAATAAGAATGTATCAATGCAATTATCACCAATAGTTAAAACTATAGAAAAAATAGAGTTGAAAGTCAATAAGATAACTACTGATGATAAATTAAGGGACCATTCTATTGAAAATCATTCTGAGGAAATAAAAAAGTTGAGAAATTTAAATGAATCTATTATAAAAGAAAATCAATATCTTACTAGAAAGATGGAAAATATTGAAAATCAGTTGAGAGTAAAAATTTGAGATTAGTAAATTTTCCCAAAATATCAAATTTTTCAGCTAAATAAATGTGGAATAGGTTTGCACTGGAATTTCTTAAAATTCCCCAACAAGCTCTTCCCCCTTTAACTCAGGCATATTATATTCCTTCTTGGAAAGCCTCTTTGGATAAAGACCAGGCTTATCAATCGATTTTGCCACTAAATGTAACAGAAATATTAGAATCTACCAGTTTAGAAATGGCACAACCTTCTACATTGTTAATCTCCTTTTTGTTAACAACAGATAAAGAATGGGTACAGAAATTATTCTTTAGAAATATAAAAGAAAAATTTTGCCAAATGGAGGTAAGGATGTTCCCAGATGTTACCAAAGAGACCCAAAAAAGGAGAAAAGAGTTAATTAGTTTAAGATCACCAGTATTAGCAATGGGAGCCTTGTATAAATTAAAGTATCCATGTAAATGTTGCATTGAATATCAAAAGATCAAATACTGCTTTTTTCAACCGTCACAACTGAAAATCTTTATATCTGAGAAAACTAACCCAGTCAAGGGAGATACCAATACTCAGTAAGACAATATGCTCTATGACTTATAGATAGAAGGCTAACCTAGATTGTTCGTTAATAATTTCAAACTCTTTTTGATATATTATGCCTTGTATATTTCTTACTCTTTGAGCCCCCAATATAGTGGACTTAGAATAATATGGAGAAAGAAAATATGATATTGATACTTGTAAACTTTCTTTTCTTCTCTTGATTTCTTGTAAACTCCATACATGTGACAAGTTTTATTTTGCTTGTTGTTTGTAAACATTTTGAGAAATAAATAATAAAAAAAAAATAAAAAAAAGATCCAGATAAGAAGGAGAGTAACCAAGTATCCATCATGAGTCAGAGTCCAGAGATACAGTTTGAAACTAATCCCCTATCTTCTTATCCTAAGTCTGACAGGCCCTGGACACCTCCTCCCCAGGAACAATCTGATAGGGATGTGAATCGTTTTTTGACGATTTTAAAAAATCGTCCTGGCCGTCAGCTGCCACTCATAAAGATGGCGCCGATGGCCCTTTGCTCTTACCATGTGACAGGGTATCCATGCCATTGGCCGGCCCCTGTCACATGGTAGGAGCACTGGCTGGCCGGCACCATCTTTACGATGGCTGCATCGTAAAGATGGCGCTGGCCATCCAGTGCTCCTACCATGTGACAGGGGCCGGCCTACGGATACCCTGTCACATGGTAAGGGCAAAGGGCCATCAGCACCATCTTTATGAGTGGCAGCCGACGGCCCGAGAATGGGAGATCGCTCCCGGGACCACCACTGGACCACCAGGTAATTTTAAAATGTTTTGGGGGGATCGGGAGGGTGGGGGATGCTAAGGGGTCATTTTTAAAGGGTCAGGTGGGGTTTTTTTTTATCGGGCCAATTTAAAGGGTTGGGCCTCACTAAAAAAAAATTAACGATGTGAATCGGAACCGATTCCGATTCACATCTCCACCGATCAGATTTTTTTCTCCCGCCAGCCGAACCCAATCGTTAAGACGATCGGGCACACGATTCACATCCCTACAATCTGATGGCCCACCAGCTAATCCAGAAAGGATGCAGGAGATTTGCAGCCACCCAAAAGAAATCACACTGGGGGAAGTGGCAAAAATATAGACAGTAGGTCGACTCCAAGAGTAGTCTCATGCAAATTAGATCTAGGGACCTATGGAGGAATGCCTGTGGAGGTCAGATGTAAGACATGGCTCACCCTTCAGATAAGGAAGATGAAAATGAAGCACCCAGTTCTGATTACCAAGACCCTGGTGAGGAAATCCTAATTGAGAATGAACTCCTCATGGGACTGTCCCCTATTCTTGATTATATAAATGTGGTCATGTGGACTTAGGTCAGGTAGGTACCCTCTTCCATATGGAAGAGTAGCTCAAAGGGGGAAGGAGGCCCATAGTTCCTGCTCTGTAGAGCAGAAAAAGACTACTCTCAGAATAAATTTCCAGCTCAGGAGGTAAGACCACCTGTAACCGTACACCCCAGGAAGCTGACCAACTTACACCGAAGTGGAGATGCCATTTCAGTGTATATCCAGCTGGCAGACATATAAAACATATCAGTACCCCTAATGCTCAGGGTTGAGGACTCCTTCAAGGGTGCATCCCTTTTCTGCAATGTGAAATTTAAGATAGAACTGGATGCAATAAACATAATAATAACTTGGCTAGTGTTACAACTGCACATGAATATGTTACCCATCTGCGGGAACATTTGCAAAATACTTTTGCCTTTGCCAACAAGAATTTGGAGACAAATGTCAGAGGTAAAAAAGCCTATTATGATTTAAAAGCTACCTCTAAAGAGTATAAAATCAGACACAATGTCTTTTACTATAATTACGGTAAAAACAAAGCCAAAGAAAGCAAAGTTTTGCCTAGCTGGAAAGGACCTTTTGTAATTGTGGATAATGTCTCACCAATCATGTATTTTATTCAAATTAAAACAAAACCTGATAGTGAAGATGTCCTTAAATGGGTCCACATTATTCAGCTCAGACCTTGTCACCCTCATAAATTTGTAGATCAAAATGCTGTGCCCAGTAATACTGACATTAACAATAAAGCAGAAGAATAGTTCTGTACTGTTATTCAGATGAAGAGCAAATCCCTGAGGGTGATCATCCTAGTGCTGCAGATGGCAGGAGCGGAAGCTGTCAAGCTAGTTTAGCCTGATCCTTCCTCCAGCATCGTTATGCAAAACATCCCTGGTTTCCTCATCAAGCAGTCCCACATTGTCACCCAGGTAGCCTTTGTGTCACTGGACTCCTAACATTTGATCCAGAAACATTTTAACTTCACTAACATGCATGTGCCTGCATCTAAAGCTCGGTTTATGGATCATCTTTAATATGCTACCCAGAATGTTCAGAACATTCTTAGCCATTTGGACTAAATTATGATCCAGCCCATTAGAAAAGACATGGACCAGTCCAAAAGGATTGTTGGACTAGTTGCTGGATCCATTATCTTTTCTGCCCTGGGTTCCCTCTGGTGCATTCATGTCCATTGCAAATGCAGTGTCCATAAAACATTTGCAGAACACTGTTAAAAAGTTGCAGGATGATATGAAAAGTATCTCTAAACGGATATAACACCAACAAGAACAGTTAACTTCTCAACGTAAAACACTAAGTAACACTGTCACCTTGTTTAACCTACATTTTCAAGCAATTGTGCATAACCGAGAGGACATTACCAACATTAAAACTGTACTGAGTGAAGACCGCACTTTTATCCAGCCCATTCATGCACTCTCCAATGACTTGTTTAGAAAGCTGGATAACAGCATGAGGAACCTAATGAAAGGACAGATTCCAACCTATTTAGTCTCTCCAGATGTCATTACATATGCTTTCTCTAAAATTTCCTGAAGTAACATCGAGTCTATCCAGGTCCAGATTGCTTATCATATGGGTAATGCTATACCTCTATATGTGGAAATTGAGAATATGGAGGTTGCATATGTTTTAAATTTGCCTTTCATTTTACCTGAGAATGTTTACCAATTGAAACAAGTAATTAATCTAAGTACTTGAACAAACAATGTATACCTGCGCATAGACAGCCCTGCCCTTCTAGCCTATCAGAGCGACAACTCACATCAATATGTATTTCCTAATTTAGGCCTATGCCAACAAACAAAAGACATACATTGGCTATGTCTGGTAAGCCTTTCCTAAAGGATACTACAGAAGCTCTGTGTGGTTTGTCCTCGGACAATGTCCAAGAAAAATGTAAAATACCATTACAAACTATGATGCATTCTCCGAAACCAAGCTTGCTGTTATAAATAATGTTTGCTTAGTTAGCACTCCTCTGAAAGAGCTTCCTATTTCTAACAAGCGTGACTTCCCCAGCCAGTCAAGGCAAGGGATGGACCACACCAATGGAACACATTTGTATAGACAAAGCGAACGCAAGAGGCTTCGAAGATCCAGACAGGATTCAGGATACAGGGAAGGACTTCAGGATCCAGGGACTCGGAGAACCTCACTCGGTGCGGGGACTCAGAGCGAAAGACAATAAAAGCCAGAATCTTCTGGAGGCTTAGGCTGCCATAGCGAAGGACATCTGAATACTTGAAGATCAGGAGATGAAGACATTGGAGGTCCAGAAGATCTGAAGAACGAAACATCAGCAGATCTGAAGAGAAAGATGAAGGAACATCAGGACAACTGGAACTGGAACAGAGTGCCAATGAGAAGCAAGATGGAAGAGAAGTCCTAGGGAGGACTGGCTCCTTGCGAAGGCAATGAAGTAATGAAGACAGGACCTTTTTGTAGGCAGAAGAGGTGACTCCCACGATGACATCACTGGAGCACTCCCTTGTTGGCCCTTTAAGTGCTGAAGAGAGGCGCGGCCCCGCGCCTAAGGAAGAAAGTGGGCAGGACCATGGAGAGCGGCGACCCTGCCGCTGAGCAAGCAGGAGCAGGACTGAAGCAGGCCGCAAGGCAGGCCCCGACATGGGAGGCGGCTTCCCTGCCACATGAGGAGCAGCTGAGGGCGGCTCCCTGCTGCAAGACCGGAGATGAAGGCCCCTCCTCACGGAGGGAACAAGGTGAGTGTTGGTGGCCTCCGGCCACATAGAAGTGCTGTCACAGCCTCCTGGCCACATGGAAAAAGCAGTCAGCGGCCTCCTGGCCATGCAGGCATAATGGCAACTCTCTGCCGTGGCACAGCGATTGTGATGTTGGCAGCTCCCAGCCGCTTGGAGACACGAGACCGCATGGAAGAGCTGTCGGTGGCCTCCTGGCCACAAGGTAGTGCCTGGGGCGGCTCCAGCCACTAGGGAGGATCGGCGGTAGCTCTCTGCCACGGCACAGTGGCAGAAAAGTCGGCGGCCTCTGGGCTGCAGGAAAACAGGGGAAAAAAGAGGTGAAGAACCTGCCCGTTGCGCTAGCCAGGGCAGGTTCGTAACAATGACAAATACTTAGCAGATCCTCAGTAGTTGATCTATTTCTTTTATCTCACTTCAAGGGGTAAGCATTGGCTTTCCCAAGTCTATCTGGCTAAAACGTTTTTATGGATTTTTCTTTCAGAAACTTGTTCAAACCTCTTTTGAGCCCCACTATGATAATTGCCTTGACTATGTCCTCTGGCAATAGATTCCATAGCCTGATTTTTCACTGAGTGGAAAAATACTTCCTACAATTAGATTTATATTTGCCAGTTGCTAGTTTCATGAAATGTCCCCTAGTCCTTGTGTTGTTTGAAAGTGCAAATAATTGTTCCCTATTTATCCATTCCACCCCACTCATGATTTTATAATCTCAATCATATCCCCTCTCAGTCATCTTTTCTCCAAGCTAGAGAGCCCTAATTTGTTTACGTATCTCCATATGGGAGATTTTACATCCCCTTTATCATTTTTGTTGCACGTCCCCAACACACCCCTGATACGCCCCCCAGGAAAGCCTCGGGACTTACGCGCGTCCCGGGGCTTGCACACACCGCCGAGCCTATCTTGTGCGCAGGGGGTGGAAGGGGCAGCTTTTCGGGGGTTACACGCATATCTTACAAGTGTAACCCTTTGGAAATCTGCCCCACTATGAATAATGGTATGGTTTTATCTATAATATCATTCAAATATGTGATGCTTCTTAATCTAAAACTATTCATAAGAAATGCTCATAGACACTGTACTCTAGGTACATAAAACACGTTTGCTTAATTCTATTTTTATTGATTATATATTCATTAATTTTAATACGTATTAAGTATTGTAGTCATTGTGAGGTTTCCACTCCCTAAATCATAAGTACATTTTGATAATTCTAATGATAACAGAATCATTCCTAGACCCAAAGTTTGAAAGATTAAAAATATAGTAAAGCGGTTGGGTTGTCATAGAAACACTCAGTTCCTGAATACTAATGGAGCAACACATTTTATTAATACTGTATTTCTTGGAATAATGTTCAACTATTAAGACAGCCATATGTATACAATCTAGTACAGCAGAAATACTTGCAAAGCCAACTAAAATTCTTAGCTGAAAGCTGCGAGCTTACAGACCTTTGAAATAATAACTACAATTTTTAGACCTTTTCTGATGAACATTTACAATCATTTTGAAAAGGTAGCTTAGAAAATTGCATCAAAGTACTTCTGCCTTAAAATTAGCATGAGGCTAAGAATTGCAAAATGCATGACAGTTTTAGTGGAGTGATTATTCTACTAAGCAGATGACTGCAGTTCCACAAAGAGATTTAGAAAGAATTAAAGATAAACTTATAGACTGTCAATCTGCACACTAGCGTGACCCTAGTTCTAATTTATTTTCTTCTTATTATATTATTGTACAATTTTAAAAAAAGATTCAGTGCTATTTGTTGTGGAAATAAAATATTAACCTGTAACAAATATACTGTTCATAAAGTTTTGAAGCTTCAGGTGAGATACTGAAGTTAATTTTATTACTGACTTTAGAAAACTGCAAGGAATATGAGGTATATATAATTATGACTGTGAATAGTTTTATACAATCAACTCAAAATACTGTAGCATAATGATAACCCTAATTGAATTCTAGTACACCAAACTGTATGTAAAATACTTGTAATACTTAGAGCCTGATATTCAATGCTACAGAGCCGGATAAGTAGCGATTTATCTGACTAATGGGGTCATTTACCAGGCGGATCGCACGCGATAAGGGACGTTTCGCACGTGAAAAATCCCTTATCGTGTGTGATACCAAGATGGGGGCGGAGTCAGCCCCGGAAGAGGAGGAGTTGGGGCATCACCGGGGCCGACTCCGCGAAGACGCCATGGACGACGAAAAGGTAAGGGCCTTTTCGCGTCCTACTTCGCGCCCAATAGCTACACCTTCTTTTTTTTCAGGGGCCCCAATTTTCAGGTTAGTGCGCACTATTGGGTGTTAGCGTGCACTAACTCCCGATAGTGCGCACTAATGGGTCACAGTTAGTGTGTGCTACCAGGAGTTAGTGCGCACTAACACAAAAAATGAATTTTTCAGGAATTTCAGAAAATTTTTATTCGTTTTGCGGTTCTCCCGAACCATACCAAATTAGGCAATTTCAACGAAATTGCCTAATTCAGGAAAAATGAATGCACATCTCTATGGCTTACACAGCAGAGCATAGAACACACACACAAAGAGAAGTATTAAGCACTAGTCAGAAACTTTTGAGCTCATGAATGCCACTCTGGGCACTGTTGTACATACTACTGGGTATGTTGTCTTGTAGCTTCTCAGACTATCACCTCAGGCCTTTCTGCCTTTGCATCTGATGACCAGCGGCATAACCAGAACTGAATTTTTTGGGAAGCACAAGTTTAATATGGGTAGACAGTAGACATACTATTATATTACTGTGTATATTAAGTAAAGTTTTAAATGGGATGGGCTCACAGCATTTAGCAAAATTAGTCTGTCCCTCCCGACGCAGCCTCGCGGCGAAACACGGGTCCATGTCGGGGGACCCGCTTTGCACCTTAAACTGCTGTAATATACTCTGTGGAGTTGCCGTTTAAAATGAAAACACTATATTACTGAACTTCGTGTGGACATTGAATTTCTTCCTGCACATTTCCTGTGGTTCGCTGAGATTATTTGCGTGCAGTAGTGCTCCTGTCTGTTGTTTGGTTAACTAAATTAATCAATTTACTAGAGTAATGTTCAAATTTTAAACATACTTGCACAATATTTTGTAGTACCATGCCCTCATTTGAATAGGCTACCTAAAATCCCTTGCTCTGTCATGAGCAGAATTCCACTTGGTCCAACAAGTGAATTATAAAGTAGCTCCATCACATGACATGAAGTCAGTGTAATCTATTTTTCTGTAATCTATTTTAACACAGGGGTGTCTACAGAAAGAAGAAATTTCTTTAATGCCACAGAAACAGTCAATCCTGCTTAACAGTTGTATTACATGAATTCCAGGAATGTTTCACAGTCACTTACCTTCAAAGGTTTACAGTGCACACATTTCAGTTTCTCCAAACCATGTATTTTCAGCTTGTCATTACCATTTTTTAAGTTTCAAAACAGGCACATTCTAAATCAAGCTGTAGTAAGCAAACTTACTGCTTTCTGATTTACTGCAATTAGTCTCCTTAATGGTGGTGGGGAATAACTTGCATCTCATTTTGTCAATAATGACCTGAATGAATTGTGCTGAATTACTTGTGGGACTCTTCCCAGTGTCTGTCAGTATCAACTTTTAGATTTTGAACAGACTTTGGCTTGTTGTGTCTGTTCAGTGTGCAATCCATGGATTTGATACAGGCTTTCCATTCTTTTCAAATATATTTTCATCAGGATGTGTGCTTTAAGGTTCATTGGTTCTCTGCCCTGTAAGAATTCAAAAAAATCACTGCCTGGTGTTAGGAGATCCAAAATTAATGGAGAAATTACTTACCTGATAATTTTGTTTTCCTTAGTGTAGACAGATGGACTCAGGACCAATGGGTATAGTGATCTCCTGATAGCAGTTGGAGATGGATCAGATTTCAATCTGATGTCAGTCCTAGTACATATACCCCTGCAGGAAGTGCAGCTCTTCAGTATTCTCCTCGAAAAGCAATTGTGGATATATGCATGACTGAATAACTTGAATAACTTGGATAACTTGAATTAACTTTATAACTTGGTTAACCTGATTAACTTGAACTGATTGGTTATAGCTGGAGACTGCCAGTACCCTCAAATGAAAAACATCGACACCCGGTAGGGTGGGTGTCCTAATTGGAGGGAAGCATGGCTTACCCGTGAATACCTCGCTCTAGGGGATGTCGCCCGAGAATTCCATGAATGACGGCAGCTGTTGGTGGGATGCTGAGTCCATCTGTCTACACTAAGGAAAATGAAATTATCAGGTAAGTAATTTCTCCATTTCCTAGCATGTAGCAGATGGACTCAGGACCAATGGGATGTATAAGAGCTACTCCCGAACTGGGTGGGAGGCTGCCCGTGGCCCACTTAGTACTGCCCTTGCAAATGCTGTGTCCTCTCGAGCCTGAACATCCAGGTGGTAGAACCTGGAAAAGGTGTGGATGGAGGACCATGTCACCGCCTGACAGATCTCGGCGGGTGACAGCATCTTGGTTTATGCCCAGGACACTGCCTGGGCTCTAGTGGAATGGGCTTTGACTTGCAGGGACGGCAGTTTGCCTGCTTCTATGTAGGCCACCTTGATAACTTCTTTGATCCAGCCGGCTATGGTTGCTCGCAAGGCCGCTTCTCCTTGCTTCTTCCTGCTGTGAAGGACGAATAGATGGTCCATCTTTCGTATGGATTCCGACCTTTCCAGGTATCTGACTAGGAGTCTGCCAAAGTTGAGGTGGCGCAGACGGCGAGATTCTTCCGAATTCTTATGCTCATTGGGCGATGGAAGTGAGATGGTTTGGTTGAGATGAAAGTGAGAAACCACTTTGGGGAGGAAGGACGGGACCGTGCGTAACTGGATGGTTCCCGGAGTGAGTCTGAGGAATGGCTCCCAGCAGGACAGTGCTTGTAGCTCGGAGATACGACGGGCCAAACAGACTGCCACCAGGAAGGCTGTTTTCAATGTTAATAGTTGGAGAGACAGGCTGTGAAGAGGTCTGAAGGAGGGTCCTGCTAAGAAGTCTAGGACCAGGTTGAGGTTCCATAGGGGCACCAGTCACTTTAGGGGTGGTCGGATCTACTTGACTCCTTTCAAGAAGCAGGAGACATCCGGGTGAGAGGCCAGGCTACCGTCCTCACTCTTGGTTCCGTAGCATGACAATGCAGCTACCTGTACCTTATGGAGTTGAGAGACAATCTCTTCTGTAGGCCGTTCTGCAGGAATTCCAAAATCGCAGGAATTTTGACTGAGTATGGGATGATGTCACGGTCCTCACACCAAGGCTTCGAATACTCTCCAAATCCTTATGTATGTTAGGGATGTGGAGAACTTGCGTGCTCAGAGCAGGGTGTCAATTACTGCTCCCGAGTATCCGCTCTTCCTCAGGCGAGTCCTTTCAATGGCCAGGCCATAAGAGAGAATTGAGCTGGATCCTCGTGGAGGATCGGCCCTTGTTGGAGCAGATCCTTGTGTGGCGGTAGTGGGAGAGGGCTCCCTGTCAGTAGCCTTCGCATGTCTGCGTACCACGGCCTTCTTGGCCAGTCCAGGGCCACTAGAAGTACTGGTCCCTTGTGGTGTTCTATCTTGTGGATGATTGTGCCCAATAGGGGCCACAGTGGGAAGGTGTATAATAGGGTTTCCTGTGGCCAGGTCTATACAAGGGCATCGATTCCCTGGGACTGAGGTTCCCATCTGTGGCTGAAGAAGCTGGGCACTTGGGCATTGGACCGGTTTGCCAGGAGGTCCATGGTTGGTGTTCCCCAATGGCTTACTATCAACTGGAATGCTGTGATCGACAGTCTCCATTCTCCTGGGTCTAGACATTCTCTGCTGAGGTAATCCGCTGCGACGTTGTCTTTCCCCGCGATGTGGATGGCCGAGATCTCTTGAAGGTTCGCTTCCGCCCATGCCATTAGGGGGTCTATTTCCAGAGACACCAGTTGGCTTCTGGTTCCTCCCTGATGGTTGATGTAGGCTACTGTTGTGGCGTTGTCCGACATTACTCTGACTGATTTGTCTTGAAGTCTGTGACTGAACCATAGGCAGGCTAGTCTGACTGCCCGGGCTTCTAGGGAATTGATGTTCCATCCCGACTCTTCTTTGTTCCATTGCCCCTGGGTGGTTAGCTCCTGGCAGTGTGCTCACCATCCTCGTAGGCTGGTGTCTGTGGTGAGCAGAATCCAGGTGGTGAGGATAGCCTCACTCCCTGGCTCAGATGGCCTTCTTGTAGCCACCATCTTAGTTGGGTCCGAACTTTGTCCGGGAGCTGAAGACGCAAGGTGTAGTTCTGGGACAGCGGATTTCATCTTGATAGTAGGGAGCGCTGTAGGGGTCTCATGTGAGCTCTTGCCCATGGGACTACTTGTTGCGTTCATGCCTGTTCTCGCCCTCGCTCCACCCTCTCTACCTTAGTGGCAACTCCCTTCGGGTCTGACGGACAGATGCTGCCGTGGCTTCTCCTCGCCATTCTTCCTGGAATCCCCAGGCTGGCTTGACGCTGCAGATCCACCATGTTCCTGATGATGTAAGGGCGCGCGCGCGCTCCAGAGGTTGTACCGGCAAGGGCACGAACCTCGGGGGCGTCCCCCTGTAGTGACGTCATCCGCTTCCACCTTAAAAGGTCTTTGCTTGCAACTACGAATCGGGTTAGCAAGGGGAATTCTTTCTCCGCTGCTCTGCCTCCACAAACTTACCTAGGGGTACCCCCTCCTCGGGGGCCCCACTCTCTCTACTTGATTTCAGATTGCTAAGACGGGATCCAGTACTCGCTCCTCGAGGGCCTACGTCCCTGAATGCTCAGAAAACTCCTTTATACCTGGAAGCGATCACAGACGTGAACACTGTGAGTTCTATTACAGATAGGAACCGGTACTTGCTCCACAAGGGCCTATGTTCCTAATCTCCGAAGACTCCCTTCTGTCTAAGATGTTATCGCAGGTTCAGAGATCGTGAGTCATTATTGCAGATTGCAGATAGGAACCGGTACTCGCTCCATGAGGGCCCATGTTCCTAAAACCCTCCAAGACTCTCTTCTCTTCCAGAAACCATCTCATACACAGATATTGTGAGTTCTCATTCCAGACTGCATATAGGAACCAGCACTTGCCTACAGCTCCTGTTCCTGAATATATTGAAGACTCTCTGTTGCATAGAAGCCATTACAGATATCTACAATTGTGAGTGTATCATCTACTACAGGTTATGTATCCTGCATACCCTGTCTATTCACTACCTATAGCCTCTCTCTACAGCTTAGCAACCCAGAGACCACAATTCCAGGATCTGAGGGACTTCAGCCCTTCAGGCACTTCAGCTCACTACTGCCACCTCTGGTGGTTCTACTTCCTGTCTAATAAAGAACTATCTGTGTTTGTCTCCATACTCCAGCCTAGCCAATGGTCCCTCTCAGGATATCCTCCTGGGGGCGCTGTCATCTGCCATCGGCCCAGGGATTCACCAATTTACCTTAAGTGTTCATTCCTTACACTACTAGAGTGGTATTATACAGACTGCCACTCTGTGGGAAGCCAACCCACCACAGATCATTATCTCCGCCTACGGAGTATTACAATTGTTAGCTCTTCCCCTTTGCAGGAGGATTCATAACAGATTGCTAACTCCCTGGTGGACTTATAATAGATTGCCAACTCCTCCCCTAGGCAGGGTGATTTATTACAGACTCTAACTCCGCCCTCTGGGGAGCAGTTTCTACAGATTGCTATCCCTAGCAACAGGAGGTTGATAACAGATTGCTAACTCCTCCCTCTCCAGGAGGAGATCCATAACAGTTTGCTAACTCCTCCCTCTACAGGAGGAGCTCAATAACAGATTGCTAACTCTGAGCATCAGAATTATAACAGATTGCTAACTCCTCCCTCTACAGGAGGAGATTTATAACACTACTTCCAGTGTGGATGCCATGAGGCCGAGGACTTGGAGGTAGTCCCATGCTGTGGGATGAAGCTCGCTCAACAGGGTTCACAACTGGGTCATCAGTTTTGATCTCCTTGTCAGTGTCAGGATGACCTTGTCTTGTTTGGTGTCGAACCGAACTCCCAGGTATTCCAGAGACTGGGAGGGTTGCAGACAGCTCTTGTTTGTGTTGACCACACACCCGAGGCTCTCCAATAGAGTTTTGACTCTGTTGGTCACCTGGTGACTTTCCTCTGGGGATTTCGCCCTGATCAGCCAATCATTCAGATAAGGGTGTACGAGGATTCCTTCCTTCCTCAGTGTTGCTGCCACTACCACCATGATTTTGGTGAACATCTGGGGTGCTGTGGCTAACCCAAATGGTAGTGCCCGGAACTGGTAGTGGTGGTCCAGGATCATGAAGCGTAGAAAACGCTGATGCTCTAGATGGACCGGAATGTATAGGTAGACTTCCGGCAGATCCAAGGATGTAAGGAACTCTCCCAGTTGTATCGCCCCTATTACCGAGCATAGGGTTTCCATGCGGAAGCGAGGAATCTTCAGGTGGCGGTTGACCAACTTGAGGTCCAGTATGGGCCGGAACATTCCTTCTTTCTTGGGAATGATAAAATAGATGGAATAATGTCCAGTATTTATTTGTTGTGTGGGCACCGGTGTTATAGCCTCTAAGGCTAGTAATCTGGTCAGTGTAGATTCCACTGCCATCCTCTTGGAAGGATCGTGGCAGGGGGATACCACACACTTATCTGGAGGGAGGTGGTGGAAATCCAGGTAATATCCGTCTCGAATGATGGATAAGACCCACTTGTCCGAAGTTATCTCGACCCATCTTTGGTAGAATAGGGCACGTCTTCCCCTTATGACTTCTTCCTTTGGATGGGTCGGCTGATTTTCATTGTGGGGTGCGGCTGGGACCTGGGTCCGAGCCAGCTCCCCTTTTGTTGTGCTTGTTCTGAAAGGACTGGCTCATGCCTGTGGGGCGAGCCGCTTGATTTGTGCTTTTGTATGGGTTGAAGCACTGTGATCCTCTGCCCCTAGAATTTCGGGGGAAGGGTCGCTGGTTTCTCTTATCCCTGTCCTCCGGTAGCTGCGGCAGTGGGGATTCGCCCCAATTGTTGGTTAGCTTCTCTAGATCGCTTCCTAACAGGAGGGTTCCCTTGAAGGGCATCCTTGTGAGTCTCATTTTGGACGATGCGTCGGCCGACCGGCTTCAGAGCCAGAGTTGTCTTTTGGCCGCCACGGTGAATGACACGCCTCTAGCTGCTGTGCACACCAGATCTGAAGCAGCATCCATGAGGAATGACACTGCTGGTTCCAGGGCTTCCCCGGGAGCGTTGGTCATGGTCTGTGATAAGCAGGCGCTTGTCACCACAGCACAGCAGGCCGCGATCTGCAGAGACATAGCAGAGACATCAAAAGACTGTTTGAGGATGGATTCCAGACATCTGTCTTGGGCATCCTTGAGTGCTGCTCCTCCCTCAACTGGGATAGTAGTGCGCTTCGAGACCGCGCAGACCATGGCATCCACTTTCGGACATGCCAGGAGGTCTTTGGCTGTGGGATCCAGAGGATACATGGCTGCCAGGGCATGCCCCTCTTTGAACGTGGTCTCCAGGGCTTCCCATTCCAGGTCAATTAGCTGCTGGACGGCTTGTAACAGTGAGAAATGACGGGAGGTCGGACGGAGTCCCTCTAGGAGAGGATTCATTTTAGGTTCCCTCGAGGAACTTGTGCCTGGGATAGAGAGCTCTTTCAAGCTGTGTGTGACCAGGTCTGGAAGCTCGTCCTTGGTGAAGAAGCACCTCATGGTTCGGTGGGGTTCGGTCCCTGGGGGAAGTTCCCCTTCCTCCAGGGTTTCTGAATCCTCATCTGAGTTGTCTGTGTCCCCGAAGGTGGAGCTTTTGGGCAGAGGAAGCACTTCTCTGGGCATAGAGGGTCCCGGGATGTTGAGGTCCTCTGGCAGAGGCTGTGGTCATATTATCGGAGGCCCCGGCTGCATGTGGACGAAGGTATGCAGGCCTTTGAAAAGTTCCACCCAGGAGATAGATGCTGGGTCTAAATTAAGAGGCACTGTGTCCCTGGGGAGCCCCGAATGAGGGAGGCTCCCACTGGGGGACGCTAGGTCTGGCGTACTGTTCGAGAAGCTGGAACCCGGTACCGGCTGGGGAGGGCCATGGGCTGGATCCCCCAGGGCCTCCTTGCACTGTATACACAGGGCTGTGGCCTCCTCATGCTGCGCAGCTCTGATGTGGCATGCTGGGCAAAGACCGTGAGTCTTGAGCTTCTTCTCCAGTGGTGCTCTGGCTTGTGCGCGTAAAATACAGGGCCCGGGTGGCTTAGTTATGCGCTCTGGTGCGTCGAAGTTCTGCACATAGGCTTAGTACTCGCTCAGAGAGATGTACGTGCTGTTGTGCGCACAGACCGAAGTTATGCGCCCGGCACAGAAAGAATAAGGCTATGCGTGTCGCTTGTGCACACGGTACTTGTGTGCGCAATGTTGTGCGCACAAGATATTTCTGTGCATGGCTCACCTCTGTGCGCACGGGTCGGGGTGGTGGACAGGGTGGCGAACAGGTCAAGATGGTGACGGCAACCATACGGACAATATGGCGACCACCTCGGAGGGTCTCCACGTGGGAGGGCCCTTGGATCTGACCAGGGTCTAGCCCTGCTAGGACTGATCAACCCGGTGGCACTGGTACCGGCTGGCAACCTGTGCGACTCTTCGAGCTTCGGAGACCAGAGACTTTTAAATAGATTTCTACCTTACCTTGTCTCAGCGCTTCCCGGTCTCGTTCCGGGCGGTCTCCGGCTGCAGGGGGAGAGGGAAAATACCTTCACCACTGCGTTCGAAGTTGCACCCACTGCCTCTCAGCCTCACCTGTTGCCGGGGGCTAAGTCCACACTGAGGGTTGGCTGCCAGCCCAAGGCCAACCTCCGAGGGATCGCGGAAATCACCTCGGGAATTCTCAACTGGGGGAGGGACCCAAGGGGTGTCACCGCAGGAGCGTGGGGCTCATCTGTAGAGGTAAAATTTCTTCTTGTTTTGGGTTTCTTTGGTAAATTACTCTAACGCTGTGCTAGCTGTATAGAGTCCTGAACTGCTATGGAGATAGAAAATACTGAATAGCTGCACTTCCTGCAGGGGTATATGTACTAGGACTGACGTCAGATAGAAATCTGATCCATCTCCAACTGCTATCAGGATTAAACTATACCCATTGGTCCTAAGTCCATCTGCTACATGCTAGGAAATAATGGATTTTTCACAAAGTTGATTACATATAGTTTTGAAAGGAGTGAATAAACAGGTGTTATAACTGAAAGCAGAAAAAGGTGGTAAAAATGACTGTAAAGTTGGCACTTGTAAGAAAAATACTGCAGTGTTTACTATTGGTTGAGAGAAGTGACCTAGGCTGACCAGTAGTATAATTGGTGGTGTACAGATGTCCATCTGTTTATTTGGACACTCTTTCCCACACAGAAATAAAAGGCAGCCTCTTCCATGGCCATTCTGTCAGTTCTTGGTGGCAATAGATGATCACTGGTCTAGGCATTGGAGGTTTTCTTAGTGTAGGAGTGGTGATTGTTCTTGGTGCTTTGCAATTGCTAAGTGGTGTCATTTGAACTGCTTGTTTTTCCTTTGTTGTTTCCCATCCTTTCTGTGTTCTTGAGTAAATCTTTTGTGTGCATCTGATTGTTCATCTATGACTGAATGTCCACTTTTGTATTTAGGTTCCTGAAAGACTGAAGTGGGTGTTGTGACTATGGAGAGAATAGAGCATGACAGAGAGGGCATGAGTTGGAGAGGAGAGGGAGGGTGGGAGAGGAGCAGGTAGTGAGAGTGACATTCAGGGAGATAGGAACCCACCCCAGTCATCAGGGAGCAAAGAACAGGCAGGAACCAGCAGCCAGCAGCTGTAGGAGAAGTGGTATAAATGTAATATGCACTGAATGGAGGAAGAGAAGGACCTTCTGGTGCAGGAGATCTGCAAAATGAATGGTGTGCTCTTCAGACAGATGACAACCTCAGTGATCAAGAGGAATATCTGGGACAGCATCACCAAGGATGTCAGCAGCCTACCAGTGACTACCTAGACAGTGGACCAGCTAAAGCATGAATGGTGGGACACACTAGGTCAGCTGTCAAAGCTAAGCTGGCACAAATAACGAGGTCTACGTGCTAGATGGGAGGACGCCCATCATGTGGTATGTAGCTGATACCAGTGGAGGATTTGGTACGAGGGACCTTTCAGAAATATTACTTTGTTGGTGTACATACTGGTGACACACACATGGAGGCTGCAGAAGGAACAGGTGAGCATTATATCTCCGAGGTAAATTGGGCTTGACTTTGATATATGTTTTATTTTTTATTTTGACAGGTGACCACTGGCCACAGAGGAACTTGACCCAAAGGATCTTGCCACAGAGAAGTTTGCAGCAGAGGAGCCTGCTACAGAGGGGCTTACCACAGAGAACCAGTCAGTATCTCTGGAGCTATAACAGTCAGATGTTTGAGCTCCACTTCATATGGCTGGACACATCCAGGTCAAATATCCAAGATGTACTAGCAACACCTGGCACTAGTACTGGTGTTTCTACAGGCACTACTGTGGTCAGCAGAGGGGTTCCACATCACAACATTCTCCCACCAATAGGAAAACCACTTTATGGCATTGACACAATGGCAGAACAGGTCACAGTGGAACTCTTGCAAGGCAGGAACTCATCAAGGCCAGTATGATGGCAAAAGGACAGCAATACAATAGGAGATGGAATGCATGAGAAAGGAGATGCATCAGCTGAGGAGAGAGTCCACACAGTCTGTGAGGAAGAACACTGCCAAAGCCAGTGTTTGGTCTGATAGAATTTGAATGTCATCCAATGATGAGGAAAATATGTGAAGCCATACATTAAACAGCTACATTGGCTGCGAATAGACCAGAGGGTTCAGTTTAACATGTATACCATTTTGCATAAAGCTGTTTATCAGGAAGATAATTATCTAGCAGAAAAAATATGTGGCCATGTGCCCAGGAGATTTACTTATTTATTTATACAACATTTTTATACCGTTATACAGAAAACAAGTTTCTATCTCCACGGTGTACATGTTAATAATATAAATAAACATAAAGATAAGGATAGTGAATTAGAATAAAAATTACATAAATTATCCAATAAAATAAAATAACACTAAAAAGATATCTAAGTTCGTTACTTAAAAGAAACAGTAAAAAATAAAACTCATATAACTCTCAACCTGTCTCTTAGGACTCAACCCTATACGCTTGTTGAAAACACCATGTTTTTTACTCTTTTTAAATTTACTCAAATTGGGTTGAAGTCTCAGATTTTGTGGTAGACTATTCCAGAGTTTTGGTGCTGCGATCGAGATGGCACGGTCTCTCACCTCGCTTAAGTGGGTGTATTTAACTGTGGGTATTGTGGGTATTGTGGGTAACTGTGGATATCTTAACTCATGTTGGGGTGTATGAAGTCTAATCTTTGAGTTTAACCAATCTGTCTTTTCACCGTATAAAATCTTATGGATAATACATAACAATTTATGTTTTATTCTAAATTCTACCGGTAACCAGTGAAGGTTTTGCAAAACTGGGGTAATATGGTCTCTTTTTCTAGTATTTGACAAAAACTGAGCCGCAGCTTTCTGAAGTGCCTGTAAGGGTGAGTAGTAGGGATGTGAATCGTTTTTTGATGATTTAAAATATCATCCGATATATTTTAAATCGTCAAAAATCATTAGAGCCGCGATACAATAACAATTCCCCCGATTTATCGTCAAAAAATCGTAAATCGGGAGAAGGGGGAGGGCGGGAAAACCGGCACACTAAAACAACCCTAAAACCCACCCCGACCCTTTAAAATAAATCCCCCACCCTCCCGAACCCCCCGAAAATGCCTTAAATTACCTGGGGTCCAGAGGAAGGGTCCCGGTGTGATCTTTTACTCTCGGACCTCCGTGCGTTGTAGAAATGGCGCCGGCGCTACCTTTGACCTGTCATATGACAGGGCAAAGGTAGCGCCGGCGCCATTTTGTTTTTTTGTCCCCCGACGGCAGGAGCGTAGGAGATCGCTCCCGGACCCCCGCTGGACCCCCAGGGACTTTTGGCCAGCTTGGTGGGGCCTCCTGACTCCCACAAGACTTGCCAAAAGTCCAGCGGGGGTTTGGGAACGACTTCCTGCACGCAAATCGTTTTTCCGTACGGAAAATGGCGCCGGCCATACGGCGTATGGCCGGCGCCGGCCATTTTGGGGGGGTTCGGGAGGGTGGGGGATTTATTTTAAAGGGTCGGGGTGGGTTTTAGGGATGTTTTAGTGTGCCGGTTTTCGATTTACACGATTTACACGATTTACACGATATTTAAAAAACCCAAACTGCGACGATCCGATTCCCTCCCCCTCCCAGCCGAAATCGATCGTTAAGACAATCGATCACACGATTCACATCTCTAGTGAGTAGTTGTTTTGGAAAGGCCTAGCAGGGTAGAATTACAATAGACAATTCCTGTAAACAACATAACCTGAAGCACGTATCTTCCAAGAGATTAGTGGTTTCAAATGTTTTAACATCCGTAGCTTACCAAAACCTTCATTGACTTTCTTTGCAATGTACGCTTTCATGTTTAATTCATAATCCATAAAAAGGCCTAAGTTCCTTGCTTTATCTACTAACTTAAAACTTGCATTGTTATTTAAAGTAATAACTTTCTGTTCTAGATTAACATTTTTTCTATCTAAAACCATAAAAACAAATTTATTCAAATTTAAAATCAGTTTCATTTGGACTAAAAGTTGACCAATTATTTTTAGGTACATCTCTACAATTTTGAAGGTATCTTCTAAACTGTTTTCGATTGGAAATAAAATCTGTATGTCATCAGCATAAATGAAATAAATTAGACTAAGACCAGTTAAAAGATGACATAAGGGTAGCAAGTAAATATTAAAAAGGGTGGCCGACAGAGCAGAGCCCTGTGGAACTCCTGTGGCTAATTTTACTTTGTCTGAGGTACAGTCTTTAATTTTAACAGTAAATGTCCTGTTATCTAAAAATCATGTAAACCATTTCAAAGTGTTATTGGTTAGGCCTATTTCTTGTAGCCTCATTAGAAGAATCTCATGGTCTACTGTATCAAAGGCGGCTGAAAGATCTAACATTACAAGTAGGATCTGTATCAAAGGCGGCTGAAAGATCTAACATTACAAGCAGGTAATGTTGGCCTCGATCAAATCCTCTCAACAAAGTATCTGATAGGGATAATAACAGTGCCAGTACTATGTAATCTTCGAAAACCATGCTGCGACAAGTATAATATCTCATTATTTTCCAAGTGATCATTAAATTGTTTGTTCACAACTTTTTCGATTAATTTTGCCAAGAAAGGCAAATTTGATATGGGTCTAAAGTTCTTAAGATTTGAAGGGTCTAAGTCTTTATGTTTCAAAATTGGTTTCACTATAGCATTCTTTAATATCATATGCATACTGCCTTCATTTAGAGATTGATTCGCTGCTGTAACTAGATAAGGACTAATAATATCCATGCATTGTTTTAAGGCTGTAGTATTAATCAAATCTGATGGATGACTAGCTGGGTTCAATTTTTTAATCAACATTTCTATTTCTATCTTAGCTGTATTCTTGAAATCAGACCATGCTGGTATATCTTTCTTGGGCATGCTAATTATTTGAGGTGGAGTAGAATCCAGCGTCTTTAATAAGCTATCTATTTTATTCTTAAAGAACAAAGCCATTTCATTACACTGGATTTCTGATAGGGATTCACTCTTTGTAGGATCACTAGTTAATTTTGAAACTATCTCAATTAGAAAATCTTTGAATTTTAGAATTGTAATAACTCTTTTTTGTATTATTAATCAGTTTCTGATAATGGGCAAGGAAAATGCAATAATTAGTTAGTGCTAGCACTGAGTGCATTTTTTTCCATTCTCTATTTTTTTCCTTAGCATAAATTTTGCTTGTCTTAATTTGCTAACATATCAAGGATTCTGTTTTTTTTGTCACTTTCTCTGATTTCGTTCTGAGTGGATTTATTCTTTCCGCTATTTCTTGGGTTATTTTGTACCATTTTTTAGTAGCATCCTCATTTGAAGAGGCCTGTATATTTGATAAATGCTCAGACAATTCTTTCTGGAGTAATTCTGTATTATTTGGCTTTCTATATTTAAAGGTAAGAATTTGATTTGGATCATCTACGTGCTGGCTGGTAAATGATATGGTTGAACAGAGTAAAAAGTGGTCAGACCATGGCACAGCACTAACACGTGTTTTAACAGTTTTAGTTAGTTTTGTGTTTACAAAAATTAAATCAAGCACATGCCCACCTTTGTGGGTAGCGTGAGGAGTTAATAAGTCAAGTCCTAATGCTTGAAGTGCTTCCACTAAGGTGTTACAAGATAAAGTGATGAGACATTCATATGGAGATTAAAGTCTCCTAGTAGAATTGAGGGTTTATCAGGGTTGATGATAGAGGTCAAACATTCAATTATTGAAGAGATATTGGAGTCAAGATGCCCAGGAGGGCAGTAGACTAAACATACTTGCAGATTTTTTGATTCAAATAGTGCAATTTCATGTTTCTCGGGAGATTCTAATAAGATTCTATTTAACTTCAAACATTTTTTGCTTATCAGCATTAAGGCACCACCTTTCCGTAATGGTCTTGGGATAGATTCTAACTTATAATCCTTATTTGCAATTTCATTGCAAACACAAGCTCAGAAATTGCTTTATCATGCTTGCAATATTGTTGTGCACCCTGTCTGTGCTCAGCCCGCGCACGGGCCTGCTTACTTTCCCAACTCCTCTGCATGTCCCGGGTCAGCCTCTCCCGTGGCCGTAGCTATCTCTTCAAGACCTCGGCGTCCCGCGGCAGCAGTTGCCAGGCCTTCCTCAGCGCACCAGGCCTCACAGCAGGGCTCAGCATCCTCCGTGGCATCGGCCCCCACCCCTAGGCGCGAGGACTGCCCAGTCCCTTATAGTGCCAGGGACGGGTCCTAGCTCTGCGGCGCACCCTGATTGAGCACAGTATATCAGGAAGTTCCTGCCTTCAGTTCCTTGCCTTGGCAATTGGGTCAACACCATGTGTGTACTAGTTTGCCTCAATGTCTCATTGCTTATTCCAGTCTTGTTCGAGTCTTGTTCCAGCGTACTTCTGTTCCAGTGCGCTCCTGTTCCTGCGCCTTCCTGTTCCAGCGACCTTCTGTTCCAGCGTCTATCTGTTCCTGTGTTCCCTCAGATAGTACCTCTTGGACTGACTCTCTGGTACTGACCTCTGCCTGTTCTTGATTATGCTGATTGCTGCCTGGATTCTGACCTTCGCCTGCCTCCTTGACCACGTCTGATCTCTGGAACCTGACCCCTGCTTTGGCTGACTACTCTCGGACTGACCTCTGGAACTTGACATCTGCTATCACTGATCACGTCTCTTTGAGCCTGGCCCTGCTCCTAGCCTTGTCATCACAGACACTGTTCTGGCCTTCCTTGATTTCCCAAGTCTCCAGTTCTGACATCGACCACACACCCTTGATTCTGGTGGGCACACCTCTATACTTCCTATCCAGGAGAGCCTGCGAGGTCCACTTAAGTCCAAGTGGCCCGGGTCCCCAAGGGCTCCACCCGGGGGGACCTCGGGCTTCCAGTGGTGAAGCTCCAGCTAGCCTCTGTCTCCTCCTGTGCTCTGCCTCCTGGTGGCAGTTGCTTCCTGGGCCCAACCAGGAAACCCCTCCTCACTGTCTCAGGACAAGGTTCCACCTCCATGCGCAACAATTATAGACCATGTTGAATTGATATATACAGGTATCCCTGCTCATTGTATACTTGAATTATAAAAATGTATGTAACCATTTCTATATTGCAAAGTTACATTGTTATGTATTATGAAATGAATGGTTAATAAAATATAATTTAAAAAAAAGAAATTGCTTGATATTCCTACTGTGAAAGATTTTAGACTGACATATACTAGATGGAAAGCATTTTTAATTAATGGACCAGAGATATGGAACCAGCTTCCCTTAGAATTGCATAAGGAAAATTGACAAGGCATTCAGGAATAAAATAAAAATATTTTCTTTTCAGGCAGGCTTATCTGGAATGATCTATAGTAGATTATGATTAAAGTGTAATAAAATCATGCTATTGAATTTTATATTTTGTATTTTTATTGTATGTTTTAATGTTTTTGATGTTTTAATTTTGCATGTATATTGTATTCTACACTGAACTATGGAGATTATTCAGGTTACAACATTTTTTAAATAAAATAACACTGTTGGTGTTCTATGCGGACTCATTCATACAGGAAATGAACAGAACCCTTACCCATGCAATTAAGCTCATGTTTCTCCAGAAGGCAAGCCCTTCATAAAATTCTAAAACTGCAGAATGCAGCAGCCCTCATGCAGATCCGGTGGTGGGAACCATGAACAGATGCCATTTCCTCAAGGCACGTTCCCACCATGCTGAACTGTTCCTGACTCTGACTCCAAAGTTCAACAGCACTATTTTTCCTATACCGTCGTTTAGTAGTGCACCATCACAACAGTTTACAGGGCGGCACGCATATATGTATTTGATTAAATTCTTACTACCAAAGTGCCAAAACATTTGCTTTTCTCATTTAGCTTCTCTTTTCTCTTTCTTTTGCTGGTGGATGCATCATTGTCACTTGTCACAACAGTATGCAGCAATGGTGGTTGCTTTCCTACTCTTCTTTCTGGTGTAGATGCTTCTCCCACTCAGACACCTCGTCTCTACACAAATGATTCTCCCATTTGGGTGCTTCATCTCTGCCATTGCTGGACCCACCACCAATAATGAACTCCTATCCTTCCATGAATATGCAGACATTCCTGTGGACTATCCTTCCTGTTTCCCCAGTGGATGCTGGATGGTACATCCCTAGGCTTCTGATTTGCATTTATCACTTGATGTTTCTTTGCCCTTTTTTCTGCAGATGGATGCATCTTCATCATCAGCACTTACCACTGCACCCTGCAGAAATTGTGGTTCTGTTTCTGCTTGCTCATTGCTGCTGCTTTTTCTGAAAAGGTGGATCATCGACAGCACATAGATGCTTTACCGGCTTTGCCAGTCTGTCGCCACTTCATGGATCTGTTTATTGCATTTATGAACTTTCCCCTGCAATTGCTACATATGTTCTGTTTACCAGACTGTCAGCATGGTTCTTGAAATGTTTCTGGATTCTTGCTGAATATACAATCTTAAGTTATAAGCAATTGCTTTTAAGTCAATCTTATATTTTTATCTTTACAATTATTTCTGAAGTGAAATCAACAATCTTAAAATATATGTGTTGTATCTTTTTTTCCTGTTGGGTGGACAAGTAGGACACAGGCATCATAGGTTGTGCCTCCTTGGTCCAGAAATTTCTACACTTGGGATTGCTCTTGGGATTCTCTGGATCAAGGATAAACCCATCCCTCTTGTGGTGGTGACTGTCCCTCTTTAATGGCAAAGATGGCTATAATTGATGGATTTTCTGATGCTCACTATAGAATCACTAGATGTTATTGTCAAGAGTAGGAGCTTGAATATGGAATTCCTCTTTTGCAGGGTGTCCCAAAAATAGAACAGGGATCTACAACCCACCTAGACAGTGTTCCAGGGGTAGAGAGGAAAGGTAGAATCTGAAAATAGTAAATTGATGATTAAGCAAATGAATTCAAAATTTCAAAATTTATTGTCAGATTAAATTGTAAACTAGTAGTAACTGCTTTTATGCAATAAAATAAATTGTAATTTCAATAAACAGCATTCAATAAATAAATAAATAAACAAATAAATAAATAAATAAGCAATCTTTTCTTTCTGTTATAGATTTTGAAGTGAGCTGAATTGGTTATGATAAGCTTTCCAGATAATTATTCAGTAGTACAATCTTTACTGTTAATGTTATAATGTAGATGTTAACCGGTATGGATATATTTGTGAAGAACTTGATTCTTTGTTAACACTTCCTTTTTAGATGTTCCTGTTTTTCTTTGAAAGAAAAGCAAAGCTAAGTATGACTGTTGCTATTTGTTCTTGTTTTCTCTATGTCCTTTTCTCTAAGTCCTTTTCTCCTTTCGCCCGCTCACCCTCCCACAGGTTGGCCCTCCCCACGTGGTCGGCGTGGACCCACCGGGATCAGGGGAGGTGGACCCGGGACAGGCTAGAAAGCAGCAAGAAAAAAATTAAAAAACCTCGACAAAGCCGGTAAGCCCGCCCTCAGGGCTCCCGACGTCACTCTAAGCGCCCAGAAGCCCTTTAAAGGGCAGAGACGCCTCCAGGCTCACTCCTTTTGCTCACTCACCCTCCCACAGGTCGGCCCTCCCCACGCGGTCAGCGTGGACCCACCGGGGTCAAGGGAGGTGGACCCGGGACAGGCTAGAAAGCAGCAAGAAAAAAATTAAAAAACCTCGACAAAGCCGGTAAGCCCGCCCTCAGGGCTCCCGACATCACTCTAAGTGCCCAGAAGCCCTTTAAAGGGCAGAGACGCCTCCAGGCGTCGCGCGCCTGGCGTCGCGCGCCGAAGGAGGAGGGCTAGCCCCTTTGTGCGCCTCTTCGTGCACACCGCTTTTAAAAACTGCTTACAGTTCTGCCTTCAGCATTCAGCACTCAACCAGCCTTTAACATCATCCGCCCAGCATTCAGCACTCAACCAGCCTCTAACATCAGAACACGCCCCCAAGCGCCCCTTCGGCCAGCTCCGCCGGGCAGCAACAAATCCCTAAGCTCTCCTACCAAGCCATCACCATTCTAGAGCAAAAAGAGCTAGCCTCCGACCCTTCACAAGCTGGAAATCATTCTCAACCCTAGCTACCTCTTCAGAACCTCCCTCTCTTTCCCCTATAAGGACCACTCCTCGGAGACAGAAGATCCTGCCTGGAATCCTACCCCCACAAAACCCGGCAGGGCAAGACCTTCACTCCCAGTACCTCCACGAGGCGCGTTCTACCATCCTCCACCGCCCTCTACTCGGTTTCCACTACAAGCTACCACATTATCTACAATGCTCAACCGCCCAAGCACCTACAAATCCCTCATCCCAATCATGATTTCCCCCACCACACAGTTTTTAGGACTCACTCTATTCACTATCATCCTGTTCAACTCCCAATCGCTCACCAACAAAACTTTAATACTCAATGACCTACTGCAGGACTCAACCCCAGACATTTGCGCCATCACAGAAACATGGCTCAAATCCTCGGACGTCGCCCTCATTAACCAACTACCAACACAGACCTACGATTTTTTCTCTATCCCAAGACAAAAAAAAAGAGGAGGGGGTATCTTCCTAGCTGCCAAAAATTCCCTGAGATTTACACACTACCCAATTCGCGCAGCTACCAAACTAGAAACAGGATTGTTCAAATCAGAACATCTCCAAGTCCTCTTAGTCTATGCCCCTCCAGGCCTGCTGGAGTCTGATGCCTCTCCCATTCTCGAAATTATAGCCTCACACCTAAACCTAGACTCTCCTGCTATAATCTTGGGAGTCTTCAACTTACATGTTGACAAAGTCCCCCTCTCAACAAACTGCGAAGCTCTCCTCACACCAATGTCAACAATGGGTTTCAAACAACAAATCAATACACCAACTCACAAAGCGGGTCATACGCTGGACCTTTTCTTTACAAACTCCGGCATTTCACAAACCAAACAACCAGTGTGCAAACAAGTTCCATGGTCAGATCACTCATTAATCTCCACTACTTTCTCTCTGATACAACCGGACTCTAACCACTACTCCAGACCATCATTCCTCTACAGGAAAAATTGCGCCTCGGAACACCTCATCAAGCTCCTAGCCCCAGATCTCTCACACATCGACGTCTCCACGCCCAACTCAGCCCTCCAATCCTGGTCCAAAATAACAGAATCAGTAGCAAATACACTATGTCCTCTGACAACAAAGAAATTTACACAAAATGCGTCCAAAAGACAACCCTGGTTTAATGATGAACTGCGAAAACTCAAACATCTACTTCGTCAGAAAGAAAGAAAATGGCGTAAAGCCCCCTCACCATCCTCACTTTCTGACTACAAACGCTCTCTCCACTTATACAAAAGCATCACACTGAAAACCAAAAAAGACTACTATGCCCTTAAGATTCACCACCTCATCTTCGACTCTAAAGCTCTTTTCACCTTCGTTTCCAGTCTCACAAAAGCTATCACTCCAGATATCCCAACCGACCTATCCCAAACTAAAGCAGACGAACTGGCTCTTCACTTCAGTAAAAAAAATCTCTGACCTACTCAATCAGCTGACACCAAACACCTGCACATCCGATAGCACATATCTTCTCCCAAACAAAAACATTCAGCTCGACTCCTTTGAATTCATCACCATCTCAGAGATACAATTGGTGCTGAAGAAAATGAAACCATCATCACACCCTTTTGATCAAATCCCCTCCAAAATACTTCTTCTAATACCTGATAGAGAGATGTGCTTCGTTTTTTTCTACCGGTCGTTTTTTGACTCAGATACTTCGTGGTAAAATTCGGGTTTTCTCGTTTAGTTTTTTTGAAAAACGAAACGAGGAAACCAGAAACCGGCCCAAAAAACGAAGCGGGAAACGAAGCTAAAAAAACCCCACCCCAAGCATTTAAATTCATTTTAAAACATTACATACAAACCCCCCCCCCCCCAACATCCCGATCCCTCACCAAGACTTACTAACATCCCTGGGGGTCCAGCGGGGTCCCGGGTTCCATTTGTTCCTCCGTGCCCGGTGTGCTACTGCAAGCCGTGCTCCTCAAAATGGTGCCGAATAGCCTCTGAACTACTATGTCACAGGGGCTACCGGCGCCATTGGTCAGCCCCTGTCACATGCTCATACCATGTGACGGGGGCTGACCAATGGCGCCGGTAGCCCCTGTGACATAGTATGGGCAAAGGCTATCGGCGCCATTTTGAGTCCTGGCATCGGACGGCAGGTCGCTCCGGGACCCCCGTTGGACCCACAGGGACTTTTGGCCAGCTTGGGGGGGGGCCTCCTGACCCCCACAAGACTTGCCAAAAGTCCAGCGGGGGTCCGGGAGAGACCTCCTTGCACACCAGCCGTCTGAAGCCAATACTCAAAATGGCGCCGATCGCCTTTGCCCTCACTATGACACACATAGTGAGGGCAAAGGTGATCGGCGCCATTTTGAGACTCAAAATCGCCGTCCGATGCCAATACTCAAAATGGCGCCGATCGCCGACATAGTGAGGGCAAAGGCGATCGGCGCCATTTTGAGACTCAAAATCGCCGTCCAATGCCAATACTCAAAATGGCGCCGATCGCCGTCATAGTGAGGGCAAAGGCGATCGGCGCCATTTTGAGTATTGGCATCGGACGGCGATTTTGAGTCTCAAAATGGCGCCGATCGCCTTTGCCCTCACTATGACGGCGATCGGCGCCATTTTGAGTATTGGCATCGGACGGACGGCGTGCAAGGAGGTCGCTCCCGGACCCCCGCTGGACTTTTGGCAAGTCTTGTGGGGATCAGGAGGCTCCCCCAAGCTGGCCAAAAGTCCCTGTGGGTCCAACGGGGGTCCCGGAGCAACCTGCCATCCGACACCAGGACTCAAAATGGCGCCGATAGCCTTTGCCCATACTATGTCACAGGGGCTACCGGCGCCATTGGTCAGCCCCCGTCACATGGTAGGAGCACAAGATGGCGCCGGTGACCATGTGATAGGGACTGACCAATGGCACTGTTAGCCCCTGTGACACAGGCTATCGGCGCCGTGATGAAACCAGCAAACGAGTGCAGCGATGGCTTCCTGACTCCCCGCTGGACCACCAGGGAGTTTTGGTAAGTCTTGGGGCGGTCAGGAGGGTGGGGGGTTGTAGTTAATTTTAATTTTAGCTGGGACAATAATTTAACTCGCCATAGTAACGTATTTAGAGATCGACAACTTATGGAATTCTCCATACTTCCGCATGAAATGGAATTGACCCCCCACGAATACGTATCACGTACGCAACGAAAGATTTTGGCTGCACATCCCTATAAATCTCCTGGACCAGATGGTATACACCCTAGGGTTCAGAAGGAACTCAAAATTGAAATTTCAGACCTATTAGTAAAAATTTGTAACCTATCATTAAAATCATCCATTGTACCAGAAGACTGGAGGACAGCTAATGTAACCCCAATATTTAAAAAGGGCTCCAGGGGCAATCCAGGAAACTACAGACCGGTTAGTCTGACTTCAATGCCAGGTAAAATAGTGGAAAGTGTTCTAAGCATCAAAATCACAGAACATATAGAAAGACATGGTTCAATGGAACAAAGTCAGCATGGCTTTACCCAAGGCAAGTCTTGCCTCACAAATCTGCTTCACTTTTTTGAAGGAGTTAATAAACATGTGGATAAAGGTGAACTGGTAGATGTAGTGTACTTACATTTTCAGAAGGCGTTTCATATTCCTCATGAGAGGCTTCTAGGAAAAGTAAAAAGTCATGGTATAGGTGGTGATATCCTTTCATGGATTACAAACTGGCTAAAAGACAGAAAACAGAGAGTAGGATTAAATGGACAATTTCTCAGTGGAAGGGAGTGGGCAGTGGAGTGCCTCAGGGATCTGTATTTGGACCCTTACTTTTTGATATATTTATAAATGATCTGGAAAGAAATACGACGAGTGAGGTAATCAAATTTGCAGATGATACAAAATTGTTCAGAGTAGTTAAATCACAAGCAGATTGTGATAAATTGCAGGAAGTCCTTGTGAGACTGGAAAATTGGGCATCCAAATGGCAGATGAAATTTAATGTGGATAAGTGCAAGGTGATGCATATAGGGAAAAATAACCCATTCTATAGTTACACAATATTAGGTTCCATATTAGGTGCTACCACCCAAGAAAGAGATCTAGGCGTCATAGTGGATAACACATTGAAATCATTGGTTCAGTGTGCTGCGGCAGTCAAAAAAGCAAACAGAATATTGGGAATTATTAGGAAGGGAATGGTGAATAAAAATGAAATTGTCATAATGCCTCTGTATCGCTCCATAATGAGACCCCACCTTAAATACTGTGTACAATTCTGGTCGCCGCATCTCAAAAAAGATATAATTGCGATGGAGTACGTACAGAGAAGGGTGACCAAAATGATAAGGGGAATGGAACAGCTCCCCTATGAGGAAAGACTAAAGAGGTTAGGATTTTTCAACTTGGAGAAGAGACGGCTGAGGGGGGATGAGATAGAGGTATTTAAAATCATGAGAGGTCTAGAACGGGTAGATGTGAATTGGTTATTTAGTCTTTCAGATAATAGAAAGACTAGGGGGCACTCCATGAAGTTAGCATGTGGCACATTTAAAACTAATCGGAGAAAGTTCTTCTTCACTCAATGCACAATTAAACTCTGGAATTTGTTGCCAGTGGACGTGGTTAGTTCAGTTAGAATAGCTGTGTTTAAAAAAGAATTCGATAAGTTCTTGGAGGAGAAGTCCATTACCTGCTATTAATTAAGTTGACTTAGAAACTAGCCACTGCTATTACTAGCAATAGTAACATGAAATAGACTTAGTTTTTGGGTACTTGCCAGGTTCTTATCATCTGGATTGGCCACTGTTGGAAACAGAATACTGTGCTTGATGGACTCTTGGTCTGACCCAGTATGGCACATTCTTATGTTCTTAAGTTCTTATGGACCCATGCCAATGAAGTTAAAGCCTTTTTCAAGTCCTCTTACCTGTGGCCTACAGTGAAAGTCCTGTCCTTGAGAGTGAACATGAGGGTGCACCTGACATGTGAGGTCAAGGCAGGAGAGTTTTCACACCTTCTTTTGGCTATAGGAGATGGTACACTCCATGAACAAGATGGCAAAGTGAAACTGCCAGAAAATCTATGTCACCTGGTCACAGATTTGAAAAGTCTTACACAAAAGTTATACCCGGATCTTCAAAACATCCACATGAAAGATACATCATGGTTTAGAGAGGGCAATTTTAACTTCTACAAATGACATGACAAACTCTATCAATGACACACTCCTGCAGGCGTTCACCTCAGAAACAAAAACTTATAAGTCTGTGGGCTCGGTCATCGAAGTTGACAACGTGGTACATTACCCTGTCAAGTTCCTACACAGTCTCAGCCATCCAGGCATTCCTCAGCACAAACTCATTTTGAAGGTCGGTGCACCAATTATGTTACTAGGAAATCTACAGCTACCAAACCTCTGCAATTGCACTAGACTTCAAGTCAATTTCCTCCACAGAAATGTCATTGAAGCAATCATTTTCACAGGTTGTGGAGGAGGGGAAATAGTTTTCATCCGTCGCATCCCCCTTATACCATCAGATGTACCCTTTCAATTTAAATGCCTGCAGTTCCCGGTCAGAGTGTGGTTCGCGATGACTATTAACAAATCTCAGGACCAGACTCTCAAGGTCGTTGGTGTTGGCTTGAGGTATCACTGCTTCTCACATGGCCAGCTGTACATGGCCTGCTCTAGAGTCATCTCAGCTGATAGCCTCATCATACTGCAGCCAGAGGGTTGCATAGCAAATGTATACAAAGAAATCATTACACCGTGACAGGCAACTCATAGTACATTCATTCTACATATTCATTTCACATTTTTTAATTACCACTAACCTCACTTTATAATAATAACATGTTCATTTTAAATATATAAACTCCAAAGCCCTCACTCACTGAAAACAATTACTTTTCAACTTGCGTGAAATAAACTCAATCGTTTCTATCAACGTCTCCACCATAGCGAAGCACGGGTATTCCGCTAGTACATGTATACTTTATTGAAACTTGTGGATTCCTGTATTTTGGGGTAACAGCTGGTTTGCTATGTAGGAAAAACCTGGATGAACCTGCCTGTTCCAGATGCCATGGAGACTGCTGCTATTCCACCTACACTAGGTATATATTGGAAGTTAGGAAAGCATGATATGGTTGGGTGAATACCTAATCATCAGAATCCAAGAATAATTATTATTTAATCTAGTCTTTTAGTCACATAATAAAGTTTTTCTCTCCATATGGATTATTACCCTATATTACCAGTTTCAGTCCAAGATTTTCAAATGGTTCATTGCAGCTTCTTTTAGCCTATCAAACTTTTGTGCTGTCAAACAGCCAATGAAATTAAGAGATCTGAAACACCTTCACCTGGTAGACAATCTCTGATGCTGGCTGGAATATATTTGTTGTGAGAGAGTTTAATAATTACTGTGGCTGTAGGTAGGTAATGACATATAAATGCCAAAGAATCCCTGATAGTTCACAGCTGGTAGCTTTTGTATAAAATTACTCAAATAACAAATGATCCTTGATGTATATTAGAACACAGGGCAATGAAGTCTTATTGCTGGCAAACCTGCATTTCAAGGTAGGTTTGGGAGAGATATACTGTATGTGTGATAAACTCCATGGAGCAGTTTGCAGATAGAACTAGGGAGCTTTCTGGAATGAGGCTGGGCTCTACCAGTCAGGCTAGCAAGTGTAAGCATGGAGAGGGGTAGGCTTGTTGCTGTACATTATTCAGACACCTAGATTAAGGCTGGTAGTTCTTCAATCTCTAGTATACGAAGATAAGAATTTCTATTCAGTGACATCTGAAGCCTATGGGACATGAAGATTACTTTTTATACCTTTCAGCAAATGCCATCCTCAGATGCATGCAGCTCCTACCAGACATCTATATGATATCTCTTCTCTGTTGTAAAGAGTATTGATTTAGAAAGGGCTACCTCATTTGTGCTTTTTACCTCCTATGCAATGATCCCATGGCAGAAAGTATAGAAGGCCCTACTGGGACAGGGAGATGGATGTTTTCTTCAGCAGGTCAGGGGCCTTCTCTGGAGGCAGGGAGGGGATGCTCTGTCACCTCTGGATTCCCTGATGTTGGAGGTAAAGGAAGTGTAGCCATTCCTCTCTACTGATGACATCTGTATTTGCATGTGGAGGGGCTGGGTCCTCGCCACCTTCTTCTGCCTCTTCAACCTCCTCCTCCTCCTGAGATGACAATGAGGTTTCATCTGTGAAAAAAAGAAAATGTATGTCATTTCATATGCTCAGGAAGTGATGTTCACAATCATGCAGGTAATTAGAAGGCAATCCTTTTATTGGAGAGATTGACCAAAGGGAAGTACTCCTAGCTTTGGGCCACCCATATCATATAGGTGGTAGCTAGACCCTATAATGGTCATGTGAGATAAGGAAGCTATGTTCAGCTTAATTGTACTAGATGGTGCCTTGCTTCTGATATGGGCTTCTCTATAAGGGTAGTTAGCATTGGGTTATAGTCTACATAGCAAGGCATCAAGGGCCATTAATGTTTGTATGTATCCAGTATCAGGGCATTTACTTTCAGTTATCATAACTTTAGAAGCAGGTTAAAACACCCTGAAGGTTTTCTAACTAAGCCTGGGGGTACGTTCAAAGTACACTTCATGCCAGTGCTTCCCATGACCCCAAGACATTCCAAGGTCAAAGTATGTAAGCATGAGGGTATGTTTATGATCAAGGCAGAAACTAGGTGTGGCAGAGTAGCAGGCCAATAGTGTGGTTGTTGATGGAAACAGGACATAAACAGACGATATGAATGTCTCCATGATGGACCTATCAAAAACCTACCTCTGGCCTCATCCCGCCTGGCACACAGATGGTCCAACCACCTCTGCTGTTTTTGCCACAGCTCCTGGGCCTTCTTCTTCAGGTCCTCAATCAATACATAAGTTAGAATTTGAAATTTATTGTGCACAGTAGCTGCTACTGTGACCTCCATAGTGGTGTGAATCTATGTATTTTACTGGTGTCTGGATTGAATAGCATGGATATTTGCACTCCTTTAATGCATCTAAAAGTGGTGTGTTGCCACAAGGTCCCAAAGTACCCCAAAACAGGGATGCTTCATGAACTGTCATGAGAACTCTTTTCATGAGGGAGAATCTGGACTATCCAGCCAGTGGGAATATCCCTTTCCAGAGGGCACACATCTTTGTGGAGTTACGGGAAATGTAGAACAGGGCCTAATTTCTACCTAGTGAAAGAAGGACATAGGTTTACCATGCAATTCAAGCCAAGATTAAATCTATTACCTGTCCCATTGGAAGTTCTAGTTCATAAGTATACCTTTACTATACTTGTGACTATTGCAGGGGTGGGCAAGTCCGGTCCTCGAGGGCTGCAAACCAGTCAGGTTTTCAGGATACCCCTAATGAATATGCATGAAATAAATTTGCATACAACTGAGGCAATGTGTATGCAGGTCTCTCTCATGCATATTCATTAAGGATATCCTGAAAACCTGACTGGTTTGCAGCCCTCGAGGACCGGAATTGCCCACCCCTGGACTATTGGATAATATAATTCCTTGTTATCCTTGTCTATAAATTCACTCTTGCATTCCATTATTTTGGCAGGACATATACATTGATAATGCTATTAATAGAATGCATCTACTGCTGTATCCAGACATATCTATTGTCTCTTGCCCTATAAATAGGCCACATTAGTTCCCCTTAGTGATCCCCCATGCACACCCTAATCTGCCCCCACCCCAAGTGAACCCCCATGCACACTCTAACCTGTCCCTATCCCAGTTACCTGCTGTCTACTTACCTCCACATGTATGTCTGGTGGTTAAAGGCATAATATAGGCCTTTCCAGGCTTGATTATTCTCCCAGAGACTCCTCCGGACTCCTCAGACGGAGAAAAGCATCTTCTTGTGCTCCACCACAGGAGATGCTAAGCATCATAGCTGAATAAACCTGTCTTGGAATAACTGGAAGTTGCATGTTGCAGAAGCATACAAGTGTATAGTTTATGCACAAAGTTGCTCGCAAATGGAAAACCATGGACAAATATAAATGTGCAACATACACATTAAAGTTATGTGCATTTTATATTGTGCATGCAAATGCACACACATGATATAAGATTTATGAGCATGAGCATGCGAGCCAATATGCATGTAAATATGGGCTCATGAGCAATTCTTTTAAAGTTATCCTCTCAGCTTTGATACCAAATGATTATGGAAACAAGCTGTTTTGTTTTTTGTTTGAAAGGGGGCAGTCTTCCTATGCTCCTTTGGATTTTCAGACTAATAAAATGCCTCTGTGAAGACTACAGTGTTGTGAACCTTTTCTTTCCACATTGTTAGCCCAGTCATTACAGCAACAATTCTCAGTTGCTGTGATAACTAGGCTATTGGAATACTGTGACTCCCTCTACAGCCTAGTACATGTGCATCCTGAGTCTGGTAACTAGGTGTCACCAAAGTGCACTAACAATAATAATTCCTTGTCTCAGGTGCAATAAATACAGCCTTTGTAGCATCCCCAGTCCCAGGAATAAGATCAAAGAACTGCTCCATAGTAGTGTAAGCACTACAACTGAACATTAGGCTGGATCTGGTTAGTTCTTAGTTTCAAAATAAATAGTCCTCAGTTGTCTTAAATGCATTTAAATTGGCTTTCAAATAGATTCCAAGGATATTAAAGTAAGGGAATGAATCACTTCAATAAATGCATCAGTTTCTTGGCTGCATGCTTCTCATGTATACTGTTAACTCCTAAAAATAAAAACAAATGAGTACACCTACAGATTTTTAGGAGATAAATGTCACTGTATTCAAATCAGGAAGTATACTGTAAAGGTTCAGAACAAGTCATTGCAAAATTAAGGCTGCATGTTCTTGTCAATAGATCATTAGGCGCCAGCAGTCTATTTCCATTAGCTCATTTTATTTCAAGTAAAATGGAATACTTCAAAGGACTGTCACAAGCAAAAGATCTGATTTACAAAAGTGGCATAATCAAATTATGTTTTGGGAAATTCCTGTATCTCATTGCAACACTGACCTTAATTCAATAACTTTCGTTCACTGTGACTGAACTGTCTACTCTGTATTATTTTTACTTTTTCAGCAAGGCTCTTTAAATATATATATATATATATACATATATATATATATATATATATATATATATAAAGTGAAATCAAATTGAATTGGCAAAATAACTACATTTTAATGATACATATTTGATCTAAATGCACTGTTCTGGTACAAAATGTCAAACTGGATGAAACCCACTGGTTTTCTGAATAAACCGTGCATCCGTTTTCCTGTTTATGGCCTAAGATGTCTCAGTACTTGGAAATCATTACACTTGTTTAAGCAAGAATTAAAACATTGCTGAAATCAGGATAGAATTGTGTAGACCACATCAACTATTTTCTATCTCTGCAAAATGTTATATTATTTATTCATGATATATAATATTTTACTAATCTGCGTTGTCCATCAGATTTTAAATGCATTATTTTGAAGTGGGATTAAAAATGTGTGTGCATATCTATATCTATATCTATTGTAAACATAAAATCATAGCAAACTCTAATATTATTTGTAAATTAAACAAAATATATTACTTTTTTTTATTAGAAAACATTATTTTTTATAGCATTTTAATATACATCAAGGATTTTAAACATCTTGATTCCATACAGGTTACAGTAATATAATAAACAATGTCATCCCATAATTCCAAAATTCTAATAACTATATCTCTTTTGAGTGCACAATATTATATTATAGAATAATTCGCAGTAAACTAAACCTGTAAAACCTGTCCTTCAAGCCCACTATATCAGGAATCCAAAATACCCAACTTCCCAATAATTAGATATAAAAGAATATCATTTACCAACCATTAGGGATATTTCTTTCTATATAGGAGGTCTTTTCCCATCAAAGAGCACTATATCTAGGGTCCTGAAGTAGATGTCAGTTTAGGTTTATATTTACTTTCAATAAACTGAGATAACTGATTAGGTTGTGTAAAAATATAAGTTTGACCCTCAGCTTTTATAATACACTTACAGGGGTACTTAAAAATGAAGTACATACCCATCTGTAAGACCTGAGTTTTTAATAATAGAAATTGTTTCCTATGTTTCTGTGTTATTGGTGTTAAATCCGGAAAAATCTGAACCCTGCATCCTAAGAATTCTTTTAATCTATTAGCAAAATATTTTTTAAAAATCCAATCTCTTGGATTCAAGCATGAATGTTACAATTAATGTTGTAGGGTTCTACTAGCTTATCTTCTGATATTTCCAATAGTAGATTTAGGTTGTCTTTGCTATAATTCCTGTAACTGCATATTATCATTATCCCTTACTGTTAAAAAAAAATTTTAGTGGGGGCAAAAAGAATATCTTTGATATTATAGGCAGAGTTGGTTCTGATAGAGACAGAATTTCCATCAGATACCTCCTCCATAATTGGATTGGGGGTCATTGTAGGTATTTATGGAAATTTCCACACCGAATATTTTTTGACCTAGTCTGATTTTCTAACATTTCTATCTTTAATTGGAGTATCTGATTCTCCTTGATCAATTCTGTTTATAAATCTCTAACCCTACCAGATTCCACCTTTATCTTAGATAATTCATTCTTCATATCTCTATTATATAGTTCTAACAATTCAACATTCTTTTTAACTTCATTAACAGTTTTTACCATAACAACCAATTGAATCCCCATGTTTTTGTTAACTTCATTTATTGCTTCCCATATATATTCCATTGAGAATACTTGAGGTCTAATCAAAGGTTTTAACTGGGAAGTCAAAAAACCTTCTCCCATCTCACCAGGACTCTTATCTAATGTTCTAGTGGGAATTTGATCGGTTCCCTGAGCATCTTTCTCAGCTGTTGTTCTCCATGCTGAACATCCTGCCTCCCTGGGGGCTCTTCACAGCCAACCCCTTCAGTCAAGCCCTTGTCCCCAGGGTTCTGCATGTACCTTACAGCAGGGTTTACCAGTGGAATTCTCTCTCCTGGGGCGAGCGATGTCAAAAGTTCAAGAGCACTTGAGGGCTCTTCTTCTCCCCTCCCGGTGCCCAACGAACTCTCCATCCCCTAGAAAACATTATTTTATTCTTCTTGCATACCACAATGATAAATAACAATTATCAAAATGTATACATTCAAATTTACTATCATGAAAATATCAAATGTCCATATAGCAGAGAAGCTTTTAAATGTCTCTCCAGGGCACTGTTATGTCCCAGAGCTAAAATGTTATGTCCCAGAGCTAAAATGCTTCAACAAATGGTCACATAGGAACTGGATTTTACTCACACCAAGGTCATGCTGGATTCAACTTTAATCCATTGTAATAGTCATATTTATAAAAAGATGTCAACTTAAACTCTCCTCAACAAAGAACCTCTGTTTTGCCAATCAAAGGTTTCATCAGGAGGAAAAGATGCATAAACATATATAAATCCTTCCAACTATGAAGAAACAAACATGGAGCAGAGTGGAGTAGTAGCCTAGTAGTCAGAGCAATGCATTCTGAATGAAGGGAAGCCAAGGTTCAATTCTCACTCAGGGATTATGTAAGGCAAATTACCTCTCCCTCTGGCAAAAATAAATGCAGTAAATAATCTTCTCACAACCCAGTGAGAGAACTGCAGAGGATCATCTTGCTGGTGGCTAAAAAGAATCAGTATGTACTGCTTTGAGAAATTTTTAAAACTTAAAAGTATTGGGAAGAAGTAAATTATTCGGGTATATTATTTAGTGTGTTTGTCAGAAGACAGGCAAAAACCAGGAGATTGTGTGTTCTGTTTTAAATAGTCAGAAAGGCATGCAAAAACCAGGAGTTTGTGTGTTTTGTTTTAAATAGTCAGAAAGGCAGGCAAAAACCAGAAGTTTGTGTTTTTTGTTTTAAAAGGGTAGTCAAAAAGTCAGGCAAAAAACATAAGTTTGTGTGTATTTCCCAACCCTCTCACTGAGCCCTAGCTCATCCTTTAATTTATCGGCAGGTGACACTTTCACACTTAAAAAAAATAATTAGCCTTTTAACTTAAATTCTGAAATTCCCCTCACCTTATCAAGAGTTTAATCATTCCCTTGTAAGTCACTACCAGATATAGTGAATACACTAATACAATTAAAGGAACCTAATTGTACACATTCCTACACCCATAGCAATCTAAAACTTAACTAGAAACTGAATAAATTTAAGATGAAGGCAGCAATCCAGCAGCAAGAGGGGGGGGGGCCTCTTAGTCTTTTGCATCAAGTGTCACATGTATGATTTTTTACCTGCAGGAGAGAAATTGTACATGTGCATCTGAAGAAAAAGCTCCTGTCTCTCAGAGAACTAATCCAATCTCTGGAGGCTAGAGTGGCAGACCTGGATGAGCTGAGGCAGACAGAGAGGTATATAGATGAGACCTTCAGGGACAGAGTAGCCAAGTGCCAACTCCAATCTGGCAGCCCTGGTGCTGCCTTGGAGGAGGAAGGTCCCATGATCAGAGGCCATCAACCTGGTGAAGCAGGAAATGATCCTGTAGCAAAGACCTGCTCTCCAGGTGGTGCATTGTCCTCTCGCACCAAGAATGTGTCTCCCAGGGCTACTGCCCAGGATGGAAGGGTTAGGTCAGCCATCATAGTTGGTGATTTGATTATTAGGAATGTAGATATCTGGGTGGCTGGTGGGTATGAGGATCATCTGGAAACATGCCTACCTGGTGCTAAGGTGGTAGACCTCATGCATCACTTAGATAGGATTTTAGACAGTAATGGGGAGAAGCCGGCTGTCATGATACATGTGGGCACGAACAACATAGGTAAATGTGGGAGGGAAGTTCTGGAAGCCAGGTTTAGGTTCTTAGGTAGAAAGCTGAAATCCAGAACTTCCAGGGTAGCATTCTCTGAAATGCTTCCTGTTCCATGCACAGGCCTCCAGAGGCAGGCAGAGCTCTGGAGTCTCAATGTGTGGATGAGACAATGGTACAAGGAAGAGGGATTCAGTTTTGTAAGAAACTGGGGAACCTTTTGGGGAAGGGGGAGTCTTTTCCAAAGGGATGGGCTCCACCTTAATCAGGGTGGAAACAGGCATCTGGTGTTAACTTCTTAAAAGGAGATAGAGCAGCTTTTAAGCTAAATCAAAGGGGAAGCTGACAGTTGCTCAGCAGCACATGGTTCAGAGGGAGGTATCCTCGAAGGATACTAATGAAGCATTAGTGGTAGAGCTTCTCCACAGAGAGGTTCCAATAATTAGTCCAAGTGCCTATAATTAAAAACTTACCTGAGCTTAAAGATTCTAATTTATCCCTGTCAACTGAAAAGCAGAATGTTTATGCAAACAAAAAACTCCCTTTGAAATGTTTGCATGCTAATGCCAGAAGTCTAAGAAGTAAGGGGAGAAGTAGAGTGTATAGCAGTAAATGATGACATAGACTTAATTAGCATCTCAGAGACATGGAGGAAAGAGGATATCCAATGGGATAGTGATATACCAGGGAAAAATTATATTGCAATGACAGAGCCAGGATGGCATAGAGTCCAACAGGGTAAAGATCCTGCATGAGACTAAATGCACAATCGAATCATTATGGGTAGAAATCCCATGTATTAGGGAAGAGTATAGTGATAGGAGTATAATACCATCCACCTGGCCAAGATGGTGAGATGGATGGTGAAATGCTAAGAGAAATTAGGTAAGCTAACCAAATTGGAAGTGCAGTAATAATGGGAGATTTCAATTATCACAATATTGACTGGGTAAGTGAAACATCAGGACATGCTAGAGAGATAAAGTTCCTGGATGGAATACATTTCAGTTTTATTGAGCAATTGGTTTTGAATACTGGCAGCCAACAGCCCGAGTGTAGGAGATCGCTCCAGGACCCCCGCTGGACCACCAGGGACTTTTGGTAAATCTTGGGGGGTCAGGAGGGTGGGGGGTTTATTCATTAGATACGTTGTATTCGTGGGGGTTCGCCATACGTTTCGTGACCTCATGAATACAAGAATAGGGACATATTCATTGCGGATTGCCAATACGTCAGAAATGAATGCATACTCCTACAGCCGGCATGGATTTACCCAAGGGAAGTCTTGACTCACAAATCTCCTACATTTTTTTTGAAGGGGTGAATAAATATGTGGACAAAGGTGAACCGATAGATGAGGTGTATTTGGATTTTCAGAAAGTGTTCAAAGTCCCACATGAGAGGCTTCTTAGAAAACAAAAATGTCATGGGATAGGAGGCGATGTCTTTATGTGAATTGCAAACTGGTTAAAAGATAGGAAACAGAGGGTAGGATTAAATTGCCTGTTTTCACAGTGGAAAAAGGTGGAGTGCCTTGGGGATGTCCAAGCACTGGTCCAAGTACAGATGTACTTGGACCAGTGCTTTTTAATATATTTATAAATGACAATACAAGACTACAAAGAAATAATCCTAGATAGGCCGAGAATATCTTTTTTTCTTATGGTGTTTGAATAGATAGGAAGGGGACCAACAAGTCTGAACATGCCCAGGATGAATGTTGGGGCAAGGCAGTGGCATGCCCACACAGCATGTATAGAAAAAGATGACAGGGGGGCAAGATGGCACCCTGTGAGGAGTTGGTCGAGTGAGCTGCTCTATTTTTTGGATTTACAGCGGCATTTTCCCTGAACTATTTTACCCTTTTCTTGACTAAAATTAAAAAGAATGCCGGCGAAACGTAAAGTTTTTCCCTCAATTTCCACGCAATTAATGGAGCAGAAACTCATAACAACTTACACGACTCCAGAAGCAGTGAGAAACAGGGGGAGTAGCCTCGCTGCAATGCCGAGAGGAGGAGAATCGGCACCTCCTGAGGTAGAGGTTTCTCTCAGCCCTCCCCCCCCCCCCCCCCCGAGATCAGACCACTGGCTGAGAGGGGTGTGTCATCATCGGAGACCCTGCAGGAGATGCTGAACAGTGAGCTCGGAGTCTCAGGACCGCAGGAGAGAGAGAGTGTGTTGGCTAGGTGCTCGGAGGAGGCGAGGGAGACCTTGGAGGCAGCTGGACACTCAGAATCCATGCTAACAGGTACTGGAACATCTAATTTGCCAGTTGTGCAAATAGATACCCCTATTAGACCAGCGGTGGTCACGATGGAGACTCTATGGGAACTTACAGCTGGTTTAAAGGTTGCAGTTAGATCTAGCAATCAAAGAATGGAACAGTTGGCTACCTCTATGAATATAAAATAACTGAACAGAGCCAGACCCTGCAGAATGTTCAAATAAAAGTGGAAAAGATGGAGGCATAAATAAAGAATATCCAAGATTTCCATCAAGCAACAATAAAGGACAGGACAGCTTTGTCTAGAAGATTAGAGCTTTTAGAGAACTGGAACCGGAGATTTAACTTGAGATTAATAGAGTTTCCTAAAATAATGGGAGAATTACCCATAGTCTCTTTCAAAAGATATCTCCGTGAGACTCTTCTTATGACGGAAGCTGAAATTCCTCCTATTAATAAGGTTTATTTTATTCATAAGTCAATATCAGAAAGGGGAGAAAATTTGGGGCAAGAGCAAAATCAGATTGACATGGATAATTTGACAATGTTTCTGGAATCCTCTGCAATTGAAATCATAGAATGTTCCACATTGATTGTATCTTTAATAGCAGAACAGGATGTAAGTAAAATTATGACTAGATATTTTCGAAATTTAAATTCCCCCTTTCATGGTCTGATAATTCGTATGTTTCCAGTCATTTCCAAAATTACGCAGGAGAGACGTAAGGGCTTTTAGCAATGAGGCAGGAGACGGTAGCATTGGGCGCAACATTCATGTTGCGTTACCCATGCAAATGTGTTGTTAAAAAGGGTAATGAATGTTTCATCTTTTTTGCCCCTCAGCAATTAAGAACTTTTATTGATTCTTTTTCCACTGGTAGTTTAACATAGACACATAAGAGAAATATACACTGCTCTTAGTACAGGGCTATACCAATTCCTTTATGTTATTGTGTCTTACTACTCTAATTCTGACCCCACCCAAGTAAATAGGTATGTTGAGATAAAGATTAAGACATTAAGAAATTATGGATATTTTTTCTGAGTTTGTATTTCTTGCTATATTGCTGTAATGCTCAGTCAACGTTTTCTTTTTTGGAAAAATACTTGTTTGTATTCTGAAAATTCAGAATACAAAAATTAAAAAAAAAAGAAAAAGATGACAGGCATAAGCAGCCATATAAGCCAAATTCCTGGCAAGTTTTTTTAAATAAAGGTTGTATCATAGCCCTGTTTAAAAAATGGACCCATACAAAACCCCTCAAATAAAGATCATAGAAAGAGGGGGACAACTCCCAATTCTGAAGTCAGGATGCAAACCCACTACACAAATAGGAAGTTCAAAGGGGAGTGGAAAAGAAACCAAGTTGTAGGAATTGTGAATGATTAACAAGAGAATGTTAGCATCACCAAAGAAGAGCCGTCTGATGCGGAGATAGATGAAATGCCTTTGGTGCAAAATCTTTTCGACTCCCAAGAAATGAGTGATAAAGAAGCAGACTGATAAACCTCTGGAAGATGGACAGTAGAAAGAAGGGGACAGCCCTCAGTTCTCAAGGCAGGCTGTAAGCCCTACTAGTTTCTTAGAAACCTCAATGCAGAGTCAAAATGATACTCGGCTACAGAAATTCTGCTTGATACGCTAGGGAGCGTTACCATTGCCAAAGAAGGGCTGGACGATGCAAAGATAGATGAGATGCCATTGGCACAAACATTTTTAGACTCCCAAGAAATAAGTAATAATGAAGCAGACTGAGAAACCCCTGAAAGAAGGCAATAGAAAGAGGGGAAAACCTCATCATTCTTAAGTAGGGACAAACCTCATCCATCCTTATCCATCAAGCAGAGTCAGAAAGGCAACTGGCAGTAGGAATTTTGTTGGAATCCCTGAGGAGTATTATCGGTGCCAAATGAGAATGCGAAGAAGAGCCAACCAGTGTAGAGATAGACGAGATTCCTTTGGTGCAAAAGTTGTTTGATTCCTAAGACCTGTTCAATAATGAATAGGACAGAGAAATTGCAGATGCTGTGGTGGTCATAGACATTTGGCGATAGCGGTATAGATTGTATGGACATGGAACTATACCATACAGTGATGGATTTCATTAAAAAACTAAAAGAAGAAGATTGTTCAGCCATGGTAACAGTGGTACAAGCATGGATTTTAAAAAATTTTTGTGAGTGTTATGACAGAAATAGAACTAGTTTTTAGAGCGCTTTTCTCAATCTTGGAAACATTTTATGTTACAGTTCACCAATGGATTTTTGCTGACCGGAGAAAATGAAGATGCGGGAGTTCCGCTGGCAATCAAAGTGTTCTGTGTGTGCTGTTTGCGCTTGCAACAACAATGAACTGTAAGATGTCAAAGGTAAACACAAAGATCGCAAATGGGCTTCGAAACCAGAGGATTTGGGGGACATTAAATGGTGGCACAAACTGGGGCTTTGGAAACAAACATGCATATATACTCTTTATCATAAAAGCATATTCAATTCACTCATACAATCAACAGTGCAGTGCATTATAAAGAAATTTTGGCATGATGAGTGCAAGGCATGTATCATGGTAACAAAAGGGCAAAATTTTCACAATGTCTGAAATAGTGCAGGCACATGGAAAGGCAGAAACTAAGAAGCATTTGTGATAGATTGTGTCCTGAGCATGTCATAAGCATATAGGTGTTGGCAAGGGATAAGATGGAGATATTGGGGCTTTATAATGAGGATGTAAATATGATTATGGATTTGATCGAGTTTGTCAAACATGAAAGGACCCCCAGATGGCTCTATGCCAACTAGCTAGGCCCAATGTCAATAAAGATCAAATGAGGTTTATCGACTGCATAATCAGTGAAAGAAAGCACATTTCATATTTTAAAACAGCTCAATGATGTTCTTGAATCTGTTTTCAGAAATGAAAACTATTGTAGATGTTTGAAGCAACCCAAGATGAATTTTGATATAGCAATAATACTATATATAGAATTCTATATGCAGTTTTTGTTTTTGTAATCTCTGAGACTGTGTTTTAAATCTATCCATAATAAAGAATGATATAAACACATTTAAAAAAAAATCTACGGGTGGCATACTCCCTGCTTGTTTTATTTTTGTAAAAGATGTGATTAGAAAACAAAACAGATTTTTTGTTGACACTCTGTTACTGAAGACAAAACAATGCATGCTGACAGATGAAAAAATAGACTAATATTTTCTGGGCATTTCTTTATAAAGAATGTGTATTTTATGTGATAAGCAATAAATGAAATAATGTAATTCTCAGATTTCATTACAAAATATTATAATTTGACTCTCTGTGTCTTACACGCTACAGTTTGTTGCAAAACATGTGACGAGAAAACGAATCACAGATTCCAAGTCTCTTTTTATAAGGATAGTTATTGCAATTCTTTTTTCCAAAAATGAAATGTATTTGAAATAACTAAGCTACCATGTAGTCTGTTTTTCAATCTATTTTAGAAGCAAATTATAATAAAGCATGATATAAACAGATTTAGAATAAAAAATACTACGGTTTCAACTATAGGTTGTGTCCTATCAGTCTGTTTAGTGCTGCGTTGCCAGGGGATTACAAACATATGTACTTTTCAAAAGAGTAAACAACTGATTAACGTCCTAACCTCTTTAGCCTTTCTTCATTTGGAAATTGTTCCATTCCCTTTATCATTTTGATCACCCTTCTCTATACCTTTTCTAATTCTGCTATATCTTTTTTGAGATATGGTGACCGCTACTATACACAATACTCAAGATGAGGTTGCACCATGGAGCGATACAGAGGCATAATGATATTCTCTGTTTTATTTTCCATTCGTTTCTTAATAATGCCTAGCATTCTATTTGCTTTCTTGGCTGATGCTGCACACTGAGCAGAAGATTTCAATATATTTTCAAGAATGTTACCTAGATCCTTTTCCTGAGTGGTGACTCCTAATGTGGAACCTTTCAATATGTAGCTATAATTTGGGTTACTTTTCCCTAAGTGCATCATTTTGCACTTGTCCAAGGTGGGCAGGAAACAGCATCATGGTCAAGTATGCACAGGCTAAACATGAGCAGTAAACAATACCATCACTGGGCATGGTCAGTCAATGGCTATTTTTTTTGTTTTTGGAGACAGCATTACCTTGGAGCATACGAAGATAGTCATGTTTTATGATTTCACAGGAAATGACATCACAGTTGGACATGCACTATAGAGACCACGTGCCTATAATAGAAAAATGGTGATTATATTCATATAATCATTAGGTTTATAATTATCATCATTATTTTTTTTTGTTGTAGAAAAACTTTTTGCTTATTGTACTTCTGTAAAACATTTTGCTCACTATGCTTTCAGGGTTTATGTCCCCTCTGCCCTGCATATGCTATGAGAATCAGCAGGGAGAATGCACCCACATAGACAAATATAATTGAGAGATAATAGAAACACAAAGCCATTTATGCACAATAAAATATAACAAAAGTTTTAAATCTGTGATATGCACACAAAGTAACTTGTGGCAGTTAGAAAATGGAGCCACACAGGTCTCATTTGAACATATCTTACAATCCCCATAGCCATCAGGAGAGTAACTCGCTTAACTCAAGGTAAAATAACCAGCTCCTTAAATGGATTAGGACTATGGAAAATAAAATCCATGTATATTTTATCAAAGTTCAGCAGAGAGGGAAATACAAAGCCTGAAATGGACTAAATAATGAAAGAAATGCAACTTAGTATGGAAGCTAAAATGATAACTGATAGGGATGTGCAGAGGGACTGCATACGTTACATTCGGTATTCGTATTCTTCGGGGGGCAGATACGTTGCATTCGGCAAGGGGGGCCCCTGATACGTTCATGCGTTCCATTTTTATTCGTTTCCTGGCTAAAATTTAATTAACTACAACCCCCCACCCTCCTGACCCCCCCAAGACTTGCAAAACTCCCTGGTGGTCCAGCGGGGGTCCGGGAGCCATCTACTGCACTCACGCCGTCGGCTGCCGGTATTCAAAATGGTGCCGATAGCCTTTGCTCTTACTATGTCAAAGGGGCTACCGGTGCCATTGGTCGGCCCCTGTCACATGGTAGGAACCGTCTCTTCTCCAAGCTGAAAAGTCCTAATCTCTTTAGTCTTTCCTCATAGGAGAACTGTTCCATTCCCCTTATCATTTTCGTCACCCTTCTCTGTACCTTCTCCATCGCAGCTATATCTTTTTTGAGATGCGGAGACCAGAATTGTACACAGTACAATCTTTTTCTTAAAAATAGTCCTCCATCAATCAAAGGTAGACTCTTAATTAATTTTACTTCAACATATAATAGCCCAACACGGCCAGTGTTTCACCCTTAAGCTTCTTCAGGGGCAAATGAAAGACGTCTATATCAGAGTCTTTATCCCGTTCATCAGGACATCACGTCTCAGTGTTTGTAAACGGAACAAAGAGGAGGAAAAGAAGAGAAAAAAATTCAACAAAAAATATTTTTCAAAATAAAAATATAAGAAGGTGAATGATTGAGAAGACCGGTTGGTGCCTGGTTAAAGTCACACAACGTCAGGCTTGCTGACACCTTCTATAGCTATCACTAAGAAATTGATTTGATCCCACCTTGATATTTGACAGAATTTGGTTATGGTGGACAGTATTGACTCTCTTTGTTATTAGTTGGGTAATTGAAGTCTCCCATTATTTCTGCACTACCAATTTGGTTAGCTTCCCTAATTTCTCTTAGCATTTCACTGTCCGTCTCACCATCTTGACCAGGTGGACGGTAGTATACCCCTATCACTATAGTCTTCCCCGACATACAAGGGATTTCTACCCATAAAGATTCAATTTTGTATTTAGTCTCATGCAGGATGTTTATTCTGTTGGACTCTATGCCATCCCGGACATAAAGCGCCACACCTCCTCCCGGGTGCTCCTCTCTGTCATTGCGATATAATTTGTACCCCAGTATAATTGGGAAGGAGGACAACCGACTGTTCCATTGGTTGTCCTCCTTCCACCATGTCTCTGAGATGCCAATTAAGTCTATATCATCATTCACTGCTATACATTCTAATTCTCCCATCTTACTTCTTAGACTTCTGGCATTAGCATACAAACATTTCAAAGTTTGTTTTTTGTTTGTATTTTCATTCTGCTTTTTAATTGATAGGGATAAGTTAGAATTTTTTAGCTCAGGTGAGTTTTTAGTTACAGGCACTTGGACTATTTTTCTAATTATTGGAACCTCACTGTCGGGATGCCCTAATTCTAATGCATCATTAGTATCCTTTGACGATACCTGTCTCCGAACCATGCACTGCTGAGCGACTGTCAGCTTTCCCCTTTGTTCTAGTTTAAAAGCTGCTCTATCTCCTTTTTAAAGGTTAGCGCCAGCAGTCTGGTTCCACCCTGGTTAAGGTGGAGCCCATCCCTTCGGAAGAGACTCCCCCTTCCCCAAAAGGTTCCCCAGTTCCTAACAAAACTGAATCCCTCTTCCTTGCACCATTGTCTCATCCACGCATTGAGACTCCGGAGTTCTGCCTGCCTCTGGTGACCTGCGCGTGGAACAGGGAGCATTTCAGAGAATGCTACCCTGGAGGTTCTGGATTTAAGCTTTCTGCCTAAGAGCCTAAATTTGTCTTCCAGAACCTCCCTCCCACATTTTCCTATGTCATTGGTGCCCACATGTACCACGACAGCCGGCTCCTCCCCTGCACTGTCTAAAATCCTATCTAGGTGACGCGTGAGGTCCGCCACCTTTGCACCAGGTAGGCATGTTACCAGGCGATCCTCACGCCCACCAGTCACCCAGCTATCTACATTCCTAATAATTGAATCATCAACTATGACGGCCGACCTAACCCTTCCCTCCTGGGCAGTAGGCCTTGGGGAGATATCCTCAGTGCTAAAGGACAATGCATCACCTAGAGAGCAGGTCCTTGCTACAGGATTCTTTCCTGCTGCACCTGGTTGGTGCTCTCCCATCATGAGACCTTCTTCCTCCAAGGCAGCACCAGTGCTGCCAGTCTGACGACTACTATGTCCCTGAAGGTCTCATCTATATACCTCTCTGTCTGCCTCAGCTCCTCCAGGAGCTCTTTGCATCGCATGCACATGTACAACTTCTCACAAGTGGGTAAAAAATCATACATGTGACACTCTATGCATAAGACTGGGAAGCCCCCCTCTTTGTTGAGCAGCTGTAGCCTACATCAATCCTTAAGACGAAACCAGAGGCCACCAGGTGTCAGTAGAGGTAGATACACTCATGGTGTGGGCAGATCAACATCTCCAAGACATATCTGCCTTCCATATTGTCGAGAAGGACAATATAAGAGCCAACTTCTTCAACAAGCAGAGCCTTTCAACTCATAGTTGTGTGCTGCATCATCCGTATCTGGATTTGCTGGCAACCTTTAGCAATATGAAAGTACCACAGTTATTCAATTGCAGCAGCTATCTAAGAGTGCTAGGTATTAATGTCCTTGTTTAGGTCTGGGGTGTTTTATGCCTTCCCATCATGGCAGGTGATACCCAGGATCATACAGAAGATTGCAGGTCAGACTGAAATTATGCTTCTGTGGGCTCCAGTTTGGTCCCAAAAGCCATGGTATGACATTCTTAAGAGGCTAGCAGTACTCTCAGTCTTCCACTCAGGAAGGATCTATTGCATCGGGGTCCATGCTGCATGGTGATTGGGTCGATTTGATTTTATGGTTTGGTCCTTGAGAGGGCTTGTTTGCTAAAGCATGGTTATTCTTCTGCAATGAATTCAACTTTGCTCCGGGCCAGAAAATGTCTACATCTCTAGATTACATTAGAGTTTGGAGAATATTCAAGGGCTGATGTGAGGAATGAAGTTCTTATCCTCTCACGGTTGAATTTCCACTGATACTGGATCAGAAAAGCTTGCTTAAAGGATTGCCCTTAGCATTCTGAAGGTGTAAGTAACAGCTCTTGCTTGTTCTGGAGGGCAAGTCAATGATGGGACATTGTCTCCAATCCAAATGTGTCCAGATTTTTTAAGGGAGATAAGCATTTGTGTCCTTCTTGCAGATACTAGTGCCTCTTATGGACCTTATTCTGGTCTTGAGTTTCTTAGCGAGTTCTACATTTAAACCGCTGTGTGGTCTCTCTTTGCGGTTGTTCCCCTTGAAATCAGTTTTATTTCTCATGGCTATCTGTTCAGCACAATTAAGTCTCTGAGCTGTAGGCTCTTTCTTGCTATGAGCTGTTTCTGTGAGTGACTCCAGGGGTGGTACAGACTAGGATGGTATATTTTCTTTTTGCCAAAAGTGATTTCAGAATTTCATTTGAATCAGTCTATATCTCTGCCCATGTGGGACAGGGAAAGCGATGGGTCTGAATATTATCTGTTGCGTGCCTTGGATGCCACGCGGCATCGGATGCGGTACTTGATGATTGCTAAATCTTTCAGTCTATTTGACTGTTTATGCTCTGTGATGCAGATAAACAGGATGTACCGGTGATGTGGGCAAATATTGCTCATTGGGTAAAAGAAGTCATCTTGACCACCTATATGGATGCCGATGTTCAATTGCCTAACCAGGTTAGGACATATTCCACTGGCACTCTGGCGATAATGTGCATAGAGCTTCGCTTTTTGTCTCCTATCGAGAATGGCCAAGCAATGACATGTTCTTCCTTACAAATGTCCAAGTATTACCACTTGGACATTCAGGCCCAGAAAGACATTGTTTACCTGCATGCATATTGCTGAAACCACAGACAGCCTCCCGACCTTCTCGGGAATAGCTTTGGTACATCCCATTGGTGTGGATTTTCCTACCTTAGTGAAGACTGTTATGACCATCAGTCGCAGACGGCTGCGAATGCTCTTACTCACTTCATGTGCTGCCGTTCTCTCTTCCTTGAGTCAACTCGCGGCTGTGGCTAGCCGCTTCTGACGCACATTGCCCTGACCCGGGACCCCACATGGCGGCAGGGACGCCGCCGACCACCATGTCTCCTCTGGGTCTCCCTAGGCACATGCACACGTGGTACATTGCCCTTCTTTAAGGACGCTAGGGCAGGAACATCAGGGGCATCTCCTCCTGATGACATCACTAGCCTTGGACTCTTAAGCACTACCAGAGCCTGGCTCTAATCGACTTGGCAATGAGTTCCCTCATTGCTGATTCCTGCTGATCCCTCCTCAGACTGTGGTTCCTGTATCCTGCACTTCCTGGCATGAGACACTCCTCGAGTACCCGCTCCTCGGGGGCTCATTTCTGTCTCTGGCTATCCGCTCCTCGGAGGGTCCTGTGCTTCGGATGCTTCCTGCCAGCTTCCCTGCTTCTCAGGGCCACTTCTGGAACTACTCTGCTTCGTGGAGACTCAGCATTGGTGTACCCCGCTCTGTGGGCCATTGCCTCTAGTATTCTGCCTCGCGGAGACTCAGCATAGGTGTACCCCGCTCTGAGGGCCAGTGCCTCTTCCTTCAGTGACTGTGCCATGCTCCCTGCTCCTCGGGGCAGCGCCTTGAGTACTTCAGTGACTATGCCATGCTCCCCGCTACTTGGGGCGGTGTTCTGCTTCAATGTCAGAGACTGTGCTCGCATTTCCCCCGCTCCTCGGGGTAGTACTCCGTACATTGCCAGAGACCCCTGGGGCTTCCCCGCTTCTCGAGTAAGCCTACATCATTCCTCCCGTGCCGACTCACCTGTGGCTCTGCCCCTTGGGGTTGTTCCCTCGGCATTCCTCCATACCTTGCCTTGCATTCCCTGCTCCTTGGGTCTGCCAGCACTTCACCACTGGGAGTTCCTTCTCTGGCATTTGTACCCACACCTCAGTCTCCTGTTCTCTCTATGCTCCCTGGGCTGTGTCATCTGCTGCTACAGACCTTGCCTCCTGATGGTGAGGCCCAGTGGGGCTCCTCCCCAATAACTCACAAATCCTAACACAGACGAAGGAGAAATCACTTATCTGATAATTTCCTTTCCACAATCTGCCCTCAACTGCCTATTTGCTTTTATTTGCTTTTATTTCCACCCTTAAATGCGGACAACGAAGAGTATAATTTCTGTTCTTTCATTGAAGGATTGGTAGTAGACATAACCAGTTCCTGAGATTAGTCAATGTTAATTCTGTTGGCTGAGCTCCATATTCCCAATTGGTTGGAAACATAAGTGTTTGATTGTTAATAGACATGTTCAAGTAAAATCAATTTGTCTACAGTTTGGCTCTCCCAGAGATGGGTGGATTGGCCTATTGGGGGATGAGGCATGCCCTGGTGGGCCAATTAGGTTGGTCACGTGTTATTTCCTCTCAGATTCCTCTGCATTCTTTGTGGCTCAACTGCACTAGCAGTTAGCTCCTTATCTTTGTGTGCAGATCTGCTGGGCTTCAATTTCAGAGGGAGCAAAGGCAGACTGGCACTTGTTGCAAGTAAGCCAGCACCTTGATGACCCCTGACTGCTGCATATACTTGAAAAAAAAAATTAAACGCTACTCTGTTTTACAGTCAGAGCACTGGCTGCCTTTGACCTGTCTCTCTTTGATGCTCCAGTCAGAGCTGCATCCAGCCCACCTTCCTGTCTCTCCCACCTCCTTTTTTTTTTTTACTAACTGGATGAACTATCAGCCCCAGGGCCCTTCCTAGGGAGAGAAAAAAGCAGTCTATTGCCAGTCCTGTAGTAACAGTGCTCTGTTTCCATCTGGTTGAAACTGTCTGCCTGTAGCCTCAGAGATGGAAGAAGGGAAAGTAAGGTTGTGCAAGCACTGGTAGTCAACACTGTGACTGAAAACAGCACTGGCCTGGGACAGGAAACTGAATTTTATTGGCCTCAGTGAATCCAGTAAAGTTTAAAAAAAAAAAAAAAAAAAAAAGTTGTGAAAGAGAGAGGGGACTGGCTGGGGCCATCACATTGCAGCTCTCTCACTATCACCAGGACAACAAAGTGCTGCAGAACCCAGCAGCTGAATGGACCAGCTGTAAGTTAAGGTTACCTACAAAAAAAAAGGTTGCGGTGGGGGGTTGGGGATTAAAGCAGGAATTTGAGGATTGGTTGAAGGTAAGTGTGAAATTGGGGAAGGGGCGAGCAGCCCTGGGTGTTGGAGATTTTTTTGGCTCCAGTGTGACAGTAGAGGCGTATGTGTTCCAGATCACATAATGTAGCTCTCTAGGGTCAGCTTGGTGTGCTTTTGGGAATCACATGGGCCTGTTTAAAAAAAAATCCCCCAGGCTGATATTTTCCTACAATCTGCCCCTGCTCCCAGAGAATACTGGTGAGCAGATGTCAGTGCAGGGTTATATGTCTGTGCTTTACTCTATCTCCATTTGCTGGTAGAGGTACATAACCCACTATTGTTGACTCGCCTGCCTTCCTTAGAGGAAAGGAAATTATCAGGTAAGTAGTAATTTCTCCATTAAATTTAATCTGCGTTGTTGTTGTTGATATGGAAGATGATCATGATATTTTTAAATTTCCTCCATTTGCCCTCATCAAAGTTTTGGTTATATTACAGTAACTAAAGCTGAATATTTCTTTATAATTTTGAATAAAACAGTTGCAGTTAAAAAAAACCTAATGAAACGGAAGATAATACAGTCAAGAAACAAAGGATAACAGCTATAGTCCCGCATTTTACCTATCGGTCCCTTCTGGATCTGGAAGAAACCATAATTTTATAAATAAACCTTGGAAGCTGGCTCACATTTTTACAAGAAGATATGTCTAACTCTATTGCTCTTTTGTTATTGTAGTTTTTTTTAATTGTTTCTCTCTTTCTTTCCCATTTCTCTCCCTAGCCTTTCCACATCTGCGGTCCAGCAGCAGCTTGGTGGCCTAAGCTCAACCCTCTCTGATTCATGCTGTTTATTGATTACAGATGCCAAATTTGAGTCCCAGAATTGTAACAGTGTGTGCAAGACAGTTAAGTGATTTACTCACTGTCACATCCTGGGAAATAAAGTGAAAATAACTTCATGTGAGTTGCTAGTACTGTGGAACAGGACGGAAAGTGGGAGTGAAGGGACAAGAGAAAATGGGAGAAGGAGGCGGACATTCAGCATAATAATGGGAAAGTGAGATTAGTGCTGGAGATGTGTGAAGCACTCCATGTGCACACATACGTGCAGCCTCAGACATAGACACTACTACAACACTCAGTCACTCACACACATCCCTGGCCACTTCCTGCTAACCTCACGCATGCAGCATACACACATTCTATTCACTCCTAGAAACACCCTTTTAGATTTGCCATTTATTCATACTGTGTTAGTTGTAAACACACATGCATTCACTTTATTTTAAAAAATAAATTCATAACTGTGAATTTATTTTTTAGCACTGCAAAGGCTGAAACCTGCTGTTTCACCAGAGCAGATCAACTGCTGCTACAAAGAAGAGCATAAAAGTTAGTTTGAATTACAATTTTCTTTTTTATTCCTTTTGCAATTTTTAGCTCACAACAGAAAAAGCATAGCATGAGTGCATCATATTAGAAACAATGTGCTTCTGAGTTATCATAGCAAGTCTGGAGTTATAAAATTGTAATTATAATTTATTGGAAAAAAAATGAGGTGGCATTGGGCTTTTTTTTTTCCTAACAAGCACTGGAAAGCCTCAGTTTTTGTATTTTTATAGTATGAACCCTGGGAAGAACAAATGTTGAGAGGGAGACAAAGAAGAGACTGTAATACATACATAAAAAAAATTGAGTCATTGCAATGCTTGTTTTAACAAAAAAAAGGTCCTGTGCAGCATAATTTCTGCACAGTATTGCAAGGCCTTATTTTTTTCTGGCTATGTTCTTATTCAGAAAAAAGAAGATTTAAATAACAGCAGAACTTCTCTGATAATCTAAAAAGAACCATCCAATAGAAGAGAAAAATGAAGAATAGTTATCTAAAAAAAAGAAAAGTAGATAGTGAATGTCAGGTTTTCAATCCAGAATGGAAAACAAAACATTTTTTATATGTACTCAAAGCCCATATGCCTGATCTGTCAGGAACATATCGCAGTTTTGAAAGAGTACAATTTGAATCGCTATTACACTACAAAGCATTCCAATTATGGGCACAACTTAACAAGTGGGGAAAAGGTGTTGAAAGCTGAGAAACTTGCTACTAAATTAAAAGATCAGCAAAACATTTTTGTTTGACAATCCACACTTCAATAAGCAATTACAAAGGCGAGTTATGTTTTGGCATTTAAGACTGCAAGAGAAAATAAGCCCTTTTCAGGAGAGTTTTTGAAAAAATGCATGGTTGATGCTGCTGGTCTCCTCTGTCCTGACTCTCAAGTAAAATTTGAGAGCCTTAATTTTTCAAGAAAAAATGATTACTTGCCGTGTTGAAGCAGTCAATAAAGATTAGGCCTCTGAGTTGAATAGGAAAGCACATTCCTTCACATACTTTTCACTGGCTCTCAATGACAGCGCTAATATCAAGGACATGACACAGCTCTTGATTGTTGTCAGAGGAATTAACAGCAAAATTGAAATCACAGAAGAATTTTTATCAGTGGTACAAGAGGAGTGGATTTGTGCACGAGGCAGACTCTAGCTGTCTTCAACGTTTGAAGCTCCCCTGGAGTAAAATGTTAAATGTCCCCACAGATGGATCAGCAAATTTAACTGGTAAAAAGGTTGGATTTCTCTAAAGAATACAGGACAAAGTAAAAGAAGAAGACCCAACACAGCAACTCATTTTTCTACACTGATACATCGGGAGGCAGTATGCAAGAATGCCCTGGACATGGATCATGTTGTTTGCGCAATTGTGCAAATTGTAAATTGCATTAGGTCGATGGGACTCAATCATTGTCAGTTCATCTCCTTTCTTGAAGACACAGATGCTGAACACCAGGATTTGCTTTATCATGGCAATGCCCGCTGGCTAAGCTTAGGAAAAGTGTTGCAATATGTATGAGAAATTTGAAATGAAATTAGCTGCTTCTTGAAAATGAAGGGGAAAGAAAAAGACTTCCCAAAATTAAAGGATCCAAATCGGATATATGATCCTGCCTTTGGTGTGGATATCATGGCATATTTGAATGATCTTATTTTGAAACTACAGGGCAAGAATGTGTTTGTGCACAGGGCCGGTGCTAGCTTTTTTGCTGCCCTTTGTGAACAATTACTGAGCTGCTCCCCCCTCCCCCAACGTTCATTCATTTTCTGTCTAAAGCCCACCAAAAAAAATGCCCAGCTCTCTTCAGTGATACAAACTTTACAAACTGACACTATCCCCCCCTCGAAGCCATGGATGGTGCAAGGGTATTAGATGCCCTAGGCGAACCTTGTAGCCTTACACAACTGTCCCCGCCACATTCCACACACACAGTTAAGAGTAGTGCATTAAATTTCACATGAAAAATATCAAACCATAGTATTCAGAGGTAAAAATATCACTTACATTATATTTACATGCACTGTTGTGATGCCAACCAGAAATCCCTGCAAAAAAGACACATGGAACCCATATGGTATTGGGTCTATTGTAAAGTGTGTGTTGAGTGTGAGCTTGACCTTCTGAAAGCCCGATTACACTAATACACTTGTTATTAGGAGAATGCTTCACCTCAGTCACACATGCAGAGCATAAACAGACCCTCCCTAAATACAGAACAGAGCAACTATAAAGTAGAAATACAAATGCGCAGGCAAAACTTGAACTGGAAACCACAAGAAGCCAGACACTCTACACAGTGCATCAATGAAAAAGCAGAACCATCACCATTCCTCAAACATCAAACAATAAAATCAAGAAATAAAATAAATACATAATCATAATACTAAAAACATACTAATAAAATTATTTTTTAAAAAAGCTGATGAATAAAAGATCAAATAATTAAAAACTTATACACAAGATTTTTTAAAATATCCCAAACAGTAATAAAATATTTCAAAACAGCAGATACATGAAATAACACCTAAAAAATAAAACTAAAAAGGATTTTAAAAATTCACGCTCTCCATACCTGGGACCTTTGATTTCTGGTCACCCTGAGATTGTCGTGGATTAGTGGGAGTGGGATGCACAGACTTTCTCCTCTCTTTCTTATACATATACACACACACACACACACAAATGTTCATACACACTTATGCTCCCTCTCAGACACTCAGACAACCCGCAGGCATCTCCAGCTTTTCTTTGATTGGGATCTACCAGCAGGGTCAGGCCCTCATCTTCATTTCAGCTGCTGGAATCCACGTGCAGCACCCATTCTCTCTCACACACACACTAGCAAACACACAACATAGGCAGCTCCCCTTCTCTCTCTCTCTCTCTCTCTCACACAACCCGGGCAGGCTCCCATTCATATCCACCCAAATCCATTCTCGCACACACCCCTGCTCATCCAGGTAGACTCCCATGGATGCATATGCGCACACACACACACACACACACACATGCAGACCCCCACCTATCCCAGGCAGCCTCCCATTCACACACACACACATACACACCCATCACAGGCAGCCTCCCATTTACACACACACACATACACATATGTAACCCAGGCAGGCTCCCATTCATACACTCACCCATCCCAGGCAGGCTCCCATTCACACACACACATGCAGACCAGACAATCAGGATCCATGTGCCATGCCTCTTCACTGCTGCTGCTGCCAGCCTGCACCTTCTTTGTGGAGAGCAGCTGTTTTGCAGCTCCTCTTCTTGTGCTGACCCCGAGGAATTTGAATACTTGTGGTGCTAGCACGTCCTGTATTCTCATCTCATGCATCGTGAGATGAGAATATAGGAAGTGTTAGTAACATGAGTGTTGAATACCACGGGGCCAGCTTATGAGGAGGAGTTGCTGGAAGGGCTTCCTTTTCTGCTGTGGCCTTCTGCTTCTTCTGCTGCTGGTGGGATCAGATCCATTGGTGGCACCACGGGACTCCTGCTTTTCCACCACTGGTTGGATCAGGTCCACTGGTGGCACCTCAGGCCTCCTGCTTCTTCTTCCACTGATGTTATCTGGTCCACCGGAAACAACATGGGCCTCCTCCTGTTTCTTCTGCCACTGGTGGGATTGGGTCCACTGGTTGTTACGATTCTGCTTGTGGGAACAAGTCCACAAGCAGCCTCTCACCTTTCTTCCTTTTGCAAGCCAGTTCCCCGATGCCCCTGTCTTCAGCCTTGCAACCTGGAGGCCACCGCCGGTGTTTCCCACGGCCCAGAGACCACCCACGCTCCACTCCTGCACAGCGGGCTTTGCCGCTGTGCCTTCATGCGGCCTGGAGGCTGCCAACGCTCTTCCCCCGCTGTAGCAGCAGGAAGCCATAGCTGACCTTCTCTTCACGGCTAGGCCGCCCTGGAGCTTCCCTTGTGGCCTGGAACTGCTCGCTCTGCTTTGCGACTGGGAGCCGCTGTTGCCAGTGCTGTTCTCCATGCTTGGAGCTGCCTCCATCTTCCTCTTCTTGTGGCCGGTGGGCCGCTTCGGAGCTCCTCTTCGTCGCCCGGAGGCCGCCACCCAGGCTTCACGCGGCTGGAGCCATCCTCAGTCCTCTCTTCAGCGGCTGGAGCTGCCCCCAGCTTTCTCCTGCGGCAAGAGCCACCTCAGGCCTTCTTCTCCTGCACAGCATGGCTGCTGTCCCTGGTCCTGCCTCCTTAGGCGCGGGGCCATGCCTCCTCTCAAGATTTAAAGGGCCAGTGGTGGGTGAAGTCCCTGGCTCCTCCTCATGATGTCATTGAGTCATTTCCTCTTCAGCCCTACAAAAGGACTCAGCCTTCAGTTCCTCTTTGCCTTCGCAAGGAGTTGGTCATGGAATTGGACCCCTCCTGGATCTTCAGTTCCATCTCTTCATTCCAGGAGTCCTCCGTGATCCTTCTTCACTTCTTCAAGGCATTCTGTTCCTCATTGGTACTCCTTCTCTTCATCCATGGTTCCTGACCCTTCGTTTTCATTCCATGTTCTGGTCTCTCAATGGATCCCATCCTCTTGTCTCCAGATGTCCTGATGTCTCCGTTTCTTCAGATGTCCTGATGTCTTCGTGTCTTGTGATGTCCAGACATCTCCCTATCTCCAGATGTCCTGACATCCCCTTGTCTCCAGCTGTCCAGACGTTACCCTATTTCTGGATGTCCTGACATCCCCTTGTCTCCAAATGTCCAGACATCTCCCTATCTCCAGATGTCCTGATGTCCCCTTGTCTTCGGATGTCCAGACATCTCTGTCCTCTGATGTCTTCATTTGTTATGTTCCAGATGTCCTTGAGGTCCTCCTGTCTAGAGGACCTAATGTCCAGATGCCATAGATGTCCCAATGCCTAGATGTCCTGATGTCCTGAGGTACCGGTGTCCTTTCGTATCCAATGACCTACATTCCAATCCTGATGTTCCGAGTTCCGAGTCCTGACCCTGATGTTCCAAGTCTCGCTCCTGATGTCCTTTGTCCGGTTCTGATCCTGAAGTACCGTTAGTTCCTAACTCCGAGTTCACTTCGCCTCGCCCCGGACCTCATCTCCAGCTGACCTTCCCTGGGAGTAAATCCATTTCTATCCGGTGTCCGTTTCCGGTGGCTGGAGCCCTCTTCTGGTTGGATCCTTCCTCGAACACTCCCCATATGCCTGCTCCTGTCCTCAACCCATATCCTGAGCCTTTGTCTTTGTCTGAGTATCCTGAGTCCTTTTCCTCGTCTGAGTCTTCTCCAGTTCCAAGTCCTCATCGGAGTATCCGGAAGCCTTGCCTGACTCTCTAGAATCCACCTCTGATCTTCATCTACATCTGAGCATCTTGCGTCTGAGTTCCAAGCTACCTCTTGTCCTCGCCTTGTCTGAGCTCCCAAATACCAAGTGTCCTCGTCTTGTTGGAGCTCCCAAGTATCAAGCATCCTCATCTTGTCTGAGCTCCCAAGTACCAAGCGTCCTCGTCTCATCTGAGTCTTCAGGTGCCCTCTTCTCATCTGAGCTCCCATGTACCAAGTGTCCTTGTCTCATCTGAGCTCCCACGCACCAAGCATCTCATCTGAGTCTTCAAGTGTCCTCATCTCATCTGAGTCCTAAGCTTCTCATGTCTTCATCTCATCGGAGCCTCCGAGCTTCCTCGTCTTGTTCAAGTCATCAGACTAGTCCAAGGCCGAGGTCCCGCCTTGTTCCTAGTTCCAGTACCATCGCCTGTCCTCGACCTCTGTCCATTCTGCCGCATCTGCCGTTTCCCAGTGGCAGGTCCAAAAGGGCTATCGAGTGGCCGGAGGGCTACCCCAGAGACCAGCATTGCGTTGTTGGGTCTCTACTGGTGCGTGCAGGTTCGGCAGAGGTTAGGGCTCGGTGGCAAGCCTGCTCCTCCCATGCTTGGACACATCTTGCCTGCCACGGCGCTTCCACGGAGCTCCTCTCTGAAGTCACATTGTGGTTCAAGGGCACACATCTCCACGGAATTGGCAGCACTGCCTAGCACTCCCTCCAACACAAATGGCATCACAGGACTCCTCCTTCTTCTGCTACCGGTGGACCCAATTCCACCAGCTGGCACCAAGGACTTCCACTTCTTTCACAGCTGGTGGGATTGGATCTACTGTCAGCAACATATGCCTCTCCCTGATCCTGACACTGCCCCACCGGGTGTACCACCTTATGCAATTGCACAGTTTGCACACCCAGATGCACCAAGCTTGTTTGTGCATAAATTGTATTCTAGTGATAAAGCTTTCAAAGTGAAGCTACTGTATTTTCAAAACAACTGAACAGTAATGTCTTCATTCACTTCACAACACTCTAAGGCTTAGAAGTGTCAAAGCAATCAGCCAGGTTCAGCAAAATTGTGAGTGATTTGCATATGGAATTTTCCTGTCGCTTCTTGGACTTTGAGAAGATTGAAAACACACTGGAACTGGTGTCATGCCCACTGTCATTTGACTATGAAAAAGCCCCCAAAGAATTGCAGCTGCAGCTCATTGATCTCTAGAGTGACTCCACCCTGAAAGAAAAGTACAAGTCAGAAACACAGTATACATTCTATGCAAACTTGAATGAAGATAAGTTCTCACATATCCGTAAAGAGACCCAGAATATCTTAGTTTTGTTTGGCTCTACCTGTGCATATGAACAAACATTTTCACTTATGAAATGCAACAAATCTTGCTACGAATCCCAGTTGAAAGGCCAGCATCTCAGCTCAGTGTTGTGTATTTCAACAACAAACTTGACACCAGACTTTGATGCTATAATGAAGAGGGATGACCAACTTCAATGTTCACGTTTAAGCAAAGAACTAAAGATGGCATCTTTCAGTAGTGAAATAAAGTGTAGCTATGTATCTTTCAACTGTAAATTAAAAAAATATGGCATTTTTAAAAAATTGAGTAACTTGTGGTTTATATTTAGTTTTGTCTCTCACGGAACTCTGAGGAAGCCCCATCCTTTCCCCACCCCCATCCCCACCCTGCCACACCTCCAGCACCCATGATGGACAAAAACTTGAAATGTGGCCCTCAGTATAAACAGCCTACCTACTTAGAGAGATCTCAGGACCCTTGTTGACACATAATCCTTTATGACCTGTCATAATGAACAGGACTTTTCCCCAAACAACAACTTGTGTATCGTAATTAAAATTTTAAACTGACTTCTCTGTTTAATCAGGATCCAATGCAATTCTTTCATTACTGGGGGTAATATGCTTTAGATTACCTATTTCCAAAATACCCTCGCCACAGCATGTTGAGTACCTGTAAGACCCTTAAACCCACATATAAGCCATTATAGTAGTTGAGGTTTCCAAAACGTATAGCCTTCAAAATAGACCTGAACATCTCTGTACGCAGGAACTGGCCTCAGCATTCACAGTTTATGAAACCCACGCCTAAACAAATAGGCTAATTGTGGTTTATGAACTGGCCTCAGCACTCACAGTTTATGAAACCCACTCCTAAACAAATAGGCTAATTGTGGTTTCATTGATAGACTCAAATCCAATATAATACCTAAATGTTTTGCTTTTAAACAAATTGTTCCCTAGTATTCTCATCCCTTTATTTCCTCTACAGTCTTTCAGTCTGCCTTATTTTCCTCCTTAAGACTACCAGGTCATGAACAAACCACCCAGCCCTTTTAGAATTACATCTAATGCAAACCTCCTTTTCTGGTAAAACCTTATTATAAGTTCTACCCTTTTGTCCATTCCACTCTTTTAATCGTATACTAATTGAAGTTCAATCTTCTTATTCCCAAAAACCTTATAAATCCAATTGTTCTTTAAATTCCCTTAAATCTGTTAAAGGTCTAACCCTCCTCTTCCCATTTAGGCTTTTGCAAATATGAATATAAGAACATAAGAAATTGCCATGCTGGATCAGACCAAGGGTCCATCAAGCCCAACATCCTGTTTCCAACAGAGACTAAACCAGGCCACAAGAAACTGGCAAGTACCCAAACACCAAGAAGATCCCATGCTACTGATGCAATTAATAGCAGTGGCTATTAGAGATGTGAATCGTGTCCTCGATCGTCTTAACGATCGATTTCGGCTGGGAGGGGGAGGGAATCGTATCGTTGCCGTTTGGGTGTTTAGAATATCGTGAAAATTGTTAAAATCGTGAACCGGCACACTAAAACCCACCCCCGACCCTTTAAATTAAATCCCCCACCCCCAAATGCCTTAAATTACCCTGGGATCCAGCGGCGGTCCATAGCTAAATCGGGGGAAGGGGGAGGGCAGGAAAACCGGCACCCTAAATCCCCCTAAAACCCACCCCCGACCCTTTAAATTAAATCCCCCCCCCCCCCCGAACCCCCCCCCCCCCAAATGCCTTAAAGTACCCTGGGATCCAGCGGCGGTCCGAAACGGGCCGAAAACCGACGGGCCGAAAACCGGCACACTAAATCCCCCTAAAACCCACCCCCAACCCTTTAAATTAAATCCCCCCCCTCCCGAACCCCCCCAAATGCCTTAAAGTACCCTGGGGTCCAGCAGCGGTCCGAAACGGGCTCCTGCTGTTGAAGCGTGTTGTCTTCAGCCGGCGCCATTTTGCAAAATGGCGGCGGCCATAGACCAACACGATTCGACCGCAGGAGGTCGCTTCCGGACCCCCGCTGGACTTTTGGCAAGTCTTTTGGGGGTCAGGAGGCCCCCCCAAGCTGGCCAAAAGTCTCTGGGGGTCCAGCGGGCGTCCGGGAGCGATCTCCTGCCGCGAATCGTTTTCCGTACGGAAAATGGCGCCGGCAGGAGATCGACTGCAGGAGGTCGTTCAGCGAGGGTTCCGGACCTCCGCTGAACGACCTCCTGCAGTCGATCTCCTGCCGGCGCCATTTTCCGTACGGAAAACGATTCGCGGCAGGAGATCGCTCCCGGACGCCCGCTGGACCCCCAGAGACTTTTGGCCAGCTTGGGGGGGCCTCCTGACCCCCACAAGACTTGCCAAAAGTCCAGCGGGGGTCCGGAAGTGACCTCCTGCGGTCAAATCGTGTTGGTCTATGGCTGCCGCCATTTTGCGGCGGCCATTTTGCAAAATGGCGCCAGCTGAAGACAACACGCTTCAACAGCAGGAGCCCGTTTCGGACCGCCGCTGGACCCTAGGGTACTTTAAGGCATTTGGGGGGGTATTTAATTTAAAGGGTCGGGGGTGGGTTTTAGGGGGATTTAGTGTGCCGGTTTTCCTGCCCTCTCCCTTCCCCCGATTTAGCTATGGACCGCCGCTGGACCCCAGGGTAATTTAAGGCATTTGGGTGGGGGATTTAATTTAAAGGGTCGGGGGTAGGTTTTAGGGGGTTTTAGTGTGCCGGTTTTCCTGCCCTCCCCTTCCCCCGATTTACGATTTTTTGACGATAAATCGGGGGAATTGGTATTGTATTGTGGCCCTAACGATTTTTGACGATTTAAAATATATCGGACGATATTTTAAATCGTCAAAAAACGATTCACATCCCTAGTGGCTATTCCCTAAGTCAACTTGATTAATAGCAGTTAATGGACTTCTCCTCCAATAACTTATCCAAACCTTTTTTGAACCCAGCTACACTAACTGCACTAACCACATCCTCTGGCAACAAATTCCAGAACTTAATTGTGCATTGAGTAAAAAAGAATTTTCTCCGATTAGTCTTAAATGTGCTACTTGCTAACTTCATGGAGTGCCCCCTAGACCTTCTATTATCCGAAAGTGTAAAACTGATTCTTGAGGTACTCTACTTAACACTGTTCTTTCCTCAGACTAGAAACTATTTACCATTACATACTATCTTTTGTCACTCGACAAGTTAGTAATCTCCCCTACACTTCCTCTCCTCCAGGGTATACATATTTAGATCCTTCAGCCTCTTCTCATAAGTCTTTTAATACAGACCCCACACCATTTTTGTTGCTTCATTCCTGTCTCCATCTCTTTTGAGATATGGTCTCCAGAACTGAACACAATACTCCAGACAAGGCTTCACCAAGGACTTAAACAAGTGCATTATCACATCTTGTTTCTTGATTGTTATCCCTCGCTCTATGCAGCACAGCATCCTTCTGACTTTAGTTATCAACGTATCACATTGCTTTGCTGACTTCAGATCACCAGATGATATTATCCCAAGGTCCATGCACGTCAAAATTTCATCCCCCATAGCATACTGCTCTTTTGAACTACATGATTCTATACTTCTTGGCATTGAATCCCAGTTTCTTATTTTTTGTCTCATCATTCTGTATATAGTAGGAGTGTTGATTTATATGACTAGCAGAAACTAAAAGAGAAAATAAAAAGGAAATAGCTCAAAGAATTATCAGAACTCCAAATAAGGAGATTCAGCTGAGGTATGGGAAAGCTTTAGCTTGTGATTCACAAAAGATAGGAGAATGGATGAATAAGAAATTGAAATGTTCACATTTGCCAAGTGAAGGTTCTTTAGATCCTGCTATAGTTACAGTTTAGGAAACATCTGGTGTAGATATCAATATCGTATGACTAAAGTACACAATTCCTCTTTACTTTCCAACTCAACCTAAATACAGATATTTGGGACTTCCTACCCCCTCCCCTCACTTTTTACCTCCAGCACCCTCTATCAACAATACTACATCTTCCCCACGTCCTCTCTCCCCGTTACCTCTTGCTAAATGTATAATTTTTGAACACAACCAGTGAATGTAACTATCTACCTATGATATTTGTGTCATAATGTAAACCGTTGTGATCTTCACTTGGAATGTCGGTATATAAAATGGCTAAATAAATAAATGATTATCAGAATATAATCTGCTAACCTTATGATACAAATTAATTAGCTTTCGGGAGTAGTTACAGACACTTTTGTGAAGTAGCCAATTAATTTATTAGCAGCAAAAGTAAACAACTATAATACAGTACAATTATTTCTTTTCATTCTTTGGTTTTGGTTTGTTACAATTTTTGTTTTACAGCTTAAGTATTGTCATATAAGCGTTATCTTGAAGCTCAACTCTGCACTTAGAATTATGCAATTGCCACATAAATTAGCTCAGCTGAAAGGTAGTTAAGTCAGGGTTCCCACCCTCCAAGGTACTGCACAAGTCCAGGTTCACTTCTGTTACAGGATGCTGTCTCAACACTACAGGGTTAATCCAACGAATCCCCCTTTGGTAGATGATAGTTAAAACTCAAAAAATTCTCACAGACATCTTCATGAGATAAGACAACAGAAATAGGGTAACTTTACTAGCTTGCCAAAGTCTTTCAAGAGGTGTTGGCAAAAACAGCTGCATCTTCATTACGAAGAAGACTGTACTGAGTACCTGAAAATCAGTTTAGCTTGCAGGTTTACTGCAATAAGTTCTGTTAACAAATTTCTCTTGGCAGAGCATGGGGAATCAATGGAAAGCCATGGGGAAAAGCCCTTAGCAAAGCATCTTTCAGATAATGTCTGACGTCCAAGTCAAAAAGTCCATCTGGGTAACTCAAAGTCCCTCTTGAATATTCAATTCCATAAGGTTGTAACGTTTATCAGAATTGGTGGGCTGCAAATGATGTCATCTGAGTGTGGCTTGGCTTTTAAAAGGAAGCATTTGTGATTGTGAGATATTCAGAGGAAGTTATTACCACTTTGTTGCAGGCTAGGAGATCTTTTACTTCATTGACTTATGAAAGAGTAGAGAGTGTTTGAGACAGTGCCTATGAGAAGGCGTTGTACCTCTTTGAGCGTCAGTGTTTCATGTAGTTCCCTAATAGTTCAGGTGGTAGCTTTGAGCTTCATATTTGGATAGGCTCCATTTTCTTCAAGGTGGGTAAGCATTTTGTGGCCTCTGGTGAAGCAAGTGTGTTACCCTCATGGAACCTTATTCTGGTATGTTAGGTTCTCTGATGGGTATCCTATGGTCCTCTGTTTGAGCTGTTGAGAAAGGGGGCTTCACTTGTTGGAAGTCTGTTGGGTACAATTGTACTACTTTACAGTCACTAACAGTGTTAGTGGCTTCTAAAGCCACCATTGCATGATAGCTAAAGGAGGCCATTTTGTTGGTTTGTGTTTGCAAATGGTGGACCAATAACTGAGGGGCTTTGGGTCTATTCTACTGGGGCACAGGCAGAGTCCTGAGCTGAGTGTTAGTTGCTGTCCCCATAGGAATCTGTCAGGCGGTGAACTGGTCTCCTCTACACACTTTCATGAGACAATACTGACTGGATGTTTGGGCACTGGAGATGGCTGGTTTTGGGGAGAATGAGCTCTGAGTACATCTTTAAGATTCCTGCCCAGTTTAGGAGAGCTTGGGTACAGCCCATGCACCTGGACTGATCTGGGGTATGAAAAGAAAAGGAAAATTGGTTCTTACCTGCTAATTTTCATTCCTGAAATACCACAGATCAGTCAAAAGACCTGCCCTCTCTGGAAAGACCACCATGTTTTCTGTGTTTAGATAGTAAGAAATTGGTGTTTAGTTTAGGAGTTTCTCAATCTCCTCTATGGAAGAAAAGGCTCCAGTTTGGGAGCTCGACTTTTCTCGTGCTCGGTTTGGGAAGGGGGGGGGGGGTAAAGTTAGTTGTTGGCTTTGATCTCATCTTGGCTTGGATATGGGTCAATACTGAGAAACTGCAGGTGGCACACTATGTTAACTAGCAGTGTCAGTAAAGGTTTTCTTCTCTGTCTCCATCTGCTGGTAGAGATGAACAACTATGTGTCTAGACTGATCTGTGATAATCCAGGAATGAAAATTTGCAGGTAAGAACCAATTTTCCTTTACTGACATTGTGCTAGCTTACACTACCATCATGTGGTCTATTTGAGTAATTGCAAACAAATAAACTTCTGCTATAGCTATGGTAATAGAACTTTGATATTGAAAATCTAAAACTTAAAATTCATAGTAAAGTAATGGAGCTAATGACTGATGCAATGAAGCACAAATTACAAATTGTGTGAGTATGTTAAAAGCTATTGCTAATTGAACTAATTTGAAAATCTTCAAATGTCTTTAAATTAAATTACTTTGTTAGCGATATCAAGAATTTTGTTTCTTTCCCTCTGTTAAATCATATGAAACTCTTACTGTTTGCTCCATCTTCTTCCTTTTATTGTACTAAAATGCTTAATATAGAGATACAGCTCTAACTTGGAAAAGGGTCACTGTTCCTATTTTTTAATTATGAAATGTTCACCTCCTAGCTCCAGAAGTTTAAGCAAAAAAAAATGTTCATACTAGAGACATGTTTAAAATATCTTTTATCATTTCTTTTTTTGTATTATGGTTAACTAATGTTGAAATCTTTTCTCCCTATCAATACTGCCTTGAGAAATAAAAGGGGAAAGGTGCTGCCTAGTGTTACAGAAATGTGTTTAAATCTATTTTCATTTAATGTTTATTTTCAGTAATTTGGATTCTTCCCCTTAGTTAAAAGTAGGATGTGTTCTCTCCTTTCAAAGTAAATATGTCAAGTAATAGTTAATATATATTCATAAATCTGAACTGCCTGCCAAAAGCAGTTTTTTTCTCTCTCATTTGAAAATTTTACATAGTTAATAGGAGTATAATATAAGCTAAAATGGCAGCCAAAAATGTAGCTTACTTTAACTTGGAATGTTAAGAATGCAACCAAAGTAAGAAAAAAAAAAAAACTACATCATGCTCCCTGCATTATCAATTACGTGATGTTATAAAATTATAATTCCGTTTAAATTGTCATTACATTTATTAACTATGTTAAGATTTCAACTCTGTTTTAAAGTAAAAAGAAAAATTTGCCTTGTCCTCATATTACAAAAGAATTTAAAAAGATAAATTATGAGCTAGAAGCTATTAATACTTACATTAACTCTTTATGTATGAAGAGATACACTCAGAATAAAGTTTGTGCTGTAATTCTGCAGCATACTGAAAGAGAGTAACGGATCTGGTAAAGTGTGACAATAAAATGACGTATAACTAAGATATTTTCACCCCATGTCATGTCTATATCTCCCTCTTTCTCTATATAGGAAACATAAAGCTGAATTTTATAAGCCTAGCATGCACCAAAATTGGGAGATACATGCACAAGTCGGGCTGGCATGCACCGTGTGGATTTTAAAAGGTGCCCGTGTATGTTCATATTTCTCTCTATGTGTACAAATAATTTTCTCAAACAAGGGGTAGGGTGTGGTCTGGGCAGGACATGGGCATTCCTGGATTTCTCAATGAAACCAGTTCATAAAAACGTATGTGTACAAGCTCTCGCTGGGGTCCCCTGCTGCGTAATTTTACTTCTGGTATGGATGGCATATAAGTAAAAAAAAAAAGTAAAGAGGTGAGAGGGGTTTTAAAGATCAGGGTTAACAGGGTAAAAGGAAGGCTATTTAATTAGTGGGGTTAGGAAGTCATATCCCTTACCTGGGTGAATTGGGAAAGCTGGTAATTGTGTCGGCACACAAAACTACTAAAATCCCCCCACTTATGGGGTAGAAGTGTCATTTGAGTGCATAGGCATGAGCCTACTTAAAATTGCACTCACATGTGCAAGACTTAAAACCAATGTCAGGAACTATTTGTTCACTGAGAGGGTGGTGGATGCTTGGAATGCCCTTCCGGAGGGATTTCAAAGGGCATGGGATAAACACTGTGGATCCCTAAAAGGCTAGAGGATGGGAATAAATAAAAAAGCTTGGTGGTAACCTGCAAGGAGCAGCAGTGACTGCTTTGGGAAGCTTGCTGGGTAGATGGACCACTTTGGTCTTTTTCTGCTGTCATTATTTTACTATGTATATGCATTCAGCCTATTTCATACCATGTGTGCATATATGCATGTTTGTTAAAAAAATGGCTACATCCCAGGGCACGAGCCGGCATATGTGTGAACATGTGCGCTCACGCAGCTTTTTAAAAATTACCGTCCCGAGATCACGTGATGTGGTGAGCGTGATCGGATGCTGCTGATCTCGCTCCGGTTGGCGCATCTCTCATCCGCCACCATCAGCCTGCAAATTTAAGCTGAGACACTGAGAAACAAATTACCCTTCGTCGCTTATGTCGATTACACCTTTTATGGCAAAATCGCCGTCAGCCATGCCACCTAAACTGGCGAAACACGATAAAGATAAGGCAAAAGGGTCAGAGCCCAAATGGCGCCCCCAACGGTGGCAAGCCGTGGAGGGGAACAACCTCAGGTTAGTCCTCCCACATTCCCGACGATTGCCAAAATTAAATAGGCTGTAAACGCTGCATTGGATAATAAACTGGAGGGGTTAACGAAACAAATCACGTCTTTGCGGGAGGCATTTCAAGACTACGGCCCGCGCCTGTCCCAAGTAGAGGAACAGACTTCCTCGTTAGAGGATGACATGACAATACTTACTGGGAAGGTGAACGGGCTGGAAAAAGCTTTCAAGGAGCAAGAGGAAAAAGTAAATGACCTCAAAAATCGGGCACGGAGGGCTAACATAAGATTCATTGGAGTTCCTGAATCACTTGAAGACCATCTCCTCAGACCTGCTCTCTTAAAATGGCTGCCGGAGGCTTTGGGCCTGCCAGAGCTGCAAGACACGTTAGAATTTGAAAGGATTCATCGGCTAGGAGCTAAGGGGGCAGATCAAACCCGGCCACGCATAGTGATTGCTAAGGTCCTAAATTTTCACCATAAGCAGTTTTTGATGCTAGCCGCAAGGAAACATGAGGCCTTAAAATTTCAAGGGGTAATGATCCGTTTGGCGCCGGATTCTTCTCAAAATGTAGCGGCCATGAGGAGAGCGTATGCACCGATCTGTAGTAAGTTAATCGAATGGCAAATAAAATTTACAGTGCAATTCCCTGCAAAGCTGCAGATTAATCACGGTTGGAAGTGGACAACATATGAAAATGTGGAAGCAACAACTCGATTTTTGGACACTCTCAATAAGTGAAATTCCAAGGAGACTAGGCAGTTTCTCTGCTGATTCTCATATCTCATAGATAATCCCTAGTGTGTGTGGCGGATGGGAGCTCTGCACCTACCGATCACAACCTAATGATCTCAAACACAAACTCTCTGTTTTTGGGATGGTCAATGGGTTCAGTACTGTTTTGGGGGGGAGAGGCGAGGGGGGGGGGAAGACACTGGCAAAGGGGTATGGTTTGGATTGTTTTGTATGTATGGTCAGTACACATGTTATTTCATCTTCAGGAGGCCTATACTGAATGTAAGAAGTGGGTGCAGGGTCAGCGGGCTCGGATAGGCTGGGGGCCTGCCCTCTATTGTTACATCTCATTTATCTTCTTGCAGCTTGTGGCGGAGCGCCCACCTTGAGAGATGGGAAAAAAATATAGATTGATTTCCTGGAATGTAGATGGGCTGGGGTCCCCTATAAAAAGGAAAAAGGTATTTCAACACCTCCAAAGATTAAAAGTAAATATAGCCTGCATTCAAGAATCTCATTTAAATGATTCTGAAAGCAAGAAGCTATGTAGGGAGTGGGCGGCAGCATGCTATTTCGCAGCAGCACAAGGAAAGAAGGGTGATGTAGCGATTTTGATTCACAAAAATACCCCCTTCACCATCACCCGGGAAATTAAGGACAGTGAAGGCAGATATATCATAATTATTGGTTCCTTGGTTGGGAAACAGGTCACAATCTGTAACCTATATGCTCCAAACAAACCTGATCCGACCTTAGTTCGGCAGATTACCAATCTATTATTAACTGAGGCTCAAGGGGAAACATTTCTTGCAGTCGATTTTAACAGTGTTGCTAACGCGACCCTAGATAAATCCCACATACCTAAAGGTTTTTTGACCACTGTGGACTCTGGGGTCCAGACATTGCAAAGAACTGCGTCTGGTGGACATATGGCCAGTTTTACACCCAGATATGCGGGAGTACACACATGTCTCCTGAGCCCATAGCACCATGTCCAGAATTGATTACATTCTTGTTACAGAGCATATGTTTGCTAAACTAGAAGGCGCGGATATTGGGGTGATTGTGGTAGCAGACCATGCGCCGATATGGGTGGATTTTTGGTTCTCTGACATAGGGAAAACCTCAAAAGTTTGGCGTTTCCCAGGGCATTTGAGAGACGATAAAACCTTCCACCAATTTCTCAGACGAAAGTGGGACGTGTATGCAGCACAAAATGAGCAGCACCGTACTGACCCTCTGTTGTTTTGGGAGGCGAGCAAAGTGGTGCTCAGGGGAGATACCATAGCATATACCATTGCTAAACATAAAAAATTAAATGCGGAGATCCTGCAATGAGAGACTCAGCTTCAGGCTGCAAAGAAAGCATTGGCGGAATTCCCACCCCTTCCCATAAGGCATCATACCGAGCGTGTTTAACTGCTTTAAATGAGCTATTACACCTACGGGTGCAGAAATCCCTTCACGCCTTAGAACACCATTTTTTCCAATATGGAAATAAGTCAGGGAAACTCCTAGTGAGACTCGTGGCTATCCAAAGGAAAAAATCCTTCAATGGAGGGTTAAGGGCTCAAAATGGCCAGCAGGTCACGAGTTTGGAAATTTGTGAGGTTTTGAGATCCTTTTATGAAGGGCTCTACTGTGAACAGACCGAGGGGAATGAAGAGGAAGACTCTTTTTCTTCAACGGCAGGGGAGAAGAAAAACAACCAATAAGGGCTGAATAACACAGTCTGGGTAAAACAAATAAGCATGGGTGTAGCTTGCTTATTGCGGCGGTTACTACCCCTACTACCCATAACTAATCAAGCTTGATATTTCACTTGGTTGCAGCTCCATCACTGCTCTCTACATTAATGGTGGGGGTGGAAGGGAAATAGAACCAAAGAGCTAAGAGAAACAGATAAGTATGAGAAAAAAATGTGAAGCTTGCTGGGCAGACTGGATGGGCCGTTTGGTCTTCTTCTGCTGTCATTTCTATGTTTCTATGTTTCTATGTTTCTTTTTTTAAAGATATTAAACTGCCCCAAGTATCAGAGACACATCAAGAGTTTTTAAGTAGACCTATCACAGAAGGGGAGTTACGTGGGGTGATAAAATCCGGTAAAAATCATAAATCTCCCGGCCCTTAGAGTATTATAAGATCTTAAGCCCTTGCATTACAGGCCACTTGATGTCCTTTTTCAATCAGGCACGGGAAATTGGTCATTTTCCCCCATACTTTACCAAAGCCCATATAGTCGTTCTTCCTAAACCAGGTAAAGACCCATACCAAGCTGGTTCATACTGCCCTATTTCCCTTTTAAACTGTGACCTTAAACTATATGCCTGAATCCTGGCTCTACGTCTAAATTCCATTTTACCTCTAATAATATCTCCATACCAAGCCGGTTTTGTGGGCAGCCGGAAGGCAGGGGCTCACGTTATATGACTTCTCTCTGCAATAGAAATGGCTCATTACACCCGGACAGAGGCGCTAGCGGTGGGGTTTGACTCTGAGAAGGCCTTTGACCGTGTGTCATGGGAATACATGTTTTCAGTACTACACCGTTTTGGGATCCCAACCCACTTTATCTCTGCCATTTCCATCCTTTATAACAACCCAGTATCGCATATCATAGTGATATGCGATACTGGTGACATTTCTGCAGAGGTTCCCATCAGACGGGGGGTCCAACAGGGTTGCTCTTTGTCTCCCATTTTATACATTTTAGCCTTGGATCCCCTGCTACAGAAACTGGCTAAGTCACCTGCAATTCGAGGGTTGCACTATAAACAGGGACTTTTTTAAGTGGCTGCTTTCACAGACGATATACTCTTATTTTTGACTGACCCTGTCTCTTCTTTACCACATGTGCTCCACATTCAAACCACGTTTGGTAGGTTTGCGGGGCTTAAGATTAATGTGGATAAGTCAGAGGCACTGGATGTCTTGGGCACCCTCCATGCAACCTGGCCAGGCCAGTTCCCACTGAAATGGGTTTCATCAGCCCTTAAATATATGGGGATTTTTATACCAGCTAAGCCCTGCCAACTCTATGCTTTAAACGTATACCCCTTGAAACAGAAATTGTTAAAAAAAACCTTGAGTCCTGGCAGAGATTACCCCTTTCCTTATCTGGTAAAATATTATTAGTGAAAATGATGGAAATATCTAAATGGTTGTACCTTTTTAACATGCTGCCTGTTTAGTTAAAAAAAAAAGGGACATTCAAGACATCCATAGAGGACTAATCAAATATCTGTGGAACGGCAAACGGGCGCGCATTTCATTACGGACTTTAATGCTACTCAAGTTGGACGGAGGTCTTAACTGCCCAAATTTGTAAAATAACAATCATGCAAGCCTCCTGTGCCACGTTCGAGATTGGATCTTCAATACGGGATTTTACCCACCTCTGGATCATTTTAAACATTGGTTGGCACCTTATGCCCCAGGAGCAGTATTACATCTTGGAGGCTTGCACCTTCCCAAGTATATCACCGAAAGTGAAGAAATTCGACCCCTTTGACTGCTGTGGCGAACTATATGCAAAACGCTTAAAGTACAGGCAGCCTCTACAGACCTTTTGCCTATCAGGGGTTGCCTGAATTTCCCACCAGGCATGACGCATACCCTCTTTAAAAATTGGGAGCAACTTGGGTTGAACAACATGTCTCAACTGATTCAGAAGGATTCCAACTCAGTCTCGATATTCAGCTTCCAGGAGCTTCGGGAACGCTACCATCTTCCCTCCAGAGACTTTTATGGCTACCTACAATTATGTCATTTTATCCTGGCAGAGATAAGGGCGCAACCCACTTTTTCCAACAGTGCTACTTTGAAAGAATTGCTCTTGGGACCAGATGGCAAGCGCCAAACGTGCTCCCAATACTATGCTGCACTTCAAGCACTCACCGCCCACTTTGCCTTGGCCTCGGTTACCATGAAATGGAATAAGCAATTTCCCCAGACGATTTCACAGAATGACATCAAATCCTGCTTCCAGCGCATCCCAGACACAGTGGAAAATGTACCTCTAAGAGATAAACAGTACCACTTTCTTCACCAGGCTTACCACTCCCAGCACCAAGCATATCACATGGAGGTTGTCACGAACAGTGTACTCGCTGTGGCCACTATGCTCCGGACTTATACCATGGCTTTTAGGCCTGCCCCCCCCCCCCCCCCCCCGCCCTGCAATCATTCTGGGAGTACATTAGAAATTTGATAACTCAAATGTGGGGATCTACCCTTCCTATGGACCCGTCTATTTGGCTTCTAGGCGTGATGCCAGATATAGCACCCCTTATGAACGAACTTCGGACCAAGCTACTGGATAAATTTCTTCTTATTGCCTGGGTGACTATTTTGGCTCAATGGACTGCACCCAAACTGACCTTTGTAACAGTCTGGAAACAGAAAATGTTTAGGCTACAACATTTGGAACTATTGACTGCGTGGCAAAAATCTTCTGCCCATTATATCAGAGTAAAGAGGTTGTGGGGGGATTACACATCTCTGCTCCCTGCCGGCGAGTCCATCTTCCTGACCAGTTAGCGGGGCAAAAGCAAACATTTTGGGGTCTTGGCAACCCAAGGAGCCCGTACTAAGGGGGACAAAGAGAGGAAGGGCAACATGCATTTCTCTGTCTATAGGCTTTGAAGGTGTTATGACCTAGCCCATACTATACTGTTTAATATCCATGCATCGATACGCCAGTGTCTTCCTTGGAGGGGGGGAGGGAAGGGAGGGGAGGGCCTTCTGAAATGATTCCTAGTGAGCCGTGGTCACATATTGCCACTGATTTCATTGTGGATTTATCCCCATCCAGTGGCAACAACACCATTTGGGTCACCGTGGACCACTTTTCGAAGATGGCTTACTTCGTGGCGTTACCTGGTCTACCTTCAGCTCCGGAGTTAGCGAAATTGTTCATTCGCCACATCTTTCGTCTCCACGGACTGCCAAGACATATACTCTCTGATCGAGGGGTACAATTTACTGCGAAATTCTGGAGGTCATTATGCAAGAAATTTGACATAGCCTTAGACCTCACATCAGCCTACCACCCACAGGTCAATGGGCAGACAGAGAGGATGAACTGTACTCTAAAGCATTTTCTTCGGGCATATGTGAACTCTCGGCAGAATGACTGGTCCGACTTACTACCCTGGGCCGAGTTTGCCTTAAACTCCCACCAGTCTGTTTCTACTGGATCACTGCCCTTCCAAATAGTGTTCGGACGCCAACCTCTGCCTCCTCTTCCAGTACCCCTGTCTGGGTAGTCTCCGGTGGCACAGGCTTCTGCGCAAGAGTTACAACAACTTTGGGAACACACCAAATTCCTTCTCCAGCAAGCCGCTCAGAAAGTAAAAAGATTCTATGATGCCCATCATCAGGCAGCTCCTCAGTTGAACCCTGGAGACAAAGTGTAGCCCAGCACCCACTTTATCCGCTTGAAACTGCCTTCAGCTCGCTTCACTCCCAGATACATGGGGCCTTTTCCCATACTTCGCCGGCTGGGCCCGATCACTTACAGCCTTCACCTACCCACATCGCTTAAGATCCATAATGCCTTCCACATCTCGCTATTAAAGCCACTCATCCTGTAGGAATTCTCTAAGAAACTACCTGAGCTCCAACCTCTGGCGGCTGAAGAGGATATAACATACCAGACTGAGGACATCTTGGACATGAGAAAGCACGGGAAGCATTGGGAATATCTGATCTCATGGGAAAGATTTGACCCCGAAGAGAACAGCTGGGAGCCTGCAGTCAACATCCTTGACAAAGAGCTGATCAAACAGTTCTATGCTTCTCATCCAAGAAAGCCAAAACCCCCGGGGGGGCCCTAAGAAGGGGGGGTACTGTTATGCCCATCAGTCGCAGACCGCTGCGACCACTCTTCCTCATATCTTTCTTCACAGCATTGACTCTGTTGGAAAGACTTGCAGCGTCCGCCAGCTATCGCTGGCCTGCCTACTGCTCCCAGGCCTCCCTGGACAGCAAGGACGCTGATGACCACCATCTTGCCCTCGGAATCCCTTAGGTGCGTGCATGCATGCACGGGCCAGTCTTAAGCATGTCATGGCAGGAACCTCAGGGGCGTCCCTTCCAGATGACTTCATTCCTAAGGACACTTAAGCTGGCTGGCCCTGCCTATCGACGACTTCTCAATGAGTTCCCTCATTGCTGAATCCACTTCGCTCACTACAGACTTCTCGTTCCTGTTGCTGCCTCTCCGGCATGAGACGCTCTGGGTACCCGCTCCTCGGAGGGCCTATCGCCTTGGAGTGCTACCTGCCCCATTCCCCAGGGCTTCTCTGGGAACCTTCATGCTGTGAATACCTCCGCTTTGCGGACCACTACTATACCATCTCTAGTGAGGAACCCTCATTGGTGTACCCCACGCTGTGGACCACTACATTACCATCTCTAGTGAGGAACCCTCATTGGTGTACCTGTGCTGCGGACCACTAACGTGTCATCGCTAAGTGGGGAACCCTCATCGGTGTACTCCGTGCTGCAGACCACTACCGTATCACCTCTACTGAGGAACCCTCACTGGCATACCCTGCTCCACGACCACTACCGTACCATCTCTACTGAGGAGCCTCATTGGTGTACCCCACTCTGCGGACCATCGCCGTGTCTTCACTACAGAGGTATTCCCTTTGGGTATACCCCACCACACAGACTCTGAGACTTTCTCCTGCACTCCCTACTCAATGGGCAGTGCCTCTCTATTCCTTAATAAAGACTCTAATCCAGTGGCGTAGCCAGAAATGAATTTTTGGCTGGGCCCAAGGTTAACATGGGTGGGCACTAAACAAAGTCTGAGCCATGGAATTCATATTCTTATTGATAAATACTTTCACACACACACCTAACAATATATTTCTAAATAATCTGCCACAGCTGTTATACTTTTAATATTTTAAACTCAATTACTTCAAGCAGCTACCAATGCTAAACCTAATATATAGTTATGGAAGCATTTCAATTATACGTAAAGAGATCTCAAGTGGCAGTATCCCATAACTTACAAAGAAACATATACTAGTCTACTATAAAGACAAATATCTCATCATGCATCACAGAATTGTGTGAGATGTTTTAAAACTCTCTGGAATGTTGTACCAAAATATTTACCATAATTGAGCAAATGCCTTATTAATCTGTATCAATAAAACAGATAAATACCTTTGAAGACTTCTTTTCCTTTCCTATGGCTCAACTATTTAGTTTTAGTCTTCCTCCGATGATGACATTTGCTGAATCGAGTCCAGGGGCTCCTGACATTCATCCCCATTTCTTTACAAAGGAAGAACAGAAAAAAGACTGTTCTGGATAAAGAGATGTCTTGAAGGTGGTCACACCCTTTGGCTGACAGCTGGGATGTATCCTTAGCAGTGTGGAGAGGATAACTGGGTTGACAGAAGAAAAAGGCTATCCAGCCCTGTCATTTACTAAGCTATCATCATGTAAACATACACTCTGCATCCACAAATAAGATTGATACAATTGCCTACATGCTAGACACATCACATAATACTCAATAATTAAAATGGCAGTCAATCAAGAAAAATAAACTTAAAATGCCACCTTACTTACCCTCTCCAGCAACTCTCCTACTCCTTTCCCTTGAAAGCACAGACCAGGAGCAGCAGCGGCTACTGAAGCTCTGACCTTACGGTTCTCTTCTTTAGGGCCCACAAGTTACACACACAGGGCTGGTGCAAGAGTATTTGGCACCCTAGGCGAACCTTCAGAAATGCAACCCCTCCACTGGATTACGTATTGGCAGCAGCTCTGGCACAGCGCCCCCTCCTTTGGTATTGGATTTGTCACAGGACGTCTTGTGCTGGTGGGAGTTTGCAACCCCCCAAAATTGTGGCGCCCTAGGCCACCGTCTAGTTTGCCTAATGGAAGCACCGGCCCTGTACACACACACACACACACACACACATACACACACAAATTAAACCCTACAATCAGTCTCTGTCTCTCACACACACCCCAGTCACCTCCCTGCCCAGCCTGTCTCTCACACACACCCCTGTCACCTCCCTGCCCAGACTCTGTCTCTCACACACACCCCTGTCACCTCCCTGCCCAGACTCTGTCTCTCACACACACCCCAGTCACCTCCCTGCCCAGACTCTCTCACACACACCCCAGTTACCTCCCTGCCCAGTCTCTGTCTCTCACACACACCCCAGTCACCTCCCTGCCCAGTTTCTGTCTCTCACACATACCCCAGTCACCTCCCTGCCCAGTCTCTGTCTCTCACACACACCCCAGTCACCTCCCTGCCCAGCCTGTCTCTCACACACACCCCAGTCACCTCCCTGCCCAGTCTCTATCTCTCACACACACCCCAGTCACCTCCCTACCCAGACTCACACACCCCCCAGTCACCTCCCTGCCCAGTCTCTGTCTCTCACACACACTTTTCTTAGAGCTTACTGTGTTCCCCTTTAATTTCGCAGTGGCAGATTTCCTAGTGCTGCCGCTGCCTTCTCAGCCGCACTGAAGCAGCAAACATTTATTTTAGAAAAATATGCCACAGCACTACCTTTCATCTGGCTGTCAGGATATCCCTAGGCACCCGCGCCTCCATCTGCCTGCTTTTACGGCCGCTAGGAGCTTCAATTGCCCCATCTGAAATCAGCATAGCTGAGTGCCAATTTTACTTTAAATGCGGTTTGCCGCACTCACTGGGGGAAGGAGGAGACTCCACGGAGCAACCGGCCTCTGCATGCTTGCTTTGGGGAATCCCTACTCTATCGCGGTTCCTGGCGGGGCTGGCCTCTTTTCTTTGTGGCTCTCCGCATTTCAGCACTTCCAGCCCATGGCTTTTTTTTTTTTAAGCTTTAATGTAACAAGTTTTATTTTAAATCTACAGGAAAATTATCAAAATTAAAAAAGTTATTTAGATTTTAAAAGTGAACAGAACACTGCCACTCCTCCCAGCCCGATGCCCCCGTCTCCCTGCCCCACCGGCCAATCAGAGACTTCCTCCTTCCACTGGCAGGGAGGAGGCTTCCGATTGGCCCGTGGGGGCAAGAAGAACTGAGGAGGCTTCCGATTGGCCCGCGGGAGCAGGAAGAAGGAAGAAGGTTTCCCATTGGCCTGCGGGGGCAGGAAGAAGGTAAAGGGAAGTATTACTGGGGCTGTGGGACACCAGGATCCGCAACACACCAGCTGGTTTTATTAATTTTTTTCCTCCCTTGGGTGCCTGCTGATGCTGCCTGCTCTTTATTGGCTGCAGTGTCTTGCAAACAAATTTGGGTGGGCCTGAATGGAAAGTGGGTGGGCCACTGCCCACCCAGGCCCACCCGTAGCTACGCCACTGCTCTAATCTATAACTGTGTCTGATGTCACTGAGACCTCACCTCCTGACGGTGAGGCTCACAGGGCTCCTCCCTATGGGTGGTACCATCTCTCACCTCGGCCCAGGGCCCACATACCTACAAATCCTAACACCATACCTCTAGCTAATGAACTGCTCCCCAACTGACACTTTTTTAACTTATTGGTAACATTTTTAGTTAGTGCGCACTAACTATGGTTAGTGAATGCTAACATCCAGTTAGCATGCACTGTCACATTAGTGCACTCTAACTCTGAAATTATGAAAACTAGTTAGTGCACACTAATGGGACTTAATGCACACTAACTACATGTTGGTGTGTACTAAGTCACGTTAGTGGGCACTAACTCTGAAATTAGGGACACCCGAAATAAACACCTCCTGAACCATTTAAAAAATGAAATCAAACAGATGGTGACCCAAAATAAAAATGACAGAAAAAAAAAATCAGTGCACATCCCTATTCAGTACCAATAAAATGTTGAGGACATAAACACTGAGGGAACATTACTGACATAGATTGCAGAAGAACCAAGAACGGTAACAGGGAGTTAGTTTCTTTAATTTGGTTTATTAAAAATTAAGGTTAGTAGGTTAAAGAAGAAGACAAGATGATGAGGTCCACTGGATCTGGAGCTCCAGCAATGAAAGGAAAGAGAGAATAAGAAGAACAGAAAATAAATGTATACACATATTAACATACAAAGCCAGGCCTGAGCTTAGAAAAGACATACAGAAATAGAGAGAAGAATAACAAAAGGAAAGCAAATCAGAGGATAGAAGGTGAGGAAAACACAAACAAATTTGCAGATAAATAAAGAGAGAACACATTACACACCTGTAAAAGAACATTTTTCAATCAAATTTCCCATCAATGCTGAAAAGAAAAGAAAACAATAACAAAAAGAGTCAATTCTTAGGGTAAAAGACTGAGACAAAGTATAAAATAACAAAGAGTTGTACTGCGTTAAACTGAAATGAGTACTTATCTCATAGTCTGAGAAGAGTTCTAAAACCATCGATAGTTGATTCATTGTTGCTTAAATTATTTACAGTTAATATGACATGTTAAAGAAACAAAAAATATAGAACGAGTAGATGTGAATCGGTTATTTACACTTTCGATTAATAGAAGGACTAGGGGGCATTCCATGAAGTTAGCAAGTAGCACATTTAAGACTAATCGGAGAAAATTATTTTTCACTCAATGCACAATAAAGCTCTGGAATTTGTTGCCAGAGGATGTGGTTAGTGCAGTTAGTGTAGCTGGGTTCAAAAAAGGTTTGGATAAGTTCTTCGAGGAGAAGTCCATTAACGGCTATTAATCAAGTTTACTAGGGGAATGGCTGCTGCTGCTATTGATTGCATCAGTAGCATGGGATCTTCTTAGTGTTTGGGTGATTGCCAGGTTCTTGTGGCCTGGTTTGGCCTCTGTTGGAAACGGGATGCTGGGCTTGATGGACCCTTGGTCTGACCCAGCATGGCATAAAAACATAAGAACATGCCATACTGGATCAGACCAAGGGTCCATCAAGCCCAGCATCTTGTTTCCAACAGTAGCCAATCCAGGCCATAAGAACCTGGCAAGTACCCAAAACCTAAGTCTATTCCAAGTTATCATTGCTAGTAACAGTGGTTGTTATTACCTAAGTCAACTTAATTTATAGCAGGTAATGGACTCCTCCTCCAAGAACTTATCCAATCCTTTTTTAAATACAGCTATACTAACTACACTAACCACATCTTCTGGCAACAAATTCCAGAGTTTAATTGTGTGTTGAGTGAAAAAGAACTTTCTCCAATTAGTTTTAAATGTGCCACATGCTAACTTCATGGAGTGCCCCCTAGTCTTTCTATTATCCGAAAGAGTAAAAAACCAATTCACATCGACCTGTTCTAGACCTCTCATGATTTTAAACAGCTCTATCATTTCCCCCCTCAGCCATCTCTTCTCCAAGCTGAAAAGTCCTAACCTCTTTAGTCTTTCCTCATAGGGGAGTTGTTCCATTCCCCTTATCATTTTGGTAGCCCTTCTCTGTACCTTCTCCATCGCAATTATATATTTTTTGAGATGCGGCGACCAGAATTGTACACAGTATTCAAGGTGCGGTCTCACCATGGAGCGATACAGAGGCATTATGACATTTTCTGTTTTGTTCACCATTCCCTTTCTAATAATTCCCAACATTCTGTTTGCTTTTTTGACTGCCGCAGCACACTGAACCGACGATTTCAATGTGTTATCCACTATGATGCCTAGATCTCTTTCTTGGGTAGTAGCACCTAATATGCAACCTAACATTGTGTAACTATAGCATGGGTTATTTTTCCCTATATGCATCTCCTTGCTCTTGTCCACATGAAATTTCATCTGCCATTTTGATGCCCAATTTTCTAGCCTCACAAGGTCTTCCTGCAATTTATCACAATCTGCTTGTAATTTAACTACTCTGAACAATTTTGTATCATCTGCAAATTTGATTACCTCACTTGTCGTATTTCTTTCCAGATCATTTATAAATATATTGAAATGTAAGGGTCCCAATGCATATCCCTGAGGCACTCCACTGTCCACTCCCTTCCACTGAGAGAATTGTCCATTTAATTCTTCTCTCTGTTTCCTGTCTTTTAGCCAGTTTGTAATCCATGAAAGGACATCACACCTATCTCATGACTTTTTATTTTTCCTAGAAGCCTCTCATGAAGAACTTTGTCATATGCCTTCTGAAAATCCAAGTACACTACATCTACCAGTTCACCTTTATCTACATGTTTATTAACTCCTTCAAAAAAGTGAAGCAGATTTGTGAGATAAGACTTGCCTTGGGTAAAGCCATGCTGACTTTGTTCCATTAAACCATGTCTTTCTATATGTTCTGTGATTTTGATGTTTAGAACACTTTCCACTATTTTTCCTGGCACTGAAGTCAGGCTAACCGGTCTGTAGCTTCCCGGATCGCCCCTGGAGCCCTTTTTAAATATGGGGATTATATTAGCTATCCTCCAGTCTTCAGGTACAATGGATGATTTTAATGATAGGTTACAAATTTTTACTAATAGGTCTGAAATTTCATTTTTTAGTTCCTTCTGAACTTTGGGGTGTATACCATCTGGTCCAGGTGATTTACTACTCTTAAGTTTGTCAATCAGGTCTACCACATCTTCTAGGTTCACCGTGATTTGGTTCAGTCCATCTGAATCATTACCCATGAAAACCTTCTCCAGTACGGGTACCTCCCCAACATCCTCTTCAGTAAACACCGAAGAAAAGAAATCATTTAATCTTTCGGATGGCCTTATCTTCTCTAAGTACCCCTTTAACCCCTCGATCATCTAACGGTCCAACTGACTCCCTCACAGGCTTTCTGCTTCGGATATATTTTAAAAAGTTTTTTACTGTGAGTTTTTGCCTTTACGGCCAACTTCTTTTCAAATTCTCTCTTAGCCTGTCTTATCAATGTCTTACATTTAACTTGCCAACGTTTATGCATTATCTTATTTTCTTCTGTTGCATCCTTCTTCCAATTTTTGAATGAAGATCTTTTAGCTAAAATAGCTTCTTTCACCTCCCCTTTTAACCATGCCAGTAATCGTTTTGCCTTCTTTCCACCTTTCTTAATGTGTGCAATACATATGGATTGTACTTCTAGGATGGGATTTTTTAACAATGACCACGCCTCTTGCACACTTTTTACTTTTGTAGCTACTCCTTTCAGTTTTTTTCTATTTATCTCATTTTATCAAAGTTTCCGTTTTGAAAGTTTAGCACGAGAGCTGTGGATTTGCTTACTGTCCCCCTTATGTTCTTATGTTCTTAGGATATAGAACAGATAGATAATTAGATATAGAAGAAAGAGTTATTGTTTTGGAATAAAAGTTGCTTGATAATTTTTACAAAAGAAAGTGAGAGTTCATATTTAATTGTATTCCCTGCTAACTCTAGATGGTGACTAAATAGTTTGCTTATTATTTAGTCTGAATCACTTATTCTAAAAAAGGTGGGCATATTAAATAGTACACCTTGTGTGTATATCATCAGACAACTTGCTGCCTATTACATGACTATACATTACATCTTGCACCTTGGCCATGACAAGTCTTCGCAGCACAGGGGTACCATTTACTCAAACACCCCCAGTGGGGCATGACTCCACTGCATTTCTTGGCCTCCTTTGCTCCAAAAACCACAACTGGGACATGATGTACCTGTATAAGTCTGTCTTGCTCCTACCACAAACCCTGGGCTTGATACTTCTGGCTTCAGCAAGCCATACTCAACATTAATCACTGTGGCCTGACACTTCCAAATTCCGCATGCCAAGCTCCAACAATTTCCACTGAGACCTGACATATTCTACATATGCCTGTCTTGCTCCAATCACAACCCCTGAGGCCTGGCACTTCCAGCTTCTGCATGCCATGTTCCAAACATATCCAATCACCCTGTTTCACTGCTTGCCACTTTACAGCAACATCTGGGTCTGGAGATAGGCTGTAGCATGGTCAGGCAAAGCAAAGTCAAAGTCCGTGTAATCAATCCGAAGCATAGACAGGGTAGGAGCGAGGAAACAGGAACCAGGAACAACAAGGATCAGGAATGTAGAATAGAGACGAATCTCAGTAACAATGAGTACTCGAACAACAAGGAGACCTGTTGCAAGGGCGATGCTATAGAGCAGGGCCTGAGCTTAAATACTATGAAGAAGTTGACGTCATTATCCGGGGCTGTGACCAGGTTCCTGCCGCGGGCCCTTCATAAGGATCAGTGATGGTGTCTCTCTGCGGGCCACGCAGAGAGGCCTGACGAGCAGTGGCATCAGGACCAGGAACACCACCAGCGAGGAGGAACCAGAGGCTGGAGTCCTTCTGGAAAGGTGAGAGGGACGTGCCATGGGTCTGCCACAGATGGCATGAGTAACAGTACCCCCTCCTTTACGCCCCCCTCTTGGAGGTCAGGGTTTGCCCGGATGGGCACGATGATAGTTCATGGGAGGGTTTTGTCCAGGAAATTCTGAGCTGGTTCCCACAAATTTTCTTCGGGTCCATAACCCTCCCAAGAAAGGAGGTATTCCCACCAGCAGCCCCTATGGCGGACGTAGAGGACTTTGTGTACCTTGTACGTCGTATCGGTTTCCGCCACAAGGAGCCTTCCAGGCAGGCCAGGATAGGACCACAGGTTTTAAAAATGATACATGAAATGTATCCCAGTGTAGGAGGCAGCATAGGAGGCAGCCAAAGCTGATATGTAACAGGTCCAATGCATCAAGTGACCATAAAAGGTCCAATATATCTTGGGGCGAATCTTTGAGACGGTATTCGAAGTTGGATATACCGAGTACTTAACCAGACTTTCTGGCCTGGGAGGAATTCAGGAACCAAGCAACATCAACTGTCAGCAGTTCTCTTGGCCCAGGAGGCGGCCTGATGTAAGCAAGATTCATCTGCTCCCATAAAGTCTTGAGGGCATCTGCAGTAGCCTGTGCCGCAGGGGACGGCACTGAAAGACGTATGGGCAGTGGTGGTCGTGGTTGTTTCCCATAGACAATAGAAAATGGTGATGTGCCAGTAACAGTGGCAATGTGGGAGTTGTGAGAAAACTCTGCCCAGGATAAAAGTTCGGACCAATTGTCTTGGTGGTCATTAATGTAAGCGCACAGGAAGGTCTTCAAGAAGCGATTCATTACTCGGCTTGCCCGTTAGCTTGGGGATGATAGGCAGTGGTTAGGCTGATGTTGATACCGAATTTTTGGAAAAGAGCACACCAATATCGGGCAACAAATTGCAAACCTCTGTCTGAGGCAATGTCCTTGGGTAAGCCATGCAATCTAAAGATATGGTGGAAAAATAGGCGTGCCAATTCTGGAGCAGATAGTAGGCCTGATAGAGGGACGAAATGGGCCATTTTTGAAAATCGGTCTATGGTTACCCATATTACTGTATGACTCTTTGATGGAGGCAAATCCACGATGAAATCCATAGATAGATGGGTCCACGGTTCCTCGGGAGCTGGAAGTGGTTGTAAAAGACCCCAGGGTCGACCGACTGGGGGTTTTTGCTGTGCTCAGATATTACAGGACTCAACGTATGCTTTAGCATCGGAGACCATAGTAGGCCACCAGAAAAACCGCTGGAGCAGTGCCAAGGGTCGTGCTCATCCTGGATGACCAGCGAATTTAGAATCATGTGCCTAGTGCAGAACTCTTTCTCAGAGTCATCGGGGCACGACTGTCTTCACAGCAGGACCTGGGTGAGTGGCAGTTAAACAAATACAGGCTGGGTCTATTATGTGGCTAGGTTCTTCTGGAGTGTCTTCAGGCTCAAAGGATTGTGACTGGGCATCTGCCTGGAGACTATTATTGGCTGGGCGATAATGAAGCTCAAAATCAAACCAGGAAAAGAACAGGGCCCATCGAGCTTGATGGGTGTTGAGACGTTGGGCTTGACTCAGATGTTCCAGATTCTTATGAGAAAGAAAGCATGGGGGGATGCCGGTGAGAGAGAATGTGTGTGTGAGAGATGGGGGGGGTGACAGAGAGCATGGTTGGTGAGTGGGGGATGGGAGGGTGTGAGAGAGAGCATGGGGGGGGTGCCAGTGAGAGAGTGTGTAGGAGCACTGGATGGCCGGCGCCATCTTTAAAGATGGCGCCGGCCATCTTTACGATGGTGGCAGCCATCTTTAAAGATGGTGCCGGCCAGCCAGTGCTCCTACCATGTGACAGGGGCCGGCCAATGGCACAGATACCCTGTCATATGGTAAGGGCAAAGGGCCATCGGCGCCATCTTTATGAGTGGCAGCTGATGGCCTGAGAATGGGAGATCGCTCCCGGGACCACCACTAGACCACCAGGTAATTTTAAAATGTTTTGGGGGGATCGGGAGGGTGGGGGAAGCTAAGGGGTCATTTTTAAAGGGTCGGGTGGGTTTTTTTTTTATCGGGCCATCGGCGCCATTTTTGAGTGGCAGCCAAAATGGCGCCGATGGCCCAAGAGCGGGAGATCGGTCCCCGCGCCCCCACTGGACCACCAGGTACTCGTAAAACGTTTTTGGGGGGGTTCAGGAGGGTGGGGGAAGGTAAGGGATTTGTTTTATAGGGTCGGGGTGGGTTTAGGGGTTGTTTTGGTGTGCCGGTTTTCCCCATCCTCCCCCCTCCCCCGATTTACAATTTTTCACGATAAATCGGGGGAATTTCTATTGTATCGTGACTCTTAATGATTTTTGACGATTTAAAAAATATCTGACGATTTTTTTAAATTGTCAAAAAACGATTCACATCCCTAGTTCTTAACTTTATTTTTATGATGGCACATAATGCTTCTTCCCTATCCCACATCACTTGCATTTTAATTGCCTGTATATTGTTTTTGATATGAAGGGCTGCTCCTCCATTTCTGTCCTTCCTTAGTAAATTATAGTCCAGGATGGCCATATCAAATCATGAGACTCACTGAATCACTGAAACATGAATGCAAGCACTAATACTCAAATTATGAAAATGTACTATTTGTAGACATGTACTATCCCTCTTTTATGTAATACACAAACACTATCTCCAAGGAAAAGGGGGCTGCACAAGGAGTTGAACCTCACCTGCACCCATGGGTAGACATGGACAGAGCCCCTGTTATGGTTCAATAAATAGACAATTATAGCCAACAGCTGAAGAGAAGCTGATTTGGCACTTCAGCTAGTTTTAGGACTATAGATACATTTGCATACAGAGTGAGAGTGAATTTACATGCAGAGAGAAAGCAAAATTACATATAGTCATTTGGATTAATTGTTTATAATAAAAAGACAATCAGAAATTTTGACAATTGTTTATGGATTAGAAATGTACAAGTGTAAATCCTATATAATATCTTATTATTAATAAAACCATTTGAGAGAGATTTTTTTTATTGCATTCATAATGATTTTTTTAATTTTAAGAGTGAATGGGCAATGATTGATTAGGGTATGATGTATGATTGTGAATTTTGTTCTCTGACAATTGTTTTAGCATGAGTGACATTTTTTGATACTTCTTTCATTTTGTATAATAAAGTTTGTTATAACAAAAAGTTTTTATATTGAATAACATAATAGTGGTGTTACTCCCCTAATTATGTGTACTCTTAAAGTATGCATTAACAGGCTATTGCTTCTAAGTTCTGCAGGACATTCTTGTTGGTGGTCTTGTCCCTTGCACACGGCTGGTAATGCAGTCAGGGGATTGCAGCAAGAAATATCAACACTAGATGACTTTGAATCAAAAAGTGAGATGTCATAAACAGTTTTTCCTCAGTCTGAATGCATATTCAAGGATGTGGGTTAAGTTAAAACATTTGGAGAGTTGACCGAGTTTATTTAAAGGCAATATAGTTGTTTATTGGGTGTGGGTAGGCCAATAGCACAATCTAAATGCCCTGATGTAAATGAAGTATTATACAGGGCAACAGTTAAAAGAAGAGGGATTTTTCACTGGAAGTAGAAGTAATCACGGAAACACTGACATAATAATGGACAGGGAAGTGGAAAATTGATGCACTTCAAAGGTGATGGAAGACAATATTCTCTTAAAACTCTTTTGATGGACACTTATAGCTCTCATAGTTATTTGTCCATTTTCTGAATGGGGGTACACTTGCCATTTTTCTTGAAGATAATTTCTGTGATTTGGACTTTCTATTGCCCGAATTTTCAAACGCCGGTGCACATAAAATCCAACAGATTTGCGTGTGGCCAGGCCGAGCGTATTTTAAAAATGGCCCAGTCATGTGCGTATTTGCCAGTAAGTGCAGATGTGCCGGCAGATCAAAAAGTGGCAGGCCAGGGTGTGGGGTCTGGGTGAGAAGGAGCGGGGTGAGGGGCTGATCGGGCTAGTGGCCATTAGACCCTGTCCCGGGGAAGCGCACGCCGGCAGCTGCCCGGCGCGCAGAAGTTACTTCTGCTTTGAAGGAGCAGTAAGTATTATAACAAAAGAATTGGGGATAGATAGGTAGGGGTTAGGGGTCAGGGAGGAGCGGGTAAAAGGTAGGAAGGGTAGTTAGGGGGATAGGAAAGTTCCCTCCTAGTCCGCTCCCTAATTGGAGTGGATTGGGAGGGAACTGGATAAGACCTACTTGCTACGCCGCTCGGTTTGTAAAATTCCTCCCCTGCGCGTGCAAGTCCCAACCCACCTGCATATGCACATGTGGATATTAAAATCCGGAACGCATGTGCGCACAGGAACCATATTTTATAATGTGCATCACTGCACACATGCTATAAAATCGCCACATCCATGTGCGTGTGCCTGGAACCGCCGGCACATGGACACCCTCGCGCTTGTTTTAAAATCAACCCCTACATGAATTACAGATTGGCAAGATCAGTGTAGACTTGGATTAATGGTTGTTGGTGTTCAGCAAAGTTGGGAAGTTTGAAGGTGGATGATGATTCTTGGAGCCAAGCGATAACTGTTAGAAAAAATCAACAGAAATCTAAGTTGAAAAGTTTGCCTTGTCAGAGTTCTAGGATTGGTATTAATAAACCATAAGAACATATAACTTTCCATACTGGGTCAGACCAATGGTCCATCAAGCCCAATATCCATGTCACAAGAACCTGGATTGGCCATTGTAATGGTTGTCATCAGTGAGTTGTGGTTTTAACTACATGTCAGTTTGGCTTAGTGGGGTAACAAATTACCAAATCTTCCAGAGCTTGTGAAATGATAGCTATTTCCACTTTTGGCAGGTTTACATGTGATTTGCTGGTAAGTAAATTATGTACCTGTTTTAATTTGCTTTCAAGGTTGGTCACAACAGCCCAGAATTTAAATTGTTCAGTAGTTAAATGTGATTTCAAAATACAAAATCATAAAATGTGTGATTTCCCCATCCATAACTGCTTGTGGAGCACATTTGCCAGTTCCTTACCATCTTGGATTCTTACTCATGGCAGTCTCTCTCTCAGATAGAATGAGACTCTGCAGCCATCAAGGATGTAACAGCCTCTCATGAACGGAAGGGGCAGGACTGAATATCCAGCTTTGGTGATATCAGTGTTACCTTATTCTCATGCAGTGTAGCCAGTGCTTAATTTAAAATTCAATAAGGTGGTACTCTAGACAACTCTGAAAACAAAGGACGAGAAAAAAAATTCCTGCACAGGGGCCGCAGATTGAAATGAGGGAAAGGTAAAATGAGGAAAGGTTAAAGTTTCAGCTACAGTAATAACATAATTCTCCTGTACAAACTGTCTTAGCATGTCTTTCATCAATAAATTTAACTGAAAATCATATTGGTACCATACATTTTGAGCCAAAAAGAGTAGTATTATTCCCATAGCAACTGGGTATTTGGTATGAGTTGTATAAGAAGATAATTCATCCACGACCTCTATAATTAGAAAAGGGTCAAAAGAACCCTCACTTGGCCAATATAAAGGTTTCAATTTTTTATTTATCCATTCCCCTATCTTTTGTGTTTCACAATCTAAAACGTTCCCATACTTTTGCTGAGTCATCTCATTAGGAGTTTTGGCAATTCTTTGAGCCATTTCTTTTCATTTCCTCTTTTAAACATTATATATTGTTAATTCTACCCACAAGTGCACGCAGATGCTTAGCAACTTCTTCTAATTCTATAAATCCACACTCCCACTATACACAGAATGATAATACTAAAAATAAGAAACCACCCAATTAATTTTGTACAGGAATATGAGCCTCAGCAATCACAACACTCTCGAATCCAGCAGAGATAATTTACGGAAAACCTAACTGTTCCAAATGATGCAAAGCATCTGCAATTACACATATCCTACAGCACACAGCTGCAACTGCATACTGCATTCAAAACATCTAAATATCTTATATCGCATGCTGGCAAGCCCTCCACAGCACTCATACAAACATCATCAAGTATGTAGACACACATTCAGACAGACACAGACACTCACACCGGTTGTCCACCAAACCAACACACTATACCTAGATGACTTTAAACTTAACCTATACCTATAAATTAACCAAACCTATGTTTTTATAATCTTAGGCCTTATGTAAACCAAATCCTTATATTCCTGATAATTCTGAGATTTACTTAACTAACTTAACACAGAATAGCCTTCCCAAGACCATCCCAGGTGCAGTTGTCCTTCTTCACTGTGGTCACTTCAACACAGTGAGATAACAATGCCATGCCTAGCTCCTGGTCTTCAGGCAAACCTCCCTAACCATTAAATTAATAACTAACTTAACCTTTAACAATCTATATTCTCATGCTAATACTAAATAGTACTCAAACAAAAACTGTATGTAATGGTGTATATTCCAAATATAGCAATACTAAATAGTTTACATATTCCATGACATCCATCTGCTAGTTTTGTCATTATTAACACTATTGAACTATGGACAAAACAGTCTGCTTAGCAACCCTAGGAGCACGTTGTCTCCGGCCATGGACACTTCAACATAGATGGAAACATATGCATCTTACTCTGATAAGGAAATGTCCCTAACTAAGTACACTGGGACAGTAACTTTTAAACAGGCACGCGGGTGCACATATGCACGCATTCGTCAGCCTGCACCCAGAGACGTCGCCATTTTATAACATACGCACGTATGTGTGCACATATTATAAAATAGCCTGCTGTGCATACATGTGCATGCAATTTTAAGTGGATGCACGCCTATGTTCCACATAAGAGGGGGGATTTTAAAGGACATGCATGCCGACGCCATTACCAGTTTTACCAGTTCATTCCCAGTTCATCTAGATAAGGAATAGGGCTTCCAGCACCCCTTAGTTTAATAGCTTCCCTTCTCCCCTGTTAGCCTCGATACTTAAAACCCCACCAATTTGTCTATGTATCTTTATTTTATAACTTACATATCCTCCAAAGCAGAAGTAAAGTTACGTGGCAGGGAACCCCAGCATGTGCCTGTGCACGTAAGTACTTACCCGCTAATTTCAAGTTAAAATCTAGGAATGCCCATTTCCCACTCATGTCTGCACCTTCTTTTGAACTTTTCATTTTTGCATGTAACGATAAGTATGCATGTATCTAGATGGCTTTTAAAATCCACTTGGCGCACGCTGGCTCGACTTGTACACATATCTCCCAGTTTTGGCACATACCGAGCTTTTACAATTCACCATTTTATGCCTATAAAGTTTTTTTCTGCTGTTAGTTAGCAAGACAAAAGACCAAACCAAATGAGTTTCCTTACCTGAAGAGAGGAGAAAAGAGTCAGCTGTCAGCTACAGAGGGGAGAACAATGAAGGCAAGGGGGAAAAAAAAGCATTGTGTCTCCCCTCCCTTAAACAGGACAGCTAAGCAGACAGCTCCACTCACCCTCTCTCCAGGTCTCAAGGGGTCACCAACTGATGTGGTTCAATAAATAGATGCTTAGAGTGAACAGCTGTGGAGCAATCTTCTTTTTTTTATTATATGCTACAAATAATAAGGTATACCTTATGCAGAGAGAGACAGAGACAGAATGCCATGCTAGACACCAGTAGAAAACTCTCTCTCAAATGATTTTACTGATAATAAGACATTATATAGGATTTATACTTGTACATTTCCAACCTCTAAACTAGATTACAAAATTGTCAAAATTTCTAGGATCGTTTTTTTAATTATAAACAATTAATCCAAATGGCTATATGCAAATTTGCTCTAGTTGTGCAAGCAAAGTCACTCTCGCACTGTTTGAAAATATTATCTGTAGGCCTGCAACTAAACTAAGGTGTATTCTAAGCACAACTTTCTATAATACTGATAATACTATGACCTTAGTTTTCAGCATAAGCAGCATTTTCTAACATCTCCCGTTGCTAGATAGGCGTCTGCCTATCTAGCAAAAGCATAAGAACATAAGAACATAAGAAAATGCCATACTGGGTCAGACCAATGGTCCATCAAGCCCAGCATCCTGTTTCCAACAGTGGCCAATCCAGGCCATAAGAACCTGGCAAGTACCCAAAAACTAAGTCTATTCCATGTTACCATTACTAATGGCAGTTGCTATTCTCTAAGTGAACTTAATAGCAGGTAATGGACTTCTCCTCCAAGAACTTATCCAATCCTTTTTTAAACACCGCTATACTAACTGCATTAACCACATCCTCTGGCAACACATTCCAGAGTTTAATTGTATATTGAGTGAAAAAGAATTTTATCTGAATAGTCTTAAATGTGCTACTTGCTAACTTCATGGAATGCCCCCTAGTCCTTCTAGTATTCGAAAGTGTAAATAACGGAATAATATCACGTATCACTGGTTTGAGCAGAAATACGTGGAAAGAGTTGTGTATACCCAAAATGGGTGGTAACCGAACCTGGTAGGTGACTGGTCCAATACGCCGGGTCACAGGGAATGTGTACCTATGTAACGGGTGCTCAACCAGACCTTTTGTCCTGGCTGAAATTCTGGAGCCAGGCAACAATGTAAGTCAGCGGCTTTTTTGGCTCTTGTAGCTGCTTGACGAAGACTTTTATTCATCTGATTCCAGAGCATTGGCAGTGGCCTGAGCTGCCGGGGAAGGCACTGACAATGGGACTGGTAATGGGAGCCTCAGTTGTTTGCCATAGACTATGGAGAAAGGTGACACTCCGGTAGCTGCTGCAACATGGGAGTTGTGTGAGAATTCTGCCCATGGTAAGAGCTCTGCCCAATTATCTTGTTGATCATTGGAATAAGATCGCAGGAAGTTTTTGAAAGAGCAGTTGGTACGCTCGGTCTGACTGTTGGCTTGCAGATGGTAAGCGGTCATCAGGCTGATGTCTTTGCCAAATTTCCTGCAGAGGGAGTGTCAGTAGCGAGCAACGAATGGAGGTCCTCTGTCTGAGGCGATATCTGTGGGCAAGCCATGGAGACGAAGCCCGTGTTGGAAAAAGAGACGTGCGAGCTCTGGGGTAGAGGGCAAGGCAGGCAGAGGCACAAAATGGGCCATCTTGGAGAAGCGGTCTATGATATCCCAGATTACTGTATTCACCTTCGATGGTGGTAAGTCTACAACAAAATCTATGAAAAGTTGAGTCCATGGCTCTTCAGATGCAGGCAACGGCTGGAGAAGGCCCCAAGGTCGGCCAACTAGAGGCTTCTGCTGGGCACAGATGATGCATGAGTCCACATAGGCACAGGTGTCAGAAACCATGGTGGACCACCAGTAAAAACTGAAATGGAAACCCAAGAAGCCAGACTCTGTGTATTAACAATGGAAAAACAGAACCACCATTTCTCATAAAACAAATAAAATCAAGAAACATAAAGCATTAGTTATAATAGTAAAACCATACTAATAAAAGAATATTTTAAAACTACTGATAAATAGAATTTCTATTAATTAAAATCATATACATTTTTTACAATTTCCCAAACACCAATAAAATATTTCAAAACAGCATATATATCAAATAACATGCAATAATTAAAACTAATAAGGACTTTAAAAAGCCCCTGCTGTCCATACGTGGGAGCTCTTGATTTCCAGTCACCCTGATATTGTCAAGGATTAGGAGGTTATCCTCTCTCTCTCACACATACTCACATGTCCATTCTCTCTCACACATACACTGTCACATACAAACACATTCATGCTCTTATACCCACCATAACCTCTCGCTCTCACAGACACTGAAACACTCTCAGGCTCTAAGACACTCTCTCTCCCTCCACACACACACCCCACATACATTCTTACTCCCCTGGATTTTCTCATACACACTCATGCTCTCACTCTCTCTGGATCCCTCACATACACCTAGAGAGCAATAATATCCTATATCCATCACAACATGGCTTTCGAAAACACTATAGCACCGAGACGCTACTGCTTGCATTAACAGATAACATCATGAGAGGCTTCGACAGTGGTAAACATTACATCCTTGTGATGCTAGACCTCTCAGCAGCCTTTGATACCGTGAATCATGACATACTTTTAAATAGATTAGATGAAATAGGATTAAGCAACAAAACTATCAAATGGTTTAGATCATATCTAAGCAACAGATATTTTCAAGTATAAATCAAAGACAAGATGTCAGAAAAAGTTAACCTTCAAACAGGAGTGCCACAGGGGTCAGCACTATCGGCCACACTCTTCAACATATATCTCTTACCATTATGTCACCTACTGGCTGGTTTGGGAATTACACATTATATTTACGCAGACGATATCCAATTAATACTACCCATTGATGACACAACTGAAAAAACACTAAAAACAGCAAACATGTATCTAGATATCATCAAACAACTACTAAACCAAATGGACCTAGTAATTAATATTGAGAAAACAGAATTTATACATTTAGAAAGAAAAAAAGACGGAGATCATTCAGAACACAATTATACTCAACAACAACCAAAAAATTGAGTTAGCAGACAAAGTAAGGAACCTTGGAGTAATAATTGACACAGAACTAAGCTTAAAACAACACATATCTCTAAAAGTAAAGGAAGGCTATGCTAAACTCATGGTGCTTAGACGACTTAAACCACTTCTAACAACTGCCAACATTCGATCAGTACTGCAAGCGTTGATATTTGGAAGCATTGATTACTGTAACGCACTCCTACTAGGTCCTAAGACCACTTCCCTAAGACCACTTCAAATATTACAGAACACAGCTGCCAGAATCTTGACAGGCAAACGGAAAAGAGACCACATCACAGAAACACTGAAGGAATTACACTGGCTACCCATTGAACAAAGAATTCAGTACAAAACACTCTGCACCATATATAAATTAATACATAATGAAAAAGCAGATTGGCTGAACACAGCACTTCGTGTACACGTCCCAAACAGAAACCTGAGATCAGCCAACAAAGCACTTCTTACTATCCCATCAATCAAAACAGCAAGACTAACACAGGTGAGAGAGAGAGCACTATCCCTGGCAGGACCCATACTATGGAACACCATGCCCCTGGAATTAAGATTACAAAGTAACAACAAAACCTTCAGGAAAAATTTAAAAACCTGGCTCTTTAAAGTAGCCTATCAAAAAGAGAAAGGAGAATAACACACAGGGGAATGCAGGTACAAACAAAACAATGGAACAACGAACACATAACCAAAATCAATATGTGTATTTTATTTGTGAACCAGTTCAAGTTTCAATTGTAGCTCATTAATAAAGGTTATAAATCTGATATAATAAGAAATGGACATGACTCATTACACTCACCAATTAATATTATTTACTAACTATGTTACTGATCCTTAATGGCACCTGTTTAACTTAAAAAACCATAGCATAATTTTTATGTGCCTTATTGTAAACCGTTGTGACGGTATCCACTGAACGACGGTATAGAAAAGTGTATAAATAAATAAATAAATACACACAAACACACACACCCAGGCAAGCTCCCAGTCATTCTCACACAAACACACACACACACAGGCAAGCTCCAAGTCATTCTCACACAAATACATATACACAGGCAAGCTCCCAGTCATTCTCACACACTGAAACTGACCTCCAGGCAGGCTCCCATTAATTTTCAAACTACTCCCTCACCATCCCCCAGGCATGAACACATTCATTCTCACACACACATACACCACACACAGGCAGGCACCTATTCTCACACATACACCCCCAAGCAGACTCCCATTCATACACATGCACACACTAAAGGCAGACCCCCTCTCTTTCTTTTGCCAGCAACCTCGGAGCCTCTCTCATTCCTCTGCTGCCACTGTCACTGATGTCACATGGCTATTGGGGAGGTGCTGATTGCTGCTACTGGCACTGAAACCCATTCTGCTGCCTCCTCTGTGCAGGCCCCGTGGGTTTCCACTTCCTCCATGTTGATCTCGTACATTGTGAGATCCGCATAGAGAAAGTGCTCCTCTTGCACATTACCAAAGATTACATGTGCCAATCAGTAAGAAGTAATTTATTTTTTTTTTTTTACCTTTGCTGTCTGATCTTAGTTTTCTAATTGGTTGGTCACAGGCTTTTTTGTTCCGCCTCCCCTTTCTTATTTTTTTGCCAATTCCTTTCATATTGTCTTTTTTTCTATTTCTTTTCTCTCCATCTATCTTTTTCCCTCAAACACACAGTCAGGTTCTCATTCTCACATGCTTTCTCTCTCTCACTCACTCACACACACAGGCTCTCACTCTCATATGCTCTCTCTCTCATACAGTCATTCATACACAGTCTCTCTCTTGCACATGCTGTCTGACTCTCACACACCCAGGCTCTCTCTCACTCCCACATGCTGTCTTGCTCAAGCACAGGCTCTCACTGTCACATGCTCTCTCTCATCAATCAGTCATACACACAGGCTCTCACTGTCACATGCTGTCTCTCTCTCTCACACACACACACACAGGCTCTCACATGCTGTCTCTGCAAACATTCAGGTCCTCACTCCCGCACACAGTCTCTCAACTCACTCTCACACACAGACACACAATCTCTCAACTCACTCTCACACACAGACACACAATCTCTCAACTCAATTCATACACGCACACAATCTCTCAACTCATCTCATACAGACATTCTATGGGCCCTCAGCCTCTCTCTTACCTCTGGGCCTCCTCTTCACGGGTCACTGCAGGATGGGCTCTGTAGCGGCCCTGATCTTCTTGGGCCAATCCACGGCGGCGGCGGCCCTGATCTTCTTGGGCCAATCCGCAATGGGGGACCTGCTACCAGGCCTCCTCCTCTTCTCAGCCCGCTGCAACAACGCTGCTCCTCTTCTGCATGTGGCTGATGCTCCTCCTCCTTCATGCCCACGCAGCTCCAGCAACATTTTTCTTCTGGGGCCACGGAGGCAGGAAGGAGGAGGAGCACCTGCATGTTTAGACGTGACCTTGTTCTTCGAGCCGTGGTGATGTGAGCTCCACCATGGCCCTGCCAATCTTCCTGCTGTGTGTCTCCGGCACAGCACAGCGATATTTCACTACTCAGTCGCCAGTGGGATGAGGTCCACCGGCAGCCGCATTGGCTCCCCCTGACCTCTCCTTGCTCCACCCCGTCACGAGCACCGGGCTTGCGTGACACACCGGCACACTGCAGGCGACACATTAAAGTGTCGCGACACACACTTTGGAAAGCTCTGCTTTAGCGACTTCTGTGGATCGGCTCAGTGCTCGTTTTGATTCCATGGTACCTAGAAACATACCTTCAACTTCTTCTATGTCACTACCATCTGTCCGATCAACTATTTCACTACCTACTCCTCCTCGCTATGCTGGAGATCCGTTGCGATGTCGAGGATTTCTTAATCAGTACAACATGCATTTCTGCCTCTAGAGTTCTTTGTTTCCAGACAATCTTACAAAAACTACATTCATTTTATCTTTACTTGAGGGTAACATTCTCCTTTATGGGAACATTCTGATCCCATACTCCAAGATCTCCCTCGATTTTTAGAACTTTTTTGAATGGTTTTTGAAGAACCAGGTCGTTTGGCGACCTCTGGATCCCAGTTACTACGTATTCGACAAGGTGGATGTTCTCTTGCAGATTATACAGTTGAATTTCGTACTCTGGCTACTGAACTCCATTGGGGAGAGGATTGCCTTCGGACAATTTTTTTGGATGGATTAGCTCCCAGGATCAAAGATGAGTTGGCTTCTCGTGAGCTTCCGACATCTCTCCTCGAAGATCTCATTGATTTAACTGGCAGAACTGATCGACATCTTCAAGAGAGATCCCATGAACTTCAAATATTAAGGAGACATGGACCAATTAATCATATCTGAAATTTGTCTCCAACCTCACATCCATCTTCTTCTTCTGACAAACAGATAGATGAACCTATGCAGTTGGGTTGTTCCATTTAACTACTGAGGAATGTCAGCGATGTCAACAGTCTGGACTCTGTACTGTGGAGAATCCGGTCATTTTATTTCTCATTGCCCTATCCGACCGAGAAACTCCCGGGCCTAGGATTCACCGGGGGATTGATCCTAGGTCTAGCTTCACCTGTTCCCCCATTAACTCTGCCAGTTACTCTTTCTGTTGGAGATCGGAATTTTTCCACTTTAGCTTTAATTGATTCTGGTGCCAGAGGAAATTTTTTAATACAAGATCTTGTGGAACTATTGGCTATTCCTACTCATGTTTGTTCAGTACCCCTGACTCTTTCTTCTATTCATGGAGATTCTCTTCCAGGAAAGATTACACATACTACCATGCAAATAAAATTATGCACGAATTCACAACATCAGGAACGTCTAGCTTTTTATGTCATTCGGAAGGCTATTCACCCAGTGGTACATGGAATTCCCTGGCTTCAGATACATAACCTACAATTTGATTGGACCTCACTTCAATTAACTCATTGGAGTTCAACTTGTCAAAAACTTGCTTGAAGAATTCTATTGATCTACCTTGTTCTTCCACCATCTTATCACCTAACAACTTACCTACACAATATCTCCAGCATGCAGATGTTTTTTCTAAAAAGGCTGCAGATTCACTGCCTCCTCATCAAAAGTATGATTGTAAAATTAATCTGGAGCCAGGTTCTACACCCCCTCGAGGTCAGGTTTACCCATTGTTTCTTCCAGAAACTCATGCTATGTCAGAATATATTAAGGAAAATCTAGAAAAGGGTTTTATTCAACAATCTTCTTCTCCAGCAGGAGCAGGTTTTTTCTTTGTAAGTAAAAAAGATGGTACTCTTCGACCATGTATTGATTATCAGGGCTTAAATGCAATCACCTTAAAAGATTGTTACCTATTACCACTCATAGTGGAGTTGTTTGATCGTTTACAAGGAGCTAAAATATTCCCTAAACTGGATCTCCGTGGGGCTTATAATTTGGTTCAGATATGTGAAGGGGTGAATGGAAAACAGCATTCAACACCAAGGATGGTCATTATGAGTATTTGGTTATGCTGTTTGGACTTTGCAATGTCCCAGCTGTTTTCAAAATTTAATGAATGAAATTTTTTGAGATCTCCTCTATGATTGTGTGGTGGTATATTTAGATGATATTTTGATTTTTTTCCAAGGATCATCAATCTCATCAACAAGATGTCACTAAAATGTTACAATGACTGAGGGACAATTGTTTATATACAAAATTAGAAAAATGTATTTTTGAAAAGGAGGCTCTTCCTTTCCTAGGTTATATAGTTTCTAGTCAAGGCTTTCGTATGGATCCAGCAAAACTTACGAGTATTCAAGATTGGCCTCAACCCAATGGCTTACGAGCTCTTCAAAGATTCCTAGGTTTCGCAAATTATTATCGCAGCTTCATTCAGAATTATTCTAAATTAGCTGCACCACTTACTGCATTAACACGTAAAGGAGCTAACGTTAAACAATGGCCCATAGAAGCTGAAGTAGCCTTTAGAACTCTTAAGCAGGCTTTTCTCCAGAATCCTTGTCTTCGACACCCAGATCCAAGACTCCCTTTTGTGGTGGAGGTAGATGCTTCATCCGAAGGAGTTGGAGCAGTGCTCAGTCAGCATGGGACTTCAGGTACCTTACATCCATGTTCTTTTTTCTCCAAGAAGTTTTCTTCAACTGAGAGAAATTATGCCATTAATGACAAAGAACTTTTAACAATTAAGTTGGCATTTAAAGAATGGCGTCAATGGCTTGAAGGAGCTCAACACCGGATTACAGTTTATACAGACCACAAAAATCTTGAACATCTTCAACAGACTCAACGTCTTAACCTACGTCAGGCTCATTGGGCTCTTTTCTTTATATGTTTTGACTTTGATCTCCGTTACAGACCTGCAGCAAAAAATCTTCATATAGATGCTCTCTCTTGTTCTATTTGTTCCGAAGAACCTGATGATTCTACACAACATATCATTGATCCAGCTCGAATTCTTTCTGTCACTGAAACTGTACCTCTGGGAAAAACAGTGGTTTCCAAGAGACTTCAAAATCAGGTATTATCCTGGTCTCACGATTCCCGCATTGCAGGACATCCAGGCCGTACACGGACACTGGCATTAATTCAACAATTTTATTGGTGGCCAAATATGAGAAAAGATGTTCGCGCTTATGTGGATTCATGCCCAGTATGCGCTCAACAGAAAACTTTGGTAGGTCACCCTTGGGGAGAATTACAACCATTATCAGTTCCAGAGGAGCCTTGGACACATTTATCTACCGATTTCATCGTGAATCTTCCAATATCACAAAATAAGACTGTCATTTGGGTGGTAATTGATGGCCCATTTTTCTGCACTATCTAGTCTTCCTTCAGCATCTCAATTGGCTCAACTTTTTGTGCAATATATTTTTTGTTTACATGGACTTCCTAGACATATTACTTCTGATTGTGGTACCCAATTCACTGCAAACTTTTGGCGGTATCTCTGTAAAAATTTGATATAACTTTAGATTTCACAACAGCATATCATCTTCAAGCTAATGGTCAGCTGAACGTACTAATCGTTCCCTAAAACAATTTCTCATAACCTATATCAATGTTTAACAGGATAATTGGGTTGATCTTTTACCATGGGCTGAATTTTCCCATAATTCACATTTCTGCACAGCCACAGGAGTTTCACCATTCCAAATCATTTATGGAAAACAACCGCTTCCAACTTTGCCATTGCCTTTATCCGTTCCATCTCCAACAGCTCAAATGACAGTCAAGAAATTGAAACAATTATGGATTCAAACCCAACAAATGATTAAACAAGCAGGTTTAACAGCTAAAAGATTTTTTGATCGCCCTCATAAACCAGCACCTCAATTTTTGCAAGGAGATAGAGTATGGCTTAGTACTCGTAATATCCATTTAAAGGTTTCTTCCATGCATCTGGCTCCCCGATATATTGGCCCTTTTTCAGTGCTCAAACAATTAGGACCAGTGACATATCAACTACGACTACCTCCTTCATTAAAAATTCATAATTCCTTCCATGTATCTCTTCTTAAGCCACTCATACGGTGGAGAGTGACATTATCTATCAAGTACATGAAATCCTGGATGTTCGAAAATGTGGACGAAGATAGGAATATCTTTTGTCCTGGGAAGGATATGGTCAGGAAGAAAATTCTTGGGAACAGGCTTCTAACATTTTAGACAAGAATTTAATTTGACAATTCCATGCAAATCATCCTGGAAAACCCAAACCTTCTGGAGGAGGGTCTGGAGGGAGGGGTACTGTTACACAGTCGATTCCGCTTACCTTGGGCCGGGCTGTGGCATACCCCGGATGTCGGGTATCTAATTTAATGGTGGCACACGTGGGGGTTAATCGGGGAGTGGTGTGGTTTCTGACAGGCGCCCCAATCATCGGGTCTCTAAATTAATTTTCAGTTTGCCTCTGGGATCGTTGGCTATAAGTCCGAGGCAATTGTGTGGTCAGGGCTCCGTCATCCTCCTCTGTGTTTCTAAAGGAGCAATAGTTTCTTTTTTTTTTCTTGAGCCTTGTTCTGACATCACAATGACATCACAATGCAAGGAATTATATAGGAAAGTTCCAGCACAGCACTAGTGCTTTGGCAACATTTTCTTTCAAGTGTCAAGTTCTTGATTTTTTATATCCTGTAACTCCTGAGGTTCTGGGTTTTCCTGTGATATTTGGACTTGCTGTAATTTACAGATTTTCTCCTTGTATTTTCTGATTCCTGTTGTCAAATACCAGTAATTACTTTTAATAAATTCTTTAATTTTTGGCTGACATCCATCGATCTTCGCTGTCTACTTTGATCCACCTGTCTGTGCTGAGTCCGGTCCTCAATCTGAAACCCCACGAAAGTCCAGCTGACCCCGGCACCCAAAGGCTCAACCTAAGGGGAACGAGGGTTAGTTTTAGTGAAGATTAGTGGGGTTTCAGTGTTGTCCAGTCTCACCTCCTGAAGAAAGGATTTCAATTTACATCCTGGTCACCTTTCTTCAGCTTAAGGGTCCACTTCATAATAGTTTAGAACACCCACATTTCTCCATATCATTTGTCTATGTTGAATTACCCCATCCAACTACAGGATATAGAGCAGGGGATAAAAGATGGTCAGTTATTAAAATCTCCTGGGCTGGATGGTCTTTCCATTGAATTCTACAAATTATTAATTTCCAAAGTGGGGACTCCTCTAGGGGACATGTTTGCCTCTTTGATTGCTTTGAATTGCTTTCCTCTCTCGCCAAATAGGGCAGCTTTAATTGTACTCCCAAAACCGGGGAAAGATCCATTAGCCCTGACTTCTTATCATCCAATCTCTTTATTAGATTTTGATGTTAAGTTGCTGGCAAAAATTATAGACAATAGGCTGACTAAAATCTTGTCTATGCTTATTGGGGAGAAACAAGTGGGATTCATCCGTGGTCATTATGCCATTATGAATATATGTAAAATTATTGTGTCTTTAGAGCGGTATCAGTAGTTTCAGATGCCATCTCTCTTATTGAGCCTTGATGCCACAAAAGCATTTGATAGACTGGATTAGGGATTTATGTTTCATACCTTATGGACCTTTGGGATAGAGGGTTATTTTGTTCAAGCAGTATATACACTCTATAGTGATCATCATGCGTATGTGCTGGTTAATAGAGATGTGAATCGTGTCCTTGATCGTCTTAACGATCGATTTCGGCTGGGAGGGGGAGGGAATCGTATTGTTGCCGTTTGAGTGTTTAAAATATCGTGAAAATCGTTAAAATCGTGAGCCGGCACACTAAAACCCCCTAAAACCCACCCCCGACCCTTTAAATTAAATCCCCCACCCCAAATGCCTTAATACTTCATCAACTTTGGGAGGGAAGTACTTACTTGCCCTAAACCAATGGCAGGAATACCGGCACACTAAAACCCCCTAAAACCCACCCCGACCCTTTAAATTAAATCCCCCACCCTCCCGAATGCCTTAAATTACCTGGGGGTCCAGCGGCAGTCCGGAACGGGCTCCTGCAATTGAATTGTGTTGTCTTCAGCCGGCGCCATTTTGCAAAATGGTGGCCGCAAAATGGCGGCGGCCATAGACCAACACGATTCGACTGCAGGAGGTCGTTCCGGACCCCCGCTGGACTTTTGGCAAGTCTTGTGGGGGTCAGGAGGCCCCCCCAAGCTGGCCAAAAGTCCCTGGGGGTCCAGCGGGGGTCCGGGAGCGATCTCCTGCCGCGAATCGTTTTCCGTACGGAAAATGGCGCCGGCAGGAGATCGACTGCAGGAGGTCGTTCAGCGGCGGTCCGGAACCTGAATTTTTACTCAGAAAAGGTACGAGGCAGGGTTGCCCTTTTTCCCTACTTCTAAATATTTTCTTTGGAGATGCTACTTCAACGCCTGAGGAATAAGGCCCTCATCAAGGGAGTGCCCTTTGAGGAGGGTTCTCAGCAATTTAAATGAGTGGTTTTTGCAGCTGATATTTTGCTTCATATAGTGCATCCCCAGTTCTTTCTCTGGGCATTATTGGAAGAATTTACCATCTATCCAAGTGCGAAGGCTTGCCCACAGATGATATTGTGCAGTTGACATGGGAGGGCCCTTTCCTGATGCATTGAGTTCCTGACTCTTTTACTTATTTAGGTATTGTACTGCATAGGGATTTGGAATATTTATTTTCGGTAAACTTTCAAAAGCTAATTGAATTATCGGAGATGTTGTTACAAAGCTGGCAGGATTTTCCTTTGTCATTGGCTGGGAGGGTTAATCTTTTTCAAATTATTATTTTGCCTAAATGGCTATATATGTTCCAAACTGTCCCTGGTTATTTAGCTAGGCAAGATGTACATCACTTGGAGAAATTAATGCAGACTTATTTGTGGAAGAATGGTAAACCGCTCATTGCCTTAACAAAATTTATGCATAAATGGGAATCTGGGAGTTTGGGTTTAGCAGACCTTAGGTTTTACAATGTTGCCTGCAATTTGCATCATGTTGCTGATTGGCTCCTGGGCTTGCAATTTTATACTCCAATCTTTTTAGAGCATTCTTTATTTACTCCACTGGGGTTGGGATACATTTTACATTCAAAATTTTCTGTGTTACCTACCCAATATAGAAAAAGTCCACTGGTGGTTCATTTAGTGCTAGCTTGGAGATTTTCTTCCGTTTAATGTGATTGGAGTGGCCTGTTTCCTAATTCTTGCCTCTGATTGATAATATGGCCTTACAGCTGGAATGTTGCATCAGGTCTTTGCTATATGGTCTACTAAGGGGTTGAAGGGTATTGCGCAATTTTTGACGGAGGATGGAATATTGAAATCGTTCCAAACCTTGCGGGAGGATCATGGGTTAAATAATACACATTTGTTTGCATATTTACAAACCTAACATTATACCCACTCTCTGGATATACGAAATTGAGATGATGAACAGAGATTAAATCTCTCCGAGATATTTGATATGGATGGCTCCACCCATCATATGGTTTCTTTCTTTTACACCATACTAAGTAAATTGAAGCCGAAAGATATTGGGACCATTCTGGGAAAGTGGCACTCCAAACTGGTGTTTGAATTCACCAAGACCCAATATGGGAAATGTTTTGGGAGAATTAAATCTTTTACTAACAGCATTATCCTCCATGAAGTTCAATATCAATGCGTTATTACTATTCACAACAGATGGCATTCCGTCTCAGGCTTGCTACTTTTGACGTGTGTGTTAAATGTAAACTGCTACCAGGCTCTTTGGGACACCAATTTTGGCTGGGTTCTTGGTTCTGGGTTCTAAAACCCAGACTTTTTGGCAGAGTTTTATCCACTACTTAAAGCATATCACTCGTCTTCACTACCATTACGGGTCCCAGTACTCCTTTTTGATAATTTGAGTGGAGTAGCAAGAGGTCGTAAGTCTGTGCACCTTTGAATCCATAAAGTGCTGTTGTTGCCTAAAAAGGTCATTTTACACTGTTGGTAGGGGGAGGAACCTTCTACTCTGACTCAGCTGAGGAATCAAATACATCTTATGTGTATTGAGAAATATATAGAAAACTTAAGAGAACTTTCTTGTTAGTGTGGGATCTATACTTACATTCATTGTCACCCCACAGCAGTAGCCTTTTTCTTAATGATTATAATGTTCCCTCTAATGATTATTAGATTGTTGAGGTGTTCGCAGAGGTCGCGGGATGGGAAAAGGGGGGTGAGAGTGTTCCACAGTGGGTATTATGCACAAGTTTGTAAAGTGTGGGTATTAGGAAGCATACACCAATATTTTGCTTATTTTGTTTAGTATTGTTTGTATTATTCTTGTGTATGGAAATTAATAAACAGATTTGAAGCATAAAAGAGAGGAAACAGAGAATTGGATTAAATGGTCAGTTTTCTCAGTGTTGACAGGTAAAACGTGATGTGTCTCAGGGAACAGTGCTTTTTAATATATTTATAAATAATCTGGTAAAGGGAATGATGAGTGATGTGATCAAATTTGCAGATGACACAAAATTATTTAGAGTTTTTAAATCACAAGCAGATAGTGATAAATTGCAGGAGGACCTTGCAAGACAAGAAGATTGAGCATCAAAATGGCAGATGAAATTTAATGTGTATAAGTGCAAGGAGATGCATGGTTGTTTGACATGGTTGTTTGATTGTGCATACACAGAGACAACAAGTTAGAGATGCACAAACACTTTTAATGGCAACATTTTGGTACACAGGCAGGTCCAACTAAGTAAATTTTAGGCTCTATAAGTATTTATGATCTTATGATGTTTATATCTGTTTTATTCTTTTATTGTACTTTTATAAGGATTGATACATTTTTGTGCTATTATCTTAACTATTTATTTGATATTTGTGATTCGTAATTGATGTATTGTATTTTCTTGCTTCCATACTAATTGTAATCCATTGTGAAGGTCCGTCTAAGACAACGATATATAAAACTTGCTGTAGTTACACGATGTTAGGTTTCATGTTAGGAGTTACCACCCAGGAAAAAAAGATCTAGGAATTATAGTGGATAATACATTTAAATTGTTGGCTCGGAATGCTGTGGTAGTCAAAAAAGCAAACAGAATACTAGGAATTATTAGGAAGGGAATGTGAATAAAACAGAGAATATCATAATGCCTCTGTATTACCCCATGGTAAGACCACACCTTGAGTACTATGTTCAATTCAGGTCTCTGTATTTCAAAAAAGATATAGATGCACTGGAGAAGAACAGAGAAGGGTGAACAAAATGATAAAGGGGATAGAACAGTTCCCCTATGAGTAAAGGCTAAAGAAGTTAAGGCTGTTCAGGTTGGAGAAGAAACAGCTGAGGCGGATATCATGTAGGTTTACAAAATCATGAAACGACTAGAACAGGTAAATATAAATCGGTTGTTTACTCTTTCAGATAATACAAGGACTAGGAGGCAGACCATGAAATTATCAAGTAGCACTTTTAAAACAAATCAGAGAAAATTCTATTTTATTCAGTGCACAATTAAGCACCGGAATTCATTGCTAGAGGATGTGGTTAAGGCAGTTAGCTTAGCTGGGTTTAAAAAATGTTTGTACAAGTTCTTGGAAGAGAAGTCCATAAATTGCTATTAGTCAAGCTGACTTAGGGAATAGACACTGTTTATTACTGGCATTAGTAGCATGGGATCTGTTTAATGTTTGGGTATCTTGGATTGGCCATTGTTGAAACAGGATGCTGGGCTCGATGGACACTTGATTTGACCTCATGGCACTACTTATGTTCTTATATAATGGATCATGAGGATCATGTAATCGGCATATGAGGTTAGGATGACATGGAGTCTTGGTGCCTGCAGTGTTAAATCAGAGAGCATCCTGCTCAATAAGCACAGGAAAGGTTCAATGGCTAGTGCGTACAGTTGCCTGAACAAAGGCCTGAACAAAGGCCTGAACCCAAGAAAAGATCTAGGCATCATAGTGGATAACACATTGAAATTGTCAGTTCAGTGTGCTGCGGCAGTCAAAAAAGCAAACAGAATGTTGGGAATTATTAGAAAGGGAATGGTGAATAAAACGGAAAATGTCATAATGCCTTTGTATCGCTCCATGGTGAGACCGCACCTTGAATACTGTGTACAATTCTGGTCACCGCATCTCAAAAAAAGATATAATTGCGATGGAGAAGGTACAGAGAAGGGCTACCAAAATGATAAGGGGAATGGAACAGCTCCCCTATGAGGAAAGACTAAAGAGGTTAGGACTTTTCAGCTTGGAGAAGAGGCGGCTGAGGGGGGATATGATAGAGGTGTTTAAAATCATGAGAGGTCTAGAATGGGTAGATGTGAATCGGTTATTTACTCTTTCGGATAATAGAAAGACTATGGGGCACTCCATGAAGTTAGCATGTGGCACATTTAAAACTAATCGAAGAAAGTTCTTTTTTACTCAACGCACAATTAAACTCTGGAATTTGTTGCCAGAGGATGTGGTTAGTGCAGTTAGTATAGCTTTGTTTAAAAATGGATTGGATAAGTTCTTGGAGGAGAAGTCCATTGCCTGCTATTAATTAAGTTGACTTAGAAAATAGCCACTGCTATTACTAGCAACGGTAACATGGAATAGACTTAGTTTTTGGGTACTTGCCAGGTTCTTATGACCTGGATTGGTAACTGTTGGAAACGGGATGCTGGGCTTGATGGACCCTTGGTCTGACCCAGTATGGTATGTTCTTATATTCTTATGTATTCCTCTCCCAAATACCAGGTGTGCTATTAGGGACCTGTTGACTTTGATGAGGTACTCTGTAGATGCACAAGAGGTCAAGAAGACCCACAAACCTGGGGACAAATCAAATTCTTGCAGGATCTGCATGGGATAACAGTGATCTCTCCTGTCGAAGGCTTTCTCCTGGTCCAGAGATAGAAATGCTACCAACAGGTCCTTTCTACAACAGTAGTGTATCAAGTCCTTGACTAAAAAGTTGATATCAAAGATCAAGTGGCCTGAGACCATGTAGGATTGGTCCATGTGGATTACTCGATTTAGCACAGGCCTAGCTGCAGTTCGAGCACTTTGGATAGGATTTTGTAGTTCATGTATAGTAATGAGACCAGACTCCAGTTCCGCAAGTCATGAGAGTCCCCTCTTTTGGGGGGCAGCGTTAGTACTACATGGCAACATGACAGCAGTAACTCTTCAAGGCTTCCACTAGGACCCATAGGAGATTGGGTCACAGAAGGTCAAAAAAATGGTGGAAAAATTCTATCGGCAGACTGTTGATGCCTGGTGATTGTTTCTGAGCAACTGGTTTAGGGAAACAGAAAGTTCTGCTAGACTCAGAGGCACATCTAGGTTGATTTTGCTGCTCTGACTCACAGTGGGAAGTTCCTCCCATTTGATTCTGCAGGCGTCTGGGTCAACAGGATCTGGAGAAAAAAAGGTTGAGTAAAAGTCCATGACCACTGCTCTGATTTTCTCTGGATCCATGAAGTAGGCCCCATCAACATCCACCAGGATCATAGTCTGCTTCTGGGTACTCCTCCTTTTCTCTAACCCATAGGATAATTGCGTGCCACAATCCATTTCCGGAAAGAAATTAATATGTGATCTCACAAAGGCCCCCAGGCCCTGCCATTCCTCAAGGTGATGGAGGGCACTTCTCCATATATTCCTTTTGCAGATCCAGATCCATAACAACAGAGAAGTCTGCTTTGAGATCTAAAACCTCTCCCTGTAGGTATTGGATTTCTCTGCATCGGTCCCTCTGATGCTTCTGGCATAATCCTGACAGACCCGTTTGAGGCAGTTTCCTCACATTCCAGTCTGGTTCTGTGAGGCAAAGACCTGACAGAGGATGGTGGAATGGTGATCTCAAAGGTGCACCACTCCACTCAAAACTCCTAGATTGCCACCACAAGATCCTCCTCCTTCAATAAGGAGTTGCTGAAATGCCGGTGGGTGGCCTGATACCCAGCTGAGTTGAACCTCACCTTCATATACCCCAAATGGTGATCCAAGAAGGCTGCTACCTCAGTGGCACTCAAAAGGGTCCATGACTATAAGTAGCACATGACAAAGAGCCGATTGATTTGAGAGCATCAGATTCATCCCCCTTCATTCTGAAATACAGTAAGAGTAGGAGATGGAGTCAACCAATTGATATAGTCACCAGACATTCAGCCAGGGAGAAGTAGTTTTCTGTAACCCCCAACTATGCAACAGAAGGGTGACATGCTCTTGGCCAGAGTGATCAAGACTCTCGAGGATATAGTTAAAGTCACCCCTGAGAACAATATAAGAACATAAATGCCATACTGGGTCAGACCAAGGGTCCATCAAGCCCAGTATCCTGTTTCCAAAAGTTGCCAATCCAAGTCACAAGTACCTGGCAAGTACCCAAACATTTGATAAATTATAAGCTACTATTGCTTATTAATTACCATAAAAGGCAGTTTATGGATTTATCTTCTAGGAACTTATCCAAACCTTTCTTAAATCCAGTTACACTAACTACTGTAACCACATCCTCTGGCAATGCATTCCAGAGCTGAGTGAAAAATAATTTTCTTTGATTTGTTTTAAAGGATCTACTTGCTAACTTCATGGAGGGGCCCCTGGTCCTTCTATTATCTGAGAGGGTAAATAACCGATTTACATTAACTGGGTCAGTCCAGACACCAGACATTCGACTAGAAATAAACACTCAACAATTCAAAAAAAAGCTGAAAACTTGTCTTTTCAAACAAGCCTTCCCGGAATAACAAGATTACCCCATTACCCTTCCCCATGCTCTCTTCCACCCCTCCTTCCCCCCCCCCCCCCTTTGCCAGTAACCTTAGCTGCCACCACCCTTGCCCATGCTCTCCTCCACCCCACCTTCCCCCCGCCCCTTGCCAGTAACCTTAGCTGCCCTCCGTATGTGTACAGTCTACCCGCAAAGATATATCTACTCATGTATTAACTACAATTGTTGAACCCCCTAAAAATGTTCATTTCTCCATCTCTACTCCTCCTAACTATGTCCTCTCCCTCCCTACCCCACATGTATTCTACAACCGCAACTCTATTTGTTTTGCTTATAGTTATTATCTGCTTGATCTTTCCAAAGTTTGTTATATAATTCTGTATACTCTCCAAGTTCCGCCTGTCTCCCTGTTTATTGTATTTCACTGCTGTTACAAGTTACATGTAAACCGATATGATGTTTCAACGAATACCGGTATATAAAAACCTTAAATAAACAAACAAATAAATAAATAAATAAATAAAATAAGTCCTTTCATAAATTTGTAGACTTCTATCATATCCCCCTCAGTCATCTCTTCTCCAAACTGAACAGCCCTAACATCTTTAGCCTTTCCTCATAGGGCAGCCATTCCATGCCCCTTATCATTTTGGTTGCCCTTCTCTGCACTTTCTCCAGTGCAGCTATATCCTTTTTGAGATGTGGTGACCAGAATTGCAAACAGTATTCAAGGTGTGATGTCACCATGGAGTGATACAGAAGCATTATGACATCCTCGGTTTTATATTCCATTCCCTTCCTAATAATTCCTAACATTCTGTTTGCTTTTTTGATTGCCACAGCATACTAGGCCAACAGTTTCAATGTATTATCCACCATGACTCCTAGATCTCTTTCCTGGGTGGCAACTCCTAAGATAGAATCTAACATTGTATAACTACAGCAAGGGTTATTTTTTCCTATATGCACCACTTTGCACTTGTCCATGGTAAATTTCATCTGCCATTTGGAAGCCCAATCTTCCAGTCTCACAAGATCCTCCTGCAATTCATCACAATCCGCTTGAGATTTAACTACTCTGCATAATTTTGTGTCATCTACAAATTTGATCACCTCACTCATTATACCCCTTTCCAGATCATTTATAAATATATTAAAAAGCACCGATCCAAGTACAAATCCCTGAGGCACTCCACTGTTTACCTTTTTCTACTGTGAAAACTGACCATTTAATCCTACTCTCTGATTCCTGTCTTTTAAACAACTTGCAATCCACAACAGGACACCGCCTCTTATCCCATGAATTTTTAGTTTTCTTAGAAGCCTTTCATGCAGGACTTTGTCAAACACTTTCTGAAAATCCAACATCCTCCGTTGTATCTAAGATCTGCAATAGGGCTGACAACTGGTGAAAGAATGCTAACCTGGTGAGCCCACATGTTCTTAGCATAAATGTTCATAAAATGGACCATGCAGGCTTCAACCCAGATCTGCAAGTTCAGCATCTGGCCTGACATGACAGATTGGACTTCCAGCATGTTTGTCTGCAGAGAATCTGCAAGCAGGATGGCTACACTGGAGTTGCTAAAGAATACCCTGCTGTGCCATTCCAGGATCCTGTTGACTTCACTTTCTGGAGTGGAATGGGTCTTCTGCAGGAGGCTTATGGAGCACCATCCTTTCAGAAGAAAGTAGAGAGCCCAGCTCCTGTGGAGACTATCCCTGCAGCCATTGACATTCAGAGTGCTGACCATCAGATCCATCCTCTGTCAGGAATTTGCTATTACAGTCTTGATGCCAGTTGCATGTAGATCCTTCAGGCCTTTTTAATGTCCTTAGACCCCAAAGGTTTGCTCTTTTTGAGGTGGTCCAAGAGTTTTGCCTCTGCCTTGCAGAGTTGCTCTGCATTGGGAACCTCTGAGAAGCTCTGTCCACTCTGTTTTTCCAAATGGAATTTCCTCACAGGAATCACTCCAATTCCAAGTTTTAAATGAAAGAGGACTGGCTTAGTGGGGCTTTGCTCATGCCTGGGCTGTCTTGGGCAGGCAGGGTGCTTGAGGAAATCCTACCCTCAGTGGGGTCTTTGCTTTCACTTAGCACCCCACTGCTTTTCAGAGTATGCCCTCCCTCTGAGTCCAGCTGTGTCAATGTTCTGGAAGGCGGCTCATTGGGTAACAACCATGAATCTGCCAGCCCTTGCTGGGAGGACTCATGGCTGATATCTGATGAGCCATCTCCAGATCATTTATATCAGCCCCGGCACCCACGTTGCTCTCCTCTACCTCATCCAACTGAGGTAGATCCCTCTCCCCCTGCTAGGGTCAGGAGCCCTGGGGGTCAAGCCCGGCTCCATGCCTTTACTGGGCTCCTCTCCCAAGAAAGTCCTCCCTCTTCTCTGGATGCCACAATATGAGCTTGCTCTGCATCCAATAGTGATAAGGGAAGTGGGGGAGGGGAGTCCCTTGGGAGTGGTTTAATGAAGTTCCCAGTCTCAGAACACAAGATGGTACTGATATTCAGATCAGGAGGGAAATGAGCTTCCCACCATAGAATACTAATAGTGGCAGATTACACTCAAGGTTCTCCATACTCAAGGGTGTATTTGGGGTGTGGTCTATGTCCTCCCTCTCAGCTATCTGCCAGGCTTTGGCTTGGTATTCTTTTCTGTTGACCTTCACCACCTGGACCATAGCTACACCTATTTTCTTCTGACACCTTTTTCCTAAACCTATCAGTCTGGTGTCTAGAAGGTCATGCATGACAATTGTTGGGGTTGCCTAATCTTGTGGTTCTGGAATTTCTACTGCCAACTTTGCCTGGCATTTTTTAGCTTATATGTCTTGTGCCTCCTGGTTTTCAGCCTCTGCTTCTCCCCGTTTTTCTTCTTCCTGCCTCTCTGAAGTGGTTATGATTTCCTCAAAGGGTGGTGCTACATCTGTGGCTGGATTCCAGACATTGTGGAGTAAACTCTCATGGGGCAATATCCCATGGAGGATTCCTGCATAGCAGCAGTGGTGTTCTCTTCCTACCCAGCCTGTACAACAGTCTTGTGTTTTTCACCGAGGGAGGTTTAGTTGTTTTTAAGGCCTTAGCAGGTTGCTCCATTTTTTTTCTTCCCTTCAGATGCTTTGGCACTCAAGTCCCATTTCTTGGGGCTCTTGGCCCAGGGCTTCAGGTCCTTTCCTGAGCATCCCATCAGAGCAGAAGGAAGGTCTTCCTCGGTTTTGGTTTTCACACTGGTGAAGTTGTGGACCCAGATCTCCTTTTCCACTGCTGGACGCTCATGGATGTCATTACCAGGTCTGGTGTTATGTTGATAATGAAGCACTAGGGTCCTTTCTTCCAGACAATGCAATGTTGTCCTTTTGGTCATCCCTGAAAGGGTTTGGGGCCTTCTGTTGAGAGGATGACTGGGCTATCATGGCTAAGGTGTATAGTACTGTGGCCATAGAGGGAGGAGCAGCTTTGGTGGTATTTTTGGCTAGAAGGCATCCCTTACAGTAAGCAACTTGCAAGCATAGCACCTTGTCTCCCCACTGCATAATATATGTGGTACATGAACCCTTCATGTGGGGTGATACAACAGCCTTCAGCCTCCTCTTGTCCTTTCTGTACCTTTAATACAACGTCTGTCCTGTAGGATTCAATATGCTTTAGGGTGCATACTTTACTGTATGTCCCATTGGGATCACTGGTATTTGTAGCTTCAGGTCCCCTAGAGAGCTCAAGCATATTGCCAACACTTTGTCTTGAAAGAAGGGGGAGGACGTTGGACGAGATGGCTTTTGTCCCCAGTCCATCTAGGGCAGTGGTTCTCAACCCTGTCCTGGGGACCCCACTAGCCAGTCGGGTTTTCATGATATCCACAATGAATATGCATGAGAGAAAATTTGCATGCTATGGAGGCAGTGTATGCAAATTTTCTCTCATGCATATTCATTGTGGATATCATGAAAACCCGACTGGCTAGTGGGGTCCCCAGGACAGGGTTGAGAACCACTGATCTAGGGGCTCCAGAGCTTGAAACACCCTGTTGATAACCAGCCCCTCAATGAGAACCTGGTGCATGCCGGCAAGTTTTGACAGGCATATAATGGCCTTCCTGTACATTTTGCCACAGGAAATTATGTTTCTCATCCATGCTATTGTGGATGCGAAGACCTGAGGCTCCTTCCCCAGAAACACTGGGCACTTTACTCCATGTCTGCACATAATGCTGGCTCTGGGTTGGGGGTGACATTTGTAGGAGAAAGAGGGTGCACCATTCCACCCAGAACTCTTGTATTGCTACTACAAGGCCCCTCCTCCTCCAATAAGGAGTTGTTGAAATGTCAATGGGTGGCCCGATGCCTGGCTGAGTAAAGCCGCACCTTCACATATACCAAATGGTGATCTGAGAAGGATGCCTTCAACCACCACCACTGTGTATGATAGTTTGGAAATTAGGCTTGATATCTTACTGGGGTCTCATCCCTGGAGCTGGTGCCGATGTAAATTTTTAATTTTTGTTGCTTCTTGCCCCACTTTTTCAGGGCTTCTCCCTTGACAGGTAGGATTCCAGCTGTTTCAGTAGCTCCACTTTCTGATATATTAAGTGGAGGGGTAGTGGGAGTAGCAAGCCACATCCTCAGACCTTATGAGTCAGAAGGGTATTTCCTCCCTGGTTGACCAGGATAGGTATGCTCCCTTCATGGGTGGCACCAGTTTGGAGTAATTCTGTGGCTTGCTCTGGGGCTGTCTTTCTTCAGGCAGTGCATGAAGGTGGGGGAAAATTCAACCCTCCTGGGTCAGGCTCTCCATCAGTGGTGCTTACCAGTGGAGGAATATTTACCCCTCCCAAGGTAGTCCCTCCTTAGAAAATGTATGGCAACAGGAGAACATTAGCCCCTCCTGGGGCAGTCTCTCCCTGTGTGGTGCACATCAGAGGGAGAATATTCATCTTCCCAGTGCAGTCCCTTCCTATGCAGTCCCTTCCTGGGCAGTACACAACAAAAGGGGAATATTTATCCTTCCTGGGGCAGTGTGTCCCTGAGTAGTCCCTCCCTGGGTGGCACACAGCAGTAGGGGAACATTCATTTTACATGGGGCAGTTCCTCCCTGTATATTTCTTCCTTGGGTAATATACAGCATTGGTGGAGTATTCATCCCTCCTAGAGCAGTCCTTCCCTGGGTGGCTCATGTTGGTGGGGGAACATTCATCCCTCCTGGGACAGTCCTTCCCTGAACAGCATACAGTGGTGGGAAATGTTAGGTCCCTCCTGCAGCACTCCCTCTCTGAGTAGCATGCAGAAGATGAGGAATCTGTCCATCTCTGAATGGTTCCTTTCCTGGCTGTTACACGTGCCATCCGCAGCAGACCCGCGGCATGGCTCCCTCACCTCTCTGCAGTGACTCCAGCTCCTGGTTCCTCCTCTCTGGTGGTGGCGGGCCACTAGCTCTGTCCTCGGGCCTCGGGCCTTCCTGGGCAGTACACAACTCAGCTGCTCAGCTCAGCTGCTGTCCCTGGCATTCCCGGTCCAGCCACCATGTCCATTGCTTCATGTCAGGCCTCTCTGCGTGGCCCGCGGAGAGACGCTGCTACTCGGCGCCGCACCCCACCCTAGGTGCACTCACGCGCATCTCCAAGGCTTTAGGGACCACGGCGGGAACTTATCCATGGCCCCGGATGTTGACGTTAGTGGAGCACCGGTACTTAAGCCTGGGCCCTGCTCCCTAGCTTTGTCTTTGCAACAGGTCTCCTCACTGGTCGAGTACTCATTGCCTCTTCAAGAGATTTGTCTCATTCCAGTGTTGCTGTTCCTCATGTGATCCTGGTTCCTGTTTCCTTGTTCCTGCGTCCCTGCCTTGCACCTTTCTTCGGATTGCCTTTATGAACTTTGACTCTGCTTCACCTGACCACACCATTGATTCTCTCCAAGCCCGGACCTCTGCTTTGCCTGACTATGTTGTTGCCTCTCTCCAGACCCAGACCTCCGCATTGCCTGATCTCGTCATTGCCTATCTCCAGACTCAGACCTCTGCATTGCCTGACTACATCGTTGCCTCTCTCCAGACCTCTGCATTGCCTGACTACACCTCCAGACTATCTCCGTGATCAGACCTCAGCCTTGCTTGCCACTGCTTCCAGATTGCCGCCAGCCTGTTCCTTGATGCCTCATCTGCTTACCTCCTGGCTTGGACAATTCAGGCTTCGCCTGCTCTTGCTCGGGTGCTCCCTGTCTGCCTTTGTTCCTTAGGCACCCGAGTCTCCAGGAAACTACCTTGTCCAGTGTAAGACTGTACCATCTCTCTCCTGCTGTCTCTGGGCTGAACCCGATCTCCTCATTGACTACATACAGAGGCCCACCTAAGTCCAGCCGACCCCGGCACCCAAAGGCTCAACCCACGGGGAACGAGGGCTGTTATTGGTGAAGCTCCAGCAGGCCTCTGTTCATCAGCCCTCTCCGCCTGCTGATGGTGGGGACCCGTAGGTCCCTACCTACGGGTTGTGTCAACCCCACCTCGGCCCAAGGGTCCACCTCCGGTGCAACACTGGCCAGCACACTGTTGGAGGAATGCATTATATGGCCCCGATGGAAGATTTGTTGGAAAGGAAGTGGTATATGGGGCTGGTAATGCTGATGTCTCTGCAGCTGCTTGTGGTTAATTCCTTCAGAAAATTGAGTGATATAGTTTTGTGGGATAATCTTAGTGCTTCCAGTAGGTACTACAGAGAATTTAGTACCTCCTGGGATGCAAAAAATAATTTCATTGGACCTAGGTTTGTCCGTGATTAGTTTAGCGTGGGGCACCCTTGTTACTAGGTTTGCTATAGTGCTGGTGGTGTAAGCAAATGGTCTGGTTGGTTGGAAGGCCACATTTGTACCAGGACCTCAGTTGGTGCTATGGCAGGAGTGATTGCAATTCTTCTCAATCCCATCGGAGGTTGCTGGTTTGCTCCTGATGTTGGGATTTTGTGGAGCAGCTGCACATAGTTGGGATGTGCGATTCCTGCTGCAGCTGGGCTAAGAATGTTGGCTGCTATGGTCAGTTTGAGAGGTTGTGCGGCTCTCAGAACATAGAGTATTGGGGAGAAGATAGCAGGATCCACCCCTCCCACCCCCACCCCCATTTTTGCCCTTGCCTGTGCCTTTTGGCAAGGGTTTCCAGATAGAGAAAAAAGACGATACAGATAAAAAAAAAAAAGGGGCAAAAGGAATGCAGAGGAAATGTGAGGGAAAAAGAAAAAACAAAAGTTGGACTTTGGCTTTTCTGGCAGCCAGATAGCTGGGGGGTGGGGGGGAGCAGGGTAGACAGGAGGCCCTTTTAGTGTGGGCTAGTTTCACACAGCATGGTCATTGTATTGAGCTTGCTAGGCTTGTATAAGCCTTAGTTTGGCAAGGAAGGAAGGGAACCTAACAAAATGGGGAAAATAAAAGCTTACTTCAGCTTGCTTAGTAGGGGAGGGGTGCAAACAGTAGTGTTGGGGGAGGTAGGGTATTCATTCACACACACTCACAAGTTCAGGAAAAGTGAATGGACAGAATCTGCTTGGGAAAGAACTTAAGCAGGGGGAAGTAAGCAAAAACTAAATTAGGGAAGGGGTTAGCAATTTAAGATTAGGGAAGGGGGGTTTCTGCTCCAGAATAAAGAAAAACTAAACTGAAAGCCCTTTTGGTGATTGCAAGTCTCACCCAGCAGTCCCTGCTGTCCCAGAATATAGAGGAATGAAAAGGCAAACAAATTCTTACCTTCTGAAGTTTTGGCAACAGCAGGGACTTCACTTTCTTGTGAGTAACTCCTGCAGGATAGCAAAAGCAAGGATCATGGACAGGGACCAGGAGGGGGAAGGGGGAAGTTTGACTGGTTGTTTGGGGGAGGAGAAAAACAGCTAGTTGAGAGGTGGGGATGAATTAAAGGACAAGGATACTGAGCAGTAGTTTCCCTAAGCTATCTCTATCTTTTCAGGGCAATACAGGACAAAGCCCTTCTATTTCTCTCAGCCTTCTCCTCCTCCTTTCTCATTATTTTAACCGGCAAATCCAGGGTGGGCTGCTGAAGGCAGCTCGCTTTGGCCAATAGACCAAAATCTACTAAAAGTAGTTCCAAATCACATGGAGTGTCACGTAGAAAAATGTAAATAGAATACTAAAGTAAAAAAAAAAAAAGGAATACCTGCATCATAGAGTAGTTCTAGGGTGTCCTGGTATGATGGTAATCCTGAGGTATAGATGACAAAAGAGACAAAAGAGAGACAAAAGAGACTGACTGTGGGAAACCCCATTGTTGTTCGAAGGAAGCCCTGTTGGGACTGGTTGGATGCTGGGACTGCTAAGGATGAGTGAAGACAGGCCCAATGTAGAGGGGTACACTGGTGTCAGACTCCCTACAGGAGCTGAAGCAGCTGAGGTTGCCAAGCAAAGGTGCAGGAGCTGGTGATAGGCTCTCTGTGGCCTAAGGAGGACAGAGATGTGTCCCTGAGGGGAGCGGCCAATGCAAGAGGAGCAGCACCAGGAAACTGGCCTGCCCTCCAACTGGAAACCTGGCTGGGACAATTGGTGATGAAGACCCATGCAGGAGCAGTGGCTGAAGGCCATGCATGTAAGGTGTCAGAATAGCTGCAAGGGGAGGAGCCATAGCAGTCAATCAAGTGTTATTTATTTATTTATTTATTTTTACATACCGATGTTCCTGTATACAATACATATCACACCGGTTTACATGGAACTGAACTGTCGCCTCAGGGGTGGAATACATTAGAACAGGTTGACAAAGAACTTACAGGGAGACAATCAAAAACAAGATTAACTGCAACAAAGTACAAACTCAAAAACGTATGTGCAGTGGGATAGATACCGTCTATCGCTTCATCAGGTCTTAGCTCTCAGTGTTGGGCTGCTGCCACTACCAGAGTGCCAGGTCATGGTGGTGAGTACAAAAGAGAATCATCACTGCAGTCAAATTTGAGAATGAGTTCAAAAGATGCCAGGGACTGTGAGAAAGCCCACAGCATAGCAAACTCAGTTAGGCTACAATCCTGCTGACATCAGAAATGCTGTCAGTGTGACTTGTTGCCGCAGGGGAGGGCATAAAATTTAGTTAAAAATAAAGTAAATTAAATAAGGTTAAAATAAAATGAAGATTGTGGTCATGAAAGGAGACTTTGGGGACCTGACTGACAACACGTTCCTAACTTTGGAGCATGTTGTAAAAATGAAATTTTCCCCTTTGGACCTTACGTACTATTAAGTGGAGGAAAATATTTTGAACGGACAAGATAATTGCCTGAAACCCAAACAGCTAAGTCAGCCCTGCTCAGGAAGGGGAAACATAGGGCCAATTATAGTACAACAGCTGAATAGCTTGAAAATAAAAGCTATCAAGAAATTGTATGTAATTGTAAAAAAAAGGTAATAGTTTCACTCCCTTCCTTCAAGTGCAATCTCAGTCAGTGTTAAAGAAAGCTGCCAAAGTAAAGGCAATGGCAACATAGAAACGTTAACCTGTAGTCATAAAAGAAACATTCCAGCAAAATAGAGAAAACCTCACTTGTTGCAAAGGTGACGTTTCAGTTTGATAATGCTAGAAAGTGTGAACGAGTGGCCAACTCTTCTTTCTTTCAGAGTAGGGCAACTTCAATTATCTTTTTTTTTACATAGCTGTAGAGAATACAGTCTCAATAAACCACCATAGAGCAAATACTGAGGGAACTCAACACACTTACCCCTAGATTCATCAGAATGTTATAATTTTGCATGGATAATCCCCACGATAAGAAAAAGGGATGTATTTATGATAATTTTAGAATTACTGCACCATGTGCATTGCATAGGTACTGTATAACCCTGCAATACTTGTATTTTGCCACCTGCAAAGCGCCCAGGAGAGAGAGAGAGACTCATTCTAAAGCCTTCATAGTAGTCAACTATTAATATCACTATAGGAGGGCCAGATAATAACTCAAGGTGAGGTTTTGCTGGTGTTTTAGGGTTTTGGGGCCTGTTTGACATGCAGAGTGAGATGAAGGTACAGCACAGTACACCTCAGTGAAGATTTGAAAGCTAGGGCTTGAAAACATTGTACAAATCTCATCTTTGTGAGACTTTCCTCACTCCAAATGACATCAAATCTTCACTGAGGTGTACTTTGCTGTTCGTACGTCTTGCTCTGCAGGTCAAACTGGCCCCAAAACCCTAAACCACCACCAAATATGTAAACCTTTGTGATGGTTATCTAACTTAACAACGGTATAGAAGAGTTTTTAAATTAAATTAAATTAAACCACCACCAAATCCTCACCTCGAGTTATTATCTGGCCCTCCTATAGTGATATAAATAGTTGACTACTATGAAGGCCTTAGAATAAGTATCTCTCTCTCTTTCTCTCATTGCTTTCTAGAGATGAAGAGCAGAACAGCTTCCCTGCTCACCATAAGAACATAAACATATAAATTCAGCTATATATGAGAACTCCTCATGACAGATATCTAACAGCTGTCATAAATTGCCACAAGGTGCTTGATGGCTTGTATGATAAAGCCTAAATAGCACTGGGCTTGTCTAATCATAGGCTATGTAGATAATGGATATTCTCCTTACGGGGCTATATCAAGGAGGCAGGCACTGTATATTATGAAAACACTATTGCTTGCACTATCTCAGTCCACAATACTGGGAATTGTATATGCAGTCCTGAAGTTCTTCCTCTGACACGGCAGTGTTTCGGAGTTGTTTACTCCTTCATCAGGGAGCTCCAGGTGGATTCTGTGTGGAAACAAATGAAAAGTCCTTATAGAATGCCGAACGGCTAATGCGCTACAGATGGCAGCTGGCTGGAGAGGCAAGGACTTACTGTGTGGCTGGATGCGGTCAGTCAAACAGCAAGAAACTGTATAAATTTAAACACTGCAACAATGACAGACAGGAATAATTTTCTTCGTTTTGAGAGTCATCACCCCCGTCAGTTCAAAGAAGGTTTACCAGTGGGCCAATTTTTCCGGATTCGGAGATTGTGCTCCAATACTAGTGAGTTTCACAAACAGGCTGGCCATTTACGCAATAGATTTTTAGAAAGAGGATATCCTCCACGCATTATCCACAGAGCATATAAGAGGGCCACGTTTTATTTTTTTTTTTTATTTAAATTCTTTTAATATACCGATACTCAAGACAAGGTCTTATCGTACCGGTTTACAATAAACTAGGGGGAACCAGTTAACAAAGAAAGCAAAAAGTTACATTATAACAGGGAAAGTGGAACTAGGCTGTTAGAAGAGGATAGGTTAAACAATTTCTAACTGGAGAGAAGGGAATATAAGCAGGAGAAAGTGCTTACAAGGTAGTAATTATATACAAATTTACATTGTGTCTACGATTAGGCAAATTTTATCAAAGTGCAATAAGGCGAAAAACAGTTCCTTTGAGTTGCGGAAAGGGACGCAACCGTGGGGTATGTGACTGTGTGGGTGACCTTGAGGCTTCTTCAAGGGTATGCTTGGGCGAACAGCCAAGTTTTTAATTTTTTTCTGAAAGTGATGTGGCAATGTTCCTGGCGGAGATCTGGTGGGAGAGAGTTCCAGTGATGCGGCCCAGCAGTTGATAGTGCTCGTTTTTGAATAGTGTTGTGCAGAACGGATTTTTTTGGGGGAACCTGGATGGAGTCTCTGTATGCAGATCTGGTGGGTCTTGCAGAGGAGTGTGGTTTGAGGGGTATAGTAAGTTGGAGCAAGGATTCCTGGAATAAGGTTTTGTGGATAATAGTAAGTGTCTTGAAGAGAATTCTGTAGCGAATGGGTAGCCAGTGAAGTATTTTTAGAATCGGGGTGATGTTGTCCATGCGGCGGGAGTTTGAGAGGATCCTGGCTGCAGCGTTTTGCAGCATTTGAAGAGGTTTGGTAGAAGAGGCCGGGAGACCAAGCAACAGTGCATTACAATAATCAATCTTTGAGAATAGTATGGCTTGAAGGACCGAACGGTAGTCGTGGAAGTGTAGGAGAGGTCTTAACTGTTTTAATACCTATAGTTTGTAAAAGCCTTCTTTAGTGGTGTTGTTGATGAATTTTTTAAAGTTCATTCTAGAGTCTAGGAAGGCCCCAAGGTCTCTCACTTGATTTACTAGAGGTGTGTTAGTATTGATGGCTAGCGGGTTATTGTCATTAGGGGAAATGACTAGCAGTTCGGTCTTGGACGTATTGAGAACGAGGCAGAGACTTGTGAGAAGGAGGTTGATGGCGTGGAGGCAGCTATTCCAGTAGTTTAGAGTGTCGGAGATGGGTTCTTTGATGGGGATAAGGATCTGCACGTCGTCCGCATAGATGAAGTATGTGAGGTTGAGATTATTGAGGAGTTGGCATAGGGGGAGAAGATATATGTTGAATAGGGTCGGCGAGAGCGAGGAACCCTGGGGAACTCCTTGTTTGGCGGCTACAGGGTGAGACTCTTTGTTGATTATTTTTACTTTATAGTATCTGTCACTTAGAAAGGATTTTAACCAGAGGAGTGCAGTCCCTGAGATGCCTATTTCCATTAGGCAGTTGATGAGGATTGTGTGGTTAACTGTGTCGAACGCTGCCGATATGTCTAGCAGAGCTAGTAGGTATGATTGACCTTTGTCGAGACCCAACAGGATGTTGTCAGTTAATGATAGTAGGAGAGCTTCTGTATTTCTGCGTTTCCTGAAACCGAATTGCGATGGATATAGAATGTCGTGGGATTCGAGGTAGTCTGAGAGTCTAGTATTGACCAGTTTTTCCATTAGCTTGGCTATGAAAGGTAGGTTAGCGATAGGGCGAAAATTTGTGGGGTTGGATGGGTCCAAGTTGGGTTTTTTTAGTAAAGGTTTCAGCGAGGCTGTTTTTAAAGCGTCCGGGACTGTTCCGTTTGTGAGTGAACAGTTTATGATGTCGGCCAAAGGTTTGGCGATGATGCTAGGAATTGTGAGAAGGAGTTTGGTCGGGATTTGGTCTATTGGGTGCGATGAGGGCTTCATTTTCTTGATGATAGATTCTATTTCCAGGGATGATGCAGTATCAAAAGATTCTAGAGACAGTTTGTGTGTCGATGGAGTGTGGTTTTGGTCAGGTGGAGGCTGGGAGTTATGAGTGGGGTTAGGAATGGGGTTAGAAGATGTTAGCGGGATAAGGAGATTTTTTATTTTGTTGTCGAAGAAGACTGCCAGCTCGGTGGATTTGTTTTGTGCTTCTTCTTCCGGTTTTCAGATAGAGTCACTTCTCCAATATAGACAAAAAGATGAAACTCCAAGTTTAATCTGTGTTTTACAATACACAGAGCTCACATCCCAAATTAAGAAAGCCATTTTAAATAATTGGCATGTATTGAGCCCACATCCTATTTTTCATGATCTTCCCATGTCTGCATACTCTCGAGGCCCAAATATTAAGCAGAAGGTAGTTAGGGCAGCCTTACAAGTTCACTCCACTCCATTACAGGTTGGGCAAACACCATGTGGCAATTGTTCATTTTGCTCCACAGCACATGTTGGCACCATATGGAAAGATCCGCAATCTGGAGTTCAATTTAAAAGTAAGCATGTGGTAAATTGCAATACAGATTACGTAGTGTATGCACTACAGTGCCCATGTGCAAAACTTTATGTGGGGCGTATGAAGCGTAAGATTCGGACACGGCTGACAGAACACCGAAGTAGAATTAATAACTGTGACATTAAAGCACCCATGGTCCAACACAGTATCATTCATTCACACTCTTTTGAAGATTTTTTTATGGATTATTCTTGAACATGTTCCACTGCATTGGAGAGGAAGAGATAGATCTTCACTGTTAAATTTCAAAGAGAACCAGTGGATTTTTCGTTTGTGCTCCGTGTAACCCTATGGATTGAATGAAAAAATCGAGTGGTTTTCCCTCATCTAAATGACATCTTCAAGATGGCCGCATTTGTGATGTCATTTTCCATATTTGGTGTTATCTAGGGTTTATCCCCTTCAAAATGGCTGCTCTGCACGTCATTCTTTTCTTTTTGCCTAAATATGGATTTCAATCAAGGTACTCCCTCTTACGTCATTTGCCACACATGGTCATCACCATATTTGGGATCACAAATGTAATTTCCTGCTGCCTTTCTTGTCGAAGCAGTTCCCTTCAAATACAGCGTTTTTGACGTGCTCTCTTTGTCAGTCGCTGAGCCAGTCACCGGTATGACTACACTTTGACAGCATATGTAAGTACTTTCTCCTTACACCAGGGATATTTAATGTGTTATTTTGTGGACAAAGGACAGTTTCATGCTTTCATTTATTTTTTCTCAAAATAATAAATCCAGATGGTGCCAGACACCATCTGGATTAAAAGGCTGGATTAAAAGGCTGGATTAAAATGGGATTAAAATGGGATTAAAATGGGATTAAAAGACTTATTGCATGAAGTTTTCGATTCAGCATCTTTGCGACAGAACTGTGAGTTGTGAAGTGGTATAACATCATTCAGTTGTACACCACCCAAGTTACACTGGACTGCTGGGGTTTTTCAAAATACATACTTTCATTTATTTTTTGTCATTGTTGCAGTACTTAAATTTATAGTTTCTTGCTGTTTAACTGACCACATCCAGCCACACAGTAAGTCTTTGCCTCTCCAGCCAGCTGCCATCTGTAGCGCATTAGCCGTTCGGTATTCTATAAGGACTTTTCATTTGTTTCCACACAGAATTCTTTCTTGGTATGTTGCCACCTGGAGCTCCCTGATGAAGGAGTAAACAACTCCGAAACACTGCCGTGTCGGAGGAAGAACTTCGGGACTGCACATACAATTCCCAGTGTTGTGGACTGAGATAAGTGCAAGCATTAGTGTTTTCATAATATACAGTGCCTGCCTCCTTGATATAGCCCCGTAAGGAGAATATCCAGTATCTACACAGCCTATGATTAGACAAGCCCAGTGCTATTTAGGCTTTATCATACAAGCCATCAAGCACCTTGTGGCAATTTATGATGGCAATTTATGATGGCTGTTAGATATCTGTTATGAAGAGTTCTCATATAGGAAGGAAGAAAATCAGTCACATATTTTCCGATCACCCCAGCATATTTCACATAACCTTGTTATTTAACCATGTTATTTTCTCATTAACCCTCATGTTATTTTACCAACCGCTATTGTATTTTATTTATTGTCATTTTTTATTGCCATTTTTCATTGATATTTATTGTTGTTTATTTATTAATTATTTATTAATTGTTATTGCATTTATTTTCATTTATTAATTGTTATTTATTAATTGTTAGCATTGTTATATATATATATTTTATTCTGTTTCTTGGATTAACTATGTTCATTGTAAACCGCTAACTTGAAGCGATAGTTACTGTTCATTGTAAACCGGGGTGATATGTATATTATACAGGAACCTCCGGTATATAAATCCTTAAATAAATAAATAAATAAATAAATAAAATATATAGCTGAATTTATATGTTTATGGTTTTCTCCTATTATTTCAGCTATTTTTGGGTCATTTATAGTGCTGCCACCATAAGAACATGCCATACTGGGTCAGACCAAGGGTCCATCAAACCCAGCATCCTGTTTCCAACAGTGGCCGATCCAGGTTATAAGTACCTGGCAAGTACCCAGAAACTAAGTCTATCCAATGCTAGTAATAGCAGTGGCTATTTTCTAAATCAACTTGATTAATAGCAGGTAATGAACTTCTCCAAGAACTTATCCAAACTTTTTTAAACCCAGCTACACTAACTGCACTAACCATATCCCCTGGCAACAAATTCCAGAGTTGAATTATGCGTTGAGTGAAAAAGAACTTTCTCCGATTAGTTCTAAATGTACTACATGCTAATTTCATGGAGTGCCTCCTAGTCCTTCTATTATCCGAAAGAGTAAATAACCAATTCATATTTACCCATTCTAGACCTCTCATGATTTTAAACACTTCTATCATATCCCCTCTCAGCTCTCTCTTCTCCAAGCTGAACAGTCCTAACCTCTTTAGTCTTTCCTCATAGGGAAGCTGTTCCATCCCCTTTATGATTTTGGTCACCATTCTCTGTACCTTCTCCATCGCACCTATATCTTTTTTGAGATGCGACGACCAGAATTGTACACAGTATTCAAGGTGCGGTCTCACCATGGAGCGATATAGAGGCATTATGACATTTTCCTTTTTATTCACCATTCCCTTCCTAATAATTCCTAACATTCTGTTTGCTTGTTTGACCGCTGCAGCACATTGAGCCGACGATTTCAATGTATTATCCACTATGATGCCTAGATCTCTTTCTTGGGTGGTAGCTCCTAATATGAAACCTTTGTGGCTACTAATATGGTTTTGGGCCTACCAGTTTGGCTGCAGCAGAGGCATATTTATTATTATTCAGGCCTTGCAAGATAGTGAGACACAGTTCCTCTCCTTGACGTCATGACTCTTTGTCTGCCTCCACGGTCATCTCAGTCTTCAGTGCCGAGGGTCAGCTGGTCACATCTTCTGTTCAGCCTCGCCACCCGACGGGAGAACCTACGGATCTTCCTCCTAAGGTATATCATCCTCCCGTCAGCCCAAGGGTTCACAAGCCTGAGCACTACAATAAGTTTGTGTGCTCATCCGTACCAGAACTATACACCAACGAAGGGTTACATAAGAAAAAAGAAATAAACTTTCTGATATTCTAAAAAGAAATTTTATTTCTAGAGAGCTGAACTGGCAGATGTTGTTAAACTTGTTTTACTTAGTGATATGTGTGGTTATAAAGTTTGAATTTAATAACAATAGAACTTAATTTCAAACATTTAACAATAATATGTATCTTTTACAGGATAGACCATTGTAACAACTAAAATGACTAGAACCTGTTCTCTATTAAAGTTAAAGAACTATTATTGCCAGATAAGTGTTTCTTTTGTACATTCTATTTTCTTTATTACTGCTGTGCAATATATTGTAACCTTATAATTGAGAATTGATTCTTTGAGTTTAATCTTTTGCAGAGGAATTAGAGATTTCTTCGTGAATAATGGATGCAAGTATATTTTTATGAACTGTGTTCTTATTTCTAGTGTGTGTCTCAGTCTCTATAATTGTTAGTTGGTGTGCACTTATCTAGTAATCCCTCACAGTAGCTGCTTATGGGTGAGGCTAGGGCTTGCAGATTGAGATTGAAGGAGCTGGAACACCAAGATGATGGGTAGTTTTGGTGGTATCAGGTGTGTCACTGTTAGCATGCGTTAACTGCCCTCTTCTCTTGAACTCAACATCTTAAAACAAATGTCTACTAAGCTGTTTTTAATAACTTAAATAGAGAATCTAACTGGTAGATGTGGTGTATTTGGATTTTCAGAAGACATTTCACAAAGTCCTTTCTGAGAGGCTTCTAAGAAAACAAAAACATCATGGGATAAAAGGTGATGCCCTTTTGTGGATTGCAAACTGGTTAAAAAAAAGGAAACAGAGTGTAGGATTAAATGGTCAGTTTTCTCAGTAGAAAAAAGCAAACAGTGGAGTGCCTCAGGGATCAGTACTTGGTGGGTGCTTTTCATTATATTTATAATTGATCTGGAAAGGGTTAGAATGAGTGAGGTGATCAAATCTGCAGATGACACAAAATTATTCAGAATAGTTAAATCATATGTGGGTGTGATAAATTGCAAGAGGACCTTGCGAGATTGGAAGATTGGGCATCCAAATGGCAGATGAAATTCAATGTGGATACATGCAAGGTGATGCATATATGGAAAAATAACCTATGCTGTAGTTACACAATGTCAGGTTCCATATTAGGAGTTACCACACAAGAAAAAGATCTAGGCGTCATAATGGATAATATATTAAAATCAATGTTAGGAATTATTAGTAAGGGAATGGTGAATAAAACAGAGAATGTCATTATGCCTCTGTATCGCTTCATGTTGAGACCACATCTTGGGTACTGTGTACAATTCTGGTTGCTGCATCTCAAAAAAGATATAGTTGCACTGGAGATGGTATAGTGCCAAAATGATAAAGGGGATGGAATGACTCCACTGTGTGGAAAGGCTAAAGAGGTTAGGCTGTTCAGCTTGGACAAGAGACTTGCTGAGGGGGATATGATAGAGGTCTATAAAATCATGAGAGGACTAGAATGGGTAAATGTGAATCAGTTATTTACTCTTTCAGATAATGGAAGGACTAGAAGACACTCTTTAAGTTAGCAAGTAGCACATTTAAAACAAACTGAAGAAAATTCTTTTTCACTCAATATATAATTAACCTATGGAATTCATTGCCAGAGGATCTGGTTAGGGCAGTTAGTGTAGCTGGGTTTAGAAAAGGTTTGATAAGTTCCTGGAGGAGAAGTCCATAAACTGCTCTTAATCAAGTTGACTTATTGGAATAGCCACTGCTATTACTAGCATTAGTAGCATGGGATCTATTTAATGATTGGGTACTTGCCAGGTACTTGTATCCTTGATTGGCCAGTCTTGTAATCAGGATACTGTATTTGATGGATCCTTGGTCTGACCCAGTATGGAAAATTTTTATGTTCTTATGTTCTTACCCATAGTTCTCTTCTATAGTTTAAATGTATACTAGGTGTGGCGGCACGCATAAAGCCCCGGGATGCGTGTTAGTCCCGGGGCTTGCAAAAAGGGGCGGGGTGGGGGTGGGGTGGGGGCGGTCCACGGGTGGGGTCAGTGGCTCCTGGCACAGTGGCCATTTGCTGTTGTGTCAGAGATTGCATGCGGTCAATCGGCCGGCGCACGCAACTTGCGCCTGCCCAGAGGCAGGCGCAAAAGGTAAGATAAAACTTTTGGGAGGGGTTAGAGTAGGACTGGGGGGGAAAGGTTAGGGGAAGGGGGGAAGGTCAAGTTAGGAGGAAGGGAACATAGGAAGGCAGCGTGGCTCGGCGTGCACAAGGTGCACAATTGTGCACTCCCTTGCACGCGCCGACCCCAGATTTTATAACATGCGCGTGCATGTTATAAAATTGGGCGTACATGTGCGTGCGCCGGGTAGCATGCCCGTGCGCATGTTATTAAATCTACCCCCAAGTGTATGTCCAGAAGTCTTAATGTACTAATAATACTAACTATACAAAAGAAAGAATAATTAAATTCCCTAACTAGAGAACAGAGAGGGAGCTGCGGAATTATGTTACCTTAAGCTAATGTATACTGATGTAGACAAGTTGTTTTGTAAGGGGAAATTATAGCAATCATTTACTCACATATACATGCAATCACTCACCCTCTTTCTTTCCATCTTGTTTCTCACAATAATTCTAGCATCTATGTCAGATTCTTAATAATGTTAAGCTTAAGACAATTTATTCTTGTGCATATATATTCAGAATCAGGAATTCCAATCCATAGAGAGGTTTTTACTTTAAGTAAACAGAATTTATCAGTCTTTATGTTAAATGAGCATGTACCATTATAGTTTTTCCCTGCCAACAATTCTTCAGAATGTTGCTCAGGATTTTAACAACAGCTGGATTATCTTTGCCCCCTTATCCTTTATCTACAGGTATGGCCAGTGTGTTACTGGTTATGCTCAATCCTTTTTATCCTTTATCTACAGGAGGATAAGCCTGACTTATAAGGGCTTTGCTCCTTAACGGATTCCAAGGGGTTTTTTTTTAATCTTTAGTATTAACAAACTATATAGTAGCCTTTACTTGCATTCAGTTTTTCTCACAAGCCTCTAAATAAGATAATAAATTTAGCGGATTGGCATTTCTTTATATTTAACTAATGTTTCCTTTCTTATCTTTTTCAAAAGGTTTCTTTAAGGTTAAGAACTATATCCCACTCATTCATAATCAAATCTATGTATTTCCTCTCTAAATGAGTGTTTTTCTACTTTTGCTAGGCCTCAAATAGTGACTCTAGCAGTTACTGTCCTGTGCTCTCAGGGCAGCTTCTGTCAATCTCTCTGAAATCTAAACTGCTGCTGTTATATTTTTCTTATCTGTGATATCACTATTTTAATGATATTAATGGAACTAGTTCTTGGTCCATTTGAATGTACTATATAATACCTTAGCATCCCTATAAAAATACTCTGGTACAAATAAACAGACCATAATGAAAATTTAGAAATTATTAAAACTTTTCTAAATTAGGATAATTTAAAAATCATTCCTGTATTTTGTCCAAACTTAAGTGTCATTCCTTGAATCTGATTATACCTATCATCAGGTAAAAGCTTGGTTTCCATGAAGTTGCTGTGATGACTCTATGGTGATGGCTTCAAATTTTAAGCTTGGACCAGTTTTTGAAGTGCCGGACCTTATGTTCTTACCTCAGCCCCATTAATTTGAATGGCTATGGGAAAAAATCAATTGAAATAAATAATAATAAATTGCCCCAGAAAACCTAAAGTAACTAAATGGCTCAAAATCACTCTTATTTTCATTCACACCTTCCCTAAATGTTACATACTCACTCATACTCAAAAAACACAGCTCATCCATCTCCAGACCAATATATTATAAAAATTGTTTCTCACCAAATAAAGATCTGAAAAGTATTGATGTATGCTCCACTGGTGACCACTACCACAAAAAAGAAGTTTGTAAGGGAATTTAATGAACTTTAATTGCCAGAAACCTCCTGAATCTAACGGGATGAATATCTCCAAAACAAACACTTTTGGGACCAAACTTTAGTAGTGGTCAAGTTAGCTACCTCTCTCCACCTGACCACTACTGCCAAAAGTTAAATGTTTATTTTATTTAAAATGTTATGTTAATGAGTTGGTGCTGGATACACTATAGTGATTCCCAAGGTCTGAAATTTATGTGGCAGCCTCTACACAGGCTTGCCACCTCAATCATACCATTTTTAAGTTTTTTAAAATGTTTATTTTATTTTATTTTATTTTAAATTAAAAAGTGCCTTCAGGAACTTGAATTGCCACCTGTCAGTTGATGTCATTGGCGAGGACCCCAGCCTGCACATACAATGCACCTGGGCTTGAATAGGACTCCCAGAATCTCTCAGTGCCTCAATTTCTGCAGCGGTAATGTTACGAGCGTGACCTCCGGCAGCTGTAGGGACCGAGGGCTTGGGGTCTTCGGACCCGACTTTGGACGAAGACTGAAGCGAGAACGTTGAAGATGAGGACGCTGAAGACGAAGGCTGGAGTAAGACATCATAGACGAGGACTGAAGCAAGACACCACTGACAAGGACTGGAGCAAAGACATCATGGACGAGGACTGAAACGAGACATCGTAGATGAGGGCAGAAGCAAGACGTTGTAGGTGAGGGATGAAGTGAGACATCATAGATGTGGGCTGAAGCAAGATCAAGAGCTGGTGCGAGTCTGCGACGCAGCGTGCCCTACATAGTCCACCCATGGGACTGGTCGCGGATTACGCTGGGCTCGAGGCAGTACTCCAGGAGAAATAGTGGAAACTGATACCAGAACATGACAAAGCAACAGCAGAGACCTACACTGGGGCGCACCCTACACAGCCTCCGCGGGACTTGACATGGACTTTAACACAGGATGCAATAGGCTCTGAAGACCAGGACAACTCTGAAGCAGGATTCAATTCTCAAGGATTAAAAACAACAGATTGAAGCAGGAGGTCTTCCAGAGGGTTGCGCTGCGGAGATGAGGATGGTCTTGTACCATGAGGCGCCCTACACAGCCCACCTGTGGGACTGGTCATGGATCACGACAGTGGTACGCCAGGAAGGTGGACATCAGGGAACCAAGGCGCTGGTAGGTGGGGCCTCCAGGACGCAGATCCCGGTGGCGGCACTAGGCCACGAAGAAGGCAGAGAGAGGCAGGCATTAGTGGAGGCAGCCTCCCTACCCAGCAAGGACCCCGGAGGCGGCTCCCTGCCACGAAGGAGGAGCGGCAGCGGTGGCGTCAGCCCTGCCACGCAGGGACAGAGACGGCCACCGCCTCCAGGCCATGGCGAACAGAGTCGGCTGCGTCCTGCCACGTCGGGGAAACCAGGTGGGTGGAGAGGCCTGCTCGCGGAGAGTAGCTCCGCGGCAGGAATCGTAACAGGTAACATCTCCAATACTGCCATTGCTGCTGCCATATGCTGCTTTACCCATGTGCTAACACAGCATCAGCTATTTCTGCTCACCGCTGTGACCCAGATGCTTCAGGGGGAAGTTGGAGCGGCAGCAGCAGCCTCACCAGCTGCTCGCTCCAGCACTCACCCCACTTTGTCCATGCTGTCAGGAGCTCTCCAAGCTCTAGCATTACTGTCCACTTTCACAGCTGTCAGATGCTTTCATTTTTCATCGTGGCTCTCAGCCGCTGTAGCAACCTCCCTACTGTGTCTCTTCCGGGCCCCAAATAAATAAACATACATTGTAGGCATGCTCCCCAGGCCTCCCAGAGACCTCCAGTCCTCCTGGGCCAATTTCTTTTTGTACCTCAGGGCCCCAGAACAATACCAGGGACCTCTTCCAGCTCCTCCATGCAAGACCCTTGGACTCAGAGCACCATGGCAGGTAATTAGTTGTATTATTAATTTTATTCCCCAGTTCACAATAGCATGTTCTTCTAGCCTACATCTCTGCTGCCTGATGGGTTCTTCCTCTGTTGAATGAGGGGTACCAGCCCAGAAAACTCTGGTGGCTGTCTTTAATTGTTACATTTTTTATTTCCTATCTTTTCGTGAATTCCATTTGCCTGCTTTACCTGTTTGAGTGGGTCTTGGTTCTTCTATTCAGTGCGCCTGCTGTTCCCAGTGGCAATCTATTCATGTAGGGTAGGATTATCTTAAAGAGAACACCTCATTGGGAGCTAAGGTTGCTCTATTCAGTTGAAAAAGAGGAAATGTCTTAGTTTGCCACCCAAGAATTCCTTCGGGGATCTCTCTCCCACTGAGATGTTTTTTCTAATTTTCACTCCCTTGGATGTCTCATCCTGTTCTGTTAGCAAGAGAGGGGGAGATATTCTCTTTTCCTACATTTGTAACATCGGTTACTTGTGTCAGTCCAATCAAGGGTGGGACAGGGAGGAGGGGGTCCAGGTAGGCCCAGCTTGATTTTGGTTTTAGATCCTGCGCAGTATGGTGGTACTTCCTCCTCTCCTCCCTCTATCTCTGTTCCACTCTCCCTTTTTGAGTCTGGTTTCCCCAGGGTTACATCACACCCCAAGGGTTCCTCTTGTATTTTTATAGTCAATGGACTCACCATTTTGTCTGTCACATCATTAGGGAGTTGTCCTTTGTATTAGAAGGCATCCTAAAAAGGAGGAGAAGCTGGCAGGGATTAATTCGCAGACTGTGTGTCCACATCAGCCTCCGAGGATGTCCATTGGTCATTGGAGAGATTCCCCTCTATAATAAGAGGATTTTCCTGAGAAAAATGAGCTTGGTCTCACCAGTCACCAGATCTAGCACAGATGTATCTGTGATCTCCTCTGGGAGATCCCTCTGGTACTCATGGCCTTCCTCCACTTAGAGGAATGGAGAAGTTTGCTGGACATCTTTTTTTTTTTTTTTTTTGGGGGGGGGGGAACCAGCATTAGAGGCTCCCTCAGCCTCCAATGCACTTTCCAGTGCTTCTTCCATGGGAGGTCCCTTCACAAGGGGATTGGAAACTCCTGCAAGGGGGAGACACTGTTTCTCCTAGGGTTATGGGAGGTCATAGAGAGGTCTTCTTGAAAGCTAGGAACAAATAGAGTATCACAGTTCTGGAACTTGGAGGCTATCATTTCTACCTTATCCTGCTGATTAAGTCAGCCTAAATGGTCTCCTCTTGAGGTCTCAGGAATGCCAGTGGTATTTCCACCTCAGGGCCTAGGACCAGACAACCCTTCGATAGTGCCTCCTCTCTGGAGTTTGTGGGACATTGGTTCTGGCGTTCTTTTTGAGGCTTTCCCCCTCTTACTACTTTGATTTTCTTCTATTAAACTTGTCAAAGTTGGGATGGAAAGGAGATTAAGTATCTCCCTTGGGACTTTAATGGCATGGACGGATCCTGTTAGGAAACTCTCACCAGTCTACTGGTCTTTTTCTATCTCTCCTCCTTTGGCTTAAACACAAACTAGTGGGGATGGGGAGATGGAAGGTCCCCTCACCAGGGCCCTTAGTTATTGGAGGTGGTGTTAATTGATGGGATATAGACCTTTTGCATCCCTATATCATTTTTGGAAGGAGACTGAGGCACGCCTGCCTTTGCCTCTCTTTGTCCCTTTTCTGGCATTTTGTCACAAGGCTCAGGGAAAAATCTTTCTCTCCAAATTTAAGAAAAATCGGTACTCAAATTAAAACTCCTTGGGCAATTGCACTTGCTCTCCCCCAGATGCAAACCCCAGGAAGAATTCCCTGCTGTCCTAAAAGATAGGGAAAGAAAGAAAAAAAAAGCAACTTTTACCTTCTGTTATTAGGGGACAGCAGGGCCTTTCTTTTCAGGTTAGTAGTTTCTTGTGGAGAGTAATAGCAAGGCAGAGGGCAGGGAAAGGGAGGTGGAGCTTGGCTGGTTGTTTAGGAGAAGAGAAAAGCAGATAGACTGATGGAGAACTCCAGTCCTCAAGAGCCACAAACAGGCCAAATTTTCAGGATATCCACAATGAATATGCATGAGATAGATTTGCATTCAATGGAGGCAGTGCATGTAAATTTTTATCATTCACACACAATTTAAAGGAGACATCAAGCTGAGAGAGGATATGGCAGAGAGGAAGCAGATAAATACTGAATTGTTCAGAAGAAAGTGAGGATCTTTGCTAGACCCCGCTGGTAAGAGGTACCGTGGAGGAGGTAAGACTGGTCTGTTAAGAAAAATGAAAACCAGTGAAGGGTAGTAGAAACTGTACCCAGAGATTCAAGTCAGCCCAAGAGAATATGATGATTTAAGGTCTCAGAGGCTGGAGATTTGAGGAAAGGAACTGTTACCATACAATTAATTAAGCAGTGGTCCAACCAAGGAACATGAATAAGTGAAACTGATGATGAATGGCAAGCAGCTCATTCACTATGTAAGAAGACTAGGTCAAATGTATGGCCTAACCTGTGTGTAGTGGAGGGGATGATTTGATATCATCATAATGAGGATATCATGATTAGAAGGAATTCGCTGCTGATGGATAGAGGGAGGACATCTACATGGAGATTGAATTCTAAGACTATACTGTTTCTCATATCAACTTTTGCAGCAAGCAGGTGATCATACAAAGATGAGCAATTAGTAGTTAAATAACCAAGGGAACTATATATCAGACAACAATTTTGTGTTGAAGTTAAAAATTGCATCCATAAGGGTGCCATAATCACAGTAGAGATGGGAGGTAAAATGAGGGAAGTTCTATCCAAAATCAGAAGGCCTCCACTGCATCTACCATTGCAAGGTTTGAAATAAACAGAATAACCAGATAGTTGTAGCTGATTCAGTAGCACAGCATCAGAGAATATGAACTATGATTCAGTAATGCACAGTAGATTTAAGGAGTTGTCCTTGATTAGATATACTAAAATAAGGATTTTGCAATGAGAGGACTGAACATTAATCAGGTCAAGTGACAGAATGCCAGGATTAATAGTAGCAGAGTCATTAGAAATGTCACTCTGAATAGATATAAGGGCAGTGCGATTGCTCCCAGGTTTACCATGTTTGGCGACTTTATAAGACAGGTGGCCATAACATCCTCTACCATAAATTATGAAAATTAATTGCTCCATTTGTGAGAAGAGGAACAGGAACCAGCAGGCTAGTTAATGTAATTTAAAAGGCTATTTAGCAAGTATGCCAAATAAATAGCAATACATGTTATAAAATAAAGTGCTTACTTAGCTCTTAATATCAGACAACCCTTCAAAGCGATATCAAAGGCGTTTAGCCTGCCCAGGAGGTAGCTTGCATCTAATACAACATGGGATGAGAGTTAGACACACAACAAAAGTTCAGGGAATAAAATAGCATAGAAACCAATAAAACTGGAAAGAAGTTGCCATGAGAGTGGAGGCGCATACAAACCGCACACAAAGGAGCACCCAATTTGCTTTGTCTCCAAAGGAATTGGTTCTCACTCCACTGAGCCTGGGAGAAAATGCATCCATCATGGTTTCTTCCAAAAGACTGCCCCAGTCCATTAGAACTAAAATCACATCAGGTGACAATGACATGCCCTCGAACGGAGTTCTACCCATGACAAGAAGAACTCCTACAGATAATGGCAAACAAACAGAAAATAACAAGAATCCACCAAATTTTAAGCTTGGAGAAGGATACTTCTAATGTTTAGACTCCACAGGCAGCTTCAATCAACCCAGGATGCCACTACATCTTACTGTGGCTGGGACCCTGCCATCACCCATCCAGGAATGCCACACTGCTGCCCAATGTTGACAACGGTTCCACCTAGGCAAGCATGTCAGTGATACTGGGAGGAAAATCATTAATCCAGTGCAATAAAATTGCTTTCTTGCCTAATAAGATTGCAAGTATAAAAAACGCTTTTACGCAAATGCATATTTATCTTCTTCAATATCCAATCCTAACATTATTAATGCAGACATCAACTCCACTGGTTCTGCCATGACCTTTGCTGGTCTGCCTTGAATTTGCTGCCAAAAATCTTCCACAGCTAACAAGCAAGTGTATCAAGTGTCAGCAAGAGGTACCTACCTCATGGTGACACTTGATATACAGTTCTGTGTCAAAAATACCCAAATCTATGCTCCCTTGCTTTATCAAGAAAGGCCCAATATAGACGTTTAAATTGTGTTTCCCTAGAATAAATATCAGAAGTTAACTGATACATATCTGAAAAGAGACTAGGTAATTCATCTTTGTCATGTCTTTTCCCAGATCCCCAGCCCAAATTTCTACTAACGATTTGAAATATAAAACATATACATTATCTCACATTTATACCACCGAGCTACCTTATATTTCACTAGCATGCCTTTTATACAAAGGTCTAATTTCCCAATGATAGACTTAACTGAATATTGCTTCACACGGTTAATGCAACTCCAACATTGCTCTCTGCTTCAACGGCAAGGGGAAATGTGGAAAAGAAGATTTGTATTCAGACAACAACTAACAAGGACTGAACTACTGATACATCACTTTCAATGCATATACAGCATTGCTCTCGGCTTCAACGGCAGGGAGAAATATGGAAAAGAGGATTTACATTCAGACAACATCCAACAAGGCATTGATCTGTGCAGTCTGGATAAACAAACATCGGGGTAACTTGCTTGATGCGGCGGTTACTACCCTTAAACATTAAGGGGTAGATTTTAAAAAAGGGCGCCCTCGCGTACTTTTGTAGGTGCATCAGGCGCAAACAAAAGTACGCTGGATTTTAGCAGATACGCGCGTAACCGCGTGTATCTGCTAAAATCCCGGATCGGCACGCGCAAGGCTGCCGATTTCGTGTAGCCGGCGCGCGCCGGGCCGCGCAGCCTACCTCCGTTCCCTCCGAGGCCGCTCCGAAATCGGAGCGGCCTCGGAGGGAATTCGCTATCGCCCTCCCCTCACCTTCCCCTCCCTTCCTCTACCTAACCCAGCCCCCCGGCCCTGTCTAAACCCCCCCCCCCCACCTTTGTTGGGGGATTTACGCCTCCCGGAGGGAGAAGTAAATCCCCGCGCGCCAGCGGGCCACTGGCGCGCCTAGACGCAACCCAGAGGCGGTTCCGGAGGGCGCGGCCATGCCCCAGGCCCGCCCCCAAAACGCTGCGTCCCGCCCCGAAAACCCCGCGCCAATCGGCCCCGCCCCCAACACGCCCCCGACACGCCCCCCTCGGAAAACCCCGGGACTTACGCGAGTCCCGGGGCTCTGCACGCGCCGGCAGGCCTATGTAAAATAGGCGCACCGGCGCGCAAGGTCCTGCTCGCGTAAATCCGCCCGGATTTACGCGAGCAGGACCTTGTGCGCCGGGTTTACGCGAGCAGGGCTCTTAAAATCCGCCCCTAAGCCTTATGCTCACCTTTGATGCAACTCCAACATTACTCTCTGCATCAATAGCATGGGGTGGCAGGAAATTTGAATCAAACAGTTACCAACAAGGGCCCTGAACTTGGTGGTCGGTGAAACAGGTAAGTATGGGAAAATAAGTGTGGGAGCTTGCTGGGCAAACTGGATGGACCAATTGGTCTTTTTCTGCCATCATTTCTATTTTTCTATGTTTCTATGTTACCAAGCAAATCTATGAAATGCCTAGCTTGTAGATAACCATAACAATGAGTAGAAGGGACATGATGAAAATAAACTATGTCCAATGATCCAGCACATAATAAACCCCAAACCCGAATCAATCCCTTATCCTTCCATAAATGAAAAAGCCCTAATTCTTCCCCTGGGGAAAATTGAACATGATGAACCAGCTGTACAAAGGTGAGACGTGGAGAAATTTTCCTCGACGCCATCTTCATGTGGCAGGAGCCGCCGCCGTGGTCCGCAGTAGCTGGAGCCTCCGCCATCACCCGACCTTCGTGGCAGGAACCGCTGATGTTTTCTTCCTCTTCTGCGGCCGGGAGGCCACCTCAGAGCTCCTCTTCATGGCCCGGAGGCCGCCGCCGGTGTTTCCATGCAGCTGAAGCCGCCTCCAGCCTCTCTTCTTGCGGCAGGAAGCTGCCTCAGATGCTAGGCCCTGCTTTACGGCCTAGCGCCTGTTGCGACCATCATTGCTTGACATCTCCACTCCGCCCTCCTCACCTCTATGGCGACTCCCTCTTGCTCAAGTGGAAGGTTGGCCACTGTGGTATCTCTCTGCCATCTTCCTCCAGCATCCCCGGAGCGGCTCAACGCTGTGATCCGCCATGATTCACAAGGGTCTAAGGGTGCGCTCGCGGCACAGCCCCGACTGATGTACCAGCAGTGGCGTGAACCTCAGGGGCATCCCCCTGAGATGATGTCATCAGTACTAGATATATAAGGTCTTAGAAATCGCTAACTAATCGAGTTAGCAAGGGTTACTCTACCTAAGCTACTCTGCCTCCTCGGACTTACCAGGGGTACCCGCTCCTCGGGGGCCTCGCTCTCTCTTTGTTTTTCAGGTCACAGTCAAGAAATGGCACTCGCTCCTCAAGGGCCCATGTTCCCGGACTGGTTGCTGAATACTCTTTCTGCCTGGAAGTCATCGCTGCCTACTACACCAGTGAGTTATCTTCTCTCTCTCAGAGCTTTCCCTAGAACCAGGTACTCGCTCCTTGAGGACCTAACCTATTCCAACACTTGGACTACTTCTAGAGACTATTGTGTGAGTGTTACCATCAAGGCTCTGTTCCTGAACTCTGCATACCCTGCCTACTCACTATATTCAGGTTCTCTACAGTTCAGTTATCCAGGATCGCTGTTCCAGTACCTGAGGGACTACAGCCCTGTGGGGCACTTCCAGCTCACTACTGCCACCTCTGGTGGTTCAATATACTGTTTAATAAAAGAACTAGTGTGTGTCTGTCTCCATACGCTGAGCCTGACCGGTGGTCCCTCTTGGGATCGTCCCCCGGGGGCATGGTCATCTGCCACCAGCCCAAGGATCCACCCACATCTACCTCAAACACAAACAGATTGCTAACTCCATGGATCCGGCACAACTGAGTGCTTTGCAGGCCATACCGGGCTTGCCCAGCGCATTGTGGAACAGCAAGATGCCTTGGAGAAACTTACTTCAACGTTTCATCAGCTACACACACAGAAGATTCAAGGCACAGCTTCCAACCAAGAAGGTCAGTTACAGGAGGTAACTTTAAAAACTGATGTACCATTAGCCGCTCCTATCTGCTTTTCCTGTGAAATTCAGAAGGCCCGGGCCTTCCTAAACCAGTGCTGCATGCACTTTGCCTTACAGCCATCTTTATTTCCAATGGCTCTTTCCAAGACCACCTCCATCCTTTCATACCTGGATGGTAGGGCCTTGTCTTGGGCATCTACCTTGTGGGAGCACAAGGGCCCCATTTTTCAGGACATAGAAGGATTTATGGACTTGTTTAAATCTGTTTTCAATTACCCTGCTCATACTGCTGTAGCCGGTTCTGCGTGGTGGAATTGAAGCAAGGCAGCAGATCATTGGCTGAATTTGCCATCGAGTTCAAAACTCTTGAGGCAGAACTTCACTGGGACCCCAAATGTCTCAAAACACTCTTTTGCAGAGGCCTGGATACCTGTTTAAAAGACGAGCTGGCTGCTCGCGAAACACCTGACTCGCTGGACGAATTAGTAGCCTTGGCCACTCGGATTGATCACCGGCTCCGGGACAAGGTGAAGGAACTCCGGTCCAAGGTGTTACCTGGGTTGAAACAGGCTAGTGCCATTTCCGCACCTCGGATGGTTACAGTAATTCTTGCTGCTGAGAAAGATGAACCGATGCAACTTGATCGTGGATATTTAACTTCCAAAGAGAGAAGACTTTGGAAGAAGCACGGTCTTTGCATGTACTGTGGTCAGCCTGGCCATAATGTCTCTACATGCTCCATTCATCCGGAAAACGGACAGCCTAAGTCCTGCAGGAGGACTGTTCTTAGGCCATACTGTGCTCATTCCTCCGCCTTCTCTTCCAGTTTCTTGGACTCACGGAATGGTCACAGTTCAGACCCTTGCCCCGATGGACCCAGGGGCAGAAGGCAACTTCAATCTCAGACGTCCAGTGGAAGGCGTGAGGAGTCCCTCCATCAAGCTGGAAGATCCACTACTGTGTCATCTTTTGAAGTGGTCTATGGACGTTCCCCAAAACCGCCACTTCCACTGAAGCTCAGTGACGTCCCAGCAGCTCATCCCTGCTGCTGATATTCATAACACTTTCCACCTTTCATCTGAAACCAATCATACTTAGCGAAATTTCTTCCAAACCTCAAGATCCATCTGTCATCTATGCAGAAGACAACTTAGAATTCAAAGTCAAAGAGATCCTGGATGTTCGTAAGAGAGGCAATATTTTTGAATACCTTCTGAAGTGGAAGGCTTTGGCCCAAAGAAGATCTTGGGAGCCTCAGACCAATATCCTGGACAAAGAGATGCTTTGTCAGTTCCACCTCGCGCATCCTTCAAAACCCAAGCCTGGTACCCGAACAGGTAATCGCCCTTTGAAGGGGGGTACTGTTGCGACCGTCATTGCTCGACGTCTCCACTTCACCCTCCTCACCTCTTTGGTGACTCCCTCTTGCTCAAGTGGAAGGTTGGCCGCCGCCACATCTCTCTGACGTCTTCCTCCGGCGTCCCTGGAGTGGCTCGACGCTGCGATCCACCATGATTCACAAGGGCCTTAGGGTGCACGCGCGGCACGGCCCTGACTGATGTACCAGCAGTGGCGTGAACCTCAGGGGTGTCCCCCTGAGATGACATCATCAGTACCGGATATATAAGGTCTTAGAAATCGCTAACTAATCGAGTTAGCAAAGGTTACTCTACCTAAGCTCCTCTGCCTCCTCGGACTTACCAGGGGTACCCGCTCTTTGGGGGCCTCGCTCTCTCTTTGTTTTTCAGGTTACAGTCAGGAACTGGCACTCGCTCCTTGAGGGCCCATGTTCCCGGACCGGTTGCTGAATACTCTTTCTGCCTAGAAGTCATTGCTGCCTAGTACACCAGTGAGTTATCTTCTCTCTCTCAGAGCTTTCCCTGGAACCAGGTACTCGCTCCTTGAGGGCCTAACCTATTCCAACACCTGGACTACTTCTAGAGACTATTGTGTGAGTGTTACCACTCACTGTGTGAGTGAACTCTGCATACCCTGTCTACTCACTATATTCAGGTTCTCTACAGTTCAGTTATCCAGGATCGCTGTTCCAGTACCTGAGGGACTCAGTGCCGGGCACTTCCAGCTTACTACTGCCACCTCTGGTGGTTCAATATACTGTTTAATAAAAGAACTAGTGTGTGTCTGTCTCCATACTCTGAGCCTGACTGGTGGTCCCTCTCGGGATCTTCCCCTGGGGGCGTGGTCATCTGCCACCGGCCCAAGGATCCACCCACAACTACCTCAAACACCAACAGTGCTGCTCCTGTTCTAACTTGCGGCAGGGACGCTGCTCTCCAGGGTCCTGCCTCCTGCCTTCTTAGGCGCGGGGCCGCGCCTCTTCTCAAGATTTAAAGGGCCAGTCCTCCTGGCTCCTCCTCATAATATCATCAAGGTGGTTCCTCTTCAGCCCTACAAAAGGGCTCAGCCTTCAGTTCCTTGTTGCCTTCACAAGGAGTCAGTCATGGAGTCGGACTGCTCCTGGATACTCCATTCCAGCTCTTTGGTCCAGGAGTTCCTGATGTCCAGCTTCAAGGCACTTTGCTCTTCTTGGGAATTCCTTTGTCTTCCTTTGTGGTTCCTGATCCTTCATCTGATCTTCGTTCCATATTTGGTCTCTCCTGGATCCTAAGTCCTTGTCTTCACATGTCTTCATTGTCCAACCCTCCTGATGTCTTCACCTTCAGATCTTCCTAAAGTCCTGGCCTTCTGATGTCCCATCCTTCCTAAAGTCCATCATCCTGTTGTTCTGTGTCTCGGAGCCACCTCGCTGCTCTTCGCTGGGTGACCTGGGGGTCTGAGGTCCAGATGTCCAGATGTCTCAGATGTCTTGTTCTCTAGTTCACTTGCCACTTCCTTGATGCTCTTGACTGAGTGCCCTGGGGGTTAAAGTCCAGATGTCCTGACTTACCTGACATCTTCGTGTCAAGTTGTCTTCATCTTCAGAATCCTTTGATGTCTCAGTCTTCAATCCTTTTTGCTGTCAAGCATTCAGACCCTTTTGGCTTCTACATTTAGGAAGCCTTCTGACTCTTTGGTGCCCTCATCAGGGTAGCCTCCTTCTCAGATGTCGTGGTTCCAGAGCTACCTCCTAGTGGGCTTTCCTCTCTTCATCTTCGGCTGACCTTCTGATTCGTCTTCCATGTTGGGTCGGAAGCCACTGCTTCCTTTGGTTGACCACGCCAATCACACCGTGTCCCTGAAGCCTCAGTTTAGGATGGGTGCTGCTATGAGTAATGGCCGGATACCTTCATACTGAGTTTTAACTCTTCTGTCGTCTTTCCACTCAGCAAGTGTCTTCATCAATGTCCTTGATGTTCTTTTCTTCAGCCTTGCCTCATCCTTATCCAGTATCGTCTGACCTTGTCTTCAAGTCCTCGTCTCATCCTCGTCTTCAAGTATCATCTGATTGTCTTCAGACTTCAAGTCTCATCTTGTTCCAGTTCCATCGTCTGCTCTCGACCTCTGTCCATCCTGGCGCATTTGCCGTTCCCATACGGAAGGTCCAAAAGGGCTATCGAGTGGCTGGAGGGCTACCCAGAGACCAGCATTGCATTGCTGGGTCTCTACTGATGCGTCAGGTTCAGTGGAGGTGCGAGTCCCTGGTCTTCTGCCTGTCCACCTATGCTGGGATACGTCTCACCTGCCTCGGCGCTTCCACGGAGCTCCTCTCTGCAGTCGCATCAGGGTCCAAGGGCACACCACTCTCCCCGAAAGTGGGATCGCTCTCTAGCACTCCCAGCAACAGTAGTTGGTTAAAATCTCCCCCCACTACTACTGGGGACAAATCCGCACCCAAGAGCAGTGAGGAAACAACTTGAAAAAAAGAGGGTTCATCTGAATTGGGTGCATACAGATTTAAAAAAGTAAATTTGTCTTCCCCAATTGTAACCAATGCTGAGACCCACCTACCTTCAACATCTGCAGATTGAATCAAAATGTTAATCTCTAGACGAGAGCTTCCCAAACCTGTCTTGGAGACCCCACAGCCAATCGGGTTTTCAGGATATCCGCAATGAATATGCATGAGATAAATTTACATACCATGGAGACTCAATATATGCAAATTATCTCATCCATATTCATTGCAGATATCCTGAAAAACAATCTGGCTGTGGGGTCCCCAGGAAAGGTTTGGGAAGCCCTACTCTAGACATTTATGAAACAAAATTAGCAACCTCTCTTTTTTTTTCTTTTGCACAGAAGCAAAAATGCTTCCCCAACCCAATCCTGCTTAAGATTAAGAGATTCAACCAAGGAAATGTGGGTCTCCTGTAATAGAGCCACATCATTTTTTAAAGATTTTAAATATGTTAAAAACGTTTTATGTTTTATAGGACATGAAAGCCCATTGATATTTAATGATACCACAGAGAGAAGTCAGAGACTGAAACCATGATACAAAACAAAAACAGAGTCAGATTGTTCTATGACATCAGCAATGTTTAGAGTCAAAAACAGTGGACCACATAGAGTAAAATGTATTTACAGACAATGAGCTCTCAAAAAAGAAAAAAAATACAAATAGCAATGAGAAAACAAAGTAAACCCATAATAATGGGAAGAAGTGAAAATCAACCAGTATGAGCCTCTGGTAGACAACACAACCAAGATCTAGCTCATTACGTATGTGCATATCATTACTCAAAACAACAAAGTAGGGTAACGCAATTTTAAACAGTGAGAGTCCAACAGTATCAAGCTTGGTTATCATGTGACTTCTAGGGGCTGGAATTAAGGATGATGGTATCATCTTGAAATCATCAGGACAACAAGACCAGGAAAACTAAAGATGAAGCTTGATTGTATCTCATCAAGTAATCATTTCCTGAGCAGCATCCAAAGTAGAAAGAAAGGAATCCAAGTCTTCCAGGGAATCAAAGAACTTCATTTATTATGGCAAGTGACCCTTATTTTAGCAGTGTAGAGAAGTCCATACCTGGCTCTGAATGCTTGGAACCACGAACGGTAAGATAGAAATGCCTTCCTTTTCTTGGCAGTTGTCTTAGCCAAATCCATCACAAAAAGCACAGTGTCCTTTATAAGACACTAGGGCTTTGGAGTGAGTGGTAAACAGGATCTCCAAAACTTGTGGATATCTCAGCAATTTGAATATCACCGGTCTCGGGTATCTAGAGTTAGTGAGTAGCCTCAAATGGACCTGATGTGCCCAATCGATTTCAAGAGGATAAACAAATTGCATATTGAGGCTTGCCAGGATCATAGCAGCAAGAAAACCAACCACAACCTTCCCCTCCTTACCTTGAAGGATGCCCAGTATGGGGAGACTATTTCTGCAGTTAGAGTTAGCCAGGTCTTCAAAGTCTTATTGAAGCTGTTCAATTTTACGGACCGCCATTGGGAGAGAATCCACCGCAATGTTCAGTGACAATTTTATGATCGACTTCATTCAAATGGTTTTGAAATGCTGAGAACTGCTGTGTTAAGGAAGTCATCTCGATTTTAATCACAGAAGTAGTATCTATGTTAGGTTGCATCATTATTTTAAGCTGTTTATGCTTTTCTAAAACAAGATCCACTGACACCATGCTTTTTTGTTGTGCACTTTTCTCTGGGATTGGAGGATCCTGTTTGGAGCATTTAGTGCCCACAGCAACCACAAACACAGCTTCAAATGTGCCCAATTTAGATCCAGACATCACACACATGAAAATTAATATTGGATGAGGGTAAATATTGCCAGGAAAAATGGGTGAATAAAACAGAAAATGTCATAAATCATCTGTATCATTCCATTGTGAGACCACATCTTGAGTACTGTGTGTACAATTCTGGTCACTGCATCTCAAAAAAGATATAGTTGCAATGGAGAAGGTATAAAGAAGGGTGACAAAAATGATAAAGGGATGGAACAGCTTCCCTATGAGGAAAGGCTAATGAGGTAAGGGTTGTTCAACTTGGAGAAGAGATGGCTGAGGGAGGATATGATATAGGTCTTTAAAATCATGAGAGGTCTAGAATGGGTAAATGTGAACCGGTTATTTACTCTTTCGGATAACAGAAGGACTAGGGGGCACTCCATGAAGTTAGCAAGTAGCACATTTAAAACTAATCAGAGAAAATTATTTTTCACTCAATGCACAATTAAGCTCTAGAATTTGTTGCCAGAGGATGTGGTTAGTGTAGTTAGTGTAGCTGGGTTTAAAAAAGGTTTGAATAAATTCTTGGAGGAGAAATCCATTAACTGCTATTAATCAAGTTGTCTTATAGCAGTGGTTCTCAACCTTTTTTCTGTTGGGACACACCTGACAGATAGTTCTCACATGCATGACACACTGAACACATGATCATCATAGGGCTAAATGTAAACATATACTCTGTATCTACAGGATCCACCCTGACCCCCCAACAATAGCTACAGAACAGAACTAGGACATTCCCCTTTCAATTTACCATACAAAAGAGATATTTCTGGTGTCATCTCAGTAACAGCAACATAAACACTCTCTCCTACCAGGTGCAATAGCCCTCCTTATGGAAAAAAACAGTAATTTACTACCAATGCATGTTCTTTTGAGAAAATACAACAAATAATATTGATACAAATGCCTACATGCTAGAAAAATACCTCACCTCGGTCACACACATAGAATTGACCTTCACCAGGTACAGAAAGACCACAAATTACAAATATGGAAACAGAAACTGCAATGGAAACCCAAAAAAGCCACTCTGCATTCTGTGCAAAACAGAAATATAGCACCTAACAGACTTCCAGGATCTGCAATAATGTACAAACTAATGCGCACAAACTTACACCTGCATTATGGAACTCCTTGTGCCCGCTACTGACTCTCTTCAGAAAGCCCTGCAATCCTGGGACTCCTGCCTCAACTCTATCAACCAACTTCTTACCGACATGCACCTCGCTCTTAACCCCCAAAAAACTGAACTTCTCTTTATCTCTACCAACATCAACCCCTCTCCCAACCCCCCTCTACTCCCTCCATAGCATTCTCTCCACACATGCAAAACTTAGGAACCATTATTGACAACCAACTTACCCTAAAACCATTCATCAGGTCTATCCTCAAAGATAGCTACTACAAATTACACATGACTAAAAAACTCAGACCTCTTCTACACTTCTCTGATTTCCGTACAGTGCTTCAGTCTATCATTTTCTCCAAAATAGACTACTGTAACGCCCTACTCCTCGGCCTCCCCTTCACTACTATCAGACCTCTACAACTTTTACAGAATGCCATCGCACAGATCCTCACTAACACCCAGAAGACAGAACATATTACACCTACACTGAAAGAACTGCACTGGCTTCCAATAAACTTTAGAATACAGTACAAAGCCCTATTTCTCATTCACAAATCCTTAGTAAATGAAAACACTCACTGGCTTAATCCCCCTCTCCTACTCCACACCTCTACTAGACCAACTCGTTCGATCCATCAATGCACGCTACACCTCCCCTCCCACAAATCCACTAAACTCTCCTCCACCACTAAAAGAGCTTTCTCACTAGCTGGCCCTTCCCTTTGGAACTCCATGCCTCACAACCTCCGTACAGAAACCTCCACACCCAAATTTTAAAAAAAACTAAAAACCTGGCTGTTCCAACAGGCCTTCATCTAAACACTCCTTAACCATATCCTACCTCTCACACCATCCTTTAACATCCTAAAGCTCCTCCCATCCCTCACCTAGAGTGAACGAAACCTAAACTGACCTGCTCCTTTTCACACCCACACTCTGCCCCTTTCCTCTTCAACCTCCCCTAATTTTCTCCCCTCCCTATTCTCTACTGCCCCCCTTCAACTCCCCCCCCTTCTCAACCTACTTTCGAATTTTCCAAACCTCAACAATTCTAATTCTCCCTATAATAGTATTTTATCATTTTCTTTGTTACTTTAACTACTGTGTAAATATTTTAGACAAGTTAAATCCTTTATTTTACTCGCAATTGTTATGCTATTTAATTTCTAAACAAATAACCAAAGTTTACTGTTTATGCGCTCCATGTAAAGGATGTGCCTCCCTATAATGGCCTTCCACCTGTTATCTGTAAACCGGTATGATGTGCAAATGGAAATCTGTTATAAAAATGTTAAAATAAATAAATAAACAAACAGTAATAACCCTACCTATGAAAAGGAAGCACTGCAAAAATTACACCCTAAACACTAAAACACCTCCTATTAAGAAAATAGAACAAGCCAAGCTGCTATGGATCCCTACCAAGAAACAAGCTTATAGAACACCCTTAGCTGGGTCACACACACAGAACACAGATAGACCCTCACCAAATACAGAATAAAGTGACCATAAAGCTAATGTTTTTGTTTTTACTTTGTTGCACTGCATACAGAGTTTGGCTTCTTGCTGTTTCCAGTTCAGTTTTTGTCTCCACATTTCTATTTATACATTCCTCAAGAAATATAAAATAATTCTAAAACTAGAATATAATAAATGTTTCAAAACAACTGATAAATGGAATAACATCCAATAATTAAAAATTTTCAAAATTATTAAAAATTCTCCAAACACCAATAAAATATTTCTAACAGCAGACACATCACATAATACCCAATAATTAAAATGGCAGTCAATCAAGAAAGATAAACTTAAAAAGCCACCTTTACTTACCCTCTCCAGTAACTCTCCTACTCCTTTTCCTTGTAGGCCAATAGCACATACCAGAAGCAGCAAGGGCTGCTGAAGCTCTATCCTCACGTTCTTCTTCCTTAGGGCCCATGGCTAGTCTATTTCATACACACACTTTCTCTCTCTCATACACCAGTCACCTCCCTGACCAATCTCTCTTTCTCTCACACACACGTCACCTCCTTGACCAATCTCTTTGTCTCACACACAAACGTCACCTCCCTGACCAATCTATTTCTCTTACACACACACACACACACACACATGTCACGTCCCTGACCAATGTCTCTTTCTCTCACATACACACACCAGTCATGTCCCTGACCAATGTCTTTCTCTCACACACACACAGTCACCTCCCTGAACAATCTCTCTTTCTCTCTTACACCAGTCACGTCCCTGACCAATCTCTTTCTCTTACACACACCAGTGACTTTCCTGAGCACTATCTTGCTTTCACATATTTTCTCTCTTACTTACACACACACATTCTCTCAAACACTTACACACATGCTGGCTCACTCTCTTTGTCTCACTCACTCATCTCCACCCACAGCATACATGGCAGCTACAGCACAAGGAAGCCGGTATGCTGCTATTAAAAGCAGAGTCTTGACAGGCTAGAAACTGCAGCAGGAATGACCTCCCTGCCCCACAGTGTAAGAAGGCAGCACTCAGCTGATTACTTGTGCTGCTATCACGGCACAGAGCAGTCAGCCTAGAATGTAATTGCTTTTTGTTCTCCCCACCCCAGCCTTTTATTTTTTTTGCAGTTTGATTATTTTTATTATGTTTTCTTGCTGGTGTCATGCTGGCTAGAGAAGGGGAGGTTACAGTCAGGCCAAAGAGGGGGGGGGGGGGGCAGCAGCACCGTACTCCTGTAGCCCCTAGCAAAGTGGCCAGCCAGCACCAATCTTCAGCTCCGGGTCTGGGGAGCTGATGGATGGCTTTCCCCAACAGCCACGAGGTAGGAAATCCCGGCAGCCACATTCTCAACTGACTGTTCTGTGCCGCGATGATCGCAGCATAGGCAAACTGCTGAGTGTAGCGGGGCCAGGGAGAGCCTTGGGATGCAATTTCTGCAGAAGCAGTATGCAAGCATGGCCTTTTCTTCTTCCCGTATGCCCAGTAAACATCACTTCCTCTTGCGGGCCACAGGGGCAGGAAGAAGAAAAGGTCAAGTTCCTGTTGCCGGCTTCCACAAACACTGCTGCTGTTCCCCTTGGGGCTTGAATGTGCTGATAGCCTGGGCAGGAATGGCAGCAGTGTTCATCTCACTGAGGTGAAAGGGGGGGGGGGGGAGTGCAGCGGGTGTGTGACACACCTGCCAGTGCTTCGCAACACACTAATGTGCCACAACACACCGGTTGAGAACTGCTGGTCTTAGAGAATAGCCACTGCTATTACTGGCATCAGTAGCATGGAATCTACTTAGTGTTTGGGTACTTGCCAGGTAGTTGTAGCCTGGATTGGCTACTGTTGGAAACAGGATGTTGGACTTCATGGACCCTTGGTCTGACCCAGTATGGCAATTTCTTATTTTCTTATGTGATGGCAGCTGATTCTCTCAGGAATCTTAGAGAGCTAGAAATTTAAGCAGCCATCTTGCAGCCATGCTAGAATGCACCCCCCCCCCCCCCCCCGACTGCCCCAGAATCTTATTCAATTCATTCAAACCATCCAGGCCAGCAGCCTTACACAATTTTAACACTTTTATTTGTGCAGCAATTTTGAAATCTGAAATTGGTCTGTTTAAAAGGATATTTGGTCCTTTGTTATGTGAGGAATGTGTGACCTCTGAAAAAAGGACTCAAGAGCAGATAGTAATATATGTGCAGCATATACATTCTGAAAAAAAGTAAACAATTATCTTTGAAATTTTAGATAATTTAGTAGTTTGAAGGCCATTTCTCATTTTAAGAGCTAATATATAATTTATTTGCATTATGTGCTAACTTTGCTAGCAACCGTCCAACCATGTTCCCAAATTTGTACAACTTAAATTTATAAAAAAAAAATAGATTGTGCAATAGCACTCTGCCTAAGCAAGCCATACAGTTGCATCTTAGCCTCATACAACTTTACTTTATCTGTTTCCTGCATAGTATCCATATGCTGATGTTTCAACAAATTAATAGTTTGTGTCATCTTCAAATGGCATGCATCAGTCCTGTGCCTCTTGCCAACTGTATAAGCAATAACATAGCCCCAAAGCATGACTTTCACAGCATCCCAAAATGTTACCTTACTAAGACTGGATGATTTGGATTTTCAGAAGTCATTTGACAAAGTTCCCCTTGAGGCATTTAAGAAAATTAAAAAGTAATGGGATAGAAGGCAATGTACATTTGTGGATTGCGAACAGGTGAAAAGACAGGAAACAGAGAACAGGATTAATTGCTCAGTTTTCTCAGTGTAGAGAGGTAAACAGTGGAATGGACCGGAGTTTTTAATATATTTATAAATGATCTGGAAAGTAGAAAGATGAGTGAGGTAATCAAACTTGCGGATGATACAAAATTATGCAGAGTAGTTAAATTACAAGAGGATTTGGGCCGATGCAATACAGTGCGCTCAGCACTGTTTTACCCACCTTGGGACGCAGGTTAAATAGGCGCTAATCCACCCCTAATACAATAGGGGGATTAGCACCTATTTAACATGCGTCCCATGCAGAGTGATTGAGTTAGCGTTCATCACATGCAAATGCATGTGAATGAGGCTATTACTCATTCACTCCAAATGCAAAAAAATAAATGTGCGTCTCAGACACACATTTATCGCTCAGATATCAACACCTGCCTGGAGCAGGGGTTAATAGTTGAGCGCACTGAAAAAAAGTAAAGAAAAGCAGAAAAAACTGCTTTTCTGTACTTTTTTTAAAGTTAAAAAAAAAACTCTGCCGGCCACTTTGAAGACCGATGCCGATATGCTTGGCGTCAGTTTTCAAAACCAGCTGACTGCAGTTATGAAAACCGACTCCAAGTTTATTGGCTTCGGTGTTCATAACCAAAAGACTGCCGGTAACCACTGGGTCGCGTTAGCAAGGAGACGCTAGGGTCGCTAGCCTTGCTACAGTGACCCCCTAATTTGTTTATTGCATGGCGCCCCCTATGCGGACACCATGTATGTGCTAAGAAAAGTCAGCGCCCGCTTTCCGCAAATTTTATTGCATCGGCCCTATTGTGATAAATTGCAGGAGGATGTTGTGAGACTAGAAGATTGGGCATCGAAGTGGCAGATGAAATTTAATGTGAACAAGTGCAATGTGATGAATATAGGAAAAAAAAAACAGGCTGTAGTTATACAATGTTAGGTTTCATGTTAGGAGTTACTACCCAGGAAAAAGATCTAGACATCATAGCGGACAATACATTGAAATCATTGTCTCAGTGTGCTGCAGCAGTTAATAAAGCCAACAGAATGTTAGGAATTATTAGGAAGGCAATGGTAAATAAAATGGAGAATGTCATAATGCCTCTGTATTGCTCCATGGTGAGACCACAGCTTGAGTACTATGTTACATTCTGGTTACCGTGTCTAAAAAAAGATTTTGATGCACTGGAGAAGGTATGGAGAAGGGCGACCAAATTGATAAAGGGGATGGAATGGCTCCCCTATGAGGAAAGGCTAAAGAGCTTAGGGCTGTTCAACTTGGAGAAGTAATGGCTGAGAGGGGATATGATGGAGGTTTATACAAATCATGAGAGGATTAGAATTATTGCGCTTCCCAGCCACGTTGGCTCCGTGGCCAGGTCTGCTCACCTGGCGCGACCGTCTACCAGCTCCTCCCTGACTTCCAGCTCTGCTCGTCGCAGCTCTGACAAGCGTCCCCGGACTCTCTGCGGCATACTCCCTCGCAGCTCTCCTCGCACCGGGGCTTGGCATCCTCCTTGGCATTGGCCCTGCCCCCTAGCACGCACGCGCGGAACTCTCGCACGTTTAAAGACCCTAGCACGGGAAAACCCCAGGCGATGCCCGATCCTGACATCACATAGGCTTGGTATATATACTCCAGCCCGGCCCCTAGCTCAGGGTCTTGGCAATCGGGTCGTACACTCTGGTGTCTCTAGTTTGCCTTCCTGCGTTCCAGTGTCTTGCTCCTGTGCCTCCTGTTCCAGTCTCTGTTCCAACATCTCCCATTCAAGCATCTCCTGTGTTTCCCATTCCAGCGTCTCCTGTGTCTCCTGTTCCAGTGTCTCCTGCTCCTTCGTATCTCCATCCCTGGTAGTACCCTTTGGACTGATCTCACGGTATTAACCTTTGTCTGTTCTTGATTACTCCTTGATTGCTGCCTGACCTGACCTCTGCCTGGAACTCTGACTACTCTTTAATTGCTACCAGACCTGACCTCCGCCTGGAACTTCGACTACTCTTGTCTGCCACCTGGAACCTGACCTCCTGCTTGACCTGACTATGCCTGGATTGACCTCTGTTACCGGCCCTGCCTGGCTGACCATTCTGCACTAAGAATGTGGCCTTACGTCTTGCTATACACTCGGACACTCTGTTCTAGCCTCCTGCAATCTCTGGACTTCCTTGTCTGAACACCGACTGCACACCCTTGTTCGTGGTGGGCACTCCCTTGAACTCTCTCTCTAGGAGACCCTGTGAGGCCCACCTAAGACCAGGCAGACCGGGTAACCAAGGGCTCAACCTGAGGGAACCCCGGGTTGCTATTGGTGAAGCTCCAGCTAGCCTCTGTTTCCGCCTCCTGGTGGCAGGTGCTCTCTGGGTCCAACTGGAGGGCTGTATCAATCCTGCACCAGGCCAAGGGTCCACTCCCAGCACAACAAGAATGGGTTAATATAAATCGGTTGTTTACTTTTTCGATTAATACAAGGACTAGGGAGCATGCCTTGAAGTTAGTTAGTAACACATTTAAAACAGTTTGAAGTAAATTCGTTTTTACTTAATGCATAATTAAGTTCTGGAAATTGTCAAAAAATGTGATTAAGGCAGTTAGCTTATCTGGGTTTAAAATAGGTTTGGACAAGTTCCTGGAGGAGAAGTCCTTAAACTGCTATTAGTCAAATTGACTTAGGAAATAGCTACTACTAATTATCACACTAGTAGCAAGGGATCAATTTAATGTTTGGGTATTTGCCAGATACTTATATCCTGGATTGGCCACTTTTGGAAATAGGATGCTGGACTTGATGGACCCTCAGTCTGCCCCAATATGACAGCTTCTTATGTTCTTATGTTATCAACATAATAATATGACCAGGCTGTACTCAAATATTCTTGAAATTCACCATCATAATAAAGCGAAGGGCTCATTCGCCAGGGTCTCCACAGGTAATTATCAGCGGATTAATAGACTGGTCAGATTACAAGTTATCAAGAATACAAGCAGATATGACATTAGAAAAAAGAGAGTTAGAAATTAGAAATGTATCTGGTTGAGAATACACCCCATGTGGGATGGAAAAGAATGCAAAGCCCATCTCATCCAGGAGTAGAAATCTCCAAACATCCATCATCTGCAGTTTTGATAACAAAAGATTCACGCCTTTATGATTCCAATTCCTTTTCAATGCCTTTGCTGATTTACAATCTATTCAGTTATTGGCTGTAATATTTAAACCTCCTGCTATTATTACACTATACCTCGAATATTGAATCAATGAAGCTAAGACAATGGAGAAAACAGAGTGACTATAAATATTAGGTGCATACACAAGGCGCAATGTGTATTGCTTCCCTAAAATAGTTCCTAACCGAATGACATACTGTATCTACCTTGTGGATTCTCAATGCATTTTTCAACCTGTCAATGGAAAATTTTATGAAGTAGAATAGCCACTCCATAGTGTCTGCTATTGAAAGAAGCTACATGTGCCCTGGTTCTTGTCTCCCCTGTCTCTTCCTCTCTGTTGGATTCTTGGTTCTGACCCTGACTTGGAGTTGACTTCACTTGATCTCCACCTGCCTTGATCCCTGCCTGGAGTCTAATTCTGCCTATTTCCACCTGACCTGACCTCTGCTGGACTCTGACACTGCTCTACCACTGCCTGTGCTGAACCTTGGCCTGATTCTGAATTCCAGCCATCCAATCATTGGGACTTTGCCTAACTCTTGCCAGCCTCACAACCCAAGGGCTAAAGCTTCAGGGAAAGGGGTTGGTATAGGGGAAGCCCGATTTAGTCCCAGAACATGTCACCTACTAGGCTTCATCAATCATGCCACAGTTGAAGGTCTCACTCCTTGTGACAGCTTTCTGACTGGTTTTAAAAAGCCCCTGCAGGTCTTTAGATCATTGTCAAACCTAGGCGAAGGGGTCAATTGGAGCATAGCTCTCAGAACATGGGCAGAAGCTGATGTAGATGGTGCGGGAGGAGTTGGTATTGGGAGGCAACTCTGTATGGCATCCATTCGGCCAGCCATCTCTTGGAATAGGCCTGCATTCTGTTGAAGCTGTTCCCACTGCTGCTGGACCCTGAGGGCCAACCAATATATGGTCTGGGCTGTGTGTTGGGTACATGACTCACATCTTGTTGGCCATCCCAGACTTAAGAAGACTCTGGACCTATTCTCACATTTTTATTGGTGGCTGCAAGTGAAGCATGATGTATAATGGTACATAGAATCTTGCTCCAACTGTGCGGTTATCAAACCATCACATACCCCTACTACAACCCTTGTCAGTTACAGAGAAACCCTGGTCACATCTCACCATGGACTTTGTCAAAGACCTCCATATCTCCAATGGGTACACTTATTTGTGTGGTTATAGAGAAGTTCTCAAAAATGGCCAACTTTGTCTCTCTCCCTAGGCTCCCCTTGGCTCAGAAGGTGGCTCACCTATTCTTCCGGCATGTATTCCAGCTTCACAGTCTACTGGAACATGTTCTTTCAGACTGAGGCACACAAATTATTGCCAAATTTTGGAAGAACTTTTGCCGGAAGTTAAAGTTAAAGGTTTCCCTGAATTTCTCTTTAGCTTACCATCCACAAACCAATGGTCAACCCAAAAGAACTAATCAGATTCTCAAGAATTTCCTATGAACATATGTAAATGAGTGACATGATGACTGGGCATCTCCATTGCCCTTTGCAGAATTCTACCACAGCAACTTTATGCATGAGGCTGCTGGATTTTCTACGACAGACAATCATGCAGCCCCCTGCTAGACTCATTGTCCATACCGTATCCTACAGCTAATGCCATGGGCCAGAGTCTTGGAGAACTCTGGAGAAGGACCCAGCAGTTTTTGATCTTAGCAGCAGAGATGTACAAGAGGCAGGCTGACAGGAAACACTGTCCAGAGCTGTTCTTTAAACATGGTGGTAATGTGTGGCTGAGCACCCCAAGCTATGATTGAAGACACCATCCGTGACGTTCGCACCCAGGTTTATTCAAACTTTTCCAATTCTGCAACAAGTGGAACCTGTATCATATCAACTCAAACTATCTTCCACATAACACCTTTCATATCTCATTACTCAAGCCTTTGCCCCTGTCATAGCATCCCATTCCATTTCTGAACCTCCCAGTAAGACCTCAGAAGAAGACAATGAGTATGAAATATAAACTATTTTAGACTCCAAGCAAATCAGAAGTAAATTGCACTACCTTATTTCATGGAAGGGATTTGGGCCAGAAGAAAATACCTGGGAACCTGGTTCAGGCCCCTCATTTCACTCATAAGTTACATCAGCTCGTTCCCCCAGAAGCCAAACTTAGGATCCTAGAGAGAGGACCTAAAAGGGGGGTGCTCTAATGTTTAGCCACTGTTGGCAGCTTTTCTCACCTTGGGATGCCACTGGATATAGCTGTGGCCAGGATGCCACCAACACCCACCCAAAAACACCATGCTGCTGCCTGAGACTGACCACGGTCTTTCTTAGGCATGTACGTGTGTGTATGCAGCACCATTTCTTAAAGGACCCGTAGTGGGTACCTGGCCATGGTGCCTAAGTTTGATGTCAGCCCAACCGGGTTATTTAAACCTCACACATTATCTAACTGGCACCTCAGCAGCAGGTCCTCCTGCTTTGCCTGCAGTGCATGTTGCTACTCATCATACCTGCTTGACTCTGGTCCCACTCCTTGTCTTTCTGCCTTGTCCAGTTCCTTGTCCCCCTGCCTTGCTTCTTGCCCTGCTTCTTATTCAGTCCTGTCTCCAGACTTGTTCGTAGCCTCATTGTTCCAGTCCACTTCCCTGCCTGTCTGTTCCAGTCCTTTTCTCATGAGCCCTGGTCTATCTTTTCCCTTCCTCATTAAATTTTTTTGAATTCTCTTTAGGGGCTGTCCATAAAAGATGTCATGCCTTGAGGGTTGGAAGGGTCAGGAGTTAAAGGCACTGTGATGTCACATTTTTACATATATTTAATATTGATTTTGGTTTGGGAGATAATGCAAATTTTTCCTAATTAATTATCAATAGCATTTTTCACTATTATACATGACTTAACACATTTATCGCATCCATTATTTCAGATTAATTTCCAATCCTTTTACCTTTAAATTTTACAATTTTTTAGACACAATGGATAAGGACAAGCTATTCCAATCGTTCTTCAAGTCATTTCTGGAAACATATCCTGACAGATCCAAGGCTGTGCTCCAAAAAGAGGTGGTAGAGCTTTGTAACAATATGAAAAATGAACCAGACTTACAAACTAGATTTGAAGATCTTCTTTGAAAAAACAAGGCCATTGCTCACAAGAAGAAAGGAACATTGTTAACAATGTTTGCAAGACTGGAAAGAAAAACTTCTACAGTTTCCACAGACAAGAATGCTCCAGTGGAAGTTAGCTCAACCGCATTGCCAACAGAAGTCAAAGATGAAGATATCCAATCAGTGTCTGAAGCGGTTGTGCCTGAACTTCAAGCATCTTCATCAGCTAGAAGCACCCATTACAAAACACCTGCACAAGATAAACTATGACCTGAACTTGATATCTTAAATAATGACTTGGCTAGCATGTACAAATGAAAATTGGCAGGTCTTCTGTCCTCTGAACAGTCAAATTAATTAAAGGAGTGTGAGAAAAAGAAGAGGAAACTGGAAATGCAGCTACATTTAAAAGTCTCAGAACAGAATCACAAGCAGCGTAGTCGTGAAAAACAAAAATTAAGAATGGCTGAACTATGTAAACAGTATCCTGATGCTAAAAATATTCTTTAGAAGAGAGAGAAGACAGGCCGTCCACGAACTGAGGAAAACCAGCCAGACCTCTTGAAAACTATAATTGATATAGCTTGTTATGGTTCAGCAGCTCATGCAAGAAGACAGGAAGATATTTATTGCAGCATAAAAACTCTCAGTGAATTGACAGATGAACTGAATACGAATGGCTTTTTGCTCTCAAGAAGTTCAGTCTATTTACGCTTGCTTCCAAAATGTAGCTCATCTATTGAAGGAAAACATCATGTCAACACTGTTCCAGTTCAGTTGATTAGAGCCCAGAATGACAAACATGTTCATCATATAGATGGTCAGTTTTGCACTACCTCAATACATCTTCTTGAAGAGTTGTCATCACTTCTTGGTCCAAGGCAAGTCTGTTTTTTAAGTCAGGATGACAAAGCACGAATACCAATAGGACTTACTGCTGCAAATAAACGGGCTCCCATGGTGATGCATGTTGTCTACAGGATTTGTTTGCCTGATCATGATTTTGTCATTGCAGAGCACATGAAACTAATTCCCTCACTTATTACTGGAATTGTCATAAAGCCAAATGCTCTTGCGAGACCAGATGCTGTTGGTTATGTTAGTCCCACTTATATTGCCATACTATCTGGTAAATACTCAAGCTCAACTGCTTATAGTCATGGTCTGGATTTTGAGCGTCTACTACAGCTGCCTGAGTTTGATAGCATTATAAAGACTGAAAATGTTGTTAAACCAATTGTTGTTTCCATTGTGGTTGGAGGTTCAGATGAAAATACAAGGTACCAAAAGGTCATTGATGTATCAGTTCACCACATTTTGAAACATAACTTGGATGCTATATATGTTGCAACAAATGCACCAGGTCGCAGTGCATTTAACAAAGTGGAGCGACGAATGACATAGCTATCAATGGAGCTGGTTGGTGTAATATTACTACATGATCACTTTGGAACTATTCTGGATTCCCAAGGTCACACAACTGATAATGTCTTGGAGAAATTAAATTTTGGGCATGCAGGTATAGTGCTTGCAGAAATATGGTCAAATGTAATTTCTGATGGATACCCAACTGTGTCAGAGTATATTCAACCTGACAATGGTTTGCAATGGTTTGCTAGGCAAATCCTCTGATTGGTTTGCCAAACAAGTATGTACAAACCAATAGTTATTGCAAAGTGTCAAGTGTACAGATGATAATTGCTGCTCAAGATTCAGAAGTGATCTGCTGAAAGTTGTTCCAGGACAATTTTTGCATCCACCTATTCCAGTCATTCAAGCTGCCCAGGGCATACAAGCACAGATTGTTGGTGAAGATGAGCCAAACCTTCTGAATCTATTTGTCAGTCAGTTGCTTAAGGATAAAATTGTTCTTCCGGTAGAGTTTGAGAAATACTCACAGTTTCCATATGATGCTTTTTATCCTTTCATCCATAATTCACTTGGAAGTCGAATATGCAAGACCTGTGGTTTATATTCTGCCTCTGTTGTGATGGCAAAGAAACATTAATCTGTGCAAAAATTAGCCCCTGATTTGTTCTTACTGAGAAAGATGAGACCCATCAGAATTGTTGCAAAACTTCAAAGGGAGCTTATGGCAATAATTGCATGTCAGGAAAATGAAGACGTAGAATGGTTAAATGAAGAAAACATTGACACAACTGGCTTGGAGGTACCAAATAATACAAATGAAGAAAAGACAGCTCTTCATGTTATTTCACTTACACAGCACTTAAATTGCCCATGGGAAGAGAACTGATTTATGATTTCATATGTCAAATCCTAGTTTGATGACACAGTCTGTGCTATATCTTAAATGTGGTACATAAATAAAAAGTCATTACTATCATTATCAAAACTGTTCCAAGTGGGGGGGGGGCATATATTTTATGTTATACTTGTTTTAGAGGGGTCAAGAAATTTGTGACACTTTGTGATGGGGGAGGGGAGTCAAAACGTTACAAAAAGAAAGTGACATCCTTTATGGACAGCCCCTTATTACATGAATCAAGCTGTTCAGAGTCAGGTTAGACATTGGAATGCTTTGACCCCCCAGCAAAAATAGGGAGCATGGATATATATACCCTAGGATCATCTTTGCAAGCAAGCAGTAGCAGGCATCCTATAAATTGTCTATACAATCTAGACAATTTCTTTTCCCGTCGATAGCAGGGCTGAATTAGCCATGCTGTCATGGGATCTGTCAACCAGATCCGGGAGGCGGAGCTTGTCAAAGCAGAGATCAGAGCTTTGCTCTCTGCGGCTGCGAGTGTGTTCCCACGCAGGAAAGTAATGGAATCTCCTCAGTCTGTTCTTTCCGCGCGCGGGATCGCACGCGGAGCTGTTCTTCTCCTCAGCGTTATTAAATAAAAATGTCAAAATCGGGTTTTAAACCCTGTAATTGTGGTAAGGTAATGTCAGTCACGGATAGACATGACCGATGTTACCGATGCCTAGGGCCAGATCACAATAATAAAGATTGTGAATTTTGTTCGAGGATGTCTCCGAGAGCCCTGAAACAACGATCTTACAGGCTTCAGGAACTTTTTGCCTCACCGGAGCCATCGGAGGCTCATTCGTCGCCTGGCCCTGCAATTTTACCGGCTCCCTCAAAAAAGAGGGCATCTTCGTGGGATCCTCAATCCTCCAATCTTGGAGGTAAGGACGTGGCAAGCCGGCAAAGACCATCGGATTTCAAACAATCCTTAGAAACAGAAGCACCAGCGCAAGAGACACTGGCACCAAAAATCACGGCGCCTGAGACTTCTGCACCTAAAATGCCTTAGGCATATAAAACCATGACGGGGCATAACACTTCTGCGCCTGAAGAACTATCGGCACACAACACTTCTGCATGCATGGCGCCGAAGACACTTGTGCGCATGGCGCCAAAGGACCCTGCACGTATGGCGCTGAAGACATCAGCGCGCACGGCAGCGAAGTCACTTGCGTGCATGACGCCGACCACATCTGCGCACACGGTGCCGACAGCGCTTGCGCGCCCAGCGCCAGACATGGCTGTGTGCATGGCGCCAGAGACATCGGTGCCGATAACTTTGGTGCGCACAGACACAGAAAGATATGCACACAAGTCTAGATCCGTGCACAAATCTAAATCGGCGCACAAGACACAGGAACACACGTCTCATGTACTACACCATGAGTTAAAGAGACGACATGGACCCTCACAAATGTCTCATTCCACCTCTCCATCAATAACCCCACCTCGTTCGGGTACTTCCCTCTCTTTGAAAGCTACTTCGACAGAGTTTACAATAAAACGCAGAAAGTGATCACCATCTTCACGTAGAAGTCATACAGACTCGTCGACACTATTATCATAAGCACTCACATCACTACCACCACAAAAGGTCGGCAAAGAGGAGTGCAACATGGGAAGTAAGCCCTTCGACTTCTAAATCATCTTACATACCAGCTTCAAATACCTTCTCCCATACAGAGGTAATACAAGTTGCTTCCTCTAACGCTTCTACAGCTTCAGAGGATTTGATGGACATGATATGCGACAAAAATCAGAAAGACCATAAAGTATCCAATACTTTACCTCACAACACTCCAATGCAACCTAAAGCATGTGAGTCACAAGAACCAGATGGTCATACAATAATGCCCCCTCATACAAAAGAAGCATTTTTTCAATTGTCCCAATCCTTAGCAGGATTTTATGAATCTCTGCAGTCATCATTCAAAATGACTAATCTTGCTTCTGGCAGTTTTCCGGAACATAAGACACAGACTAATAGAGAACAGTCGGTGGGGCCTCCAACATCTCTCATATCAAACCGACCAGCCTCACCAAATTATAACCAGGATATATATTTTGATTCTCCTTCACCGCAAACATCCCCATCATCATCTATGGGATTCCCATCGGATCCGCAAGAACAACCTCAGGAGCCTTATTCCCCTCCAGAAGACCTTACATACCCAAACTTTCTAGAAAAATTGGGTCCAAAAAGAGACAAACCCTAGATCAGAAACTCTTGGCCTCCTAAAGATTTTCGATACTCCAGGAGAACCAACATCTCTTCCACCACAAGAACTCCTGCATTCAGTCTTACAGAAATCCTGGGAAACACCTTACGCAATCTCAGCGGTTTCCAGGAAGACGGACATAAAATTTCGTATGAGGAAAACATCACCGTACTCTATACCACAATTACCTCATGCTTCAATTGTAGTAGAGTCAGCGATGCAAAGATTTAAGAAAACAAAGTCGCATTCCTCATACCCACCAGGGAAAGACAGCAAATATTTAGATGAGTTTGGCAGGAAAATATACCATAACTCAATGTTGAATGCCCGAATTATGCACCATCAGTTCTATATGGTACAATACCTATATGAGTGCATACAGGCTATAAAAGGTATGCTTTCCTCGACTGCGGATCACATACCTCCGTCTCTCCATGACATGGAAGAGTGTTCCCGACACCTTTTGAGGTCAATCTATGAAGCATATGAAACAATGTCTAGGGCATCGGCAACAGCCATTGCAGTCCGCAGACTGGCATGGTTACACTCAAGTTCAATACGTTAAGATTTGCACGAAAAACTAACAAACCTCCCATGTACAGGAGATAACCTGTTTGGAGAACGATTTCAGGACACAGTAGGTAAACTGAAGGAAGAAGCTCTAGCAGTACAATCATTAACATCACATCCTAACTATTCGACCAATCATCATTATATTGGATCTACTCATAGGCAATCATATGCCAGGAGACACTACAGATCTTACCAGTCCTTTCGTACATAGGCTTACCCTGCGTACCAGCATCCTGCTCCACAACAGAATACCTCAAACCAACATAGAGGTAAACCACGTAACCAGAGACAGCAGGCACAACAGCCGGCTTCTGCAATGAAAGCGACTTCATCTTTTTAGTTACCCAGCCACCACCACAACATCAAGCACCACACGGCAGGATTCATTCCTGCCTGGCAGCCTGGGAGATAATAACATCCGATCAATGGGTTTTGGAGATAATACATCACGGATACCAACTCCAATTTGTCACAAAACCCATATTACCTTATCTTTCCACTTTCAAGATTCACAACTTCCAACCACAACTGGGGGAGGAAATTGCTTTGCTTTGCAAACAACAAGCAATTCGACAAATTTACCCGGGAACCCAATCAGTAGGATTTTATTCCCCATACTTCCTCATACCCAAGAAGTCGGGTGGCCTTCAGCCCATCCTAGACCTAAGGGAATTGAACAAATTTCTCACCAAAGAGAAATTCAAAATGGTATCATTGAAATCAATCCTTCCTCTGATTCAAACCAATGATTGGATGTGCTCCGTCGACCTGAAGGATGCTTACACACACATTCCAATCCATCCATCCTCGTGGCGTTACCTATGCTTTCGCTACAGGCATCAACACTACCAGTACAAAGTTATCCCCTTTGGACTATCGGCTGCACCCAGGGTGTTCACCAAATGCATGGTAGTGGTGGTGGCTCATCTCAGACAACAAGGTATAACCATCTTTCCATATCTGGACGATTGGCTCGTAATCGCCCCAACTCCAAACATCTTACTCGGGCACCTTCATCAAGTGATACAATGCTTGCAAGAATTAGGATTGGTGATCAATTTTCAGAAATCACACCTACAACCAACACAACAGTTACAGTTCATAGGAGCATGCCTGGACACTACGCGCAACAGCGCATACCTACCAAGCGACAGAATATCACAATTCTGTCTTCTGTTACATACCTTGAACCATACTCAGAGACCTTCAGCGAGACAGGTTTTAGTAGTCCTCGGCCACATAGCAGCAGCGAATTTCATGGTTCCCAACACCAGGCTACACATGAGACGCCTGCAATTGGGCTTTAAATGTCAATGGAAACAGCACTCGCAACCATTGACACAGAAGTTATCATTGACCGCCGAAATGAGAAAAGATATAACATGGTGTCTCCTAGACTCCACCCTATCCAAGGGAGCATTGTTCAGTTCCCCTCCTCACAATGCAGTATTAACTACAGATGCATCTCACAAGGGCTGGGGTGCACACCTCGAGATTTACGAAACACAAGGGTTATGGACAATCGCGGAACAAAACTTGCAAATAAATTTATTGGAACTCAGAGCGATTCGGAATGCATTACGAGTGTTCCAAGACCACCTGAAAGGATGCAGGGTCATGATCTACACGGACAACCAAGTCGCAATGTTTTACATCAACAAACAAGGAGGGTCCGGTTCATGGTCCCTTTGCAAGGAGACCCTGACAATATTCAAACATGCTCATCGAAATTGCATACATCTCCAAGCAATTTACCTACCAGGAGTTGTAAACACAAGAGTGGACAAGCTAAGCTGCATCTTTCATCCTCACGAGTGGGCACTCAATACAGAAATAGCTCAAGACATCTTCATGCAGTGGGGGACGCCTTCAATAGATCTCTTTGCGATGGAGATCAATGCTCAAGTTCCCAAATTCTGCTCGATAAGACCAAGCCAATTCAGGATCGCCCAAGATGCCTTCCTTATCCCGTGGACGACAGGCCTCCTATACGCCTTTCCTCCCATACCACTCATAACAAGGACAATTCAAAAGTGCATAGCAGACAAAGCTCAATTGATTCTCATAGCCCCGGCTTGGCCGAGGCAACCGTGGTACAGTTTCCTTCTCCGACTATCCATCATGGATCCAATTCGATTACCGAAACGCCAGGATCTTCTCTGTCAAGATCAAGGGACGCTTCTACACCCGCTCCACTCATCTCTCCACTTGACAATGTGGAGATTGAAAGGCTCCTTCTAACAGAATAGGGAGTTTCCACCTGGGCACAATTCATCTTGTTAGAATCCAGGAAACTCAATGAGGCAAAATTATAGCTATAAATGGAAACGTTACTCTACATGGTGCACTTCCAAAGGTGTACCACCATTGGACTGCTCACCTGAATTGCTCATAGATTATCTTCATACACTATACACAGCTGGTCTAGCAACATCATCCATCAGAGTTCATCTCAGTGCCATAGGGGCATATCATAGGCCAGTTAACAATATTCCTCTATCCAATCACCCCTTACTATCTCGTTTCATTAAGAGGCTAACTCACATTCGTCCTCCGATCTCTAAGCCTCCAGTTCCATGGAGCCTCAACATAGTTCTGGAACAGCTCATGCTTTCCCCATTTGAACCCATGGACCCGGCACATATTAAATACCTCACATGGAAAGTGGTATTCCTGGTTGCAGTAACATCAGCACGAAGAGTTAGTGAATTTCAGGCCTTGGTCCATTATTCTCCATATTTGCAGTTTCATCACCAAAATGTAGTTCTCCTAACTCACCCATCCTTCCTACCAAAAGTGGTTTCTCAATTCCATCTCAATCAGACCATGGAATTACCCACCTTTTTCCCTAAACCTCATACAAATGATAGGGAAAAACTACTGCACACACTAGATTGTAAAAGAGCTTTAGCATACTACAAAGAAAGGACAAACTCGGACTCCCGTGTTTCTCAACTCTTTGTCTCCTTTGACCCAAAGGCACCTGGATTACCAGTGGCTAAACGCATAATCTCCAGCTGGATAGCACAGTGCATCAAATTCTGTTATGATAAACAGAAACTACAACTACATTCAGAGCCTAAAGCTCACCAAGTCAGAGTAGTTGCAGCCTCGTTGGCACACCTAAAGAATGTGCAACCCATAGACATTTGCAAGGCAGCTACATGGCCATCGCTTCATACCTTCACATCTCACTACTGCTTTGATCAACAAGCAGCCACTGATGTGAAGATAGGGCAAGCAATCTTGCAATCTCTATCCTCCTGTCCACGGTGACTGCCACACTGTCAAAGATCATGTACAAACATATATATCAAAACAACGTGATCGGGAGCTTGGGACTCCCATGACAGCATGGCTAATTCAGCCCTGCTATCGACGGGAAAAAGCAAGTTTGCTTACCGTAAATGGTGTTTCCGTAGATAGCAGGATGAATTAGCCATGCTGACCCACCCTCCTTCCTGGCAGTCACCAAGTCTTCGACTACACTAAGGCTTAATCACAGACTGAGGAGATTCCATTACTTTCCTGCGCGGGAACATACTCGCAGCCGCAGAGAGCAAAGCTCTGATCTCTGCTTTGACAAGCTCCGCCTCCCGGACCTGATTGACAGATCTCATGACAGCATGGCTAATTCATCCTGCTATCTACGGAAACACTGTTTATAGTAAGCAAACTTGCTTTTACAAAAGAACTTTGTTTTTAGGACTCCATGAAGTACAGTCTCCATTGGTTTTAGTAGTTGTTTTATTTATTTATTTTTTATTTTTTGCATCAGATTGGGAATGTCTAGGCATCCCCAAACTGAAGGAGCAGAGTTACTGTTAAAAATCCAACTTTAATCCCATGTCTCTGATTTACCATACACCATCCCAGCACATTGTAAGCTCATGGGGCAAGGACTCAAGTTAGGGGTCCCAGCTACATAAGTATATACTATTTCTCTGCATAGACCTAGATTCAGCAACAGGTAATCACTCATCTATCAAAATTCCATATACATTAAATGTGCTGCACTAGAACTAACCTTGGTTACCATCTATTTCACAAAATAAAGAGGACCTGATGTATTGAGGGGTTTTATCACAGTTTTTGCCTATGGGAAAAAACATTGATACAGTAAATCAACCACTATAATGTGAAAACTGAAGAAAAGGACAGGCATGTTTTAACTGAAGCCAAATTAATGAATTTTAATTGCAAGAAACTATCTGGCCAGATGGTTTCTTGCAATTAAAATTCCTGATTCTGGCCTCATTTACGGCATATGCCTGTCCTTGGCTCTATTTTTTATATTACAACAAACACAAGGAGAAATACAAAAAAATAGTTCAAGAAATATCATTACTGTAGTCTGAACAACAGGAGACAAGAAAACAAAATTAGCCAGAGAACTTTCAGGCCATAATATTAATCATGGACTCTGTGGACCTCTGATATTCTTTCAGCCTATCTATATAACATTACAACACCAAAAAGAAAAAAAATAAAACAAAGAAATAAAGGGATAAACTCACAAAGGCTTAGGCATCATTTAAGGGGGATAAATATAGATTTGATCTCCTTAATTAGCCAGTGTCCATCTAAGTGGATTTGTAACTACCAAAAAGTATTTGTGTAATTTTATAGCATGCTTAATTTTTGGCCACATAGAAAAATAACATTCTAAGGAGCAATTCAAAAGAGTGGCTTGAAACAATATATGTACTATATATTTCCATTTCTAAATTCTGTCTTGGTAGTAGTTCTGCCAATTATGTGCTAACGTAAAGCCTTCTTTTAACAATATATAAGTGAATGTGTGTACCCTAGCCATGTAGCAGGCCATTATTCACATACTTTGTCACACTGAATGCCCAACAACATTTGTCATATAGTCCACAAAAGCAAGGGTCCAATCTAACAAATTAAAACGACCTGCTGGTATCATAAATAGTGAACCTATTGATTTAGGCGGTGGCTCCGAGGTTCAATCATATACTAGACTGTTCCCCATTATCAAATAGCCCTCTTTTTATGAATTTTTGTTGCAATTAAAAACTCATTTTGGCTTCTCAAAATTGTGCTTTTCTTAATTGAGTTATAAACATACCATAAACAGCTCTCTATTGTGTGAAATCCATTATTTCAAATATATCACCCCAGCGTCTATTCTCTTCATCTCAAAAGTTTAAGAGAAAGGCACTTAGGGGCAGATTTTCAAAGGCTACGTGCGTAACATATGTGCGTAACCCAAGAAAATCTGCCCCTGCGCGCGCCAAGCCTATTTTGCATAGGCTCAGCGGCACGCACAAGCCCCGGGACGCGCGTATGTCTCGGGGCTCCGAAAAAGGGGCGTTCTGCGGGCGGGGCCATGGGCGGGGCGCAAGCCCGGGGGCATTCTGGGGACAGGACCAAGGCCTCCGGAACAGCTGCTGTGCTAGGGGATGGCATGCAAGCAGCCAACCAGCGCGTGCAAGTTACACCTGCCTGGAGGAAGGCATAACTTCAACGATAATGGTAGGGGGGTTTAGATAGGGCTGGGGGGTGGGTTAGATAGGGGAAGGGAGGGGAAGTTGGGGGGGGCGGAAGGAAAGTTCCCTCCGAGGCTGCTCCGATTTCGGAGCGGCCTCAGAGGCAACGGAGGTAGCCTGCGTGGCTCGGCGCGTGCCGACCCTCGATTTTATAACATGTGCGCAGCAGCACACACATGTTATAAAATTGGGCGTACATTTGTTTGCGCTGGGTTGCGTGAACAAATCTACGTCGACGCGCAGGTTTGAAGATCTGCTACTTCGCTTTTAAAGTTCCAAAACAACATGGAACTTATAACTTGACTTTTCCAAAGTGTCTCACCACCATCTAGGCTGGGGAATGAAAAAGACCCAAAACTGCAGTGTTTCGAGAATCCTCGATTGCTCCAGGCTTTATTTGGGTACTATCTGTGTAAAGAAGAGCAATTTAAATAATATTTCCATCTTACCAGCTCAGTCTCACATTTCTAATCCACTTACCATGAGCTGTTATGGGCAAAGCGCAAGAGCGTCTGATGTCACAACTTCCATTCTAATTACAAACTACCTAACTAATGAGAGTAAAACGGACGGGGCTGTACGCGTGTGCGTGCCCTAGGTGACTCCGGGAGAAAGATGGTGAATGCAATCGCCCATGCCAGACTGGGGACGCCGGAGGGGTCGGTGTGGAGAAGCGGAGGCAGCCATCTTCCCAAAAGGAACCGAGTCAGGCAGGAAAAAGGTGAGCAATAGAGGGCGCAGCCGTCTGTGACCGACAGGCGCAACAGAGAGGTAACAGTGGTGGGGCCTTTTGGCAATAGTGATCATAATATGATCAAAAATGAATTAATGACTGGAAGGGGGACAGTAAGCAAATCCACGGCTCTAGTGCTAAATTTTCAAAAGGGAAACTTTGATAAAATGAGAAAAATAGTTAAAAGAAAAGTGAACAGGGAAAAAGTGTGCAAGAGGCATGAACATTGTTAAAAAATACCATCCTATAAGCACAGTCTAGAAGTATTCCACACATTAAGAAAGATGGAAGGCAGGCAAAACGATTACCATCATGGTTAAATGGTGAGGTAAAATAGGCTATTTTAACCAAAAGATCTTCATTCAAAAATTGGAAGAAGGATCCAACAGAAGAAAATAGGATAAAGCATAAGCGTTGGCAAGTTAAATGTAAGACATTGATAAGACAGGCTGAGAGCATTTGAAAAGAAGTTGGCCGAAGCAGAAAGCCTGTGAGGGAGTCAGTTGGACCGTTAGATGATTGAGGGGTTAAAGGGGCACTTAAAGAAGATAAGGCCATCGTGGAAAGATTAAACGATTTCCTTTCTTCGGTGTTTACTGAAGAGAATGTTGGGGAGATACCCATTCCAGAGAAGGTTTTCATGGGTAATGATTCAGATGGACTGAACCAAATCACAGTGAACCTAGAAGATGTGGTAGGCCTGATTGACAAACTAAAGAGTAGTAAATCACCTGGACTGGATGGTATATACCCCAGGGTTCTGAAGAAACTCAAAAACTAAATTTCAGATCTATTAGTAAAAATGTGTAAACTATCATTAAAATCATCCATTGTACCTGAAGACTGAAGGGTGGCTAATGTAACCCCAATATTTAAAAAGGGCTTGAGGGGTGATCCGGGAAACTACAGACCAGTTAGCCTGACTTCAGTGCCAGGAAAAATAGTGGAAAGTGTTCTAAATATCAAAACCATAGAACATATAGAAAGTCATGGTTTAATGGAACAAAGTCAGCATGGCTTTACCCAAGGCAAGTTTTGCCTCACAAATCTGCTTTCCTTTTTTGAAGGGGTTAATAAACATGTGGATAAAGGTGAATTGGTAGATGTAGTGTATTTGGATTATCAGAAGGCATTTGACAAAGTTCCTCATGAGAGGTTTCTAGGAAAAGTAAAAAATCATGGAATAGGTGGCGATGTCCTTTTATGGATTACAAACTGGCTAAAAGACAGGAAACAGAGAGTAGGATTAAATGAACAATTTTCTCAGTGGAAGGGAGTGGGCAGTGCAGTGCCTCAGAGATCTGTACTGGGACCCGTGCTTTTCAATATATTTATAAATGATCTGGAAAGGAATATGACGAGTGAGGTAATCAAATTTGCAGATGATACAAAATTATTCAGAGTAGTTAAATCACAAGTGGATTGTGATAAATTGCAGGAAAACCTTGTGAGACTGGAAAATTGGGCATCCAAATGGCAGATGAAATCTAATGTGAATAAGTGCAAGGTGATGCATATAGGTAAAAATAACCCATGCTATAGTTACACAATGATAAAGGGGATGGAACAGCTCCCCTATGAGGAAAGACTAAAGAGATTAGGACTGTTCAGTTTGGAGAAGGGACGGCTGAGGAGGGATATGATAAAAGTGTTTAAAATCATGAGAGGTCTAGAACGGGTAAATGTGAATCAGTTGTTTACTCTTTCGGATGATAGAAGGACTAGGGGGCACTCCATGAAGTTAGCATGTGGCACATTTAAAACTAATCAGAGAAAGTTCTTTTCACTCAACACACAATTAAACTCTGGAATTTGTTGCCAGGGGATGTGGTTAGTGCAGTTAGTATAGCTGGGTTTAAAAAAGGATTGGATACGTTCTTGGAGGAGAAGTCCATTACCTGCTATTAATTAAGTTGACTTAGAAAATAGCCACTGCTATTACTAGCATCAGTAGCATGGGATAGACTTAGTTTTTGGGACTTGCCAGGTTCTTATGGCCTGGATTGGTCACTGTTGGAAACAGGATGCTGGGCTTGATGGACCCTTAGTCTGACCCAGTATGGCATGTTCTTATGTTGGAATATAGGCATGTTTTCTGTCCCAATACCAGACCTCGCCTCAGCTGGACTCATTGGCCAAGCAATAGAGCAGGACTTGCGAATAGAGATTGTTAAGTCAGATATTGGTAGAACCTTTATTATGCTTTATCACTGCATGGTCCTTGCTAACCTTTGAGAGATTAAATTTAAATGTATTCACAATTGATATTTAACTAGAGATAAAGGAGTGAGATTACAATTGTGCTCATCTGATGACTATTTGAAGTGCTGTCATATGCGGGGGGATTTTTGCCACATGTTTACTGAATGCCCGAAACTTCGGCTCTAGAGTGTGTCTTGGACACCCCAATAACATGGTAGGGTGGCCTCATTTACCTGTACTTGTTTGAGGAATCTATTGCCCTGCCAGGTGGGGGTCAGAGGTCTGTGGTAATTTCTTTAACATTGGCAAAGAAGGTGCTATTATCCAGTTGGAATGCTGCCCTAGCTTTGGCCTTTTGGGACTGGCGCCAAGCAGTGATCCACTTTGTAATATTCGAAGCTTTAAGAAAGAGTTTATGAATGAGTGAGTGTTTGAGGTTCATTTAATTTGGGGGGGGATTTTTTGAAAAAGCTGAAGTGACCTATCGCACTTGCTCTGTTTACCATTCAAGCTTCATGCTTTGACATCTTTGTTACTGCTAGGATTTATATCTGCATTGCTGTACATTGTATTGGTTTGATCATGTTTCAATAAACATCATGTTAAAAAAAAAAATCACCTCCCATTCACTTTGGAAAGGGAGAAGTGAACTGAAAATCGTAGGTCCTTTAGTGTATGAGTGGCTGCTAACCAGTGATTGACAAGGAGGGCTTTCCAAGTTCTCTGTGGTCTGGTCCCAGACTTTGCCTTTGTCATGTGACAAGGCAAGGCCTGGTCAGCGCTGTTATGGAAAATGGCACTAACCAGGGCTAGAGACTCACTATACCACCAACAATACTTTTTATGAGTTGAGTGTTGGAGGGGAGGGGAGGCATGAGGGAGCCACACTGCTATTTGTAAGGAAGGTGGGCTGTGGAGTAGGGGGGTAGCTCACTTTTGGGATGTTCTTCTATAAATTCAGGGTTGGGCAAAGTGGGGTTTTCGTCAGGTGAACCACTAAACATATTTTTGGACTTCTTTTGGCATGGCTGCCTCAATTGCTGGTCATGGGATGGGGAAGGAGAAAAACTTAAACCTCTGAGTCACATTTTTTACCTTTTCAGGACAATTTCAATTTCAGCTGCAGGGCCCTTTAAATCTACCATGGGAGCATTGGGATCCACATTAGGCCTCAGTGCTCCAACAGTAGATTATCATTTTTCAAATAGCTGTAGATAAAATAACTTGACTGAAAATGTTCTCTGTCAGTCACATTATTTTATTTACATAAAATTAGCTATGCATGAGCTGCTTTGCATGGATTTGCAAAATTCATATATGCAAATGCCATGTAAAGCATTTCATTGTAAGAGGGGAGGGAATCTGTCCTAAAATATGTGCAATATCACTGCAATAGGGCTATATCATGCAATATACATCGTTTCTTGCATGTTATATGCTATTTAATGCATGCTCAAGCCCAAACTCGGCTTGAAGAATCACCCTAAATTTTAGCTTGTTATCTTATCAGCCAGCTAGAATTTAGAAATATAAGTGCCCAAATATTAATTTAGCTGCTAACTTTTGAATATGTACCTCTATAAATGTCTATCTTACAACAGAGTCTGTCTTGATTGACCAGCCTGCTGTGGAGAAAGATCTGTCCGCTATGCTTCATTAATGCAGTGTTACATTTGGTGGTTCAAGGGACAACCCGTGAGTGAGGTGGTTCAGAGGATTACCTCATGAGCTACCGCATTCGCCCCAGTAGCTATCTGATGCTGCTGGAATCCTGTCATGGCAGGACTCCATCATCGCTGTATACTGCCGACCATTGCTGACACTGCCATCCTGGACAGGCGGCTGCCTCCCCTTAGGCACATATACACATATGCATATATAATATAGGCCCCCTGCAGCAGGAAACTCAGAGTGGCATTTTCCGATGACATCATCTCCATCGGGCTATTTAAGCAAAGACCTCACAGCATTGCCTTGCCTCAGCAATGGGTCTCCTACCTAGAGCAGTGCATATTGCTCCTGCATTCCTGATTGCTCCAGTGTTCCTGGTTCCTTGTTCTTGCATTCCTGTCCTCCAGCCTTGCTTAGCCAGTCTCATCCAGCCTTGCCCTGCCAAGCTGTCTCATCCAATGTCTCTTGTGTGCCTTTTATCTATCCTTGGCCTATTGCCTGGACCTGACCTCTTTCTTTGGATCTGACCATGAGTACCTGCTGCCTGGACATGACTTCTTGCCTTGCAACTTACTACGCTTGCTTGCCACCTGCTCCGACCCTTGGCCTATCCCGGTATCTCCAGCCTGCTGCTTGTCTTGACCCTAGCATGCCCTTGGATTCTTGCTTTCCCTTAGCACCCACCTAAATCCTGCAGGCCACCAGAAGCCAAAAGCTCAACCTGTAGGGGAGGTAGCAGGTATAGGTGAATCTCCAGCCTGTCTCACTTCAGGGCGCATTCACCAACTGTCAGTGTAGGCCTTGTATGTTCAACTACAAGGTAGCATTAATTATGCCGCAGCATAAAGGGCTCACACCCACTCTAATCGTCACATGCAGTTAAGGTTGCTGAATTAGCTGGCTCTGCATTTGGTGCTGGCCTAGCTCTGAGGGGGATTCTTATGCCTCAGTGAGGTGGGCTGCTGAATTGCAGAGGAGACATGAGGGTCCTTGCAGATGTTACATGCAGCTGAAAGTGAAATTAGTGCTTTGTCTCTTAGTTCATTAATGCAGAGCAATTAGCTTTCAGATAGGCAATATGATTGGTTCATTACTACCCGTATTTTTTCAAAACAGCATACTAGGCTTTAGAAGCAAACTTCTCTGATTTCACAATAGCTGGTTGGAGGGTTTGGGGAGCAAAGCTGTAAATCCCCATCACAGAGGTGCCTAGCCTGCTCTGGTTTTGCAGAAACACATGCCTTCTTTGTTCTTCTGTGAATAAAGCAGTTTTTTCTTATGCAGAGAAAGATACCAACTACCCCATGCATCCTTTCATCAGAGACTCCATTTTTGTTAGCCACGTACACAGTCATAAAGTTTTGATATAGGGCCTTGTTCCTACAGAACCCCCTTATTATGGATAATGGACTTTGGAAAAGAGCGCATCATCCTTAAAGCTAACTAACAAGAGGACTGTGCAAGTTTCCAGTTGAAATGATATAGCAATAATTATGAATAATAATAAAACACCAATAATAATAATAGAAAATTAAAAAAATAATAATAGAATTAAAATGTGCATTAGAAATATGTGGTAGTGATATCAATTAGATATGAGATAGAATATGAGCGCAAATAATATTCAATAGTAGTCTAAATGTGATGTTATCTAAGCATAATGACTTATAATTTGGCTTATATTCCTGAGTAATTATTTATGTCAGAATCTAGATCCTAAGTGAGATTATTTAGATTGTGTGAGGTCATGCAGATACATTATATTATGCTGGGAATTCCCTCAGGGTTTATGGACTTCATAAAAAGTAAGCGAAAGGAAACCCTAAATAATTGATAAGTCAATGAGGACCAGAATATCATGTCGAAATATCCATTTGCAAAATGTCCTCATCTCTGGAATCATAAATGTAATCAGCAATTTGCATTGTATCCTGTCATTGGACAGTTCAACAGTGTGAAAGTCATTAATGTCCAGTAGATAAATGAGGTTCTGATCAAAGTGTCCACAAAACACATCCAGGATCTCTATCTCTGTGGGGATTGGGTCTGGTTCCAGGTAATATGATACCCCCCCCCCCCCCTACAAAAACTATAGAGTTCTTTAGCACAGTCATTAAAGACTGTGACATTGTTTGTTAGAAATAGCTATTTCTTTGAGTGGAGTGCTAATTCACCAAACATTATTTATAATGGCAACCTTGGTTTTGGAGAATTCATTATACTTGGTCATGGTAATTTTAGAGGACATTGTTAGAGGACAAACCACAAAGAGCTTCAGTAGTATCCTTCAAAAATGATTTAATAGGACTCTGTCAATGTATTTTCTTAGTCTGTTGGCACAAGCCTACATTTTGAAATAGATATTATTGTGTATTGTCACTCGGATAAGCTAACAGGACAGGTGTTTCAATATGCAGGTACAAATTGTTAGACCAGCTACCTACGTTAATTACTTGTTTGAACTGGTAAACATTTTCAGGTAAAATGAAAGGCAGATTTAAGATATAAGCAAGTTCCATTTTTTCTACATCAACATACAAAGTGATAGCTTTATCCATGTCATAGGAAATCTGGGTTGCATAGGTTCAATTTTACTTTGAGTAATTTTAGTAAGGGCATCTGTAATGACATCAGGAGAAACCAGATAATAGGGATTTGTCCTTTCATTAAATTACTAATGCTGATATCCAATTCTCTAAATAAGTCATTTGTGAGCGCCTGAATGGGTTGAATAAATGTGCAATCTGTGGTACTGTGGAATTTAAAAACATTTTCCTTCTTGCTACACCAAAAATAGAAATAGACAAGTCACTAAAACAGAATAAGTATCTATTTTTATTCAATGTAATATTACATGAGAAGTACTCTCAGGGTAATTCTGAAAAATTAATGCATTCAACTAAGCTTATATGTTCTCTATCTGTTACAAAATCATGGTTCAAAAATATTTCAGATGAACCAATCATAATTTCACGTCTTACATTTTGTTTCATCATCTCATTCTAAATCATGACTAAATTAACAGGTCAGTATGACCCAGGCCCTCATTGCAACTACCTACCAGGGCAGCACACTTTTTTTCACAAACAAGGACAACTCAGCGTTATATCTATTTTCTACCACACATAATTAATTCTTCAAACTTGGCATAGTGGTATTATGCTTATCTAAGGCTTGCTTAATACTTCAGTATTTTACCTAGTGCAGGGATCTCGTTTTGCAACAACTAATACATCTGGTTTTAAGTAAGGAATAGTATTTAGAGCAAGAATAAGTATGAGTCTTTTTATGTTGAATTGAACAGAGAGATAGAATAAAACCTTTTGACTTCGACAGTGCTCCCTCTTGTACTCTCTGTACAATTCACATCAAAATCCATATATAATCACCTCTGGAAAATTTTTTCTTTAACTTAATTTTGGGAAGTAAATTTTAAGCATGTTTTACTTAGCAGTAATTCTTGTTTTCGAAAGTTAATTAGACTAAATCTGGGGTAGTAATCACAGTTAATACAGTAGTTTTAATTATTCATCATCATTCATTATCATGATTCATTTAGTCTGTTTTCTTCAGAAAAAAAACATTCCTAAACCGGTCTCATTTTGTTTTTAAAAATATTATCAATGCTAAAGAAAAATGTGGAACTATAACAAATGATTTTATTTCTTTGCTGCCCTGTTAATCTGCCTCTTCATTGTATGATGATCCAAGTATATTTTTCACAGCATTAACCCCAAGATTCATCAAAATACTATAACTTTGCATGGATAATGCCCGTGATAAAAAAAAAAAAGGGGGGGGCATGTTTATGATAATTTTAGAATTACTGCACCATGTGTAGGTAGTGTTAATGCTTTCAAGCCCTGTGATACTTGTAGTTCAGTACTTGCAACATGCCCAAGCAGGCTATGAGAGAGAGATGGTCTCTGGGGAGGCCTTTACAGTAGTCAACTATTTATATCACTATAGGAGGGCCAGCTAATAATTTGAGGTGAGATGGTGGTGTGGTGGTTTAGGTTTCAGGGGCCAGTTTTACATGCAGAGTGAAATGGATGATCAGCACAGCACCCCTCAGTGAAGATTTAACATCATTTGGAGTGAGGAAAGTCTCACAAACATGCAGATTTCTACAATGTTCTCTCGCCCCCCCCCCCCCCGCCAAGCCAAGCAATGGCCAAAATGCAATTTGCAATCTTTATCATGAATTGCACTACAGGCATTTTACACAGCTTAATGCCAGGAAAAATGGTGTAGTTATATCTGGCATTAAAAGTGTGCGATGATGCCCTTCATTTTAATTAATCCATGTTTCCAACATAGGGAAAAACAATATTAAAGCTTTCCTTTTAATTCAGGAACAAGGTAAGAATATAAGAAAAGGTACAATTTTCCAATATTCTTATACCATACATTTTAAAAATATTTTTCAATATTCTTAGAAAAAATAAACTCAGTGTTCTCAGACTACATTGATCTAAAACAGGGGTGGGCAATTCCAGTCTTCGAGGGCTGCAAACCGGTTGGGTTTTCAGGATATCCCTAATGAATATGCATGAAAAAAATTTACATATGACTGAGGCAGAGTGCATGCAAATCTCTCTCGTGCATATTCATTAGGGATATCCTGAAAACCCGACGGGTTTGCGGCCGTCGAGGACTGGAATTGCCCATCTCTGATCTAAAACATGGAGTGGATCTCTCTTTTAGTAATTTGTCTAAATCATAAGCTTCTTATATAGGGGGAAGATAGAGTTAACATATCTGAATGGTAGGAGCACAAGATGGCGCCGGCCGTCCATTGCTCCTACCATGTGACAGGGGCTGGCCAATGGCACCGGTAGCCTCTGTGACATAGTAAGGGCAAAGGCTATCGGCGCCATTTTGAATACCGGCAGCCGATGGCCTGAGTGCAAGAGATCGCTCCAGGACCCCCACTGGACCACCAGGGACTTTTGGCAAGTCTTGGGGGTGGCAGGAGGGTGGAGGGTTGTAGTTAATTAAATTTAAAGGGTTGGGATGGGTGTTTGTTTCAACGTTAATGGGAAATGAATACCATACGTAACTAATGGACGAATCGGGGTCCCCCGAAAACAGATGTAACGGATTTGGGTCCCGACGAATACGAATACCGAATCGAACGTATCCATCCCAGCTGCACATCCCTAGTGTGTTCCATATTTTGGTGCTGGCGAGGGAAAATGCTCTTTCTTGGATTGTTGTGAGTTGTGCTGTTCAGATGGAGGGAATTATCAGGAGGCCTTTGTTGTTTGATCGTAGGTTTCGTTGAGGAGTGTGAAGACTGATGTTTATGGCTGACCAGTTTGTTTGATCTTTATGTATTAGTTTGTGTGTGATGGTCAGTATCTTATATTCTATTCAGTATTTTATTGGGAGCCAGTGTAGGGATATAAGGGTAAGTGTTATATGTTCTCATTTTTTTGTGCCTGTTAGGATTCTGGCAGCTGTGTTTTGTAGGATTTGGAGTGGTCTGATGTTGGAAAATGGTAGTCCAAGTAGTAGGGAGTTGCAATAGTCGATGGAGAAAATGAGTAGTTGTAGTACAGTTCTGAAATCCTCTAGGGTTAGAAATGGTTTTAGACGTCTTAGTGTCAATAGTTAATAGCATAATAGATATGCACGTGGCCAGGCCACTATGAAAATGCACTCAGCGCGCACACAGCCCAATCATGTGTATATCTGCCAGCATTAGTGTGCGCCGGAGTATTAAAATTCCCCCATTATTAAAAAGTTATACTGTTTAATCCCCATTTATTCTCACACAAAATCATTCTGTGAGTAATATTTTCCTTTTCTTTCTCTTTTAATGAGTTCTATAATTCATAAATTATCATGCTGCTTTCATCGTATGGAAGCAAAAATTATTTTCAATTGGTTTACATTATCTTTTAAAATTTATTATTTTTACTCTGATAAGATAGAATAGATAGAATAAAGTAAGCAAGTTATTCCTCTAAATCAAACATTAAAAAAGAAACATTGAATTCTAATAGTGCATTGTTGTACTAATGACATACCAAACATTCCAGAGTTTAGAGGAGAAGTCCATTAACTGCTATTAATCAAGTTGATTTATGGAATGACCTCTGCTACTACTGGCATCAATAGCATGGGATCTTCTTGGTGTTTGGGTACTTGTCAGTTTCTTGTGTCCTGGTTTGGCCTCTTTTGGAAACAAGATGCTGAGCTTGATAGACCCTTGGTCTGACTCAGCATGGCAATTTCTTATGTTCTTATGTTCTTATGTTCTTAGAGATCCCGGGCGCCATCTTAACTTTAACTCAAATAAAGAGAAAAAAAAAACAATAAGAAACTTTCTTCTCATTTGATGCATATTAGCTTTGCAAGCCAGGGGAAAGAATTTAAGTTACTGGATATAAACATGAAATGAAGATAAATTTATACACTTTTCTGAATTAATTAGAACAAAAATAAACATTCCTACAGTACAAAGATAGATATAGGAACAATATTCTTATCTAAGTATTTTGACTAATAAATCTAGAACAGAGAGCAACATTTGAAAAAGGGATGATATCAGACTATTTTCCTTTCAGCCCTGGACCAACAGACTATTAGGAAAAGCAACAGATCCAAACAGGGCAGCTGTATCCTTCTCTGCCAGCACTTCATACACACCTTTTTCTCAAAACAATGAGAAAAGGAAATTAATGAGGGCTACAGATATAAGAGAGCAACTTTAAACATTGAAACAAGACAGTATTTAGAGTTTAAAAGTCTAGAGTTTTGTCTATCCTGTCACCATTTAAGCTTGTTGTGAGAAAAGAATATATTTAAAAATATGAACAGAGAAAGGGCATTCTTAATTTCATGCTTAAAGTTAACACTTACAATACAAAGACAAAACAGTGAAATTCTTTTATAACTGCAGTCAAGGACAGATATTTCAGAAACAAAGGTAATATAACAAATTCATAATTTGACAACTCTGCTGTTAGTATTAGGACAAACACCAGAACTTAACAGCATTACAAGATGATTAAAAAAAAGTCATAACTTTTCACTTATAATAGGAACAGAATTTGAGCAAATTGTTGTGCAGGTCACATTGATCTAAAAGAAAATAATTTGCGTATAAGCTCTACAACCATAGTAGGAGCCCTCACTTGGTCAATGCAAAAATTTAAATTACTTAATTCATTCATTCCCCTATCTTTTCTATCTTTTATGCGTTTATTCTATCAAACAGTATTGCTCCTCCTGGGGGGATCTCGGACCTCCAGGGTGAAATCCAGCTCACCCATCCAGCTGTGTACCGCCTACCGGCCTTCACTCCTCCTTCGGAGCTGCTGCTCCACCTAGCCGGCCCAAGGGTCCACCTTCCAGCCCTGAGCCACAACAGTTTGCAAGGCCATGGACCCGGCGGACTTGACTGGTCTGCAGGCCATACCTGGAATGGCCCAGAGACTCCAGCAACAACAACACTGCCTAGATGTGTTGGCCGCCACTGTTGAACACCTGGCTAACCGCCTGGATGCCAACCCACCAGAGGTTGCACAGCTTCCTCCTCCGGTACCGGCCCTCACTATCTCCACGCCCACCCAGCTTCCGGCTCCAACCCACTATGCAGGAGTGCAGAGGGTTCTTGAACCAATGTTATATCCGGTTCTCGTTACTGCCTGGGCAATTCCCTTCTGACTCCGTAAAAGTGGCATACATCCTCTCCCTACTAGATGGGAAGGCCTTGCTCTGGGCCTCTCCCATGTGGGAGCGACAGGACCCGTTGTTGCAGGACCTACAGCAGTTCATCTCTCAATTTAAACAAGCCTTCGATGAACCTGCTCGCCAATCCACGGCCACATCGGAGATCCTACAGTTGAAGCAAGGACCTCGGTCCCTGGCAGATTACGCCATAGAGTTCCGTACTCTGGCCATGGAACTGGGATGGCGAGATGACTGCTTGCCTGGCATTTTCCTAGAGGGTCTGGCAGGACGCATTAAAGATGAACTGACTGCTCAAGACATCCCAGATACCTTGAACGGGGTGATCGACTTGGCCGGGAGGATAGATCGCCGGCCAAGTCTGGTCACGCTAGAGAGATAACGTCGGGTCACGCTAGAGAGATAACGTTCCTGGATGGAATAAATGATAGCTTTATGGAGCAATTGGTTCAGGAACCGACGAGAGAGGGAGCAATTTTAGATCTAATTCTCAGTGGAGCACAGGACTTGGTGAGAGAGGTAACGGTGGTGGGGCCGCTTGGCAATAGTGATCATAATATGATCAAATTTGATTTAATGACTGGAAAAGGAACAGTGTGCAAATCCAAGGCTCTCGTGCTAAACTTTCAAAAGGGAAACTTTGATAAAATGAGAAAAATTGTTAGAAAAAAACTGAAAGGAGCAGCTACAAAAGTAAAAAATGTCCAAGAGGCGTGGTCATTGTTAAAAAATACCATTCTAGAAGCACAGTCCAGATGTATTCCACACATTAAGAAAGGTGGAAAGAAGGCAAAACGATTACCGGCATGGTTAAAAGGGGAGGTGAAAGAAGCTATTTTAGCCAAAAGATCTTCATTCAAAAATTGGAAGAAGGATCCAACAGAAGAAAATAGGATAAAGCATAAACATTGGCAAGTTAAATGTAAGACATTGATAAGACAGGCTAAGAGGAATTTGAAAAGAAGTTGGCTGTAGAGGCAAAAACTCACAGTAAAAACTTTTTAAATATATCCGAAGCAGAAAGCCTGTGAGGGAGTCAGTTGGACCGTTAGATGATCGAGGGGTTAAAGGGGCACTTAGAGAAGATAAGGCCATCGCGGAAAGATTAAATGATTTCTTTGCTTCGGTGTTTACTGAAGAGGATGTAGGGGAGGTACCCGTAATGGAGAAGGTTTTCATGGGTAATGATTCAGATGGACTGAATCAAATCACGGTGAACCTAGAAGATGTGGTAGGCCTGATTGACAAACTGAAGAGTAGTAAATCACCTGGACCGGATGGTATACACCCCAGAGTTCTGAAGGAACTAAAAAATGAAATTTCAGACCTATTAGTAAAAATTTGTAACTTATCATTAAAATCATCCATTGTACCTGAAGACTGGAGGATCCGGGAAACTACAGACCGGTTAGCCTGACTTCAGTGCCAGGAAAAATAGTGGAAAGTGTTCTAAACATCAAAATCACAGAACATATAGAAAGACATGGTTTAATGGAACAAAGTCAGCATGGCTTTACCCAGGGCAAGTCTTGCCTCACAAATCTGTTTCACTTTTTTGAAGGAGTTAATAAACATGTGGATAAAGGTGAACCGGTAGATATAGTATACTTGGATTTTCAGAAGGCGTTTGACAAAGTTCCTCATGAGAGGCTTCTAGGAAAAGTAAAAAGTCATGGGATAGGTGGCGATGTCCTTTCGTGGATTGCAAACTGGCTAAAAGACAGGAAACAGAGAGTAGGATTAAATGGGCAATTTTCTCAGTGGAAGGGAGTGGACAGTGGAGTGCCTCAGGGATCTGTATTGGGACCCTTACTGTTCAATCCTACCTAATAACGAAGGATGACCGACGTGCCGCAAATGCGCAGTAGAGACCAGCTCTACCGCGCATGTGCGGGGCGAGCACGTCGGTCTGAGCCAGAAAAAAAATGGCGGCGTCCAGTGGCAGCGGCGGCGTCCAGTGGCGGCGGCGGCGTCCAGTGGCGGTGGCGGCGGCGGCGGCGGATGGCAGCGGCGGCGGCGGCGTCCGGTGGTAGCGGTGGCGGCGGGAGGCAGCGGCGGCGTCGGATGGCAGTGGCGGCGGCGTCGGGTGGCAGCGGCGGCGTCGGGAGGCAGCGGCGGCGGCGTCGGATGGCAGCGGCGGCGGCGGGTGGCAGCGGCGGATGGCAGCGGAGGTGGCGGATGGCAGCGGCGGGTGGCGTCGGGTGGCAGCGGGTGGCGGCGGCGGCGGCAGCGAGGGAGAGAGAGAGGGAGGGACTGACAGAGGAGGGGAGGGACTGAGTGAGAGGGGAGGAGAGGGAGGGAGTGGGACTGAGTGAGAGGGAGGGAGGGAGTGGGACTGCAGTGAGAGGGTGGGACTGAGTGAGCGGGGGGGGAGAGGGAAGAGGGAGGGAGGGAGTGGGACTGAGAGGGAGGGAGGGAGTGGGACTGAGTGAGAGGGGGGGACTGAGGTTATGGTTGAGGGGGGAGAGAGGGAGGGTAGAGAGAGGGAGGGAGGGGGAATGAGGGAGAGGGGGGACTGAGTGAGGGCGGGAGAGAGAGGGAGGGAGGGGCGTGGGAATGAGGAGAGAGAGGGAGGGAGGGGGGTGGGACTGAGAGAGACGGGACTGGACTGAGGGAGAGGGGGGAGGGGAATGGGACTGAGGGGGAGGGAGTGGGGACTGAGTGAGAGGGAGGGAGAAGAGGGGAGGGAGGGGAGGGAGTGAGGAGACTGAGGGGGAGGGGAGGGGAGTGGGACTGAGGGGAGGGGGAGGGAGTGGGACTGTGTGAGTGAGAGGGCGGAGAGAGGGGGAGGGAGTGAGTGAGGCTGAGGGGGAGGGAGTGGGACTGAGGGGGAGGGGGAGGGAGTGGGACTGAGGGAGAGTGAGTGGGACTGAGGGTGAGTGAGAGGGAGGGAGAGAGGGGGGGAGGGAGTGAATGAGGGGGAGGGGGAGGGAGTGGGACTGAGGGGGAGGGGGAGGGAGTGGGACTGAGGGAGAGTGAGTGGGACTGAGTGTGAGTGAGAGGGAGGGAGAGAGGGGGGAGGGAGTGAGTGAGACTGAGGGGGAGGGGGAGGGAGTGGGACTGAGGTGGAGGGGGAGGGAGTGGGACTGAGGGAGAGGGAGTGGGACTGAGTGTGAGTGAGAGGGAGGGAGAGAGGGGGGAGGGAGGGAGTGGGACTGAGGGGGAGGGGGAGGGAGTGGGACTGAGGGAGAGTGAGTGGGACTGAGTGTGAGTGAGAGGGAGGGAGAGAGGGGGGAGGGAGAGAGGGGGGAGTGAGTGAGACTGAGGGACTGAGTGAGGAGGAGAGGGAGGAGTGGGTGAGAGGGAGGGAGGTAGGGTGGTGAAGAGTGAGGGGAGAGAGAATGAGGGGGAGGTGAGAGACAGAGGGATGTAGCCCGTTTTAACAGGCTTAACGGCTTGTATATTTATAAATGATCTGGAAAGAAATACGAGTGAGATAATCAAATTTGCAGATGACACAAAATTGTTCAGAGTAGTTAAATCACAAGCAGATTGTGATAAATTGCAGGAAGACCTTGTGAGACTGGAAAATTGGGCATCCAAATGGCAGATGAAATTTAATGTGGATAAGTGCAAGGTGATGCATATAGGGAAAAGTAACCCATGCTATAATTACACGATGTTGGGTTCCATATTAGGTGCTACAACCCAAGAAAGAGATCTAGGTGTCATAGTGGATAACACATTGAAATCGTCGGTTCAGTGTGCTGCGGCAGTCAAAAAAGCAAACAGAATGTTGGGAATTATTAGAAAAGGAATGATGAATAAAACAGAAAATGTCATAATGCCTCTGTATCGCTCCATGGTGAGACCGCACCTTGAATACTGTGTACAATTCTGGTCGCCGCATCTCAAAAAACATATAATTGCGATGGAGAAGGTACAGAGAAGGGCTACCAAAATGATAAGGGGAATGGAACAACTCCCCTATGAGGAAAGACTAAAGAGGTTAGGACTTTTCAGCTTGGAGAAGAGAAGACTGAGGTGGGATATGATAGAGGTGTTTAAAATCATGAGAGGTCTAGAACGGGTAGATGTGAATCGGTTATTTACTCTTTCGGATAGTAGAAAGACTAGGGGACACTCCATGAAGTTAGCATGGGGCACATTTAAAACTAATCGGAGAAAGTTCTTTTTTACTCAACGCACAATTAAACTCTGGAATTTGTTGCCAGAGAATGTGGTTCGTGCAGTTAGTATAGCTGTGTTTAAAAAAGGATTGGATAAGTTCTTGGAGGAGAAGTCCATTACCTGCTATTAAGTTCACTTAGAGAATAGCCACTGCCATTAGCAATGGTTACATGGAATAGACTTTGGGTACTTGCCAGGTTCTTATGGCCTGGATTGGCCACTGTTGGAAACAGGATGCTGGGCTTGATGGACCCTTGGTCTGACCCAGTATGGCATTTTCTTATGTTCTTATGTTCTTATGTTCTTCAGCAACGAACCAAAGAGGGACGTGCACCGCATCGTCCGATCTCCCTGGCACCAGCTTTCACTAGACCTCTGTCTACTCCTATGACTCAGTGAGCGACAGCCAGCAATTCGTCCGCAGAAGAACCGATGCAAATTGGATGAACCCCCCTAACCGAGGGGGAAAGATGAAGGCGCCGCAGCCTGGGCCTCTGCCTGTGTTGTGGCAACAAAGGCCATTTCTTGGCTAATTGCACAGAGCGTCCGGAAAACGCCAGAGTCTAGGGAGGAGGGAGGAGCTCCCCCTAGGCTGCGCTAATGCTGCTCCTCAATGTACGGTTCCTATCACGCTGGAGTATCCACATCATCGCGTTCCTGGATTCTGGGGCAGGAGGCAACTTCATACTGAAGGACCTGGTACAACAGCTGTGTCTACCCACTGCTCCTCGAGATCCGCCTCTACGCATAACGTCCATTCAAGGGACAGCCTTACCGGGCAATATTGCGGAGGTCACGAAACCCCTGACCTTACAAACTGGAATACTCCACTCCGAGGAGATTTCCTTTCTGATTTTGGAAAAAGCGGTGCATCCAGTAGTCCTGGGACTGCCTTGGTTACAGCGACACGCTCCCGTGATCCGTTGGGACTCACTTCAGATTGGTCAGTGGAATTCTTACTATTTCCAGAACTGTCTCCAGTTACCTCGCTTGCCTAAAGTCTCTGTTCTCCACACGGCGCTCTCTCCCCCAACGCCGTATCTGGACTACACCGAAGTCTTCTCTAAACAAAAGGCAGAAATCTTACCGCGCCATCAGCCCTTTGACTGTGCAATAGATCTTCTCCCTGGCACCACCCCTCTGCGCAGTAGGGTATACCCCTTGTCGTTGCCAGAAACTCACGCAATGTCTGACTACCTTGCAGAAAACCTCGCTAAAGGATTCATTCGCCCATCACGCTCTCCTGCCGGCGCAGGATTCTTCTTCGTGGCAAAAAAGAACGGCATGCTTAGGCCATGCATCGATTACAGGGGGTTGAATGTCATCACCAAGAAGGATCGGTATCCCCTCCCCTTGATACCTGAGCTGCTGGATAGACTACAGGGCGTGAAGGTCTTTACGAAACTTGACCTACGATGAGCATACAATTTAGTCCGTATTCATCCGGGGGACAAGTGGAAGACGGCATTCAACACTCGCGACGGACATTATGAGTACTTGGTAATGCCGTTCGGACTGTGTAATGCTCCCGCCGTGTTTCAAAACCTCATGAAGGAGGTCCTTCGAGAAATGCTACATTCATTTGTTATAGTGTACCTGGACGACGTCCTGATTTACTCTCGAGACCTGGAGACACACCGCTAGCCCGTCCGAAGAGTACAGGTTTTGAAAGACAACCATTTATACGCCAAACTGGAAAAGTGCCAGTTCGAGTGCGAATCAATACCCTTCTTAGGTTACATAGTCTCTTCGACTGGCTTTCGGATGGACCCTGAGAAGGTTTCAGCAATCACTAATTGGCCCCGTCCCACCGGGCTGAAAGCCTTGCAACAATTCCTTGGGTTCGCCAACTTTTACAGGCACTTCATTCCCCAGTACTCTCAGAAGGTAGCTCCCCTCACCGCGTTAACCCGTAAGGGAGCGGATACCAAGTCTTGGCCCGAGACAGCCTGTCGAGCCTTTGAGGAACTGAAGCAGGCATTTCTGGAAGATCCCTGCCTACATCACCCAGTTCCACAACGCCCCTTTGTCGTGGAAGTAGATGTGTCCAGCATCGCTGTCGGAGCAGTTCTCAGTCAACATTCAGCTTCCGGCAGACTAGTGCCATGCTCCTACTTCTTCAAAAAATTCTCGTTGGCGGAATGCAACTACAGCATTGGGGACAAGGAACTCTTAGCGATAAAACTCGCCTTCGAGGAGTGGAGGCAGTGGCTTGAGGGAGCCAATTACCCCATCACTGTATATACAGACCATAAAAACTTAGAATTTCTGGCTCACGCACAACGGCTGAATCCCCGACAGGCCAGGTGGTCCCTCTTCTTCAGTCGATTTGACTTCACCCTTCGGTATCGTCCCGCAGCTAAGAACATTCGGGCTGACGCCCTGTCTCGCACTTCACAAGCGGAGGAGGAGGAGGGGCTGCAGTACATCGTGGACCCCGCACGCATCCGCTTAGCACCCACACTTGTGGACCCAACAACCAAGATGATAGTGCCAAGGAGGCTTCGCAGAAAGGTTCTAAGTTGGGACATGACTAGTTGTCCAGATGACATGCCGGAAGGGAAAGAACACTAGACCTAGTAAACCACTTCTATTGGTGGCCTGGCGTTCGACGAGATGTTTCCCACTATGTAAGTTCGTGTCCTACTTGCGCTAAGCAGAAGCCATTAGTGGGCCCTCTCAGGGGCTTGTTGCAACCACTACCCATTCCAACAGAACCCTGGACACACATAGCCACGGACTTTGTGGTTGATCTACCACCTTCCCAAGGCAAGACGGTTGTTTGGATCACTGTGGACCGTTTCTCCAAAATGGCCCACTTCGTGCCTCTAGCCAAATTACCCTCCGCACCAGAACTGGCCTTCCTATTCACTCAACACATATTCCGGATCCATGGACTTCCTCACGACATCGTCTCTGACCGGGGTCCGCAATTTACGGCCCAGTACTGGAAAGCCTTGTGTAGAAAATTTGAGGTGCAACTCAGCTTCTCTACCGCATTCCATCCCCAAAGCAACGGACAAACGGAACGAATGAATTGTTCTCTAAAGACATTTCTAAGGACCTTTACCAACGATAGACAAGATAATTGGGCAGAATTACTACCTTGGGCTGAGTTTGCCTACAATAATCAAGTACATGCAGCTACGGGGAAGTCTCCCTTCCAGGTTGTTTACGGAAAACAACCTAAACCACACTTACCAGTACCAGTAACCTCTCCTGCAGCTCAGTTGACTGCCCAACAACTGCGGGGGCTTTGGACATCTATAGAACAAAGACTCACAAGGGCCGCACATTCCGCGAAGAAGTACATCAATCGTCATCGTAGGCCAGCTCCGACATTCCTACCTGGAGATCGAGTTTGGCTCAGCACAAAAAACATCCACCTGAGACTACCTTCTAAGAAGTCAGCACCCAAGTACTATGGACTCCTCCGAGTAGCAGAGAGGGTAGAGTTGGTTTCCTACCGCTTGCGTTTGCCCACCACCTTACGCATTCACAACGTGTTTCATGTATCCCATCCGCCGCCTTTGATACGGTCAATCATTCTATTCTACTGAAACGCCTATCAGATATCGGCGTTCAAGGAGAGGCTCGTGGATGGTTTAAATCGTTCCTTGAAAATAGATTCTACAAGGTCAGAATCAATAATAAAGAATCCCTCCCAATCAATACAAACCTGGGAGTCCCACAAGGATCATCCCTCTCTCCCACGCTTTTTAACATTTATCTGCTGCCTCTCTGCCATCTACTCTCTAACCTCAAACTAAAATACTATATATTCGACGATGACGTCCAAATCCTTATTCCAATCACTGAATCCCTGCAAAAAACCTGGGCACATTGGAACTGCTGTCTACAATCCATCAATAACCTGCTCACCAGCCTGAACCTTATCCTTAACTCAAATAAGACTGAAATCCTCATCATCTCTCCAGATGAAAACCACAATTTCCTCAACTCACAAAGCGCATCTCAATTCGCAAAAACAACCATCAACCACTCCTCCTCTGTCAGAGACCTTGGGGTTCGGCTCAATAACCTATTCAATTTAAAATCGTTCGTCCTCAACACAACTAAAGAATGTTTCTTTAAACTTCAAGTTCTCAAAAATCTGAAACCTCTCCTGCATTTCAGCGACTTCAGACTAGTAGTACAGTCTATCATCCTTACAAAATTAGATTATTGCAATTCTCTTCTCTTAGGTCTCCCTGCAATAACCATTAAACCCCTTCAGATGATCCAGAATGCTGCGGCTAGACCACTCACTAACTCAAACAAAAGAGCCCACATTACACCCATACTACAAAGCCTGCACTGGCTCCCTTTAAAATCCAGGATCACCTTCAAAATACTGTTGATGATCCACAAGGACATTCACGGCATTGCTCCTCTCAAGCTAAGCTTTCAACTTCGCACACACACATCTACCAGACCAATCAGAAATGCCTACAAAAGATCTCTACACGCACCTCCGATCAAAACCACTTTAAGAAAACGCACCTTTTCTACAGCCGGGCCCACCCTTTGGAACTCGCTTCCTCCGGAGCTGAGACAAGAACCACGTCTTCAAACATTCAAGAAACACCTCAAAACTTGGCTCTTCAGACAAGCCTTCCCGGAGGCTCGAGAACATTCGGACACTGGTCAAAGGACATAACAGGACATTTGGGAGACACTGGTCAATGGACTTAACTGAACCGTAGAGAGACTCAAACTCTCTAGCATATCCCCCGATCCGTAGAGAGACTCAACTTCTCTAGCATATTCCCCGATCCTGATTTAATGCCACTCATCCCTCCCCCTCCTTGCTCTTCCTTTTCCCCCATCCTCCTCGCTCTTCCTTTCCCCCATCCTTCAACCAGATCTTCTCAATCCATCTTTCAGCCTGAGCTTCTCAACCCTCTCCTTCCTCATGGCCACCCGATTCCTCTGGGCCCCACCACGCCCTTCCTATTCCGCTTACTCACAGCTATATATATTAGTCTTACTTTATGTATCGCCTTTTTTCCACTGTTTTTGCTGCCCCATTATATTTGTCATTCGTTTTTTGATGACCTGTTTATTTATAATCAATTGTTATCTATAATGGTTTTATTTATAATTGCTTATCTATAATTATTTTTTTTTCTATATTCACCTGTTTTATTTATAATTGCTTATTTATAATTATTATTATTTTTTTCTATATTCACCTGTTATTTAATGATTGACGACTTGTTTCAATGTAACGCCATAGCTGCGACTGTTCTGTTTCAATGGAAACCGATATGCTTTGATATTTTTATCAAGAATGTCGGTATATAAAATTTCTAAATAAATAAATAAATAAATCCCTCATGAAACCAGTGTGCTTCTCTAGGTTTCACCATAGTCCACCAGAAGTGGCCTCCACCCCTACGGCCGAGGACCCCACATTTCAAGTACAAGATGTGCTGGACATCTGCTTTGTCAACCGACGATGGGAGTACTTGTTAGCCTGGGAGGGTTGTGGGGATGAAGACAACACTTGGGAACCTGCCCGCAACATTCTGGACAAATCTCTCCTGCGGCAATTCCATTTGGAGCATCTTGACAAGCCTGGTCCTTTGAAGAGAGGGCGTAAAGGAGGGGGTACTGTTGCAGTCCCGGTCGCTAAGTTAGTGACCGGGTTCTTATCTTGTTCGCTGCCCCCCAGACCGTGCCAGGACCTGCAAACATCGGGGCCTGCCTGGCCACATGGCAGCAGCGTCTCCACTAGGGAGACGCTGCCAAGGCCCGATTCCAGCTCCGTCCCCGCTAGGCAATGCACACGCGCAAAGCCCGGGATTTTAAAGGTCCAGCACCTGGAAGTGCTGGACCACCCTCTGGCTGACATCAGACGCCGGCAGGATACTTAAGCCGGCATCTGCCCCCTATTCCTTCCCTTGCAACGAGGTCTCTCCATTAGTGGAGTGCTAGTTGCTGTTCCTGCTGCTGATCCTGCTCCTGATCCTGCTGATCCTGCTCCTGATCCTGCAGATCCTGCTCCTGATCCTGCTGATCCTGCTCCTGAACCTGCCGATCCTGCTTACCCTGGTTCGCCCCTGGTCCGCTCTTGCTGCTCCTGTTCCTGCTTCTTCGGCTTGCTACCCCGGCTCCGGACCTCGTCTCGTCTTGACTCTCCATGCTTGCTGCCTGCCTCGACCGCCTGACCGTCCAGACGTCTCTCTTAGGGATGTGAATCGTTTTTCAACGATTAAAATTATCGTCCGATAATGTTAATATCGTCTTAAATCGTTATAGAACACGATACAATAGAAATTCTAACGATTTATCGTTAAAAATCGTTAAATCGTGTTAGTGCGCACTAACGGGAGTTAGTGCGCACTAACTGAAAATGATACAAATAAACACTTTCAAGGTCACTGAAGGTCAGTTAGGAATGAATATGTGTTCCTATTGGCTGGCTGCCCTCTTATCTATTGATGTTACCAAGGTTACCACTGAGGTGATGGTTGGGGGGATGGGAAATGGAACTGGAAACTCACGAACACCAACAGAAAATGAAACAAAGTGTTCACACTTCCCAGGTCAGTAAAGGTCACTTAGGAATGAATATGTATTCCTATTGGCTGGCTGTGCTCTTATCTATTGATGTTACCAAGGTTAACACTGAGGTAATGGTTGGGGGGATGTGAAATGGAAACAGTTGGAAGCTTGACAAAAAAAGTAATGTGATGATCAGCACTCACGTGACTAGAACTTGTTTGTTTATTATTTTTGTTAGCAGGCACCTGAAATGCTAGTGCATGTTGAATTTGCCAATCACTGTGCATTTTAGAAAGGTGGTCCTGGCTGGAACTGTACACAGTTCAAATATATATAATTGATTGTTGGTAAGGGTATTTTTTAAGTAGCCACACTGGCACCAGTATGTTTACTTTTCCTCCTACTTAACTCACTAGCTCAGCTTTGTAAGAAGGGCTTCTCTGCTTGTGTGTTGCTTTTGTTTGGTGTGAGGAGAGCAGAAACATCAGATCTTATTCAATCTACTACAGTCATCTCTTACAGTGCCCTATCCCTATTAATACCAGGAGTGTTGTGATCTTCCTGCACACACAGTGCCCTAACCCTGGCACCAGGGGTGTTGTGATTTTCCTGCACACAGTGCCCTAACCCTGGCACCAGGGGTGTTGTGATCTTCCTGCACACAAAGTGCCCTAACCCTGGCACCAGGGGTGTTGTGATCTTCCTGCACACACAGTGCCCTAACCCTGGCAGCAGGGGTGTTGTGATTTTCCTGCACACAGTGCCCTAACCCTGGCACCAGGGGTGTTGTGATCTTCCTGCACACAGTGCCCTAACCCTATTAATACCAGGACTGTTGTGATCTTCCTGCACACAGTGCCCTAACCCTGGCACCAGGGGTGTTGTGATTTTCCTGCACACAGTGCCCTAACCCTGGCACCAGGGGTGTTGTGATCTTCCTGCACACAGTGCCCTATCCCTATTAATACCAGGGGTGTTGTGATCTTCCTGCACACAGTGCCCTATCCCTATTAATACCAGGAGTGTTGTGATCTTCCTGCACACACAGTGCCCTAACCCTGGCACCAGGGGTGTTGTGATTTTCCTGCACACAGTGCCCTAACCCTGGCACCAGGGGTGTTGTGATCTTCCTGCACACAGTGCCCTATCCCTATTAATACCAGGAGTGTTGTGATCTTCCTGCACACACAGTGCCCTAACCCTGGCACCAGGGGTGTTGTGATTTTCCTGCACACAGTGCCCTAACCCTGGCACCAGGGGTGTTGTGATCTTCCTGCACACAGTGCCCTAACCCTGATACCAGTCTGAGACAGCTCCCTCCCTGCATTACTAGTGAGAGGCTGGCTTCACAGACAGGGGGGAGCTGCCTGACCCTCACTCCTGACTTCCCCCATGTCCCAGCTAGTGAATGGTGTGTGGGTGAGGGGGGGGGGGAGGATGGTGAAGTCTGAGACAGCTCCCTCCCTGCATTACTAGTGAGAGGCTGGCTTCACAGACAGGGGGGAGCTGCCTGACCCTCCCTCCTGACTTCCCCCATGTCCCAGCTAGTGAATGGTGTGTGAGTGAGGGGGGGGAGGATGGTGAAGTCTGAGACAGCTCCCTCCCTGCATTACTAGTGAGAGGCTGGCTTCACAGACAGGGGGGAGCTGCCTGACCCTCACTCCTGACTTCCCCCATGTCCCAGCTAGTGAATGGTGTGTGGGTGGGGGGGGGGGAGGATGGTGAAGTCTGAGACAGCTCCCTCCCTGCATTACTAGTGAGAGGCTGGCTTCACAGACAGGGGGGAGCTGCCTGACCCTCACTCCTGACTTCCCCCATGTCCCAGCTAGTGAATGGTGTGTGGGTGAGGGGGGGGGGAGGATGGTGAAGTCTGAGACAGCTCCCTCCCTGCATTACTAGTGAGAGGATGGCTTCACAGACAGGGGGGAGCTGCCTGACCCTCACTCCTGACTTCCCCCATGTCCCAGCTAGTGAATGGTGTGTGGGTGAGGGGGGGGGGGAGGATGGTGAAGTCTGAGACAGCTCCCTCCCTGCATTACTAGTGGGAGGCTGGCTTCACAGACAGGGGGGAGCTGCCTGACCCTCACTCCTGACTTCCCCCATGTCCCAGCTAGTGAATGGTGTGTGGGTGAGGGGGGGGGAGGATGGTGAAGTCTGAGACAGCTCCCTCCCTGCATTACTAGTGAGAGGATGGCTTCACAGACAGGGGGGAGCTGCCTGACCCTCACTCCTGACTTCCCCCATGTCCCAGCTAGTGAATGGTGTGTGGGTGAGGGGGGGGGAGGAGGATGGTGAAGTCTGAGACAGCTCCCTCCCTGCATTACTAGTGAGAGGCTGGCTTCACAGACAGGGGGGAGCTGCCTGACCCTCACTCCTCCGGGGTATTGTGATCTTCCTGCACACAGTGCCCTATCCCTGATACCAGGGGTGTTGTGATCTTCCTGCATGCAGTGCCCTATCCCTATTAATACCAGGAGTGTTGTGATCTTCCTGCACGCAGTGCCCTATCCCTAATACCAGGGGTGTTGTGATCTTCCTGCACACAGTGCCCTATTCCTGATACCAGGAGTGTTGTGATCTTCCTGCATGCAGTTCCCTATCCCTGATACCGGGATGTGTGCAAGAAGATCCCAACACCCCCGGTATCAGGAATAGGGCACTGTGTGCAGGAAGATCACAACACCCCTGATATTAGGGATAGGGCACTGTGTGCAGGAAGATCACAACACTCCTGGTATTACTAGGGATAGGGCACTGTGTACATGAAGATCACAACACCCCTGGTGCCAGGGTTAGGGCACTGTGTGCAGGAAGATCACAACACTCCTGGTATTAATAGGGATAGGGCACTGTGTGCAGGAAGATCACAATACCCCTGGTATCAGGGTTAGGGCACAAGTTCTAGTCACTTTGACTGATCACATTACTTGTTTTGTCAAGCTACCAACTGTTTCCATTTCCCATCCCCCATATACTGTCAGTGGGAAGCTTGGTAACAGGAATAAATAAGAGGGCAGCCAATAGGAATACATATTCATTCCTAAACTGACCTTAACTGTCCTGAAATGTGTCAAATTGTATCATTTTCAGTTAGTGCGCACTAACTCCCAGTTAGTGCGCACTAATCGGAAAAAACGATTTTTAACGATTTTTTAACTAAAAAATCGTGCCTAACACGATTTTCTTGCCCTGCCACACGATTTCTATCGTTAAGACGATATGGAAAACGATTCACATCTCTAGTCTCTCTACTGCCACGCTCCTAAGTCCCAGCGGTCCGGATCCCTACGGTATCCTCCTGGGGGGATCTTGGACCTCCAGGGTGAAATCCAGCTCGCCCGTCCAGCTGTGTACCATCTACTGGCCTTCACTCCTCCTTCAGAGCTGCTGCTCCGCCTGGCCGGCCCAAGGGTCCACCTTCCAGCCCTGAGCGACAACATGTAAAGCATGTTAACAATGTAACTGATAACAAAAATACAACACAGAACAAGAAATCCTTGAAACAAAAAAGGATTTCAAATGAAAATCATGAAAAGGTATAAACTAGAACATTATTTAGGATAAGAAGAAAAAAATTTTTTATTAATGTTTTATTAGGATTTCATCAATTTTTATATCAATAAAATACATGAAATAAGGATTCCACAAGTATCAAGAAAAACAACCAACATAATTGTGTATTATCAATCCAAAACCTTTTCTCTAGCCCTCATTAAAAATGGAGAATGCTACCAAGCAAAGAAAAAAGAAAAAACAAATATCAATTTCATACGAGGGACATGTTATTTCTATTCTTTTACATCTATTCCTCAGCAGTCCTCTAGATCACTCAGTTTTCAACTCTATATCAAGAAGAAAGGTTTCTAAATGTGTAGGATCATAGAAGATAAACTTATTTCCATTTAAAGTAATGCAACACTTGCATAGAAATTTGAGTAGATACAAAGCACCTAGCGACAAAACCCTGTCTTTTAATGATAGAAATTATTTTCTTTTCATCTAGGTGGGACTAGCCACATCTGGAAAAACCTGGATTTTACTTCCACAAAACAGAAAATCCTTGTTTTTAAAGTGTCTTTGTAGAATTAGGTTTTTATCAATCTCACTATTGAAAGTTATTAAGAGGGTAGCTCTTGTAGGAATATCATCCATTGAAGTTTCTAAAAAAGAAGTCAAATTCGGGCTATCTCCCTGTATCATATCTACTCCAACCTCAGGACCCAAAGGACTAATTTTGGATCTAGGAACATAGACTATCTTAGTTAACACTATTTCTCTACTTGTAGAAATTTGTATAACCTCACCCAGATATTTCCGTAGCAACTCTGTTGCTGACAATAGTCTGGTAATTGGAAAGTTTAAAAAACGAAGATTTTTAGATCTAATTACATTTTCTAAACTCTCTAGCTGTCTTGACATTACCAAACTATCCTTAACAAATGCTGTATTAGCTGCTTGTAAATTTGAAACTTGTAAATTTACAGCCATATGATTACTTTCCAAACTAGTTAATCGAGTTGCATGATCTTGAAGTGAATTTTTTGTCTCATTATTAAAAGAACCAAATTGAGTCATAGCCTGAGCTAATAATTTTTGCATACTATTTACTGACTTCTAAACATCCAGCAGTGACACATTATTTACATTTTTCTAATAAAACTAGCTCTTCAATTTTTACCAGAAAGTACAGGTAACCATAAGTAATTTTCTCCGGTCTTAGCTTAAAGCATTAAATGGGCTTTCAAAATATTGCCAGAATAACCATATTAGTAGATTATGAGAAATTTTTGATAGTTTCTATTGGCTGATCTGTATGGAATAGCACAAATTGTCTCTAAAAAGAGGAAGAGAAGATGGAAAATACTAAAGAATGGTTCATAACGGAGAAAATTCTCTTTTTAAATATTTTCCTCTATGTCTTATTCTTTAACAATAATAACATGGGCCATAACTTCTGATTTACGTTCCAAATTATTTTCTCTTAGTGCTCTGATCAATTTTAGATTAATTAATTTGTAATGTACAAAAGACAAATGTCTTCATGGCCATCAAGGATCCCTTAAATAAAAAAAGACTTTGGGCCTCATTTTCTAAAGTATCGCAGGCCTGCGATACTTTAGAAGATGAGGGGCGGGGGGCCGAAACAGGGGGAGGGCCTGCACTAGCCGGCAGCGATCGCACCATCGCAGTGCGATCGCAGCCGGTTTCGCACCCAATAGCGCCACCATAGGAGGTGTAGCTATTGGGAGCGAAAGCTGCCGCGAAAAGGCACTTACCTTTTCGCGGCACTTACCTTTTCGCTGTTCGCGGCGTCGGTACAGAGTCGGCCCCGGTGATGCCCCGATTCCTCCTCTTCCGGGGCCGACTCCGCCCCGACTCCACCCCCATCCTGGTATCGCACGCGATAAGGGACTTTTCACGTGCGAAAGGTCCCTTATCATGTGCAAGCGGCGTGGAAAATGAGGCCCTTTGTATTTGAATCATTTAACTGAGTCTGTGTAGACTTCTCTTTCCTATTTTCAGCATTAGTTGATTTTTGCTTTCTCAACTTTCTCTATTTTTCTAACTAAATTATTTTTCTCTGGAAACTGTAGATTTGCATCATGTTTAGTAAAAAAAAAAAAAAGTCATTCAATTCCTGATTGTCATTCTACTCATAAAAACAGGTATGTCAGGCTGTAGAAGGCACTGAGAAGTACTTTCTTCCATTTTTGAAATAAAAATCATCTTTGTATCTCTTTTGCTTCATAAACTCACAAAAAACTTCACTTGTACCACATCATATCATACGATTTCAGTAACTTATAGTAAACAGACTTGCTAAGCTTAGTACATAGAACATTACATTTTACTTTCCTTTTCAAGTAAGACAGATTTCTCAAATTAAATGTACCTTTCAATGGAAATTGCTATTTAATATCATCTTTTATAAAGCCATGCCATTTCTTTTAGATATCTGTTATCTATTTGCTGGTGACTGGACACATAAGCTGCTGCAGAACTGGCAGGAGAGTTCTGTAAGGAAGCACTTCCCATATTAAAAAATAAACACACACCACTCATGTCTGATCCATTTCACAAACACATTTAAACAAACAAGTATAACCCACACCACTTAGCTCAATTTAAGAGCTATATCTGTGAAAAATCTCCTTATCTTTCTCTTCTCCTCCACTACCCTCTATTGTTTATATTTAATCCTAAAACAAATCCTATAAATTTCACTGTAGCTGCTATTCACCAAAAAAAAACCTCTGAAGCATCAGTGTAAACTAGGGATGTGAATCGTTTTTTAACGATTTAAATTATCGCCCGATAATTTTAAAATCGTCATTAATCGGTAAGGAACTCGATACAATAGGAATTCCCTCGATTTATCGTGAAAAATCGTTAAATCGAGTATGGGAATTATTTGGGGGGAGGGCGGGAAAACCGGCCCACCAAAACAACCCCTAAACCCACCCGACCCTTTAAAACCAATCCTTTACCCTCCCCCACCCTCCCGAACCCCCCCCAAAATGTTAAATTACCTGGTGGTCCAGTGGGGGGGGGGGTCCCGGCGCGATCTCCCCACTGGACCACCAGGTAATTTAACATTTTGGGGGGGGGGGGGTTCGGGAGGGTGGGAGAGCAAAGGGGTGATTTGTAAAGGGTCGGGGTGGGTTTTTTTTTATCTGCTCAGGCCTCACTAAAGAATTAACGATGTGAATTGGAATCGGAACCGATTCCAATTCACATCTCTAACGATCCGATTTTTTTCTCCCTCCATCCGAACCTGATCATTAAAATGATCAGGCACATGATTCACATCTCTAGTGTAAACTATGGTTGCATATCAGGGAGACTTCATACTCTCATGAACCACAATTCTGGAACTCCAAATCCAGAATAACAATCAGAGAGACTTCGTACCTTTGTCATAAACATTTCTTGAACTCCACATCTAGAAATCATTTCCTCTATCCCATGGACTCTATCCCATGACCAGCAAAGATCTAAGACTTATCATCGGACTCTTGTACAAATACCGATTGTCCCCAGTTCAAAACTGTTTACTCTAACTATGCTAACTCTATCATTAGTGAACATTCAGTCCATTAGTAAAAAGATACCTGTTGTTATTGACCATCTTAAAGAAGCCAGTCCGGATATTTGCGGGATTACCGAGACGTGGCTAAGATCAACAGATACGGTCCTTATTAATCAATTACCTCATGAGGAGTATGATATCTTTTCTTGCCCACGGTTAGATAAAAAAGGAGGGGGTGTATTATTGTTAGCTAAGAAAAAGTTTCATATGACTCAGCATAAGGTGGACATAGCAGCACGATATGAAGTAGCCTTTTTAAATCATGTTTATTACAAATATTTCTGATTTATACTCCCCCCGGGCTATTAGACCATAACTGTTCCCCATTGCTAGAATTGTTTTCTTCCACGATTGATTTTAACATTCCTACTATCATTATGGGGGATTTTAATCTGCATGTTGATATTCTTCCACGATCAGCGAGTTGTGATTCCTTTTTAAATTCATTGGATGCTTTAGGCTTTATTCAACTAGTTAATACTCCCACCCAAAAAGCAGGACATACGTTGGACTTGGTATTTGTTAATGATTTTTTTAGGACCAACTCTAACCCATTTAGTCATCCAGTTCCCTGGTCAGATCATTATCTAATTTCTACGATTCTTTCTCTTAATAGACCCCAGATCAAAATTTGCTCAACCAATAGAATAGAAATTGAAATCACGAAGTCTTGCACGAGCGAGGAGCTAATCGCTAACTTTCCAGAAGCAATTCAGTTGCTCGATAACTCTAACATCGTGGATGCAGTTAAATCTTGGGACAAAGCCATGATGGAACTAGCTAACAGGTTATGCCCTACTTCAAAAAAATGGATTTCTTCTCAAGGCAAACATAAAGTTCCCTGGTTCACTCTTCACCTAACAGAGCTCAAGAGAGGGCTTAGAAAATTAGAACGTTCTTGGCGGAAATGCCGGAGCAACACCTCATTAGATAAATATAGATCAGCCTTGCACAACTATAGAGAATCTATTAATACTGCCAAACGGGATTTCTATGCAGAAAAAATCCATAAATACCAATTTAACCCCAGGGTTCTCTTTACCTATGTATCTGAGCTGGTCAATGTGAAAGGAAACTCCTTAGTTGGGTCTAATAACCTTCAGGAGAAAAGTAATGAGTTTGCGCTTTTTTTTAAAGAAAAAATTTTAGCTGTTCAAAAAAACCTTACCATTCAGACCCCACAAAAGATCATTTTACCTACCAATCCCTCAGTCCATTGGGCTTCATTTGATTTAGTTTCTTCCTTAGAAATCGTTAATTTAATCAGAAAGATGAAACCAGCCAAACATTCGTTAGACAAGATGCCCATTAACTACCTTAAGATGGTTCAAGACATTATTGCCAAACCATTGGCCGATATTGTTAATCTGTCTTTAGAAGAAGGTAGATTCCCCGATGATTTAAAATGTGCCACAGTTAAACCTATTTTGAAAAAAGCCCATTTAGACCCGGAAACTTTAGCAAACTATAGACCAATTTCAATTCTTCCGTTTTTGGCCAAATTAATCGAAAAAGTGGTAAATCGTCAGCTTATGGACCATCTAGAAGATCATCACCTTCTTTTTCCTTCTCAATACGGTTTTAGGAAGGCTCATAATACAGAGACTCTTTTACTGTCTTTGTGTGATACTATTCAAAAAGGTTTTGACCAAAATACTTCCTACTTGCTAATCCTTTTAGATATAACAGCAGCATTCGACACTGTTAGTCATGAAGCTCTAATTTTAAGATTGCAGGAAGTTGGGCTCTCAGACAAAACATTGAGCTGGTTTGAATCTTTTTTTTCCAATAGATCCTATTTAGTAAAATTGGGTATAGCTCAATCAGAGAAGGTGGAACTCCATGCGGGAGTCCCACAGGGGTCCTCCCTTTCTCCAACCCTGTTTAATATTTACATGGCACCACTTTGTAGATTTTTGGCAGGGCTAGGATTAGTACACTATCTGTTTGCTGATGATATTCAGATCTTGTTACCCATTAAAGATTCTCTATCCGATACATTGAAATTATGGGACATGTACTTTACGTCTATAAAACAACTTCTTATGCACATGTCACTTTCACTAAATGATGCAAAAACGGAAATTCTATTCATCAGTAACAAGATCACTGAGAAAATAGAGACTGATCTACTAGCCCATACCCAGTCTCATAAGATTGTAAGAGAAGTAAGAGATTTGGGTTTCATCCTCGACTCCGAGTTAACCATGAAGCCATCAATTAAGTCTATTATAAAAGATGGCTTCTATAAGTTGAGAGTCTTAAGAAAATTGAAGCCCCTATTGCATCTAAGCGATTTTCGAATTGTTTTGCAGGCTCTGATTTTACCAAAATTAGATTATTGCAATGCGCTCCTGTTAGGAGTATCCTTGTCATCTATTCGTCCTCTGCAACTTCTCCAGAATGCGGCTGCTCGCTTGCTATCCAACATAAAGAAATATGATCATATTTCTCCAGTGTTGATGAAGCTGCATTGGCTGCCGGTTCAGTCTCGCATTCACTTTAAGTGCCTTACTTTAATTCACAAAGCTATATATGGAAACAATTCTGAATGGCTTAATGCATCCCTGCGTATTCACGTCCCAGTACGAAATTTGAGATCACTTGGGCAAGCTCTACTTTCAATCCCGTCACCCAAACTAGCCCATTTAGGCTCCGTTAGAGAGAGAGCATTGTCCCTGGCTGGTCCTGGGTTGTGGAACTCCCTTCCGGTTGATATTCGATTGGAGGAGAATATCAATAGCTTTAAAAAGCAGATTAAGACCTGGCTTTTTCAACGAGCTTTTAATGAGGTCAATTGATTCCTTCTTTCTCTTACTTTGCTAATGGATGACAATAGGAGATAAGGGTTCACTGGGATAATAAGCCGTAAAACAGGACAAGAACTGCCATGGTTTAGGCCTGGTTAATGTTAGAGGGGTAGCTAGAAGGGCTTAAATGGGAAAATGTAGGTTTTAAGACTTTTATTTTGTCTTTATGTTTTTAAGTTTTTAATCTAATGGATTTTATTTATTTTTAGCTTATTACTATATTGGAATCAACTATGTAATTTTTAGTGAGTTTTTAGTAAGTTACCTGTTTTACGAGTTCTTGGTTTTTATGAATTTTGCTACTGCAAGTTCTAATCATTGTTAACCGCCTTGATATTATTTTGAAAGTCGGTATATAAAGCTGAAAAAATAAATAAATAAATAAATAAATAAATAAATAAATAAATAAATATACCTGGTGAGAGGGACATAAAACAAAAGCCAGCTATATCTAGTGCACCCTAGTACCATAGCAACCAGCCTTAAGGAAGGACTTCATACCATCCCCCACTGTTGCAACACAAACTTCTGAAATTAGAATTTAAATCAATAACAAAGAGAGAAGGTACAACTAGTTGCATGGAGATAAAACCAGATAAAAGCTCCAAGAGTGTGGATTTACGGTCTAAAAACTCCCCAGAAGCTTAATAGCAGCTATCAGAGAACCCTGGATTTATTCCTTATCTCCATCAAGCAACTAGTTATGCTAGCTTATTTAGCAAAAAAAATAATAATTCTGCTTAAAAACAGTGAGCATGAGGCCCGCCCCCTTGTGATGTCATCCAGCCCAGTGTCGAGCCAGTAAACGGCGCCATTCCACCTGGCACTGAGGCGGAGGGGGCTGCCCACCAGCACCGGGCACTTTTGAGATGCTTCACTGAAGAGAAAAGCTCCAAAAAAATGAAAAAAATCAGCTTTAAAATGTGAATGGAGATCGCTATGAAAAAAAACAGTGAGCATGAGACCCGCCCCCTTGTGATGTCATCCAGCCCAGCGTTGAGCCGGTAAATGGCGCCATTCCACCTGGCGTCGCGTGCCGAAGGGGCGCGACAAAGGGGCACTCGCCTTTGTGCACCCCTTCGTGCAACCTTTGGTGCTACCTTTTTTCGTTTTTTTTCTTTTTAACTTCTATGTTTCTTCCACTTTTGTTTACCTTTCTCTTTTTTCATAGTTGTTATCCCTTGTTAACAATTTTCATTGTTATTAATGTTAAATGTATTTGACAAAGGTAACTTTTTTCCTGCATCTCCTGTTTTAATGTAAACCGGTATGATTTGTATATTATACAAGAATGTCGGTATATAAAAATTAAAAATAAATAAATAGATAAATAAATAAAAGTAAACAACACTTCATCTTAATGGATTTTATGCAAAGAAAAAAAAAAACAAGCTACATAGAAATGTCAAGTTGCTCTCTCTGTACATTTCAGACAAGGCATAATTTATTATTAGTTTCTTTAAAAAATTATGGGCTAGATTTTAAGACATGTGCGCAGGTGTGCGCATGTTATAAAATTGGGGATTGGTGCGTGCAAGGGGGTGCACAATTGTGCACCTTGCACACGCTGAGCCACGCTGCCTTCTTCCGTTCCCTCCCAGGCTGCTCCAAAATCAGAAGCGGCCTGTGAGGGAACTTCCCTTCCCCCTAGCCTGACCTTCCCACCCCTTCCGCTAACCTTTCCCCCCTCCCCTAAGCACCCCCCCACCAACTTTTATCTTACCTTTTGCGCCTGCCTCTGGACTGGCGCAAGTTGCGCACGCTGGCAGCCTGCCGGTATGCGATCCTCCAACACAGAGGTAATGGCCGCTGTGTCGGAAGCCTCTGGCCCTGCCCATGCTCTGCCCCCAGACCGCCCCTTTAGTAAAGCCCCGGGACTTACACGTGTCCCGGGGCTTTACGCATGTCGCTGGTCCTTTTGAAAATAGGCCCGGCGCGCATAACCTTTTGAAAATCCGGCCCTATATGATTAATCAATGCTTCCTTGATGACAAGCTTCCTTTTATATCATCTTTACATTTGTTATTCTACAGTTTGTCCAACAACTTCCTAATCAAAAATATACTCCTAATTACTTATTACCCCATATACCTATATTCTAATGCTGAAACAACTCTCTTTTTTTCTTCATTCTAGATTTTATCAACCATATCATTCAAGTGGCCCCCATAGTCATGAGATTTCATTATTTTCTCTTTTTTTTTGTTTTTAAACTTCTAAAACCCCTACTTCTAAGAAAGGGACTTCAAATGGTTGATTTAATCATAATGGAAAGTAGCCGGACTTCAAATGGCTCTCTAAGAAGCTTTTAACTAAATTTTATAGTGCACCATTTCACAATCAAGATCATATTATGCTCACAGGTCTTATATACTTTCAAATCATATCATATCTATTTTTTAGCACAAGTCACAAAATCATAACTTCTATAAAAAGACTGTTGATCTACAACTGGCCTCCCTTTATCTAGAAAACAAAATAAACATATAAAAATCCCATTAAATTTATAATCCCAAACATAGGGGGTTATTTTCCAAGCCGCTTTAAGGCATTTTTGCAGGCGAAAAATACCTTAACACATGCGAAAAGCACCATATCATATGGTGCGATGTTAATTTGGAAAAGGGGGAGGAGTTTGTGGCAGGATTTCTGTCCAAGTTGGCTGGCTTCACAGTTTGTGAAACCATATCACACAGTTTTAATGCCAGAAATAACTACACCTTTTTCATTTGCGTTAAGCTGTGCAATATGGCTATATCACACTCTGCAATCTTTTTGCAAGAATCATTTTAGAGAGAGAGAGAGAGACCTTATAGTAGTTAGGTATTTATACCTCTATATGAGGCCCACTTACTTACTCGAGGTGAGGTAGTAGTGTAAGGGTTAGGGGCCACTTTGACATTCAGAGTCAGATGTACAAACAGAACAGTACACTCTTGTGAAGATTTGATGTCCTTCGGAGTGAGGAAACTCACACAATGATGAGATTTGTACAGTGTTCTCTCAACCTATCTTGATGTTACCCAGGTGGAGAGTCCATCAAGCTATTGTACCATCATTTCCATCTTTCTAGTTTCTATGCAAATTCTGCAACTCTTTGACTGGCTATCTTGTTCCTTTAACCTATTGCATTCCAGACATTCATCCCTCAGTTGCTGAAGAAGTTTATTTACAGCCTCCTGTTGTGAAGCTATCAGTTGGGACTATACGTCTTCCTTTTGAAGTTAGAGCCAAGAAACTGTCTCTTTTAATAACAATAACTGCATCTTTCTGGCTCAAGGATTTGAACTGTTTCTCAAACATTTACTCTTCTTCATTCTGTTCATTTAGACTGCAAAGAGATTATAGTTACTAATTGTTCTTGGAATAGTCTGTGAGTTTTTCTCCAAGGGTGTGGTTTTCAATCCTAATGCTATCTGGGAGACAGACTTTATTCCCTCTGAGCTACTTGTTTTTGTAAAGATTTAATGTCTGTATTCTTAACTTCTATGGTCTGTTCCAGCTCCATGGCCCTCAGTCACTAGCAGGCCGATACAGAAAGAAACGCAGGAGAGCGGGCGCTCAGCGCGCACGCAGGCCAGTGTCCTGTGCGCGCAATACAGTAAATAAAAATATGGCAATTAGGGCCCGCGGTAAAAGGAGGCACTAGGGACACTAGCGTGTCTCTAGCGCCTCCTTTTTGACAGGAGCGACGGCTGTCAGTGGGTTTGACAGCCGACGCTCAATTTTGCTGGTGTCAGTTCTCGGTCCCGCTGACAGCCACGGGTTCGGAAACCGGACGCCGGCAAAATTGAGCATCTGGTTTTCAACCTGCGAGCCGCGGGCTGATTTTAAATTTTTTTATTTTTTTATTTTTTATTATTTTTTATTTTTGGGACCTCCGACTTAATATCGCCATGATATTAAGTCGGAGGGTGTACAGAAAAACAGTTTTTACTGCTTTTCTGTATACTTTCCCGGTACCGAGAGAAATTAATGCCTACCTTTGGGTAGGCGCTAATTTCTGAAAGTAAAATGTGCGGTTTGGCTGCACATTTTACTTTCTGAATCGAGCGGAAATAACTAATAGGCCCATCAACATGCATTTGCATGTTGCAGGCGCTATTAGTTTCGGGGGGGTTGGACGCACGTTTTCGACGCGCTATTACCCCTTACTGAATAAGGGGTAAAGCTAGCGCGTTGAAAACGCGCGTCCAACCGCGGGTTAACAGTGCGCTCCACCGGAGCGCACTGTACTGTATCAGCCTGTTGGTTAGTAATTCTGCCTGCACTTCTCTGCTTTTATCTTATAATTTGTTTATCCTAAACTCCTGGCTTCTATTTATAGTGGCTAGTTCACTCTCCCTTTGAATGTGCTGCTAATCTCCACCTGACTAGCTTTTATTGTTTCTGAGTTTTGTGAATGGGATTGTGAGTCTAAAATTGTAATTGTTGCTCTTCCAGTGCTAATTACCTTGGCATTAATTTCCTGCTATGTTAACTCGTAAACCCTTTCCCGAAGTTCTTGTAACTTACATTTGAAATCTGGGTCTGTGTGCATGCCCATTTCTCCCTGCTTTGTTAGTTTCTGCATAAGTTGCTTCTTTTTTTGTTTAGAGATCAGTTCACATCTTAACCATATCCTGCACTTCAGCCTGTATATATTTTATAATATCTCATTGGTTGCTAAGATATGCAGGTGATTAATCTGCAGAATTCTTTTTAGACACTTGTAACATTGCAGCATAATCAGCCAGGAGAATTTTTGCTTTGCCACCAAATTTTCCAAAGTACTTGCATATAAGCTGTCTACATCATTCAGATATGAGTATGCCTTTTCCACGTGCTCATGAAGAGTTTGGATATGCTAGGGTAATTCCTCCTGCTTAAAGTCTATAAAAACTAGATTACTCAGAACTTCCTCTTCCAGTTTAATTCCAGTCTAATTATCCTTCCATATCCAAGGACATTTAGTTATTATCAAATCTGAACTCTCATGTAGAACCTCAACTATGTAAGGCAGTTGAATAAAATTATTTATATAAACTATGCCTTTATAACCAATATGAACTTAACAGGAAATAATGCTATACATTTTGTCTTAGTTAATGGATATTTTATTGAGGATTTCTTTAAGGCTATGAACTTACTTGTCAGATGTTACAAGGATCATGAATTCAGAAACTATTTCAAATAGAAAATATTTTGGTGTTATAAAATCAGTGAGGCACTAGCATATCAAATCAACTGTAGCTTGCACTCAAAAATGATCGATGCAATATTCTGACTAAACCCCATAAGAACATAAATGCCTATTTTACAACAGAATCTGTGTCTGGCTCTTCCGGGCTGTTGTGGAGTAAGATATGGCTACTGTACTTTGCCATCATGGTTAAGGTGATTGGATTAGCTAGCTCTGCATTTGGTGTTAGCTTAGCTCTGAGAGGGATTCATACAGTTCAGTGAGGTGGGCTGATGAATTCTACCCCAGGCTAGGGGTGCAGAGGAAAAGTGAGGGTCCTTGCAGATGTTACATGTGGCCAAAAGCAAAACTGGTCATTTGTCTCTTCCCTTTCATAGGAATTCATCTACATTTCTTAGTTCATTACTGCAGAGCAATTAGCTTTCAGATGTGCAAGCCGAATTGTTCACCACTGCCAGTGCTTTTCAAAATAGAGGGTCAGTCTTAATAATAATCTCCCTTATAAATTCACAAACACTGATTGGTAGGATTGGGGAACAAAGCTGTAAATCCCTGCCACAGATTTGCCTAGCCTGCTTTGATTTTGCAGATACACAGGCCTTCATTGTTCTTTTGTGTATAAAGCAGCTTTTTTTCTTGTGCAGAGAAAGATACCAACTGTGCTATACATTCTTTCAGCAGAAGCTCCAATTTTTGTTAGCCACATACACAAAGTCAGAAGGTTTTGCTACAGGTCCTTGCTCCGACAGACCCCCAAAATTTCCAGAGCCAGGAACTTTTCCAGCCCACAATCCACAGTCCTTGAAGTTTATGATAATGGTGCCAGCTCAAGGCTTAGGCCCTACCCACGGCCTAGGCCTAGGTCTTATGCTGGACCCAGTCCAGAGGTTGGAATTCAGCCCAGGTGCAGTTCTGACACCAGTACCTTGCAGGCTCGATCCTATCACAGAATCTCTCACCTAGACCCAGCTCCAATGCAGGTGCCCGTCTTGGTGGCCAGGTCCTATAGACAAGGTCTTGGACTAAGCTGCTGATGCAAGAACTGGCCCAGAAGCTGAGACCTAATACTGAGGCCTCAGCCTAGGTTCAGCTCCAAGGCCCCATTATTTGGACCTTGGTTTAGATCCAGGGCTAAGGCTGAGGCCTAACCCAGAAGTCAAGTCCCAACACTGAGGCATTGGCCCAAGTCCAGTGATGGGTCCAGCACAGATATCATTCCCATTACTAGGTTCTCAGTCTAGGCCCAGGACCATTGCTGGCTAGGTCCCAGTGATGAGGATTTGGTCTCAGTGCTGAGGTCTTAGCCTCAACCTAGGTCCAGGCCCAGGACCTGGCTTTCAGAAATTTTCTTCCATAGACATTCTTCGATTGGACATTGAACTCTGTGACCTTTTTCTTGTGTGGCATCCATAAGTTATGCGTGTAACCCTTTAAAACCCCCCTTGTGCGCACCAAGCCTATTTTGCATAGGCTCGGTGGCGCGCGCAAGCCCTGGGATGCGCGTAAGTCCCGGGGCTTTCCGGGGGAGGGGGGGAGTCGGGGGACGTGTCGGGGCCGATGTGACATTCGGGGCGTTCCGGGGGATGTGTCAGGGGGGCATGGTGCCGGCCCGGGGGCATTTCGGGGGTGTGGCCGAGGCCTCCGAAATGGGTCCCGGGCTGAGGAATCGCGCGCCAGCACCCCGCAGGGCTTTAAGGGAATGGGTGGTCTGCACGCGCACTCCTAGGGGCGAGGCCGACGCCACGGAGGACGCCGAACCCCACCGTGAGGCCTGGCTGGAAGTGGAAGACCTGGCGACCGCCGCCATGGGACGCCAAAGCCTAGCTGTGCTCGCCACTGCTGCAGTGGAGGACGACCCGGGACCCGTGGAGGAGTTGGTGAGGTGAGCAGGCCTGGGCGCAGGCCGAGCGCAGATGGGACGCACAACATGCAGATGCTAGAAAATTATGAAAATGAGGGACTCCCACCACATTTCACAGTAAAATAATACACAATAACACGAGATTTAAGGTGGGAAATAACAGCTATTTTTTGTGGTAGAGGGGAAAAACATTTTTATTGCGCTACAGTGGCCATTAATGCAGAATGCAGCTATTATTGTGGCTATTATTACTGGCGATAAATTGAGGCCTTCTCTCAGACACAGCTACACAGCCCTGCTTGTCAAATAAAACAGCTTTTGTTACCTGCCCTGTCTTCCTAAAGCTACAATGTTAGGGGGAAGTGTACTAGTATTAGGATTCTGGCTGCTTCGGACTACTGAACAACAACATCAAAAACTACAACAGGAAAGGCAGGCTCAATCACCTCCTAGAGAAGTACCTGTACCAGAGCCAGAGCCACAAGCCCCGCCAATGGAACACCCTGGCCCACAGAAGGGCTTGCCACGCAGGAAGGCATGCAGGTGGTACAGGGACGCATCTTTCATGCATGAACGACATTGGTCATGCTGGAGGAACATGTAGTTACGAGGTATCACCTCAGCTCTCAGGCTTTTATGGACGTATATAAAAAACTCAGAGGGGATCTGGAACTGGTCACAGAAAGATCCCATACTATACCAGGCCTCACCAAACTATTGTGTGCCATGCATTTCATGGCACCTGGCTCCTTTCAAACAACAGTTGGGGTCATTGGGTAAGTATCACAAAGCTACAGCTGTAAGTGGCCGCATTAATTGTTAAATAAGATTCCCTCATGAAAGGCAGGACTTGCTGGACTTGAGAGATTTTTATGCCATTGCCAACTTTCCAAATGTTCTAAGAGCTATTGACTGCACTCACATAGCCATCATCCCACCCCATCGCAGGGAGGAGATCTACTGCAACAGAAAGCTTTTCCACTGCATCAATGTGCAAGTGGTCTGTGATGCTCAAATGCGCATCCTCCAACATGGTCATTAGGTACCTGGGAGCTATGCACAATTCCTTTATACTTAGGTAATCGAGTCTTTTTTGAAAATTTTGAAGATGGCCTCTATGGTGACAGTTGGCTTGTAGGTAAGAGTGATGCTATGTGTTTATAGCAAACAGTTCTGACATGGGGGGCTGTCGGGGATGTGACTGCATTGGTTACATGAGAAGCGGCTTGAACAGTTAGGTCTACAAACCTTAGTGCCAGGGCCAGGCTTTCTCTCTCCTTGCTGGAGAGGCCTGCTATTGTTGCGTGCCCAAACAATTCACTCAAGAAACAACACGGAAACTAATCCAACGTAGCAAGAATGCAACCAGAACAAGAGTAGATCAGTGTGAAAAGATGCTTTATTACAAATAGCAGAATAACAATGCTCAACTTGGGCTAATTTTCACCCATACAACTTGGGCTGCTTCAGGGGCTGTATAAATAAATAGTTACATAAATATGTTATTATGATGTTAAAAATGGTATAAATCAGTAAAAGATTATTCTTATAAAAAAAAATTTTTAAGTACACACATACTAATAGAGTACATACAGTAACATGAAAAGACATTCATACACAGATATAAACCATACATAATGACATTACTGACATGAAGAAAATAAGCACCTTCAACCATCATTAATATTGAAATGAATGATTACCTATGTTCATATGGAAAGCGTATATGAAATAAAGACAATTCGGACAATATTTTCAGACAATGACTCTTTCCCAATGGCTAAGAACACAGCTTCAGATAATATTCTGAAAAGACATATGTATTTCTATACCTAATATTTCAATTATGATAAAGTTAGACCTGTACATAGCCTCTTATAGAATAAGCTAATCAATAATTATATATTTATGATTACATATAATGCATTATTTATTATTAATACAAATGTTTCCAAACTAATGGGGTCATTTTCTAAAGGGATTGCATGCGAAAAGTCCCTTTTCGCGTGCGATAGCTAAATCTGGGCGGAGTCCGCCTCGGAAGGGGAGGAGTCGGGGGTGGCATTAGGGCGGACTCTACGACAACTTCACTGACGGCGAAAAGGTAGGACACCTTATCGCTGCCAGTAGCGCGCCCAATAGCACCACCTTTCTGCAACCTTAGAAAATCCAGGCCTAAGTGATTTCAGCAGATTAAAGGAGCTAGTGAACTAACAACCCAAGCTGTGAAATTTTTGGCAATAGCTTTTTGTTTATATGAATATGGGGAAAAATGAACTAATTATTCCTAAGTTGTTATTTGGTCATCAGACCAATAAATGTAATAAAAATCTAATGTGGATCATTACTATGAATAACATTTTAGTCTTTCAATGAATATAATTTTGTGACAGTTCAGACACTTTAAAAATCATCAGCAAGAAACTTGTGCTGTCATACCGCCGCTTCTCATATGATCACTGCAATCACATAAAAATCTTTTTCAAAGATACAGCACAACCATGACCCCTTAAACTCAAAACTCTCAACCATTAATCATGCCATTTGTTCATAGCATTTAATTTATTTGTATACCGTTTAACCGTTTATTCTTTCCTATCTCTTCCTTCTTCTCCAAGTTCTGCTACCCTTGTTATTTGTAACTGCTCCTTCGGTCACCACAGTTCTAGTTGATGTATTTAATGCTCTCCCGTTTCATGTAAACCAGCAAGATATGTTTTCATGATTGCCGGTATATAAAAACCTTAAATAAATAAATAAAAAAATAAACTAATGACCTGTTTTTTGCCAAAACTACACAAAATTTATATAAAGAACTTATGTCAGCTCAATAGCTGATCGCAGCATTTGTGCACCAGTCAGCGTCTCAGTGGACCGGAAGTATACAGTAGTAATTCTCCCGCCGAAATCTAACTCTATATATTGTCTTTAAAACTGAAAACAAAAACTTTTTTTATTTTTAAAAATGTTGAAGATGTAAAAATGATGATAAATTAATTTAAAAATTAACCTATTGAAAAATAATTATCTTCTGCAAAAAAAAATGGTGTTTGAAGCTACAATGAGACTTTTAAAAAAAACAAAACCCTCCTGTTGTTCAGTTAGGTTTTATATGCATTTTAAATGTATGTTACGTGAGTGTTTCCACGCTATAGTGTTTTGTTTTTTTAACATCGTTAATAGTCTATTTAACTTTACATTAATTTTACAGTAATTTTTATTTTTCTAAAGGTTGATTTTTAAATGAATTTCTCATCATTTGTACATCTTCAACAGTGTTCATGAGATATAAATATAAAGGATTCCAAAATGAGGAACACAGAGGAGAATATCTAGTGAAACTGAGGGAGATGAAGAAATAAATCAAGAAAGGTAAAAGTCAGGCAAAGAAAGGATTGCCAAAGATTTAAGGAGAGGTGCCAAAACATTTTTCAGATATATCAGAGAAAGGAGAAAGGTCCAAACTGGTATAGTAAAATTGAAAGGTGACAATGATCAATGTGTGGAGAGAGACAAAGAAATGGCCAAAATATTAAATAAATACTTTAGTTTGATATTCACCAAAGAAGACCTTGGAGAAGGACCATCGTTAGTTAACAAGACTATGGATGAGGGTGGAGTACACAAAACTCCGTTTACAGAAGAGAATGTATGGGAAGAGTTAAGAAAACTGAAAGTGGACAAGGCCATGGGGCCAGATGAGGTATATCCCAGGATACTGAGGGAGCTCAGAGATGTGCTGGCGAGTCCACTGAAGGACCTGTTCAATAGATCCCTGGAAACGGGCATGGTGCCGCAAGATTTGCGAAGAGTGGTGGTGGTCTCGCTTCAGGAGAGTGGGAGCAGAGAGGAGGCTGGAAACTACAGGCCGGTTAGCCTCACCTCGCGCGTGAGAAAATTAATGGAGACTCTGCCGAAGGAAAGGATAGTGACATATCTACAATCTGGTGGGTTTCTCGATCCAAGGCAGCATGAATTCACCAGGGGAAGATCCTGTTAGACAAATTTGAATGATTTTTTTGATTAGGTGACTAGAAAATTGGATCAGGGAAAAGCACTCAATGTGATTTACTTGGATTTTAGTAAAGCTTTTGATATGGTCCCACAAAGTAAACTCAAGAACAAAATAAGAAGCTTGGGAGTGGGAGCCAAGGTAGTAGAGTGGATTGCAAACTGGTTGACTGACAGGAAACAGCATGTAATGGTAAATGGAACCTACTCTAAAGAAAGAACGGTGTTGAATGGAGTGCCACAAGGATCGGTTTTGGAACTGGTTCTGTTCAATATCTTTGTGAGAGACCTGGCTGAAGAGATTGAAAGTAAAGTTTGTCTATTTACAGATGATACTAAGATCTGCAACAGAGTGGACATGCCTGAAGAAGTAGAGAGAATGAAAAGTGATTTAAGAAAGCTTGAAGAGTGGTTGAAGATTTGCCAGCTAGGATTCAATGCCAAGAAATGCAGCATCATGCATTTGGGCTGCAGCAATCCAAAAGAGCTTTATGTGATAGGCAGAGCAAGACTAATGCTCACGGACTGGGAGAGGGACCTTGGTGTGATAGTATCTGATAATCTGAAGATGGCGAAGCAATGTGGCAAGGCAATAGCTAAAGCCAAAAGAATGCTGGGCTGCATAGAGACAGGAATAACCAGTAAGAAAAAAGAGTTGATAATGCCCTTTTATAGGTCCTTGGTGAGGCCTCAACTGGAGTACTGCATTCAATACTGGTGCCCGTATCTCAAAGGGATAAAGTCAGGATAGAGGCAGTCCAAAGAAGAGCAACCATATTTTGAGGGGTCACAATTGGAAGACTTATGAGGAGAAGCTGAAGGATCTGAATATGTAAACCCTGGAAGAAAGAAGGTGCAGGGGGATATGATACAGACCTTCAGATATATTAAAGGTTTTAATGATGCCCAGTCATCAAACCTTTTCCATTGGAAAAAACTAAAGATCATGAAATGAAACTCCAGGGAAGTTGACTCAGAACCAATGTCAGGAAATATTTCTTCATGGAGAGGGTGGTGAATACCTGGAATGCCCTTCCAGAAGAGGTAGTGAAGATGAAAACAATGAAGGAATTCAAAGGGGCATGGGAGAAACATTGTGGATCCCTAAAGGCTGGAGGTTAGAAATGAAGAAAAGAGTGCATGGGGGTAACTGGGGGTAACTTGCTGTTGTGGCAGTTGCTACCCTTAATAAATAACAGAATCAAGGTTTAATGCAACTCCATCATTGCTCTCTGCTACAGCAGCAATAAATGAAAAAAGTGGAATTGGATTCAGACAGCAACCAAGTGCCCCAACTTTTATGGTTTAGGGAACAAATAAACATGGGGGTAACTAGCAATTGCGGGGCTTACTTCTCTTAATCACTAAGCCTGATACTTTTGATGCAACTCCAACATTGCTCTCTGCTTTCACGGCAATGGTGAAAGGGAAATTGGATTCAAACAGCATCTGAGGGCCCTGACTTTTAAGGTCTGGTAAACTGATAAGCTCAATGGTAACCTGCACAGTGCAGCAGATACTGGCACAGTGCAGCAGATACTAGAATAAGCTTGCTGGGCAGACTGGGTGGATCATTTGTCCTTTTCTGCCGACATTTCTATGTTTCTATATAACAGCAGCAGGAGAGGAAATGGAAGTCCCCTCACACAATAAACCAATTAGCGGGAATAATTATTTGAGGAGTGACTCTCAGTAATTGTATGGTTATTTTCTCCCCTTTAAGAAACTGGAGAATCAGAATAAATCCTAATCCTAGGAAAAACTGAGGACTTATAGTGCTGAAAAACAACAGCAAGAAGCAAGATAAGCAACTCAGAAATACAAATCCCTGTTTAAAGTCTAATGCCTGACTGCACAGCAGTTTTGACTCAGTGAAGGTTGGCACACACAGCTACCTGTAAGTGACATCAGCCAGGGAGTCACTAGTATTGAAATACAGCTGCTTAAGACAGGTTGGTGTCTTGGAAGCTAACCTTCAGTGAAAAGGAATATTGGCAGCACTTCTCAAACCAGTCTATACTGACAGTAAAGTGAGAATTATATTCTAGAGAGGGAAAGCTGATTGTAGAATTCTACTGACAATAAAGCTTGTGTGAATTATAAACCCCACCTAAAGTCACTGTCCAATTGGTGAGAACTGTATAACTGGATAATATCACTGAGAAAAGAGAGTGATTGTGACAACAGTGTGACCAGACTATAAGACTGTGTGCTTGAGAGGTTTTTTTTTATTTGTCCTTCAGTTATATTACTACTACAGATTCCTCTGTGCTAGCTAGGGTATAGAATCTTAAGGGTAGATTTTCAAAGCCCTACGCTCGTAAATCCCGGCCTTTACGCGTCTGGCCGGGCCTTGCGCACACCGGGCGAATTTTCGAAGAGGCCCGGCCAGGCGCGTAAAGGCCGGTAGGTGCACAAGTGCTGGGCTTCCTGAAAGAGACGGGCGGGGGGGGGGGGCATGTTCTGGGCGGGGCGAGATGGGGGGGGGCAGCAGGCCGGGGCAGCGCTATTGATGGCTGTCCTGAAATTAGTTGTCAAACAAAGGAAAAAGAAGAAAAAAGGTAGGGGTTAAGTAGTGGGGAGGAGAGGGGAAGAGGGAGGGAATTTAGGTGGGGGGGGGGGAGGTAGGGAAGTTCCCTCCCAGTCCGCTCCTTAATTAGAGGGAAAATGAGAGAGAACTGGGGAAGACCAGAACGCGTCACTGCACGGAAATTGCGTGAGTCTCCCCCTCCTTGCGCGTGCCGCCTGCATATACGCGCATGAATTAAAGAACTTGGTCTGAGGCCAGGCAAAGGTCATAGACAGGTGGCAAGTAGGCGTGTCGTGGTCAGGGCAAGGGTCAGAGACAGGCAGCAATCAGGCGTATCCAGAGTCCAAGCAGAGGTCGAACCAGGTATCCATCTGATGGAGAGGAAGAGGAATGGATAGGGCCAAGGCAGACAGGCAAGGTGGGAGTGACTGAGCAGATGAGGACTAGGGCAGGAAGAGACGAAGACTGGAACAAGCAAGCAACATGCATTATACGCAGCAGTTGGACCTTTTGCTGAGGTGAGTTGCTTCTGGAGAGCTGCCGTTATATAGGACAGCAGTGGTGAAGTCATTATTAGGGGCCACAGGGACCTTCCTGCCATGGTCCCTTTAAATGGAGGGAAGTGGTGCGCGCATGCTCCTAAGGAGAAGCGTGGCATGTTGCTGTTGGTGGCATCCTGCCATCGTGGAGAGTGGCACAGCCAGCCCAGGCCTGAAAGTAAGGGCTGCAGTTTGTGGGGTTAAGCCTGAAGACCACCGAATGCAACATCCAGCTTCTCTTAATTTTTCCAAATATTGTCATCGATCTTCCTCGTTCTGCAATCTCCTGTAGTTTATGAATACTTAACCTATTCAGCTACTTTAGAAAACCATAGAAACCTCATTTTCCTCTTTCCCTTATTTTCTTTTCTAACTAAAAGTTTAGTTGGTTTTATAATATCTCCTTTTAGTTTGCCCATTTCTCTCCTATTTCCCCTAGATTCTGCCATCCAGCTAACGACTCCATGAGGTATTCCCCCATTTTAAGAAAGTTAGTTTTCCTGATATCTAAGAACCCTCACCTTTGAATGAACCTTAATCTCTTGTGCCCTAATACTGAACCACATCATCTGGTGATCACTGGATCCCAGATGATCATCCACTATAACATTAAAGATACTGTCCCTATTGGTATGTCCCTGGTCCAGTATTACCCCTGCCATATGGATTCCTTTACCAGTTGACAGAATAGTTCTTCTTGCACAGAATCTAGTATCTCCCTGCTTCTAAAAGACACTGCAGCCGGGATGTCCCAATCAATATCCAGCAGACTGAATCCCCTAGCAATAGCACTCAGCAGCAGCAGCAGTGATGCAATACAAGTCCGGACAGTGTCAGCAGCAAAAGGCAGGTCTGGTGTCCACAGCGGTGGCTGCAAGAGAAGGAAAGTTGGATGGCCACAGTGGGAGATTTGCAGAAGTGGGAAGTAAGGGACAGAAAGGCAAGTCTGGCAGCGGTGGGTGATGGCGGTAAAGGAGAGCAGGCCTGGTGGCCACAAGATAAGGAAGATATGCAAGGTAAGAAGGGTAGGCAGATCCAGGAGCAACAAACTGAAGAGGTGGGTCTGGGATGGCAGCAAAGAAGGCCTAAGTATGTAGATGCTCACTTTCAAATTTCCTTGCGGTTGAAGTTACAGCTTTAAGATTAACTTCCACCGCAAGCAAGCTGCACAGAATGGGGAGAATTAGAGTACTTGCTCAGGTAGTAGGAGCAGAGTTGCCATCTCTTGCTTGAATAAAGTCACAAAATCCACTGTGAAAAGTCTCCAGATTGGGTAAAAAGTAGTAAGAACCATGTTGTTCCTCATTGGTGGCAGCATAGCTGGTACTAAGATTGGTGCAGGTTGGAGAGGTTGGGAAAGAGGGGTGGCTGACACTGACACACACATTGTCAGACACACTCATACTCTGTCTGACTCTTGGACCCACATACACACTCTCTTTCTCTCTCTCTCTCTCTCTCTCTCTCTCTCTCTCTGAAAAACACATACATATATGTTTCTACTTCTGCTCATGTGCTCACTTAGCAGGTATCCCCTCCCCTGGACTGGTTAACCGAGGGTACTATAGCAATGTAAACTTCTTGCATTTGCTGCCAGCCCCAACCATTTTTGGACTTCTTTCTCCCCTTTACAACTCTTCAGGACACTCACTGTCTCCATTTGCTCTGTCCCTGATTGGCAGGCCCACTGACCTTCTCTGAAGTCAGTCCAGCCAGTTCACACAGGGACCTTAATAGCAGGGAAGAGAAATTCCTCTAACACCGATCAGTATAGCAAGAAAAAAAAACAGAATAGAAAAGATTACTGTTGATAAAATACAGCCCTCTTCTGTTCTTCTACAGTTGTCAGTTTGACATTAGGCGATAATAAAGTTGCAGCTCCTGCTTGTTTTTGCTGGCTGTGCTTTGTTCTTCCTCCTTCCTGCAGAGAGAACTTGGCTGTAGCATCATCAGATTCTCTACAGGAGGGAGAGAGGGGAGGGACTGAATAAGTTGAGTCTGTTCAGAGAAGGGAGGGGCTTTGAAGAAGGATCAGCAAGCATGGCTCTCTTGCCAGAGGAGATCTCTCTCTTGCACATTCCTAGTGCACTCTAGCCAGGGGAGGCCTTACTCTTTTGCACTTTTCTGTTTCCATGCTCCCTAAGTAGAGAATCCAATGGAAATTTTAGAGCAAAAATTAAATTGTATAAAAATAGCTAAATTAGCTCCCTGTCACATTTACAGTTCTAAAATATCCATTGGGTTAAAAGAAGTCACCAGATCTAGTGACAAAATCCAGTGGAAGCACTGGAAGGAGAAGAGAGGATCACCTTGCTGATGGCTAGAAAGAATCAGTAAGTACTGCTTGGAAAAATTTTTAAAACTTAAAATTATCGGGGAGAAGTAAACTATTGGGGTATATTATTTAGTGTGTTTGTGTGTTTTGTTTTAAGTTGGTAGTAGAAAGTCAGGCAACAAACAGAAGTTTCTGTGTTTTATTTTAAATAGGTAGTCAGAAAGTCAGACAACAAACAGAAGTTTCTGGGTTTTATTTTAAGTTGAAATATTTGTATTGGGATTATACAAATTACAAAAAGAAAAAGAAGGTTACAGGGCAACCATAACATGTAACAGGTACATAAGTAAATGTACTATAATCCGGTGCAACAATATTCAGAACTAGAGTCTAGAAAGGAAAAAAAAACGTAAAAAAAAACCCAGCAAAGAAAACAAAGAAAAGGGAAAGGGGAAAAGAGAAAAGAACAGAGAAACAGAGAGAAACAGAAAAAGATCAGAAGAGAAAAGAAAAGAAAAGAGAAAGTGAAAGCATGTTCCAGTAACGTTGAAAAGGAAGGAGAATGCTGAATAGGAAGGAAAAGCACAGCCCTTGAAAGGAGTTATTTCAGTGAAGTAATATAGGTGTCTAATGGTTCCACACCTGTGAACAGGCATTAAGCCTACCAAATTTAACCGCCATTGGTGTCTCATATTTAGAATACAAACATACCGTATTCCACCATAAATGTTCAGAAAGCAATTCGCTAAGCTTCCAGTTTGCCATTATATTAAGCTGGCCTATGGTTAAGAGAAAATCCAGCAATTTGCGATGAGCTAGTGGGATTTGAAGGGATGGGTCAGTTCCTTTCAATATGATGATCGCGTATGTAAGGGGTTGAGAAGCCAAAGTCTTCTGGAAGGCTTGATAAAAGTCTGATGTAAAGCCGTCAGGGCTGGGTGCTTTTTTTGGAGCAAGAGAAGAAATAGCAGTCTCAATTTCCTTCAAGGAAAGTGATGTATCTAATGTCTTCATTTGGTCAATGGACAACGAAGGATGGTCTATGTTGGAAAAAAATATCTTGCAATGCCGTATGAGAAAGAGAAACGTCCGATTGGTATAAATCAGCATAGAAGTTTCTGAATACGTGCAGAATGAAAAGTGTAAAGTGGGCTTGGGAACTAAGAAGCTGATTATATTGGTAGCGGGCTTTTACCAACGCAGACAAGGAAGATGCAGAGGGAGATTTGATGTGCTCCTGTTGCAGCAAAGCAACAGTCTGTTGAAGAGTATGTGATTCTGCTGCGTGGAGTTTCTTTCTACGAATTGTGTAACTGATGATCTCTCCTCGAATTGTAGCTTTAAAAGCCTCCCATAAGGAATTGATGTTAAAAAAAAATCAATGCGCGAATAAGAAGAGTGTGGCGATGAGTAAAAGGTATAGTCTTTCCCTCTAGGATTGAAAAGGCAGCAAGGATCAGAGAGCCCCAACGTATTGGTAAGATGTTGTAAGGCACGAGTAGATTTGGAGATGGTCAAACGAGCGTTTGTTTGTTTATCCAAAACTGGGTCTATAGGGTGGTTGAAATCTCCTCCAATAAGGCACTGTGAAGAATCTAGTTCCAGTAATCAAGCAAATACATCATGATAAAAATCCAGATTGTCAGCGTTCGGTGCGTAAATATTGAGGATGGTGAAAGATTCATTGTGGATGGAAAGTTGTAAAATGTTCCTTCTGCCATCGATATCCGCTGTGTGATGTGCTACCATAGCATTCAGAGTTTTGTTGAGAAGAATAGCCATGCCACATTTTTTATGCACAGCGGGACTGAAAAAAACTTGTCCAACCCAATGCTGCTGAAGTTTGAGAGTTTCAGATGCTGTAAGATGTGTTTCTTGTAGGAGTGCAATGTCTGTATGAAGTGTGTGTAAATGTTGAGAATCTTTTTTCTTTTAATGGGGTGGGAGAAACCATTGACATTAAGCAATATGACCTTGAAGGATGTGATGGTAGTCGTCATGAGATAAAGGCAAAACACAAAACCATATTTAGGCTGTACTTATCCTCCATGGAAGGAATATTGTTGCGCAACAACAGTAGACAGCTCCATATTTGAAAGAAGGAAAGAGTAAAGTCCGAGAGACAAGGAGTAGAGAAGGATATCATAGGAAAAAAAACCAAAAAGCATCTCATATATGAAAAAATGAGATGAAGGAACAGTGCTGAGTACAGCTTATAGCCAAACGGGCGGATTTTCAAAGCCCTGCTCGCGTAAATCCACCCGGATTTACGCGAGCAGGGCCTTGCACGCCGGCGCGCCTATTTTCCATAGGCCGCCGGCGCGCGCAGAACCCCAGGACGCGTGTAGGTCCCGGGGTTTTCCGAAGGGGGCGTGTCGGGGCGTGTCGGGGGCAGGGCCGAGCGATGTGGTGTTTTGGGGGCGGGGCGGGGCATTTCGGGGGCAGGCCCGGGGGCGTGGTTTCAGGCCGGGGCGTTCCGGGGGCGTGGCCGCGCCCTCCAGAACCGCCCCCGGGTCCGGTCTCGGCACGCCAGCAGCCCGCTGGCACGCGTGGATTTACGTCTCCCTCCGGGAGGCGTAAATCCATGGATAAAGGTAGGGGGGGGGTTTAGATAGGGCCGGGGGGGTGGGTTAGGTAGAGGAAGGGAGGGGAAGGTGAGGGGAGGGCGAAAGAGAGTTCCCTCCGAGGCCGCTCCGAAATCGGAGCGGCCTCGGAGGGAACGGAGGCAGGCTGCGCGGCTCGGCGCGTGCCGGCTGCCCAAAATCGGCAGCCTTGCGCGCGCCGATCCAGGATTTTAGAAGATACGCGCGGCTACGCATGTATCTTATAAAATCCAGCGTACTTTTCTTTGCAAACAAAAGTACGCGATCGCGCAGTTTTTCAAAATCTACCCCATAATGTTCAAGTGAAATGAGCCTCAGGGCAGACCAAAAAGGCAGCCCACATCCCCCTCGCTCCTTGTTAGAGTTGCTGGTCAACATAGAAAAGGAAAACAATATAATGAGGTACCGGATTGCAAATAAAAAAAAAAAAGTAGGACAGGTGTCCCCAAAAACTTAATGAAAGGTGCTTTCCTCTTAAACATGAATTGAGCTAGAATCAAAATATTGGACCCCTTATTGACAGGGGCTCGTAGACTCCCTATAGAAAAACCAACAGAGGGAGAAAAAGAGATTGAACCGGGAGAACCAGTAAAGTCTCATAGAATATGACCAGGAACACTTCCCCTAGTTCAAATAATCATGGAAGCAGCTGGCTCTGATGAGAGCAAAAATTCCTCTACGTCCTTTGGATTGTGGAAAATTTTAATTTGGTTGTTATCTGTGACCCGCATCTGGGCAGGGTATAACATGCCATATCTCGCGCCTAGAGATTGCAAACATGGTCTTAATGCAAGAAGGGCCTTACCGTTTGCCGCTGTAGATTTTGCTAAATCAGGGACAAAAAGAATAGATTGCCCCTGAAAAGCTAAAGGCGCCTTACTCCATGCTGCTGCAAAGATCATAAGAACTTGCGGAAATCTTAGTACCTTAAAAATAATAGGTCTAGGATATCTGGAGTTATGAAGCGGCCGTGATAGTATCCTGTGGGCCCTTTCTATTTCAATGGGGTGATCAAACCTAAGCTGCAAACATTCAGGAATCAAGGGCAGGAGAAATTGTAAGAGGTCATTAACTTCTGCTCCTTCTGGTATGCCCAGTATTCTAATATTGTTTCGACGATTTCTGTTAGAGAAATCCTCCATAGCTTGCTTTAGTTGTTCCACTTCTGTTGATAAGAGAGGTAATGGCGCAGTAGAAATAAGAAGAGAAGAGACCTGCATTTCAGTATCGTCGAGGCGAGCCTGAAGTCCATCCATGCGATTGGTAAGAGATTGTAGGTCACTGCGAATTGCCGCGGTGGTGTCGATATTAATTTGTACTAAGTCCTTCAGCTACTTGAGTTCCGTGAGTACTAATTCAGCCGACGCCATATTTTTTATTTGCAGGGCCTTATCGGGAGATGGAGAGTCCTGCTTTGATTTCTTTGTGCCGGCAGCCGCTGAGAATGCAGTTTCAATTTTTCCTGATTTTGAGGAAGCCATAAGGTAAGAAGAAACAGGGAGGTAATTTTAAGAGAAAAAAAACACCCAAATCACGGAGTTTTCCCAAAATTAACAAGCGAGGGTTGCTGAGCTTTCAATTCAAGCTGCCATCTTTTGTGCTGCGCGAGAGTGCCCCTCTGTTTTTTTCTTTAAATAGGTAGTCAGAAAGTCAGACAACAAACAGATGTTTGCGTGTTTGTATTAAAAAAGGTAACCAGAAGGAAGAAATAAGCTAGGAGCAGTGTATGCCTAAATAAACAGGTGTTGCGTCCGTCGGTCTCAGACGGCTTCGACCCTTGTGCCTCACCTTTTTCTCTGCTCTCCCCACTAGCCTTGGGAAGATGGCTACTGCCGCGTCTGCAAGCCGCTCTCTACGGCGCCCCTGGAACAGCTATGGCGTTGCCTCCTGCCATGTTCCTACCAAGGGCCTCCTAGGGTATGCTCGCGCATGCTACACACATCTTTATTCCAGCTATGGCACGAACCTCGGGGGCGTCCCCCTCGAGTGACGACACAACATCCAGGTATTTAGCTTTTGCTTGTTTGCTAGCTTGTTGAGTTAGCAAGAATTGGATTCGTCCGGTCTACGCTACTCTGCCGCTTCCTGCTGCTGCTGGAAGCTCTACCTTACCCTTCGAGGTATTCTCTAACCTGGGTACCCGCTCCTTGGGGACCCTCTGCTTTCCTTTCAGGTGCCTTACTGGGATCAGGTACTCGATCCTTGAGGGCCTGCTCGCCCTGCATCGGTGCCTATTACCATCTACTTCAGCCTGGTGGAATCGCCAACCTTACAGCTACCATCTAGTGAGTAATCTCATTCTCAGTCTATCTCATCCACAGCTTTGCCATGCTGGGAAACCTACACCGGAATCTCCCTATACCAACTTGGTGAGACGGGTTCCCTCTGCCGAGGGTCCCTGGACTGCTACCTCTGGATCACCTCACTACTGCCACCTCTGGTGATATACTACAAGCTGTATAATAAAAGACCTAACTCTGTGTTTGTGCATCCTGAGTCTAGCCCAGTACTGTGGCTCCCCACAGGGCTCCTCCCCGTGGGCGTGGTCATCTGCCACAGTACCCAGGAATCCACCCAAACACCGCTAAACCATAGTAACAGGTTGGGAAAAGTTCAGTTACTGACCTTGGAAAAGTGTTGAAGTAGTATGATTGATTTGATTAGGTACCAATATTTGTTAATCAGAACAGCAGTAAGTCCCTCAGAACAACTAACTGTAGTGTAAATCTCCAAAGGTATTGTTTTATACTAATATATCTTAGAAGCACAAGATATATTGCAAGGGAAGAGTTCAGTAACCCACAATCCAGTGGTAGCACTGAGAGGAGAGGATCATATTGTTGGTGGCTGGAAAGAATCAGTAAGTACTGCTTGGAGAACATTTTAAAAGTATTGGGGAGAAGTAAACTATTGGGGTATATTATTGTTGCTCTGGAGGTGGACCCTTGGCCTGGTGCAGGATTGGTAGGCTCCCTGGTCGGACCCAGAGAACAACTGCCACCAGGAGGCGGAGCACACGAGGAGACAGAGGCTAACTGCCACAGCATGTTGCCCGGGATCATCGAAGGTCCATCTGAATACAGCCACAAACTGAGCCAATTCTTTCAACAAGGAATCCGAACATTCTAACAGGGGAGAAGCCCAGGTCAGCGCCTTCCCTTCAAGGCGGGATAGGATGAACGTGAATTTTGTCAACTCATCCTGGAAGATAGAAGGCTGCAGAGCGAATTGCATATAGCATTGGTTAATGAACCCCCTGCAGAGTCTGGAGTCGCCGTTGAAGTGTGGGGGCGCTGGAAGTGCCAACAAGGCTCAAGTCATCGATCGAGGTGGCTGTGGATGAGGAGGAGCTGGAAGAGGAACTGGATTATTTGTAAGGGCATCAAGCCGGGCGTGAAGACGATCCATGGAGGAGGCCAGTGCCTCAAGAAACTGCTGCTGTTCTTGTACATTGGAGGCAAGGCCTGGAATGGCCTGGAGGGCATGCAGCTCCAGCGAGTCCATGGCCTTTGCAACATGTTGCATCGGAGGTGGACCCTTGGGCCGAGGTGGGGTTGATGCAACCCTTAGGTACGGGTCCCCACCATTTGCAGGTGGAGTGGGCTGAAGTTAGAGGCCACTGGAGCTTCACCTATACCAGCCCTCATTCCCCTTGGATTGACCCTTTGGGTGCCGGGGCCGGCAGGACTTAGGTGGCCTCAAGGTTAGTTAGTAAAGAGAAGTGGTTCAGCCAAGAGACAGCAGCCAATAGGTGGCGTAGTCCTACCCTGGGCTGGGTTCGGTACAAGAACTCAGGCGCCAAAGGAATGGTAGGTAACTGTTGGCGCTCAAGCAAAGAAAGGCCAGAGCCTTGTAAGTCCACATCCAGGGGATAGGCGAGAGGAGGCGTCACTGACAGGCTAGGATCAGAGCCGGCAGCAAGTGGAGGTCGTGGCAAGCAATGTAGAACTCTGGACATGGAGAGGTCTGTAGCATAGTTAATCAAGGCAATGGTCAGGGCACGGAAAAGGCAGGCGTAGTCAAGCAAGGCAGTGGTCAAGGCACAGAGAAGGCAGGCATAGTCAAGTGTGGCTGAGGTCCGGTGATGGAGATAGGCTTAAGAGTGGTCAGGCATAGCGGAGGTCCAGGGCTGGAGATAGGTTGAAGAGTAGTCAGATGTAGCAGAGCTCCGGGGCTGGAGATAGGCTGAAGAGTAATCAGGCGTAGCGGAGGTCCGGGGCTAGAGATAGGCTGAAGCATAGTCAAACAAAGCAGTCAAAATCCAAAGAGTCAGTCCAACACATAGACGAGGCAGGAAAGAGGAAGACAGGAACTGGGAACCACAGGAATCAGGAACACAAAGTAGAGAGGATTCTCTATCAGCAACGAATACGAGGAGTACGAAGAGACCTGTTGCAAAGGCAACGCTATGAAGCGAGGCCTGATCTTATATACAGTGAAGAGTCTGACGTCAGCATCCTGGGCTGCGGCCAGGTTCCCGCCGCAGGCCCTTTAACAGAACTAGTGATACGCGCTTGCACCTAGGGAGGGGCTCGGCGCCGATGGCGGTGTCTCTCTGCGGGCCACGCAGAGAGGCCCAACGAGCAAGGACATCTTGGCTGGCAACACTGGGGACCATGGCAGAGCTGGAGGCACCAGAAGCGACCTGAGGTCGGAGCTGGCGGCCCACCGCCGCCAATGAAGAGGAACCAGGAGCTGGAGTCCGTGTGAGAAGGTGAGAGGGCTGCACTGTGGGTCTGCCGCGGCGGCACGCGTAACAATCTGAAGGTCTGTATCATATCTCCCCTGCACCTCCTCTCCTCCAAGGTATACATATTTAGGTCCTTCAAGCTCTCTTCATAAGTCATTGGATGGAGACCCCCCACCATTTTTGTTGCCCTTCTCTGGACCACTTCTATCCTGTCTCTGTCTCTTTTGAGATACAGTCTCTAGAACTGAACATAATACTCCAAGTGAGACCTCACCAAGGACCTGTATAAGGGGACTTACTGGTTATTCCTCTCTCTGTGCAGCCCAGCATTCTTCTGGCTTTAGCTATTGCCTTGTCACATTGCTTCCCCATCTTCAGATCACTAGACACTATCACCCCAAGGTCCCTCTCTTCCTCCATGCACAGCAGCCCTTCACCCCCCAAGACATACAGCTCTTTTGGATTACTACACCCCAGATGCATGACTCTGCACTTCTTGGCATTGAATCCCAGCTGCCATATCTTCGACCACCATTCAAGCTTCCTTAAATCACGTCATTCTCTCTACTCCTTCCAGCATGTCCACTCTGTTGCAGATCTTAGTATCATCCACAAAAGACAAACTTTACCTTCTATCCCTTCTGCAATGTCACTCACAAAGATATTGAACAGGACCGGTACCAACACTGATCCTTGCAGCACTCCGCTTAACAATGCTCTCTATTCAGAATAGATTCCATTTATCTTCACACGCTGTCTTCTATCCATCAACCATTTTATAAGCCAGGCCACCAACTTGGCACTCACTTCCAAGCTTCTTATTTTATTCACAAGCCTCCTATGTGTACCGTATCAAAAGCTTTGCTAAAATCCAAGTAGATGACATTGAGCGCTCTTCCTCGATCCAATTCCTTAGTTACCCAATCAAAAAAGTCAATCAGATTTGTTTGACAGGACTTTCCTCTGGTAAATCCATGCTGCCTCTGGTCCAGCAATTTTTCTGACTATAGTTAATTTACTATTCATTCCTTCAGCAGCATCTCCATTACTTTTCCCACCACTGAGGTGAGGCTAACTGGCCTGTAGTTTCCAGCCTCCTCTCTGCTCCCACTCTTGTGAAGCAGAACCATCACCACTCTTCTCTAATCACTCAGCACCACTCCCATTTCCAGGGATCAGTTGAACAGCTCATGCAGCAGACCCACCAGCACATCTCTGAGCTCCCTAATTATCCTGGGATGAACTTCTTCAGGCCCCATGGCTTTATCCACTTTCAGTTTTCCTAGCTCTTCCCATACATTCTCTTCTGTAAACGGAGTTTTGTCTACTCTACCCCCTTCCACTTTCTTGTTAACTAGTGATGGTCCTTCTCCAGGGTCTTCTTTAGCATGTATGATAATGAGTCATGTATGAGCATGTGTGTATGGGAAGTGGGCTTGTGTGACCATATGTGAGATGGTGAAAACATATTGAATATGTATGATTGTGTCAATGAGATCATGAGAGACAGCATGGGTGTGTGTCATTGAGAGCTTGTGTGAGCATATGAGTGTGTCTCAGAGAGAGTAATGGGAAATAGGAGAAAGTTTATGCAGCCTCCTCACCTTCCCTCTCCCATCACCCAAATAATCCACGACAATCACAGGATGACTGAAAATGAAACGTTCCCAACTATGGAGAGCAGGAGATTTTTTAATCCTTAGTGTTACGGCCGCCAGCCGTGGCAGTCTGCGACCGGGGCCGGCTACTTACCCGCGGCGTTGGACTCCCCTTGGGATGCCCGCGGGAGCCGGCTGCCGTGCTGAAGTTTCTTCGTGGCTGTGCCACTTCCAAGATGGCTGCCTCTTCTGCTGACTCCGCCCCCACTGGGTCTCCTAGAGCTGCGCATGCAGCTGCTGAGGGACCATGACAGGAAATGGTGATGGCTCCTCTATAGGACTCCTTCCTGGTTTCCTGTATTTAAGGTAAGGTCTGCTCCTCAGACCTTGCCTTGGTATCTTGGCTCTTGGTCTTGTGTGTTCCTGTGCCTCGAGTTCTTGGTCCGCTGCCTGATCGTCTGGTTCCTGTTCTTTTTGGTCCTTGTTTCTGATTCTCCTCTCATTGAACGGATTCCTCTGGCTTCGACCCCTGGACCGGCTTCCGACCATTCCTCTGGCTTCGACCCCTGGACCAGCTTCCAACCATTCCTCTGGCTTCGACCCCTGGACCGGCTTCTGACCATTCCTCTGGCTTTGACTCCTGGACCTGCTTCCGACCATTCTTCTGGCTTAAACCATCGGACCGGCTTCCTACCATTCTCCGGATATGTACACTGGAATTGACTTCGACCTGCTGGAGGCGCCAGCTATCTGGATTACACAACCTGCAGGAGGCGCCTGCATCCAGATCTTCTTCGGTCTCCAGGGAGTCTCCTAAGTCCCAGCGGTCGGGTTCCCATGGGCATCTCCTGGGGGAATCGCGGGCTTCCAGGGTGAAGTCTTCATTCCACGTCTACATCATCAGGCCTCACCTTCCGCAGGTAGGGGCCTAAGAGGGTTTACCTTCCTAGGTAGCACTAACTCTACTTCGGGCCAAGGGTCCACTGCTAGATCAGTAACACTTAGTTCTAATTACTGGGTGTTATTGGATGAGTCATGCTTTTGAAATATTTTATTGGTGTTTGGGAAATGTATAAAATTTTTATATAAGTTTTTAATGTTCTGTTAATCAGCTGTTTTGAAATATTCATTTTATTAGTATAGTTTTACTATTATTATTTATTTTTATTTCCTGATTTTAATGTTTGATGTTATATGAGGAATGGTGATATTTCTGTTTTCTTATTGTTGCGCTGCATACAGAGTCTGGCTTTTTGTGTTTCCCAGTTCAGTTTTTGTCTACATGTTTGAATTTCTACTTTATGATCTCTTTATTCTGTATTTGGTGAGGGTCTGTCTGTGTTCTGCATGTGTGACTGAGATGAGGTATTCTGCTAGCAATTAGTTTCTGTATAGGGATCTAAAGCAGCCCAAGTCTTCTTGTTTTCCTAACAGGACATGTATTGGTGTTTTAGGGCCTGGTGTAATATTGACAGTGTTGCCTTTTCATAAGTAGGGATGTTACTGTTTGAGTTTGACAATTAGGGGGTAAAGGTAAGGCAGGTTTCCTCTAGGTTCTGTACATTTTTGCAGGATTTTGTATTATACGATGTTTCTGGTAGTAGAGGGAGTTTGTGTTGCTGTTTCTGAACTAAAACCAGAATTTTTTTCTGTGGTGAGTGGTAAGGGAAAATGTCCTTTTTCTGCTCAGCACCCTTTGTTGGGGAAGTTTCTGTGAATGTAGAGTATTGTAGAAGTTGAGGTACAGTTTTATATTGGGATTCTATCCTATCCTGTATAGACCCCAAACTTCACTCCCATATTGAATAATTTTCATTGATTGACACTCTTGATTAATTTTAGTTGTAGTTTCAGTTGATGGCTTTAATTGACCAGGAATTTCTTTATTACTTAGAAGTTCTTCTATCTAGAGACACCATTAACATGAATGCCCAGCACATTGAAACAATGCTGCAAAATATCTGTAGTGCTACCTCTTGTTTTATGAGCAAGGGTGTCTTGGCTCTGCATGTATGGAATTTGGTAAGAGGAAGATGTGGAGAGAACCATTCAACTCCCAACAAGATTGAACTAACAGGGTGGTTTCCCTGTCAAATGTGATTTTCTATGTGTTTGTGGGGGTAGGGGGAAAATATGTGTACCATATCTCTCCCACCTCTCCATTTTAGTGATGTGGGCCTGGCTCAAAATATTTCCTTCCCCTTCCTCACCAGTCTCACTCACTCTCTCTGCTCTGTAGTCCATCCCAACCAGTTTCCATCTCCCTCTCCATCCCCACATGTCTCTATCTCCCTCTACAAGTCAAGCAAAGCCAATCACTTTCTCCCTCACCCTCCAATAGTACATCCCTGCCAGTCATTCCCCATCTATACCTCTACCAAACCATCCATGCCAGTTGCGTTATCACTCCCTCCACCAGACCAACCCCACTTCTCTCTTCTTCCTCTGCAATCTCTCCTCATGTTTCTCTCTCTCTCTCTCTCTCCATCAATCCCTCTCTTTCTCCCTCCAATAATACATTCTCATCAGTCTCCCTCTTTCTATCCAGCAGACCATCTCCACCATATACTCTCTACCTCAAGCAGTCTATAACCATCAATCTCTGTCTCTCACTCACTCCACCAGTTCATTCCCACCACTCTCACTCCCCTCCCCCTCTACCAGTCCATCTACATTCTCTCTCTCCCTCCACCAGTCCATCCTCAACAGTTTCTCTCTCTGTTGCTCCTTCTCTCCCTCCATCAGTCCATTCCCACTAGTCTCTCTCTCCCTGTACCAGTTCATCACCTCAATCTCTTTCTCCCTTCACCAGTTCATACTCACTGGTCTTCCTCTCCCTCCTCCAGTCCATTCCCACTAGTCTCTTTCTCACCAGTCAAGCTCCCTTCCTAATCCAGTCCATCCCCACCAGTTGCTCTCTTTCTATATCCTTCCACCAGCCATACAAACCAGGAGCTCTCTCTCTCTCTTCACATCCATCCCCAGCAGTTGATCTTCCTCCCTCCACAAGTCCATCCCTATCAGTCACTCACTCTCTCTCTCTCTCTCTTGCTCCATCAGTCACTCTTTCTCTCTCCCTCCACCTGCCTATACTCACCAGTCTTTCTCTCACTCCAGCATCCCCACCAGTCTCTCTCTCCCTTCATCAGTCAATCCCCACCAGTCTCTCTCTCTCCCTCCCTTCAGAAGTCCATCCCCACCAGTTTCTGTTCCTCTCTCCACCAGCTCATCGCTACCTGTCACTCTCCATTCTCTGCTATCTACATTCCTATTAATTGCATCAACAACTATAATGGCTGACCTAATTCTTCAATCCTGAGTACTAGCCCTTGGAGACTCATCCTCAGTGCAAGAGGATAATGCATCATCTGAAGAGCAGGTTCTTGCTACAGGATCAATTCTTACTACAGCAGAATATTGCTTTCTGAACAGGTGACTTTGCTTTTACAAAGCAGCACAGGGGCTGCCAAACTGGAGTTGGGACATGGCTACTATGTCACAGAAGGTTTCCTCTATATACTGTATCTCTCGCTATCTGCCTCAGCTCCTCCAGATCTGCCACTCTAGCCTCCAGACATTGGACTTATTCTCTGAGAGCCAGGATGCACACATAAAATCTCTCACCAACTGGCAGATAATCAAACATGAGGTTCTCATTACAAATGACTGGAAGGCCTGCATATCACTATTAGATTGCTGTATTGTTGATTCCTAGTTAATCTAGGTTGCTGGGGGAGTGGGATGTTTAAATCAGAGTCCTTTAAATGTATATGATATATTTCATGTTAATTTGGCAATGATCTGGAAAGGAACAATTAATCTAATGATAAGGGCTGGGTCACCTCCTTGTTCTATGTTATGACTCCTGCCCGCGGAGTTTCCCCTGCGAGCAGGTTTCTCACCTCCTGTGCTGCCTTTTCCAATGCGGCCTGGAGGCCGCATTGGAAAAGCCGGTCGGGACCGGCTGCCGACCCGCCATGCCCCAACATCCTATGCGGTCAGGAGGCCGCTTCCAGCCCTGTCCTCATTCGCGGCAGGGAGCCGCGAGGCAACGTCGTCTGCAATGGCAGGAAGCCGCGGACTTCAGTTCTCCATCTTCGCGGCCCGGAGGCTGCAGTCCCCGGTCTCTACTGGTGGCCGGAGCTGCCTTTGATTCCTCCGGCAGTGGCAGGAGCTGCTGCCGACGTCGGGGCCTGCCTGCGTGCAGGCCCAGCTTCTCCAGCTCCTTCAGCGTCTCTGCGGCAGCATGGCCGCTCTCCAAGGTCCTGCCCCTTTCCTAAGGGGCAAGCCCACGTCTTCTTCCCCTTCTTAAAGGGGCAGCGTAGGTGGGGTCTACCTGGCCCCACCGGAAATCGACTACACCTGGTTTCCTGTGCCAGCCCTATTTAAGGGCTTCTTCTCCACTGATGTTCCAGGCTTCCTGATGTTTCACTTTCTGATGTTCTGAGGTTTCGCTCCTCCTTTGCCTGTTTCGAGTCCTCCGGATCTTCCAGCTCCTGTGGTTCTCCAGATGACACCTTGCCTCATCATTGAAGTCTCGTCCCAGCTGGATTCCCTTCCTGTGCTTCCGAGTCCTCTTGACCCTCCAGCTCCTGTGGTTCTCCAATGACACCTAGCCTCGTCATTGGAATTTTGTCTCAGCTGGATTCCCTTCCTGCACTTGTCCCACTCTCCGCGTGGTCCATGACCAGCCTCTTCAGGTTGTGTAGGGCGTGCAGTAGGACAGGGTGGTCTGAGACCAGCCCATTGGGTCTGCCCATGTAGGTGGGCTGTGTAGGGCACCCTGAAAGACAGTGCCAATGTCCAAACCTCCCAAGCTTCTCGTCTCGACCAGACTCTTCCAAGTTCCTCGTCTCGTCTAGAGTCTTCCAAGTTCCTGGTTCACTTCCAGAGTCTTCTCGTCCACATCTTGAATCTTCTGTGTCACAAGGCCTCCGTCTGCCCTCATCCTCAGTCTGGCCTGCTGCTTGTTGCCGATACCCAGCGGCAGATCCAAAAGGGCTGGGAATGGTCGGAGGACTGTTCAAATACCAACATAGTGTTGTTGGCTTCCAAAAGCATACAGGTCCAGCAGAGGGTCAGACTTTGTCTTCGCTCATGCTGGGACATGCCTCGCCAACCCTCAGTGCTGTCTTGGATTCATCTGGGGTCGTGCCGAGGCCGAAGGGCACACATTCCCCTTAAGTTGGGATCGCTCTCCTAGCGGTCCCCAACACAACAGAATGGAAGGTCTCCTAGCATTCCCCTCTATAACAAAATGCAAGGCCATGTGTCTGGTGAACGTGTTCCTGTGATGGACTTGCCTTGTTCCTGGAGTTCTGCTTCAGAGTCTTCATCTTTGTTCCTGGACTTGTATTTGAACCCAAAAACTTTTTTTTGGTTCAGGACTTTTCTCACGACCTGCTGGAGGCACCAGCTGTCTGGATTGCATGACCTACAGAAGGCGCCTGCATCCAGACATTTTTTCCATCTTTTTTTCCAGGTTGGGGTTTTTACGACCTGCAGGAGGTGCCTGCACCCTACCTGGTTTGCTGGTTCCGGTTGTTCCCACCCTGAGTCGTGTCCCCCCCCCCCCCCCCCCCCAGGTCTTTCCTAAAGTTTCTTGTGCTTTTTGTCTGGTTTCTTGCGCTTCTTGTGTGTTTTTGTGCAGTTTTCTTGTCTCGTTAGTGCTTTTTTCTTGTCTGTGCTGTTTTCCGCTTGTTGCTGTCTTTGTTTCTTGTTTGTGTTTCTTGGTGCTGTTTTCTGTTTGTGCTGTTTTCTGTCATGTTTGTGCTGTTTTGTTCGTTTGTTTGTCCTGTTCGCTGTTTTGTTCCTTTGTGCTGTTTTGCTCATTTGTGCTGGGCTTTTTTGTTTCCTTTGTGCTGTTTCGCTTTTTTGTTTCATTTGTGCTGTTTTGCTTTTTGTGCTGTTTGCCGTGTTTTGCTTTTTTGTGCTGTTTTTTGCCTCTTTGCTGTTTAGCTCTTTTTGGCTTCTTTGTGTTTCGTGTTTTTTTCCCCTTGTTTGTGCTGTTCGCTTGTTTGTGCTGTTTTTGTTTTGGGTTTTTTTGTGTGTTTTGCTATTTTTTGTCTTTTGTCTTTTTGGCTTTTTTGTGCTGTTTTTTGCCTTTTTGGCTCTTTTGTGCTATTTTTTGCCTCTTTGTGTGCTGTTTTTTGCCTTTTTGTGTGCTGTTTTTTGCCTTCTTGTGCGGCTTTTTGCCTTTTTGTGTGGCTTCTTGTGGCTTGTCTCTTCTTGTGTTTCTGCAGTTTCTTGATCTTGTTTCATTTCAGTCCCCGGAATTACCAGCTTCCATTTTTTGGACCCTTGATTTCCCTCTGTTGGTATGGACTGATACCTTGTTTCCTCTAGCTGATGATTTGAGGCTTGAGGAGGGGGACTTTGAGGAGGGGGTACTGTTATGACTCCTGCCCCGTGAGCAGGCTTCTCACCTCCTGTGCTGCCATTTCCGATGCAGCCTGGAGGCCACCGATGCTGGAGCCATTTCGCAGCAGTCGGGACCGGCCGCTGACCCGCCGCGCCCCCGACATCCTATGCGGTCAGGAGGCCCGCATCTTCTTCCCCTTCTTAAAGGGGCAGCGTAGGTGGAGTCCACCTGGCCCCACTGGAAGTCAACTCCACCTGGTTTCCTGTGCCAGCCCTATTTAAGGGCTTCTTCTCCACTTCAGCTTTCCCTTGCATTGGAGTTACTTGCTCTCTGGAAGTCTCGTCTTCCAGTGCTCCATCAAGTCTTCATTCTTCATTGGAGCTCCATGTCTTGTCTTGCTACCTGAGTCTTCGTTGCTTCCTGTGGTTTCCTGATTTTCCATCTCCATGTTTCGAGGTTCCCAGTCTAGGCTTCCCGATGTTCCTCTTCCTGATGTTCCAGGCTTCCTGTTGTTCCACTTCCTGATGTTTCACTTCCTGATGTTCTGAGGTTTCGCTCCTCCTTTGCCTGTTTCGAGTCCTCCGGATCTTCCAGCTCCTGTGGTTCTCCAGATGACACCTTGCCTCATCATTGGAGTCTCATCCCAGCTGGATTCCCTTCCTGTGCTTCCGAGTCCTCTTGACCCTCCGGCTCCTGTGGTTCTCCAGATGACACCTAGCCTCGTCACTGGAGTTTTGTCTCAGCTGGATTCCCTTCCTGCGCTTGTCCCACTCTCCACATGGTCCGTGACCAGCCTCTTCAGGTTGTGTAGGGCGTGCAGTGGGACAGGGTGGTCCGCAACCGGCCCATTGGGTCTGCCGTGTAGGTGGACTGTGTAGGACACCCTGAGAGACAGTGCCAATGTCCGAACCTCCCAAGCTTCTCGTTTCATCCAGACTCTTCCAAGTTCCTCATCTCATCTAGAGACTTCCAAGTTCCTGGTTCACTTCCAGAGTCTTCTCTTCCACGTCTTCTGTGTCACAAGGCCTCCGTCTGCCCTCATCCTCAGTCCGGCCTGCTGCTTCTTGCCAATACCCAGCGGCAGGTCCGAAAGGGCTGGGAACAGTTGGAGGACTGTTCAAATACCAACATAGTGTTGTTGGCTTCCAGAAGCATGCAGGTCCGGCAAAGGGTCAGACTTTGTCTTCGCCCATGCTGGGACATGCCTCGCCAACCCTCGGTGCTGTCTTGGATTTGTCTGGGGTCATCCCGAGGCCCAAGGGCACACATTCCCCTTAAGTTGGGATCGCTCTCCTAGTGGTCCCCAACACAACAGAATGGAAGGTCTCCTAGCAATCCCTTCTATAACATTCTAGATAAATCCCTGATTGATTTTTTTTAAGGGAAAATGTCTCCTTGTCTCTTATATGGGATTACAGTTTATACAACAGAGAATGAGTTTAGGAGTCAGAGGGAGGGAAAGAAAAATCCTAAAAGAAATAAACCACTTCCCCTAGTCTTTTCTTTCAAAGCAAGACGCGCATGCACACACACACACACACACACACACATACACTCTAAAGAAATTAACTGCTTCCCCTAGTCTTTTTTTTAGAGCAAGGCACACAAATAGACAATAAAAGAAATTACTTATCTTTCCTAGCTTTTAATCAAGGCACACACATTAGAATTGAATTTACCCCACAATTTCACCTCTTCCCAAACTTTTAAGTCCCAATATTACCCAGCAAGCAATCCTTACCAATCCTCTTCATCTGCAAGCCAAAACATCTTCTCCTCTCAATACGTCTTCTGTATTGAGGCTTACTGCGCTCTTCTCCTCTACCTGGGGTGGTTTCTCCTTTTCCTCGAATTGTTTTTTCTTCTCTATTTCCAGGATTGAATACCAGTTCTTCAGCTTGAGGAAAATTAGAGTCAAAGTGTAGAATCTAGAGGCTGTGGCAATCTGGGTCCATTTATCATTCTGTGGTCCAGTTTCACCTTCCCATCTGCTTGATACCCCATTAAGCATTTCATTGATGTAGACCTCCTTATCCCGAATGCTTCTCAGTCTTACCATCTCATCTCTCAGTTATACTATCTTTTTCTGAGGGTGTTGACTTGTAGACATCTTTCACACTGAACCACTGTTTCACTGGATATCCATCTGGACAGTGGCAGCTTTGGTGGTACATTTTCAGGTCATTCTGCTGTTAGGAGATTTTGGTACCTGTTGAAAGAAATGAGAAAGAACTATCTTTACCTTTTCCTCAGCTGGGCTGTAAGTAACAGCCTTTTCCTGTGGAATATATCTTCCATCTCCATGCTCAGAATCCCTTTCTGCAGTCTTTTTTTGCTTATCACTTGTTATTTTGCACAATGAAGTATTTTAACTTATCCTTTCAGACTAAAATAGATTTAAGTACCATAAAGTGTGTCTCCCTTAGTGTGGCTTCTTTTGTAGCATCTTGTTGCTTTGGGTATAAAAGTATACTATAACAACCAGAAGTAATTACCACAAGGATCTAATATGATGCTACCAACCAAGCTCCTCCTGAAATTTGCTTAAGCTTCCTGTGTCACGTCTATCCTCACATCTCATATTCTTGTGATATGAGATGTGAGGATCACCATAGATCTCATGGCTCATGGAAGACTGGTCCTGGGCAGCATAGGAAGTTGACACTGTGTTAACTACGATTTATTCTGCTGTCCATATGAGAAAGAGAGAAGGAGAGGGAGGGGGAGGGCGGGAAGATAAGGTAGGTTAGGCTCCATGTCTCTCTTTCTGACAGACATCTACTTGGGAGGTGGAGACATGGAGCAGAAAGGATAAGCTGGGCAGCATTCTGATTCTTCTGCCAGCCAGGGGAAGCTGCTAAATCTTCATTGACTGCCTCGGCTGTGTTCTGCCTCTCCCATTGTGCCAGCCCTGATCCTAGCAGTGTTTGGGGCATGCCTCATCTCATGGCACCTCAGCTTGCCCTACCCAAGGACTGGCCCTGAATGTGAGCTTTAAGAGACTGAACCACACTGCAGTTAAATTCAGCAGTGTAAGTGTAATAACACACTGATTCATAACATTTTGGCAAGGAGACAAGCTAAAGTCATTTGGAGAGAATTCTGAAAGCATTTAAGGGTGGAGCTAAAGAGCTGCAATATGAACTTTTAATTATTGAAAACATGATTAAAGAAGGAATTGAGAAATGCATTAGTAGAGAAATGCTACATCCATATGCAATAAAAGGGGAAGCATTATTTGACACAGAGAAGATACTTCAGCAGCAGAAAAATAGAGGCACCAGTTTTTGGCAGGCAGCCAAACCAGCATTGCAGGAGAGAAGTCCAGTAGCACTCAGAGAGAGAAAGATTGCTATTGCAATGCAGTAATAAGTACTCCTAGCAATATGAATGATTATTAAAGCCATATTTGGTGTGTAAAATGCCAGAGTAAAGCTGTTTCCTCAGGGTTAACATTAGGAAGCAAACCCAGTCTGTTACTGTAATTATTATACTGCAAGGGGCTGTTTCCCCTCTAAATAGTAATCAAGCCCACTTTATTACTTCCCCAAAAAGCACAGAAATTTGGCAGAGGATTAGCAGTGATATTCTGTTCAAAGAATAAGAAACAGCTAGTGTGTTGCTGAAAAATTTCAAGAGAGGAGCACTTCTGAATCTGCTTCGTATTCCTCTGTTGCCAGGGAAACAACCTCCTCCTGTCTAAGGGTCTATTATCATTCTCATTGGTTAAACTGTAGAAAAAAAACCCCACATATGCATGCATTTTAGCAAAATTTGGCAGAGGTGACTCCAAATCAAGAGAAATATAGCCCAACATCAAGGGAGTCAAAATGCCATCTAGCCTTTTAGAAAATCTGACATGTTGACAATAATTCAAACATTTGAATTGCTCAGAGTCAAATCTCTCAAGCAGTGGCAAACTGAAAGATGTAAAAGATCTTGAGAGCAGAGCATCTTCAAGTGAAGCAAATGTTGAAGAACAACTGGATTACTTCTTTTCAACATAGCTCAAAACGTAGAAGATCACCAGTGAACCCACAGATCATCAGGATGATTTCAAAAATAGACAGACATCAAATATAAGAATATTTGCATACCAGAAAGAAATACAATTTAAGACAGCGAAAAGATAGTCTAAGTATACATAAATCTATTGAGGTTGATTTTAAAATGAGTGCGCGTATGCCCATATACATGCATATCATTGCGCGAGCGAGGAAGCAATGAAACTTTTAATTGTGCACCTATTTAAACGCATGTTTTAAAATGCACCAACCATGCATAAGTATGCTATGGATCTTAAGAGGTTACCTGAGTGCAGCTAGCGCGTACATGTCTTCCATATGACCCTGTAGGCTTTTGCATGTGTATGCGAATTTAAAACATGCTCGCATGAGGCACATTCTCAGTTTTCCAATTAGTCCACCAGTTTATCCAGTTAATCGTGAAGTCTTCCAGACCTCACTAGTTCTTCATCCTGCATGCCTTCCAGTTGAACTGGACCCCTCACTCTGTTCTATAAGTGCTAAAGCTCGAGATATATAGATTTGCTCCTCATCAGGAGCAGCAGTAAAGTTATGTGGGTATTTAGCCTGCTCGTGCTGTGGTTTTAAAATGTGGAGTTATGTGCTCAAGTCTTGGTCCCGCCTTGGAACACCTATATCCTGCCCCTTATTCCTTACACATGCACAGGTACGTACACATGTATTTTGCGGCTTTGTAAAATCCACATTGCTTTCACACAACCCACATAACTGTGTATGTGGGCATTTTTTGCACAAGCAATGCTGTTAAAATTGACCTAATTGTGGGACATGGAGGTAATCCTGAAATGAAAGTCAAAAGAGCTAATAGAGCTCTGGAGAATAAAAGCAACCCAAATGCCATACCTCGGGGTTAAAATAACATATTTCCATTCATTCCTAGACAAACAGACCCAAATAAATCAAATACTACAGCCAAGAAGCACATTTCCTCAGTTTTGCAAAACGTGCATTGGTTACCTACCTTGTTCAGGATATAATTTAAAATGTTAGCACTTGTTTTTAAATGTATTCATGATATACCCCCCTGCTAACCACATTTAGTAGGCATGTTACATCTTTATAAACCCTCATGCCAGTTGAGATCTTCTAAGGAAATGTTATTATGTATTCTATGCCAGAAGCTGAATTAGTGGGAAATAGAGAGCAAGCCTTTTCTATAATTTTCCCTTGCTTATTTATTTATTTACTTAAAAGATTTTATATACCGTCATTCGTGGTTACATCACAACGGTGTTCAATATTTTTAAATCTTAAAACAACAAAATAGTCATCTAAAAACAAATACAAATAAAACATTAAAACATTTAAATATACAAATCAATTGGTATACAGATTAAAGTCATACCACAAACATTAATCTAGGAGCTAACTGCAAAGGATTGCTCAAAGAGCCAAGTTTTCAACCCTTTCTTAAATTTCTTGAACTCGATTTCAAGCCGTAACTCAGCTGGTAAGGTGTTCCAGGTGCTGGGGCCTGCTATGGAAATTACTCTATCCCGAACTAACGCCAAATGTGCAGTATTTATTGAAGGAACGGAGAGCAGTCCTTTATTAGAAGATCTAAGAGATCGATGTGGGGTATGCATACGTATGGAAAAAGTTAACCAGTCTGTCTTGTGGGCATAAATAGCTTTATGAAGAATACAGCAAGTTTGTACAGAATTCTTTGGGTAATGGGAAGCCAATGCAGGTTAATCAAAATTGGAGTGATGTGTTTTCATCTGTTGCAATTCGTTAGTACCCACGCAGCAGCGTTCTGCAATACCTGTAATGGACGAAGTGTTGACTGTGGGAGTCCTAGTAAGAGAGAGTAGCAGTAATCTAGCGAAGATAATACTGTAATACTGATCGGAAATCGTTAAGGTCTAATAGTGGCTTTAGATGTCTAAGAACTAGTAGCTTGTAATATCCATCTCATCTGCTGGTGGAATTTGCAATTAGATGAGATCTGTTGACAAACTATAATGGATTTTATTAAAAGAGTAAAGTCGTGGCTTTTTAAGAAGAGTTTTTGAAGTGTAATTATAGTCCAGTTTTGGTTTTTTTTCTAATCAGTATCTTAGATTGCTTTGGGTTCTAATTGAAATTATACTTGAAAATTGTTTTAGATTGTATTTATTTATTTATTTATTTTACAAACAGTCTAACTTCAGTAAGCCAGCCAGAGTGACTCACTGCTCTCTTGATTAACAAATGGTACCTAATCAAACCAAATCACACTACCTTAACACCTTTCCAAGGTGAGTAATGAACTTTTCAACCTTTTTACTTAGGTATACACTGCTCCTAGCTTATTTCTAGCTTCTGGCTACTTTTTTTTTTAATATACAAACACTCTAACTTCTGCTTATTAGCTGCCTTACAGACTGACTATATAAAAATACAAACAATCTAACTTCAGTTTATTCGCTGCCTTACTGACTATTAAAAGCACAAACACACTAAATAATATTCCCAAATAGTTAACTTTGTCCCAATACTTTTAAAAAAGAAAATGTCCCAAGCAAAAATTTACTGATTCCTTTCAGCCATCAGCAAGGTGATCCTCTCCTCTCAGTGCTCCCAAATGAGGTTCTTCAATTTCCAAATGATAGGATACTTTTACTATCTAATTCTTATCATTTGCCTGTTAAAATGAGGGGGAGAATTATGGCTGAAGGGTCTTTTGAGATTTTAACACCAATAGTAAATCCCAATATCACAACATTTCTTGAATCAGATGACATAAATATAAGAGCTAATGTTGTTGTTATCTTTGTATTAGATACAAAGATTTGTCCTTGTGCCAATACTTTAAGTTTAAGGAAACCTCCTTTTGTGATCAAAAGATTCAGATTTTTCCAGACATCTCTAGGGAAACTCAGTCAAGAAGGAAACAATTTCTGCAATTGAAGACTTGGGTGTTAGACCTAGGAGCATCCTTTTATTTGAAATTTCCTTGTAAGTGTGTCATTTGCTTCCAAGGTAACAAGTTTATTTTTTTAGATCATGTGGATCTTGAGAGGTTTCTAACTGACAAGGGTAAACCTGGTTGAAGATATAGGTATGGGATTTTCTGGTAGATAACATTATTTTCTTTATTCTTTTTGTTTTTTCTTCTAGTCCCCTCTGATAATGTGGGCTTATGCATGAATATTGCTTTATTACTCCTAAAAAATGTTCTTGTTATTTTGATAAGATGTTTTCCCTGTTTTTTATTATTTCATGTAAGAACATGCCATACTGGGTCAGACCAAAGATCCATCAAGCCTAGCATCCTGTCTCCAACAGTGGCCAATCCAGGCCATAAGAACCTGACAAGTACCCAAAAACTAAGTCTACCCCATGTTACTGTTGCTAGTAACAGCAGTGGCTATTTTCTAAGTCAACTTAATTTATAGCAGGTAATGGACTTCTCCTCCAAGAACTTATCCAATCCTTTTTTATTTTATTTTTTTAATTATTTATTTATTAAATTTTCTTATTACGTAATCATATATATCATTTGCGTACATTTTTGTAATGTGTGGCAACAGTAATAAATTTCCAACAAAATATCCAACAAAAATAAGTCTATCAGACCTCTACAAAGCTTAATTATACAATAATTAATAACGTTGGAAAACTTTATAATATACTTTAATTAGTATTAAGTAAGAAACTAAAATAAATCCAAGCACTATAGGCATTTACGAAGGAAGAAAATTTTAAACAGAAAAACAGACTACTTTAAGTAATCAGCAACCTTACAATGGTTCATTTCTATATCCCTGTATATCAGGGTTCAAGTGGAGACGAGGTTATTGGGGTACGTGTCTCAACAAACTGTTTTAACTGTTCCACTTGAGTAAAAACAAAGGATTCTGTTCCTCTCTTTAACATGCAGCGACATGGATATTTTAAGGTAAAAGAAAAACCTAATGATAATACATTTTGCCTTAATTCTAGAAATTGCCGTCATTTAAGACGTGTAGTCGGTGACAAATCAGGAAATATTTTTACATTTTGTCCCAAGTATGATATTGGGAATTTCTGAAAATAAGTTTTCATTAAAATACCTATATCAGTTGTAGATATTAATGATACACTTAACATTTCTCTCTCTAATACTTGAACAGCTGAGTTTTCCAAAAAGCTAGTTAGGTTAATTGGTACCGAGACTGCCAACCCAGAAGTTCTTTTTTTTAAGAAAAAACAGGAATTTACCGATATCATATTATTTTCAGTGAAACCCAGAACTTCTGTTAGGAATCTCTTTAAAGATGTATAGGGGATTTCCCCAGCTATTCGTGGAAAATTCATAATTCTCACATTCAATTGCCTAGCATTATTTTCGATAATTTCCAATCTCCTAGAACATAAAGCATGATCTTTTATTAATGCTATATTTACAGCCTGTATAGATTTAATATTCCCTTCTGCAGAAGCAATTCTAACATCAATTTCATTTACTTGTTGTTGTACTCCTATAAACTGCTGTGATAAGTTTGAGGACACGGTATCTATTTTCCTTTCCAGTCTGTTGACCGACTCGTTTAACCCATTTACCAAGTCCCATATTGAGCCCAGAGTAACCATTTCAGGTTTAGATGTTTTTGGCCTTACAACTTCAAGATGTTCTCGTTGAGAAGAATCATGATGGACCGTAGCAGTCTCTGCTGCTATTTTTTCTAACTTCTCAAGTGCCAAGTCTGCTTCACAAGTAGCTCCCTCTAATGCAAGCGGTATACTACCCACTTCGGTATGTTCCGATGCAGCAACTTCATCAGCAAGGCGTTGGCCAGGTGGAGGCCGCAAAACAGGGCTAAGGGAAGCCTCATCCTGGGTAGCCCCTTGTTCTTCCAACAGAGGGCTTCCAACGGATTCACTGGAACCCTTTAAATCCAATAGTTGCATAAATCTGTCTATCTCTAGTTGTAACAGGGGAGGTAGAGGTTCTGAGGGAAAGACCCTCACCTTTCCTTTTCTTTTAGCGGGCATAGTAACAAGAAAAATAAACCATAAAGTTAGAAATAGAAGATTTACCAGTGCTGTCCAAATGCGTATGGCTCGGGAATTGAAGACAATCGCTCTCCTCCTGCTCAGCCTGCTCCGGACTAAGCCGGACCAAGCCGTGCGCACCCCTTAGGTGCGCACGGCTTTGGTGGCACGCCGGCGGCGGTGGAGCGCCGCTGCCTCGTCGATTTTAACTGCGCTCCGGCTCCTCCCCTCACGTGGGCCTCTCTGCGATGTTCCGGGCTGAAACAGGGGGGCTGCAGGTACCGGTCTCCCGAGTGTCTCAGTACTGCCGCGTCGATTTTAACTGCGCTCCGGCTCCTCCCCTCACGTGGGCCTCTCTGCGATGTTCCGGGCTGAAACAGGGGGGCTGCAGGTACCGGTCTCCCGAGTGTCTCAGTACTGCCGCGTCGATTTTAACTGTGCTCCGGCTCCTCCCCTCACGTGGGCCTCTCTGCGATGTTCCGGGCTGAAACAGGGGGGCTGCAGGTACCGGTCTCCCAAGTGTCTCAGTACTGCCGCGTCGATTTTAACTGCGCTCCGGCTCCTCCCCTCACATGGGCCTCTCTGCGATGTTACGGGCTGAAACAGGGGGCTGCAGGTACCGGTCTCCCGAGTGTCTCAGTACTGCCGCATCGATTTTAACTGCGCTCCGGCTCCTCCCCTCATGTGGGCCTCTCTGCGATGTTCCGGGCTGAAACAGGGGGGCTGCAGGTACCCCAAACCTTAGGGCTACCCCAGATACCAATAGTACCTCCTACTGCACTCTTTGCCAAGTTTCCACTCACAGTCCTTTATTTGAGTTCATTGCTGGCTTCAGGTTCCAATTTTACCCTAGCAGGACTCTTTGGACTGGCTGTGGGACTTAAGAACATAAGAACATAAGAACATGCCATACTGGGTCAGACCAAGGTTCCATCAAGCCCAGCATCCTGTTTCCAACAGTGGCCAATCCAGGCCATAAGAACCTGGCAAGTACCCGAAAACTAAATCTATTCCATGTTACTGTTGCTAGTAATAGCAGTGGCTATTTTCTAAGTCAACTTAATTAATAGCAGGTAATGGACTTCTCTTCCAAGAACTTATCCAATCCTTTTTTAAACACAGCTATACTAACTGCACTAACCACATCTTCTGGCAACAAATTCCAGAGTTTAATTGTGCATTGAGTAAAAAAGAACTTTCTCCTATTAGTTTTAAATGTGCCATATGCTAACTTCATGGAATGCCCCCTAGTCTATTATCCGAAAGAGTAAATAACTGATTCACATCTACCTGTTCTAGACCTCTCATGATTTTAAACATCTCTATCATATCCCCCCTCAGCCGTCTCTTCTCCAGGCTGAAAAGTCCTAACCTCTTTAGTCTTTCCTCATAGGATAGCTGTTCCATTCCCCTTATCATTTTGTTAGCCCTTCTCTGTACCTTCTCCATCACTATTATATCTTTTTTGAGATGCGGCGACCAGAATTGTACACAGTATTCAAGGTGCGGTCTCACCATGGAGCGATACAGAGGCATTATGATATTTTCGGTTTTATTCACCATTCCCTTTCTAATAATTCCCAGAATTCTGTTTGCTTTTTTGACTGCCACAGCACACTGAACTGATGATTTCAATGTGTTATCCACTATGACGACTTGATCTCTTTCTTGGGTGGTAGCTCCTAATATGGAACATAACATTGTGTAACTATAGCATGCATTATTTTTCCCTATATGCGTCACCTTGCACTTATCCACATTAAATTTCATCTGCAATTTGGATGCCCAGTTTTCCAGTCTCACAAGGTCATCCTGCAATTTATCACAATCTGCTTGTGATTTAACTACTCTGAATAATTTCGTATCATCTGCAAATTTGATTACCTCACTCGTCGTATTCCTTTCCAGATCATTTATAAATATATTGAAAAGCACGGGTCCCAATACAGATCCCTGAGGCACTCCACTGCCCACTCCCTTCCACTGAGAAAATTGTCCATTTAATCCTACTCTCTGTTTCCTGTCTTTTTGCCAGTTTGTAATCCACAAAAGGACATTGCCAACTATCCCATGACTTTTTACTTTTCCCTAGAAGCCTCTCATGAGGAACTTTGTCAAACGCCTTCTGAAAATCCAAATACACTACATCTACCAGTTCCCCTTTCTCTACGTGTTTATTAACTCCTTCAAAAAAGTGAAGCAGATTTGTGAGGCAAGACTTGCTTTGGGTAAAGCCATGCTGACTTTGTTCCATTAAACCATGTCTTTCTATATGTTCTGTGATTTTGATATTTAGAACATTTTCCACTATTTTTCCTGGCACTGAAGTCAGGCTAACTGGTCTGTAGTTTCCCGGATCGCCCCTGGAGCCCTTTTTAAATATTGGGGTAACATTAGCCACCCTCCAGTCTTCAGGTTTAATGGATGATTTTAATGATAGGTTACAAATTTTTACTAATGGAGAAAGCCATCAGGGCTCCCCTAGGTCTTGGCGCGCACAAGGTGCACAAGTGTACACCCCCTTGCGTGTGCTGACCCCAGATTTTATAACATGCGCGCGGCTACGTTTGTATGTTATAAAATCGGGTGTAGATTTGTGCGCGCCGGGTTGCACGCACAAATCTATGCCCTCGCGTATCTCTTAAAATCCGGCCCGAAATATTTAATCACAACTTACCAAAAGAATTGACTACAATTTTTGGAATTCCACCTTAAGAGAGAAAAAAATACAACAAGTGACTAACAGAACACATAAGAAACAGGGCATAAGAAACAAATTCTTTTCTTTATCCCCCTTTTTTCCGATAAGTACTTTATAGTGTAGAGGGAAAACTAATCATATGTTTCCAAACAAGCACAATAAGGTGGTCAGAAAAAGAATAGTAAAACAGACTGACCTTAAGTGCTTTGTTGGATTAGGATTCAGCACTATCTGTGGAATTTAAAAACATTTTCCCTCTGTGCTACCCCAAAAATTGAAATAGACAAGTCATTAAAACTGTATAAGTAAAGTATATATTTTAATTCAATGTAATATTACATGAGAAGTACACTCTGGATACTTTCTGAAAAACTTATGCATACAACCAAGTTTATTTGTTTTCGATCTATTAACTAATCATAATTTCACTTCTTATATTTTATTTCATCATTTCATTCTAAATCATGACTAAATTAACAGGTCAGATCTTCATCGCAATTGCATACCAGTGCAGCACACTTTTTTTTAACCAGCAAGGATAACTCAGCATTATATCTATTTTATACCATATATAATTAATTCTTCAACCTTGCATAGTGGTATTATGCCTATCGAAGGCTTGCTTAATACTTCAGTATTTTACCTAGTGCAGGGATCAAGTTTTGAAACAACCAATACATCTGGTTTTATGTACGAAATAGTATTTAGAGCAAGAATAAGTATGGGACTTTTTTAAGTTGAATTGAACAGAGAGATACAATAAAACCTTTTGACTTCGACAAAATAACAGCCAACAATTAAAACTAATAAGGATTTAAAAATTCCCTACTCTCTCCACCTGGTAACTTTTGATTTCAAGTAGAGATGTGAATCGTTTTCCATATCGTCTTAACGATAGAAATCGTGTGGCAGGAGAAGAAAATCGTGTTTGGCACGATTATTTCGTTGAAAAATCGTTAAAAATCGTTTTTTCCGATTAGTGCGCACTAACTCGAGTTAGTGCGCACTAACTCCCCGTTAGTGCGCACTAACTCGAGTTAGTGCGCACTAACTCAAAATGATACAAATAGACACTTTCCAGGTCACTGAAGGTCAGTTAGGAATGAATATGTGTTCCTATTGGCTGGCAGCCCTCTTATCTATTGATGTTACCAAGGTTACCACTGAGGTGATGGTTGGGGGGGATGGGAAATGGAACTGGAAACTCATGAACACCAACAGAAAATGAAACAAAGTGTTCACACTTCCCAGGTCAGTAAAGGTCACTTAGGAATGAATATGTATTCCTATTGGCTGGCTGTGCTCTTATCTATTGATGTTACCAAGGTTACCACTGAGGTAATGGTTGGGGGGATGTGAAATGGAAACAGTTGGAAGCTTGACATGTGATGATCAGCACTCACGTGACTAGAACTTCTTTGTTTATTATTTTTGTTAGCAGACACGTGCATGTTGAATTTGCCAATCACTGTGCATTTTAGAAAGGTGGTCCTGGCTGGAACTGTACACAGTTCAAATATATGTAATTGATTGTTGGTAAGTGTATTTTTTAAGTAGCCACACTGGCACAAGTATGTTTACTTTTCCTCCTACTTAACTCACTAGCTCAGCTTTGTAAGAAGGGCTTCTCTGCTTGAGTGAGGGTCAGGCAGCTCCCCCCTGTCTGTGAAGCCAGCCTCTCACTAGTAATGCAGGGAGGGAGCTGTCTCAGACTTCACCATCCTCCCCCCCCCCCCTCACCCACACACCATTCACGAGCTGGGACATGGGGGAAGTCAGGAGTGAGGGTCAGGCAGCTCCCCCCTGTCTGTGAAGCCAGCCTCTCACTAGTAATGCAGGGAGGGAGCTGTCTCAGACTTCACCATCCTCCTCCTCCCCCCCCCTCACCCACACACCATTCACTAGCTGGGACATGGGGGAAGTCAGGAGTGAGGGTCAGGCAGCTCCCCCCTGTCTGTGAAGCCAGCCTCTCACTAGTAATGCAGGGAGGGAGCTGTCTCAGACTTCACCATCCTCCTCCCCCCCCCCCCTCACCCACACACCATTCACTAGCTGGGACATGGGGGAAGTAGGGAGTGAGGGTCAGGCAGCTCCCCCCTGTCTGTGAAGCCAGCCTCTCACTAGTAATGCAGGGAGGGAGCTGTCTCAGACTTCACCATCCTCCCCCCCCCCCCCCTCACCCACACACCATTCACTAGCTGGGACATGGGGGAAGTCAGGAGTGAGGGTCAGGCAGCTCCCCCCTGTCTGTGAAGCCAGCCTCTCACTAGTAATGCAGGGAGGGAGCTGTCTCAGACTTCACCATCCTCCTCCCCCCCCCCCCCTCACCCACACACCATTCACTAGCTGGGACATGGGGGAAGTCAGGAGTGAGGGTCAGGCAGCTCCCCCCTGTCTGTGAAGCCAGCCTCTCACTAGTAATGCAGGGAGGGAGCTGTCTCAGACTTCACCATCCTCCCCCCCACCTCACCCACACACCATTCACTAGCTGGGACATGGGGGAAGTCAGGAGTGAGGGTCAGGCAGCTCCCCCCTGTCTGTGAAGCCAGCCTCTCACTAGTAATGCAGGGAGGGAGCTGTTTCAGACTTCACCATCCTCCCCCCCCCCCTCACCCACACACCATTCACTAGCTGGGACATGGGGGAAGTCAGGAGTGAGGGTCAGGCAGCTCCCCCCTGTCTGTGAAGCCAGCCTCTCACTAGTAATGCAAGGAGGGAGCTGTCTCAGACTTCACCATCCTCCTCCCTCCCCCCCCTCACCATTAACTAGCTGGGACATGGGGGAAGTCAGGAGTGAGGGTCAGGCAGCTCCCCCCTGTCTGTGAAGCCAGCCTCTCACTAGTAATGCAGGGAGGGAGCTGTCTCAGACTTCACCATCCTCCCCCCCCCCTCACCCACACACCATTCACTAGCTGGGACATGGGGGAAGTCAGGAGTGAGGGTCAGGCAGCTCCCCCCTGTCTGTGAAGCCAGCCTCTCACTAGTAATGCAGGGAGGGAGCTGTCTCAGACTTCACCATCCTCCCCCCCCCCCCTCACCCACACACCATTCACTAGCTGGGACATGGGGGAAGTCAGGAGTGAGGGTCAGGCAGCTCCCCCCTGTCTGTGAAGCCAGCCTCTCACTAGTAATGCAGGGAGGGAGCTGTCTCAGACTTCACCATCCTCCCCCTCCCTCACCCACACACCATTCACTAGCTGGGACATGGGGGAAGTCAGGAGTGAGGGTCAGGCAGCTCCCCCCTGTCTGTGAAGCCAGCCTCTCACTAGTAATGCAGGGAGGGAGCTGTCTCAGACTTCACCATCCTCCTCCTCCCCCCCCTCACCCACACACCATTCACTAGCTGGGACATGGGGGAAGTCAGGAGTGAGGGTCAGGCAGCTCCCCCCTGTCTGTGAAGCCAGCCTCTCACTAGTAATGCAGGGAGGGAGCTGTCTCAGACTTCACCATCCGCCCCCCCCCCCCTCACCCACACACCATTCACTAGCTGGGACATGGGGGAAGTCAGGAGTGAGGGTCAGGCAGCTCCCCCCTGTCTGTGAAGCCAGCCTCTCACTAGTAATGCAGGGAGGGAGCTGTCTCAGACTTCACCATCCTCCTCCTCCCCCCCCCCCCCCCCACCCACACACCATTCACTAGCTGGGACATGGGGGAAGTCAGGAGTGAGGGTCAGGCAGCTCCCCCCTGTCTGTGAAGCCAGCCTCTCACTAGTAATGCAGGGAGGGAGCTGTCTCAGACTTCACCATCCTCCCCCCCCCCCCTCACCCACACACCATTCACTAGCTGGGACATGGGGGAAGTCAGGAGTGAGGGTCAGGCAGTTCCCCCCTATCTGTGAAGCCAGCCTCTCACTAGTAATGCAGGGAGGGAGCTGTCTCAGACTTCACCATCCTCCTCCCCCCCCCCCCCTCACCCACACACCATTCACTAGCTGGGACATGGGGGAAGTCAGGAGTGAGGGTCAGGCAGCTCCCCCCTGTCTGTGAAGCCAGCCTCTCACTAGTAATGCAGGGAGGGAGCTGTCTCAGACTTCACCATCCTTCCCCCCCCCCCCCTCACCCACACACCATTCACTAGCTGGGACATGGGGGAAGTCAGGAGTGAGGGTCAGGCAGCTCCCCCCTGTCTGTGAAGCCAGCCTCTCACTAGTAATGCAGGGAGGGAGCTGTCTCAGACTGGTATCAGGGTTAGGGCACTGTGTGCAGGAAGATCACAACACTCCTGGTATTAATAGGGATAGGGCACTGTAAGAGATGACTGTAGTAGATTGAATAAAGATCTGATGTTTCTGCTCTCCTCACACCAAACAAAAACAACACAGAAGCAGAGAAGCCCTTCTTACAAAGCTGAGCTAGTGAGTTAAGTAGGAGGAAAAGTAAACATACTTGTGCCAGTGTGGCTACTTAAAAAATACACTTACCAACAATCAATTACATATATTTGAACTGTGTACAGTTCCAGCCAGGACCACCTTTCTAAAATGCACAGTGATTGGCAAATTCAACATGCACTAGCATTTCAGGTGCCTGCTAACAAAAATAATAAACAAACAAGTTCTAGTCACGTGAGTGCTGATCATTACATTACTTTTTTTGTCAAGCTTCCAACTGTTTCCATTTCACATCCCCCCAACCATTACCTCAGTGTTAGCCTTGGTAACATCAATAGATAAGAGCACAGCCAGCCAATAGGAATACATACATACATATTCATTCCTAAGTGACCTTTACTGACCTGGGAAGTGTGAACACTTTGTTTCATTTTCTGTTGGTGTTTGTTAGTTTCCAGTTCCATTTCCCATCCCCCCAACCATCACCTCAGTGGTAACCTTGGTAACATCAATAGATAAGAGGGCAGCCAGCCAATAGGAACACATATTCATTCCTAACTGACCTTCAGTGACCTGGAAAGTGTTTATTTGTATCATTTTCAGTTAGTGCGCACTAAATCGAGTTAGTGCGCACTAACGGGGAGTTAGTGCGCACTAACTCGATTTAGTGCGCACTAACACGATTTAACGATTTTTAACGATAAATCGTTAGAATTTCTATTGTATCGTGTTCTATAACGATTTAAGACGATATTAACATTATCGGACGATAATTTTAATCGTTGAAAAACGATTCACATCCCTAATTTCAAGTAACCCTGAAATTGCTGTGGATTAATAGAGGTGGGGATGGGGGGGGGGTACAAACTTTCTTCTCTCTCTCTCAAACACACATTCATTCTCGCTTACTCACACATGTTCACAAACACACATGCTCCCTTTCTTTCTCATATAGAAACATACACACATGCATGATTATACACACTCCCTCTCTCTTACACACATGTTCTGAAATACACCTGCACTCTCTCTCTCATATACACATGCTTTCTCTTATACACACATACTCTCTCACATACTCTCTCTCTTCTATACACACACATACACTCATGTTACCTCTCTCTCATTCATACAAAAACACACACATGCTCTCTCACACACAAATTCACAGGCACTCCCTCTCTTTCATACACTCATTCTCTTTCATTCAAACACACACGTGCTCTCTTTCTCTCATATACGCAGGCTTTCACACCACACACACAAGCTTCTTCTCTCTCATTCACACCAGCTCTCTCTCACACACACACACATGCACACACACTAGCTCCCTCTCATACACAGGCTCTCTATCTCTCACACACACACATACAAGCTTTGGGGCGGATTTTAAATGCTGGGCGGATTTACGGGCGCCTATTTTGCATAGGCCGCCAGCGTGACGACGCGGCGTTTTGGGGGCGTGACGCAGCGTTTTGGGGGCAGTGACGCGGGCGTGGTTTCGGCCCGGGGGTGTTCCAGGGGCGTGGCCGTGGCCTCCGGACCAGCCCCCGGGACCAGAACACGGAGCGGGGCAGCCGGCCGACGCGCGCAGATTTACGTCTGCTTTTCGAAGGTGTAAATCGTGGAATAAAGATAAGGGGGGGTTTAGATAGGGCCGGGGGGGTGGGTTAGGTAGGGGAAGAGAGGGGAAGGTGGGGGGAGGTCGAAGGAAAGTTCCCTCCGAGGCCGCTCCGAAATCGGAGCGGCCTCGGAGGGAACAGGCAGCGCGCGCTGGGCTTGGCGCGCGCAGGTTGCACAAATGTGCACCCCCTTGCGCACGCCTACCCCGGATTTTATAAGATACGTGCGGCTACGCACGTATCTTATAAAATCCAGCTTACTTTTGTTTGTGCCTGGTACGCAAATAAAAGTACGCGATCGCGCAATTTTTTAAAATCTACCCTTTTCTCTCTTTCAGACACACAAGCTCCCTTTTTCTCATACACACAGGTTCTCACATATGCATATACATTTTCTATCACATCCACAAATACACATACACATACAAAGCTTTATCTCTCTCACAAATAAGAACACAAACTCCCTCTCTCACACACAAACACATGCTCACGTTCCCTCTTTGTCACATTGGCCTCTTCCTGTTATGATCTAGTGGACCCCTAAAGGTCCACAGACCAGAGGTTGGGAATGGGAACCATTATTGTATAGGAAATGGACACATTTGAATTCATTCCTATGTATTATTTTAATTACTCCATTTGGTGCCTTTATTTGATACATGCTCTCCTCTAGCCCTAAAATCTGCACAACTATATAGGCACAACTGTATAGAGAATCACTTTCCAGGTGTCCTGGATTTTATGTCTATACCTATAATTCCTTAATAATACCATGTCCCCCATGCAGATATGTGCACCCTTCACTCTCAGATCAAAATGTCTCTTCCTTATTTGGAACCTTTTCTGAGACAGTTGAGACCAACTTTGCAAGTGGTTTATAGGTAATGCTGAGGCGGTTTCACCCAGTCATCCAACATGTTGTAATCTTCAGACTCATCCATCTTAGTGTGAAGGTCATGTAGCAGTCTTGATTCTTGACCAAACAAAAAATAGAAAGTTGCATGTGAAACTGTGGATATGACTATTGTTAGTTAGCACTAACTCTTCCCTAGATTCATCAAAAAAGTTAATAACGCATTTGATAACATAAAGGGGTGTGTTTATGGAAATTTTTAACTGACTGCTTCACATAGGTATTATTGCATGGTGTGGTAAACTTAGTGCACCCTGTGATAATCCCTATTTTTCACATCCTGCACTAAGGGGGGGGGGGGGGGGGAGAGGGAGAGAGAGAGAAAGAGAGAGAGAGAGAGAGAGAGAGAAAATCAATATACAAGGCCCTCCTAGTAGGGAAGTATTTATGTCTCTAGGAGGGCCATCTAATAAGTCGAGGTGAGGTGTTGGTGGTGGTTTAGGGGCCAGTTCCATATGTAGAGTGAGATGTATGAACAGCACAGTACATCCTTGGTGAAGATTTGATGTCATTTGGAGTGATGAAAGTCTCACAAAAATGAAATTTCTACTATGTTCTCTCACTCTAGCTTGATGGACTCCATAACAGGATACCACCAAACTAGGGTAAGATAACATAGTACAAAATTTCATCTTTGTGAGACGTTCCTCACTCCAAATGACGTCAAATCTTCACTAAGGTGTACTGTGCTGTTCGTACATCTCACTCTACATGCGAAACTGACCCCTAAACCACCACAATATCTCACCTCGACCTATTAGATGGCCCTCCTATAGAGATATAAATAGGTGCACACAGTGAGGCCCCCAGAGGTTTGTTTTCTCTCTCTCTCTCTCTCAGCCCAGAAATGACCAAAATGCAATTCCAAAAATGTATCGCAAATTGCATTATGGCCATTTCTGGAATATTGCCCAGCCTAATGCCAAGAAAAAAGGTGTAGTTATTTCTAGCGTTAAAACCATACTATAGCATGTGTTATGCTATCGCACACTGCGATATTGCCCCTAATTTAACTAAATCCCACCCAAACTCCTCCCCGATCCCACCCCCCAAAAATCTGCATTCACGCTATGGGTTTCCATACCTTTCGCATGCATTATCACATGTGTTAACGCCATAATGCATTTTGGTGAATGATGGGGGTCTGGAAGATATTCTAACCATTTATTTTTCTTCTGAGTGGATAATGTGGGTGATATAGTGTAGCTCTGTTCTTAGTTATGCCATATATTTTGTAAAGTTCACAAAACATGGATTTAAATTTTGGTCTTTAGTCAGAGTGCAGTCTCACTGGACAGTCACAACACATTATCCATTTTTGGACTGTCAACTTTGCTGTGGGAGTAACTTTCTGATTTATTATAAGCAAGGCAACAGTAAATCATGTGAACAGGAAATTTTCAATGCCTTTAGAACCTGGCTCAAGAGCTGTGTAATCCATTGCCTGCTCCTCTGCTGTTTCTGCTGGGTACACATATACATCTTAACAATGTTGTACCCACTCATGTACTTCTGTCTTCATGTTTGACAATAATAATTTTTCTTTGGACACTTCAGCATGTTTTCCTCTTGAAAATTTCCTGTATGATCATGTTTGGACGTACATTTATTACTTATTTTGAGTAGAAATATGAGCTGGTCTGTTGAAGAACCATCTTGTGGATCCAGGATTTGGCAATACCATAGCCCATTCTTGCAAATCAGGTGGTATTTTTGTTGTCATAAACTTTTGTCAGACTTGTCATTATTTTTCATGATAGTGGGGATTAATTTCTGATCAGATCTTCAATCTGCAATGATTTTAAATTGTCTCTCACTTGACTTGGCTCAATAGTCAGGAAATCTTTCTCTGGCTCCTCGCTTTCTGGTTCCTCTTTCACTGAGATTCAGTATAATGTAACTGCAACCACATTAGCTCTGCCTGGCTTACAACACACTTCAAATGACTTTTCTGATATCTGTGCCAGCCAGCGTTGCTTTACTGCCTGAATATTAGAACTCTCTATATTATATATTATAGTGGATTATGATCTACATTGATAGTGAATTTTTCATACATGAGATATTCCCAGAATTTTTCCATAACTGTCCTTTTCAAAGCACTGTAATTTTGAACATTTTTTTCTATTAGAATAAGAGATGACATCTTTTTGACTGTCTTGGACTTGGCTCAGTGTAGCTCTCGGCCCTTTGAAGCTCACATCTCTTGTTAGTATAAATGGCAGCTCAAAAATGGAATATGCCAAGTCTGGTGCTTATGTTAACTTTTCAATGAAAATGTCAAACGCATCCTGACACTTCTGTAGCCAGTTCTGTTTTTAGTTTTTCCCATGAACTTGTGCAATGGCATGGATCTCTTGGCAAAGGCAGGCACAAATTTCTAATGAGAACTTGTGAATCTCCAAAACCATATGGCTTCCTTTCACAATTGTTGGTACTGGTCACAGATGGCATCTTCCATTGGTGGAGCATTTTCAAAATTCTTTTGAATACAGAAGGCAGTAATGGTGGTCACATTGAAATTCACATCTACATAATATTGAGTTTTAATTCTTCCTATAAGAATCTCTAATACCAGGATTTTTCCAAATGCATATTATTTCCTCTTATTCATGTCAGGTTATGTATCTTTATTTGGAGAAATAGAGATCTGTAATCTCACCGCTGATGTGCTTGGTATAATTGAGTCTGTAACAGTCAATTGTACTTCCTGATTTCTGGGATGATCACTGGAGCTTTTCAGCTTCTTGAATTCAACCTGACCTAATGAAAGGTATTGTCCAACTTGGATTGCTTCTGTTCACTGTATTGTAGGCACTCATCTTTCATTTTCATTTCATTTATTAAAACTTAATAACCTGCTTGATGAAACATGCTATTCAAGTGGCATACATAATAAAGGCAATCATAATTTCCAGTAAAAATAAATATAAGACAAAAAACCCGAGAAATTCAAAACTAAAATAAAAATAATAAAACACAAACCAAAAAATATAGTCATCAAATCAAAATCCTTATAAAATGGCTGTTGTGTTCAGCAATCTGTGAGGCAGGTCAGCAAGCTGCTGCCCTTACCTGCTCCCCTGAGCCCGGCATGTGGCTTCCCGATGCCGGAGAAGACCAAAGAAGGGACATGTAGCTAACCCCCACATTCCATCAGCTCCGGCTACTCTTGCTGATGGTGACATAGGTCCTCTCCAAGAGCATGGCAGACCATCGCATGCTGCCTCTCTCCAACACCGCTGCCTCCCCAGGGCCCCCTAGGCATGTGCATGCCCAACTGGCCTCCTGTTTCCCATGGTGGGAAACTACCAGTGGTTCCTAAGGATGTATTTATTTATTTATCGAGTTTTATATACCGTTGTTCGGTTTTGCCATCACAACTGTTGACACAAAGGATGACATCATCACTCTGGTCCTATAATAGGCCATTCCAGCATTTATTTCTTATTTCAACAATAGGTTGATTACCTCAGAAGAAATGTTTTGCCTCAGCTTCGCTGTTCCTGAATTTCTGGTTTCTTCTTCCTATGTTCTTGGTTCCTGTGTTGGCAGTTTTGTAGGTGATCCTGAGTTCTTGCTTTCATCTTCTTTGTGGTCAGTCTTCAGTTCCTCGTCTTCAGTGTCTTCTCTGCTTACCTGTGCCGTTCCTTGCCTCCCTGCCTGCTCTCTGTCCCTTGCCTCTCAGATGGATCTCTGGTTTTGACTTCAGCTTGAAACTTTGTCTCTGATCGAACTCCACCTGCCACTGACCTGTGCTTGGACATTGACTCTGATTGAACTCTGCCTACCCTGACGGCTGACTGATGTTGACTTTGCTGGTATTCAGCCTGCTCCAAACCCTGGCCAGTGACTTTACCTCATCAACAGACTTTACCTCTACTCCAGATGCCCACACATAAGTTCTGTTGGCTCCAACACCCAAGGACTCAACCTAAGGGGAACGAGGGCTGGTACAGGTGAAGCTCCAGTTGGGCATCTGCCACAGTTAACTCAACCAGCTGATGGTGGGGACCTGAAGGGCTCCTCTCTGCAGGTTTTGTAAACTCCACCTCGGTCGAAGGATGCACACCTACAACAGTGGCCTTTTCAGAATAACAAAGGTTAAAACATCATAAGACTGGGTTATTGGCCTTGGTAGCACATAAGTTCACCATAGTTGTTCCTCAAAGAGGGTCTGCAATAATCCTCAGGTCCCTCTCAGCACTTCTGGCTTTCCCAGGTCTGCATTCGAAAATAAACTGGCCTGTAAGTCTCTAAATTGCCAACCACAATGGTGACACTCTGCTGCAAGCTGTACCATTTCAGGTTGGTGAGCCCTTGGACTACTGTCAGATTGGTGCAGCCTAGTTCATGGAAGCAAGGACTAGGCCCCAGTAAGCAGTGGCTGACATGTTGCTGGCTGTGGTCAGGACAGCCAGTGTCAAAGCAGAGACAGAAGGTAGGCTAAGGTCAGGGCTGGCAGAGTTCAAGCAGAGATAAGGAGACAAGCTGAGGTCAAGGCTGGTAGAGTTCAAGCAGAGGTGAGAAGACAAGTTGAGGTCAGGGCAGCAGTAAGCGAAGCAGCATCAAAATTCAGGCTGTATTAACAATGAGAAGTAAGTCCCAGGCAGATAAAAAGCAGGACAGGGCTTGATGGATCCTTGGTCTAACCCAGCATGGCAATTTCTTATGTTCTTATGTTCTTAAAAGGCTGGAGTCAGTATGGTTTTCTGCTCCAGCCTAGGTGATTTGCTTGGTCACCCTCACAATAGATATGGATGGTGTTGATATCTTATTGTTATCTCAGTTCTTCTTTTCTTTGATTTGTCTGTTGTCTGTATATTTCTTACTTTTTAACTCTCTCTCACTCTATCAGTATATGCACGCAACCCTGTATTGAATTTTATTGATCTGTACTTTTGTCTCCATTTTCTTGTGTTACAGTTTGTGTATACACTTTGTTGGTTCTTTGGATATGCAGCTTGTATTCAAGGTTTAAGAACGTAGATGATGTTCATTGATTCATCTCCCTGTATAGCTAGTATACATTGTTGGGCACCACCAAAATACACACTTGGGGTAGATTTTCAAATGTGCATGTTCTTAAACCTTGAATACAAGCTGCATATCCAAAGAACCAACAAAGTGTATACACAAACTGTAACACAAGAAAATGGAGAACTGTGAAAGAAAGTTTGTTTGGTGCGATGCCTGCTAAAGAAGTCTGGAGGCAGAGCAGTGCTGTAATGTACACCAAAACACTGAAGTAAAGACTGCTGGCTCAAAGAAGAGCACAGGAAAAAAAAAAAAAAAGTGAAGCTGCCTTTAAAGCAGAGAGTGGTCTGTGGGGCCCGGAGGGAAGCAGTTTTAGGTTTTTCAGCAGAAAAAGGAGGCAAGCTCCATCTGGAGATAAAACTTTAATAGTGAAGTTAGTGCCAAAGAGACAGGGTTTTGTTTTGTTTTTACTTTTTCTTCCTTTGAAAAGAGAAAAACACTAAAGAGAGAGAGAAAAGCAGTTGTTTACTGTGGCTAGAACAGGGCATGGACCTGGCAGAAAGTGAAACTTCTGATAGGTGCAGAGGGAATAGCTTCCAGCAGTAAGCAGGCTTTGCACTAAGCAGCAAAATTCAGCTGAGTAGAAACATGATGGGATTAAATATGTAAACATTGATGCAAAGCCTCCTAGAAGGGCAGAAGCAGCTGCAGGAGAGACAAAGGCAGTTTTAGGAGAGCTGCGTATAGTACCAGCTTTCCTGCAGTAAGAATAAAAAGAAATAGGAAGCAGACAGGGCATGCATAACTGCCAGTTTGGCTAAAGTAAAACCAGGGTTGGACTCAGTACAGCTGGAAGCAGAAAGAGAGAGTGCCACAGCTACCCATGTCAGCTGTCTGCTCTACTGAAAAGGGACACTGATTTAGAGGAAGCTGGAAGTAGCAAGCCAGCAGATATCAGACCAGATCCAGACTGGCAAGAACCCACAGAGAAGCATGAAATGGGACAAGAGAATACCATGAGGAACCTGGTGGTACGGGAAACACACTGGACACAAGTTACTGTCTGCCTGACAGAGATAAAGATGGAAGCAGAGGCTGCACCACAGCTGACTGATTCACTTGTCTGCAGCTCGACCATTCAGAGGGACTTATCTCCAGGAAGAGCTGAAAGCAGCAATGGGGATGAAAGCAAAAGATACTCTGAGTACAACAGAGCAGGAGGAGTGCCAGATGAATGATCTTACAGTGACTGAATTGGAGAAACCAGAAAACTCATGGTGAAATTTCTAGACTGGTCTGGAGAAGGCAAAACAGACTATCCAGAAAGGGGCAATACAGAATGGGCTGCTGAATGCAGCACTAATTGGCCTATGGGAGGAGGTGCAGAGAGACTGGATGGAGGCACTATCATGGGGCCGGATGCAGGTGCTACAGTGAGACCAGAGACAGGCACTGTGGAGACCCCAGAGGTTGGAACCACGGAAAGCCCAGAGAGAGATGCCATGGAGACCCAGGTGAGAGGGGATGCTGAGGAGCTAATATGTGGCACTATAGACAGGTCAGAGGGTGCTAAGAAGAATGCTAGAGAGGAGGCAACAGATGCTGGAGAACACCCACAACTGGTACCAATGGAACCACCTTGAGAGGTCCCACAGCCAGTCCAAAGAGTCCGGCTGTGGCAGGATTGGACCCCAGAGCCAGCAACGGACTCAGTTAAAGGAATAGGGGTGGTAACTTGGAGAAGAGTTCAGTGTGTGGTGGTCATAGTATTGTCTGGGGTAACCCTAGTAAGTGGGGATGAACGTAACCCTAGAACCCCAACCTCAAGCCTAGCTGTTGGGAGGCCAGATGAAGGTGACTGGGGATGTGAGGCATTTCCTTGGATGGGATCCATGGGGTGTAAAAACGCTTGGACCAATGGGTCCAAGCTGAGAGAGGGTATGTGATGGAGTGACCCTATTTTCCAACTTTAAACCTGTGTGGGACTAGGCATTTAGCCTGGTCTACCTTAAATCCCATAGAGGGAGAGAGCTCTATGGGTGGGACCCTACAGAGCAGGAAGGGCTCTGTGGGCAGGACCCTGCTGAGATATTAAAGTGAACCCAGCTGGGATCAGGAAGCACCCCCCCCCCCCCCACCCCCGTGTCTCTAGCAGCAAGAAACTCCTGTCACTCTCTGCTAAAGGTTTGTGAGTACACTGTCCTGACATAAGGCAGTGTACTGGGATATTGTTTTGATGTTATAGTAATAAAACAAGATTGCATTACAAAAGACTGGAGTCAGTTTTGTTTTCTGCTCCATTCCAGAAGACTTGCTCAGTCATCCTCACAGTTAGATTAATGTAAATGTTTTGTGGGAAGTGGCTAGACTTCTATAACTTAATATTTCTGAGGGCCATTACTGGTCAGAACAAATGCAAGGCAGTAATATAATATTCTAGCCGAGCAGATCCAAACGTAAACTTTCTTTCTTTTTTCTTTTTCTAATTTTATTGCTTAAGCCAAGAGGCCTGAACAAAATACATTGCAACACAATCTCCAGAGCTGCATGTCAGCTCTGCTAACAGAAAGTCAGCTGTCGTTAAACAAACTAAAAAATCATCATGTCTCTGGCCATTATAACATAATGTCAGAAAGGATGTTAGCATCCACACAAAACAAGAGAAGACACTCATACATCCATTCACTCAAGAACAATGCAACCAAGTTGAACAGGTATTATTAACACCATTGAGTCTGAAAACCCAAGCTCTGTAAAAAGGTTTTTAAGTGATACATTCAAAAGGTGAAACATAGATGTCCAAGCCTTCATATAATTAGCAGACAATTTATATTGGCTAAATAACACATCAAGTCATTCTATATGCATGCAATCAGCCATGACAGCAAGCCAAGATGTAAATGAGGGAGGCTCAGGTCTAATCTAGTCCTTTAAAGTACAGAAAAAGGCTACCAGTAAGGCAACATAAACAATTTTTAGAAAACCTTTAGAAAGAGGCATTAAATAAAGAGGACCCTAAAAACAAAAAAGAACCATCAAAAAAAGACGTGCTTCAGCAATCTTGTGTATCACAGAGAGCACCTCTTCCCAAAATGCAAAAATCTTGTGGCATAGCAAAAATTTATGTATCAGAGAACATCTTTCAATTCTGCATCTAGGGCAAGTATCTGATTGGAATATCCCAAATTTGTATGCCTTAATATTGTCAATATAACTGCAATGCAGAACATAAGAACATAAGAAATTGCCATCCTGGGTCAGACCAGCATCCAGTTTCCAACAGAGGCCAAACCAGGCCACAAGGACCTGGCCAGTACCCAAACACCAAGAAGATCCCATGCTACTGATGCAATTAATAGCATGGCCAGTATGGCATTCCCTAAGTAAATTTGATTAATAGCAGTTAATGGACTTCTCCTCCAAGAACTTATCCAAACCTTTTTTGAACCCAGCTACATTAACTGCACTAACCACATCCGCTGGCAACAAATTCCAGAGCTTAATTGTGTGTTGAGTGAAAAAGAATTTTCTCTGATTAGTCTTAAATGTGCTACTTTCTAACTTCATGGAATGCAATTTCAAGTTTTATTCTCATACACATTACTTTCACATAATGGTAGACTGCTTTACCTCAGGACAGAGTACTTACAAACTTCAGACAGGGTCAGGAGCTCCTTGCTTCTGGAGACATGGGGGCCTTCCTGATCCCAGCTGGGCTCACAATCTTATCCTGCCCAATTGATCCCACCATCAGAACGCTCCCTGCCCAGCAGGTTCCCACCCACAGCTCTCTTCCTCTGTGTAATTTAAGTTGGGCCAGGCATGTAGCCTGGTCCTGTATATGCAAGAAAGCGGAAAACAGGGTCACTTCATGACATCAACATCCCTCCCCTCCCCCCTCTACTCAGACCTGCTGGTCTGAGTGTTTTCTACTCTCCCTTGATCTCATCCAGGGAAGTGCCTCACATCCCCAATCCATTTCATCTGGCCCCCACCAGTTAGGCTTGGGATCGGGGTTCTTGGTTCAGGCTCACCCCCAAACCTTAGGGCTACCCCAGATACCAATAGTACCTCCTACTGCACTCTTTGCCAGGTTTCCACCCACAGTCCTTTATTTGAGTTCATTGCTGGCTTCAGGTTCCAATTTTACCCTAGCAGGACTCTTTGGACTGGCTGTGGGACTTAAGAACATAAGAACATAACAACATGCCATACTGGGTCAGACCAAGGTTCCATCAAGCCCAGCATCCTGTTTCCAACAGTGGCCAATCCAGGCCATAAGAACCTGGCAAGTACCCGAAAACTAAATCTATTCCATGTTACTGTTGCTAGTAATAGCAGTGGCTATTTTCTAAGTCAACTTAATTAATAGCAGGTAATGGACTTCTCTTCCAAGAACTTATCCAATCCTTTTTTAAACACAGTTATACTGACTGCACTAACCACATCCTCTGGCAACAAATTCCAGAGTTTAATTGTGCGTTGAGTGAAAAAGAACTTTCTACGATTAGTTTTAAATGTGCCCCATGCTAACTTCATGGAGTGCCCCCTAGTCTTTCTATTATCTGAAAGAGTAATAACCGATTCACATCTACCCGTTCTAGACCTCTCATGATTTTAAACACCTCTATCATATCCCTCCTCAGCCGTCTCTTCTCCAAGCTGAAAAGTCCTAACCTCTTTAGTCTTTCCTCGTAGGGGAGCTGTTCCATTCCCCTTATCATTTTGGTTGCCCTTCTCTGTACCTTCTCTATCGCAGTTATATCTTTTTTGAGATCGACGACCAGAATTGTACACAGTATTCAAGGTGCGGTCTCACCATGGAGCGATACAGAGGCATTATGACATTTTTTGTTTTATTCACCATTCCCTTTTTAATAATTCCCAACATTCTGTTTGCTTTTTTGACTGCTGCAGCACAATGAACCGACGATTTCAATGTGTTATCCACTATGACACCTAGATCTCTTTCTTGGGTGGTAGCACCTAATATGGAACCTAACACTGTGTAACTATAGCATGGGTTATTTTTCTCTATATGCATCACCTTGCACTTATCCACATTAAATTTCATCTGCCATTTGGATGCCCAATTTTCCAGTCTCACAAGGTCTTCCTGCAATTTAGCACAATCTGCTTGTGATTTAACTACTCTGAATAATTTTGTATCATCTGCAAATTTGATTACTTCACTCATCGTATTTCTTTCCAGATCATTTATAAATATATTGAAAAGTAAGGGTCCCAATACAGATCCCTGAGGCACTCCACTGCCCACTCCCTTCCACTGAGAAAATTGTCCATTTAATCCTACTCTCTGTTTCATGTCTTTTAGCCAGTTTGTAATCCACGAAAGGACATCGCCACCTATCCCATGACTTTTTATTTTTCTTAGAAGCCTCTCATGAAGAACTTTGTCAAACACCTTCTGAAAATCCAAGTACACTACATCTATCGGTTCACCTTTATCCACATGTTTATTAACTCCTTCAAAAAAGTGAAGCAGATTTGTGAGGCAAGACTTGCCTTGGGTAAAGCCATGCTGACTTTGTTCCATTAAACCATGTCTTTCTATATGTTCTGTGATTTTGATGTTTAGAATACTTTCTACTATTTTTCCTAGCACTGAAGTCAGGCTAACCAGTCTGTAGTTTCCTGGATCGCCCCTGGAGCCCTTTTTAATCTTCACACTTCTCTCTGGTGACTTGTGCCTCTTCTGAACTGTCATGATCCAAACCCTTTGGTGAATCCACATCAGTGCCATGCATTAGGTCCTCTGTAGTCCCTCTCACTCTTGTAGTCTCTCAGCCGTGCCTTCATCTGAGGTCTTCATGGCAGCACCTCCAGATGGCTTCTCTGTAACCCCTCTCACTGGGGTCTCTATGCTCCTTTTCTCAAGACTCTCCATGGCACCTCCTTCTGGGCTCTCCACAGTAGCACCTTCCTCTGTCTTCTCTGTAGCCCCTTTCACTGAGGTATCTATGGCTTCTGCAGCCCTTCCATATGGCTCCTTAGCAGCACCTCTCTCTAGCTTCATCATTCTGCCTTCCTCTGGACACTTGACACTGCCTCTTGCAGGCCATTTGGTACTGCCCCCTTCTGGACAGTCTGTATTGCTTTCTCTAGGGCAGGCTATAAAGCTCCAGCATGAACATAAGAACATAAGAAAATGCCATACTGGGTCAGACCAAGGGTCCATCAAGCCCAGCATCCTGTTTCCAACAGTGGCCAATCCAGGCCATAAGAACCTGGCAAGTACCCAAAAACTAAGTCTATTCCATGTAACCATTGCTAATGGCAGTGGCTATTCTCTAAGTGAACTTAATAGCAGGTAATGGACTTCTCCTCCAAGAACTTATCCAATCCTTTTTTAAACACAGCTATACTAACTGCACGAACCACATTCTCTGGCAACAAATTCCAGAGTTTAATTGTGCGTTGAGTAAAAAAGAACTTTCTCCGATTAGTTTTAAATGTGCCCCATGCTAACTTCATGGAGTGTCCCCTAGTCTTTCTACTATCCGAAAGAGTAAATAACCGATTCACATCTACCCGTTCTAGACCTCTCATGATTTTAAACACCTCTATCATATCCCCCCTCAGTCGTCTCTTCTCCAAGCTGAAAAGTCCTAACCTCTTTAGTCTTTCCTCATAGGGGAGTTGTTCCATTCCCCTTATCATTTTGGTAGCCCTTCTTGGTACCTTCTCCATCGCAATTATATCTTTTTTGAGATGCGGCGACCAGAATTGTACACAGTATTCAAGGTGCGGTCTCACCATGGAGCGATACAGAGGCATTATGACATTTTCCGTTTTATTCATCATTCCTTTTCTAATAATTCCCAACATTCTGTTTGCTTTTTTGACTGCCGCAGCACACTGAACCGACGATTTCAATGTGTTATCCACTATGACACCTAGATCTCTTTCTTGGGTTGTAGCACCTAATATGGAACCCAACATCGTGTAATTATAGCATGGGTTATTTTTCCCTATATGCATCACCTTGCACTTATCCACATTAAATTTCATCTGCCATTTGGATGCCCAATTTTCCAGTCTCACAAGGTCTTCCTGCAATTTATCACAATCTGCTTGTGATTTAACTACTCTGAACAATTTTGTGTCATCTGCAAATTTGATTATCTCACTCGTCGTATTTCTTTCCAGATCATTTATAAATATATTGAACAGTAAGGGTCCCAATACAGATCCCTGAGGCACTCCACTGTCCACTCCCTTCCACTGAGAAAATTGCCCATTTAATCCTACTCTCTGTTTCCTGTCTTTTAGCCAGTTTGCAATTCACGAAAGGACATCGCCACCTATCCCATGACTTTTTACTTTTCCTAGAAGCCTCTCATGAGGAACTTTGTCAAACGCCTTCTGAAAATCCAAGTATACTATATCTATCGGTTCACCTTTATCCACATGTTTATTAACTCCTTCAAAAAGCGATTCCCTTCGCGAATGCCGGTATAGAAAAGACTCAAATAAATAAATAAATAAATAAATTAACTCCTTCAAAAAAGTGAAGCAGATTTGTGAGGCAAGACTTGCCCTGGGTAAAGCCATGCTGACTTTGTTCCATTAAACCATGTCTTTCTATATGTTCTGTGATTTTGATGTTTAGAACACTTTCCACTATTTTTCCTGGCACTGAAGTCAGGCTAACCAGTCTGTAGTTTCCCGGATCGCCCCTGGAGCCCTTTTTAAATATTGGGGTTACATTTGCTATCCTCCAGTCTTCAGGTACAATGGATGATTTTAATGATAAGTTACAAATTTTTACTAATAGGTCTGAAATTTCATTTTTTAGTTCCTTCAGAACTCTGGGGTGTATACCATCCGGTCCAGGTGATTTACTACTCTTCAGTTTGTCAATCAGGCCTACCACATCTTCTAGGTTCACCGTGATTTGATTCAGTCCATCTGAATCATTACCCATGAAACCTTCTCCATTACGGGTACCTCCCCAACATCCTCTTCAGTAAACACCGAAGCAAAGAAATCATTTAATCTTTCCGCGATGGCCTTATCTTCTCTAAGTGCCCCTTTAACCCCTTGATCATCTAACGGTCCAACTGACTCCCTCACAGGCTTTCTGCTTCGGATATATTTAAAAAAGTTTTTACTGTGAGTTTTTGCCTCTACAGCCAACTTCTTTTCAAATTCTCTCTTAGCCTGTCTTATCAATGTCTTACATTTAACTTGCCAATGTTTATGCTTTATCCTATTTTCTTCTGTTGGATCCTTCTTCCAATTTTTGAATGAAGATCTTTTGGCTAAAATAGCTTCTTTCACCTCCCCTTTTAACCATGCCGGTAATCGTTTTGCCTTCTTTCCACCTTTCTTAATGTGTGGAATACATCTGGACTGTGCTTCTAGAATGGTATTTTTTAACAATGACCACGCCTCTTGGACATTTTTTACTTTTGTAGCTGCTCCTTTCAGTTTTTTTCTAACAATTTTTCTCATTTTATCAAAGTTTCCCTTTTGAAAGTTTAGCACGAGAGCCTTGGATTTGCACACTGTTCCTTTTCCAGTCATTAAATCAAATTTGATCATATTATGATCACTATTGCCAAGCGGCCCCACCACCGTTACCTCTCTCACCAAGTCCTGTGCTCCACTGAGAATTAGATCTAAAATTGCTCCCTCTCTCGTCGGTTCCTGAACCAATTGCTCCATAAAGCTATCATTTATTCCATCCAGGAACGTTATCTCTCTAGCGTGACCCGATGATACATTTACCCAGTCTATATTGGGGTAATTGAAGTCTCCCATTATTACTGCACTACCAATTTGGTTAGCTTCCCTAATTTCTCTTAGCATTTCACTGTCCATCTCACCATCTTGACCAGGTGGACGGTAGTATACCCCTATCACTGTAGTCTTCCCTGATACACAAGGGATTTCTACCCATAAAGATTCAATTTTGTATTTAGTCTCATGCAGGATGTTTATCCTGTTGGACTCTATGCCATCCCAGACATAAAGCGCCACACCTCCTCCCGACTGCTCCTCTCTGTCATTGCGATATAATTTGTACCCCGGTATAGCACTGTCCCATTGGTTATCCTCTTTCCACCATGTCTCTGAGATGCCAATTAAGTCTATGTCATCATTTACTGCTATACATTCTAATTCTCCCATCTTACTTCTTAGACTTCTGGCATTAGCATACAAACATTTCAAAGTTTGTTTTTTGTTTGTATTTTTATTCTGCTTTTTAATTGATAGGGGATAAGTTAGAATTTTTTAGCTCAGGTGAGTTTTTAGTTACAGGCACTTGGACTACTTTTCTAATTATTGGAACCTCACTGTCGGGATGCCCTAATTCTAATGCATCATTAGTATCCTTTAAAGATACATCTCTCCGAACCATGCGCTGCTGAGCGACTGTCGGCTTTCCCCTTTGTTCTAGTTTAAAAGCTGCTCTATCTCCTTTTTAAAGGTTAGCGCCAGCAGTCTGGTTCCACCCTGGTTAAGGTGGAGCCCATCCCTTCGGAAGAGACTCCCCCTTCCCCAAAAGGTTCCCCAGTTCCTAACAAAACTGAATCCCTCTTCCTTGCACCATCGTCTCATCCACGCATTGAGACTCCGGAGCTCTGCCTGCCTCTGGTGACCTGCGCGTGGAACAGGGAGCATTTCAGAGAATGCTACTCTGGAGGTTCTGGATTTAAGCTTTCTACCTAAGAGCCTAAATTTGGCTTCCAGAACCTCCCTCCCACATTTTCCTATGTCGTTGGTGCCCACGTGTACCACGACAGCTGGCTCCTCCCCAGCACTGTCTAAAATCCTATCTAGGTGACGCGTGAGGTCCACTACCTTCGCACCAGGTAGGCATGTTACCAGGCGATCTTCACGCCCACCCGCCACCCAGCTATCTACATTCCTAATAATCGAATCACCAACTATGACGGCCGACCTAACCCTTCCCTCCTGGGCAGTAGGCCTTGGGGAGATATCCTCAGTGCGAAAGGACAATGCATCACCTAGAGAGCAGGTCCTTGCTACAGGATCCTTTCCTGCTACACCTGGTTGGTGCTCTCCCATTATGAGACCTTCTTCCTCCAAGGCAGCACCAGGGCTGCCAGTCTGAAGTTGGGACTGGACTACTATGTCCCTGAAGGTCTCATCTATATACCTCTCTGTCTCCTTCAACTCCTCCAGGTCTGCCACTCTAGCCTCCAGAGATCGGACTCGTTCTCTGAGAGCCAGGAGCTCTTTGCATCGCATGCACATGTACAACTTCTCACCGGTGGGTAAAAAATCATACATGTGACACTCGATGCAAAAGACTGGGAAGCCCCCCTCTTGCTGCTGGACTGCTGCCTTCATCTCAATTTTGATCAGTTCCTTCCCTATATTTCCCATGTGACCTCTTGCCACTCAGGATCTGTGTTGGCTTCAGCCCCTTTGATGCTTTCAGCCCTCTCTGAAGAAGAGTCTCTCTGAAGCACTGGGCCGTAATCAAGTGACTCGGTCAGTTGTTGTACTCCCTCTGAAGTCTCTGTGGCCACTCCCATTGGGGCTCTCCACAGCCCCAATCTCTTCAGGCCATTCCTTTAAGCTCCTCCATGAACTCTCAGATGCAACAGTCTTTTGCACTGCACTCTGCTATGCCTTCTTCAGCACAAAGTCACTCAGCTCATGGAACCACCCTGCCAGCAACTCATCTAGCTCCTCAGGAACTGTTCACATGCCTTGTCCAGCCCCTCTATGGATTCAATACTCAGCCCAACATGGACTCTTGGGAGTGGACTCTCTAAGTCCATATGCCTGGATGGCCTCTTCAGCTACCAAGCCTCAGGTTCTCCCTCCCACCTGGTTCTTGAGACTGGGGGACTCCCACTATGCAGAAGTACATGGCTGTGCACTCCTTTTAAGCCCTCTGGCTCCTCTTTCTTCTTTCACCTGCACTACAGTACACCCACTTGATCCAGACCAAGTTTTCTGTAGTACTGCCCAGGCCTCTGTCAGCTGCAATCTCTTACAGGGAATGGGACCACTCTCTGTTTCTGCTCTTGCTAGCAGTTTCACTTTCTGCCTGGGCCAGCCTCAGTGCACAATTGTTTCTCTCTCTCTCTCTCTTTCTCTTTAAAGATAAAAAAAGAAAAGTTAAAAAAAAAAAAAACCCTTCCCTCTCTGGCACCAACTTCCCTGAGTAGCTTCAAATGGAGTTTGTCTTCTTTAGTCTGCCAAGAAATAACCTAAACCTGCTTCTCTCTAGGCTCCACAGACCACTTTGTGTTTCAAGAGAGTTTCAGGGTTTTCAGCTGCTTACTTCTTGAGCAGCGCTTTGCCTCCAAACTTTTGGCAGGCCATACAACAAACTTCAGTTGAAAGACCTCCCTTGGAGACTTGGGTTTTTTGCTGTGCCAAGCTTAGAAAAAAAATTCCACCTCTGCCACCCTATGTGAGGGTGACTGCACAAATCACCTAGGCTGGAACAGAAAACCACACTGACTTCAGCCTTATCAAATGCAATTTCAAGTTTTATTCTTTTCTCATACACAATACTTTCATACAATGGTAGACTGCCTTACCTCAGGACAATGTACCTATAATCTTCCGAGATGGTCAGGAGCTCCTTGCTCCTGGAGTCTCGAGGGTCTCCTGATCCCAGCTCGGCTCACACTCGTATTCTGCTCCAGCTAGTCCCACCCTCAGGACTCTCCCAGGGTGTGTTTTATAGAGAGATTTAGAATATCCTTTTACAATTCATGATCAAACAAACAATTTAATTCCTTCAAATATACATCTCCAACACTTCATTATAATTCAGAGATTTCAATTAAAGTTATTCATCCCCAAGAACACCTTAACAAATAAGCCAAACTAAAATACAGACTAGATATACAGTATGCTTTAGCAGGTGAGGAATGATAATTATCATGACAATTTCATTTACTGGTTTTATGTTAGTCCAGTTAGTGAGACACAAAGGAAAGTTTGCAAACAAACTGAAGGTTACACCATTTTTAGGGACTAACCCTGAAATATTTTGACTAGCTTTCTAGATAACCCTCCCTGTTATTTGTAATTTCCACCTCTTGTTATCATGTAAACCGACATGATGTGTATTTTAATGTCGGTATAGAAAAACTGTTAAATAAATAAATAAATAAACATGCAAATCTCTCCAACACTGCTCCCGAAGGAGTGCAAAACTTTAGTATAAAATCATTCCTGTCGGCAGTAAACGTTTCTTTCTTCATGTTATCTCTCACAAAGAATAAAACTGAAACAAGTCAAAAGAAGCCCGGTCCTGCAATGCATGAAGGGGGGAAACAGGGTCACTTCATCACACCTACCTTCTATCTTCTTCAGCAGACAGGAACACCTATAAAATCATTTTTAATAAAGAATCAAATTCTTTTCTATAATAAAACATCAACACAATTCAACATCTTTATTTGAACATTAGTGGCAAAGAAAAGTGAAGCTCTACTTATCTGATTGTCAGTTCTGCAGAGCTGATTCTGACCATTCTTAAAGTTCTATCAGAGAAGGAAAAGCTCTTATTCATTTTCATTAAAGTATTTGTTTGCATTTGAAACAAACTTGTTTCTTTGAACCACTTGTTACCACTTTACAATTATTTGTGCACAAGAATACATTTTAAATTTGAAGTTTTTACAGTTAATTAGTTTTGATTACATCTGGTTTTATTAGGGCTCTTATTCTCTATTGGCTCTCACTCTTGCATGCATCATCTTCATCTAGTGACTCAACTCAATAAATATCAGAAATGCAGTTAAACATACTTTGCCACTATTAGTAGGAGAGTGACTGTCTACAGTAGGGCGAGTTAGAATTTGTTGGAAAAGGAATACAGTCAGGTTGCATGGAACAGATGTTTTTTGTACCAGGGGATTGATATGCCATGGGCCTTTCATGTAGTGAGATGTCAACAGATCAATAGAGAATAGTTTATTGTCCACTTTAGTATGGTAAGCTGCTGTAGAACTGAGGCCACCTGTACAGAACAGATGGTGAGGACTGAGTCAGAAAGGTGGAGCAAATATTTCAGCAGATGCTTAAGCTCACAGGAAAATGTGTTTAAAGTATTTTGTAGACACCATTTGGAGTATCTGTACCATTTGAAGGCATAATTCCTTCTAAAGGAAGATTTCCTAGAAGAGACAAGTATATTTACAATTTCTGTAGGTAGGTGAAGATTCTTAATCACAAAGTACTCAACATACAAGCTATGAGCTTGAGACCTGAAAAGTTGTATAAACAAGGGGTTTAAAATTAATAAATGTTAATTACCTGAAAAAGGGTCCTTAGATGCCCTGACAGAGCTAACTGAGGACCAATTAAATGGCATGCTCAGAAAGCCTTTTTTTTTCTTCAAAATATATTTTTTATTTTGGGGGCTCCTCCGCTGGTGGCAGCATGATGCTGTGCTGGCTAGGGCTGGTTATAGGGTGCCTGATGGGCCTGCTTCCTGAGGGAGCCTTTTCTTGGAGTTGCCCTAGGTGAAACCTGGTTGTGCCCCTGGCTGGGTGGCTGGTATTTGGGGGTCCCTTGAAGAGGAGGGGTCTGTAACTGGGAAAGCAGCCAGGGCCTTCCCAGGAAGTTTTTATTTTCTATTTGTTTTGGAGGCCTGTAGCTGAAAGCAGGAGATGAGCTGCATGCAGGAGGTGGGCCACATTAAGCTGCAGTGTTAGGATGGTCATGGGCGCAGCAGGAAACATCCTGTGGCACTGGAGAGTTAGCATCAAGCGGCAGGAGGAACCAGGGACAGAGTGAGCAGCATGAAGTAAGGTTGTTGCCATTGCTGCCACTCTCGCTCAAGACCTGGCTGTGCCAGTGACTGGAAAGGGTCTGTATCACCCTGGTATTTGGAGGCTTTCTGCAGAGTCAAGCCACAGCTCTGGCCCAAGGGACATAAAAATGTAAGAAATATGTAAAAAAAAAAAAAATTGGCAAAATGAAATAAAATAATACCAGAGGAAAGTGCTGAGAGGATTTAAAAAAAAATGACAATGGACTCAGCAGTTCTGAGAGGATTTTAAAAAAAATGACAATGGACCCAGTTCAGCTGTGATAATTTTTAGTTAAAAACACATAAAAACAGTCAAAATAAGTTAAAACAAGCATGGGGGGAGGTCATGAAAGAGGGGGTTGGGGGTCGCAAATACATTTTTATTTTGGTCATGAATTTTTGGGTATTTCAATTTGGGTACCCTTGCTATTGGTGAGTTTGTTGGGCCTCACAGAGATATAAATTATAGGGATGTTGTTGAATTTGTTTCAGCCCATGTGCTCGTATCTCGCGATCAGAAGGTACACACACAAAATCGCTGGTATGCACGCATGTGGGCACCTACCTGAATGTGCGAATTTAATCAGTTTTTGTGTGTGCACCTTCTGATCGTGATATACGTGCACACATGGCCAAAACAAATGGCCTAATGAATGCACATCTCTAATAAACTGGCCAAGAATGGTACTGGGCATTATTGGGCACATATTTACCACCTGGGGAACATATTAGGAATGTTTTTAAATACTGAAAGTACGATTTGTTGTAAAATTGATTCTGGACGAAACAGTTTCAGATAGTCCAGTTTGGATTTTCCCCTTTAAAAACAGCTGTGTTCAGCCCAGCACTAGTAACATTCCAAAGCTGCATCCTAGGTAACCTGGCCTGTAAACAACAGCGTGAGAAGGCTGGCGTATTTATACACGAGTTGTGCTACGTCTAGCCTCTCTCTTCTGTCTGTTTTGAGGAATTGGAAAGACACCAAAATTATTCTTAGACTTAATATATTTAAAGGAGATGGGAGAAGAGTCTGGCCAAGGGTTATTTCATAATATACTCAGACAACTCGGGGAAAACGTTTTTTTAGTGACATCATTAAAGCAGTGTTCTTAAGGAGCGGAAAACCCTGTTTTCTGTTTAGAACTCAGATGGAATGTTGTTGGATTTTCTTTAGGGCAGGAGTGCTGTCCTCAGGCTCTGCTGTGAGATCTAAGAAAAGTTTTAAAAAAACACATTTTAAAAGGGAAGGACAGTGAATGAAACATTACTGAGTTATGGGTTGAGTGAATGAGAATTTTACCTTAAACTATTTAGTCAGGAGGTCACTTGTGTGAGTGAGGGGAAAGAAGTGTCTTTTGCTCACTCCAGGACCCCACTCCATGAACCAATGATAAGCATGGCCTCAGTGAATTTTTTTTTCAAGCTTACTGGCTTATTACACATGGCTGAGACAAGGCACAATCAGTATGAGCAGAGAGAGATGTGTTCTGGTAAGTCTAGATGTCTGCAAAAGTTGTACGAAAGGATAAAGAGAGAACACAAGCAGGAAGCTCCAAAATGGTGCAGGTTAATAGTAGTCCAGCTTCTCCAGTTGCACCGGACTTTAATATTAATGAGGTGACTAACAAGGTGGCTCTGGCACTGGAAGGAAAATTTGTAAAGATTGACTCCCATTTTGATGAAGTCTATGCACTGCTAACAGAGATGGGGAAGCGTATATCTGAGCTGGAATCGAATGTCTCAGGCCTAGACGATGGCGTGGTCTCGCTGCAAGGCGAAGTATACGCCTTGAAAACATTGGCAGAAAAACAGGCCAAAAAGCTAGAGGACTTAGAAAATCACCCCAGAAGGAGCAACTTATGATTTATTGGCTTCCCCGAGGTAATCAAGTATCGAGACTTAGCGAGTATTTTAGTGGAATGGCTGCCGCATGCCTTGGTGCTTACTGATCAGCATGGTAAAATCCGCATGGACAAGCACATTGCCTGGATACTAAAATGCTTAATAGGAGCAGAGCATGCCTGGCGCTGGCAAAATTCTAGAATTATGCCCAGAAGAAAGACATCTTGATGGCATATAAAAAAAACAGGATTCTTGTTTACGAAGGCGCACCCATACTAATTTTTCAAGATTTTTCAGCAGGCGTGTCAGCACAGAGGAAGGTGTTTTCTCCGACGTGAAAAACTTGCAGAGCTGAATCTCCCTTTTGCACTCTTGTACCTGACGAACATGCCAATAAAAGAATGATTTACACTTCTGTGGCTGAGGCTGAAGCTTTTTTAGAGACTTTGAGTTCTACAAATACGTGAAAGCAGCTTGTGATGGTTCTTTCCTCATATCTTCATGAGGGGTATTTGTGAGAGAGGTAGTGCGGTGTTTTGTACCAGGTTATCCAGCTTACCTTTGGAACTATCACTGAGTTTTGAAGTGGGTTAAGACTTTTTCTTCTAAGTTATATTTTCTTGGTTCTTTTCTTTTTTCTTCTTCATCCATGTGCTTCTGAATATATTTGTGGATGTACCTTTATGCCATTTGGGACTGAATGTGTGATTTGGCACAGAAATGTCCACAGTGGTCAGTTGCAAAGGATGTGCGAATGGTAACAGACTTTAGAACACACTACATTGTGACTGAAGTTCTTTTTTTTTTGTTTTTTTAAATCTTCTCTTTTATCTCGTTCAGTATACATGGGCTCTTTAGCCAGGCTAGTGCATTTCTGTTAAAGAGGGGAGTGGAGTCCCTAACATGTTTCCACAGACCTTCTTTGCCCATGTTTGGGCAATTGAATGGGCTAATGCTGTTGTTTTTGTTATTGGTTAATGCGGAAGGGGTAGATTGGGGGGGGGGGAAGGTGAGGGGGTTTAGGTTGGATGGAAATAGTTGAGGGATGAGTGGACATGGGTTGCATTGGGGTGGGGGTATATTACATACATCCTAATTTTGGTGATCTTTCTCTCCTTAGAAGTGGGAGAACAATCCATATTAGTGGTGGAGAATTCTGGTCTAGGCTGGGAGGCCCAGTCCTATATGATGCGAGTCTATGGCTCTTGCAACTTTAATACTACTATATGCCAGTGATTTCGCAAATACTTAGATGGGAAACCTGGAATGTTTCAGGGATTGGATTGGTAGTTAAGAGACACAAATTTTGCAGGCATTACAAAGATACAGTATACATATTGTGTTACTCCAAGAAACTCATTTGGATAAAGCGGAGCACCAGAAACTATGTAAACAATGGGTGGGACAAGTGTTTTCTTCCCCACAAAGAACAAAGAAAGCTGGGGTAGATATTTTAATAGGGTGCAATGTCCCTTTTCAACTTTCTAAACAGATCGACGATCCAGATGGCAGATTTATTCTGGTGTCTGGCTGTTTGTATAGTAAACAATTGTGAGTTGTAATATCTGTGTCCCAAATGTGTATGAGCATTCTTTTTTCACAAAACTACTCCATCTGTTAACTGATTTTACACATGGCCCCCTAATTGTTAGGGGGGATTTCAAATGTGTGCATGATATCAACCTAGATCGCGCATCTACAATTCTGGTGGGTGGGCCCAAGACAGTTAAGGGTATAAAATATCTGTGTCATGGGTTACACTTGGTAGACATGTGGAGAGTGTTACACCCCCTAGTGAGAGAATACACACATGTGTCACGGGCCCATGGTACTTACTCAAGGATAGATTATATTTGTTGAGAAAGGAAGACTTTGGCATGGTTACAAAGGCTGAAAACTGTCTCCTTGCAGTGACAGATCATGCATTAGTGTGGTTTGACATGGAAGAGATATGGCCTGCAGATTTGGTGTGAATGTGCAGTTTCCCAACTACTTCTATACGAATCAACATTTTTATGTTTAAAAGATTTTTATTGTAAAGATGGGTTGGGATTTTCTTATAGGGACTAGGAAGGTCAACATTTTAAAGATTTTTTACTAAGTAAATGGGACAAATATGATGACAATAATAAAGAACATCAGAAATTGCCAATTATTTTCTGGGATGCGGCTAAATTGTTTTGAGAGGCTAAATAATCTCTTATGTGAGTGCACAAAAAAAGCACATGACTAATGAAATTTTAAGATTGGAGGATAGACTAAAAGCTACTCAAAAGGCATACACTGTGAATTCATTTAGGGATACTAAGGCAAATTTCCTTGCAGTTCAGGTATCACTGATGCATATTTGATTTATTACAAAAGTAAATTGTTTTATTTCAGAAACAAATCTGGGAAATTCTTAGCAAAGGTTGTGAAATCATGGAAGGGGCAAAATGATATAACCATAATCAGACTCAGCAGGAAATGTGGTCAATTCGGGCAAAGAAATTGCTTCTATATTTTGAATCTTTTACCATTCCTTATATAAAGCAGCGTTAGCAGATGGGAATGACATACAACAATACTTGGAGGGACTGGGTTTACCCCATTTAAATGAGAATCAACTAGAGAAATTAAACACACCTGTACACATACAGGAAACACAGCAATCTAAGTTAATGAAAGTACCAGGCCTGAATGGCTATATGGATGAATTTTATAAAATGTTGGGTGATAAACTGTTGCATTCCATGAGAGCGGCATATGAAAAACTTATTGATGTGGGGGGGTTCTCCTTCTCTCCTAATGAAGCCCTTATTACAGTTTTAGTCAAGTCAGAATGGGATCCCTTACTCCCGGGAGCATAAGGTCTATTTCCCCTTTTAAACTTAGATATAAAAATTTTGGCAAAGATTTTTGCTGATAGGTTGGCGAAGGTTCTTCAGGGTTGATAGGGGTGGAACAAATTGGCTTTGTCAAAAGTAGGCACTCAGTATATAATGTATGCAGGGTGGTGGCATCCATGGAGATGTTGCACGTCCCATCTGTGCTTGGCCCGCATCCAGGTCTACTCACCCCACCAGGACTCCCATGGGTCCCGGGTCGTCCTCTCCCGCTTCAGCAGTGAGTTCAGCCAGGCCTCGGTGTCCCACGGTGGCGGTCACCGGGCCTTCCACCTCCAGCCAGGCCTCACGGCGGGGCTCAGCGTCCTCTGTGGAGTTGGCCCCGCCCCTAGGCACACGCGCACGTGGACTCCCGGCTCCTTAAAGGGTCAGGGTGGATCCCAGCTCCGCGGCGCACCCTGATTGAATGCTGCTCAAAAGGAAGTGCCTGCCTGCACTTCTTGCCTTGGCAATCAGGTCGATCTCGCTGTGATTTCAAGTTTGCCTCTACATTTCCAGTGTTTGTTCCAGTCTCGTTCCAGCCTTGTTCCAGTCTCGTTCCAGCCTTGTTCCAGCCTGTTCCAGTCTTGTTCCAGTCCTATTCCAGCGTCCTTCTGTTCTAGCATCCTTTTGTTCCAGTGTCCTCCTGTTCCTTCGTCTCCTCAGGTAGTACCTCTCGGACTGTCTTCTCAGTACTGACCTCTGCCTGTTCTTGACTACGTTGATCACCGCCTGGATTTGACCTTTGCCTGTTTCATTGACCACGTCTGCACGCTGCCTGGAACTGACCTCTGCCTGTCCACTGACCACGTCTGCACACTGCCTGGAACTGACCTCTGCTGACCTCTGACCACATCTGACTGCCACCTGGAACCTGACCCCTGCTTTGGCTGACTATCCACAAACTGACCACTGGTATTGACCCCTGCTTTGGATAACTATGCTACCTTGACTCTGGCCTTGATCCTTGTCATACATTCAGAGACTTTATTCTGGCCTTCACTGGCACCTCGGACTTCTAGCCTGAACATCGACCGCGCACATTTGATCATCGTGGGCATACCTCTGAACATTCTCTCAAGGAGATCCTGCGAGGCCCACCTAACACCAGGTGGTCCGGGTAACTCAGGGCTCAACCTGAGGGAACCCTGGGTTGCTATTGGTGAAGCTCCAGTTAGCCTCTGTCTCCTCTTGTGCTCCACCTCCTGCTGGCAGGCACTCTCTAGGTCTGACTAGGGAGCCTACCAATCCTGCACTAGGCCAAGGGTCCACCTCCTGGCGCAACAGGTTGCCAAGACCATGGACTTGGCGGAATCTCCCACCATACGAACCATTCAGGGTCTTGCCACAACTGTTCAAGAGCAACGAAGAGTCCTAGAGACTCTGTCATCCTCAGTAGAAGAATTCCGCTCTCAAATGCAGGAGGTAGTAGTGACTAATTCCACAGGTCTGACTTCTACCCTGCTACCGAGAGCATCACTGGTGCTGCCAGCTCCTCCTCATTTCAATGGGGATCCAAGCCTCTGCCAAGGCTTCCTCAACCAGTGCTTCCTGCAATTTGCCCTTCGGCCATCATTGTTCCTGAAAGAATCCACAAAGATCACTTTCATCCTCTCTCGCCTTGTGGAGGAGGCCCTGGCATGGGCTTCTCCACTTTGGGAGCACTTTGACCCCATCCTCACACAACTGTCCCAGTTTATCACCGCCTTCAAGCGGACCTTCGAAGATCCTGGTCAACAGGCGGTTGCGGGCCATCACCTTTTCCACCTCCGTCAGGGCTCAAGATCCCTCTCTGACTTTACAGTGGAGTTCCAGTCACTGGCCACGGAACTGGAATGGCAAGAGGACTGCCTCCAGGCACTCTATCTGGAAGGTCTATCTCCTGCTCTCAAAGACGAGCTCGCTGTCCGTGAGATTCCTATGTTTCTAGAGGAGCTGATTTACCTTCTGGGAAAATCGACCATCGCCTCCGGCAACGGCACCAGGAAGTGAAAGCATCCCGGCCTCCTGCTCAACGCCCAGCATGTGCCCCGAGCCCTCAGTTGAAGGCTCTAACGGCACCACCTCCATCTACAGAAGAACCTATGCAAGTCAACCGTGGGCGGTTGTCTCCCGAAGAGTGTCTTCAGTGGAAGAAGCAGGGTCTCTGCTTATACTGCGGTGCCTCCGGACACCTAAGGCAATCCTGTCCGGTCCATCTGGAAAACTTCAAAGCCTGAGCCTGGTGGGGGTCCCGAGCTTGGGCGCTACAGTCGCCAATGCCCAACTGTTACTTCCAGTTTCTCTCTCCATAGAATCCCATTCCTTTGCCACCACTGCTCTTATTGACACTGGAGCAAGTGGCAGCTTCATCATGGACGATATCGTCAATCTCCTGAAGATCCCTGTGCAACTCCTAGAGGTGCCTCTCCGCATCACATCTATCCAAGGGGAACATCTCCCCGGACGCATCACGCATTGCATGGTGGCCTTCCGCCTCACGTGGGAACACTCCACGAGGAAGAAATATCCTTGTACGTCTTGAAACACTCCACGCACCCAGTCATACTGGGCCTTCCTTAGCTCCAAACTCATGGGCCCCAATTTGACTGGCAATCCCTCCAGCTGGTCCAGTGGGGTCCACAATGCCAGAAACATTGCCTAAAGCAAGTGTCTCCAGCAGTTACTGACCTGAAGACTACAACCCTTGCCGGCCTACCGGCTCAATACTCTGACTTCGAAAACATCTTTTCTAAGCAAAAGGCAGACACACTGCCCCCACTCCAAAAGTTTAAATGTCCTATCGAGCTTCTGCCTGGCACTACACCTCCCAAAGGTAGAACCTATCCACTCTCACTCCCAGAGACCCAGGCGATGTCCGAGTACATCAAAGAGAATCTCAAGAAAGGGTTCATCAGACCCTCTGACTCTCCGGCAGGAGCGGGCTTCTTCTTTGTCAAGAAGAAGGATGGAGGATTATGCCCTTGTATCGATTATCGAGGGCTGAACCCTATCACCCGCAAGGATCACTACCCGTTACCCCTCATCAGTGAGTTGTTTGACCGCCTACAAGGGGCCCAGATCTTCATGAAACTTGATCTACAAGGAGCATACAACCTTGTGAGCATCCAGCCTGAGGACATATGGAAGACCGCTTTCAACACCAGGGATGGCCACTACGAGTACATAGTGATGCCTTTCAACCTTTGCATGCCCCTGCGGTGTTCCAATGCCTGATGAATGAAATCCTCCAAGATCTACTTTATTCATTCGTAGTTGTATACCTAGACGACTTCTTGATTTTCTCAAAGGACCTAAAATCCCATCGCTCCCACGTCAAAACTGTTCTTCAATGCCTCAGAGAGAATCACCTTTATGCGAAACTAGAAAAATGCATCTTTGAACAAAATCATCTGCCTTTCCTGGGATATATAATTTCCAATCAAGGATTTACTATGGATCCTGAGAAACTTCAAGGGATTCGCGTCTGGCCCCAGCCAGTATGCCTCTTCGCCTTACAAAGATTCCTCAGATTCACGAATTACTATAGGAGCTTTATCGCCAACTATTCCACGTTAGCTGCTCCACTCACTGCGATGACCAAGAAAGGAACTATTCTCCGTGTGTGGAGTCCCAAGGCTCAAGCTGCATTCCATGCACTAAAAGAAGCTTTTTGTTCCGGTCCCTTTTTATGGCATCCAGACCCAAACCGCCCATTCGTCGTTGAAGTTGATGCAGCTGCCATCGGAGCAGGGGCTGTGTTGAGTCAGTACTCCTCCAAAGGTACATTGGTACCGTGTTCTTTCTATTCCTACAAGTTTTCGCCTGCAGAGCAAAATTATACAATTGGAGACTGTGAGCTCCTAGCCGTCAAACTAGCACTCCAGGAGTGGCTCCGATGGCTAGAAGGTACACAACACAAATTTACTATATTCACAGATCACAAGAATCTGGAGCACCTAAAAGAGGCACAATTATTAAATCCGAGACAAGCCCAATGGGTATTATTCTTCAAGCAATTCAATTTTGAGCTCCACTACCAGCCAGCATCAAAGAACCTCCATGCAGATGCACTCTCGCGCTCCCTCGAACCAGAGGACACACCGGACACCCCAAGACTGTTGCGATCCCCCCTGTTGCTGCGCTACAGGAGGTCTCTTACCTTCCTCTGGAGGCCGCTCTGAAGCCTGGGCCTCGCCTGTGTTCCATCCGGGACTTGCTCCAGGGCCTGAGAGGCCTAGCTGTGCCTGTGGCTTGCTTGCCAGCGTTTGGACTTCCTGTTTGGCGACGCCCTTCTCCTAGGGGCTGGCCCGCAACTCTCCACCTGACTTATAGGCCCAGCGGTGGGCGGTCCTGGCAAGCTCCTCCCAGGGAGTTGCCTTCTACCCCCAGTATTTAAGGACTTTCTGTTCACTTGCAAAGGGCCTTCGGATCAGGTCCTACAGTCGTCTGTATCCTTGCTGATCCAGGTCTTCCGTGATCACATATGCTTTGGTGGATCCCTGTCCAGTGTCTCTGCCTAGATGTTTGTTCCTGTGCCTGCCAGTCGTAAGGACTTCGGATGTGAGTATCCCAGCATCGGAGTTCCTGTTCGCCTGGAGTTTCCCTGCACCCTCCTTTCTTCAGCGTGGTCCGTGACCAGCCTTCCTGGGCTGTGTAGGGCGCGTCTGGGATGGGGTGGTCTGTGACCAGTCTAGCTGTGCTGGCTGAGTAGGGCGCCCTGATGGACAGTGCCATGTTTCCGTCCAGCCTTGTCTACAGTGTCTGCTTCAGCCCTTGCCCGGATGTCTTCCTGTCTCTGCCTTGACCTACGTCCTCGTCTGGTTCCTGAGCCTTCTGTCCTGTTGGGCCCTGGAGTGGCCAACAGGAGGGATTCGTCCCACGGGCTCTTGAGCTTCTGCCAGCCGAAGGGGCTTCGGATGTGAGTATCCCAGCATCGGAGTTCCTGCTCGCCTGGATCTTTCCTGTGTCTCGCTTCAGCCCTTGTCCTGATGTCTCCGTCTTGCTTCAGCCTGCTTCTGCCCCGTCTGATGTCTTCTGTTTAAGGACTCTGTCTGCCCTCGCCTCTGTCCGGCCTGCTGCCCATTGCCATTCCCTGCGGCAGGTCCGAAAGGGCCGGGAACAGTCGGAGGACCGTTCATTAGTCAACTTCCCCGTGTTGGCTACCATGGGCATGCAGGTCCGGCTGAGGGTCGGACTCCCTGCTTCTGTTCCTGCCTGCCTGGCTCACCATGCCTGCTCAGCTCACCTCCCACGGTGTGGCTGGGGCTCCTCCCTAGCTTTCGCCGTGGCCCAAGGGCTCACTACCCGCTTACGGCGACCGCGCCCGCGCACGCTCGTAACAGAGACACATTATTGACCCAGCATTTGTGTCCCTTGCCGTGACCACCGTGGTACCCGCCAGAAAGACGGTTGTCCCATGCCGACTACGTGAACATGTACTCTGCTGGGCCCATGACTTAAAGCTAGTCGGACATCCTGGTCGTGCCAGAACCCTGAAAATGTTAATACTCTTCTACTGGTTGCTCAGCATGGTAACAAATTCCTGTAATTACGTTGATTCATGTCCTGTATGTGCACAACAAAAGACCATGGGGACTTCAACAACCACTGCCAGCACCTACTGAACCATGGTCCAGTATACCAACTAATTTTATCACTGACCTGCCTCTGTCTCAAGATAACACCGTCATCTGGGTCATCATCGACCACTTCTCTAAGATGGGACATTTTATTCCTCTGCGGAATCTCCCTTCGGCTCCCGAACTCGCCTCGGACTTCTAGCCTGAACATTGACCATGCACCCTTGATCATGGTAGGCACACCTCTAAACTTTCCCTCAAGGAGATCCTGTGAGGCCCACCTAAGACCAGGCATTCCAGGTAACCCAGGGCTCAACCTGAGGAAACCCCGGGTTGCTATTGGTGAAGCTCCAGCTAGCCTCTGTCTCCTCTTGTGCTCTGCCTCCTAGTGGCAGGCGCTCTCTGGGTCCGACCAGGGAGCCTACCAATCCTGCACTAGGCCAAGGGTCCACCTCCCGGCGCAACAGGAGATTAGCAAGTGGAGGCAATTATCATCACTCAGGTCGATACAGTACTGTGCGCGCCACTGGAGCGCACTGTTAACCCGCGTTTGGATGTGCGTTTTCGACGCACTAGCTTTACCCCTTATTCAATAAGGGGTAATAGCGCGTCGAAAATGCGCGTCCAACCCCTCCGAAACTAATAGCGCCCGCAACATGCAAATGCATGTTGATGGCCCTATTAGTTATTAGGGATGTGAATCGTTTTTTGATGATTTAAAATATCGTCCGATATATTTTAAATCATCAAAAATCGTTAGAGCCGCGATACAATAACAATTCCCCCGATTTATCGTCAAAAATCGTAAATTGGGGGAAGGGGGAGGGGAAAGGGGAGGGCGGGAAAACCGGCACACTAAAAAAACCCTAAAACTCACCCGACCCTTTAAAATAAATCCCCCACCCTCCCGAACCCCCCCAAAATACCTTAAATTACCTGGGGTCCAGAGGAAGGGTCCCGCTGTGATCTTCCACTCTCGGACCTCCGGTGCTTGTAGAAATGGCGCCGGCGCTACCTTTGGTTTTTCCGTACGGAAAACGATTCGCGGCAGGAGATCGCTCCCGGACCCCCGCTGGACCCCCAGGGAATTTTGGCCAGCTTGGGGGGGCCTCCTGACCCCCACAAGACTTGCCAAAAGTCCAGCGGGGGTCCGGAACGACCTCCTGCAGTCGAATCGTGTTGTCTACGGCCGGCGCCATTTTGCGCCGCCATTTTGCGCAAAATGGCGCCGGCCGTAGACAACACGATGTCCCAAGAAAGAGCACTGAGACACACCAATTGATAGTGAGAGAGCAGTGATGGAAAATCCACCAAAGCATATACTAAAATATAGAATTACTGTATTTTAAATGCTATACTATAATAATACAATATGGCAAACATTTTTTCTGGTACAATATTCACAGTGTTTTCTGATTTCAGTAGTATCTAGTAAATATCAGAGTAATAGTCATGTAAAAAATGTGGTGTGAGGAAACTGTTAGATAATATACTCTATATGTGTGTGTGTGGTTTTTTTCTGTAGCGTTTTTTAAATACTTCAGACATATTGAATAATTATTATTATTATTACACAATTATAGTTGGTACTCATCAACCCAAACATAACCTTTATTATTCTTGCTAAAATGTTATTATTTTCTGATTACATGAATTGTAATTCATCCAGCTAGAAATAAGCAAGATAAGATTCAGTATACTGTAAACTGTGGCACTCATAGACATATCTGCAGCAATATTTCTTGAGATTCCCTTTGTTTGCATTGAGAACTCAACATGCTATCCGTTCCACCATAGTAGCAACAATCTCTTGATTTATAACCAAAAGAGCAGGCAAAGAAATCCTATATTGTTGTCTCATTTCCCATTATTTTTTATTTTCTTAATCAATAAAGCAGGGCAGAAGTTAGGAATTGTTATAACATACCCAAGTTTATTCTGTTTCAATATTGACCTTAATCTGTTCAATTAACCTTATGGTGTCTAAAAACTGAAATGTGATTTATTGTGTTCTAATGTAGTTCTTCTGGATAACTGATAACTACATCATTCATAAGTTAAGGATTTCACTGAATTTTCAGGAGCACATAGGACAACATATTTAATATAGCAAAAGACTTCCCCTCACCCAAAAGAATAAAGGAAAAGAATAAGTAGATTTTTAAAAGCTAAAACAGTATTCGTTCTTTGCCAAAACAGATTTTTTTTTCACATCAAAGAGTGCTTAGAGTTTATTTTATCAAGGTCTCTTCTGTTTTGTCTCTACAGGAATATCCTTGATAAATCAAACTCTTATTGTGCGTAGTGTCAAACCTGGCAGTTTTATGCATATAACAAGTAGAAATATTATCCATACCTTACCCAGCATCCACATTCCATTCTTTTTGCCCCCACTTCTCCACTTGGCTGTTGTTTTGCTGTGAGCCCACTAAAGCTGGCAGCCATAAAAGGGAATAGATGCATTTAAGGCATAGCAACAGCAAAGCAAAGGCCTAGATCTACAAGCATTGAGCTAATCAGTGATTGACAGCATAATATGCAAAGACAATATACTGTGTATGTCTGAACTGAAACATGTTTTCTGAGATCAAATGTGATTACTACATTTTTAAATGCTATGCTATAATAATACAGCACAGAAAACATATGTTTTTTTCTGGTATAACTTATTTATTTGTTACATTTATAAACCACAATATCCAACATTGTTGATCTGTGCGGTTTACAGTGCAAGCATATAAAATGTATCATATTACAAAGTGATATGTTTGAAGTGTTTTCTATTTTCAGTATTTATAGTGAATTTCAGAGTAATGGTCATTTAGGAAAAGGATGTGGTGTAAGAAATCACTGTTTAGAGAATGATAGTTCTGCAATTTCTAAGTTTATAAAGATATTTATATAGAAATGAGTTGTCACATAGTGCAAATAAATGGCTATATCAGGTTTCTTGTTCTCATAGAGTATCTAATATCTGCAGTAGGGGAGTGCATAGAGGTTTTGGTATTTGGAAAAGCACATGCCTTGCATTGCTGCCAGTATCATAATATAGTAAATATCCTATAAGATATTGCATATTTTTGGTCAATAAATGTGATTTACATGATATTTTTAGCTAGAGTTTGAGGGAAGTTGGGCCGCGTGCCTAGTTGCTCATGGTAATATGGTGCCAGACTCATGAAATGAACCTGTGGCGGGGGGGAGAGGGAGGGCTGTGTGACTGGATTTCCAGTAAGGCATTGTAAGGCCATTGCTGGTTTAAATTTAAGCCAGGCTGGTCTGGGAGCTGACTGGCTCCCTGGGGTCTTTGACTGTAGGGTAATGAAAGGAAGTTTGGTCTCTGGGGCTCATGAGGCGGGACAGAGTTAGTTTCTTTGCCAGCTCAGTTGCTGTTGCATCACAGTTGAATCGCGGTTTGCGGCACGATCTTTCTGGTTGCAGGTCGGTGGGTCGTGTGATGGAGTCGGAGGAAGCAGCTGTGGCAGCAGAGGAGGTTGCAGAGGAGAGTGTGTTTCTAACCGCAGTAGCCAGGAGTCGTGTCGAGATGAGCGCTCCTGCAGGACCTGCTGTCAGATCGGGCCTTCTCCTGGTAAGTGTGCCTATGTTGCGACCGTCACTGCTCGACGCCCTCACTCCGCCCTCTTTACCTCTGTGGCGACTCCCTCCAGGTCTGATGGACAGCTGGCTGCCGCGGCGTCTCCATGCCGTCTCCCTCCGGCATTCCCCGACCGGCTCGACGTTGCAGATCCGCCATGTTGCCTGAAGACCTAGGCGCGCACGCACACGCACGCTCTGATTGAAGTACCAGCAAGAGCGTGAACCTCAGAGGCATCCCCCTGAGATGACTTCATCCGCTTCCAATATTTAAAGATCTCTATTTTCACTATCAAGCTGAGTTAGCTACACCTCCCAAGCTACTCTGCCTCCTCGGACTTACCAGAGGTACCTGCTCCTCGAGGGCCTCGCTCTTTTTCTTTACTTTCAGATTACAGATAGGAACCGGTACTCGCTCCTCGAGGGCCCATGTTCCTGGACACTCTGGAGATTCTCTACTGCTTGGAAGCTATCGCTGCTACAAATAATTGTGAGTTACCATCGCTCTCTCAGAGCTTTCCTTGAAACCAGGTACTCGCTCCTTGAGGGCCTAAACCTTTCCAGCTCCTGAGCTTCCTTGAGACCTTACGTGAGTTTTGTCATCTAGTTCTGTTCATGAACTCTGCCTACTCTGCCTACTCACTTTCTACAGTTTCTCAACAGCTCAGCCATCCTGGATCGCTGTTCCAGTACCTGAGGGACTACAGCCCTGCCGGGCATATCAGCTCACTACTGCCATCTCTGGTGGTTTCAAAAACCTGTTTAATAAAAGAACTAATGTGTGTCTGTCTCCATACTCAAGCCTAGCCAGTGGTCCCTCTCAGGATATCCTCCCAGGGGCGTGGTCATCTGCCACCGGCCCAGGGATCCACCCACAACTACAACAGATTGCTAACTCCTCACGGAGATTCATTACAGATTGCTACTCCCAGCTCTATCACAGAGCTTTCCTAACAGAGATTGCTAACTCCCTAGCAAATCCAGAACAGATTACTAACTCCTATCTGATTGCTCCTCCCATCAGGTAGCAGATTCCTAACAGATTGCTAACTCCAGTGGATCTGGCTTATACTTTGGGATGTTGTTAACTCTATGGATCCGGCACATTTCTCTGCCTTGTAGGCTATGCCGGGCATGGCCCAATGCATCTCAGAGCAGCAAGTATCCTTGGAGAAACTTACTACAGCATTTCATCAGCTACACACACAGAAGATACAAGGCACAGCTTCTAACCAAGAAGGTCAGTTACAGCAGGTAACTTTTAAAGACTGCTGTACCACTGGCAGCTCCTATCCGCTTTTCCAGAGAAATCCAGAAGACCCGGGGCTTTCTGAACCAGAGCTGTATGCACTTCACCTTACAGCCAACTTTATTTCCCACGGCTCTTTCGAAGACCACCTACATCCTGTCATACTTGGATGGAAGAGCCCTGTCGTGGGCATCTACCTTGTGGGAACGCAAGGACCCTATTTTGCAGGACATAGAAGGATTTATGGACTTTTAAATCTGTCTTTGATGACCCTGCTCGTAATTCTGTTTCCGGTTTTGCTTTGGTAGACTTGAAGCAAGGCAACAGATCACTGGCTGAATTCGCCATAGAATTCAAGACTCTTGCAGCAGAACTTCGCTGGGACCCCAAATGTCTCAAGACTCTCTTCTGCAGAGGCCTGGATACCCACTTAAAGGACGAGCTGGCTGCTCGCCAGACACATGACTCGCTGGATGAATTAATAGCCTTGGCCACTCGGATTGATCACCGGCTCTGAGACAAGGTGAAGGAACTCCGGCCTAAGGTGTTACTTGGGTTGAAACAGGCTAGTACTACCACTGCACCTCGGATGGTTCCAGTAATATCTGCTGCTGATAAAGATGAACCGATGCGACTTGGTCATGGACACTTGACCTCCAAGGAGAGAAGATTTCGGAAGAAACACGGCCTGTGCATGTACTGTAGTCAGCCCGGCCATGATGTCTCTACATGCCCCATTTTGTCCGGGAAACGGACGGACTTAAGTCCTGCGGGAGGACTGTTCTTAGGCCTTACTGCGTCCTCTCCTCTGCTCTCTCTCCCAGTCTCCTTGACCTATGGACCAGTCACGGTTCAGACTCCTGCCCTGGTGGACTCAGGAGCAGGAGGGAACTTTATTCTCAGACGTTTAGTGGAATACTTGAGGATCCCTCCCATCAAATTAAAAGATCCACTACTGATATCCTCCATTCACGGGGAGCCCTTACTGGGCAACGTAACTTGCGAAACCGTACCAGTTATGCTTCGCACTGGAGCGCTCCATATGGAAACAATCTCTTTCTTTGTGCTGGAAAAGGCTATGCACCCTGTCGTCCTGCTTGACTTACAGTCTCTGAGGGTACAGCGGTTATCCCTTCCCAGCAGGACCTGGAAAAAGGGGGTAGCCGGGGTGGGCCTGGTGGATGGGGTATGAGCTCTTGCTCCCGTACTCGCGGCACTTTCAGAGGCTTGCGCAGGGAAAGGGTTTTACGGCGGAGGCCGCACACCCCTTCCCAGTGCAGGCAACACATTCTAGTTGTGCTGGAGGTGTTTCTGGAGCAGTGCCGGTGACTCTAAAGACTCCCGCTTAGCATCCGGCAGAGTCTGCGGCTGCCACCGCCATCAATGTTCCCATTTGTCTGTTGCCGGCCCCCTCGGTGAGCGGGCTGGAGATGGTGCTTCGAGCTGTGTGACTAATGGAGGGTTGGGTGCTTCAGGCCGTATGATGGTTTCCAGAGCTGCAGTGATGGGATGTTTGGCGCCTGAATGTTTGGGCAAGTCATGGGGGTTGTCTCACTCTGGAGCTGAGGGTCTATTAGGGGAGGGATGCGCTTTGGGATTTTCTAATGCTGCCTTTCCTCCTGAGTGGGGAATGGGCATTGTGGGACAGGCCACTAATTTTAGAGGTTCATGGGAGGGTTTAGATCCTCATTTTACTGCTATGGGGAGAGTCTTGCAGTGCAGAGGCTGAGTCCAGGCTTCCAGGGAAGGTATTCTGCATAGGGTGGAGGCAGCTGGGGGGAGCCCCCCTTTCTATTGGCCACTTGGGCCTGATTATGGGAGACCCTCATTCAGTAACCCAGGTCAGAGTAGGTGGCATTCTGTGCCTGGGTTTTATTCAGGTTGGGGTATTTCAAATGAGGGGTCTAGGACTGAAAGGAGTAAGGGTATGGCGGGGTTTGTCGGGCTGTTATGTTTTTGGTAAGATGTCTCTGCCCACAGGGAAGAACCCTGTGAGCCTCACCGTCAGCAGGCGTAGTCTCAGTGGCATAGGACACAGCTAGAAGTAGAGACTTTATTATGAAGGAAGAAAAAGGTAATGTCCACAGAGTTGGAGATGTAATAGTACAGTCCTGAGCAATAGGGAATGTCCAGAGCGAAGCTACAGATGAGAAGATCCGGTAGTGGCCCGCGGAGTGGGGTATGCCGAGGATGTCTGTACAGTAGATGTTGAAGAGCTGGTAGAGATGCCGGAACACGGAAGTGGCTCTCATAGTTGGTGTGTCAATACTCTGCAGTGCAGGAAAGCTGAATAGCTTCTACTGAAGTGAGGTGGTAGTAGCCCGAGGCTCGGGATACACCGTGGGAAATCCTCAGTGCAGTTCGTATAGTAGAAGTCAGTAGAGGTACTCACAGAAGATGGTTCCAGGAGAGAGAGACCTGAGAAACAGTTCTTGTAGTCATCAGGCAGGTAGGCCCTCCAAGGAGCAGATAGCTGGGAATGCAGGGGAGCCCCCAAGGAGCAGGTACTCAGAGCGTTAGATACCAAGACCAAAGTCAGGAACAGGAAGTCCTTGAATGAGGTGGATTCAGCAAGACGGAACTCCTTGCTAACTTGTAGAAGGCAAGGGCCGGTCAGGTTAAATACACTAGCGGATTGACGGCATCGGGAGGGGACGCCCCTGAGGTTTCCGCCATGACATGTTCAAAGGAGGCCCTTATGCACATGCAGAGGCCGCCATTCTTCCCAGACTTGATGGTGTAGGGAAAAAAGAGGTGAGCATGAGAGGTCAGAGCCATCTGCGACCGACAGGTGTAACACGGGCCAGTTGCTTCAACTCCCTGTGTTCCTTCACAGGGTCATACATCATGAGGCTCGACGGATGGTCTGGGACCTTCTCACCAGGAAGAGTGGCATAATGATCCAGTGTCAGCAGCAGCCAATGCACTTGGTCCTCTGATCCAGGATCCTGGAGTGAAAGAGTTGAGGTCGATGCAGTCGGGTGAGTTGATCACTGTTGGTTTACCTGGGTCTGAGGGTGGAGCTGGTATGTCGATCCCTTCTTCTTCAGTGGTGAGTCAGTCGGTGGGCGCTTTGAGTGCAGGTGAGTCTCTTGCTGCTGAGGACAAATCTGGAGAGTTGGCTAAGAAGCAAGATCGGTCTAGGCATAGGAAGAAGTGGGATAGGTCTAGTTCATCTGATTCTTCATTATCTTCCTCCTCATCATCCTCTTCAGTTTCTTCGTGGACTTCGTCTTTGGCTGATGCCACGACAAAGGATAAAGGTGATGATAGGGGAACTCCTGCATTAGTGACGTTTTCAGAATTGTGGGAGGATGTGCCCAGGTCTCTTAGAAAGAAAATTAGGTGGAGGTAGAGGAGAAGGGAGTCTGCATTTCCTTGAAATTGTTTACCTACAGCAAAATCCGGGGGTAAGGAGCCTACGTAGCCTTGACGGCATTGCTCCAATTGACTTCCGGGACTGACATCTTCAAGGAAGGTCCAAAGAAGGGCCCTCATAAACCGGAGCTTTCGCGGTAATACTCGAGGTGGAGGAGAAGGGAGTATTGCATTTTCTTGAAATTGTTTACCTACAGTGAAACCCGGGGGTAAGGAGCCTACCTAGCCCCGATGGATTCGCTCCTATTGACTTCCGGGATTGACATCATCAGGGAGGGTCCGAGGAAGGGCCCTCATAAACCGGAGCTTTCGCAGTGCGCAGCTGCCGCCAGCACGCTGCCAAAGCCACGCATGCCTAAGGGGCGCGCCGGCTTTCTTTTGAAATCCAGGACTAATAGGTATAACTCCCATGATCTCCTCCACTTAAAAGTAAGTAAATTACAAATATTTCATGATATTTTGCTCTTCTCCTATTGCCTCCATTGTATATAAGTTTCCCCAACTAAAATATAAAGGAAGTTAAGCTTGACAAACACTTCACCACGTAATTTAATTCCTTACACTACATGCCTCACATGAAGCAAAAGGGCAGGGTGTGATTAGCTTCTTCTGCAATTATTGAAGGGTTTTTCGCTCCAACCCATGTATCCACCCCAGGAGCGTTTGCTGTGAAGATGGGTGAGGAACACTCCCAGGCTTCCTTAGATATTCATACATCTCTAAGCCCTGGTGCTCTTGAGATTCCCTCTCCTCCAATCAACACCCATATCCAGATACAGGACTGGTCAGCACACCAAAGAATTTTGGATACTAAACCGGTTGCAGAAGCTGGAGCTGAGTTTTCATCAGAGGATGTTATAGACAGAGGCGCAATAGAAGGGATGAGCGCCTCCATTACCAACTTAGAGGGAGGAGAGGAACCTGCAAATGAATCCAGCAGGATTATTGCAATTTGTTAGGAAGGAGGAGTGAGGGATTCTCCCAGTAAAAAACTGGTTAAGCCTTCTGAAATCACTCTGGGAATGCTTTGGGAAGCGCTATCGACAATTCAGAATATGATAGCCTCCTTAACTGAGGCTGTTAATAATTCACAGACTAAAATTCAATCAAATTGAGCCAAAGTTGGTTGCCCAAGAGTTAAAAAAAAAAAAGGATTGGAAGAAAAAACTACCTCTATTCAGGAAACCCAAACAAAGTTAATTCAAGACGAGAATGTTGTTATAAAGAAGATTGAAAATCTCAAATTCTGCCAGATATTATAACTTACGAGTATTAAATTTTCCTAAAGTAAAATTGATCTCTCCTCGAGAGCAGTTCAAGAGATACCTGATTGAAGTTCTTCAATTTTCAAAGGAAATAATACCAGTAATATCTAATATATACTTTGTATCTTCAACAATGAATGAACAAGGGATAACGACTGAGCCTGTATCGGTAGCAGAAGCTAATCTAACTGCATTTTTGGAAACTACAGAAGAGGAACAAACAGAATACCGAGGGACACTTTAGGTGACTTTTGTATCATCATTCTCTGTCATTGGACCAATCTTATGGAACGCATTACCAGACTCTTTAAGATCCATATCCAACTCCAAACACTTCAAAAAATCCCTAAAAACACATTTATTTCAATCTGCTTTCCATATATCACACACTAAATAACATAACTACTTCTCCATCACACAGGGCACAACATTATTATATATTGATTTATTTTTTTTATTATGTAAACTATTCATTGTTTTAGATTTTATTTTTATTATATATTTTTGTAATTTTGAGCTTTTATAATTTGATAATCTTTATGTTCTTTTAAATTTAAATCTTTATTTACATTTGTTTTTTATTTAGTTATGTAAACCGTTTTGATTAAACACTGTTTGTAAAGACGGTATACAAACACTTTTAAATAAATAAAATAAATCAACAGAGAGACTCAGTATTAAATTTGTTTTTTTTGGAATAGAAATAAATTGTATTTGGGGCAAAAGATCTGGGTATTCCCGGATTTAACCCGGGTTACTCAAATCTGAAGGAGAAAATTCCTAGATATGATTCAAGAGGTTAGGCAGTTGGGGGCTAAAATGTCTGTCAGATACCCTTGTAAGTGTTTGGTACACCTGAATAATATACGATATCTTTTTTTTGAACCATCACAACTAAGATTTTTTTTGGATAACCAGGGAACTGAGAGCACCGTAACTCAGCCAGCTCAGGATAACCTAGAATAGGGTTACTTTCTTTTTCCATATTTTTTTAGTTATTATGTTCTAATAAAAATGGAGTCTTATATACCTACCTATTTAAATCTATTAGGAGAATTAGTGATGGACAGGAAATATTTAATATTACTTTGTATTTAAAAAGGGAAAGAGTAACAAATGTTATAATTGACATGTAAACCTGGAAATCCTTTTTCTTTATGACTTATTGTAAAAGTGCATAAATATAAAATAAAATTTAAAAAAAAGGAAGAAGATTAGGCATCATAAGGACATTGACATTTTCCAACTGATAGAGGGTCACAGAGGGAAGAGGAGACAGAAAAAGAAGAAGGGGAGTGCTGAGCATTTCCCAAGGACTCAAAAGAAGGTTTCTTGCAATATTTTGAATAGGCATAGGAAGAAGTGGGATAGGTCTAGTTCATCTGATTCATCGTCATCTACCTCCTCATCATCCTCTTCAGCTTCTTCACAAGCTTCGTCTTTAGCTGGTGCCATGACAAAGGATAAAGGTAGTGATAGGGGAACTCCTGCATTAGTGACTTTTTCGGAAAAAGATTAGACATCGTAAGGACATTGACATTTTCCAACTGTTAGAGGGTCACAGAGGGAAGAGGAGACAGAAAAAGAAAAAGGGGAGTGCTGAGCATTTCCCAGGGAATCAAAAGAAGGTTTCTTGCAATATTTTGAATTGGATACAGTCTTTTCTTCAATTAGCAAGTATGGTAGGTCATCATAAGAACATAAAAACATGCCATACTGGGTCAGACCAAGGGTCCATCAAGCCCAGCATCCTGTTTCCAACAGTGGCCAATCCAGATGAGTGATGTAATCAGATTTGCAGATGATACAAAATTGTTCAGAGTAATTGAATTACAAGCAGATTGTGATAAATTGCAGGAAGACCTTGTGAGACTGGAAAATTGGGCATCGAAATGGCAGATGAAATTTAATGTGGATAAGTGCACTGCGATGCATATAGGGAAAAATAACCCATGCTACAGTTACACAATGTTAGGTTCCATATTAGGTGCTACCACCCTAGAAAGAGATCTAGGTGTCATAGTGGATAACACATTGAAATTGTCGGTTCATTGTGCTGCGGCAGTCAAAAAAGCAAACAGAATGTTGGGAATTATTAGAAAGGGAATGGTGAATAAAACAGAAAATGTCATAATGTCTCTGTATCGCTCCATGGTGAGACCGCACCTTGAATACTGAGTACAATTCTGGTCACCGCATCTCAGAAAAGATATAATTGCGATGGAGAAGGTACAGAGAAGGGCAACCAAAATGATAAGGGGAATGGAGCAGCTCCCCTATGAGGAAAGACTAAAGAGGTTAGGACTTTTCAGCTTGGAGAAGAGACGGCTGAGGGGGGGATATAATAAAGGTGTTTAAAATCATGAGAGGTCTAGAAAGGGTAGATGTGAATCGGTTATTTACTCTTTCAGATAATAGAAAGACTAGGGGGCACTCCATGAAGTTAGCATGGGGCACATTTAAAACTAATCGGAGAAAGTTCTTTTTCACTCAATGCACAATTAAACTCTTGAATTTGTTGCCAGAGGATGTGGTTAGTGCAGTTAGTATAGCTGTATTTAAAAAAGGATTGGATAAGTTCTTGGAGGAGAAGTCCATTACCTGCTATAAATTAAGATGACTTAGAAAATAGCCACTGTTATTACTAGCAACAGTAACATGGAATAGACTTAGTTTTTGGGTACTTGCCAGGCTCTATGGCCTGGATTGGCAAATGTTGGAAACAGGATGCTGGGCTTGATGGACCCTTGGTCTGACCCAGCATGGCATGTTCTTATGTTCTTAAGTTCTTACTTGGCAAGTACCCAAAAACTAAGTCTATCCCATGTTACTGACTCCTTTTAGTATGGGCCTTTATTGGCTTACGCTGATGCAATTTTGGCCACTAGTAAAGAGTATGAGGGGTGGTCCTGGCTTAATTATGATGAGCAGTTTCAGGACCATATAGAGGAGAATAGGTTTATGTCCTGGGGTACTCAGGACATGGGCTTGTGGTTGATGTAGATGAACAGCAAAGTCCCTTCTTCTGCAAGCAATACCGGTGGTTCGGTTAATGTGAGTGGTCAGCCCTTTCTGGCAGGACCTGCATTGGGTGGCATGGGAAAGTCCAGATTGGGAGTTCTCAATGTCTGTTGGCATTTCAACCATTCTGTGTGCAACTTCTCGAACTGAAGTTCAAACTTGTATGTTCTAGCTGTGGAGCAAGTCATCCTGCCGTCAAATACCTTAAGCGGGCAGGAAGAGGAGCCTCTGGTGGACCCTCCATGAAGGGACCTTCAAAATGAGTCTTTGGAGTGGGTACCCACCTTGATTCATGTGGACGCACTGTTGCCTTGGCTTGAGGTCTACCCCAGAGTTGAGACATCTATTCTTTTATATAGAGGATTTGAGTTTGGTTTTCGTATTCCTTTTTCTGGGCCAATATTGGTAGGGGGTGGCAAAAATTGCCTTTCAGTGTGGAAGATGGTTAATGTGGTCAGGGATAAGTTACAGAGTGAGATTGAATTGGGTAGAATTGTGGGGCCTTTTAGGGATCCTCCATTTCAGGGGATTGTTTTGTTGCCTTTGGTGGTGATCCCTAAGAAGGAACTGGGCAAGTTTAGATTGATACAAAATTTGTCCTTCCCGGAGGGTAATTCTGTAAATGATTTTATTCCATGAGAACTGTGAGGTGTGGTAAGCTTTGTTTGATTCAGCTGTTCGAATGGTATTGCATAATGGTCATGGGGCCTTGATGGCCAAGGTTGTTATTGAGTCTGCTTTTCGGCTTTTGCCGGTTTACCCTGATAGCTTTCATTTGATGGGTTTTCGTTTCAATGAGTCTTTTTATTTCGATAAGTGCATACCTATGAGTTGTTCAGTTGCATGTGCATATTTTGAGGCTTTTAGCACTTTTGTGGATTGGGTGGTAGAGCAAAAGTCTGGGTCGGCTAATAATTTTCCTTACTTAGATGATTTCTTATTTGTTGGAAGGGCTGATTCGAATGAGAGTGTGAATCTTTTGTGATGCTTTCAGGAAGTTGCTGATAATTTTAGTAGGGGAAAATGGAGGATTCTTGCATGCGGTTGCTTTTTTTGGAATTGAGTTGGATTCTGTAGATATGATTTCCTGGCTGCCCTCTGACAAAGTTGTAAGAATGAGGGGATTGGTTGAGAAAGCGCTGCTTCATACAAAGTTAACCTTACAGCAGTTGCAATCGCTGGTGGGCAGTTTTAATTTTGCCTGTAGGGTCATCCCCATGGGAAGGGTGTTCCTTCGTAGATTGTTTATCTATCTAAATTATCTAAATTATCCATTTACCCCAGCATATTTCACATAACTTGTTATCTTATTTACTGTTACTTTTCATGGATGTTTACTGTTAGTTAGTTTTGTTTTTTTTTCATTTATTTATTATTAGTTATTTATTAATTGTTATTTTATCTATTTATTATTTACTTCTTAATTGTTATCATTATTATATATTTTTTCCTGTTATTTTGGATTAACCATGTTCATTGTAAACTGCTAACTTGAAGCGATAGTTACTGTTCAATGTAAACCGGGGTGATATGTATATTATACAGGAACCCCGGTATATAAATCCTTAAATAAATAAATAAATAAATAAATAAATAAATAAATTGTTGTTCGCAATGTCTGGTGTTAGGAAGAGCAATCACCATATACACATTACATGTGGGATGTGTGAGGGTTTGTGTATTTGGGATAGATTTTTGTCTGATTTTAATGGGTCTTCACTTTGGCAGTTGGACTCTTTATCAAGCCATGATTCGGATGCAGTGGGCTCCCTAGGTTTTGAGGCTTATTGTCAAGGTTCCCGGTGCATGGTTTCATGGCCAGACGATTGTAAGTCAGCCAGTACTACTAGGAACATTACCTTTTTGGAATTGTTTACAATAGTAGTTGCAGTCCTTTTATGGGGTTCGTGTTTCTGAGCTAAGAAGGTTGTTTTCTGGTGCGATAACTAGGGGGTGGTTGAAGTTATCATTAAGAGCTTGGATAAATGCATGATGATTTCTGATTTGTTGCAGGAGCTGATGTTCTGTTCTTTGATATTAAATGTGACAGCTTGGGCTCATCATGTTCTGGGTGTGCTAATGGTGTAGCTGATTCTTTTTCATGTTCCAAGTGGGCGCTGTTTTGGAAGCTTGCTCCAGAGGCGAATCAGTGAGGAACTTCTGTACCTCTTTTCCTATGGAAATTTGGTTCCCGGAAGCATGGAAGCTGCTGCGAGCATCACTAGCCCCGTGTACTTGGACAAGTTATGTGAATGGTGCTAATAAGGTGGTGTATTTCCTTGCACTCTTGGGTTGGCGAAGGGGTCCTGTTCCGGATGTTTTCTTGTTGCATTTTATTGAAAAAGCTAAGGCAGATGGTGCTTCTAAGTCAGCTGTTTCTAGACAATTATCAAGGTTTTCGTTTTTCATGCAAGCTCATGGTTGGGGCTTTCCAATGAATCATTTCCTGGTCCAGTGCATGTTGCTTGCTTTGTCCAGAGGTGCTGTGCAAGGTCTAGATGGGTGGCTGCCCATTAAGCATGATATCTTCCTCAAGCTGTGGGACATTTTGGCGAGTATTTATATGTCTCCATTTGAATGCTGCCTTTTTAGCATGGCTTTTGTTCTGGCTTTATTTGGGACTTTTTGAGTTAGCAAATTGGTGGTGGCCAAAGCTTCAAAAGGGGCAGAGCAGACTGGGATGTTAGTTCAGCATGTGACCTTAAGTAGTGATTCGATCATTCTCTATGTCCTTAGATCTAAGACTCATCAGGATGGTAGGGGACTTTCCACTGCTCTGCGGGTGATTCCAGGCTTACAGATGTGTCCAGTGGCCAATTCACTGTTTTTTTCTTGGATTCGGGCTGTGGAGGGGGCTTTCAATTTTTGGTTCATTCTGACCTTCGCCCGCTGACCAAGTATCAATTCGCAATGGTGTTGCAGGCTAGTTTGGCTGCAATTAGGCTGGTTGCGGGTTGGTTTGAGACTCATTCATTTAGGATTGGAGCTGCAACTTCAGCGGCTCATTTGGACTTATCTGGTGGGGTAATTCTGTTGTGAATCTGCCCACATGCTGCGGGCAGACTCCCCACTTACCGGCTCAGTTTTGCGGCAGGCCGCTGCTGCCGCCATCCCCTGCAGCCCGGAGGCCGCAGCAGCTCCTGCCCTGCTCGGCAGGGCTGGCCCCGCCGAGCAGCCACTTCTGTCGACGCCATCGACCCCGTTCTCTCCAGCCCGGAGACCGCGAACATCTTCGGCCTGCATGCAGGGCTGATGCCGCTGCTACCCTTCCTTCGTGGCAGGGAGCTGCCGCTGGCCTACTTCCGTGGCAGGGAGACGCAATGTCATCCTAGGGGCCCTTGTCAGACGGCAGGAGGTCGTCCTGTGGCCTGCCTGCTCCTCCTTGCTCCTGCGCGGCCGGGTGCCACTGTCCGCAGTACTGCAGCTCTTCAGGGTCTTCCCTTAGGCGCCGGCATGCGCCCCTTCATAGCATTTAAAGGGCCAGCGACAGAAAGTGTTGCTGGCTCCACCTGATGACAACTTCCTGCTTCAGCCCTATAAAAGGGATTCCTCTTCAGTCTCGTCGCCTTCGGATCGGGTTCCACAGTCGTCTGTGTCTTCTGACCTGTCCAGGTCCTCCGTGGTCTTCTTCTACTTTGACAGCTTTGTCTCCATGTTCCAGATGTCCTTCATCCAGGTCTTCAGTCGTCTCCATGTTTCAGATGTCTTTCATCCAGCCCTTCAGTCATCTCCATGTTCCAGATGTCCTTCGTCCAGGTCTTCAGTCGTCTCCATATTCCAGATGTCCTCTGTCCAGGTCTTCAGTCATCTCCATGTTCCAGATGTTCTTTGTCCAGGTCTTCAGTTGTCTTCAGGTTCCTGATGTCCTCTTTCCGTGTCGTCAGATGTCTTCATGTTCCCAGTGCCTGATGTTCTGGTCTTCTGTTCTCTCGATGTTCCTGATGTCCTTGCCTTCATCTCTGCCTCCATGCCTTGGTTCCCAGATGTCCACCTTTCTGGCGTACCGCTGTCGTGGTCCGTGACCAGCCCCATGGATGGGCTGTGTAGGGTGCCTCACGGTACACGGCCATCCTCATCTCCGCAGCGCAACGCTCTGGAAGACTTCCTGTTTCAGTCCGTTGTTTTTAATCCTTGAGAATCGAATCCTGCTTCAGTCTTGTCCCGGTCTTCAGAGCCTATTACAACCCTGCGTCCATCCATGTCAAGTTTCTGTTTGAACCTGCTCTGAGTCTGGCGTAGTCCGTAACCAGTCCCGCGGGGCGCTGTGTAGGGCGCGTCCCAGGGCAGGCCTCTCCAGGACCTTCGTCATGTCCTGGTTTCAGCTTCCACTATTCCTCCTGGAGTCTGCGTCGAGCCCAGCATGGTCTGCGACCAGTCCCGCGGGTGGACTGTGTAGGGCATGCTGTGTTGCAGTCTCGAACCAGTTCTTGACCCTCGCTTCAGCCCTCGTCTACAGTGTCTCGCTTCAGCCCTCGTCTGTGATGTCTTTGCTTCAGCCCTCGTCTGTGATGTCTTCACTCCAGTCCTAGTCCAAGGTCTTCTGTGTTCTAAGGACTCCGTCTGCCCTCATCCTCTGTCCAGCCTGCCCCTATTGCTGTACCCAGCGGCAGGTCCGAAAGGGCTTGGAACGGTCGGAGGACTGTTCATCGATCAACATTGCGTTGTTGGTCATCCTGGGGCATGCGGGTCCAGTGGAGGGTCAGACCTAGGACCCCTGTTCTTGCCTCAGCCTTGCCCTGCTCTTGTTACCTGTGCTCGCACCAGCTCACCTCCCGCTGTGTGTCTTGGGGTTCCTCCCTGGGTCATGCGGTGGCTCAAGGGCTCACACCACCTGCTTAAGAGAAGACCATGCCCCCATGCCTATAACCATAGCCGAAGGCCTCCCAGTCCTCAGTCCATAACAACTGCCAGAGGGCGCGCTCGTAACAGAATCCGAAGGCCTCCAAGCCCTCGGATCATAACAAATTCAGAGGATTTGTAGGTGGAGGTCTGATGCGTTCGAGGGCTTTGTCCATCCAGGTTCTTTATGAGGTAAGAGCATATAACTAATTGTTTTTTCTTTTCAGGTACTGCTTGCTTGGGGTGAAGTGCATGGATTGTTGTACACTCCTATATTGTGTGGGCTTATAGGCATGCATGCAAATGACCATATGGGTCTCAGTTGGACTTAACTCAATGTGGCGTGATTGTTCTCTGGTTGGGGCACAGGGGGATGCTGTGGGATGAACTGATCCCATGTTTGCGACGGGGCTTGGAACAGTTTGGTCATCCGTGAGTGCTGATTGTTCTCTTAGGGGGGAACGATTGGGGTAGAATGTTGGGTCGTAAATTCATCAGCATGGTCAGGAAAGATTTAATGTTTATTTCCATATTGTTACCTGCTGCTGTTATTTGTTGGCCCGATTTAATTGCAAGGCCTTCTGAGATGAACAAGGTAATTTGGCATAGGAGTCAAGTGAAGGCCAATCAACAGATTGGTTGCTGGTTGAGCTTGTTGGGGGGTCATCATATTCATCATGTGTGGTCTTGGGACTTGGACACAGGGCTGTTCCGGTGTGATGGGGGTCCATTTGTCTTATCGGTTTGGACTTGTTCTTGAATTCAATTCAGGAGACCTTGGAGGATTTGTTCTGTTAGGAATCAGGGCCATATCTGTGGGGGTCACAGGTTATTTTCATACATGTGCCTGTGGCGGGTTGTCTGAGCTGGTCTGGGGGTCAGAGTTATGCTGAATTATCTGCTGACTTGATGGTGGTCATGTCTGGACTCTTTGTGGACAACTGGGTGAGGTTGTCCCCATACAGCTTCTTGCTGGGCGGTGGCAGGGATCTACAGACTCAGCTCCTTGATGGATGGTAGTGGGATCATTGGAGATTGTGCTATGTGGAAACCTGCAGACCGGGTGGCCTGGTGGTATCATCTTGCTGTTCGGTGGTGGATGTTCACTAGGAGTTCCTTAAGTTTGATTCTGGTGGGCTTGGGCACCTGGTTGTTTGTAGTAATAAAGCTGCAGCCTTTGATTCCACCTGTTGTCTGTGTATTTATTGTATGGCGGAATCAGAGGGAAGTGAATGTCCTGGCTACCCATATTACATTTCAATGGTGAAGAGTTAAGCTAGTTAACTTGACACCCTCTCCCATGCCCCCTTGAAGTAATGATTCTGTCAGATAATGACACTTTCAGATCATGTACTTCCCTCTGGTTCAATGTATGATCATTAAATAAAATCATGACTGTCTGGTTACCAAATAACCATATATACAGTACTCATTTGAGATGCTGTCAGCAATTACATGGTAACACTGCAACATTTCAGATTCATATGACCTGGGTCACACTACCTAAGGTTTCCTGTTTATTTGGTTGGAATTCTGATAGCAAAATTATTATAAATATATGGCATACAAGGCCTCATTAATGTTTTGCACTAGTTCTGCATTGCTATAATAATTGTGCCAGTTTTGCACCACTGTTTTCTGGGTTGAAAATTAGATTTATTTTTTTTAATACATAAATACAACACAATTCTGGACTTGTTCAATACTTTAATAAATGGGCCCTGCAGTGCTTTATCATAATATTCATCTGGAAAAAATATTTTCACTGCTAATGAAGCAATATTTATTATACCAAATTGTATATAAAATAATAAAAATATTTGTCAGATTAGTATGTTGATACTCTATAGAAAGAAAACAGTTGCTATTTATACAGTATATTGAGATAAAACTGCTGAACAGTTTTAGTTTTCCCTTTATGTTGAATGTATCCTTTTTACATGCGGCTATGAAACTAGTTTACTAGGATGGATATATTTATACCTTTTTCAGAGGAAAAAAAATAAATTGCATCAGCTGGGCATTACACTGATTATGACATTTAATGATATGTGCATTCTTTCATCAGCAATGTTGAAGTGTGAAAGTAAAGCAAGACTCCAAGGACTATAAAAAGGATTTTCCCTTACTAATGTAATTATAGTTGCATCTCTTGCTCCCAGAGTTTTGCTTTTATTTATTTACTTGTTTTTTGTACTGGCCCCTCTGAAGAGTTCTCTGCAGAGGTACATATAGAGACACCTGGTGGTTTCTCTGTGATCTCCCAGCAAATAAAAAAAGGTGGTAGGCACTAGCAGCGAGAGCAGTGCCAGTTTTAACTAGAGCTCTGGCAGCTGAGGCAGCAAAGAAAATTCCAGCTCTCCATATGCTGTACTCGCTCAGATTCCGAAAAAATACATTTGTGGTTGACAAGCTATATCATCTTTATTTTCTTCTGGGCTGAATTATTTTCCCCAATAAATTATTATTCTTAGCTCGAAGCAGTTATATCAGCTATTCACATAGAACAAAGATTAGATATGATTTTTTATATAGGTTTTATAAAATTGCATGTAGTAAAAACAATTAAATTGTTTTTTCTAATTCTCTCTCCTTTATTGATAAACTGTCTTGCAAGTCAATACAAGGAGAGTCAAGCACACATTTTGATCAACTGAATAATCATGGTGGTTTAAGATGAATTTCACATCCTATTTAGTCATAACAGTATTCACTGCAAGATAATCATTCAGTCCTTATTCATGAATTGTAAAGATTATTTGACACTCATTTTTTGCTACTTTTCTGCTGTTGTGTACCATTCCGAATGCTTAAATGATTCCTTATTTTATATTCCAACTTTCAGACACATCAAAGTGGATTAGATTCAGGTACTGTAGTTATTTCCCTGTCCCCAGAGGGCTTACAATTGAAGCCTGTACCTAAGGAAATGGAGGGTGAAGCGATTTGTCCAAGGTCACAAGGAGCAGCAGAGAAATTTGAACTCTGGTTTCTTTGGTTTTCAGCCCACTGCTCTATGCCTATTCCTATTTTATTTTAAGGCATGCAAAGAAAGTGTTTCATAAAGTCATATTTTGTCCATTTCAATGTACTCTATCTGCCTACGCATTAAACATCAATATGTTATTACTTTGATTTTTACCTATTAGCTCAAATAAACTGAAATTTCACAGTATAAAATATGAACAAACCACAAACACACGTTTTGCTTTTATTTTTTACATCATTTAGAACCTACACATATACATATAAAAACACAGTTAAAAGGTTTTCTAAGAAATGTTAAATAATAATGAAGGCAAAAAAATGTATCCAGCTCTTAAAAATATCCATCTACATTTTTCCCTGGTTACATTTTCAAACTGTATATTATGAACACGTTTAGGGTTTTTTTCCTTTAGGATAAAATCGTCCAACATGCTAAAACACAGAACAATTTCTCTATTTCCATCTCTCTTTCTGTTAGTGCATCAAAAAGATTTTCTGTGCACACCTGAGACTGAAACGGTTCTTCCGGTAGCCGCAAGCAGAGTAGTTAAAATGCGTTTGGCATTCTTCTTGGGTCACTCTTTCGCAAGGCACAGTTTCGGTTTTGCAGCCCGCTGACCTGCTCAGTGAAAGCTGAATGTCCTCTGGGATGAGCAGCAACGTTCAGCCTCCTCGCTTTTAGGATACATTAAACCAAAAAAATTGAAATGGTTTTATTTTGGTTGCAGAAGGTTCCGAATCCCATCATGCTGCGTTGAAAACTCAGTAGCATCTAATCTAAACTAAAAATCATAGCCTGAGAGCCTTGCAAATTAAACATCCCTTTTTGTGAGGGGTTTTTTTTTTCCTTCATCGTTTGCATCCGATTGATGTTTTAAATTTGCAATAAGCAGATATAAGTAGCAAAATAATAATAATAATAGACTGTCCTTTCACACTATAAAGCCTTCTGTTTCGGAGCTCATTTCTTAAATGCAGAGTTCTGTGGTTGTTGTGTACATTCTCCAGGATGCCTTAGACCTCCACAACATCCTTGGAGCCGTTTCAGTTCCTGGTTAAGACGAAAAGTCGTCCTGCAGTGTCATCTATTGGTCGTACAGGAAACTTCCCTTCCCAGCTTTGCTGTCTGCAGCTCCGTTGCAAACAAAGCTACCAGCCGGGCCCCACACTGGCTGCTACAGAAATGACTGAGAAAAAAAAAATCTTAAAAGGACTTTTCCATTAAAAAAATAAAAATAAGAAAAAAAAAAAAAAGCAGGGCTGTATCATGTCGTCAAGGGGAATAAATATAGTTCAAGCATGCATAGGCAATAGATATTAACCAAATCCGATGGCTTTTCTAATTTCACTGTTGAATTCCCAATAATCATAGTGTTAGCCGTATAATGGCTGCATCAAAACAATAGGCCACTACCTCATTAAAACTGAGGAGCATCTCTCTCCCTTTCATGTACAATGGATATCCTATGAAGAAACCTTGAAGCAAGAGCCCCTTCGCCCACGAAAACAAAATTGTGGCATCTTTCTGCACTTGTCACTACGGACTGGGATTGCATGAGCTCAGCGGGATTAAATGAAATATTGACCACCACCTTCCTCCGAAAAGAAAAACACTAAATAAATTAGGAAGGTCTGACTGAAGCTTTGCGACCACCCCAAAATTCTCTTGACACGTATCTATTTCCCCTCCCTGTTATGGCGAGCAGAGAGTGAAGGAATGGATAAAAACGTGGTCGATGGAAATGTTAAAACTGGGATGAGCTGGGGGAGGGGAAGGGGCCGATGAAGGAAGAGAGAGAGAGAGAGGGGGGGGGGGAGGAGGAGGAGGAGGGAGCGAGAGAGAGAGAAACTGCGTTGCTGAATCAAGCGTGCCTGTGCGTTGTGCTCACCGATCTGTGCAGAGGTTGGGTGGGTGGCACAGTGCGGGCAATGCAGACGCTGAGGTTGTGTGCGCGGTACTTTGTTGTACACAACAGTGACCGCCTGTGCAGGGGAAGCGTGCATTGGCAGCCCTGCTCTCTAGCAGTACATGCAGACGCTGCGTGGACATGTGTAGGGTGCAGCAGCAGTTTGTGCATAGGAAAGAGGGGTCGGTAGTTACTCGATGTACAGTACGTGCAGACGCGCCGGGTATGTGTTCCGCGCCGCGCTGTGAGGAGCCGAGCTGACCGTCACGTTGGCAGTGAGCCCGGCAGAGCGCTGAGCGCTCTCTCTCTCTCTCCCTCTCTCTCTCGGCACGGAGCAGAGCCTCGGGAGCTCTCTATCTCGTCTATGTGTGTGCGTGCATCCCCGTCCGTGCATTCCTGGCTTCCCCGGCTCCTCTCCGTCGAGCTCGCAGACCGCAGCGCTCTCCTTTCATGGTCGCCTCAGCCCGGCAGAGCGCGGACGCGATGCATTTCTCCGGGTTCGATGCCGTGCTGGGGCCCGGGAGATTTCAGACCGAGTAAGTATGTCATTTACTTTCCCCGGGCGAGGGATCGGTGCTGTGATAGGAGCAGATTCCGTCCATGCCTGGTTGGGGAGGGGGAGGGGAGGTAAAGAATTTGGCGTTCAAACGATCCAGGCAGCCTGGGCGGTGGGATCGACGCTGGATGGATCACGGTGGGGCTATCCAGACGCTAACTCTAGGTACTGCAGAAAGGGATTCCCGCTTTGTGCTGGCCGGCATGATCCGGGTAGGTACGGGGTGGTGGGGGGGGGGGGTGTTAGCAGGCTATAAGGGGGGGTTTGTTTCTGTGTGTCGAGTTTATCCCGGACCAGGTTTGCCAGGGAAGGAAGGAAGCTGTCTGCTGTGTGCCGGGCTGAGCCGGGCGAGCTCAGGGTGTTGGTAGGAAAGAGATCTGCTGGCGTGTCGTGCCAGGTGCAGTGCGGTTATCCAGGCTAACAATTATTTGGGGAATTGCGGCGCAATGAAGACCTGAATATTTTTAGACTGAAGAAAGAACTGGAACCTAGCGTTTCTCGCCAAAGGAGGTTTTCCCACAAAGACTGGGGAGACCGACTTGTTTATTATACATACTGTCTTCTGTTGAAAGGGAAAGCATTTCCCAATTAAACTTCTGAAACGGATGAGAGAGAAAAAAAAAAAAAGACCGGGCATTCAGAGCCTTAGGTTTTGGGGGTTTTTTTCAGGGAAACCCGTGCTTCCGATTAGTGAAAGAATTGATTTAATCTAGCTGAAATTGAATTTTAAAGGTTTGCTTTATCTGGAAAATGTTTCATAAAAGGTTATGCACACAGGTTGGTTTGTTTGGGGGGGGGGGAGGGGGGTTGTACTTTCTAAATCTAGAAAATAAAATGTGTGTGTGTGTGTATGTGAGTGTGTGTGTGCGTGCGCAGTTTTATGATTACTCCTCGTCTGACAGTATTGTAAATGGAAGATTTCGCGCCCCTCAGTGAGGATTCTTGCAGTAATGTAATTTATTAAGTGGTGGGTTTCCTCACATGAGAATTGTGGCTTGAGGATCAAGCCACTGGAAAGGTTAGCAGAGAAAACGCAACTGTACTCTACGAGCCCAACGTTTCACCCTTTTTAGACTACCCCTCCCTCTTCTCTCCTCTCTGTCTCATTCTCTTTTCATGCACGATCTTTATTATTATTAATAATAATCATAATTTTGGAAATTCAAAAGCAAAGCATAGACTCGACTGGAGTGTAGCTCAGAAAAAGTCGGATTTATTTCCATCTTTATGAAATACTGGTATTAAATAACAGGCGTAGGTCATTGGTGATAGTGATTTTTTTTTTTTTGGCTTTTAATTAACTAGGGTGTCTTCTCCTTTGAAGGATGAAGAAAAATGACAGCCATCACTGCTTAGAATCAGCAACTCCTTTGCTTAGATTACGGGCAATGAGATATTTTCATGAGGCATTTTTGAGATATTGCTACTTTTATTAGGCTTATTTTGCAAAATTTTGGAAATAAACGTTATGTCAAATATGGCTGAGTCTTGGCAGAGTAGTCCCAAGTCTCAATTCTGGGTGAGTAGAAAAAAAAAAAGACTGAACGGAAATACTCCCCTTTATGTTTTTCTTCAGGGATTAAGAGTACAGTTTTTTTATTATTATTATGCCATGATTTATTTCAAAAAGTAATTCGTGTCTAAAGAGATAGTACATCCAGGGAAAATTTGTAGTTGGTAAAAAGCTGGAACATATTAGGCAATATTAAGGGGAAGAAGATGTCTACAGATCTATGCATTGTGTGGTTGAAGAACTCTAATAAAAGAAACCCTTGTAAGGAAAAGAATTTTTAATTAAGTTTCCTTTCACCTATCATCTTGCCACATCAAATTGCATTGCCTGCTGTTGAAAATGATGTTGGGATTTCTCTTAGAATTGTTTTCAGCTACAATTAAAACGATTGTTACAGCAGAGCTTTGAATGGGTGGACCTGCGGATGGAGACCTTAGCTGTGCACTGGTCCATTAAAAGATGCTGAAAAATAAAGGGTGCTTAGTAATAGGTAAAGTGTGGAACCTCATAAAATGGGGCTTCTTTTCTCTTGAATTAGACCGTGAAACTGAACTGACAGCCATTTTATGTATATTTATGGCTTGATCATGAAAAACTGAAACACACAGATCCCTGAAACAGAAACACCGCAAAAAGTGGGTTCTGTCCTACTTTTTCAAAATGCATTTAAGGTTTAAGAGTTTGAATTCAATATTATAACGATACTAATAACAACAACAACAACAAATAGCAGTAAGATCTCTTTTCAATGATGGGGATGTTGAGTGAGGAATGGAGGAATTTAAAAAAAAAAAAAGCCTTAGTTGCTTTCATTAGACAAAATATTTCATTGTGTGCTTTTTTTTTTTTTCTTGTAGGAGATAAAATGTGGTATTGCTGCTCCACTGTAACTCTTCACCAGGCCCTAATCAGAAAAATGCAGATCTGGATATTGCAGACGGTTGCATTTGCTTTATCATCCTTGGTCCTTTCATGGGCAAACACGATCGAATATTATGGGGAAATCTGTAACAATGGTTGTCCTTGCGAGGAGAAAGATGACATTTTAACAGTGAACTGTGACAACAGGGGGATCATCAGCCTTTCAGAAATCAGTCCACCACGTTTTTCACTCTATCATCTCCTACTGTCTGGGAATCTTCTGAACCGGCTGTACCTGAACGATTTTGTAAATTACACCGGAGCTGCAATTCTGCACCTTGGGAGTAATGACATCCAGGACATTGAATTTGGGGCTTTCACTGGACTGAGGGGGTTAAAGAGACTGCATCTGAATAATAACAAGTTGGAACTTTTAAAAGACGATACTTTCTTTGGCTTGGAGAGCTTGGAATATCTCCAGGTCGATTACAATTATATTAGCGCCATCGAGCCCAATGCTTTTAGTAAACTGCACGTCTTGCAGGTGCTAATCTTGAACGATAACTTGCTGTCCAGTTTGCCCACCAATCTTTTCCGCTTTGTGCCCTTAACGCACCTGGACCTGAGGGGGAACCGCCTGAAGATGCTGCCCTACATAGGCCTCTTGCAGCACATGGACCAAGTGGTGGAGCTGCAGCTGGTGGAAAACCCGTGGAACTGCTCCTGCGAGTTGATCGCCCTGAAGGATTGGTTGGACAGCATCTCCTACACGGCCCTGGTGGGAGATGTGGTCTGTGAAACGCCCTTCCGCTTGCACGGCAGGGATTTGGATGAAGTCTCCAAGCAAGAGCTGTGCCCGAGGAAATTGATTTCGGATTACGAAATGCGACCCCAAAGTCCTTCGAGCACCCTCGCTTATTTCCATACCACGCCGGCCTCGGTCAATTCGGCGGCGACGTCTTCATCTGCTGTTTACAAACCTCCCCTGAAGCCTCCCAAGGGCACGCGGCAACCCATCAAACCCCGAGTGCGTCCAACAGCGCGCCTGCCATCCAAAGATCTCGGGTACAGCAATTTTGGACCAAGCATCGCCTACCAGACCAAATCCCCAGTGCCTTTGGAGTGCCCCACCGTCTGCACCTGCAATCTGCAGATCTCTGACCTGGGACTGAACGTGAACTGTCAGGAGAGGAAAATCGAGAGCCTGTCGGAACTGCAGCCCAAGCCCTACAACCCCAAGAAGATGTACCTGACAGAAAACTACATCAGCACGGTCCGCAGATCTGATTTCGTCGACTCCACTGGATTAGATTTACTGCACCTTGGAAACAATAGGATATCCGTCATCCAAGACCGAGCCTTTGGGGACCTAACTAATTTGCGCAGACTTTACTTAAATGGCAACTTAATCGAAAGGCTGACACCCGAATTGTTTTACGGGCTCCAGAGTCTTCAGTACCTGTTCTTACAGTACAACGCCATTAAGGACATCGACTCTGGAACATTTGACTCTGTTCCTAACCTGCAGCTTCTGTTTTTAAATAACAACCTCTTGCGATCCCTGCCCAGTAACGTTTTTTCGGGCGTGAAGCTCTCCCGGCTGAGTCTTAGGAGCAACCATTTTTCGTACCTACCGGTGAGCGGAATTCTAGACCAGCTGAAGTCTCTGGTGCAGATCGACTTGCACGAAAACCCCTGGGATTGCACGTGCGACGCCGTGGGCATGAAATTGTGGCTGGAGCAGTTCAGCACCGGCGTCCTGGTGGAAGACGTGACGTGCGAGTCGCCAAAGAAATTTGCCGGAAGTGAGATGCGCGCCCTCCGATCCGAGCTGCTGTGCCCCGATTATTCCGATGTGGTTATCGCCACGCCCACCCCTTCCGCTGCCCCGGCCCCGGAGAGGACTACAACCCTGACCTCCTCCATCACCTTCAACACAGGTTCCAGCTCGGTGCCTTTGTCCGTATTAATACTGAGCCTGCTCTTGGTGTTCATCATGTCCGTCTTCGTGGCTGCCGGGCTCTTTGTTCTGGTGATGAAAAGGCGGAAAAAGAATCAGGGCGACCACGCCAGCGCCAATAATTCGGATGTGAGCTCGTTCAATATGAAATACAGCGTGTACAGCAACCGACCACTGCCCAAAGTGAAAACCCCGGCCGGGCACGTGTACGAGTACATCCCGCATCCCCTGGGCCATATGTGCAAGAACCCTATTTATAGATCCAGAGAAGGCAACTCTGTGGAGGATTACAAAGACCTTCACGAGCTGAAAGTCACCTACAGCAACCACTTGGAGGAGGACAGAGGAAAGCATATAAGGAGCCCCACCTACAGCGTCAGCACGATAGAGCCGCGGGAGGAGCTTTCGCCTCTCCAGGACGCTGACCGGTTCTACAGGGGGATTTTAGAACCAGAGAAACCCCCAGCAGCTGGAAATCACCTCGATTATAAATTTAATAGCCCCGCTCCCTTTACTTACACTCCGAGCTATGACGTTAAACGCCAGTTCCTGCACCCGGAGAGAGTAAGAGAGACGGTGTTGTACAGCACCCCGGGTACTGTATACGTTGAACACAACACAAACGAGTATCTGGAATTAAAAGCAAAACTAAACGTTGAGCCGGACTACCTCGAAGTTCTGGAAAAACAGACGACATTTAGCCAGTTCTAAAACCTTCAAGAATTTGTATTAACCCAGAACAGAAATAATAACTCCTCTTCGATGATTTTGTTGTTTCAACGTTAGGATGAAGTGCCTTGGCACAAAAATTTCACCTTTGGCGAATGATATTGAAAGAGTGTGCAATTTCATTTTTTTTTTTTTTTAAATAGAAAAATCAGTATTGTACATTGGGCACAACACTTGCTCCTGAGAAAACAATGCTATTAAGGCCAGCTTGTGCAGGTTGCAAGTACTTACACTGGATTCACCTCCTTTTTTTTTTGTTTTGGTTTTGTTTTTGTAGAAGGTTCCCTTTTGAAGAGTGCAGCGCACACACACCCTTCTGCCATGGGTGGGTCTAAATAGCTATTATGAAGATTAGCACACCTCGACTTTAATACAAGGCTAATTTTTTTAAAGGATGTGTTTGTATGCTTTCTGGACTTAAAAAAAAATCTATGATCTTTATGGATCACTATAGATGTGGACAGATCATTAATTACAGAGATATATGATGCATAACTGGTTAGTCAAAAGTAACTTATTGATGAAATATAAAATATTTTAATGTAGCACCTATTTTTGTATTGCATTAGTATTTCTCTTTCCTTCACTATTTTAGTCTGTGACTTGCTCAGAGGCGTTGCACTATATTAGGGGTTTTATTTCCAAAGCTGAAGTGATATCAGGATGTATTAAATCACTAAAATAACAATAAGAATGACCAAATCTTAAAGACAATCCAAGGCAAGTAATCTGGTCAGGATAAATAATCTAAAATGTATCTTTTTATTATTAATGATTCTGAACCTCCTATAAGGCAACTAGTTGGACTAACTAGTGAGAGAGATGTGGAAATTTTGATTTTAGCAGGAAAACTGTTTCTTTTCATTAGCCAACCAAAATATAATTATTTGACTACTGTTGTAGCCAATTTCTGATTGTTTAGTCAAATACAATTGCACTTGTACAGTTCCATGTGTATAAAAGCACCTTGAAAGAATAAGTGATGGACTGGACTGTACAAAATTATACATTTATCATATGGGACAGTAGGCAATGTTAAAGATATTCATAAACATATATGTAAGATGGGGCTACTGGTGTTGCATATGTATCCCAGCACATGTAATTTTTTAAAATAATTTCTCAATAAACTCGATAATTATTTGAAATATAAAGACATGACATAATCATTATCTGATATTTGAAATCATTTGCCAAAATGTTTCATAACATTTGGACATGAAACCCTCAAATAACATTATCAATATTGCTTAATACAGTGAAGAATAATACATGCATAATTTTACATAGGTTCAGGGAACTTAAACTATACATATCTCTTTATTTATTACAAAATATCAATGCTGTTTCACATTGTAAGATTTACTTCCCTTTTAAATAAATCATTAATGGGTAGACCAGGATAAGTAAATAGTTGCATTGAACATATACAGTACATACCAGTGTGCATGCTCATATACTCTCTCTATCTCTCTCTCTCTCGCTCCCTCTCTCTCTCTCTCTCATAGCTTTGCCACCACTTATACAGATATAGAGAAAAAGTTGTTTTCCACAATGGAACTCTGGAATGTCATTAGATTACAGATTCTTTTCAAATAAGACATTTAGAATAGGTATAAGAAAAAGTAAAAAAGATTTTGAAGAAAACAATTTGTAGTTTCTTTCTCTACTTTTTTGTACTTAAGAATTGAATATTAGCTCAAATATGCAATGTCCTACTCAATGAATATAAGTTTCTGAATTCTTCCATGAAGATCAAATTATTGATTTTTTTTTTAAATCCTGTCTTTTAATAAATATTCTTGACTGGGATATGCAACTATATGAATATGCGCCTTTGAAAATTTTAGCCATTTTTGAAGCATAAATGGAACACTATATCATTGTTATGCATTAATTAGCAATCTTATAAGAAAGGGATTATTACTTTACTCCATTCTCAATTTATACTACTCAGACCAGTGTTCTTCAGTTTCAGATATTATTCCTTACCTGTTGACTACAGCAGCTTATTTCTCAGGAGGATTTTATTTAGGGGAAACATGATTTCCCCATTCATATAGATGGAACTATTGTTTTTTAATACATAAGTAATACATAAAATACATTTTAGAGAGATGTGACAGAGAAACTAGTATGAAAACAGCATACATTTTTATGTGGAAGATAAGAACTGTAGGGGAAAATGACATATAGTTGACTGGCTAGTTGTTTTGTAACTGTGGACTAAGTAGCATTATCATTATATTAATAATGAGATGTACGTTCACTGTATACTATGTCAAATGTTAATTTTTGTTATTTTTTCCATATCATTTTAAAGCTGGTAGTAGATGCATTTTTTTCCCCTTCAATGAAGTAATAATTAAGTTCTGTTGATAAAAAGCCATTGTCAAAGTGTAAAACCTTGGTTTTGGGGATTACCTACATGTCATTTCTTTGTTACAACAGATCTGTACTATGCTTAAACCCCAGGGAAATACAGATCAATAAATGACTTATCCTTGCAATTCAAAGTAATTTCATTTTAGTTTATTCAGCCTTTATTGACCAATAATTAAGGGACTGCAAATTGTGAGATGGCAGGGGGAAATAATAGTTAATATCATAGGCCCTTAGGAACAGAATATTTTAACTAAGCTGCTTTTCGGGGTTTTAAATTGTAATGAGTGCCATAACTAAATAGATCAAAAGTTAATTTACAATGATTTTGTCTGTCATATCATATGTATGTTGTCTTGTGAATATGCAAACTAGACTACAGATAATTATGAAGGTTTGCAATGCATCAGAATTACACTCGTACTGTATGCTATAGCTAATTATTACAGTATGCCTTTGCATATTAGTTTCCCTTGAACATATTTTAGTTATTTGATATGAAGTTAAATTTTAAGTGCAGTTTTATTCATTGACTAAAAGAAATTCTTGTTGTACATGTACTAAAGGTTATCACAACTGCATTGCTTACAATTATTTAAAAAAAATTGAAATCTGAGTTATTGTTATTTGCCATGTTCTATGAAATGATTTTTGGTGTTTCATGATATGCTGCAGGATGCTAGATTGTGTAACATCATATTTAATTATTTTTCTGCACCTTGATATAAGTTGTAGGGAAGACACATTTAGTGGTGACCAAGATTGGAATTTGTACCAGGTCCACTAGATTACTGATAATCCTGTTTGCTTTGTTTTGTCAGAATTCAGGAAAAAAAAAAAAAAAAGCTTGCTTTGTCATGCTATACCAATACATTTTTCTTAATGTGGAAGGTATTTCATGCATAAACGTTAAAAATTTGGCATTCTACATAAAAATGTCAAGTTCCATAAAGTTTTGTGATGCTTCTGGGGTAATATATCAAAATATGACTTTTTGCTAATGAAACATCATCAAAATCTAAGAATAAAGAGGTGTAGATATAATACAGATAAAACATGGGGATTTTTATTTAATCCAAATTTCAAGTAGAAAAGGCCTCAGGCTGTAGTATGACCTGACTGTAGGGAGAAGGTATTTATTCAGTTCACCTTGTTCTTTTCACAACTGCTTTCATATTTTGCAAGAGTCAGCTATAAAAAGAAAATGTCATTACTTAATATACCTATAGCATTTAATTTGATTCAGGAGACTAAGCAACTATTGTCCTTAGCTATGGAATACAATCTCTAGAATTGTGAATGACCTTCCAATCAGGCCTCCACCAGAACCCTCATAGCTCACTGCCATATATTGAAGGTTATCATTGCTGCAAAGCTTAGTGGAATTTATGGAAAGTTATTACTAGATTCACTGATATTCATATCATTAAGAGGAAAACTATCTATGACAGTTTTTGTGACATTAACCCCTTCACATTTATGTCCAGGGGGACTTTGTGGTTTTTTTTTTTTCAATAAAATGATTAAACCAAAACAGCTTATTCTTTCTTTCTGTACACATAGGCAAAAATATATCACTTTTTTTTTCTGAATCATAGGATTTTTTTTTAATCAATTTTGTGGCTGTCTGGTCATTTTGTGCTATTTGGTCATTTGCCTATCATTCATTTGTAAGCGAACCAAATGGTGGAATTACCAGTTTTATCGGCAAAAAAATACACCATTCAGGGGAGAGTATTATTATTTTAGGGGGCCCATTTTAAAAACCCCATGCATGCAAATCCCGGGAGATACACATGTGGCCAGGCTCTATGCATGCTGAGCGCATTATCCAAGTGGCCCAGCCACGCGCGTATCTCCCGGTACGTGCAGAACCGGGAGATACGCTGGCATGCGGAAGCTACTACTGCTCCAGAGAGCAAGTAAGTTGCCAACAAATTTTTAAAAAAGTAGTTGGGGGGGGGGGTTTAGAGGTTAGGGAGGAGAGGGGAAGAGGTCGGAAGGATACGTAGGGGGTTAGGGAAGGCCTGATCTCATCGCTGCGCACGTCAAACAAAATCCCCCCCTCCCCCCCTTTCCACTCGCGAATCAACACTCACGCGCACTTGCACCCGCCGATATGAAATAGGGCATGCATGTGGGCACATCCCTTTTAAAATGTACCTTTTAGATTGCAAAGGGAAGAGAAGAAAATGCCATCTATCCTTAGCACTTCAATGTCTAGTTTTAGAAATTGCGTTAGGGCCTTATTGCACACATTAGGGCCCTAATGCCCATGATAACGCCATAATGCACGTGATAAATACCGCATCGCAAAATGCATATGCAAATTTAAAATTAGTATTTGAGTGGGAGGAGTTTGAGTGGAGTAAATGGAAATGAGGGTCAGTTAACGTGGTGAGTGACAGAGTAACCACAGCAATGCAGGTTTTAACGCCGTAAGTAACTACACCTTTCTTTCTGTGTGTTATGCCTGCATTAGCTGTATGTTACCGGCCCAAACAGTTTTTATTGCAAATGCCGGTTTGGAAGGGGAGAGTGGGAGAGGAGAGAGGAGAGGGAAGGGGAGGAGAGAGAGAGGAAGAGAGCCTCTATGGAGGTGCACATATAAGTTAACTTTATACCACTGTAAGAGGGGGCATTAGAACTCGGGGTGAGTTTTGTGGGGTGGGGTAGGTTTGAGGGGGCAGTTTTACATACACAGTCATAGATACGAACAGCAAAGGTGCTATCAGTGAAGATTTACTGTCATTTGGAATGATGAAAGGTAAAAGAAGAGTAGATTTGTACAACGTTCTCTCTACCTAGCTTGATGCACTCTCTACCTAGCTGCGGAAAATACCTGTGCGATGCCATAGCAGGAAAATTAGCCTAACCATGCCCCCTTTTTTATCACAGGGGCTGTTTCCATGATATTCATAACAATTTGATAAATCTAGGTCATAGTTTGTAGTAGAATGCCTTATTGTTCAAAATTGAATTCATAGGAGCAATAGAAATCTTGACACAATCTCTTGACCATTTTCTCCTTTCTCTGTTAATTTAGTACCTGAACAATAGGGCATTCAATCATAGCTTCTACTTTCTGAAATTACACTAAATACAGATTTAAAAGTAGTTTAAAACAGTTGCCTTTCCAAAAATGTCTTATCCAGAAAGCATCTTGAATTGGAATAAAATGTGTGTAACTGTTACACACATTGTGCTTTTCTGTAATGATGCTTCACGTCCAAAGAGTTGGGGATGAAAGCAAAACAACAGCAGCAAGAACTCCTCATTTTTTTCTAGTTTCAGAAAAAAAAAGACTTTTGTTAGAGTGCTTACATCTGTATAGATCAGTTTTAGAGAAAAAAAAAAGTTTGCATTTGTTTGTATTCCTCTCTATTAAGTCTTGTTATGAATGCCTTGAACATGCTGCTACAACTTAGTTTATTGAAATGTCTTCTCTTCTTACCAAATTAGTCTTGTGTTGATGTTACTGAGATTTTTTGTATTCTTATCTAAATTTTCCCTGTCAGTTTATTCCAAATTTAGTTCTATTTCTACATTATTATCTAATTTAGTCCTGGTGTTCATTTATATCAAGTTTAGTCCTTACTGAAGTATGCTTCAGAATAGAATTGTTAAGCTGCTGCACCCTTTGGGCTCTGACAGTTTGTCACCTTTCTAACATGCCGTTCGTTCCCTGCCTTGGGCAATTTTATTTTTGTGTTCAAAAGGCAGATAATAAATCCAAATAAATTAATAAATAGAATTTCAACATGGTTGAGAAGCTACTGCTGGTTGTTTGGACCAGACTCTCTGTTTTCTTTCATATTCATAAATTACAACCTATGACAGTTTGTCATAGGTTGTAATTTCTAAAATCAGTGCTGGAGATATATTTTCTTCCCAAGTTTTCTTATCCATAAACAATTGACCAGGAACAAAGGTTTGAAATGGTGGTGCTTAGTGTTTCAGTTTGAGGGGGGTTAGTGATAATAAAACTTCCTTTTGTTCCTGTAACTCTCATTTGATTTAGTTTCAGAAAATATAACTTGCAGTAATATATCTAATTGTGCAGACACTATTTTCATGCGGAAAGGAAGGGCTAGGACTACAACTGCTTTAAGTAGTCTGTAAAGCACTGTGGTTGGTTTTTTTTTTTGGGGGGGGGGTTATCTTTTCTCTGTTTATTCCATAAACATTATATCAGAACAATTAAACATCCTATCACAAATTACATTTTCTGAAACTACACCAAATGAGGATTTCAAGACTTGCTAAGGTTCTTTCCCTTTCAAATTATTTTATCCATAATCCATTTTGAACTGGAATACATATTTGGACTTATGCTGCCTTTCCAATTTATAGCTGTTATTGGTTAAAAATATTTGACAAAGGAGAGAACTTTCACCCTACCCCTGAAATTGTCTAGCTTTAAAAAATATGACATGTCTCAGGATGTCTTATTTTAAGGCACTTTTTCTATTGGAGAACTAGGCAATGGTTTACAGGTGTCCGTGACTCAATCATTTTCTAATGAATGATGTCTAAACAATTAAAGTAGAGTATATTAGTATTGGCCATCTTATCAGATAATGAAAATGAATCTCTCTTTTTCTCTCTCTGTATATATATGTACATATATGTACATATACATACATATGTATATGTACATATATGTGTATGTATATGTACATATAGATATATATATATATATATATATATATATGTATGTATATATATATATATACTGCAAAAAAAACCCTAAGAAGGGGAAGGAAAAAAGCACCTATGTTGTTTTATAATGTTGAATACCATACATTTTTCTTTGCTATATTAAAAATTCATATTTATTAGAAATGTTATAAAAATGGTTTACATACAATGCATATTATTCATATATGGGAGGAGGAATAGCCTAGTGGTTAGAGCAGTGGAGTATGAACCAGGAGACCAGCGTTCGAGTCCTGCTGTCGCTCCTTGTGACCTTGGGCAAGTCACTTTACCCTCCATTGCCTCAGGTACAAAAAACTTAGGGCCTCATTTTCCAATATCGCATTGGTAACGCATTAGGGGGCGTTACCAATGCAAATGAGGCTTCTTTCGTGCAGTGGGGAAACATCGCGTGCGGCGATGTTTTCACCATTCGCGAAAACATTAGCACCGCACGCGATGTTTTCCCAGTGTGCGATTCTTTCAGTGTTTCATCGCAGTGCACGATATTTGCCGGTTTTTGCACTTCAATCATCGCGGTCCACAATAGCCCGTTTCAGGCGAGAGGAGAGAGAGAGAGAGAGAGAGAGAGAGAGAGGGAGAGAGAGAACCTTACTATAGTGCCTATGCCCTAGACAGGTATTTTAACCCCTATGGGAGGGCCACCTACTAACTCGGGGTGGGATTAGGTATGAGCGTCGGGGGTTGGAGCCACTTTCGCATTCCACATGAGACCTACGGACAGAACAGTGCTCTCTAGTGCAGATTGCTGGCCGTCGGAGTGAGGACGCTCACTCCAAGAAGTGGTTGGGCAACATTCTCTCCACCTAGCATGTTGTTGCCCAGGTAGAGTGTCCATCAAGCTAGGTGGAGAGAACGTTGCCCAAACCACTTCTTGGAGTGAGCGTCCTCACTCCGACGGCCAGCAAATCTGCACTAGAGACCACTGTTCTGTCCGTAGGTCTCATGTGGAATGCGAAAGTGGCCCCCAACCCACCGACGCTCATACCTAATCCCCACCCCGATAGTTAGTAGGTGGCCCTCCCATAGGGGTTAAAATACCTGTCTAGGGCATAGGCACTATAGTAAGTCTCTCTCTCTCTCTCTGCTATCTCTCTCGCTCTCTCTCTCTCTCTCTTCTCTCTCTCCTCTCTCTCTCTCTCTCTCTCTCTCTCTCTCACACACACACACACACACACACACACACACACGGTAAAGTGCTTGGGAAAATGAGGCCCTTAGATTGTAAGCATCTGGGGATAGAGAAATACCTACAGTACCTGAATGTAAACCAGTGTGATATCTCAATGAGATCAAATGTCGGTATATAAAAATAATAAATAAATGTATAGATTTAATATTAAAATTCCTCATTAACCTCATAACCCCTCCTCAACCCTAAACTGTAACTAATCTCACAGTTACCAATTTGATCACCCCCTATATATCAACACAATACATTTTTAATTTATTATGATGCCATTATATGTATGGCTCATAACCATTAAATAATACATACAAAAAGTACATACAATACAATCACTTATTTACTACATGTAACATACATCCAATTTCTATTAATAGATAATACAGTACATTACTGAAAAAAGTATCTCCTTTTCCAAGTTATTATATTTTACTAACTATAATTTGCCCACTGTGTGGTTTTGATGGCGTAATCACATATCTCAGTTATCCCCGTCAGTTTCCCACTGTATCTTTTGATGGCGTAATCGCATATCTCACATATCCCAACAAGGCCTTGTTTCACCTATACTGCTTCTTCAGGGAACTTTTATTTTCAAACAAAACCATCAGTTACACACATAGGGGTAGATTTTCAAAAAACCGCGAATAGGCGTACTTTTGTTGGCGCTCCAGGCGCAAACAAAAGTACGCTGGATTTCAGTAGATACGCGCGTTGCCGCGCGTATCTGCTGAAATCTGGGATCGGCGCGCGCAAGGCTATCGATTTCGTATAGCCGGCGCGCGCCAAGCCGCGCAGCCTACCCCGTTCCCTCCGAGGCCGCTCCGAAATCGGAGCGGCCTCAGAGGGAACTTTCTTTTGCCCTCCCCTCACCTTCCCCTCCCTTCCCCTCCCTAACCCCCCCGCCCGGCCTGTCTAAACCCCCCCCTTACCTTTGTGGGGGGATTTACGCCTCCCGGAGGGAGAAGTAAATCCCGTGCGCCAGCGGGCCGCTCGTGCGCCGGACGCGATCTGGGGGCGGGTCCGGAGGGCGCGGCCACGCCCCCGGGCCGCCCCCGGAACGCTCCTGACACGCCCCAAAAACGCCGCGCGGTTCGGGCCCGCCCCCGACACGCCCCCCTCCGAAAACCCGGGACTTACGCGAGTCCCGGGGCTCTGCGCGCGCCGGTAGGCCTATGTAAAATAGGCTTACCGGCGCGCAGGGCCCTGCTCGCCTAAATCCGCCCGGATATTGGGCGGATTTAGGCGAGCAGGGCTCTTAAAATCCGCCCCAAAGTGCCTCAGTATCAGTTATGACTGTATCTAGTCAACATGGGGTAAGACAGAGAAGATGCCGGATTCAAATTTGCCTTCTGGCTGAATGAGTCATCACGTACTGTATAATGTATTCAATCAGCTTCTGATAACCCGAAACTAGCGCTGGTTCGACCTCATATCACTTTATCCTCAAAGAGGGTCCATATGACTAGAAGGGCATGAAATTCAAAAATGTTTAAGATGTTGATGTCTCGCTTTCTTTAGTGTGGTCTCATAATTCTTACTTTGATTCTCTCAAACTCTTCTCTTATTCCAACCGAGCAGTGTTAAACTTTTGATTCCATGACGAAGTCGTATAGGTGAAACAAGGCCTTGTTGGGATATGTGAGATATGCGATTACACCATCAAAAGATACAGTGGGAAACTGACGGGGATAACTGAGATATGTGATAACACCATCAAAACCACACAGTGGGCAATATTATATTTATTAAAATATAATAACTTGGAAAAGGAGATACTTTTTCAGTAATGTACTGTATTATCTATTAACAGAAAATTGGATATGAGTTACATGTGTTGTGTTCCACAGCCGTGGGAGGCCACGGCTGCGTTCCCCTACCTCGCCCGCAATGGCGACCTGCTGCGGGAATTCTGGGGGAAGCCCCTGATGCTAGGCCCATTGCTCCGGCTCAGGTCCCCATGCTGATCGCCGCAGGAGGAGCCATCCCTGCTCCTCCCTCACAGCGTTCAGCAGCGTTTCCTCCACGGAGGAAATTCAAGATGGCTGCCACCATCTTTAGGCACGAGGCCGCGCCTCCTTCTCAGATTTAAAGGGCCCTGATCCCTTTAACCAGCCTCACCTGTTCCTGATCAGGGAAGTATAAAAGGGAGGCTTCCTCTGCTCATTCCTCTGCTCATTCCTTGACTTGGCGATATCCGAATGCTGTCTAGTCTGCTTGATTCGGTGAGTTCCTTGAGCTTGGATTCTGGTTCCTGTTTCGTCTTGGTGTTCCTGGTTCCTGACTTCGGATTGGCTTACGGTGATTCTCTGGTTCCTGACCGGATTGGCTTACGGTGATTCTCTGGTTTCCTGACTTCGGATTGGCAAGCGGTGATTCTCTGGTGTGTGATTCTCTGGTGTGTGACTTCGGACTGGTAAGTGACGACCCTCTGGCACTCGACCTTGGACCTCCTCTTGACCATCATCTCCAAGGGCCACCTAAGTCCCAGCGGTCTGGGTTCCTTCGGGCTCCTCCTGGGGGAACCGCTGACTTCCAGGGGTGAAGACACAGCTCCTCTTCTCGACTCTTCCTCTGCTTCCACCATCGCCACAGTCTCCAGTGCCAAGGGTCAGTGGTCACATCTTCTGCTCAGCCTCACCACCCGACATAAGACCTTCGACCTTCCCTCCTAAGGAATTCAATCCTCCCGTCGGCCCAAGGGTTCACAACCTGAGCTTAACAGATTGCCAAGTCCATGGCCCAGCAGAGGCATCCGCCCGCCAGGCCATTCCGGAATGGCCCAGCGCCTAAAGGATCAGCAACAGATCCTCGATGCCTTGGTCTCTGCAGTGCAGGGCCTGACCCAATGAACCCTATGCTGCCGTCTCCGCCTGGGGCTCAAGGAGGCCGCCCTACTCAGCCGCATTGCTGTCCAGGCCTCTGGGGGCGACCTGGGGCAAGGAATTCCCCTCAACTCCGGCACCCTCTCGATACGCCAGAGATACGAAGTTGTTTGTCGAGGATTCCTCAGCCAATGCCAGGTCCGTTTTTCCTTGCTGCCTGCACAGTTTCCCAGCAACCTGGTCAAAAAACCGCTACATTATGTCCCTACTCGACGGAAAGCCCCTGATCTGGGCCTCTCATCTGTGGGAGAGAAGAGACCCTGTCTTCGATAACTTGAGTCAGTTCCTATCCGCTTTCCGACAGATATTTGATGAGCCGATCCGTAAACCCACTGCCGTTTCGGAATTGCTGTCGCTTGAGTCAGGGAACTCGGACTGTGGCCAAATACGCAACAGAATTCCGCACTCTAGCTGCAGAGCTAAATTGGAGAGAAGATGGCCCTCCATGGGATCTTCTTGGAAGGGCTATCCTCACGCCTACAAAACGAACTAGCTGCAAAGGAACTACCGGACAACCTCAATGGCCATGATAGAATTAGCCAACCGAGTGGATCGTTGCATGCGGTTTTCGCCTTCCAGAGGTAAAGGCAGCGAGAAGGCCCTCACCCTCCCCTAGGAGCGCTTCAACCGTCCTCCGAGCCCCACCGAGGAACCCATGGAGTTGGGTCTCGGGAGAGTCTCTCCACAGGAGCGTCGACGGCGAATGAGGGAGGGGCTCTGTTTTTACTGTGGTGCAGCAGGCCATTGGCTTGCTGCTTGCCCGACGCGGGCGGGAAACTCTCGAGCCTAGGACCTGAAGGAGGGTCTCTTCCTGGGCCGTACCACTCCTGTACCTCCACTAATCCTGCCAGTGGCATTAACCGCAGCGGATGGAGAGTTCCACACGCTGGCCTTGGTGGACTCCGGCGCCAGAGGGAATTTTATCATGAAAGGCCTGGTAGAACATTTAAAGATTTCTCAAGTTCCGCTGTCTCGTCCTTTGGTCATCTCCTCAATCCAAGGGAAGCCTCTTCCGGAACGGGTGACACACACCACTATTCCTGTCCAAGCTGAGGGCTGGGGTCCTGCATCAAGAACAGATGTCATTCTATGTCCTGGAGTACTCCATCCATCCAATTGTCCTAGGACTCCCATGGCTCCAGGAGCACGAGCCCCCAGTTCGATTGGAAGACCTTGCAGCTGGCTCGTTGGGGGCCGAATTGCCACGGCAATTGCCTCCAAGCTGTGGTTCCAGTATCCTGCCCTATCTCCTCCATGAGCCTTCCAGGCCTGCCAAGCTCCATATGCCTCGTACACAGATGTGTTTTCTAAGCAGAAGGCTGAAATACTTCCACCTCATCAATCATTCGATTGTGCCATCCATCTCCTTCCTGGCGCTGAACCTCCTCGAGGTCGCACCTACGCCCTCTCACCTGCAGAGACGCAGGCTATAGCGAGTACATCAAAGAGAACCTGGAGAGGGCTTCATTCGGAAGTCTAAATCCCCTGCCAGGGCTGGTTTCTCTTTGTCGTGAAGAAAGACGGGAGTCTTCGCCCCTATATTGACTACCGGGGCTTAAATGCTATTACGGTCAAGGATCGTTACCCCCTTGCCTCTCATCTCTGAGCTCTTTGACCGGCTCCAAGGGGCGAGGATCTTTTCCAAATTGGACCTCCGAGGGGCCTACAACCTCATCCGAATCAAGGAAGGTGATGAGTGGAAGACGGCCTTCAATACCCGAGATGGCCACTATGAGTATCTAGTGATGCCGTTTGGGCTCTGTAACGCTCCTGCGGTGTTCCAGAACACCATGAATGAGAATATTCCGTGATCTCCTGTACAAGTGCGTGGTGGTGTACCTGGATGACATTTAGTATTCTCGGATTCCCTGACCGCGCACCGTCAGCACGTCATCCAGGTATTGCAACGGCTTCGAGAACATCAGTTGTATGCAAAATTGGAAAAGTGCCTCTTTGAGAAGGAGTCCATTCCCTTCCTGGGATACATCATCTCCAGTGAAGGGTTCTGTATGGATCCTCAAAAGCTGAAAGCCATTCGGGAATGGCCCCCAGCCGTCCGGATTGAAGGCACTCCAATGATTCCTGGGATTCGCGAATTATTATCAGTCATTCATTCCACACTATGCATCCATAGTCGCCCCAATGACGGCCCTGACCCGGAAATGCGCGGATCCCAAGAAGTGGCCTCCGGGAGCGGAAACCACTTTTCATCGCCTCAAGGAGGCGTTCCTGCAGCAACCATGCCTTTGGCATCCGGACCCACAGCAGCCATTCATCATTGAAGTAGATGCCTCATCGGAAGGCGTAGGCGCCGTCTTGAGTCAGACATCTGATAATCACAAACTTCGTCCGTGTGCCTTCCTCTCGTGCCAGTTCTCCCCGGTGGAGAGAAATTTACACCATAGGAGATAAGGAGCTGTTAGCGATCAAAGTCGCCCTCGAAGAATGGCGCCCCTGGCTGGAGGGAGCACAGCACCCGTTCACGATCTACACGGACCACAAGAATCTCGAATACCTGCACCGGGCCCAACGGCTCAACCCACGGCAAGCACGTTGGGCTCTGTTTTTTACTCCGGTTAATTTTGTGCTCCACTACAGACAGGCCAAAAAGAATGCCAAGGCCGATGCCCTATCACAGGTATTTGAATCAACGGAAGGCTCTGAGGAACCGCGATACACATCATCGAGCCATCCCGTATCCTCTTGTCTGCTACCATGACAATCCCTCCAGGGAAAACTTTGGTTCCCCTGGGCTTGCGGAAACAAGTCTTGGCATGGGCCCACGACTCCCGCTGTTCTGGTCACCCAGGGCAATCCCGGACACTACAGACCCTGCGCCGCTATTACTGGTGGCCAAAGGTCAACAAGGATGTCTGAGAATACGTAGAATCCTGTCAGTCCTGCGCCCGCCACAAGAGGATCTTCGGTCCGACCCCAGGCCTACTTCATACACTACCTGCGCCTTCTGAACCATGGACTCATGTGGCAACTGACTTCGTGGTAGACCTGCCACTATCCAGCGGGCAACACGGTAATTTGGGTAGTCGTCGACCCCGCTTTAGTAAAATGGCACACTTCGTGCCATTGCCGGGGTTGCCATCCACTCCACAGTTGGCTCAGCTGTTTGTTCAACACGTCTTCAGGCTACATGGTCTCCCAAAAAGCATCCTCTCGGATCAAGGGCCGCAATTCACTGCCAAGTTCTGGAGGGCCCTTTGCCTAAAATTCGACGTCACTTTAGACTATACGTCCGGTTACCATCCTCTGACCAATGGCCTTGCAGAAAGGAACAGACCAGACGTTGAAACAATTCCTCCGCCTGTACGTCAACGAAAAAACAAGATGACTGGCTAGCCTGCTACCCTGGGCCGAATTTGCGCTAAATTCCCATACCTCCGCGGCTACGGGATCTTCCCCGTTTCAGATAGTTTATGGCAGACAGCCACGACCGCCACTGCCAGTCCCACCTCAGTAGCGTCTCCAGTAGCTCAGCTCTCTGCTGAAGAGCTGCACCGCCTATGGATATCCACGCAGCGTGCCCTGATCAAGGGCAGCCAGGCAGCTAAAAGGTATGCTGACCAGCGCAGAAGACCATACCCGCCACTTAGACCAGGCCAAAGGGTTTGGTTAAGCACGCAATTTATCCGCTTGAAGCTGCCATCATCGCGACTGGCTCCGCGATTCATCGGGCCGTTCCCCATCATCCGGCAGGTGGGTGCAGTCTCATATCAACTTCGTCTCTTATAAATACACAACACATTCCACGTCTTCCTCCTGAAGCCTTGGTATTGTTGTGGCCCTCCAGCATGCCTCCAACTCCCCAACATGTCGCTGCTGAAGATGACCTCACCTATCAGGTCCGGGAGGTCCTAGATGTGAGAAAACATCGCAAGAAGTGGGAAATATCTGTTAGCATGGGAGGGCTTTGGCCCCGAAGAAAACTCCTGGGAACCATTGGCTAACATCCTGGACCGGTAATCTGCTGGAGCAGTTCCACAGAGACCATCCGGCTAAACCCAGCCTCTGGGGAGGCGCCCTAAAGAGGGGGGTAACTGTGGTGTTCCGCAGCTGCTGGGAGGCCAACGGCTGCGATCCCCTACCTCGCCACGCGACGGTGACCCGCCGTGGGAATTCCGGGGGAAGCCTCCGATGCTAAGCCCATTGCTCCGGCCCATTGCCCCTAGCATCCGTCCCTGCTCCCTCCCTCGTGGCGTTCAGCAGCGTTTCCTCCATGGAGGAAATTCAAGATGGCTGCCACCATCTTTAGGCGCGAGGCCGTGTCTCCTTCTCAGATTTAAAGGGCCCCTGATCCCTTTAACCAGCCTCACCTGTTCCTGATCAGCCCTAAGCAGGGGAAGTATAAAAGGAGGCTTCCTCTGCTCATTCCTTGACTTGGCAACGTCCCCAACACTGTCTAGTCTGCTTGATTCGGTGAGTTCCTTGAGCTTGGATTCTAGTTCCTGTTTCGTCTTGGTGTTCCTGGTTCCTGACTTCGGATTGGCTTACGGTGATTCTCTGGTTCCTGACTTCGGATTGGCAAGTGGTGATTCTCTGGTGTGTGACTTTGGCCTGGCAAGTGGTGATCCTCGGTGTGTAACTTCGGACTGGTAAGTGACGACCCTCTGGCTCTCAACCTTGGACCTCCTCTGACCATCATCTCCAAGGGCCACCTAAGTCCCAGCGGCCCGGGTCCCTACGGGCTCCTCCCAGGGGGATGGCGGGCTTCCAGGATGAATCTCCAGTTAGCCCTTGCACCGACCTCTCCAAGGTTCACCTAAGTCCCAGCGGTCTGGGTTCCTACGGGCTCCTCCTGGGGGAACCGCGGACTTCCAGGGGTGAAGACACAGCTCCTCTTCTCGACTCTTCCTCCCGCTTCCACCGTCGCCACAATTCTCCAGTGCCAAGGGTCAGCTGGTCACATCTTCTGCTCAGCCTCGCCACCCGACTGGGAGAACCTTCGGACCTCCCTCCTAAGGAATTCCATCCTCCCATCGGCCCCAAGGGTTCACAACCTGAGCTTAACAACATGTAGTAAATAAGTGATTTGTATTGTATGTACTTTTTGTATGTATTATTTAATGGTAAAGAGCCATACATATAATAGCATCATAATAAATTAAAAATGCATTGTGTTTGATATATAGGGGGTGATCAAATTGGTAAAAGTGTGAGATTAGTTACAGTTTAGGTTGAGGAGGGGTTATGAGGTGTTAATGAGGAATTTAATATTAAATCTATATATGAATAATAGTGCAATGTATGTAAACCATTTTTATAACATTTCTACTAAATATGAATTTTTTAATATAGCAAACAAAAATTTGTGGTATTCAACATTATAAACAAACATAGGTGCTTTTTTTCTTCCCCTTCTTAAGGGTTTTTTTGCAGTTTATACTAAGCACTAGTTAGGTAATCATTGCCAAACGTCTGGTTTACATATATATACTAGCGGTACCCGGCCACGCGTTGCAGTGGCAGAGTCAGGTTCTTTACCCTCTCTCCCCCTTCCCCTTGCTATTTACCTCAGTCACTCAACCTCCTCCCCCTTGGTCACTCACCCCCCCCCTTCCCTCCCCTGTCCCCACTCCAACTCTCTCCCCTCACACTCATCTCTCCCCTCATTCTCCCTCCCCTAACACTCACCTCCCCCCTCATTCTCCCTCCCCTGTCACCTCCCCCCGCCTACTGCCTACCCTTCAGATCAGAAAACCTTTGTCTTTCTATTCAGTGGGAACCCACCCCCACCCCCAACCCCCCCCCCCCAATCCCAACCCTTTAAACCAAATAATAACCCCCCACCCTCCTGCCCCTCCCAAGACCTGGGAAATTAAAATTGTTGGTGCTACATGTGGGTCTGTCCCTGGGCATCTGTGCGCCTTATGTAGCCAAATAGGGGAGTGCCTAACCAAATTTGCACTTCCAAATTTGTTTTGTGGTCTGGGGAGGGCTATTTTGGTGCGTTCCCGAATCGTGCAAGTTTAGTGTTGTATGTGTTGTGTGTGAACCTCCCCCTTCCCTCAAAAAACAACCGTATGAGAAAAGTTCTCTTAAACTAACCACCCCACACACTCCTGCCCCCCCCTCCCCAGCCCTGCGAAAAACAGTAGCCCCCCCCCCCAGAGTTTGCTGAATGAATGAACCTGCCCCCCCTCGTGACCCCTCCCCAAGATGTTCGCAATAAATTCATTACACCCCCCCGAGACCTGATAAAAATGTCTGTGGGTGGAGCAGCGTTCAGGAGCGGTCCAGGAGCGATATATTGGCGTTGGTCCGTCGGCTGTGAGCACTGAAACGGGTTCTGACGGCCCTTTGCCCTTACTATGTCAGTGGGGTGGAGGCAATGGCAGCGGTAGGTCCTCTGATATAGTAAGGGCAAAGGTCCGCCGGCTGCCAGTCCTGAAAATGGCGCCGAGGGGCCCTCGCCCTTACTATGTCACATGGGCTACTGCGCCATTGGTGTCCCCGAGTGGCCATAGTAAGGGAAAGGGCCATCGGCGCCATGTTGAGTGCTGTCAGCCGACGGCCGTAGTGCAGGAGATGTGTCCCGGACCCGTCCTGGCCCCCTGCTGGAGCCTCCTGGACTTCTGTCAGGTTTTGTGTGTGTTGTGAGGGGCCTGGGAAGTAAATAAATTTGGCATGTGTGTGGGGGGTGTGAGGAGGGTGGTTTGTGTGTGTTGGGAGGCTGTGGGAAGTAAATCAATTTGGCATGTGTGTGGGGGGGCGTGAGGAGGGTGGTGGGTGTATTTTATCTGTAAAGGAAATAGTTATCTTCCGGCGAAAAAAGTTGCGCGAATGTGTTAAAATGGAAGTAAAACGTGGACCTGGACTGGCGAAATGATTAGTGTAGCGTGTGTTAGTGTAAGGTGTAACAGATGGCGCTTACGTCCAGCCGATGTCGCTGTTTTCTCGAAAATTTTTTTAAACCTAATTTACCTGTCACAGGTGTGACATATCTGTAATGTAAGTACAGAAGAACCTTTCCTGTATGCGAAATGAAGGTTGTGTCCAAATTTTGAAAGCAATCGGTTCAGTGGTTTCTGAGATTAGCGATTTTGTCCCAAACTATTTAACATTTTTATTTATATAGAAGATGAAAATATATGTAAGGCAGTAGAGTGTGCTACCATGCTTCCTTTAACATGGTGGCAGAGTAGGCAATACAGGTAAGAGCTGGGATTTTGCTGCCTCCCTCCCCTTCTCCTATTCTCTCCCTGATAGTATGTTTTCCCTTGATTTTCCCACCTGAGCATGGTGTGGTCATGGGAAAGGGGAGAGAGGTAGGAAAGGTTGCCTTTTCGATTGGACAGTGGGGAAGGGGGGGGAGGAAAAGGGGTGTTAGAGCAGATGGTGTTGGGAGCAGTTAGCTTCATTCACTCTTGTTCCCTGTGGGCTAAGGCATCCTCCCACTCTCCTCTTCCCTTTTTGATGTTGGATTTGTTACTTGGGTAGTGCTTGTCTCAGTGAGAGGTGAGCCTGAGCCTAAGTTATGTTAAATTGTGATTGGCTGCCTTTTATGTGTGCATGACACTGGGGGCATGTGTAGCTGGGTCGGCTGCTACCAATGCAATGGCCAGTACATGAGCTCTGCAAATGGAACTCTGATGCTGTTGGGCATGGCAGAGAGGACTTGGCAGGTGGCGGAGACTGCCGGAGGAGGGCTGGGGGGGGGTATTGGTGGGCTGAAGGTGGCATGCCATTGGGATGTGGTGATTTGTTGTCCAGTAGAACACCATAGGTGGGGAAAAGTTGGGTTAGGCAGCTGTTCTGCTGTTGGTTTGGGTTTCATGGCTGTGAGAATAAACTGCGGCTGTTGTAAACACCATATCTATGTCAATTTATATTTGTTAAGGGTGACTGGAAGGAATGCCATGAGTCCTGCCTGTCCATGTTAGTGCTTTTCAGAATATTACTCACAATGAATTATGCTTGAGAACAATTTGCACAAAATGGAAGCAGTGCATGCAAATATATCTCATGCATATTCATTGTGATATCTGGAAAACAAGATGACCTATGTTCAGAGGACTGGGTTGAGAATCACTTCCCCAAAGTTTTAATACCTAAAAACCTGATTTAGGACAAAGTTGAGGAACTAACTTCGGGGAATGATTAAAACTTTTCAATAATAGTACTCCAGTTCAAGTGGGATGTGCGTAAAAGGTTTCTGGAGGAATGAAATATCACCCATTTGTAAAACAGATGTCAGATGTAGTTTAAAAAATATAAATTGTGGTTGAATACCTTACCGAACAGAGAATTTCAGAGAGAAAGGTAGGTCCTCTGTAAGTCCATGGTTTTCTGTGACCCAATTCCTTTTTTTTTTCATCTGAAATCAGTAGATGTATGATAAAGAATGTTGTGACAAGTTATATTTTCTTATACTAGACTAAGAAGCTGATATACTAAAATGAGATCAATTTTGCAAAGTCCTCCTTGCAAGGAAAAATAACCAATAGTGAGCATAATTTGAGATTGTGTTCACTATTTTCCATTTAGCATGCAAAGTGAGTTTTGCAATTTTATTTGCTTCTCAAATAGAAAAGTATAATCAGATTTTTACACTTTTAGAATATTTTGTTTTTAAAATTATAGTTAATGAGTTCGTGCATAGTGAAATTATAGGCAAGATTGGCTTTACAGGGCCAATTTAACAAACCTTAAACTACATCTCAAAGAGGATTGAAGGTTTTGCAAAGTTTCTGAGGAAAACTGCATTTGATATTTTTCTACTGGGCTCATTTACATGTGTAGAAAATATCATACAAACCAAGTAATTTAGTACATAATCTCTCCATGTCTTTTTGAGTAGTATTCAGTGAATTAAAATTGTGGCAAATGATTTATGTTAAGTCATTGTTTCTACAGGAAATTGAGAGTGGGCACTAGGCTTTTGAAGGAAAACTGTGTTCCCAAATTCCCTTTTCCCTTTGGAAACAGTATCTGAGAAATAAATAATCCTGCCATAATTACATTATTTTAAATTGGGACAAATTTTGCTTATTAAATATATATGAAAACCATTGTTATCCATAATCCCTTGAATTGAAACATAATCCCGGGAGGTAACCCGTAGAAAATTTGTGGGAGCCAGCTCATAACATCATGGATAAAACCCTCCTCTTCAATTTCATCTTGCCCATCCAGGCAACCCAGACCTCCAAGGGGGGCATACAAGGGGAGAGGAGTACTGTTACATGTGCTGGCTGCAGCAGACCCGCGACTTGGTCCCCTTACCTCTCTCAAGTGAATCCAGTGCCTGGTCCCTCGTCTCTGGCGGTGGTAGGTCGCTGGCTCCATCCTCGGGCCGCCCCTGGTGCCTCTGGCTCAGCTACAGATCCTGGTGCTCCGCGTCAGGCCTCTCCGCATGGCCCGTGGAGAGATGCAACCTCTCAGTACCGTGCATCTCTAAGTCTTAAGTAGGGCCCGCGGCGGGAACCGAGCCACGGACCCCGGATAATGACGGTCAGTGAGCTCCGGTATTTAAACCCGGACTCCGCTTCCTAAGATTGCCTTTTGCAACAGGTCTTCTCACTGGTCGAGTACTCGTTAACCTCCTTGTGGTCCTCCTCGTTCCTGGTTCCTGATCCTCATTGACTCCTGTTCCTGATTCCTCGATCCTGCGTTCCTGTTCTTCAGCCCCTTCCTTGGATTGCCTTCACGGACATTGACTCTGCTTTGCCCTGACCACGCCGTTGACTCTCTCCAAGGCCCGGACCTCTGCTTTGCCTGACCACGCCGTTGACTCTCTCCAAGCCCGGACCTCTGCTTTGCCTGTCCACGCCGTGACTCTCTCTAAGCCCAGACCTCTGCTTTGCCTGACTACGCCGTTGACTCTCTCCAAGCTGTTACGATTTGGCCTGTGGCAGGAGCCACAGACCGTTTTTCTCCACCTCTCTCTTTCCTTTTGCCTTGTGGCTGGAGCTACGCTATGCTTTCTATGCGGCTCGGAGGTCACTGGCGCTTTCCATCATGGCCAGTGCCGTGCTACTCCCCATCGTGGCTGGAGCCGCGTTGTACTTTTAAGTGGCATGGAGGCTGCCGACTCGCTGCACACACGGCCAGAGCTGTATTGCTGCCCTTCTTGCAGCCCAGAGGCTGCCGACATCTTCCTTCGCGGAAGGAAGCCGCGCTGTAACTCTTTTTGCGGCCAGGAGGCCACTGAAGCTTCCCATGAGGCCCGGAGGCCACAGTTGGGCCCTCCGGGGAAAGAGGGCCTTCAGCCCTGGCCTTGCCAGCACCCCGAAGCTGCCTCTGGTCCGTCTTCAGCAGCAGGAAGCCGTCTCTGCCATCTCGGGCTCTGTATGTGGCCTGCTTCAGCTCCTGCTTCAGCTCTGCAGTTCTCTCATAGCAGGGCCGCTGTCCGTGGTCCTGCACTTCCTGCTTCCTTCCTAGGGGGTGAGGCCGGCTCTCTCTTCAGTATTTAAAGGCACAGCAAGGCAGGAGGTCCACCAGTGATGTCATCAAGGGAGTCGCCCTCTTCTGCCTATAAAAAGGTCTTGTCTTCAGTTCTTCCTTGCATTCGCAAGGAGCCAGTCCTCATTAGACTCTCATCTTCCAGCTTCTCAAGGCTTTTCATTCCATGTGGGATCCCGCATCTTCGTCTAGATGTTCTTCTTTCCTTGGTCTCGTCTTGTCAAATTTCTGTGTTCCAGATGTCTTCACGTATCCTGACCTTCATCTCCTGATGTCTTCACATCCTGATCTTCATCACCAGATGTCTTCATGTAACTTAATCTTCTTCTTCAGAGGGTCTCTTCGGATCCAGTCTTCATGTTACCTTCAATCTTCATGTCCTCGGCAGCGAAACCTCCTGAAGCTTCCGGCTTTTACTCCTCCTTGCACTGAGTCCTGTCTCCGTGTTTCTTTCACCGAGTCCTGCCTTGGTGCCCCTGACTCCGAGACCTGTCTCCGAGCTTCATCCTTCTCCTATACCCTGCAGGGCCTTCGGAGTCTACTGCGCCTGCCTCCGTTATCACGAATGAGCTCTACTCTAAAACTTGTCCCATCGGTGTGGTCCACACCTCGCCTTGATTGGCTGTGGAGGGCGCCCCTCAGAGCAGGTCTCATTGGAGTATTCATTTGAATCTTCTAACAGTCTGTATTGGGAACCATCAGTGTGGTTTGTGACCAGTCAGGATTGGCTGTGTAGGTCACTTGGTATGGCAGTACCTACACAGTATTGTGGACACTGTGACTCTTTCGGAGTCCTCCTATTTTCAATCAATTCTGAGTCTTCTCAGACCCTCTCTTCAGCTTCCCGGAGTCCTCCTTTTTAACCATCTGAGTCCCACTCAGATCACTTTTCTTCATCCTACCTGAGCCTCGATTCACCTTCTCCAACCAACCTGAGTTTCGTCTCACCTTCTTCAATCAACTTGACTCTTATTATCTACTTTCTCCAATTACCTGAGCAGGGAATCACCAGCATGGTTCGTGACCTGCCCTCATTGGCTGAGTAAGGCACGTGATGTAACAGTACCTACCCAGTACCTTCCAAAGCAATACAAGTCTTCGTCTTCGTCTACCTTCAATCAAGTACCCGTGAAGCCCTCACGTATCTAGACTTTGTCTTCGATGTCCTCATCCTCTGACCACTGTCTGCTCTGTCACAGTTGCCTGCTTCATGTGGCAGGTCCGAAAGGGCTTGGAGTAGTCAGAGGACCACTCATGAGACCAAATTGCGTTGTTTAGGTCTCTTTCTGCTGTGTACAGGTGTGGCTGTGATCAAGGCCATCATTCTCCATCTTCAGCACATGCTGGGTCACCTCTCACCTGCCTCGGTGCTTGCCAGAGCTCCTCTGCGGCTGTATCAGGGCCCAGGGGCACACAAAACCACCAGAGATGGGATCACTACCCGCGTTCCCACAAACACAAGCCCGGACCTCTGCTTTGCCTGACCACGCCATTGACTCTCTCCAAGCCCAGATCTCTGCTTTGCCTGACCACACCATTGACTCTCTCCAAGCCCGGACCTCTGCTTTGCCTGATCACGCCATTGACTCTCTCCAAGCCCGGATCTCTGCTTTGCCTGACCACGACATTGACTCTCTCCCAAGCCCGGACCTCTGCTTTGCTTGACCATGCCGTTGACTCTCTCCAAGCCCGGACCTCTGCTTTGCCTGACCATGCCATTGACTCTCTCCAAGCCCGGACCTCTGCCATGCCTGACCATGCCATTGACTCTCTCCAAGTGTGGACCTCTGCATTGCCTGACTACTCCGTTGCCTCTCTCCAGACCCGGACCTCTGCATTGCCCCGACTACTCTGTTTGCCTATCTCCAGACCCAGACCTCTGCATTGCCTGACTACTCTGTTGCCTTCTCCTGACCTCTGCATTACCTTGACTTCACTCTTGACTCTCTCCTCATCTAGACCTCAGTCTTGCTTGCCACTGCTTCCAGTTTGCCACCAGCCCTGACTCCAGCTTGCCCTACGATTGCTTCTTCATTCTACGTCCTAGACCTGGCCTATTTAGGCTTTGGCCTGTTCTTGCTTGGGTGCCCCCCTGCCTGACTTTGGTTCTATGGCTCTCGGGTCTCCAGGACTTCGCCTCATCCAGTACAGATTGTCATTCTTTCCTTTTGCTGCCTCTGGGCTGACCACGATCCTTCCATCGATGATGAGTGACAGAGGCCCACCTAAGTCCAGCCGGCACCAAAAGGCTCAATCCGCAGGGAACGAGGGGCTGGTATTGGTGAAGCACCAGCCTGCCTCCGTCCATCTCACTCTTTCGCCTGCCAATGTGTGGGACCTGTAGGATCCCTCCTATGGGTTGCGTCAACCCCACCTCGGCCCAAGGGTCCACCTCTTGTGCAACAACAAGATTGGGAGCAGAGAGGAGGTGGAAACTACATGCCAGTAGTCTCACCTTGGTGGTGAGAAAATTAATGGAGGACTCTGCTGAAGGAACGGGATAGTGAACTATCTACAATCTGGTGGGTTGCTCGACCCGAGGCAGCATGGATTCACCAGGAGAAGGTCCTGTCAGGACAGATCTGATTGATTTTTTTGATTGGGAGATTAGAGAATTGGATCAGGGAAGAGCGCTCAATGTGATTTACTTGGATTTCAGTAAAACCTTTGGTATGGTCCCACATAGGAGACTCATGAACAAATGAGAAACTTGGAAGTGGGTGCCAAGGTAGTAGCATGGATTGCAAACTGGTTGACAGGAGATAGCAAGTAATGGTAAATGGAACCTACTATGAAGAAAGAATGGTGTTAGGTGGAATGCCACAGGGATCAGTTTTGAGTCCATTTCTGATTAATATCTTTGTGAGCAACATTTGTAGAAGGGATAGAATGTAAAGTCTGTCCTATTTACAGATGATACTAAGATCTGCCACAGAATAGATATGCCTAAAGGAGTAGAAAAATGAAAAGTGATTAAGAAAGCTTGAAGACTGGTCAAAGATTTGGCAGCTGGGATTCAATGCCAAGAAGTGCAGAGTCACGCTTCTGGTGTGTGATAATCCAAAGAGCTGTATGAGATGGGCAGTGAAAGACTAAAGTGCACATTCTGGGAGAGGGTCCTTGGGGTGTTAGTATCTGGCAATCTGAAGGCTGCAAAGGCAATGCGACAAGGTAATAGCTAAAGCTAGGAGAATACTGGGCTGCATAGTGAGAGGAATAACCAGTAAGAAAAAGGAGGTAGTGATGCTCTTTTGAGGTCCTTGGTGAGGCCTCACCTGGAAGTACTACATTCAGTAATGGAGCCCATACCTCAAAAAGGATAGTGACAAGATGGAGGTGGTCAAGAAGGGTGACCAAAATGGTGTGGGGTTTTATCAGAAGACTTATGAGGAGAGGCTGAAGGATCTATATATGTACACCCTGAAAGAGAGGAGCTGGAAGGAAGATATGATACAGACCTTCAGATACCGAAACACTTCAATAATGCACAAACTTTGAACCTTTTCCATTGGAAAGGCATCAGTAGAGCTAAGGGTCATGAATGAAACTCCAAGGGTGACGACTCAGAACCAACATCAGGAAATATTTCTCCTCGAAGAGGGTGGTGGATGCCTGGAATGCCCTTCCAGAGGGGGTGATGAACTGAAAAACAGTCAAAGAATTCAAAGGGACATTGGATAAACACTGAGAATTCCTAAAGGATGGAGAATGGAAATGAAGAAGAAAAGGGTGCATGGGGGTAACCTGTTTAGTGGCAGTTACTACCCTTTACAGTATTCTTGGGGATAAATAACCTTAATCAATAAGCCTTGATGCTTTTATTTTTCTCATTTTATTTATGAAGTTTTACAATTATAACAAAGCATTAACACTCTGTAATAGAAACAAATAGAGTATTTGTACAAGTAATAATAATAAAGAAACTTAAAAGAAAGACCATTTAACAGATATAATTTCCATATCAAAAAATTCCATCATGGGAATGAGAGACAGAAAATCTCAGGAGTATTATTAGGAATTCAAACATAATTAAGAAAACAGGATTAATGTAGGTTGACAGCAAATATACTAATGGCCTATTGAATAGACATCACTCACTGCTTTGATGACAGGGGAGGGGAACTGGATTTAGACGATAACCTACTTGGGCCCCGACTTTTATGGTATGGAGTACTGAAGCACAAACATAAGGGGAAAAAGCACAGGACTGCTTCTATGGCCAAGTCCAAAAGCAAAGCATGACAAGGAACATTATCTGAATTTTCATGAAGGCTCCTCATTCAAGTAAAAATGTTGCAGTGTTAATATATAAGACTTGGGGGTAATCTGCACAGGGCGGCAATTACTATCCTTAACAGAAACATGGGGTTACCTGCATAGAGAGGCAGTTACTATCTGTAACAGTCAATACTATGTTACTATGTTATTATGTATATAAAGGGGCAAAGGGGCACCAGATCTGGCAGGAGTTCTCCAAGGCACCATGAGAGTAGCATTGAAGCAGAAAGAGGAGGAAGAACACCTCAAGTTGCCCAAAGAGGACACCAGCAATAGTGCCATAAACCATTGATGATATTACAAGAGGGAAAGTGACACCAAAAGTGGCATCAGCACCCTAATGCATCATGAAGGTGGAACAAAGCAGAAAAGATTGCAAAAAAAAAAAAATAAATTTTTTCAAGGCACTGATAAATGGATGAAGAATCAGAAGGAGTGGTATCAAGATTTCAAAAGAACATAACAGGTGCACAGCAGCTCCCCAAACTGGCCAAAAAAAAAAAGCATCAAGATGAAAGAGCTGGAGTATGCCAGGAAAGCACAGTGGCAGAAAGAACTTCAAGGTATAAAATCTTGGCATGGCAGCAAGGCTGAGTGGCACAAAGACCCTAAAGGTGTAGCATGTGAGGCATAGCAGTAGGGAAGAGTGGCTTAAGAGATGCCAGTCATTCGGTTCAAGCACATTTGTCAATTGTCATAATCATTCAAGAGAATGAACCGGGATAAGTATCATTGTCTGGAAATAAACTTTGATTACATTCTCTGCTGGAACTTTATCTAGCTGCTTGATGAATAGTGAATGTCTTGTGAATTGGGCTTTCTGAAGTAGTATGTTATCACATGCAGGACATCTAAATGGTTTCTCAAATAAGCGTGGCGTGGTCTTCCTGGAAAGTATTGAGGATTGATCCATTTAGAAACTATTTCCCATATTCTAGAGCTGAAGTCTGTCTGTATTTCTGACGGAAACTCTAACCACACACAGAATTTGGAAATGGTGACTGTCCTCTATGTTTTCTGTTCTGCTTGTATTTCTTCCTGTTGAGTGAATGCTTTTTGTAGACAAATCACCCTAGTATCATGAACAAATAGCATGCGAGAAGATAACCAGGACTGGAAGGATAGAAGAAAATGAAGGACTAAAACAAGTGGTATATGAGGAGAAACTTGTATTCTTTGCCATTCATTCTGACCTGGAGACACAACATGCCAGTATAATCAATAAAGAGGATAACTAGAGTGGGCACCAACAAATTGGAATGAACTCTCCAAGGCTGTTTGATAGGGGCAATGTGGCACCATGTGTGGTATGTACAGTATAATTGAAGGTGCCATGAAGTTGGAAGAAAGCACAGAAAAAGGCAGAAATCCTTCAAGACAGTGATAGAGGGTAAAGCAAATGACAGTCACATGAGGAAACCAAAGCATCATAAGAGGTGCAAAGCTGTTACCCACAGTGGAAAGAGCACCCCAAGACTCCAAATGAAGGGCAAAGGACAAAAAGTAAATGGTAGAGGCGTGCAGAGAGAAGGTAGAGGAAATCCTCAGCGGTCACCTATGTCATTTCTGAAGGATGAGGCTGTTTGGGCTTGGATTGTTATCTCTACTGGAGGCTAAGATGCTACTGACTAGAGGCACAAATGCTCTTTAACCAGTAGCTATATAATATTCTATGATTCAGGAATGTAGAACAAGATTCTACTTCTGAATCAGTATTTGCAAATACTGGCTCCAGTATCTCAGAAGTAGTAAGGAGAGCAATTATATTTCTGAGTACTGCACCTCTGAAGCCTAGGCCTTGCCTTTTGCTGTGTTACAATCTATGATTATTCTATGAGATCAATAATGGCAAGATCTGTAAGGGTGCGGAGTCCAAAGAAATGCTCAAGAAACATGAAACCATTAAAGTTGGTGAGTAAGGCCTATGTAAAGTAACAGATAGCCATGGCAAGAGTAACATTTGGTAAGTATCATGAGGAAGGTGATTTTCAAGGAATCTCATATACACTAAAATCTGGCGTGGGGGATGCCTTTCCTAGTCAAAGGCATTATAATATGTGGCTGATCCTACTAGTAGCATATTCTTCCATGAAATAGTAGAAGTCAAAGGGCACCTGGAGTGGCATGAATGGGCCTGTAGTGATGCAGGAAGCATGCAGGGCAATAGATGTCCAGAAGAGGACCAAAGGTTTGAACATACCATAGGGGAAGGGAAAGTAGAATGGAAAAGAATCTCATAAATAGGTAAATTTGAAAGGAATGTTGGCGATAGCGGGAGCAGTGGCGGGAAGCACCACAATGTACCAGCTTGGAGTGGCAGGGAGAGCCACTCCAAGCAATTGTTAAAAACTGACTGGTAGGAAGGAGAGCAATGCAACTGAGAAAATTAGTCTATATAACCTAAGGTGTACCTCGAGAGCTAGACAAGAGGACAGAGGGTGGGGAAGTTGTCAGGGCAGATGCAGGAGGGGGGGGGAGGAAGGGAGGTAAGAAGGAGAGGGAATGAGAGTGAGGACAGTGATACCACCTCTGGCAGAACTGGAAATGGCAACCAGATCCTCTGGCAGTCAGGCAGCAGGTCGTCCATGTCTATGCGCCTAGAAGTCAGTATGGAGGAACACAAGCACCTCATCACCAGCATCCTAGAGAATTACTAGCTGATCTTTGGCAGCCGGGCTAACCTCCAGGGCTGTCAAGGGCCAGATATGACACACCATCGCACAAGCATCAAGAGGACTGGAGATTACTACTGGAACATCAAGGCGCAGTTAAAGAATAAGGTGGAAAGCAGAAACAAATACATGAGCCAGACAGGAGGAGCAGCCCCTTGCCCAATTGTCCTGATGCCGATGGAGGAGCAGCTCATTCAAAGGCTGGGACTGGATGTCTTTGAGGGCATGGCTGAGACACTGGACATGATGTGAGCCGGGGTTGGTAAGTCACATTACCTGTAAAGGTAAAGTCTGCTACAGATGTCCACACTTTTTTTTCATAGGTTGCTCACATTGAATGATGCAAACTGCACATCTTATGCAAAACAGTACATGAGCACATTTTAGCATTCATACTTATATTCTTCTTTGTTTCCACAGTTCTTGCTCAGGAAACCCCTGGACCCAGTCATGCAGCCCCAGGTATCAGCAATTCAGCCCCCAGTCTCAGCAGCTTCTTTTTCATGAATGCCAAGATGCAATGGACAGAGGAGGAGGAGCAGAAGCAGCAGCAGCTACTTTATTCCCTTCAGTTGCCCATACCTCTTGACACTAACCTCAACCTCTTGAGATTTATTGAAGGCAGTGTCTTGCCATGGGAGGAACATGCCCAGTCTCCAGCTGCCTCCAGCATGACACAAGTCCAGCAGGATTTATAAGAAGACACCCAACCAGCTCATCCCATGAGCCCAGCAATGCCATCATTGGAGCCACACACAGCAACTTAGCAACCAGTAGGGATGTGAATCGTTTTTGATAGACTAAAATTATTGTCAGATAATTTTAAAATAGTCCTAAATCGTCAGAGTGCACGATACAATACAAATGCCCCCGATTTATCGTCATAAATCGTCATAAATTGTCATAAATCGTTAAATAGGGCACGGGAATTATTTGGGGAAGGGCAGGAAAACCGGCACACCAAAACAACCCCTAAATCCACCCCGACCCTTTAAAACCAATTCCTTACCCTCCCCCACCCTCCCGAACCCCCCCAAAATGTTAAATTACCTGGTGGTCCAATGGGGGGGGGGTCCCGGCGCGATCTCCTGCTTTCGGGCCATCGGCGCCATTTTGGCTGCCACTAATTAAAATGGCGCCGATGGCCCGATAAAAAAAAACCCACCCGACCCTTTAAATCGACCCCCCAAAACCTTTTAACATTACCTGGTGGTCCAGGGAGGCCTCGGGGGACGATTTCCTGTTCCCAGGCATCAGCTGCGCTAAAAAAAATAGCGCCGATGCCCCTTTGCCCTTACCATGTGACAGGGTATCCGTGCCATTGGCCGGCCCCTGTCACATGGTAGGAGCACTGGATGGCCGGCGCCATCTTTAAAGATGGCGCCGGCCATCTTTACTCATCAGCCCCTATTATACATAATAGGGGCTGATGAGTAAAGATGGCGCCGGCCATCCAGTGCTCCTTTGCCCCTTTGCCCCTTTGCCCTTACCATATGACAGGGTATTCGTGCCATTGGCCGGCCCCTGTCACATGGTAGGAGCACTGGATGGCCGGCGCCATCTTTAAAGATGGCGCCGGCCATCTTTACTCATCAGCCCCTATTATACATAATAGGGGCTGATGAGTAAAGATGGCGCCGGCCATCCAGTGCTCCTACCATGTGACAGGGGCCGGCCAATGGCACGGATACCCTGTCATATGGTAAGGGCAAAGGGGCATCGGTGCCATTTCTTTTAGCGCAGCTGATGCCTGGGAACAGGAAATCGTCCCCCGAGGCCCCCCTGGACCACCAGGTAATGTTAAAGGGTTTTGGGGGGGTCGGGAGGGTGGGGGAGGCTAAGGGGGTCGATTTAAAGGGTCGGGTGGGTTTTTTTTTAGTGGTGCGGGCCTCCCTAAAAAAAAATTAGCGATGTGAATTGGAATCGGAAACGATTCCAATTCACATATCTTAACGATCAGATTTCCCCCCCCCCCCCCCACCGAACCTGATCATTAAGACGATCTGGCACACGATTCACATCTCTAGCAACCAGCAACCCACTACCTGCAGCACCAGCAGCACCAACAGTGGGTCCAATAGTGCAGGCCACACTAGACCGCATTGAGAGGAGGCATAAGCTACATCTTCACCATATATGGGCAGAGATGGTCCAGTCGAGGAGGGCTCAAATCAACCACACCCAGGCCATGCAGCAGCAAACAGCAGCCCTTACACATGGTTTAACGACTGTCTCAACTTTTTTCAGTAATTTGACCACAGAGGTCATATAACTCATTTTACCGAGTCCTGTAGAGCAGAGAGGGTCGAAGGAGCAGCTTTGGGGGAGCAGCCACGGAGGTGAGTAACCAGGAGCCCCTGGCCTTCACACTCCGAGTGGGTGATGGACGAGACCCAGACTCGAGGTAACCAACCCCCCCAGATGTCCGGCTTCGACTGAGGGATGGCCCAAGAAGGTGCCTAACAACCTCAGGAAGCAATCCTGACTAAAAAATCTGGAATTAAGAGAACAAAAATCTAACTACACTGAAAAATTAACTAAGACTGCAGACGATGCCTCTCTTCCAGCTGCTGGAGTCAGAGAAATACTGAGGAACTGCAGGTGGCACTCTTGTATATATGGCAGTGCCCAAAGTTTTGTTCTCTGACTCCACCTGCTGGTAGGAATGCACAACCCACTTCTCTGGACTGATCCTTGTACGTATAGGGAATGAGTGTTGTGTTGTTCTGCCAGTTCTACTTTGTTGTGGGTGTCCTCGGTGGGTAGGGTGTCTATGTGGTCAGGAATGGATGTATGATTGTGGGGATTTTTTTTTTGTTTTGTTTTGTTTTGGATACAGGGAAAAATTGAAAAGGTGGGTCATTATAATTGTCTTGTGAGCTAATACAGATGTCATGGCTATTTTTGATACTATTATTGTCTATGGTTTTTGCATTTAATGACTCAATAAAAACAAATAAAAAAAAAAAAGGAAATATTCTTAGAACAAACACAAGGTTGCTAATGCTGGCAAATTCCAAGAAAACTTTTACATATTAGACAAGGATTAATTAACTTGGAGTTAGGGCCGGGGCTAGCTTTTTTGCTGTCCTGTGCACACAATTATTGTGCTGCCCCCAACCCCTCCCCCACAACATATCATTCATTCTCTGTCTCGGGCTTGCCAAAATAGCCCAGCTCCTTTCAGCAACCTAAACTTTAAAAATTGTCACCCTCTATCCCCCGGGTTTTCACCCCCTCCCCCGGAACCCACTGCTGATGCAAGGGTATTAGGTGTCCCAAGCAAATCTTATACCCTTGCACCCCTGCCTCCTGCTCTTTCCACGTACACGGTTAAAAATTATGCATTTATAATAGATTTTGCATGAAAAAGAATATTCAAAGGACAGTCTTCTGACGTAAAACAACAATCATAAGTATTTGCATGCACTTCTTTGGTGCCAACCAGAAAATCCTACAAAAAACCCCACTTGGAATCATATGGCATTAGGGCTACTGTAATGTGTGTGTTAGGTGTGGGTTTGACCCTCAGAAAGCCATGAGTAAATTACAATCACAATATAATAAACCTCCCACACCAAAACAGCACTTACTGCCAGCACTTATAAAAGTAACACCAATACACCTCCTTTTAGGAAATTAGAAGACACCAAGGTGCTATACATTCCTACACGCTAGCAGAATACTCCTCCACATCACACATGCAGAACACAGGCAGACCCTCACCAAAATCAGGAAAAAAAATCCATAAAATATAAATAGAAACATGCAAGCAAAAACTGAATACGAAAACCGCAATAAGTCAGACTCTATGCAATGCAACAATGGAAAAACAGAATCACCAATCCTCAGCCATTAAACATTAAAATCAAGAAACATAATAAATACATTAATCATAATAGGATAAACATAACAATGAAAAGAACTGTTGTGTCTGGCCAGCTGCATCCCTGTCCTGCGGTTGGCCACCCTCATCTTCCCCGGAGACGCGGCGAACCACCGTGAAACCTCCCCGCAACGCGCCAAGCTGCTGTGCAGACCGGTGGGTTTAGGTGTGCATTGTTGCGTCCGTTGTTCCTAGACGGCTTCACCCCGTTTGCCTTACCTTATTCACGGCTCTTCCCACTTACCTGGGCAAGATGGCTACCGCCACGTCTACAAGCTGACCTCTCTGGCGTCCCCAGAACGGCTATGGTGCAGCTTCCCGCCATTGCTCTTCCCAGGTACCTACTAGGGTGCGCACGCGCAATCCACGTCTTTGTACCACCCTTGGCGCGAACCTCAAGGGCGTTCCCTCATTCTGACGTCACGCCATCCAGGTATATTACCTTCACTAATTTGCTAGCTCTCCGAGTTAGCAAGGACTCGAATCCGTTCTTGTCTACGGTACTCTGCCGCTTCCGTGCTGCCGCAGGAAGCTCTCTCTCTGCCCTTCAGGCTAAATGCTAACCTGGGTACCCGCTCCTCGGGGGCCCTCTGCTTTATTTCAGGTGCCTTACAGGGAACAGGTACTCGCTTCTTGAAGGCCTGCTCTCCCTGCCTCGGTGCCTGTACCTTCTACAACATACCTGGTGGAATCGCATATCAACAGCCAACACCTAGTGAGTACTTTAACTCTCAGTCTATCTCATCCACAGTATCTCCTCACTGGGAGACCTGCTACGGAACCTCCTGACGTCATCAAGGAGAAAAGGGCTCCCTCTGCTGAGGTCCCTGAGACTGCAACTACTAGACTGCCTCACTACTGCCACCTCTGGTGGTTCTCTTCAAGCTGTCTAATAAAAGAACTCTTGTGTTTGTGTAGTACGAGTCTAGCCCAGTGCTGTGGCTCCTCACGGGGCTCCTCCCCGTGGGCATGGTCACCTCCACAGCACCCAAGGATACACCAAACACACATAACCATAACATGCATGCGCGGCTCGGCTCTCCTTAAAGGGCCAGCAGTGGGAAAACAGTCCTGACGCCTCCTGGTGACGTCAGGAGGCAGACCCTATATTAAGCCCGCGTCTTCCTCTCCCCGATGCCTCAGCAACAAGTCCTCCTTGTTTCCGCTGTCCAGCCTGCTCGTCTTGCTTCTGGGAGTGTTTCGTGCCTGACCTCAGATTGTTTCTGGACTCGCTGCTCACTGCCTGCCCTGACCTCGGATTGTTTCTGGACTCGCTGCTCACTGCCTGCTTTGACCTCGGATTGCCTACTGAACTCACTGCTCACTGCCTGCCTGACCTTAGATTGTTACTGCACTTGCTGCTCGCTGTCTGCCTTGACCTCGGATTGCCTACTGGACTCGCTGCTCACTGTCTACCTGACCTTGCGTTGTTATTGGACTTGCTGCTTGCTGCCTGGCCTGACCTCAGATTGTGCTCTGGACTTGTTGTTGCCACCTGGCCTGATCTTGGACCCTTTTCTGGATTTCATTACTGACTGCCTGTTCTGACCATGGCCACCTCCTGCCTGCCTCTGCGAAAACAGGTCTTAAAGATCCCGGAAGGCCTTCCCTGCTACCAGCACTGCCAGCCAATGGTGAGGACCAGCAAGGGCCTTCCTTGCAGGTAGTAACAACCTCACCTCGGCACAAGGGTCCACGAACGCAACAAGAATTATTTCAGAACAGCTGGTGAATGGAAGACACAATAATTAAAAACTCAATTTGTTTTAAATTTCTCAAACTCCAATAAAATATTTCAAAACAGCAGACTCATCAAACAGCATCCAAAATTAAAACTAATAAGGATAAAATACTTCACACTCTCCATATCTGGAAACTTTTAAATTCTAGTCACTCAGATTGTCCTGGATTAGTAAGAGACAGATGCATAAACTTTCTACTCTCTCTCTCATAGATATATATTTCTACATACACATACATACATATGCTCTCTCTCCCTCATACACACACATTACCTCTTACATACACATGCTTGCTCTCTCTCACACACACATTTTCACTGACACAGATGCTCCCTCCTACATATCCATGGTTCCCTCTTATATATATATATACACACACAAGATCCCTCTCTTTTTCTCATATACATGCTCAGATACACACATGCTCACAAATGCACACATGCTCAGACACACACAAAGAGAACACCCTGTGCATCAGTACCTCAACCTTTCCTGATATAAACTGAATAATTTACTCCTTAAAAAGAACTTACTGCTATTTAAACCTCTAATTCCATCATCCCTAGAGCTTGCATCTATCTCAGTGCTCTCTCTCACACACATACACACATGCTCCCTCTTTCACACATGCCTCCTCTCATATGTACATGCTCAGACACCCACACACACTACACTTCTGCTTATACACACACATACTCGGAGTGCTGAACACAACACAGAGAATGAGTTAGGCTTGTTGTAGTTTACAGTTCAGGTTTTGTCTGCACATTTTTATTTATACTTTATGGACTCTTTATTCTGTGCTAATAGTCACAAGTCTGTCAATGGATGGGGAAATATTGTGACATGTAGGAAGTGCATAACTGAGATATGTGGTAATACAGATTGCAGACTGAGTTCTCGTGTACTGAGTGGTAGTAGAGAGGAGATTGGACAGTACAGAGAGAGAGGGGGGGGGGGGGGGGGGGTAGAACCGCAAGCGGGGCAGAGCTGGAAAGTAGAGAGGAAGAGAGGCTGAGCTCAATTTGTATACCAGTGATGCAGGCCCAGCAACTTTCCTCTTTATTAAGGGTGTGCATTGATAAAACTTTTGATTAATTTTGTTCCCCTTCCCCCATTTTTTTTTTGTTTTGGTTTCATTGGGTTTTCTTTTGTTTTTTACATTTTTCATTTGCGCACTATTTCAATTTGGTGTGCGGTATTTCAAGTTGGTGCTCACTATTTCAGTTGTAATAGTGAAATAAAATAATCATCTTTCTATTAATTTTTGTGTTTCAGTTTATAAAGAATATGAAATAAACAGGCAATGTCATTAAAAATGAAAGCACATCCCTACTCTTTATTATAATTAGATTTGATGGGCCTGCTCTATGGCTCCAGCAAACCCTGCTGGTAGTCTGAAAGATGGGTCGGGGATCTGCTTTTTCCTAGCAACTCCCTGGTGAGTAATAGCAGCATCACCGGAATATTTTGGGCATAAAGACATTTTACTTAGTAGGAAGCCTGGAGAGATCCTGCACACCACCTGGCTCAGGGAATGGGAAACCCTGTTTTGGGGCTGTGTAGGGTAGGGAAAACCTGCCCCTCTACACGCTTGATGAGGACTGCTGAGAAGGTGACCCGAGGCCAGGACCTTCCAGTGTTTGTATCATTTTTGTAAAAAGACTTTGTTTTGCAAGATCTGGGAGGAAGATTCATCTGCCCCTCTTCCTACCCATCCAAAGGACTTTTTGAGCTGTTAAGCCAGCCTGGATCCTTCACATCAGGGATCCTGAGATCAAGAAAACTCGAGAACTGCTCACCATGAAAAGAATACCATCCAAGATTACTGAGGATACCAATCAGGATTCTTCACACCCTGGGAAGAGAGGGCATTTGGACTTTCTGTGTAGATACAGAGACTTCTTTTACCTTTCTACCAGTTTGGAAGGGGTTTCCTGTCCAACTCAGGAATTCCTTGCTCACCTGGGAACTCTAGTTTTCTCCAAGCCCTGGAGGCTAGAAGTTTCCTTGTCCTGGTATAAGATATTCTTGCACTGGTAAAAGAAAGAGACTGTAAAAACCTGAGTCAGTCAACAGTCAACTGAGAAAGTACTATGGCGCTTGGGAATATTTTTTGTGCCATATTCCAACTGAGGTTTCAAACAGTAAAAAATACTTTGATTTTGAACACTAACTCGTCTCCAACGTGGTTAATGGCAGCAGCTGCACACATCTGACAAAAGGAAAAATACCCTCCCCCCTGAACAACATTAAAGGGAAAGGTACCCTTAGCGCTCCAGGCCCTGAAAAGATAATCCCCCCGCCCCCAACAAGGATCCAAACCCTGTGGAAGAGACAGTGCTGCAAGAGCTAGCCAGGGTTCCAGCCCAAACCGATATGAAATATCTTTTAGGGCCCCATAGCAGGCGCAGTCTGCTCCCGGAGTTGGAAAGACTATGGTGGATGAACGGGCAACAAGACCAGATATTGCTCCCTCCTCTCCCTAGTCACGAGATCCAGCCTAATAAAGCGCTCTGCGAAAAAATTATCAAACCTGCAAGCAGATGCATTATTAAATAATATTTTATACAAATGACTCCAGCAAAATGCTTAAAATTTGAAAAAGTCTGGGCTCAGATTCAAAACACCTTTCGCATTCTACGGAAAATCTGTACTATGTCATTTAAGCCCTCTTCACAAAAGATTTGCAGCACCCGTATACTTTGTCATAGCAATAAAGCTTCTTGTATCTCGGCGTCAATCCACGTAGATTGGACGCATGGATACCGCAATTTGATTGGCAGAACTGGGGAGCTGGGTCACTAGTCATAAACATGCGGTAAGGCGCAAAGAATGTTGGGGCAGGTGGGAGCTGGCTGCTGTTTTATAAAGGGTTTGTATTCGGCCTTAGGTTTTTCCTCTGTAGTAGTTACTGAAGCGGCAGCAGCTGACTAGGGAGTGCGCTAGCTGTTGTTGTTTTCTTCTGGATGTTAGATAAACTTGAGGTGTCTCCACGTCGGATAGAAGAGGGTGTAGGGACCGCAGAATCATGGGTTGCTTATTTTCCAAGAGCGCGAAGAGAAAGAGAAAAGGCGAGAGCAAGGAGCAAGCCGCAGGCAGCGCCAATGTTGCTATCGAACAGCGGCGGCCAGATGGGGAACTAAAGCAGTACAGCTGGGATAAGCGAGAGAAGGTAATGGAAAGTGTGGTCTATAATGCGTCCTTCCCGTCAGAGTAGAGGTACCCGTCGAGGCCTCCCCCAACTGTACTGGCTGCCTTTCCACCCACCGATTCCCTGTCCTGCCGCTTCCCTTTTCTAGGCTAAGCATGTTTTGGTAAGTTTAGAACACAGCATAAGAATTGTCATACTGGGTCAGACTGAAGGTCCATCAAGCCCAGTGTCTAACAATGCACAGTGATAACTAGTGACTATTCCCAAAATCTGTTTAGTTAGTTACAATTTATGGATTTCTCCAGGAAATTGTGCAAACCTTTTTTTAAATCCAGCTCCATTGACTGCCTTAACCACATCTCCTAGCAATGAATACCAGAGCTTAATTGTACCTCGAGTGGAAAAAATGTTTCTAGGATTTGTTTTAAGTATGCTAGTAACTTCAGGGAGTATATCCTAGTCTTTGTATTTGAAAGTGTAAATATCTGATTCATGTTTATTTTTACTATTCTGATTTTATTGATCTCTATAATATAAACCCCCCCCCCCCCCCCCAGCCATCTCAAGTTGAACAGATCTAACCTCTTTAGCCTTCTCTCATAAGGGAACTGTTCCATCCCCTTTATCATTTTGAATTTTCTTCTCTGCACCTTTTCCAGTGCAATCAGAATTCCAACAGTGTTCCAGGTGCAGTTTCACCATGGAGCGATACAAAGGTATTATGACATTCTCCATTCCTTTCCTAATAATCCCTAACATTTTATTTGCTTTTTTGACCACTGCCACACATTGAGCCAAGGATTTCAAAGTATGGTCCATTATGATGCTCAGAACCTTTTCCTGGGAGGTAATTCCTAATATGGAACCTAACTGTCTTAACTACAGTGTGGGTTACTTTTACCTATGTGCATCACTTTGCACTTGTCCACATTAAATTTCATTTGCCATTTCAATCCCTAGTCTTCAAGTCTCACAGGGTCCTCCAGCAATTTTTCACAATTTGCTTGTGATTTAGCAACTCGAAGTAATTTTGTATCATCTGCAAATTAGATCATCTAAGTTCTCCTTTCCAAATCATTTATGAATATATTAAAAAGCATTGGTCCCAGTATGGATCCCTGAGGCACTCCACTGTTTACCTTTCTCCTCTGAGAAAAATGACCATTTAGTCCTGCTCTGTTTCCTGTCTCTTAACCATTTTTTCCTAGCTTGAAGCCAGATGGACTCGGGACCAATGGGTTATGTCCTCCCCTGCTAGCAGATGGAGATTGAGTCAGGTTTCAAAGCTGATGTCACTTTAGATATTACCCCTTCAGTGACCTTAGCCATTCAGTATCTCTCCGTCTCTCAGCAGATGTGGACATGCTATCCCCACACCAGCATTGGTGTTTAGTGAGATTGCAGTACTTGTTTGAAGAAGAAAATTTACCTTTAAATTGGAGTAATATTGAGCCCCGCTCTCCTGCGGTGATACCTAATGGTCCCTCCTCCAGTTGAGAATTCCTGAGGCGATTTCCAAGATCCCTCAGAAGTGTGTCTTGGTCTGGTAGCCAGTTCCCAGTGTGAACTTTGCTGCTGAAGCAGCTGAAAGGCAGCGGGTTGAGGAAGCCAAGTGCAGTAGTGGCGGCCTAAGCCCTCCCCCTGCAGCCGGAAACCGTCTGTACTCAGACGGTAAGTGCTGAGCCCAGGTAAGTAAAAGTAGGACTCCTCCAATTCAGACACGTGGAAGGGCTCCGGTAAGTCTTTCCTCTGGTCTCTTGCTTGGTGCACCATACCGATGATGTTCCCGATCCCATTGGGGAAAGGGAAGGGGGTTTCTGAGCAGGCTGAGCAGCCCTCTGATAGGCTAGACTCCTCTTCAGGCTTGGTGGGCACTCCACATGGCAGGCCATGGCGGCATCATCTTGTGCGTGGTTTGGTGTAGTGCCATTTTTCCCTATAGACTGTCAGTCGCGCGGTGTGAGCCGGCCCTACTATGTGCCTAACGCACGCATACATACACGCACACCTGTGCACATAAGTACATGCATTCATTCGCAGACAACCAGATGCTTATACTTCCGTGCTCGAGTCCAAGCGCTAGCCAGCTGAAAGCACAAGCTACAGTGAACTATGACTCCAGCAACAAAGAAGCACAAATGGCACTCTTTGTGCTGCCTGCCATATTAGGGCTGCACAGTCTGACCTAGAATCCTTCCTGTGTCAGCACTGTGAGGAGGCCCAGGGAGGGCTGGACTCTCAGAATTTCTTCAAGCCTGGTCCCTCCCAGTCATAGGACGGATCAGCCATGACCTTATCAGGTAGCATCGTGGGGCTGTGTCCTCCGTGGGAGAGCGAAGTTCAGCAGCACCTACCCCAGTTCCTCCTGGGCTAGGTATGGTCCTGGTGACCTTTTATTGAGTGGAATTTTTTCAGGGCCTTCAAGCCTTTGTTCAGGTGCAGTCAGCTGCTGCCCCTGCCCGGTCTGAGCCCCAGCCGGTAAGGCCTTCTCCTCAGAGCCCTATTAGCATGCTTTACCTCACCAAGGGTATCCCTGACAGGGATCCAGACACCACAGACGACGAAGGGGATGCAGACTCATTGGAGGATGGGTAAATCCCTCCAGGCTTGGAGCCATACCAGACAATGCTACGGTTTTTCCCCAGAGATGACTTGCCAGCCCTGGTTTCCCAGACCCTGAAGACTGATGGTTCCCAGCAAGGACCCTATGTTGGAACCAAAGAAGAATCCCATCCTGGTGTCTCCACGGAAAGCTTCTTGCTATTTTCCGATGTTGGAAGCCATCCAGGAGTTGATTGGCCTGGAGTGGGATGCCCCGGAAGCCAGTTTTAAAGGAGGGTCGGGCATTGGAGGCGTTGTACCCTCTGGACCTGGCGGCCAGAGAATGCCTGTGTTTCCCAAAAGTGGACGCCCTGTCTGTGCCGTTTCAAAGCAAAAAACTATCCCAGGAGAGGGAGGAGGAGCCTTGAAGGATATGCACGAGAGGTGGTTGGAGTCCATCCTTACGCAAACCTTTGACGTGACAGCAATGACACTGCAGATCACTTCCTGTTGTGCCCTGGTGGCTCACTCGTGTCTGCTTCTCTTGTGCAAGGCAGATATCTCAGGGGCGCATTCCAGAAAGACAATGGAACCCGCCATGGCCTTCCTAGCTGATTGCAAGCTCTGACCTAGTGCGTACCTTGGCCAGAGGAGTAGCCTCAGTCGTAGCGGCCAGAAGACACCTATGGCTGCGAAATTGATCAGCAGACGCGACCTCTAAGGCAAAGATGCCCTTTAATGGATCCCTCCTATTCGGAAGCAAATTGGAAAAGTTAGCCGCGTTTACCAGAAGATAAGAAAAAGAGGTTGCAGCGCCCTTCGCCCATATTAGGAGTCGGGCCAAGGGCTCCCAACACTTTCAGCCCTACAGAAACTCATCATTTCAGACATCTCAACCCTCGGGAAGGTCTCAGTACTTTCGAAGCTGACAACCAAAAAGAGGAACTGGTTTGGGCTCAGGTTCAACTTGAACTTCCTAATGAAGTTTGGCCAGCCCATCCAAGGGACGAGGAGATAGGGGGCAGACTATCCCTCTTCTGTGAGCGGTGGGTCGAGATCATGGCGGACAAATGGGTACTAGACATCTTATGAGAAGGCTACGCGCTGGAATTTTGCAGCATCCCTCGGGACATGTTAATGATCTCACCTTGCCACTGGCAGTGGAATTTGTTAAGGCTTCTCAGTTTGAGGGCTCTAACTCCAGGAAAATACAAGGCATTATGCCATCAATTTCATTGTACTCAAGAAGGACCCCAGGGTCTGGAGCTATCTCCAGGTCCTCGACCTGATGGCGATAACCCTAGAGGTAGTACCATGGGTGAGGGCACACGTGCATCCACTCCAACGCTCCCTGCTGTCATGTTGGAACCCACTGTCTCAAGACTATTCGATTCGCCTCCACCTACCAATGGAAATATGCTCCAGTGATGGCTATAGGAAGTTTACCTAAGCAAGGGTGTAAGCCTGTCCCCACCGAACTGGCTAGTCATCACGACAGATGCGAGCCTATGAGGGTAGGGAGCTCACTGTCGGGATTTGACAACCCAGGGGTGATGTACCGAGGAAGAGGCATGCTGGAACATAAACCGCCTGGAAACCCGAGCTGTCAGATTTAGTGAATCTGCAATTCAGCCACAGACTCCAGGACCAGGCGATCCATCTGCCAGGGAGGAACCAAAAGCCACCAAGTGTCTATGGAAATAGATCCCCATATGGACTGGGCAGAGTTAAATCTACAAGGGATCTCTGCCTCCCACATCATGGGAAAAAACATAGTCAAAGCAGACTTTTTTTCAGCAGGGAGAGTTGGGCTTTGTCGACCAAAGCCTTCCAGCTCCTGGTAGATCGCTGGGGCCTCCCATCCATCAACCTACTGGACACTTCTCACAATGCAAAGGTCCCCCGATTCTTCAGTCGCAGAAGAGATCAGCACTCCCAAGGGATCGATTCCCTTGTCCAGACCTTACTGTATGCCTTCCCTCCATGGACTCTGCTGGGCAAGGTCGTTCGTAAGATCAAAAGCCACAGAAAGATTAGTCCTTCTGGTGGCCCAGGATTGGCCCAGACACTCATGGTCTGCAGACATGCGGAGGCTTCTGGTAGAGAGCCCCCTATGCCTCCCTTCACACAGGGACCTTCTCCAACAAGGTCCAATCCTTCACAAGGACTCAACTCTGTTTTGTCTTACGGTCTGGCCCTTTAGAGGACTTGCTTGACGAAGCATAAATATTCGGCGGCAGTAATCGCCACCTTTCTCCATGCACAGACGTTCTCGACGTCCTTTGCATATGTGCAGATCTGGAGAATATTTGAGGCCTAGTGCGAGAAACGCGGGGTGCCCCCTTGGATGACCAAGATCCCCTATGATTCTGGAATTTTTTACAGGATGGCCTGAAATGAAGAGTTGTCCCTCAACTTCTTGAAGGTCCGGGTGGCAGCTCTCTCTAGTTTCAGAGGTGAGGTAAACAGAGCCCGCCTGTTGACACATCCGGACTTGGCCCATTTCCTAAAAGGAGTTAAACACCTCCAACCACCCTTAAAGTGGCCTATGGAACATCAATCTAGTTTTGGACTTTTTAGCAGGGCCTTCCTTTTGGCTGCTGCACAGTCTGTCTCTATGCCGGTTAACACTGAAGACTGTATTCTTGGTAGCGATATGCTCGGCTTGTCGCATCTCTGAACTACAGGAGTGTTCATGTCGGGAGCCATTCCTGCGGTTGACTCCAGGAACGTTACAGCTTCGCACCGTTCCTTCCTTTTTGCCAAAGGTAGTCTGGGAGTTTCACCTGAACCAGTTCATTTCCTTATTATCCCTAGATAGACTCAAAGACATGGAAGACTACCACCTCCTACGCCACTTAAATGTCAGTAGGCCCTAGTATGGTATCTGGAATGTTCAGAACTGGTGCGCAGCTTGTTTGTTCTTCATGGTGGAAAGAAACAAGGTGAAGCAGCTTCACAGGCCAATACAGTGAAGTGCGGCCGCGGTTACCCTGCTTCTAACCCTCTTTCTACTCAAAATTTGGCCGCTTTAGTCCAACCTGTGCTTCACTATCCCTTTTAACCCATCCTTACCGCCTCTTTAAATCAACGGGTAACCCTTTCCGCCCGCGGCATGTATACGAGATGTAAACGATCGGATTAGCTATTCCCTCCCATACAGTAATGCGCGCCCCGATTATCGCTTTTTAAACCTGCAGTTTTGCCACGCGTTTAACCTGCTAATTTACCGCCTACCCCTACCCCTGCGTTAGTGTGGAGCGTCAGGCAAGCAGAGATGAAATTTCAAGGGCCACGGAGCAGCCCTAGCCAGCACCGCTTCACTGCCTGACCCCCTCACTCCCCGGGACAAGACCGAAGTGAATCGGGCAAACTTGCCACCAGCCCCCGCTCACCTGCCCTGGCCGCGTCCATGGGTGCCGATCTCCCGCGCTGACAGCTCCGGAGCAGCCCCAGTCCTCTCTCCCCTCTTCCTGGGGGACAGCCGGCGGCGAGAGCAGCTTCAGCAACCCGGGGCGGATCAGGCGCTCCCCATGGCTCCCTATTCTCGAAAAGGTAATGAGTGCACACCATGACCTCGGACGTTGCACACCGTGACCTGAGCGCCTGGCTGGACGTCAGAGGTCACGGCGTGCACTCATTACCTTTTCGAGAATAGGGAGCCATGGGGAGCGCCCGATCCGCCCCGGGCTGCTGAAGCTGCTCTCGCCGCCGGCTGTCCCCCGGGAAGAGGGGAGAGAGGACTGGGGCTGCTCCGGAGCTGTCAGCGCGGGAGATCGGCACCCATGGACGCGGCCAGGGCAGGTGAGTGGGGGCTGGCGGAAAGTTTGCCCGATTCACTTCGGTCTAGTCCCGGGGAGTTAGGGGGTCAGGCAGTGAAGCGGAGCTGTTGGCGCGGGAGATGGACGCGGCCAGGGCAGGTGAGCGGGGGGCTGGCAGAAAGTTTGGGGGGAGTTAGGGGGTCAGTCAGCCCTTCTCCTGTATCCACTTCCTGGTACCTGTCATTTCAAATGTCATTTGAAATGACAGGTACCAGCGCACCCGGGATACTGTATAGGTGCTGTATAGCGCCTATACAGTAAAATGGATTGCGCTTCTTGGACGCAGCTTGCATTTGCATGCCATTTAAATACAGTATCGAGCGGTATGTGATCCAGACTGTGCGTGCGGCAAACGCGGGTGCGCCCGACACTAACGCACCTCTTTCTACCGCCCCTTCTGTATCGGCCCGATAGTTCGCTGGATCAAGGAAGTGATCACGGGAGCTTATGTAGAGGCAGGGAAGCCTTTACCCCTTCAGGTTAAAGTTCATTCCACTAGAGCCCAGGCAGTATCCTGGGCAGAAGCTAAGCTACTGTCTCCTGTCATCTACCGACGTGGTCTTCCTTGCACACCTTCTCCAGGTTCTATCACCTGGATGTCCAGGCCTGAGAGGATGCAGCCTTTGCAAGGGCAGTGCTAACCAGATCGTGGGCAGCCTCCCACCCTGTTTGGGAGTAGCTTTTTGTGCTGAGTCTTATCTGGCTACATGCTAGGAAGTGGAGTAATTACTTACCTGATAATTTCATTTTCCTCACTGTAGACAGATGGACTCAGCATCCTGCCCATGGCTGCCCATGAACTGTGCCAAGTAATCGCCCATGAGGTGAACCTTGATTCCAAGAGGTTACCGATAAGCCAACGCCCTATCCCTATATCAGGGCATCTATAATACTGCCGGGATCCAATGCTTATGTTTGGTTGAGTACAGTTACGGTCACCAGTTTTTTAATCAAGTTTTTAATCGTTAAGTTGTATTCAAGCTTCTCAATAGTATGTCCACAATCTCTTTTGAAGAGAATACTGAATGGCTGAGGTCACTACAGGGGTATATCTAAGGTGACATCAACTTTGCAACCTGACTCCATCTCCATCTGCTAGCAGGAGAGCACATAACCCAATGATCCTGAGTCCATCTGTCTACCTTAAGGAAAATGAAATTATCAGGTAAGTAATTTCTCCATTCAATCCACAATAGGACATTGCCTCCTATGCCATGACTTTTTAAATTTTTCTCAGTAGTCTCTCATGGGGGACTTTGTCAAACCCCTTCCAAAAAATGTAGCAGATTGTTGATAAAGATTTCCCTTGTGTAAATCAATGTTGGCTGTGTCCTATTTAAAACATGTCTTCCTATATGTTCTGTTATTTTGTTAGAATAGATTTTCCCGGCACTGAAGTCACTCCCTGGTCTTTTAAAGATCGAGGTCACTTTGGCCACCCTCCATTCTTTCAGGTACAATAGACTATTTTAATAGGTTATAAATTACTAGTAATAGATCTACTATTTCATTTTTTAATTTTTCAGAGCTCTGAGGTGTAAACAATCAGATTGTGGTGAATTGCTATTCTTTAGTTTGTCACTCTGCCCTATTACATTTTCCAGCTTCACTGTTATTTGTTTTAGTTCTTCCAAATTTTCAACATTAAATACCATTTCTGGTACAGGTATCTCCCCAACATCCTCTCTTTAGTCAACACCGAAGCAAATAATTCATTTTGAATTTCAGCAATGGCCTTATCTTCTCTAAGTGCCCCTTTAACCCCCTTGATCATCTAACAGTCCAACTGACTGCCTCACAGACTTCTTGCTTTGGATATGTTTTTTAAAGTTTTTTATTTTGAGTTTTTGTCTCTATGGCCAGCATCTTTTCCAGATTTTTTTTTTTAGCCCACCAATGTTTACATGTAACTTGGCAATGCTTATGCTTTTCTCCTATTTTCTTCAGATGGATCCTTTTTCTCCAGTTTTTTGAAAGAAGTTCTTTTGGCTATAATGAAAGCTTTAATCTCACCTTTTAACCATGCTAGCAGTTGTTTGGCCTTCCTTCCACCTTTTTTTTTTGATGCATGGAATACATTTGGACTGGGTTTCCAAATGGTATTTTTAAACAATGGCAATTCACAAAGCACTTTCCTTCACACCAATACACACTCGATAAAAGTAGCCATCATGCTTGCTTAATAGCAAGATAAGTTTTATATGCATTTCAGAAAAAGTTTCAAAAAATTCTCTTTGCACAAATGTATGCCAAATGATTATTTATAAGACAATGAAGGTCTTGGGACTAGTAGTGTCTTATGATGGCTACTTTTAAGTGTGTATGGGTGTGAGGGAAAAGTGCTTCGTGAATTGCTGTTCCTTGAATTTCCCTGTTTTTTTCACGCTATGAAGTACTGAATGTATTTTTAAACAATGACCACACCTGACATAAACGTAACTTTTTTAGCTTCACATTTGTTTTTGTTTTTTTCTATTTTACTCATTTTATCGACACTTCCTAGAGTTGTACAAACTAGAGTTGTAGATTTACTTAATGTCCTCCTTCCAGTCATTAAATCAAATTTGATAGCACTAAGATCACTGTTGCTGACCAGCTCTATCACTGTTACCTCTGGTACCAAATCCTACATTTCACTAAGAATTAGGCCTCAAATGGCTCCCTTTCTTGTCAGTTTCCAGACCAGCTGCTCGATGAAGCAGTCATTTTATTTCATCTAGAAATTTTACTTCCTTTGCATGTCGTAATGTGACATTTACCCAGTCAATATTGGGATAACTGAAATTTCCCATTACTGTTCTACCAAGTTTGTTAGCTTCCCTAGTTTCTTTTAGCATTTCATCATCTGTCTGTTCATTTTGGCCTGGAAGATGATAGTATTCCCCCTCTGCCATACTTTCCCAGTCACACATGCATTTTTCATACATAAGGATTCTACTGTGCATTTAGTCTCCTGCAGGGTCTTTATGCTGTTAGACTCTATGCCATCCCCAACATAAAGTGGCACACCACCAAGATCAATTTGGTATAATTTTAACCCTGATACAGCACTGGCCCATTGGTTATTCTCCTTCCACCAGGTCTCTGAGATGCCAATTATGTCTGTCTTTCATTTCTTATTCTCCTGATAGATCAGTTAATACTTGCGGGATACCCCTCCTTCACAGTTGATGGATACAGAAGACCCACCACCTTTTTCTTCCTTGTGACGTCATGTTCACTATAGGGGAGGTGTGGCTCTAAGTAATTAGCAATATTCCTGTCTCCAATAAACTGCAGACTAGTGAGGACAAGTTCTAGTCAGTTCTCAGAACATTGGTGAGGCTTCAGCCTAGTTGAGAAATACTAGCTCCTGGGGCAACTGTCCTTAAAGGGCTATTTCCCCCCAGATGTAGCTTGCTCGAGGGGGGAGAGGAAATATTTTTGTGCCTTTCCCTTCTCTTGCTTGAGGCACCTCGGGTTTGCTCCTAGTTCCCCTGGGGTCTGATGGAGCTTCCCTAGTAGAGGCTCTCATCTCTCTAAGGAGTTTTGGGAATCCTTAAGTCTAGGCAGAGTAGGGAACTACTCCACTTATTCTCCTTTTTGCTTTCTTCCCTCCTCCCCCTCAGTCTCCCTTCAGTTTTGCTGCTTACTTGTTTTGACAGAGTAAAGTTGTGGGGGTGGAAGGGAGAAAGTCGACTCTCTAGGATTTTCTTTTACCATTGGTTGAGGTCTGAAACATCCAGCTCCTTGGTTATTCCGAAGGTGGTGAGTCCCTTCCACTGGGAAATGAGGGGAGGGAGGTGAATAGCCTACAGGTTAGCAGGCTGATGTAAACTCCATTATTGCTACAGCTGAAGCTAACGCAGACTGTAGCAAAGGTTTGCCGAATTGATGCTGACTTTTTCGGGCCATTTTAATTTTTAAAAAATAGACTGCAGGACACAGACTGATGCCACGGTAGGGCTGAAGCCCTGCAGTGCGTGGCAATTCCCAGTGAGACCGGCCTACACAATGGCATTAATAATTTTTTTTCTTCCTTCATTGAAACTGAGGCACTGTTAGGCAGACCGCAGTAGCATTTGCTTGGCTGAGTCAATCTTCAGCAGGAGCAGACCCTGCTGAGCAGCTTTTTTTTTCTTTTTTCTTTTTTGCAAAAAAAACCCCCAAAAAACTGCAGGAAGTGCCCTGGCTCCCTCTGTCCTATACATAGAGGGATATGGAGCAGCAAGAAGACATTTCTTTTAACTCCCTTTTCACCAGTTTTTGCATGTCTTAAGTATTTTATGATGTGTGAAGGCCAGGGATGAAACCTCTCCCGGCCTTGCCTGGGGTGTCTCACACTACTGAGGGCAGAGAACGTCTTCAGAAGAGGCCTAGAGCAGCCCCATGAATTACTGAATTTGGGCTTAGACTTTCACCCAGGAATTTAGGAAGTCCTTCCCTTTGGGGCTTGAGGGATTGATCTGCCCCCACATACCTTCCGGAGGACAAAGTTAATCCAACGAAGAAGAGAAACTCTCAGGGGTATGCCTATTCCATAGGAAGGACTTATTGGCGTCAATCTCCAATATTATGACCACACTTAAGATTTCAGATTCTAAGGGTGATGAACACTTTGGAAGGGGATCCATTCCTGCAAGGAGTCTGGAAACCCCTGAAGGCTTTTCCTTTTACTAAAGAACATGGTGCTAGCAGAATAGGATGCTCCCAGGGAGGTTTGAAGGGGAGCAAACTTATGGTGAAGATCTACCTGCAACCAGTGGAGATGAAAAATAACCTACTGAGAATGGATGTTTTAGTGTCTGTGGTCGCTCGCAAAATGACCAGGCCCCTTGAAGGCTTGATAGCAGGAAAAGATCCCCAGCTTAGAAAAATGGAGGTGATCTTGAAACAAGCTTTCTCATTTCAACCTCCACACAGACATCAACCCAAAAACACAAAGCTGCCAAACACTACTTGATATGCTTTCCTGTTTTAATCTGAAACAACTAGTGAACACCCCCACTCATAGAGCCGGACACACCTTGGACCTGATTTTCACCAATCACTACTTCACTGACATGTCCATATCAGCCAACCCAGTCCCTTGGTCGGACCACTTCCTTATCCAATGCAAGTCAAACCTACAGTCGGGCAACACAAGATGCGGAAGCGAATCTAACTTCTTCAAATACCGCCCTCCCTTTCAACAGGACCAACTTCAAAAAGAGCTCTGTAAACAACTAGCTAACCTAGACCTATCTAACATCAACAGTGCAATTCAATCATGGCACCAACTCACAGAACAAACCGCTAACAATATAAACCCCGAAAAAACTAGACAAAATTAAACAGCAAAAACAACCCTTGGTTCAACGCTAATCTAAGATCAATGAAAACAAACCTCAGAAAAACGGAAAAAGAATGGAAAAAAAATAATTCCCCAAAAAACCTTCAAAGATACCGCACTCAACTGGCCACCTATAAAAAACTGATTATGACCACCAAACGCAACTACTACAGTCAAAAGATTAAAAACTCCTCCAATAACTCAAACGCTCTTTTCAACATTGTTAAAAATCTCACAGATGAAAAAAGTAACAACGCCACAGCGACCAACACAATAAATCTAACACAAGACCTCGCTCCATTCTTCAAAGATAAAATCAACAGAATAACGAACACATTCAACAACACCACACCCTCAACGAAGCTACTCGAACCAAGGATCATAACACCTTGGTCACAATTCGACCCAATTTCAGTCACCGAAGCCGAAAAAATGCTAAAAAAGATCAACCCTGCATGGCATGAACTGGACACCATCCCAACATGCAACCTAAAAGAAATGTCACATATCATCGCCCCAACCATAGCCGCCACGTTAACAAATCTCTCGAAGAGGGCGAGCTCCCAACCGCACTAAAATCTGCAACCATAACCCCTATTCTAAAAAAGAAGAACCTAGACCCCAAAGACCTGAACAGCTACCGTCCAATTTCAAACCTTCCTCTACTTGCCAAGTTGACCGAGAAGGCAGCTCTGACTCAACTAAATGAACACCTAGAAAACAACAAAATTCTACACGATACACAACACGGATTCAGAAAAAACCGCAGCACAGAAACTCTTCTTGTCAACCTCTCTAATGAAATCTTAAGAGGTCTCGACAACAAAATAAACCATCTGCTAATACTGCTTGACCTATCTGCGGCTTTTGATACATTCGACCACAAAAGCCTACTATCAAGCCTTGCTAACATCGGCCTCACAGGAAGTACCCTCAACTGGTTCTCCTCTTTCCTACAGAACAGATTCTTCAAGGTCTCCATGGACAACAATTCATCTAACCCCTTTCCTCTCGAGACCGGCGTACCTTAAGGGTCCGCCCTATCTGCAACCCTCTTCAACATATATCTTCTCCCTCTATGCCACCTCATCTCAAGCTTCGGAATTTCTTACTATATATACGCCGATGACATCCAGTTCATCATCCCAATCTCCAACACACTAGAAGAGGCTCTCGCCACTGCAGCAAACCACCTAACCTCAATTAGTAACACGCTAAACAATCTGAAACTGTGCCTAAACATGTCTAAAACGGAATGCATCCTCATAGGAAGAAATCTTACAGATCTTACCTTCAATACACACTCACTAAAAATTGACAACATTAACATCCTGATAAAAAATGATACAAAGAACCTCGGCATCTGGATTGACAAAGATCTCAACCTAAAAAAGAACATCGCTACCAAAACCAAAGAAGGATTCTATAAACTGCACGTCCTGAAAAATCTAAAGCCACTTCTCCACCATCAGGAATTCCGCACAGTTCTTCAATCACTAATTTTCAACAGCACTGACTACTGCAACTCGCTTTTATTAGGTCTTCCCAAATCTACACTAAAACCACTCCAGCTACTACAAAATGCCGCAGCCAGAATCCTAACAGGCAAAAAAAGGTCAGAACACATCACCTCTGTGCTAAAAAGTCTTCACTGGCTCCCAATCAAACAACGGATCGAATTCAAGACCCTAACTATAGTATATATAGTGTATATATATATATATATATATATATATATATAGTATATATAGTATAGCCTTATACAAAACTGAGAACAACACACTCAGCAACATGATACATCAACAAAAACCTCAACGTCACACCAGATCTGCAAGCAAACTATTTCTCGACATACCATCACTCCCAACAGCGAAACTCACGAGTACAAGAAACAGAGCCTTCTCAATTGCAGGCCCAATCTTATGGAACACCTTACCTCAATACCTAAGATCGATATTCGACTGCAAATCCTTCAAAAAAGAACTGAAAACCTGGTTATTTAGCCAAACGTTCAGAGACGGCGTGGGCTAAATGTCATTACCCCTCCACCAGAACTTCCCTTCCTAGATGAACTCAATAAGCTACACTAGAGTTTTGTACTTTGTACCTTGTACTTTTGTTCTCTGTGAACCCATTTCCCAGTGCTTTCCTGCAATGCAAAGTTTAAGTTAAACATGCCGTGACCCTGTTCAAGCATTTAAGTTTTTTGTTCTATGTTTCTCTGTTACCAGTTCGATGTATTCTCTACCTCTCGATGTTCCATGTCCTGGTTTCGATGTAATAAGTTGTTCTACTGTAAACCGGGGTGAAGGCTAACTGCTAAACCTCGGTATATAAAAGCACCGAAATAAATAAATAAATTTGATGCAATAGCCTTGCAGGCTTCCATTTGAAAAAGCCCTGTAGTGTGGTGGCAGCATGCTGGGTATGGAAAATATCAGATTCTGAGAATACAGCAAGCAGACAATCCAGAATGGCCTTTATAGCAGATACATTATATGACCTCATCAGGATAGCTTCGGGGTTAGTGGCAAGGAGGCTGCCGCAGCTCCATAAGGGGCAGCAGAGGCCATGTCCAAAGCCCACCTATACAAATCTTCCCCCTTTTTAAAGAAGGTCTTCCTTTTGGTAAAATAGTTTTAAAAAATTTGTAAAGGTTCTCGGTGAGTGTAAACCAAGACTTCAGAAGATAGGCTACAAGCAGGTGCCTGAGGCCCAAGGTGCCATGCCTTGGAGAATTCTGCAGATTCAAAGCAGGCAGATATGTACTTCAGCAAACCAGGAGGGCAATTTCTCAGTCCCCTTTTTTAGCCCTAAAAAAAAATAAAAATCTAGGATTGTCCCCTTGGCAACTGCAGGCTCAACTTGCCTGTCCCAAGGACACTCAGTGGGTCCCTTCTACAGAGGTTTCCATAGGCAGATACCTGCTACAGTTCTATGCAGAATGGATCTCCCCATGTTAATTTCCAGGCAAAGTGATACAAAAAAGGCCACATAGATAAAACTGCAGGGGCTTCTAGCCATTGCTGTAGTCCCTATGGGGGGAACAAGGCTTAAGGGGGTGTACTCCATTTAGGCTATGGCTTCTGAGAAGGATGGCTCTTCCTGTCCAGTGTTAGGCCTCAAGGGTGTCAAAAAGTGCATAAGGGTCTCTGACTTTCATATGGAAGCATTTCACTCAATATTATGTGGCAGAAGCATATTGGCATATCCCTATATGGGATTCGCACCAGAATTTGCTTTTGCTTCTGTATGCAAGGCAAGCATTTCCAGCATCAAAACAGGAAGTATTGGTCCACTCTTATCTTTGATTGGCTTAGCAGGGTCAAGTCTTTCCAGGAGAGAGATTAAACATCTGCTACCATTTTCCAGCTTATGAAACATCTGGAATAGATAAAGTGCCTGCTTAATCCATAGAAGTCCTAAGGGCACTCTTCTCTACTGGAGAAGGCTGAGCATACCTTAAACCAAAGAGGTTTGAAAATGCATCTTTTAATGCTCCATGCCTCCCCAGTGGCATCGTCTGGCTGCAGACTCCTCTGACATAGCTTCCAGTGCATTGCTGCATTCAGTGGCTCTGATTAGGAGGCAGGCCGCATCCCTGTGTCTGGGATTTCTGTGGTGCCGGCTTTATTACATAAGGAAGCTTAGTGCTCTTAGCCAGCACCTCAGTAACAAGTCCTTTGGGGATTCTTCTAGGTGGTGGTGTCTCTTCTGACCCTGTCCCTGTTCCTGCTTGTCTGTCTCCCTGCTCCTGCCACTCACCTTCCCTGGTTCCTGATTGCCCTGCTTTTCCTTCACTTTTGGTCTGATTTCTTGCTGCTGACCCGGCCTGACCTTCTGACGTTGCTTTGTTTGCCGTCTACTCTGACCTCAGCTTGTCTCTTCGTCTCTGCCTGAACTGTGCCAGCCCTGACCTTAGCCTGCTTTTTGTCTCTGCCTGGTCTCTGTCCATCCTGACTGTAGCCTGCAACATGTTATCCACCGCCTGTCTATGCCTAGTCCGTGTTTGCGTTAACCAGGCTGCACCAATCTTGTCAACGACCTAAGGGCTCACCTTCCCAAAATGAAACAGGATCTCCCAGTGGCAAAGCTTCCAGATGAAGACTGTACCCAAAATTTGAATCTACCTACATTTTTTAGGGCTAAAGACATCCACACTAGACCTGATCCCATGTGCCAGAGCACACTTTTACTCAGGAAGGTATTTCAGTACTAGTCCTTTGATTTCCCATTTGGTAAAGGACAACAATTGTGTAACTTATTATTAGCTCATTGGTATGGGTACTAATGTTTAATAAAGCATTTGATCTTCCCAGGTGATGATAAATACTAAATGTCATAGCCTTTTATGTTCTCAGGGACACCAAATGTTCCTTGGGGCCATCCCTGCTCTTTATCAGCACAAATAGTAATAGTGTCATACCTTTGAACAACCTTTGTACTTAGATTATATGTAATATATTGATTCATATTTATCAATCATTGGAGTCCTGATCCATGGCTGTCTATTCGTGTTACAAAGTCTTCCAAAGACCTAACTAGCTTGCCTAAAATTTATCTTTATACATATACTAAGATTTTTTTTGCTCTTCCCATTTGCATATTATGGCAGCCTTGATTGCTAGCGTTTAACTGAGTGCCTTCCTGTTTGTTCTAATATACCACCGCTGCAGCATTGGGTAAGAGGAAAAACTAGCATCTGACTCTTAATTCCAACTTATTTGTTGACAGTGTCCCTTCCCTCCTTCCCCACTGCCTCTGAGCCATCCAACTCTGGCAGTAAGCTTTCTTTTGTACCTGTTGGCATCCGTGTTATAGTGGTCCATGAGGGAGGATCCAGACCTTCTCCCTTCAAACTGTCAGAATTTGCCCAGCACACCAAACTGATTTTCACTGCTGGCTGTAAGGGAAGAAGAAATTCCGTGAATCTGGTAACCACCTTGGATATTGAATTGAAAGCCATCTCACCCTTATTCTCTCAGTTCCATCTTTCCAACACTTGCGTCTTGAGGAAAGCAGAGAGAGGACTTTTTATGTGGCAGGGCTCAGTATGTGGAATGTATTACCTGAGCTACTGAAAAGTGCATTATTAATAACTTTTTGTAAAATGTTAACCTATCTTTTTTTCAGCAGGCCTTTTAAAATTTTCAACTCAGTCATGAAATTGTTTAAACATTTTTTGTGTGCAAAATTCTTTATTACACAAGTAATTTTAGCACATCAATCTGAGGTAAGGGCAGTGCACAAAGCCTACCATGCTTTATTATATCTTAAAAAAAAAAAGGGAGTAAAGCTTTAGTACATAAATCTCTAGTACATAAATCTCTAGATGTTTGTACTGATCATTTTTTCTGGGTTTTAGTAAGAGTACTTTTTAAAATTGTCTGAGACTAGGTGTGTCTAAAATGTTTTCATCTTGATATGTAACAGTGCTTTTTTTTTGTGATTTATTTACTATTTTATTGCAGAGAACTCAAATTGCCTAATTTACTTTATTTACAACAAACAGCATTGTCAGCAGAGTACCAATATTAGGTTTGAGTAAGGCAGTGTTTTTTGAGGATTCATATCTTCACTTTTATTAATCTAGTATGTGTTTTGGAAATGCAGAAATTGAGATAATGCTATGGGCACTTATTCTTCTAGTTGAATGATAAAATGCAACAGCCCAAGTTGTGTTGTGTTATTTCTTTTGTAAACATTCAATTTAGTATTTAATTGCCTTTAAAACATTTTTCCTGCTATTTTATTTTGTCCTCAGGTTGATTTAAAAGACTACATGTTTAATGGACTGAAGGATCAAACTGTGGGCCGCCTACCGGAAAAGGTTGCAGGACAACAGTTTGTTATTCAGGAGTGTGAGAATTGCAATATCTACATATTTGACCACTCTGCAACTATCACCATTGATGATTGTACAAATTGTCGCATCTTTCTGGGACCCGTCAAGGGCAGTGTCTTTTTCCGTGACTGCAAAGATTGCAAGTGTGTTGTTGCATGCCAACAGTTTCGTACGAGGGATTGCAGAAGGCTTGAAGTGTTCTTGTGTTGTGCTACTCAGCCAATTATCGAGTCATCAACCGGTATTAAATTTGGTTGTTTTCAGTATTATTATCCTGAATTGGCTTTCCAGTTTAAAGATGCTGGGCTGAGTATCTTCAATAACACCTGGAGCAATATCCATGATTTTACACCTGTGGAAGGAGAGAACAACTGGTGTCTTCTTTCAGATGATGCTGTTGTTCAAGATTGTGTTCCTTTGCCTGACTCTGAAGAACTCAAAGCTGTTCGCATTTCCACAGATGTCAACAGGAGCATCATTCCAGTAACCCGGGGTCAGAGACCAAAGAAAAGTGATGAACTTTGTCTGGTAGTGTTTTTTGCAGGTGATTACACCACTGCAAATGCTAGAAAGCTAATAGATGAGGTAAGCAATCCATTGAACTGACACCAATTTTTTTTTTATGTGCTTCTTTATTAGAAACTAATTTTAAATAGAAATTATTTAATTAAAAAAATATTAAATTATGGCCAGAGTTACCACTTATTTCTATAGTGTTACTTAACATATGCAGAAACACAAACAATTTGTGCACTGTAGAGCTTACAATCTAATCAAGGCAAACATACAGGTCATAAGAGACTTTGAATTTAGTTTAAGAAAATGGTTAATAAGGTTGCAAGTGGGATAATCAGGAATTAAGATTTAAAAGTAGTACAAAACAGGTGAGTTTAGACTGAATTTGAATAAGGACAGATGTACCAACTTGGGAAGACTATTCAAAATGTACAGTGCAGCCAGGTAGAAAGTATGAAGTTGCTAGTTAGAGGAGAAGGGAATGCATAGGAGTGATTTGCCTGATGAGTAGAGTTCAAAAGGAGGGATGTAGGGAGAAATAAGAGGAGAGGTAGTGAGGAACTGCAAAATGAAGGCTCTTGTAATTAAGATGTGCTTGAATGTATGTGAAAGATAAGGAACCTATGTAATGACTTGAAGAGGGGTTATATGGATGTAGTGACTTCAGCGAAAGATGTTTTTTGGATAGAATGTAGTGTAGATAAATGGTTCATTGGGACATCCATGGGGAACAGTGTACAGTAGTCTAAGCAGGAGGTGATGAGAGAATTGATAAGGGGATATGCTTAGCCAATCAAGTTTCAGGACCTCTCCAGTGAATATGCATGAGAGGTTTGTATGCAGTGGAGGGAGTGCATCTGTTTCCTGCATATATATGGGACATATCCTGAAAATATGACTGGCTAGATATCCCTTGAGGACTGAGTTGAGAACCCCTGAAGCAGAGGACACACTAAAAGTGCAGTGGGAGAGGTAAGAGAACCAAGATAGGATATAATCCTGCAATGCAAGTGAGGATAGAGTATCAAGGAGTAGTTAGTGGTCAGCTGTGTCAAAAGCAGCAGGTAGGTTAAGAAGGATAAGGATCAAGTTAAGGGTCTTTGGTTTTAGCCATAAACAAATCATTGGAAACTTTGGCAAGGACTGTTTCTGTGGAATGTAGATTGTGAAAACCAGACTGCAGCACATAGAGAATGGCTTGAGATGAAAGAAAGTCAAGATAGGTGAGTTGAGGTGAGCCTCATATTTGAGTAGTTTGCATTCAAACAGGAGGAGGAGATGGGATGATAGCAGGATGGGTAGGGCCCAGTGAGGGTTTTTGAGAAGTGGTATGAAGACAGCAGGACTAGTTCCAGTAGAAAGTGATATACTGAGAATGTGACAGATGGAAAGGAATGACTGCAGTGAAGTGGATGCCACAATTGCTCACAATATGATCTGGAAGCCTGTGCAGATGAAAATGTTTTAATAAAAGAAATGAGCAAGTACAGGGGCTGTGAAGCGGTCTACAGTGACTCAAATAATGTAGCTCTTTTGGACAGAGGGAGATCTGTGATATAAAAGAGATGGGGGACCAAGGTTTCTCAGGGATTGGAAGAGGTTGCAGAAGTCCTCAGGGATGAATGTGGGAAAACCATATTGCAGGCACAGTTGGGGCATATTTCTGTGTAGCATTGTGATCTTGGGAAAGCCAGGGCACCAGTAATGACGGGAGACTAGCGCTATGGTTTTGCTAACCCTTGGATGCCCTGCTATTTTGTAATTGAGACCCCAGCACAGGACCTTTTCTCTGAGACATTGGGGGACCACTGTTTTGCCCACTGGTACACTGAGGGTAGTAGTGGTGAGAATTTTTACAGGATGAATGAACGTTTGTGGTAGTTCCAGGGTATCTGAGACATCAAAGGAGCAAGAGAGCATCCGCTCTGATATTTATTTTTTTTTTTCAGCAGGTCGGTAGATTAAATAAAAGTTGAACCTGTTGAAGAGACCATCTTGCTTGTTGAGGGTTTAATCTTTGAGTCTTCTGCAAGTATAGATTTTTATGATCCATAGTTATGGTAACCTGATGATGGGCACCCTCCATTCTTCAAGGACAAGTTTAGCAGCTAGGAGTTTCCGGTCCCCTATGGTATAGTTCTGCTTGGAAGGCATAAACTTCTTGGAGAAGGAGGAGCAAGGCAACATCCTCCTATTGGCATTGCTTTGGAAAAGTACTGCTCTGTCTCCAACAGGGTTTGTTAATATCAGAGTGTGTTAGCCATGGTGCATCCACAAAGGCAGATTTCAACCACTGAAATGCCTGAACCGCCTGGTCCAGCTAGTTATGGGTGTCTGAGCTCTTTCGGGTTAATGCAGTGAGTGGTGCTGCTAGAGAGGGATAATTGTGAATAAACTTCTACAGTATTTGATAAAACCTAGGAATTGTTGAAGAGTGAGCCCCACTGGTTGGGGCCAATGCCAAGAGCTTATCAAGATCCATCTTTAAATCCAGGTCTGAGATGATGTAGTTGAGGAACAGTAGCTTGGTTTTCTCAAGAGTGTTTTTTCTAGTTTAATGTAGAGCCTGTTGTCTTGCCAGCATTATGTGAATGGCTTTTATTTGATCAGTGCTTGGCTAAGGATTGAGAATATATGAGAATGTCATCCAGATAAACAAGAATTTATGAATCAAGCATCTCTAAAGATCTCATTGACCATATTTTGGAAGATTGTGGGAGCATTGCATAGTCCGAATGGCATAACCAAATATTTTTAGTGGCTGTTGTGGGTTGAACCTGGTCTTTCAATCATCTCCTTTGCATATTCTTATGAGATCCAATTTTAGTAGCCCCATGAAGCTTGTCAAATAACTCAGAGATGAGGGGCAAAAGGTATTGGTTCCTCTTCATGATAGTATTCAGGCCACAGTAAGTGATACATGGCCGGAGTGAACCATCTGTCTCGCCCACGCAAAAAGCAATCCTGCCCATGAAAAAAGTTCATGGCTTGATGACATGCGACAAATTATGGGACAGAATAACGTGGCCAACAGCCCCAACTTCAAGGGACCACCATCACCTTATAGGGCCAACCACATAAAAAAATTGCCAGCATAAAACACAAAGTTGAGGTGTTGGACTACTGAGGTGACAGCTTAGCTCTCCCCCTCTGTTGGAGTCCCTGCTGGTGTCTTGGGGGGCCTGGAGGTGGCCCTCTCCCTCTGGTGAGCAGTATAATTTGAGAATAGCTTACAGGTAAGTAAAATCTCTGTTTTCTCTTTGCCCTTCTTGGCTGTCTGCTGCTCCCCCTCCGGGCCTCCTTCTCTTTGTTCATTGCCCTGGCTCCTTTGGTTGCAGGCTGTGCCTTTAAGGTCCTCTGTCAGGTTTCTTGGGGAACACACAAAAAAAGTGATTTTGAGGACAGAGAATTCAGCCAGCCTTGGAGCTGTGGTGATGGATGCTCCAGGTGAGTGTATCTTATTGTGCCAGGTCATTAGGGGAGTAGAATTCACTTCAGGGAGCTTCTGAAGTTTGCAGAAAGTTGGGTCATCTCTCAAAGCTGCATGGTGAGGCTAAGATTGTGCCCATGGCTCAGTACAGGAGAAATTCGGCACTGTGTAAAGCTTGCAGCCAAGAACCAGCAGGAGATGCACAGAGGCTGTGCAAGGAGTGTTCTGTAGCCCAGGGGAGGTGCTGGACTGCAGAGTTAAGACATCAGGGAGGTCTGCATCTGTTCCATCCACAGGATGGACTCCAATGGCCATTTTGGAGCACAGGAGCCGTAGACAGGAAGATGGGCTACTGCCTCTGATACCAGAGAACAGGTAAGGGGACAGAGAGTGACTCCCTTTGCCTAGGCATACCAGGGGCATCAATCCCTGGGTGGATATGTCCTCCCTCTCCTGAATAGGGTAGTGTTAAGGCACTGCAAGCTCTTTGTAGGGAGTAGGGGGCGTCCACGTTTAGAGAGTAGTCTTCTGCTCCTTCGGCTCCAGGTTTTCCCGAAGAACGAAACTGTCTCGTCAGAACATGGAATCCCAGGAGATAGGAGAGGATTCCTTCCTATCTGATTTCCTGCATCGTTATCAGTCTTTTACTCTAGGGGATGTTCCTAAGACATTGGAGGAAAGAGCAATTCCTCCTGAAGGGGACTCCCATAGGATAATGTTGTAGCTTTTTCATAGGGATGAGTTACCTTCCCTGATTTCACATTCCCTAAGCACATTATAATTGAAAGCAGATGAAGAAGATAGGGTTAAGGTATCAAAGTGGGACCCCATCATATTTAGTATGAGGAAAACCTCATATTTCTTTCCCCTCCACGAAGGACTTGGTGGATTTGGTGTGGAGTTTTCCGGAGGCTGATGTTAAGGGGGAATGGTCACTGGGCAGTATATATCCTCTGGATCCTCAGGTGAGAGACCAACCTTTTTTTCAATGGGTAGATGTTATGCTTAGTGTCTGAGAACCACCATCTCAGTGGAATGGGGGGGGGGGGGGGGCGGGCGGGCTGCACTTAGTGTGCACAGGATAGGAAGCTAGAGGCTATGCTTAAACGGGTCTCTGATGCAGTGGCAATGAATCTCCAGATATGTCTGCTGTTGTATTGTGGCACGCTCTGGGCTTCTTTTAGCCCAAGAGGCACAGGAATTGGAAGAAGATTCTCCATCTCTGGAGCTGGGGGCTGCCTTTTTTGGCAAACACCAGGTATGATTTGGCCTGCGCAGAGGCTAGAGAAATGGCCTCCATAATAGCGGCCTGTTGGCATGTATGGTTAAGTCATTAGGTGGTGGACAATATTTCCAAGTCCAATTTGACCAAGCTGCCATTTAAGGGATGACTGTTTGCATACGATGGCTAAAATTTGAGGGAACTTGAAGGTTCCCAGATTGTTGGAGGATAAGGGCAGATCTTTGTCCTTTTGCCTTCTGGGGCCATTTGTGTTTTGAAGATTTTCAGCAGAGTTAGGGGTGGGGGGAGGAGGTCTCTTACTTTTTCCTGTTGCCAGTCTTTTTATTCCAAGAAGAATAGCGAGGGCAGTGCAGCAGAAGCTTCCAGATTGGCACCATGAGTGCTGAGAGGCCCACTCTCAGGTACCTGAGATAGGCAGGCATCTTGGTTTTATCACAGGTAAGCCCAGCTTACAACTAATCAATGGGTTCTCAAAATCTTGGGACATGGTTAGACCCTGGAGTTTGAGCATCCAGTTTGATGCTTTTATGGTTTCCTTTTGTCAGTCTGAGAAGAAAGCCATGGTGATGTCCATTCTGTAAAGGCTTCTCACATTAAAGGTGATGGTCCTGGTGCTGGAAGGCCCAAGAAGTTCAAGGGCATATTTAATTTATTTTGTGGTTCTGAAGAAAGAGTTTCTTTTGCCCTGTTCTGGATTTGAAGTAGGTAAATGACTGCTTGAAGGTAACTCATTTCAGAATGGAAACCTTGCAGTCAGTGATCATGGTGATGTAGAAAGGGGATTTTTTCACCACTTTGGATTTAATGGAAGCATATCTTCATGTACCAATCCTGGAAGAGCACCACCAGTACCTTCACTTTGCAGTGTTTTAAGTTGACATTTTCATCATAATCATCATTTATGATCATGCTTTTTCACCAAGAATTAAAGCGTATAACAGGGAAACTGTTTTACAGTAAATAGGAACTAATCAGCATAGAACAGGAGCTGATCTACAAAGAACAGGATTTACAGTGGGAGCAAGAAGCAGTAAACAATAGCCAAACTTAGTGAAGCAGTTTATAGTGTACAGTTCAAAACTCAACAGCAATGTAGGATGAGAAGGTACAAGTAAGCTTGTTGGAATTATATGGATTCTGATGGTGAATAGGGGAGCAGAGGTCTCTTCGGCAGTTTGGAGAGGGGGGCTGCAACCATAGGCTTTTATAAACAGCCAGGTTTTCAGGGATTTCCTGAATGTCAGCAGATCAGAGGCATGTCTGATTTCACATGGAAGAGAGTACCAGAGGGTGGGGTCTGAGCCTGTAAAAGTTATTTTCCTGGTGGTTGTGAGTTTCAGTACTGTAGGGAATGGCACAACGCTTAGGGGATTGAATGCACAGGGTTTATGGAGGTGGGGGGGGGGGAGAGGCAGTTGTGCAGATTGGCAGATGTTAGATCTTTGAGGGCCTTGAATATGAGGACCAGTGTTTTGAGCACTGCCCGGTAATGTTTGGGAAGCCAGTGTAAGAATCTGAGGAGTGGGATGATGTGGTCCTATTTGGCCTTCCGTATAGATCAAGCAGCTGGGTTTTGAATGAGCTGTATGTAGGTGGTAGAGATTCTTGGATACTCTGACATATAGAGTGTTGCAGAAGTCCAAACAGTAGATAAAACAGGCATGGTACTCGAAGAAAGGAGAAAGATGTTGCAGTCGGTATATCATTATTTACCTTTTGTTTTTGATCCCTTATTCCCAGTTCCATGTCACCCTGTTCTATGTAATGCTATTTGCAACTTTTGTGTGTTCACTGTAAACAGATATGATATGTAAATATTCTACATGAATGTCGGTATATAAAAGTCCAAAATAAATAAATAAATCTGGAAGAAGGAGGCTTTGGTTACTGATGGAATTTGGACGTCTGTGGAGAGTTTGGAGTCCAGGAAGAAACCCAGGCTTTTAACCTAATGAGGGAATGGGCAGGAAGTCATCCTATTACACTGTTATAATGTGAATGTTACAATGTATAAATAGTATGACCTCCAGTCATACTATTACTCTGTTATAATGTGAACCGATGTGATGTACGCCAACGAATGTCGGTATATAAAAATAATAAATAAATATAAAAATAAATAAATCTAAGGCAGGGGTGGCCAACTTGGTCCTTGAGAGCCACAGACAGGCCAGATTTTCAGGATATCCTTAACAAATATGTATGAGTTGCATGCACTGCCTCTACTGTAGGCAAATTATATTTCATGCATATTCATTGTGGATATCTTGAAAATCTGGCCTATTTGTGGCTTTTGATGACCAGAGTTGGCAACCCCTGATCCTAGGGTAACCCTTGAGTGGATGAAGTTGTAGTCCTTTTTTCTAATCCACAGGACTTCTTCTGTTTTTATGGGGGTTCAATTTCAGTTTATTGTAGAACAACCAGTTGGAGACTTTCTCGAGTTCAGGGTTGAATTCAGAGAGAGCCAGACTGGGATCAGGGCCAAGGGGGTATGTCCGTGTTTGCATGGTAGAGAATGTTGGCATCCTTGAGTAGCTTGTACAGCGAGGTCATATTTTTCTTAGAGGGTGGGGAAGAGGCTGGAGCCTTGAGGGACTCCATACAGAAGATGGCAGGGGTGTGACGTTACATGCCCTGCAAGTAATTCTTGAATTGGAGTCATTTTAGAGCTGGGTATGAGATCCCCAAGTTTCAGGCACCAGCCTTCAGTTTGGCTACAGCTCCCAGAACCTTCTCCAAGGTGATAAATGGTGGTGATGGCCAGGTATGGGAAAAATATCCTGGTCCACCCATATCTGGACGATTGGTTAAGCCACGTGAAGTCTTTTGAGGAGAGCTAGACGGCCTCCCAGAAGATGATCCAGTTGTTGCAGGAGCTGGGGTAGGTTGTAAACCTGGCCAAGAACAATCTACAACCATCTCAGAACGTGGTATATTTTGGCGCTCACTATGATATGCTCACCAGTTAGGTGTTGCTACCGGAGCAGCAGATGCTGAAATTGGGAAGCCATATCAGAAGATTGCAGCTAATTAGGGCTGTCAGTGTGGCTTTACCTCCACACCTTGGTTTCCATGGCTTTGACCTTGGACTTGGTACCACGGATAAGATTGCATATGCTCTTTCTATAGTGGGCCTTGCTGTCTCGATGGAATCTCTAGTGCCATGACTACTTGGTGAGGTTGCCTTTTCTGGAGTTGATCACCCGGAGCCTACAATGGTGGCTGGATCATGATAATTTGAATGGGGGGGGGGGGCTAGATTTAATACCCCCTGTTTACACAGAGGTGACCACAGATGTGAGTCTGTCAGGGTGAGGAGCACACTGTCAAGAACTCACCGCGCAGGGACAGTGGACCTTTGTAGAAGTGAGTTGTTGTATCAACCATATGAATGCTTAGGTGATTTGATTGTCACTCCTTGAAATTGTGCCCAGATTACTCAGACTATTTGAGAGTAATGTCTGACAATGCCATGGTGGTAGCATACATCAGCCATCAAGGGAAGACCCCCCCCCACCCCCAAGTCCACAGATCTCCTTGCATATGCTTCTTCCTTGCATAGAAAGGCATCTTCAGGCCTTGTCTGCATCTCACATGGCATGGACAATGTGCAGGCTGATTTTCCTCAGTCGTCCTGCCTTGGATCTGGGAGAGTGGCATCTATCTAACAGGCTTTCAACATCATCGTCGAATGGGGTCTGCTGTTCTTGGCTTTGATTTCTACTGGTGGGAATGCGAAGGCTTGCTGGTTTTTTAGTCGCAGGAGAGATCTGAAGTCATCTGGAATCGATGCCTTAGTGAAGGAGTGGCAGAGGGAGGAAACCTTATGTATTTCTCCCTTGGCCTATGGGTTCTGGGGCATCTTATTCCAGTTCAATCAACTCCTGGATGGCTTCCAGCATTGGGAAATAGCAAGAGGCTTTCCGTAGAGAAAACAGGATGGGATTCTTCTTTGGTTCTGACATAGGATCCGTGCCAGGAACTCCCAGCGTCTTCAAGGGTAATTGCCAGATTCTTGTGGCCTGGTTTGGCCTCTAGTGGAAACAGGATTCTGGGCTTGATGGACCCTTGGTCTGACCTAGCATGGCAATTTCTTATGTTCTTAAGGTCTGAGAGACCAGGGCCGGTAATTCATCTCTGTGAAAAAACCGTAGCATGGTCCGGTATGGCTCCAGGCCTAGAGGGATTTCCCCATCCTCCAATGAGTCCACAATCCCTTCATCGTCCGAGGTGTCTGAGTCCCTGTCAGCGATATCCTTGGTGAGGGGATGTACGGACTCCCCTCTTTGTATAAAATGCAGGACTGCTGAAGGCACACTCACACACACACACCGCCTCTTTCACTGCCGGACTCTGAATAGCTTTTGGGGTTCAGTGGCGGATGTCATTTTTCACTGTACCGCCGCCCCGCTACCTACCTCTGGCCAATTTCTATTATCTAGCCCCCAGGCCTGTACTCCTGCACTATGCCACTATGGAGCTGACCACCAAAAAAAAGGAACGGGTTAGGGCTCAGGTTTGACCTGAACTTCCCAATTAAGTTTGGCCAACCCATCCACGGGATGAGGAGATAGGGGGGCCGACTATCCCTCGTCTATCAGCGGTGGGTCGAGATCATGTCGGACAAATGGGTACTGGACATCATACAAGAAGGATACGCTCTGGAATTTCGCAGCATCCCTCATTATGTCACCTTTCCACTTCCTGCACAAAAAGCTGGCAGTGGAATCCACATTGATAAGGCTCCTCAGTCTGAGGGCGTTATTCCATCTATTTCATCGTACCCAAGAAGGAGGGTTCATTCCGACCCATCCTGGATCTCAAGAGCATCAATCATCTGCAGGTAATGCACTTCTGCATGGAAACTCTTTGCTCCGTCTTAATGGCCGTACAACTGGGAGAGTTCTTAACCTCCCTGGACCTCTGAGGCCTACCTTCATATTCCAATCCATCAAGACCACCAGCTTTGCTGTACTGGGCCATGATAATCTGTTCCGGGCATTGTCCTTTGGCCTGGCAATTGCCCTCAGAACCTTCTCCAAAAGTATGGTGGTTGTGGTGGCAGCATTGAGGAAAGAAGGGATCCTGGTGCACCCTTACTTAGACGACTGGCTGATCCGGGCCAAATCGTTGGAAGAGAGCCGGCCAGCAGGGTCAGGTCCCTCCCACAGGAACTTGGGTCGTGAACACGGACAAGAGCAGCCTCAAGCCCTCTGTCCTTAGAGACCCTGGGAGTCTAGTTCAACACCAAGCAGGACAAGGTCTTCCTCCCTCAATCAAGGATAAGGAAACTGATGTACCAAATGCATTGGTTGACGAACACAATGCGCCCCAGGGTGTGGAGCTATCTCCAGGTCCTCGGCCTGATGGTGTCAACCCTGGAAGTAATACAATGGGTGAGGGCACACATGCAGCCACTCCAACGCTCTCTGATGTCACATTGGAACCCACTGTCTCAAGACTACTCAATTCGCCTCCACCTACCGATGAAAGTATGTTCTCTACTCCAGTGGTGGCTACAGGAAGTTCACCTAAGCAAAGGCGTAAGCCTATCCCTACAAAACTGGATAGTCCTCACGACGGACACGAGTCTATGAGGGTGGGGAGCTCACTGTCAGGAATTGACAACCCAGGGGCGATGGACCGAGGAAGAGATGCGCTGGAACATCTCACAATGTGAAGGTTCCCCGATTCTTCAGTCAGACTAGATCAGCAGTCCCAAGGGATCGATGCCCTTGTCCAGACCTGGCCAGAGGAGAGGACTTACTGTACACCTTCCCTCCGTGGCCTCTGCTGGGCAAGATCAAACACCACAGAGGATTAGTCCTTTTGGTGGCCCTGGATTGGCCCAGATGCTCATGCTACACAGACATGTGGAGGCTTCCTGTGGAGAGCTTCCTATACCTCTCCCCATACAGGGTCCTTCTCCAACAAGGTCCAATTCTTCACTAGGACCCAACTTAATTTTGTCTTATGGTCTAGCCCTTGAGAGGGCTCGCCTGACGAAGCATGGATATGTAATCGCCACCTTGCTCCACACGTGAAAATTCTCAACGTCCCTGGCATACGTACGGATCTGGAGAATATTTGAGGCCTGGTGCGAGGAACGTGGGGTACCCCCGCGAATGACCAAGATCCCCATGTTGTGGAATTGTTACAGGGCAGCCTGAGCAAAGGATTGTCCCTCAACTCCTTGAAGCTCTGGGTTGTGGCTCTCTCTTCTGTGTCAGGGGAGAGGTGAATGGAACATGCCTGTCAACGCATCTGGACTTGGCCCATTTCCTAAAAGGGGTTAAACACCTCTCACCACCCTTAAAGTGGCAGATTCCCCCCTATGGAACCTCAATCTAATATTGGACTTTTTAGCAGGGCCTTCCTTTTGGCCACTGTGCAGTCTGTCTCTACGCCTTTTAACGCTGAAGACTGCGTTCTTGGTGGCAATATGCTTAGCTCGTCACATCCCCGAACTACAGGCGCTGTTATGACAGGAGCTGTTCCTTTGGTTTACTCCAGGAACAGTACAGCTTCTCACCGTCCCTTCCTTCTTACCAAAGGTAGTTTTGGAGTTTCACGTGAACCAGTCATTTCCTTACCGTCCCCTGATAGACGCACGGACACGGAAGGCTACTGCCTCCTATGCCACTTAAACGGCAGTAGGCTTTTAGTATGATATCTGGAATGTTCAGAACCAGTGCGCAAAACAGACCGCTTGGTGGTTCTTCACGGGGGAAGAAAACAAGGCAAAGCAGCTTCACGAGCTACCGTAGCTTGCTGGATCAAGGAAGTGATCACAGGAGCTTATGTAGAGGCAGGGAAGCCTTTATACCTTCAGGTTAAATCTCATTCCTCTGGGGCCCAGGCAATATCCTGGGCAGAAGCAAAGCTACTATCTCCTGTCGAGCAGTGATGTGGTCCTCCTTACACACCTTCTCCAGGTTCTATCGCCTGGACGTCCATGCCTGAGAGAATGCAGCCTGTGCGAGGGCAGTGCTAACCGGACTGTGGGCAGCCTCTTGCCCTGTTTAGGAGTTACTTTTGTACATTCCATTGGTTCTTAGTCCATCTGGCTACACACTAGGAAATGGAGAAATTACTTTACCTACCCGATAGTTTTGTTTTCCTTTGTGTAGACAGATGGACTCAACATCCCGCCCAGACCTTGCAATTTCCTCCATACTTCCCTATTGGCAAAGGACACGAGAGCACTGTTTGACTTCTCCTTTCCAAAATGTCAGATTTGCTCCCTCAAGGAGTCTCTTACCTCTGATCAAGGGGATACTCTATCAGAACCCCCAAGATGTGGTTCAATTCCTTACCATTGTCATGCAGCAGAGTCCATGCAGTTGGAGGAGGTTCACCAGGAATACTCTACAAGGTGACCAAGGACCACCTCTTCAGTTGCCTACTTTATCATTGGGGTCCTGGATCAATGTCCTCTCTTCTCTTGGATCAAAGGAGGAATCAATGGGAATTCCCTCCAATCCCCTACCTGAACTCCCAGAACACTTGACTCCATCAGAGAACCTATCTTATTCTTGCTTCCTGGATAAGTTAGGTAGTGCACTAGGACAAAGAACTCATACAGAAGTCTTCAGCCTTCTCCAGATTCTGCACACCCCATCAAAGTCAGTAGCCCTTCCAATCCATTTGATCTTGCAAGAATTATAAACAAGAATGTGGAAGAACTTGATTTCCTGTGTTCTAGTAGCCACGAAGATAGATCTAAAGCAGAGTGTCTAGAAAGTTCTGGGATTTGGAGTAGTACAACTGCCTCACCAATCAGTTGTAGTGGAGTCAGCATTAAACAGAGCAAAGAAAACAATACTCTCAAACACCCAACCAAGGAAAGAAACAGGCTGCTGGATAATTTTGTTAAAATGTCGGAGTTCCATGCTTAATGCTCTTTTTTTCGCTCACCAGTTTTTTTACGTTACAATATTTACATGATTTCAATATTGAAACTATTGCATTCAAAAACTGAAGCTACTCCTTGCCCCAATTGATGGCAACACTACATACCCGAACCTGCTCCCCAACACTGAAGAGTATATATGCCATCTTATGTGTTCAATTTACAAAACATTTAGCATATCAGCTTCTATCAGAGCACGTCGAATGGCTTGGTTGAGGGCCAGCAGTTTACGTGACAATATCCATGACAAGCTAGTGGATGTTCCCTTTCTGGCAGATCATTTCTTCAGAGACAAACTCAGAGAAACAGTTGCTCAGATCAAGGAGCAACATATGGCAGTCCATTTATTCTCAGCTGGCTCTGAACAACAGTTAACTTAGCCTGTTGAAGTCCCGAGGGCGGCTGTCTCGGTGACTTCCAAGTTCCTTACCTGCCTCACACCCAGGGCAGGGACTTTATTTGGTGGTTACCTTTCTTACCTTACAAGATGTTCTCAATTTACTGCCTGAGGCTCGTAGCACTCAGGGATTTCGCTGCGCGGCTGGCTTGTTATAGAAAACACTCACAGCCTTTATATTACTCAATAATACTCTTTATTATGGAAAGCAAAGAAAAGCCAGAAGAATACAAGATACAAGTTTCTTGGGAGTGGCTTGGAGCGTCTAACCATGACATACTACCAAAGCCTGCTCAGATTCTAAACTACACATTACATCCTTATATACCAATATTGCTGACAACGTTTTTCTTTTTTTTCTTCATACTCTGAAGCCTTCCTTATTTGGAATGGAGAACTACTGAACCTTTACCTAAACTAATGATGTCAAAGTACCGTTATCTGGTATACTCCCCCCATTCTGTGTTCAGTAGCTAGGCCTTGAGCTGGAGACAGTTTTCTACACAAACTGCTTATGTTCCTCACCCAAGGATGCCTTGCCTGCTCATAAAGACAAAATACTTTCTTTTCTCTTGTGCAAAACTGTTCCATTAAATTTCATTATTTAATTATTTAATCCAGGTTATTATCAAGCCCTACTACGTTTTTAAGCTGTTGTACTTTCAGAGACGCCCCTTCTGACAATTTCAGCAGTATAATGTTCCTCTGCTGCCACAAAAGCAACTTCCAGCTTGAGGACGCCAATGTGAAAGACGCTAACCAAAGCGCACCACAACAGGTCCAGACAAAACCTGGACCAAATTTTTGACCAATCTCTAATTCCAACATTTATCCTCTACAGTAAGGGGGCGAATCTATCTCTATCTGGAGGAATGGTGCAAGATCACCAAAGATTGTTGGGTGCTCAAGATTATGGAATCTGGTTACTGCTTGTTTCCCCTGCTTTCTCATTGCTCAGCCTTCAATCCGGATCCATCTGACTCAGTGCAGCTCCACCTGGAGGTGGAATTGCTTTTCACAGAGCAGTCTTCTCCACCTCCCCCGATCAACATGACCTGCTATTTTCTTATGCCCAAGAAAACCGGGGAATTGAAACACACCCTGAATTTAAGAAGTCTGAACAAGAATCTACTATGGGAGAAATTCAAGATGAAGCTCTACATGATTCTGCCCTTTATCCAAGTTGGGGAGTAGCTGTGTACCCTGGATCTAAAGGACACCTATGTCCACATATCCATCCATTTCTCCTGCTGTCTTTGCTTTCTGGTGGCATCCTCTCACTGCCAGTATAAAGTGCTCTCCTTTGATCTTTCAGCAGCACCTGGCTGTAATAGCAGTGCATCTCCATCATCAGAGGCATTTGTATTTTCCCTTACCTTGACAACTGGCTGGTAATGGAGGCTTCCTGGGAATGAGTACTGACTTCCCTATAGAATATCATTCAACTCCTATAATTTCTAGGATGCGTAATGAATTATGGAACATCGAAGCTGAAAATCAAATTCATGAAGTTGTGAATAGACTTTCTGCAAAAAAGGGCTTATCTTTTGACAGATCAAGCAAGCGGCATATAAATCAAAATAAATGTCCTCAAATCCCTGGCATATCGGTTGCTGAATGCAGAACAGACGCCAGGGAAGTGTTAGTTGTGCTAATGGTTTATGTAGTATCACTAACCTGCCTCCACGTATGAGTCCTGCAATGAGATGTCCATTCCCAGTGGGATCAACTAACTCAACCCTTGACATCTTTAGTGAATATCTTGCAAAAGACAAAATGAGACCTCTGCTCCATCTACTATCTTTACAGGTGACATTAGCAACAGATGCTTCCTCCAAAAGATGGGGAGCACACATGGGTCCCTTTTGAAGCCAATGGATTTGGTTGTTAGTGGAAAGCCAGTTTCAAATCAACCTGCTGGAACTGTGAGTGATCATGTATGCCTTAAATACTTTCTCCCATCTCGAAGGGAAGAGAATGCTCACTCAAACTGATAATAGAGTAGCTATGTTTTATGTCAAAAAGCAGGTAGACACTTGCTAATGGACTTTGCCTGCAGACCATAAAGATATGGGAATGGCCATGAAACCATTGAGCAATTCTTCAAGAAATCTATCTTCAGGATTTTCCAGCATGTTAGATTGCCTCAGCAGGGTATTTCACCCTCATGAATAGTTCCATCAGCAGCTGACAGACAGCTCGACCTTTGGGGTCATCCCTTAATTGACTTCTTCGCATCATAAGAAAATGAAGAGAAAGATTTTAAAGTTTCACAGTTTATTGGGAATATTGTTTATTACGTTACGCTATGCTTTACACACATTGTTAATTGTAAACCGGGTTGATGTGATATCTGTCATGAAACTCGGTATAACAAAAATAATAAATAAAATAAATAAATAAATTTGCAGTCTTCCTAATGATTGTATATACACTGAGGGTGCTTTTTGGTTCACCTGGAATGCTAATAGCTAAGATGGTTCAGAAAGTGCCTGATACTGCACCAGCATAGTCCAGACAGGTGCAATTTAACATATCTAGTGCAACTGTCCATAAGCACCTGCTCCCCCCCCCCCCCCCCCCCAAAATCTGTTGGTTTGAGTACCGATCTATCCTTATTGACTCAAGAGGGTCATCTGTCATTTGAATCTTCCCTCTCTAAACTTGACAGCCTGGATGTTGAGTGCACACTGATCGCTTCACTCTTCTTACCCAAGGAAGTTGAGGACAAAATTGCATGCATTTATTTATTTATTTATTTATCCATCCGGCATTCACGATAGGCATCACATTATGCCAGTTACATTTAACAAGGGGTGAAAAAAATAATACAATAAAAGAACTTTTAATAGGTGTGGAGCTTAAAAACTTGCAGTTAGAATAAAACAGGAATGTACACAACTGGGAGCAGGAAAAGAAAAGGAGATAGGAGATTAACAGAGCAATTATTTACAATGGTAGAAAGTCTGCTAGAAAGCCCTTGACTAGAAGAGCTTATGGCTTTGAATGGAAACAGTTCTTGTCTTCATATCAGCAAAACTCCTTAGACTCATTTGCATGTGAACCACGAATGCTACTTCGATACTTGTTCTTTCTTTCCTCCTTAAGTCTCAATAACTTTTCAGTGAGCATGCATCTCTGTGGCACAGCAGCCTTCCATGTGCAGGTAGAGGGTAAACCAAACCCACTCATGTCAAGGTTTATGAAAGTCTTATGGCATACTAAACTTTCAGTTCTCAAACAGCCTGTTCCATGAGACTTTAATGTAGTTTTTGCTCAGCTTATGAATCTTCCTTTTGAGCCAGTGGAGTTTGCTTCTCTGAAGTCTCTCATATGGAAAGTATTTCTTGTTGTGGTCACGTTCACCAGAAGAGTTGGTGAGCTTCAGGCTTTGGTTCATTACTCTCCTTCTATGAATTTCTTACACAACAGTGTGGTGCTATGCACTCACCCAAAGGTGGTTATCAGCTTTTCATATAAATAAAATCATTGTGTTACCTATCTTCTTTCTGAGGCCGCATGCATATGAAGGTAAAGTCCTTCATTTCTTGGACTGTAAAAGAGCTTAAACTTATTACCAGAAGAGAGCCACATCGTCAGGTCTCACAACTATTAATCTCTTTCGATCCTAACTGACTGGCATAGCAGTCTTCAAATGTACTTTGCCCAGTTGGCTAGCATACTTTTATCTTGCATTATATGCTAGCAGGCCTCCAGATTAGATTCCATTTAAAGCTCATCCAGTGAGAAGCATGTTGTGTCAATGGCTCATCTGTTAACCATACCTCAAGAACATAAGAGATTCCATACTGGGTCAGACCAAGGGTCCATCAAGCCCAGTATCCTGTTTTCAGCAGTGGACAGTCCAAGTCTCAAGTATCTGGCAAGTACCCAAATACTATAAAGATCACAATCTACTATTGCTTATTAATTACCATCATAGCAGTTTATGGATTTATCCTCTAGGAACTTATTCAAACCTTCTTTAAACCCACTTATACTAACTGCTGTAACCACATCCACTGGCAATGAATTCCAGAGCTTAACTATGTGCTGAATAAAATAATTTTATTTGATTTTGTTTTAAATGAACTACTTGCTAACTTCATGGAGTGCCCCCTTGTCCTTCTATTATCTGAGAGGGTAAATAACCAATTTACATTAACTTGTTCAAATCCTTTCATGATTTTGTATTTATTTATTTATTCAGTTTTATATGCCGATGTTTGGTATTTACTTACCTCACAACGGTTTGCAATTTCTGTATATAATCAATAGATAGGAAATATAATATTTAAAAATAATTAAACAGATAAAAGGAATAAAAGTAATAAATTTAGATTAAGGAATAATAAAATAGATAAAATAATCAATAGATTAAATTAGATTACATAGCATTGAAATAAAATAGAATAAGAAAGTAAAATCACTGATATCTGTTGTAAACGCTTGTTTAAAAAGTCATGTTTTCAATGCTTTTTTTTTTTTTTGTAAGTTTTTATTTTTGCATGAAAAACAGATGGTACAACACAGGATGAAGTCAGATTCATTTACATGTGCTTATAAACATATTATATAGAAACAGAACTATCCCCTATACCAAGGATCCTTCCCGGAACCATCATAGATAAGAGATACAGCATATAAAATGGGGAATAAAACGTATTTTAAACAACCAGTGTCAAGTCTGATTTTTGAACACAGAGCATCGATACATATAGCATCGATAGCGTTTTCCATCTATCCCTCCACCCCAGCCCACCCCCCAACCTGCTAAGTTTCACAGTCAAGGTGGTCTACTTTATGTTTGCTTTTGTAGCCATATTGTATACGGAGCCCACACATCCTGAAATTTATGGATACGATCATGTTTAAGCGCAATCAAACGGCCCATCTGATACAGCCTGTCCATCCGCAGATAAACCTGCATCATAGTAGGGACTTCAACATTTTTCCAGCGGAAAGCGATTTCACTGCGCGCAGCAATATAGACTTGTAGTAAGAGCAACTTGTGCTTATCGCTAAGCTCGCCATCCACCAGGCTAAGGAGACAGCCTCTGGGATCCAATGGTACTACGACCCCCAGGATCTCGGATGCATACCCCGTAATCAGAGCCCAAAAAGTCTGTATCTTGGGACAAGTCCACCACATATGGTAAAAGGTACCCCTCTCTCCGCACTGCCTCCAGCAAGAGTCACCTATCTTAGGATTCATTCGGTGTAAGCGTGCCGGTGACATATACCATCTATATAGTAATTTATATCCATTTTCCTTTATATTAGCGGAAATGGAGCTCCTCTCCATGAGCATATGACATTGATCCCATTCAGAATCCTGGAGACCTTGCCCCAGGTCAGATTCCCAATTAAGTTGATAGGAGACCTTAGTTTTATCCCCATTATTGAGTAGGAGATAGATCTGAGATATCGGTTTGCGAATGGGCCCACGCTGTTCACAAAAGGACTCGAAGAGGGATTTACCTTTAGAGAGCTCCCCAGGCGCCCCCACGGAACGCAGGAAATGAATAATCTGCTGTAGGGCAAACCAATCTCCCTGGGACCCGCCAAATGTATCCTGTAACGCCGCCATATCCAGCATACTTGACCCCCTACAGAGTTGCCCAGCCTTAGTCAAGCCGAGTTGTGTCCACCTTTGCGAAAAGGCCTTATCCCTACCCGGAGGGAACCCAGGATCCCCCAAAAATGAAGTAAGATGATAAATCCTTTTGGACCCTGCCAACCGGGTTCTCCATTTACCCCAAAGCTTTAACACAGCCTTAGTAAATGGAGTGAGTGAGTGGGTAATAGCGGACCCACAGTCCCTGCTCCACACCCTAGACATCAATGGCTCCTCCTCGGAGACTGCCTGCTCTTTAGCAACCCGCGACTTGGGTTCCCTAGTGTTGTGCCAAGTAACAATCACCCCTAGTAAGATAGCAGTGTAATACCAACTTAGGTTGGGAACATTGAGGCCTCCACGCTGTTTATCCCTGTAGAGAGTAGAGCGAGATACCCTCGGGGGTTTATGCTTCCAAATGAAGCGGAACAATTTTCGTTGCCAAATCCTCATGGCCCCTTCCGGCACAGGGATGGGTAAGGTTTGGAATACATAACAGAGCCTAGGTAATATGTTCATTTTAAGGGCGGCTACCCTGCCAAACCAAGAGAGATCCGTTCGGTCCCACCTATCCATGTCTTGCTGAATCTGAGACCACAAAGGCCCATAATTGAGTCGATAGAGCTCCTCAAGGTGGGGCCCTATTTTAACCCCCAGATATTTTATAAATTCCTTGGCACATCGGAAGGGCATATCCTCCCGTAGGAGGCCAAATTGTCCCTCCGGCATAGAAACATTCAAGAGTTCGGACTTATCGGCGTTTATCTTAAAGCCAGACAACCGTCCGAACGCTCGAAGTTCCCCTAAGAGGAGACTCAGAGATGTCTCCGGACTGGTGAGGGTGAATAAAAGGTCATCTGCAAAAAGTGTGATCTTATATGACGTATCCCCTACCTGTATACCTTTGATGTCCGCATGACGTCTAATTTTTTTCTGCGAAGGGCTCTAACGAGAGAGCGAACAGCAGAGGGGACAATGGGCAACCTTGTCGGGTACCCCTTTTGACTTCAAATGGATCCGAATAAGCCCCATTAATCTTAATCCTAGCATGCGGACTGCCATAAAGCTTCTGGATCCAAGTGAGGAAAGACTCCCCTATGCCCATCCCTTGCAATACTTGGAATAGGAATGGCCAGTGCACACGATCGAACGCCTTTTCAGCATCCACCGTAAGCAGCACTGCCGGTATGTCATTGGACTGGGCCCACCACATAAGTTCCACCACCCTCCTCACATTATCCGAGGCGAGTCTGCCCAGAATAAAACCAGACTGATCCTTATCGACCAACCACGGCGCAACTCTACCTAAACGTATAGCCAATGCCCGCGCCAGGACTTTCAGGTCGATATTAATCAGGGATATTGGCCGATATGACCCACACAAGGTATGGTCCCTTCCCGGTTTTGCCAAAACCGTAATGCCCGCAGTGTTTGATTCCTTTGAAAATGTTGCCCCTAGCCGGACGGCATTATACATAGCCACCAGTGGCGGGATCAACTCTACACTAAAAACTTTGTAGAATTTCCCTGTAAACCCATCTAACCCAGGGGCTTTCCCCACCTTAAGATCTTTAATAATAAGCGACACCTCCCCTTCTCTCAGGTCCGCATTAAGAAGTTCCCTATGTGCTTGGGAAAGCTCCGGCAACTGTGCATCCTGCAAATACTGTGCAATCTCCTCCGACGTGCACAAATTCTCGGAATCATACAGTTTCTGATAAAATTGATTAAAACAATGCCCAATATCTTTCTGGGAGTATACGAAGTGACCCTGAGTCCCCTTAATTTTAGTAATTTGCGACTGTGCTACTTTTTCCTTAAGCTTCCTGGCCAGAGAACGCCCAGCCTTGTTTCCCCATTCATAATGGTGCTGTTTCAGCAATTGTAACTGATAAGCTATCTTGTCCCCTTCCAGAGCTAGCAGGGCTTGTCGAGCTGCCACTAAAGGCGGTAAGGCATCAGGGTCTAAAGTTCGCTTATGGCTCAACTCCAGTTGGGCCACCCGCTCCAGAAGACAAAGACGCTCCCGTTCTCTTTCCTTTTTTACATAGGCAGCCCGCGCTATACAGAGGCCCCGTACATAAGCCTTCAGACTATCCCAGACCACCCCCGGTGAAACTGCCCCGTTCTCGTTAATATCCAGGAATTCAATAATCCGCTGTCTAAGCTGAGACACAAACTCTTTGTCGTCCAAGAGTCTGTCATTTAACCTCCAAAATTTAGTGCCCACCTGAGTATCCCTGATTTGTAGCTTAAGCCACACCGGGGCGTGGTCCGACCAAGTGATGGTGCCCACTTCCGCCTCCAGAACCTTTCCAACTGTGTCCTTATCAATCAGAAAGTAATCAATCCTAGAGTAGGACTTATGTGGGTGAGAAAAGAACGTATAGTTCCTCGCTGTGGGATTACGCAAGCGCCATATATCCGTGAGCCCCCGATCTTCAATGAGGTGTTTAAGGGACTGCCTTGCCACTTTCCCCCCAACACAACCACTATGAGAATTATCAAGATAGGGATATCTCGTGATATTAAAATCACCCCCCACTATTAGACGACCTTCCGTCCACTCACTGATAATAGTCGATAGTTTAGTAAGAAACCCAGACTGTTCAACATTGGGAGCATACACACTTAAAAAGGTATACAGTTCCTCATTAATTTTGGCTTTCACCAAAACATATCGACCCTCTACATCCCGGATCTCAGATACAATGTCTGCCACTACAGAGCTTGCGAACAGAATCCCAACCCCATTATATTTATATTGAGGTGTGGCTGCCGCGTGGAAAACTTGTGGGTACCCTTTTGAAGCCAGTAGACGGGGCATATCGTTTTCTAAGGTGTGTTTCTTGGCAAAAGATAATATCCTCCTGATGGTGGGCCATATCTCGCAGAAACATCTGTCGTTTGTTAGGTGAATTAAGGCCCTTCACATTAATAGAGAGCAATTTTAAGGGCCTCATGGTTATGCGTAGTGATACAGTGCTATGCCTCCCCCGTCAGACATGTGAAGGACATGTACCGAACCCAGTGCCCCACACATAGTAGACCACCCCCTTCCCCCCCCCCCCCATCCCCTCCCAACTGCTCGCCACTCAGCCTCGAGTGGAACTCCTCCATGGGAGACCTGACGCCACCGCTTGACCAAAGTATGGTCCCCCCTCCTCTCCATAGATAACACAGATATCCTAATGCCCCTTACACAAAAAGAAAAAACCATGGGTGTAAAACATGAACGGTAACATCCAGAACTTGATATTAAACCTCGTGTAAAGCCAGTGAAACCCACTAGTTCAGCTTGCCATAGGACTCCTAATTAGACTCAGTTCAGCAAAGGTCAGTCAAGCTGATATAAAAACCTGAACACAGTCCCCTGTGAGCTCAGCCTGGTTCTTCTAGTCCCGATGGACCCCCGGATCTGCGACGCAGCCGTTTACCGCCATTATCCACTTGCTTCCACCTGGGCCTGTCGCTTCTCCGATTAGTACTCGCTGCCGAAGTTTCTCTAAGTCCCTCCGGGTCAGATGCTGGTAAACCGGCCGCCCGTAGAATGTCCTCTGCTTCCATAACTCGCTGCACTCGTGAAGGGACTCCATTGACAGTGAAGAGAAGGCCGAACGGAAAGAGCCATCTGTACTTGATATTGTGGGAGCGGAGGATACTGATAACATCTCGAAAGGCACGCCGTTTCCTGATAGTTGAAATAGCCAGGTCCTGGAACACCTCAATTTTACAGCCCTTCCATGTGATAGTACCCAAATCTCTCGCTGCACGAGCCACCGCCTCCTTAACCAGGAAGCTGTGGAAGCAGGCAATTATATCCCTGGTTTGGTTATTCTTTGGATTGCCATAAGCGCTGTGAGCCCGTTCTAGAACCACTTCCCGTGGCTTCTCTCTGGTGCCCTCCGGGTCCAGCAAATATGCACAAATGTCCTGCACCACCTGGGAGCTATCACGAAATTCCTCTCCGTCCGGGACCCCTCTAAATCGGAGGTTCACCCTCCTGGTTCTATTCTCCAAATCTTCGACATGGGATTGCAGCTCCTCATGTGAGTCCTTAAGCTGCCCCAGCTCTTCCCGCACGGAGTCTAGCTCTGTTTGCGTCTCCTGCAGGCCTTGTTCTGTTTCATCTGCGCGCCTCTCCAGCTCCCGAACATCCTTTTTAGTTCCCTCTATCATATCGCCAAGTTCTTGGCGAAAACGGGCCATGTCCCCCCTCAATTCTTGAAACCAGGTCCGGAATTCGTACCTGGAAGGAATCTCTGTGTCTAGCAACGCCTCAGCAGGCTCCGTCTCCGCTGCATTCTCCGGGACCGGCACCATTTTATCTCCTTCCCCGAGCGCCGCAGCTGTGCTCGCTGCTGCAAACGAGAAACGGTTGAGGTCGGGTTTTTTCCGGGGGGTAGCCATCCTTAGCAACTCGGGACCTGGAATCGGCAAAATTCGAGTGTCCTGGACCGGAGGGGACCGCGATGGAGGCAGATTAGCGGCGGAGGAGGGGGGAGCCGAGGTCTTAGGCGGCCATCTTATCGGGTGACGTCACCGGTCTCCATTCAATGCTTTTTTAAAGAATTTCAAATCCTTCAGGAGCCTGAGCTCAACAGGTAAGGTGTTCCACAATTTTGGTCCAGCTAATGAAACAGCTCTTTCTCTGACAGATGTAAATTTAGCAGATGCAACAGACGGAATAGTAAGTGGACCTTTATTAGCTGAACGCAAGTTTCGTTGTGGAGTTATGGATACGAATAACTGCGTTCATCCAATCAACGTAATCAGCATAAATTGCTAAGTGTATTAAACATAATGTTTTGTGTTTAATTCTATACTCAACCGGCAACCAATGAAGGGCAATCAAGACAAGGAGTTATGTGATCTTCTTTTAACTCCTGTGAGGATTCTTGCAGCGGAATTCTGAAGTATTTGTAGTGGATGAATTGATGTTTGGGGGGGAGACTGAGAAATAATGAATTACAGTAGTCTATATTGGTGAATATTAAGGATTGAAGAACTGTTCTAAATTCATTATGGTTCAAAAGAGGTTTTAGGTGTCGCAGTATTAGAAGTTTATAGTACCCTTCCTGTATTTTCATAGAGATGTGTTTTTTTTAAGACTGAGCCAAATACCTAAATCCCATAGTTTACTCCCTAATGTAATAGTAGAGTTTTCTAGGACAAAAATTTTACATTGATCAGTAGGTCAAATTTTAAGTTCAAGTAGCATTTCAGTTTTTTCTCAATATTTAAACTGAGCTTCATTTGTTTTAGTAGCTGTTTTATAATATTTAGGTACATGATAGTGATTTGGAATGTTTTATCTAATGAATCATTTACTGGGATAATGTTCTGAATGTCATCTGCGGATATGTAGTAATTAAGCTGTAAACCAGATAATAAGTGACATAGTGGCAACATGTAGATATTTGAAAAGTGTAGCGGAAAGTGATGATCCTTGGGGGGACTCCTGTTTCTAGAGAAATAATATCACAAAAGGTATTAATGTATACCTGGCATGAACGATTGAGATAAGAGGAAAACCAGTGTAGTGTTTATCCTTAAGTCCAATTTCTGAGAGTCTTTTGATGAGGATGCTATGATTAACTGTATCAAATGCTGCTGACAAATCCAGCAGCACTAATAAATAACGTTGACTGTTGTCAAAGCCTTTTAAAACTCTCTGAAAGAGAAAGTAAAAGTGTTTCCGTGCTGAAATGTTTACAAAAACCGAATTGCGTCGGATATAACACGTCATTGTTTTCAATGTGTTCCATTAGTTGTTTAAGTACAACTTTCTCTACTAATCTAGCAATAAATGAAAGATTGGATGATGATTGTTTAACACTGTTGGATCAAGGGTTGTTTTTTGTTTTTTTTAGTATTGGCTTGATTATAGCTTGCTTTAGTTGGTCTGGGAGAATACCTTCATCTAAGGATTTAATAATATCAGTTATAAAAGGTGCTATCAGGGTAGAAATTTGTTTTAAAACCAATATTGGAATTGTCATTGGGATGTTAGCAGGATTTAATTTATTAATTCAAATTTCAACCTCATTTGTTGATACTTCCTCGAAAGTAGACCAAAGTGTGTGTTTTGATATTAATTTAATTTCTTGACACGGTATATTGTCAAGCTGTCTTGTTAATTTTTCAATTTTGTTTTTAAAAAAAAGGCCAACATTTGACTAGTTCTTTATCGCTCTCATTGTTTGCTGAGGAAGGATCTGAAAAAGTGTTTTTGGGTTATGAGCATAATTAATAATTTTGTTACTGTAATTCCTTTTTTGTTTTATTAATCAATTTTTTATAAATGGTTAGATGTTTTTTATGCAGTGTTAGTAATTCCTGTGTTTTATGTTTCCTCCAGGCTTTTTCCTTTCTGTATAAGCTAATTTTAGCATCTCTAATTTCAGTGTTAGACTTCTATCATATCCCCCCTCAGTTGTCTGTTCTCCAAACTGAACAGCCCTAACTTCTTTAGCTTTTCCTCATAGGGCAGCCATTCTATGTCCCTTATCATTTTTGGTTGCCCTTTGCACTTTCTCCAGTGCAGCTATATCCTTTTTGAGATGCAGTGTACAGAACTGCACACAGTATTCAAGGTGCGGCATTAACGTCCTCCATTTTATTTTCCATTACCTTCCTAATAATTCCTAGCATTGTTTGCTTTTTTGATCGCCACAGCACACTGGGCTGACTATTTCAATGTATTATCCACTATGATGCCTAGATCTCTATGCTGGGTAGTAACTCCTAAGACAGAACATAACATTTGTAACTACAGCAAGGGTTATTTTTCCCTATATGCATCACTTTGCACTTGTCCACATTAAACTTCAAATGCCATTTGGAAGCCCAGTCTTCCAGTCTCGCAAGGTCCTACTGCAATTCATCACAATCTGCTTCAGATTTAACTACTCTGCATAATATTGTGTTATCCGCAAATTTGATCACCTCACGCGTTGTACCCCTTTGCAGATCATTTATAAATATTAAAAAGCACTGGTCTAAGTACAGATCCCTGAGGCACTCCACTGTTTACCTTTTTCTACTGTGAAAACTGACCATGTAATCCTACTCTGTTTCCTGTCTTTTAACCAATTTGCAATCCACAAAAGGACATCACCTTCTATCCCATGACTTTTTAGTTTTTTTAGAAACGTCTCATACGGGACTTTGTCGAACGCCTTCTGAAAATCTGAATACACCACGTCTACCGGTTCACCTTTGTCCACGTGTTTATTCACCCCTTCAAAAAATGTAGGAGATTTGTGAGGCAACACGTCCATTGGTAAATCTATGTTGGCTGTGTTCTATCTAAATGTTTTGTGATTTTATTCTTTATAACAGTTTCCACGATTTTTCTGCAAGATATTTGCAAAGCTGTAACTTGGTCATCCGTGAACAAATTTTATGTTCCATTACTATCTGGACAATTGATCAAAGAGCAACAGTATATTTGAAGAAGCAGTTTTGCATAGCCTGTTGACCCAGTAGTATACTCTCCATAGTGGGATCCTTTATTGCTTATTCAAACAATACTCCATTGCAGCCCTCAGCTTGGGACTCCCCATGTGTCATTGCTAATTCATAGAGAACAAGATGAATTAGCAATGTCAAATACCTGCCTGCCTCCCTGGAGAGTCAACTCCCTAGCTTTAAAATCAACTGAGGGGGCTCACGAGGCAGTGCCTGCATGGGAACTCTTGCACATGCTCAGCAGAGTTAAAGATCTATGAGCTAAGAGAGAAGGTTCTATTTGGCACCATCAGTTGACATTACACATGTTCATCCTACTGTCTATGGAGAAAACAGTTTATAAGTGAATTTGCTTTTATGCCAGTCAAAGTAAATGTATGTCTAATGCCAGTATGGTTCTATTGTATATTTCTTATAGATGATTGTGAAAGGCTTTTTGCTCATTCAGACCAAAGAAGTATCAATGAAGCCAGAGGATGCAAACAGAGTATTCCATGAAAAGGCAAATGATTTTGCTCCCTTGCTTGAGAGAGGTAAGCACATTTTGGAGTGTGTTTCCAAAAGAAAGAAGGTGGTAATCATCATAAGTAGTGACATTCTGAATCAAACATTGGTCTCTTTCAGCAGCCAGTCTGGGTCACAAGTACCCGGCAGATCTCCAATAGTTGATCTGTTCCTTGTATCTCACTCCAAGTGATAAGCACTAATTTCCCAAGTCTCCATGGCTAATAATCATTTAAAGATTTTTCCAACAAGAACGTTTCCAGTCCTCTTTTTAACCGCACTATTAGGGTCATTCATCAAGCTGCGTTAGGGCCTAGGCATGCGATAAATGGGATCTAATGTGCGATAGATGTGCAATGTTTATAACCCAGTGCGTTAGTATATAAATATGAGTATGCAAAAGCTAGAATATATGCAAATGAGGAATATCGCATTTCATAAAAAAATAATGCATAACGCTGGATTTAACATTGGAAGTAACACCTATTTGCGGTAGCCTGGACAAAAGTTTTTATTGTGCGACAGCGGCCATTATTGCAGATAGAGTAAAAATCACACGCAATGATAAGACGCTTTGGAGAGACACATCTACACAGCCCTGGTGGGCCAATAAAAACACCTTTTCTTACCTTCCCTGCTTTCTTAAAGCTACAGCATTAGGGGGATGTGCACTAGTAGTGGGATGCTGGCTGCTTCAGGCTGCTCAACAATAGGCAAGGGAGGTTCAAACGCCTCCTAGGGAAGTAAGTGCACCAGAGCCACACTTGCAAGCCCTGCTGGTGGAGCATGCAGGCCCACGCCTGGGCTTGCCACACTGGCGGCCATGTAGCCGGTACAAGGAGTGCATCTTTCATCCCTGCACCACTTTGCTAGGGATGCTGGAGGAACACATAATGAGGTTATCGCCTGATCAATGTCTAGATTATAGTTTATTTTGTGATGAAGACAATACACCAATATGTGACATCAGAAAATGTTTGTAAGAAGATATTAACCTACCTTGACATGTCACAAGGATCCTTGCCTGTCCAGCTTAGGGTAAGTTATAGTGCCCTACTTTATGGAGGTACATGCAAAATCTGCAGAGTTGTTTGTTCCTGATAGCTAGTATCCAATACAGTGCCTATCCTAGATGGGGGCCAGCCTTAAAGCACATCGACTGAGGACTCCCAAGGGAGACATGCTATTAGGTTAGTCATCTTCCAGGCAGAGGCGTGACTTTTCAGATGTTTTCAGGTATGAGGCCCTTACTTTCCCACATGGCTGCCATGACTTGTAGCCAACATAAGAGTTCCTGTCCTATAGGATGTCTCCTGTGGTGTTAGTACATTCTAGATGTTGTGGATATTAAGACTAAGGCAGGTGTGCTGATACACTCTCAATCATCAGCTCTGTGTAGAGCATGAAGGCAAGAGAAGGTGTTGTCAGCTGATTGCCTCTTTCTGAAGCCTGCCACTGTGCAAAATGTATAGCCTAACTGCTCCCTGAGGTAATTTGGGGTAGGCGTGCTGTCTTCTGCACTTTCAGTATTGTTTTGTAGAAATATATGCTATTTTTGTGATCTGAGGCCTGGAGATGACCATGTCCATAACAAAGATTCAATGAGCATATGTTTCCAACAGATGACTGCCTGGTGTAGACAAGCTTCTATTACTATTAATGACTCTGACTATCTCATTAGCAGATAAGGACAAGCTTGGCACAGACATCATTGATGGTTGATGGTGAAACAGGCCAGGAACAGCTATTTTAGGTCTTGGTAGGTAACCAAAGTGCAGGAGAAAATCTGTAAACAGTGTCCTAATAGATGTGTGTGTCTGGTGACTGATATGCTGTGTATGATTCTGTACCTGGGGGCGAAGAAGGGCTTGTAGGTTTCATCTTTACCACACCAATGCAAACAGCACTGTGTGTGCACTCAGCACACATTAGCTACAAGCAATCCTGTGCTTCCACTCTTTAGGTAGCATGCTTCAGGTATGCTAATGTGTAGGTGGGGAGACAATGGCCTCATGCATTATCTAACAGTCCACCTTTCCCTCAAACTGCTTATTTGTTCAGCTGAAAAGGGGGGGTAAGAGCATTGGCTCAGATATCCAAATGAATGAACATAAGAACATGCCATACTAGATCAGACCAAGGGTCCATCAAGCCCAGCATCCTGTTTCCAACAGTGGCCAATCCAGGCCATAAGAACCTGGCAAGTACCCAAAAACTAAGTCTATTCCATGTTACTGTTGCTAGTAATAGCAGTGGTTATTATCTAAGTCAACTTAATTAATAGCAGGTAATGGCCTTTCCTCCAAGAACTTATCCAATCCTATTTTAAACACAGCTATACTAACTGCACTAACCACATCTTCTGGCAACAAATTCCAGACTTTAATTGTGCGTTGAGTGAAAAAAAACTTTCTCTGATTAGTTTTAAATGTGCCCCATGCTAACTTCATGGAGTGCCCCCTAGTCTTTCTATTATCCGAAAGAGTAAATAACCGATTCACATCTACCCATTCTAGATCTCTCATGATTTTAAACACCTCTATCATATCCTCTCTCAGCCGTCTCTTCTCCAAGCTGAAAAGTCCTAACCTCTTTAGTCTTTCCTCATAGGGGAGCTGTTCCATTCCCTTTATCATTTTGGTCGCCCTTCTCTGAACCTTCTCCATCGCAATTATATCTTTTTTTGAGATGCGGCGACCAGACTTGTACACAGTATTCAAGGTGCGGTCTCACCATGGAGTGATATCTGCATGTAGTGTGCTGTAAATTAGCACATCTTGACAACTCCCACAATGTAGCTTACCCACTGTGGCGCAGAGGCCTAGATACTTATGAGGCAAAGTGCCAGCTGATTGGGAAATGTAGTGGTCAGGGAGCTTATCAGTGGCCTTACAGCTGCGCTGCCAAAGTAAACCACACCTTGCTCCTAGTATCTGTCTTCCAAGGCCAAATAACCCTAGCTTCTCCTGTGCAATGCAAGCATACAAGGGCCAATGCAATAAAAGTACACGGTAAAACAGGTGCTCATGTTGAACGCCCCTTTTCCTAATACACATCCACAGCCCCTGGGCGCCTAGTGCAGTATATAAATTAGTGGGCGCGTTAAAGACGCGCTAGGGGCAAATCGTGTGTCCCTAGCATGTCATTGCACAATATACACGTACACCTGCAATGTGTTTATTGTGTGCCCACAAATTTTTTTGTTGTTTATCTTCACTATGGAAGAGGCCAATGGTTATAGCTGCACTATGACATTACCATAGCTATACAACTTATTGGCCACCAACAGAGTGAAGACATTGCTACAGCACCTTTAGCCAAGCATTTCTACAGTTCTTCCACTGGACAGCATATGGAAGTTTACACTAGCAAGATAGTGCCCATCTCATATACATGCCCATGTTCCCAAGAGTTACCTAAGACTATGCTCTCTGGAGAAGGTAATATGAGCCACTTGCGAAACTCCACAGTAAGGAGTTTCCTGTTTTGCTTTTGCTGTCTTCTTTGGGAGCATACAATAAGTTTTCATTTTTATGGCCTAGGCTATATAGTCTTGCATGTGAGAAATGTGCCTAGTTGGAAATGCCAATGGCACTCTAGCATGCAAGGTCATAATGGTCCCAAACCTTTAACCTAGTGAAACCTTAAGACAAAAAAAACCCACAGAATGAAAAGTCTCAACCAATGTGACCATTTTATTAAACACGTTTGTAATCACCAGAATCAAAGGTAAGGACATAAGAACATAAATTGCCATGCTGGGTCAGACCAAGGGTCCATCAAGCCCAGCATCCTATTTCCAACAGAGGCTGAACCTGGCAATTACCCAAACACTAAGAAGATCCCATGCTACTGATGCAATTAATAGCAGTGGCTATTCCTAAGTAAACTTGATTAATAGCAGTTAATGGATTTCTCCTCCAAGAACTTATCCAAACCTTTTTTTCAACCCAGCTACACTAACTGCACTAACCACATCCACTGGCAACAAATTCCAGAGTTTAATTGTGCGTTGAGTGAAAAAGAATTTTCTCCGATTAGTCTTCAATGTGCTACTTGCTAACTTCATGGCATGCCCCCTAGTCCTTCTATTATTTGAAAGTGTAAATAACTGATTCACATCTACTCATTCAAAACCTCTCATATATATATACTGGTCCAAGTACAGATCCCTGAGGCACTCCACTGTCTACCCTTTTCCACTTTTCCTACTGTTTCCTGTCTTTTAACCAGTTTGTAATCCACAAAAGGACATCACCTCCTATCCCATGACTTTTTAGTTTTCTTAGAAGCCTCTCATGAGGGACTTTGTCAAATGCCTTCTGAAAATCCAAATACACTACATCTACTGGTTCACCTTTATCCACATGTTATCCACAAGATATCAAACACATGACATTGTAACTGAAATGACCATCACATTTTGTGTAGACATGTACCTACATTGTTAAATGACAATGTCATGTACAGTATTAAGAACTTATCCGTTTGCAAAATCATGATTACTGCAAGGAACCTAGAAAATGGAAGAGGCAACCCAATACCTACAGTACAGTTCTAATGTTAGAACTGATGCCAGCACAACTATATTGTGGCAAGAGAAGCCCCAGACAGTTCATGTTGAAAGAGTGCTCTCAAATGGAATAGCCTAAAGGCCATTGCATCAGTGTTCAAGTAGCAGGCAACAGGACCAAGCATGGAGGCAGCAGTAGGATGAGATGAGAAGTCACTAGCAGAAGGACTGTGACTGGAGACTGCATCTAGGAGGCAGGACAATGGGCAGAATTTAAAGGAGGGCATTACAAGTAAGCAGCGGGACAACTCAGGTAGACTATCCACATCAGCAAGCCGGCACAGGAACTCTGTAGACAGGATGGGTGGACATGATGGGCCAGCAGTCTTTTTCCATCTAGCCAGCACAGGAACTCTGTAGAGAAGACAGGCCTGGCTTGTTTGGAACTGGCATCTTTGAGTGTAAATCTTTAGTATTGGTTGGCACCAGGCCACATCATGGGCCTTTTCCTCACCAGGGCTTTTTGGTGGCTGGGGGTGGTATCTCTAGTTATAGAAAGCGCAAATTAGTGACCAAAGCATTGTAGAGACTTTTGGGCAGCAGATATTTTCTTTCAGTAAAAGCTTGTTTTTTATGTGTACAACTTGTGCTTAAACAAAACACTGCAAAGGTAACACACATAATGCAATTAGACGTTCCCTGCTGGTCGATTTATGTATACAGAGCATGAGCTTGCTCGGGATAAGTCCGCCATCTTATGCAGCTGGAGGATGCTTCAAAAATATCTTCACTGAGTCTCTAATATTTGTGTGTGGCCATCATACCAAAGTTTAAGCTTTGCTATCAAAATATAACCCTGAAAATGAATTCAAAGTGAATGGATGTTAAATAATATCAACCTAATCCACCTCAACCATCAAATTGTTGAAAATATTCTTAGAAATATTTTAGACCTTCATACTAGGCATCATCAAGGTGATGTATTTAAACATCCATACATTTTTCTGCCTTATATCTAATCATCGGGCTAGCACAAATATCCCAAGTCTGACTTACAGGTGTCCCAATTGTGATACTCCCTTTTTTTTTTTTAATAATTTATTATGCAATTAAAACCATTCATATCCACAAGGAAACAAATTAGCACTTATCTCATATGAACTCAGTCGCATCAAAGGAAAGCCATTGTTGAACAGTAGTCTCACTGAGCGCCCATCTCCTTCAAGCCTGACATGGGTCTGTGTTTCGAACCAAAATTGGTTCTTCAGGGTGCAATTTCATTGAATATTTTCAAAAAGGTACCATGGCGTCAAACCAGAAGTCTGGTTCAATGAGAGAATATATCACCTTGATGACGCCTATTATGAAGGTCTAAAATATTTCTAAAGAATATTTTCAACAATTTGATGGTTGAGGTGGATTAGGTTTTTGATGAGAGCTTGTTTTGCCAGATATCTTAGCACAAAACACACGTTCTGTACATACTGGAGCAAATTCTCAGAGCTTGCTGGAAACTGAAGGGGAAAAATCCTGGAAAAGGAGCACTTTGTTGCCCTTCAGGTATAACTCCCTCTATTGGTGGAATGCTTGCAAAATTTGTTTTATGCTGCAACTCAGTTACTTTAACTCCTGCAACAGCCAATTTTCACATAAATCAATCAGATCCTCATCAGCAATGCTCAGATTCCAACTAGATGCAGATTATTATGTCTCGAACGATTTTCTAGATCATCAGTTTTGGCCTCCTTTCAGCCATTTGGTTTTCAAGCTCTGCAACTTTCCCAGTCAGTATAGCATTTAACATCCTCTACCGATGAGTCTACCTGCCGCCTCATCCATTCGTTTCCCGTTGTCAAGCATTGAAGTCTTTTGGCTTGGCAATATAAGTATTTATCAGATAAAATCGGCTATCTAATGCATGTACTACTAAGTTAGTTAGAGCAATGCCTCTCGCCCACAACAAACCAAATATACTTCCTGTGGTTGGGGAAGATCTCAATATGGGAATATGCATCCTTGAGATCGAGGGAGCAAAGCCAGTCCCCTCTTTGCAGGAGGTGAATCAGGTGCCCAGAGAGACCATTTTGAAATTTTCTCTTTTTAGAAATCGGTTCAAGTCTCTCAGATCTTGGAATCAGGAAATAGCAAGAATAGAACCTCCTCACTTGCTGCCGCAGCAAGATGGGTTTGACTGCTCTGGCCATTATGAGGGCAGAGAGCTCTGTCAAGAGTATTTCCTGATGCAGGGACCAACCCCAAGAGGGGCATGGGGAGAATCCACAGGAACACTCAGTTGTCGATACTCTCGACGAACGGTGGACAGGACCCACTGGTCTGAAGAACCGCAGCCTGCCTCCGACCAGAGGGTCTGATGTCAAGGGTATCCCGATTGGCTTATGCTCCCTCACTGCCAGTCCAAGGCTCCAAGCAGAGCAGCATTCTCCCTTGCATTAGCCATTTTGGAATCAGTTATCTTAATTTATTCTTTGGCCTGTCTCAGTGTTTCTGCTAACACATATCCTGATCTGTTTGAAGAACAAATCTGTCCATAATCTGTCCATCTGTCCATAAACTTTTTAACTTTCCACAGGAGTACTTAAACAAGGTAAAAGTACAGGGGAGGCAAAAAACAGTGGGGGGAATAGTGGCACCCAGAGCTCACAGCAAATCCATCCTGCTTGGCTCACCGCATCATGCGATCTCCACTTTTCAGTTTTTTCCCCAACCATTTTTTGCATTTTATCAGTTTCCTTTTGAAAGCTTAATTCTAGAGTTGTAGATGTACTTAATGTCCTCCCAATCATTAAGTCAAATTTGATCGCACTATGATCACTGTTGCAGAGCAACCCCATCACTGTTACCACTTGCACCAAATCCTGTGTTCCAGTAAGAATTAGGTCTAAAATGGCTTCCCCTCTTGTCTGTTCCTGGACCAGTTGCTCCATGTAGCAATCATGTTTCATCTAGAAACTTTACCTCCCTAGCATGTCCAGGTACAAATAATAAAAATAAAGGTGGAAAAGAGGAGCAGTATACACAGTGGAGCAACCTCAATATATCAGTGTAATGCAAAGATGCATAAGGATCCTTAAATTCCAAATGAAGATTCAGTCACCGTGAAAGGTGCCAAGCAACACAATTCTTTAATGGATATATGTATAAAGGTGAAATACAAGTGGGTCCCCCGACATGGACTGTTTCGCCACTTTGGCTGCGTCGGGAAGAACAAGAGCCCAAAACTATAATAAAGAAATAAATGAAGGCAAGGATCCAAGATCAAACAAATACAATTAGGCTACATGATAAAAACTCAAAACAGCGTATAAAACAATGTACAGTGAATGTACCTATTAATTAAACATGACATAATTGACATGGCTTGGCATCTCAGAGTCGCTAAAATATAAATAATAGTACTACATGGAACATGGGTAACGAATACCAAACATGAAGGAACACCACCTGTGCAAGCACTACATACCATGTGAAGAAGTCGAGGAAGCTCAAATTAGTGCTAGTAGTCCCCAAGGTCTCATAGACATTGAATAAGGTAATTCAAAAAAATAGTATTGGGAACTGTAAAAGATAAGGGACGCTAGTCAGTCCATACAGAGAGCCAATGGGAAGTGAAATGTAAATGGCACGAAATGATAGGAAATAAAAATGGAAACAAACAGGGCTCCAAGAATGAGAGAACTGCACTGTGTAACAGTGACATACAGAAATGGAGAAGGCAATGAAAAGGAAGAAATGTTGGTGCCAAATAAGTAATGGGAAATGCTCTATACTTCAACGGCAAGAGGAAATGTGGAAAAAAAATTTGCATTCACAAAAAAGCGGGGGAATAGTTTGCTTGTTGTGGCGGTTACTACCCCGAATCAATTAAGCCTGATTCTTCACTTGGAATACATATCCAGTGCAGCTCACTGCTTCAACTGCAGGGGGAATGAAGAAAAGAGGATTTATATTCAGACAACAACCAACAAGGACTGAATTGCACAGGCTGGATAAACAAATAAGTGTGGGAGTAGCTTGCTTATTGCGGCAGTTACTACCCCTAACCAATTAAGCTAGATACTTCACTTAGATGCAGCTCCAGCACTGCTCTCTACATCAGTGACGGGGGTGGAAGGTAAATAGAACCAAAAAGTTACTAATAAAGGCCAAGAGTATCAGTTAAGTATGAGGAAAAAATAAGTGTGAAAGCTTGCTGGGCAGACTGAATGGGCCGTTTGGTCGTCTTCTGCCATCATTTCTATGTTTCTATGGGAAACGATAGTGGGAAGGACATGAAGGAATACTAGGAAACAAGCAAGTGACCCAAAAATGAGGGTGAAGAGAAGAGAGAAAAGAGGCTAACAGTGCCAGCGACTTAATGAAGTGCTGACACAAAGGAAACACATGGCAGGAACGAACGTGATCACAAAAAAAAACACTGTGCCAGGTAAAAAAGCTCAATGTAGAATGAATAAGCACTTAGGGCACAAAATAAACACATGGCAGCAACAAACTGAAACCGAAAATAAAATGAAAAAAAATGCCTGGTAAAAGCTGAAGAATCGCACCAATAACTGCTGCGGAGTGACGAGTCTAAAAGACTAACAGCAAGATAAAGAAACTTAAGAATTAAAAAAAATAAAATGAAAGAGAATGAAAAAATGATTGTAAAAAATGGGAACAAAAACCATGGACTTACTAGGGGGTTAAAGAAATCAGAGCCTGGAAATCCACACCACACAAAGACTAGACACTGTCAAACTGACAGCAGATAAAGAAGAGAGTTGAGGGCGGGGCCAGCTTTCAAAGCGTGCCAAATTCACATATGAGTGACAGGCCAAATAAGAGGGCCAGACAAAAGGGAAGAGGGAAAATGACAGGATAGAAAGAAAGGAGGAAAAGAGGGGAAGATAGGGAGAAGTGGAGGAAGGGGAAGAAAAAGAAATGGGGGGAAAAAAGAGTGAAGGTAATAAGAGGGATTAGAAAAAATATAAATGAGAATGAAAAGATATTGAAGTGAAAACAAAAAAAATCAGAAATGTATCTTAATAGAGACAAGTGAAAAAAAATCTGTGATGGCATATAGGGCCAAAGCAACAGTGGAGCAGAGCCACTAAATGAGTGGTAGAGGGTTCAGAAAAATACAGACCACTTGATGCCCTGTTTTAAACCCGCGTGAATATCCACCATTATTCCTTGTATTACTGTTATTTATATTTCAGCGACTCAGATGCCAAGCCATGTCAATAATTATACCACATGTTTAATTGCTAGGTACATTCCCCTACATTGTTTCTTACATACTGTTTTGAGTTTTTATCATGTAGCCTAATTGTATTTTTTTTATCTTGGATCCTTGCCTTCATTTGCTTCTTTATTATAGTTTTCGGCTCTTGCCCCTCCCGACGCAGCCAGAGTGGCGAAACACAGCCCATGTCAGGGGACCCACTTGTATTTCACCTTTATACATCTACCCATTAAAGAATTGTCACTTGGCATCTTTCACGGTGACTGAATCTTCATTTGGAATTTAAGGATCCTTATGCGTCTTTGTGCTACACTTTGATATATTGCAGGTACAAATAATCACAACATGTATTAACATGCACTACTGTAGTGCCAACCAGTTAAACACGGAAAAGAGATGCTTAGAACTCATGTGGTATTAAATCTCTAGCACTATACCTTTCCCTACATGGTTGATAACCTTTTAGTATACCACCACACAATTTGCCATTAGACCTATTATAACATGATTTGGTATGAGCTTGGCTCTCTGAAAGCTATGAGTAAACTGAATTACAATTACAATAAATCAAAAGAGCACTAGCTGCCAGCACTCCAACAATAACAACCCTACCTATGAAAAGGCAACACTGCAAATATTACAACACGCCCTAAAATACCAATACGCCTCCTATTAGGAAAATAGAAAACGTCAGGCTACTTGAGATCCCTACACACACACTTATGCTCTTTCTCACATACAGAGATGCTTTTATACAGTCATGCTCTCACACGTACATGCGCACTAACTCACTCACTCTACTCTTTCTATCTTCCTCGTGGAACACTTAAGCAATAGCAGCCTCCTTGGGCAGACTCCATGGTTCCAATGCCTTTTCTCTCTGTTCTGTTTGCTGTCATGCAGTCCCTGCAGATGCCACCCCTGCTCAGTGCTCCTTTTCCTGCTGCTGCTACACGGGCCCAGCCAGCAAGCCCCCACTGGCTTAAATAGGCTTTCGGGCTGCCTGGTCAACTGACATTGCTCCTGCTCAATGTTTCTCTTCTGTTGTGCAGGCTGGCTGATGCTGCTCCGCCTCTGGAGTCCTTTCTTCCACCCATAAGGGTCTATGCTGCTGCAATTGGATTTCCTCTTTCCCGCCCCCACAGCCCAAGCAACACAACTTCCTCTTCCGGTCATAGGGGGGGGGGGGGAGGAGGGACAGGAAGGAGGAAGTTCAATTACCAAAAGTCATGCCAGCAGCCAAGAGTACCGAAGTTGTTTTACTCAAAGGGTGACCGGAATAGGCAGCCACACCTAAACCTATGGTGCTCTAGACAGCTGCCTAGTGCTTCCACTGGCACTGATACTGGGCCTGCAATAGAGAGCCTTTTCTCGTATTTCATAAACGCATGCAAGCTTGACTGAGGGGACTACCAATAGATGAGATTTTGATGAACAGTGTGTGCATTGAGGATAATACATTTTCAACAGAGCACCAATCCATGGATAATCATATTGTCAAATTTATGAATAATAGTACAACCTTACAATTAATCCTGGCAATTAAGCCAGTGGAATTAATAAAGAACTGGGCTGATATGCTTTCTGATACTAGTATCTGTGAGGAGTGGCTGAATTTTGTGCAATCTGTAACACCGAAAGTGTGGACTTTGGTAATCAAAGGTACAGGGCATTACAATAATCTATTCCAGTGAACACTAGTCCTGGAGAACCATCCAAAAATCAGAAGATGTGAGCAGCAGTTTGCAAGAGTCTGGTCTTGAAAAAAGTAGTGCTTGCAACCCCAATAACTTGGGGCTGCATACTTAACCTGGAGTCTAATATGATTCCTAAACATTTAACCTGTGGTTAAATTGGAATTTCAGTCTTCAAATACAACTTTGTGGTTTGTCAATCAAATCTCTCCAAGATCATAATCTTGGTCTTAGCAATATTAACAAGCACTCTTATTAGTGACAGCCATGATTTATTGGTGGAAAGACAGTTTCAAAAAATCAAATGGATCGCTTGTCCAACAAGGCGGTCCTGATCCAGACTGACAGCCAGGTGGCAGGGAGGTACAAGATCGTTCCTCCTGTGTCAGGAAGTGGTTCAGATTTGGTCATGGACTCTGTCTCAGGGTATGCTGCTCCGAGCCGTATATCTTGCAAGGATTGAGAATATGGTAGCGGACTGACTGAGTTGGGCCTACAGACTTCACGCGTGGTCTCTGAATCTGGCAGTGGCAGACCGGATCTTCTGCCTCTGGGGAAGTCCAGTCATATGGATCTCTTTGCTTCCCCCTGCAACAGCAAGGTGAAAAACCTCTGCTCCATGTACATGTTGAGGGAGCGCTAGGGAGCGGTCCCAATTCCGAGGAGGTTAGTGTGCCCTTGGACCACGGTGCGACTGCAGAGGAGCTCCGAGGAAGCGCCGAGGCAGGCAAGATGTGTCCAAGCACGGGCGGACAGGCTGAAGACGAGGGGCTTGGACCTCTGCCGAACCTAAGCGCATCGGGAGAGACCCAAAAATGCAATGCTGGTCTCTGGGGCAGCCCTCCGGCCACTCTATAGCCCTTTCGGACCTGCCGCCTGGAAACAGCAGATGCGACAGGATGGACAGAGGTTGAGGACAAGTGATGCTACTGGAACCAGACGAAGGTACTTGGAGACATGGTCGGACAAGAACACTAGGCAAGAAGGCAAGGCTGAGGATTCAGGATGAAGAGAGGATCCGGGTGGCTCAAGACAGTTCCAGCTGGAAGATGTTTCAGTGACCCAGCGTGACCAGCACCCTGGCAGGTCCACTGACAGCAGGGTCCGCTGGATGGGCTAAGGTTGGCCCCCGGACCCTGGAACCATCCGCACAAGGACAGGCTAAGGAAACTAGGTGGATGAAGACTCTTGGTGAGTGGCCAGCAAGGTTAAAACTCAGGATGAAGTGGAATTCAGGCGACACTCATAGCAGGTTCCAGCTGGAGTGTAGAGGCTTCAGTGACCCAGCGTGATCAGCGCCCTGGCAGGTCCATGGACAGCATGATCCGCTGGCGGGAGGCTAGGGTGGACCCAGAACCAAGGACATCAGAGGACAAGGCTTCTAAAGAGAGGAGCCAGAAGGAATGGACGCCTGGATGCGGAACATCTGAAGTAGAGGATGTCTGGAACATCTGAAAACGAGGACACGGGATCCGAGAGACCAGGAACCATGGCCAAAGACGAGGGAATTCCCATGAAGAACGGAGTGCCTTTAAGCAGCTGAAGACTGAGAAGTCCAGGAGCAGACTGACTCCTTGCAAAGGCTACGGAGAACTGAAGAAGGGCCCTTTTGTAGGGCTGAAGAGGAAACACCCTACATGACATCATCAAGTGGAGCCATGGGGCTACTCCCACCACGTGCCCTTTAAGAAGACAGAAGAGGCACGACCACGCACCTAGGAGGGCAGGACCAGGGACAGCAGCATCCATGCCACGAAGAAGGAGTAGAAGCGGCACTAGGCCGCAAGGCTGGTCCCGGCATTGGTGGCAGCCTCCTGCCGCAGGGGTGGCACAGAACAGTGGCTCCAAGCCACGTGGGCAGCAGGGTGTGCAGTGGTCCCGCCACGCAGGAGAAGACGGCAGCAGCGGCAGGCCTTTCTGCCGCAGGAAGATAATGTCTGTGACCTCCGGACCACGGAGGCAGGACGGCAGCGGCTCCAGGCCGCAAAAGACAGCATCAGAGCAGCTGGGAGACTGGTGGCAGAGAGGTGAGAGGCTGCTCATGGCTAGGCCCACGAGCAGCATCGTAACAGTACAGGGGGGGGACGACAAACCAGCCACAAACACCTTTTCCCGCCACTGGGGCAGGGGCTTTCTATATGCGTATCCTCCTTCCTCTGGTGGTGAAGACTCTCCTGAAGTTCTGGCAAGACAGGGGAACCATGATCCTCATAGCCCCTCATTGGCCGAGGCAGGTCTAGTTCCCGCTCCTGTGGGGGATCTCTGTCAGGGACCCGATTGGTCTGAGGACTTCCCCTGACCTTGTCACGCAGGATTAGGGCAGGCTGTGCCATCCCAAACTCAGGATGTTGTCTCTAATAGCCTGGATGTTGCAAGACTAATTCTGCACCCCTTGACCTGTTGGATGATGTGTCTCACGTCCTGATAGCTTCCAGGAAGCCTTCCACTCAGAAGTCTTATGGCCTGAAGTGTAGGAGGTTTGCTGTGTGGTGTGAGCATCACAGGTTAAATCTGTTATCCTCCTCTACATCGAAACTGCTTGACTATCTGCTACACCTTTCGGATGCTGTCTTGAAGATCAGCTCCATGAGGGTACTCCTAAATGCTATCTGAGCCTACCACCAGGGTGTGAATTGTTCTCCTATTTCTATGCAGCCCATAGTGGTGAGGTCTGCTTCAATTTAAAGCCTCCTCTGTGTCCTCCTGCTGTGTCCTGGGACCTTAATCTGGTGTGTCTCAACTCATGAAGGATCCTTTCGAGCCACTGCACACCTGTGACCTGAAGTACATGACCTGGAAGGTCATGTTTTTGGTCACCTTCATTTCGGCACACAGGGTCAGTGAGCATCAGGCATTAACGTACCCACCATAAACTAAGTTCTTTCATGATAGGAGTTTCTGCATGCACACACTATATTCCTGCCTAAGGTGGTGATGGATTTCCATCTGAACTAGTCAATCATCCTGCCCACCTTTTTTCCCCAAGCCTCATTTGCACAAGGGTGAACGGGCTCTGCACAGCTTGGATTGCAAGAGAGCCTTGGCCTTCTTCCTGGAGCGGGCAGCAGGTCACAGGCAATCCACGCAACTCTTCATCTTATTTGATAAGAACAGATTGGGAGTTGTGGTTGCCAAGCAAACCTTGTTTAATTGGCTGGCAGAATGCATCTCCTTCTGCAAATGCGCAAGCGAGACTGCAGCTTGGGAGCCATGTCAAGACTTATTCTGTCAGAGCCATGGCGGCTTTGGTGGCCAACCTGAGAGTGGTAACTATGACTGAGGTTTGCAAGACGGTGACGTGGAGTTCTCTACTGCTCACTACCGTTTTTGGACAGGGATGGCTGACACAATAGCAGCTTCGGCCAGTCTGTCCTCCAGAATCTCTTTCAGCTGTAGAACCCAACTCTTCCTGCCTGGAGCCCTTTTTTCGGGTTCAGGCTGTTTCCCGCTGTGTTGTTGTGCCCATTGGCACCTGGTTGGGTCCTGTTGGTCTTGCTTGTTCGGGAACAGCCTGCAGCTAGGGATTCACCCATGTGTGAGGATTACCATCCTGCTTGTCCTAGAAGAAAGCAGAGTTGCTTACCTGTAACAGGTATTCTCCTAGGACAGCAGGATGTTAGCCCTCACGAAACCCACCCGCCACCCCGCGGAGTTGGGTTTGTCCTATGCTTGTTTTATTTTTTCGTAATTCTGTTACGAGACTGAAGAGGAACCCCGCATAGTTGAGTGGATAGTGGCATACTGGACATGCTCAGTGTGCCAGTCAGTTTCTAGAAACTTTGACATAGGTTTTCCATACCGGAGTTCGATCTGATTATGTCACTCCTGTAGATGAGGACTAACATCCTGCTGTCCTAGGAGAACACCTGCTACAGGTAAGCAACTCTGATTATTCATTAGGGATATCCTGAAAACTTGATCCATTTACAGACTTCGAGGACTGAAATGAATATCACTGCTTTAGAGTAAAGTAACAACCAAGCACATATTTACAACAAATTAAATACCACCAAGTATAGATGACTAAGCAAAATAATTGTAACAGCTAATGACGGGTAACTCATTTTTTCTTTGATTATCAGTGATGAAATATTGATTTTCTTTTAGGACCTGTTGTTGCATTGGAATTTAATGGAGATGGTGCAATAGAAGAATGTCATGCCATTGTAAATTCAATCTTCAGTGGAACAAAGGTAAGATATTATCCATACTGAAATATGTCCCAATACTGGGGACACATTTCCTGGTATAGCATCAATGAGAACCCTAATTTTTATTTCTAGTGTAAAATTGGGTTTGCATAGCAACCCAGTATATGTATTTAGGTCCTTCAGTCTCCTTTCATACAGCTTTTTTGCAGACCCAAAACATCATTTTGTTTGACATTTTCTGAACAATCATTTTTTAGATAATGCCTCCAGACGGAGCACAGCATTGTTGGTGAGACCTCACCTCAAATACTGTTACATTTTAGAGGCCATATATCAAAGGATAGAGAGGCTAGCGGCTGTTCAGAGAAAGGTAACCAGAATGGTGTAGGGTCTGTACCAGAAGCATTACAAAATGACTGAAGGACCTAAATATGTATACCCTAGATGAGAGAAGAAATGGAGGGTATGCAAAAGACATTTAAATATCTGAACGATATTAATGGTGCATAAGAGGCAAACCTTTTTCAATGGAAGGGAAGGTATAGAACCAATCCTGGCCTTCCAAGGCAACTTTCATCCCAGTGGTGGATATCAAACTCTTATCCCTCCAATCGTATCACTATTCCCCCTTCTCCCTTCCCTTTTCCCTTCTCATGCTCCCTCTAGAATTCCCACTCTATTTCCAAGAAGCTTGTCTATGTGCATGACCTCTTATTCTCCTTGCCTTGTCTGAGACCTGGCTTTCCCCTGAGGATTCTGCTTCAGTTGCTGCTATCATGGAGGCACTCTTCTCCCATATACCTCACACAGTAAGCTGCAGTGGTGATAATGCTCTCCCCCACCCCTATAGGTTTCAACCCGTTTTTCCACCTCATTTCTACTCTTACTTCCTTTGAGCCCAATCCATCTGCCTCTGGGTAGCTCTTATGTATCGATCCCCCTCCTCCTTTCTCATACACTCTGATACCTGGCTTTCCTTCTTCCTTGACCCATATTCCCCTCCTTTATTCTTGGCATCTTTAACCTCCATTTCCTTAGTGTTTGGACAGGTCAAAACCCACGAGTGCACCTCTACCAGCAGATGAAGACGGAGCAAAAGCTGATGTCTCAGCCATAGTCCCGCCCTGACAACAGCCTGCCAGTATTCTGTCTCCAGCAGATGGTGGGCATGCATTTCCCTTTGGAGGATTACTTGTGAATTTAAAAAAAAAAAAAAAAAGTTGGAAAGGTAAAGCGTCTGTATAGCACCGCTTGCCTCCTGAAGTGATACTGCGCGATCCTTCCCTTAATAGAATGCCTCAGTCTGGTATCCTTCAGTGGCGTAGACCTAAAATTCTATTAGCAGTTGCAGACTGAGAGAGGCTTGATAGTGAAGGCTTTAGCCCTCTCCCCCTGTAGGCAGGATCCGTTCTTGCTCTCAGCCGGGGAGGGCTGAGCTTAAGTTTTTGTTTTGTTTTTTTTGTGTTTTTGTGGGTTTTTTTCTTTCTTCAAGAAAAAAAAAACAGTGCAGAGAAGAAAGTAAGCAGGAAAAAGGTTCTGTTACCTCGGCGTTTGGCTGTTCCGCTCACATCTCTGAGGAGTTCTGTGAGGTAAGGAGGTAAAGCAGGCACAGCAGGTTGAGCAGCCATATGGCTAGGCCCCACTCGCAGGCTTCACTCCTTTTGGCGCACTGTAGGCCGCAAGGTGTTTTTGCACATTTTGTATTGTGATCTGTTAGTGCACACCTGCATGCCTGTTTGTGCATCCAGTCTCAGCTGTGCATCCAATTTGGACCTTCATTCTGGATGCACATCTTGTACGTCCTGCTTAGGCGTCTTTCTTGGTGTTGGTACTGAGTACCCAGTTTGGGCGCTTAGTTGGATGTGCGGCCTAGGCGTATATGCCTGCGCGCACATTTTTTTGTGAGCACGCTTTTTCTGCGGCCATTTTTAGTGGTGGTTTTATGCGCACATAATCTAGGCACTAGCTTTTATTTTCTGCATGCTTACAACTATAACGCCTGTGGCAAAGAAGCCTAAGCGCTTATCTATTTGTGCTGCATGCCACATCAGGGCTATTCAGCCAGAGCTTTCTTTAAGCCTATGTCTGTGCTGCCTGGATGTTCAGGGAGATTTTACTCCTTCTGATTTTGCTGGCATTGGTCCATCTCCTCAGTCTGAGAGGAGTGGGACCGAGGGAGACATGGCGGAGGTGTCCCTTTCCTTGATTGATCCACTGGCCGAGTCATCATGAGCCACTAGGATGACAGATTCGGGCTTATGGGGCCTTTAATGAACCCATCCTCCTTTTTTTGAGAAGAATTCTTCAGGGATTGCAGATGTTTCTATAGGGCTGGTCTTCTGAATCTGCACAGCTTACTAAGGTAGGTCCGTGACTTCAAGTGCTCCTCTGCCTTTCTCCACAATCAAATACTGTGGCGCAATGCGGCCTAACTAAGCTCAAATGCACGTGGATCAGGATGATACCAATGATGGTGATGGTGAGGGACATTCTCTCAGATTAGAAGCCGTATCGAACTCTTCTCTGTTTCTTTCATAGAGATGAGTTGCCGGGTTTGATCTCTCAGACCTTGAAGACCCGCGGAGTGGCTGGGCCTGACGCCTTGAGGATGCAGAAGAAGGATCCTATTTTGGTCACCCTACGCAAGGCTTCTAGTTTCTTTCCATTCCTGGATGCAGTCCAGGAGTTGATTAATCTGAAATGGAGGCATCTTTTAAAGGAGGACGTATCTTGGCAGATTTATACCCCTTGGATCCTCAGGCCAGAGAGCAGTGGTGTTTCTCTAGAGTGGATGCCTTGGACTGGTGTTGTCACAAAATGTACCACTATCCCGGTATAGAGAGGTATGGCACTGGAGGATTGAGGCTATCCTAAAGCAAAACCTCTTGAGGCAGTGACGGTGAACTTGCAAATTGCTTCTTGTTTCGCCTTGGTAGTTCGAGCTACCTTGCCTCTTTGTTAAGAATCTGGTGGCTCCAGGTCAAATCTTGGACCTACGGCAGAACTGGAGGCCACCGCCTTAGCTGATGTGGACTGTGACTTAATTTGCACAGCTGCCAGAGGAGCGGCTTCAGTTCTTGTGACCAGATGGCAGCTGTGGCTACGCAATTGATCGGCGGATACTGTTTCAAAGTCTTATCAAGTTGCCCATCAAGGGTTCGCATTTGTTTGGCAGTGAACTGAAAAAATGTTAAGTAAATGGGGAAAGACCCAAGCCCTCGATTGCCAGAGGACAAGAAACTCATTGCCTGGTCTTTTGGGCAAGTGGCCTCTCTCGAGACTACCAGCATTTTCGACCTTATAGGTGAGGTTTTTCCCAGAAGTCCTAAACATATCCGCCTTTCACATTGCCAGAAAGGACAGAGCTGATTTCCTCAGCAGGAGAAACTTGGACCCAGGAGAATGGGAGCTGGCGGAAGAGGCCCTTGAACTGCTGGTGACCTTCAACAGTGCAGAAGTTCCACGCTACTTCAGTCCCAGGCAGGACCCAAAAGTGATGGGCACCCTTCTGAATGCATTTCTACTGTAGCCTCTGGTAAGCAGGGTGATCCAGAAGATTGCAAGTCAAACCAACGCCGCCCTTTTAGTGGCTCCGGATTGGGTTCAAAGGCCATTGTACGCTGATCTCCAGAGATTTTTGGTGGGTAGTCCCCTTAGGCTACTGTCTCAGAACAATCTGTTACATCAGGGGCCCTTTCTGCATGAGGATCTGGGTTGATTCTGTCTTACTGTTTGGCCTTTGAAAGGGTTCTGTTGTTGAAGTGGGGTTTTTTGCCTGCTGTAATTTTCGCTCTTTTGGGCCTGGAAATTTTCTACTTCTGTAGACTGTTAGAGTTTGAAGGGTCTTTGAGGCCTGGTATTCTGAGCGATGGACTCAACCGCTCAGTGTGGATATTCCTTTGATTTTGGCATTTTTACAGGATGGCTTGCTTAAGGGTTTGGCCCTTAACACCTTGAAGGTTCAAGTTGTAGCCCTGGCTTGTTATAGGGGGAGTGTCAATGGAGATCCTTTGTCTTCCCATCTGGACATGTCCCATTTCTCATAGAAAGTTAAGCATCTTTGCCACCATTGCGGCTTCCAGTGCATCTGTGGGACCATAACTTGGTCCTTGAGTTTTTGGCAGGTCTGACTTTTCGACTACTGTGTACTCTTTCCTTGCAGCTACTTACCTTGAAGACAGTTTTTCTGGTAGCAAACTGTTCAGCATGTCAGGTCTGTGAGCTGGAGGCTCTTTCCTGCCGTAAGCCTTTTCTCCGTATGACTCTGGATATGATTCAACTTTGGACTATGCCCAAAATGGTTTTGTTGTTTCATTTGAATCAGTCCATTTCTCTTCCCGCCTTAGGCAGGGACAGAGGTGAAGCTGAATACAGTCTTTGCTTTCCTTAGACGTCAAGTATCATTTACTGTGGTATCTGAAGATGACTAAAGCTGTTAGAAAGTCTGATCACCTGTTTGTGCTCCATTGTGGAGGTAAATAGGAAGCACTGGCGATGCAGTCAACAATAACCTGCTGGCTTAAGGATGCCATTACAACAGCTTATGTGGCTGCTGAGGTTGCCTTGCCAAACAGTTTAGACCACATTCCACAAGGGCTCAGACTGTATCGAGGGCAGAACTTCGTTTGTCGCCTGCTGAAATTTGCCGAGCGGAGACATGGTCTTCTTTGCATACCTTCTCCAAGCATTACTGCTGGGTTGTTAGGCTAGGAAGGATATCAGATTTGCACGGGCGTTATTGACTGGACCACTGGCAGCCCCCCACCCTTTTCGAGATTAGCTTTGGTACATCCCACTTCTGGGGATTGACCTGCCTGAATGCAGAGGAAGGAGAAATTACTACTTACCTAATAATTTCCTTTCCTCTAGTAAGGGCAGGTCAATCCCCAACCTGCCCTCCTTTGCCAATGTTTAAATTTGGGGTTAGCCTTTCTTTGGGTGACCTGTGCAGCGTATAATTCCTGCTCTTCATTGAAATCTGGTAAGTGGTTTCTCTAGCCCTTAGTTTGATAGAGATATGCCTTCCTTTTGTCTGAACTCGGTGTTCTGTTGATTAGGAAACATGAATGGTTGGCTTTTACTAATAATGTTCAAGAATAATAAGTTTGGTCCACAATGTGTCTTTTCCAGAGAATTTTGGTGGGCTGAGGTCGGGGTGGGACTATATGGCCCTGATGTTTTTGCTCAGTCTCCATCTGCTGGTAGAGGTGCATAACCCACTCGTGGGGACTGACCTACCCTTACTAGAGGAAAGTAAATTATCAGGTAAGTAGTACTTTCTCCATTGATGACCTTTCTGACTCTTCTTCCTCAAACCATGTTGTTTGATCTCCATTGCCCTTACTCATAAGCATGGCCACTGCCTTGTTCCTAGTTCTTTCCTCCAACTGCTGTCTCTCAGACTTTTCAACCTCCATTTCTTCCTCTCTCAGGCCATTATCTGAACATTCACTCTAAACCACCCTCTCCCACAGTCTCTTCCAGTCACTATCAACATCTTCAAAAATCTCCAGGCTGTTGACCTTGTTATCCTCTCCACTACTGTTTCATCTTTCCTTTTCTCCACTACATTGAGTCATTTGATAAAGCAGTTTCTTTTACACTATACTCTCCTTTGCTTTAGATACTCTTGCCCACACCGAAACCAATCTGTAAACACACCAAACCCTAGCCTTGACTCACCCATTGAATTTGCTTCCTATGTTCCTGTGCCTGTTTCACAGAATGTCTCTGGCTTAAAATCCTATGCCCACACAGAATTCATACATTTAAAAACTATACTGGCCACCTTCCAGTCTGCTATTGCTCTTGCGAAGCAAGACTACTAAGTCTATCTGACAAACTCTTGCATCCAAATTTTGCCATCTCTCTGCCACACTCCATTCCTTCCTCAAACTTTCTTTACCTCCCTCCTGCCTTCACTCTTTGCCCAGGCTGTGGCTGACTACTTCCATGGCAAGATTCACAAAATTAGTCTCATGTTCTCAACCTCCCTCTCCCCACTTCTTTTTCCTCTACCCTTCCTCTGGTCTCCGAACCACTCTCCTGGATGGAACCAAATCACGGTGAACCTAAAAGATGTGGTAGGCCTGATTGACAAACTGAAGAGTAGTAAGTCACCTGGACCGGATGGTATACACCCCAGAGTTCTGAAGGAACTAAAAAATGAAATTTCAGACCTATTAGTAAAAATTTGTAACCTATCATTAAAATCATCCATTGTACCTGAAGACTGGAGGATAGCAAATGTAACCCCAATATTTAAAAAGGGCTCCAGGGGGCGATCCGGGAAACTACAGACCGGTTAGCCTGACTTCAGTGCCAGGAAAAATAGTGGAAAGTGTTCTAAACATCAAAATCACAGAACATATAGAAAGACATGGTTTAATGGAACAAAGTCAGCATGGCTTTACCCAGGGCAAGTCTTGCCTCACAAATCTGCTTCACTTTTTTGAAGGAGTTAATAAACATGTGGATAAAGGTGAACCGGTAGATGTAGTGTACTTGGATTTTCAGAAGGCGTTTGACACAGTTCCTCATGAGAGGCTTCTAGGAAAAGTAAAAAGTCATGGGATAGGTGGCGATGTCCTTTCGTGGATTTCAAACTGGCTAAAAGACAGGAAACAGTAGGATTAAATGGACAATTTTCTCAGTGGAAGGGAGTGGGCAGTGCAGTGCCTCAGGGACCTGTATTGGGACCCTTAATTTTCAATATATTTATAAATGATCTGGAAAGAAATACGACAAGTGAGGTAATCAAATTTGCAGATACAAAATTGTTCAGAGTAGTTCAATCACAAGCAGATTGTGATAAATTGCAGGAAGACCTTGTGAGACTTGAAAATTGGGCATTGAAATGGCAGATGAAATTTAATGTGGATAAGTGCAAGGTGATGCATATAATAACCCATGCTATAGTTATAGTGTTAGGTTCCATATTAGGTGCTATCACCCAAGAAAGAGATCTAGGCGTCATAGTGGATAACACATTGAAATCGTCGGTTCAGTGTGCTGAAGCAGTCAAAAAAGCAACAGAATGTTAGAAAGGGAATGGTGAATAAAACTGAAAATGGCATAATGCCTCTGTATCGCTCCATGGTGAGACCGCACCTTGAATACTGTGAACAATTCTGGTTGCCGCATCTCAAAAAACATATAATTGCGACGGAGAAGGTACAGAGAAGGGCGATCAGAATGATAAGGGGAATGGAACAGCTCCCCTATGAGGAAAGACTAAAGAGGTTAGGACTTTTCAGCTTGGAGAAGAGATGGCTGAGGGGGGATATGATAGAGGTGTTTAAAATCATGAGAGGTCTAGAACGGGTGGATGTGAATCTGTTATTTATTTTTTCAGATAATAGAAAGACTAGGAAGCACTCCATGAAGTTAGCATGTGGCACATTTAAAACTAATCAGAGAAAGTTCTTTTTCACTCATCGCACAATTAAACTCTGGAATTTGTTGCCAGGGCATGTGGTTAGTGCAGTTAGTGTAGCTGTGTTTAAAAAAGGATTGGATAAGTTCTTGGAGGAGAAGTCCATTACCTGCTATTAATTAAGTTGATTTAGAAAATAGCCACTGCTATAACTAGCAACAGTAACATGGAATAGACATAGTTTTTGGGTACTTGCCAGGTTCTTATGGCCTGGATTGGCCACTGTTGGAAACAGGATGCTGGGCTTGATGGACCCTTGGTCTGACCCAGTATGGCATGTTCTTATGTTTTCTGAAACCAGAGTGGAGGAAAACTGCCCTTCTCTCTTCTTTCAGATTCACTGCTTGTTCCCACCTAGCTCCTCAGTTCTATCTCCACTGCAGTCATCAATCACTTCCTACTGCTTCTGTTTTGCAACCTTCAAACATGCTGTGATCACACCACTCCTCAAAAAACCTTCACTAGTCCCTACCTGTTCTGCCAATTATCATCCAATCTCCCTCCTCCCTTTTTCTTCCAAACTATTTAAATGTGCTGTTCATTGCTGCTATTTTGACTTTCTTTCATCTCAAGCCATTTTTGATCCAGTTCTTGATCTACTCCAGCCTGGTTTTCGCCCTATGCATTCCACAGAAACAGCCTTTGCCAAAAATCTCCAATGACTTATTTATGACTAAAACCAAAGGCCTTTACTCAGTCCTTATCCTCCTTGACCTATCTGCTATTTTTGACACTGTTGATCACCACCTACTCCTTGATACTCTCTCCTCACTTGGATTTCCGGACTCTGTCCTGTCTTAGTTCTCTTCTTAACTCTCCCATCGCACTTTGTGTTTCCTCTGGCAGCAGCTTCTCTGCTGTCATCCCATTACCAATTGGTATGCTTCAGGGTTCTCTCCTGGGCTACTTCCTCTTATCTTCATATACTAATTCCCTTAATACTTTTTCCTTTCATGGCTTTCAGAACCATCTTTATGCTAATGATTCTCAGATTTACCTCTCTACATCAGAAATTTCATTAGGAAACCATTCCCAAATCTCAGCCTGCTTGTCTGCATTGCTGCCTGAATGTCCAACCTACACCTTAGACTCAACATGGCTAAGACAAAGCTCCTGTCTTCCCCCTCAAGCTCACTTCCTCCTTTCCCTATTTCTGCAGATAACGCTATAATCCTCCCAGTTCCTTCAGCTGGTAATCTTGGCATCATCTTTGACTTCTCTCCTTCTCTACACATATCCAAAACACTGCTAAAATGTGCCATTTCTTTCTCTATAATGTCACCAAATGCTGTCCCTTCATTTCTGAACACACTACCCAAGCCCTTATCAATTCTCTCATCGCTTCCAGCGTTGACTGTTGCAACATGCTCCTCACAAGTCTCCCAATGAGCCATCTCTCACCACTATAACCTATCTAAAATTCAGCTGTGCAACTTACCTTTTGCGAAAGTCACTACATCCATATAACTCCTCTTCCCAAGTCACTACATTGGCTCCCTATCCATTCCCACATATATTTCAAGGTCCTCTGACTTGCCTTAAAGCGCCTTGACTCTGCAGCTCCTTAGTACTTCTCTTCTCATCTCTATCTACACCCCTCCTCATGGTATTCCACTCATCAGGCAAGTTACTCCTTTCTGTCGTCATCCTCTACTGTTAATTCCCGATTCAATGCCTTACACCTGGCTACACTATATGCTTGGAATAGACTTTATGAGTTGGTGCATCATGCTCCCTCTCTCACTTTATTTAAATCCCACTTATATATTTATTTATTAAACATATTCCACTAATCTCTAATTCTCAGTGGATTACACCATTATAGGCATAATAAAACAAAGTACTGACAACAAAATGTCAAGTGGAGGAATAGGCTAGTGGTTAGAGCAGTGGGCTATGAATCAGGGAGACCAGGGTTCAAGTCCCACTGTTGCTCCTTGTGACATTGGGCAATCACTTTACCCTCCATTGCCTGGCACATTTTCCCCTTCTGGGGATAGAGAAATACCTACAGTACCTGAATGTAATCCGTTCTGAATAAAAAACTAAAAATATCCACATACAAGGACAATCATCACTATATCGAATTCAGCAAAACACATCATTTGAACCTTTTTGAAAATCTTGTTAACCTCCTTAACCTTGTAAACATCGTATTTTTTGTAAACAGTTATGATGGCGAAACCGAATGACGGTATATAAACTCGATAAATAAAATAAATCAGTAAAATATAACTAGTAATAGCAGTTAAAAACAGGCTATTAGATAAATGCTATGAAAAGCAAATAGGTTTTCAAGTTTCCTAAAACAAAATAAATTGGTTTCATCCCTAATAATATCAGGCAAACGAACATTTTATTACAGGACGTATAGAGTTTAACTTGGTGCTATATCAGGGTACAAATTATATCACAATGATAGGAAGGATTAACTTGGTGGGGGTGTGGCACTTTATGTCCAGGTGGGTATAGAGTCCACAGGATAAAGATCATACAAGAGACTAAATGCTCAGTAGAATCTATATGGGTAGAAATCCCATGTGTGTTGGGTAAGAGTATAGTGATAGGAGTATACTACCGTCCACCTGGACAAAATGGTCAGACAGATGATGAAATGCTAAGAGAAATCAGGGAAGCTAACCAATTTGGCAGTGCAATAATAATGGGAGATTTCAATTACCATAAGAACAATGATGAGCAAGTACTGCACTTCAGGCAATATCGCAAAGTACACACAGTGCAGATAAATATTCAATCTGACAAAGAACTTTGAAAGTCATATAAAACATAAGAATGTTTTATTACTCCAATATGGCAACTCCACAGGTTTATACAAACACCAACTCAATGGCGTCCCCCGACACGGACCCGTGTTTCGCCGCGGGCTGCATCGGGGGGGATCGCCACCGCAGGGATTCACACACCAACTGAAATATAAAGACATTCACAGATGTCAGAATAAGGAGAGGACTTACAACCGACCAGTTTAAAGTACTTAAATGTATTACATACCTGACAGTAGCATTTAGAAAGTGACAGGGAGCGCAAAGCCCTTCATAGTTGACAGGTATTTAAAGGAGACAAAGGCGCCAAAACCTACAGGGAAGAGAGCCACGTGAGTCAAAGGACTCCATTCATTGGCTCACGTTCCTGTAGTGCACCCTAGCAGAACCCGGAACCAGCCTACCCTGATAGCTTGTCTACGTGAACAAAAACCATTCAATTTCCCGATTTTAAACCTTTCGGGGATACTGTATCTAAAATGAAGATCCAGCGTTGTTCAATCCTGCCTAACAATTCAGCATAATTACCCCCCCGCAAAGGCCGTGAAACTACCTCAATGACACAAAATGAAAGATCTGAAAGGGAATGTGATTGGTTGATCCAATCATTACAAGTATCATTACTTGTCCGTGCTCTTTAATGTATGTGGGTAAAACTTCCAGGATGATAAAAACTCGAATTATAGAGCACTGCTCGAACATACGGCTGCAGCGTGAAAACATACGGCTGCAGCGTGAAAAGGAACCCTTGGTTGACCACTGGATCAACCAATCACATTCCCTTTCAGATCTTTCATTTTGTGTCATTGAGGTAGTTTCACGGCCTTTGCGGGGGGGTAATTATGCTGAATTGTTAGGCAGGATTGAACAACGCTGGATCTTCATTTTAGATACAGTATCCCCGAAAGGTTTAAATCGGGAAATTGAATGGTTTTTGTTCACGTAGACAAGCTATCAGGGTAGGCTGGTTCCGGGTTCTGCTAGGGTGCACTACAGGAACGTGAGCCAATGAATGGAGTCCTTTGACTCACGTGGCTCTCTTCCCTGTAGGTTTTGGCGCCTTTGTCTCCTTTAAATACCTGTCAACTATGAAGGGCTTTGCGCTCCCTGTCACTTTCTAAATGCTACTGTCAGGTATGTAATACATTTAAGTACTTTAAACTGGTCGGTTGTAAGTCCTCTCCTTATTCTGACATCTGTGAATGTCTTTATATTTCAGTTGGTGTGTGAATCCCTGCGGTGGCGATCCCCCCCGATGCAGCCCGCGGCGAAACACGGGTCCGTGTCGGGGACGCCATTGAGTTGGTGTTTGTATAAACCTGTGGAGTTGCCATATTGGAGTAATAAAACATCCTTATGTTTTATATGACTTTCAAAGTTCTTTGTCAGATTGAAGATTTCAATTACCCCAATATTGACTGGGTAAATGTAACATCAGGACATGCTAGAGACATAATGTTCCTGGATGTAATAAACGACTGCTTCATGGAACAATTGGTTCAGGAACCAAGGGAGTGAGCTATTTTAGATTTAATTCTTAGTTTAATGCAGGATTTGGTGAGAGAGGTACCGGTGGTGGGGCCACTTGGCAATGGTGATCATAACATGATCAAATTTAAACTAATAACTGGAAGGGGGACAATAAGTAAATGTACAGCTCTAACACTAAATTTTCAAAAGGCTATGGGATTTACACATTTTATCTAGCCCTACCCATCAAGCAGGCCATACACTAGACCTGATATTCATTAATGGCTCCATCAACGCCACCCCTCCTACCTGCTCCCCTATACGCTGGTCAGACCACCACCTTATTCACACCACCCTCACACTCCAACTTAATACATCTCATAAAACCTCAGAAGGTAAAACTATACAGGTTCGCAAGCTATGCTCGAAAGATGAACTTACCAATGTTCTCAATAAGGAACTGCACAATCTTGATCTATCAGACGCTAACAGTGTACTCTCATCATGGCACTCTCTTACCAATACTGTTGCAACCGAAATTTGCCCTCTACGCGCAAAGAAAATCAAACCCCCCAATACAACAAAAAAACCTTGGTACACTCCCGAACTAAAAATGCTCAAATGCACCCTTAGAAAACTAGAGAGAGACTGGCGTAATGACCCCTCTCTCACACGACGCAATGCATACAGAACAACCTTAAACAAATATCGTGAACAAACCCACAATGCAAAAAAGGACTACTATGCCAAAAGAATTCATGATTTGCAATATAATTCAAATGCGCTCTTTACATATGTAGCCGAATTGACAAAACCCAACACTACACCCTGCCCTGATAAAGATGCTGAAAAGAGAAGTGAAGAACTAGCCAAATTCTTTCATGAGAAAATAGCAAAAATCATGACCCGTTTTCCTAACAATAATCTTCCAAACAAACCTATCCCCAATATACCTCATGCCACCTTCAACTCCTTTGAGCTCACTGGCTCCTTAGAAATTGAAAACACCATTAAAAAAATGAAACCAGCCACACACCCAAGTGATACCATACCTACAAAACTCCTCATATCTATCCCTGAAATAATTTCTCCCCACATTGCTAGCATTATCAATTGCTCCCTTACTCATGGTGAAGTTCCTACCACTATGAAACAAGCCATCATCAAACCCATACTAAAAAAACCCAAAGCTGAGCCCTCCAACCTCTCTAATTACCGTCCCATTTCCAATCTACCTTTCCTAGCAAAAATTCTTGAAAAAAGTGTAAACACACAACTTACAGATCACTTGGAAAAGCATAAATTTCTCGCATCTACTCAATTTGGCTTTCGTAAACATCTTAGCACCGAAACCCTTTTCATCTCACTCACCAACGCCATCCTCACTGGGCTCGACAAAGGGCACTCCTATCTCATAGCCATGCTTGACATATCGGCAGCATTTGACACCATAAACCACAATATCCTCATTACCCGACTCAGTGAAATAGGTATAGCTGATACCCCACTGCGCTGGTTTGAGTCCTACCTTCAAGATAGGCAATACAAAGTCAAGTTCGGGGACAAAGAATCACAACTATACAACATAAACCATGGAGTACCCCAAGGATCTGCTCTATCCTCTACCCTCTTTAATATATACATCCTCCCGCTCTGTCACCTCCTATCTGAACTGGGTATCTTGTACTTCATCTATGCAGACGATGTACAAATTGTCATCCCTATTACTGACTCTCTGAACAATGCCCTCAAAAAATGGGAAACGGCCCTCACAGACATTAGTGCACTCCTTACCAGCATTAACCTAGCCATCAATCCTGACAAAACAGAAATTATGATAATCTCCCCCAACAAAGGCAACAAGGAATCTCCCACACTCTCTCCTCTCCCTTCGGTTACCTCTACCGAAAATGTCAAAAACCTGGGTGTCACAATAGACAACCATCTTAACTTTAAAAAACACATCAATAATACTATAAAAGATGGATACTTCAAACTGCACACTCAAAAAAAAATAAAAAAAAATCTAAAACCCCTCCTATACCAATGTGATTTCCGTACAGTGCTTCAAACCCTATTATTTGCTAAAATTGACTACTGTAACGCCTTCCTGTTAGGCCTACCCAATTCCACCATCCTACCACTACAAATGTTGCAAAATGCTGCGGCCCGCATCCTCACTAATACAAGAAGGTCAGATCATATCACTCCCATACTTAAAGAATTGCATTGGCTCCCTGTTGTTCAAAGAGTCACCTTCAAAGTATTATCATTAATACATAAGACCCTATACACTGAAAACATGACCTGGCTCAATAATGCCATTCAGTTCCGCAAACACTCCAGAACCCCTAGACCACAACATGCAGCCACACTTCATTTACCCCCTCACAAAACTACCAGACTCGACACAACTAGAAAACGTGCCTTTGCCATAGCCGGCCCCTCCTGCTGGAACAGTATGCCACCTGATCTTCGTCAGGAATTATGCCCGAAAAAATTCAAGCAGAAACTCAAAACATGGTTATTCTTAAAAGCCTTTACATAAAGTACCCAACTTCATATTCAGCATTTCCCCCCATGCATTTACCTGCGATTAAGTTTTGTAAATATGTATTATCCTTCTGAGTTACCTAAAGTTCTCCTATTAATATCTTTATAAATTTGACTCCTATTAATCTATGTAATTAATGTAATTAATCTATGTATTAATCTAATGTAATTATTTATTGCTACTTCAGTTTTTTTTTTCAGTTACCCCTTCCCTGTTTGCACTGCCATGTATCAATCTGTCATCTGCTCTGACTTATCGCTGTTATAAACTCTTAATGGTCTTTTTTTCTTAAGTTGAACATTAATTGTAAAGCACTGCTGCTAATTTCTGTCTGTTCTAGCGCTGCTGCTAAACATTGTTGAATGTGAACCGACATGATGTTACTAAACGAATGGCGGTATATAAAGAACCTCAAATAAATAAATAAATAAAAGGGAAACTTTGATAAAATGAGGAAAATAGAAAATAAAACTAGAAGGTGAAGCTGCAAAGGTTGTGTTCAACAGGCATGGACATTGTTTAAAAATACAATCCTAGACACACAGTCCAGATGTATTCCACGCATTAAGAAAGGTGGAAGGAAGGCAAAATGATTACCGGCATAGTTAAAAGGTGAGGTGAAAGAGGCTATTTTAGCCAAAAAAAAAATCCTTAAAAAATTGGAAGGTGGCTCCATCTGAAGAAAATAGGAAAAAATATAAGCATTGTCGAGTTAAATGCAAAACATTGATAAGAAAGGCAAAGAGGATTTGAAATGAAGGTGGCCATAGAAGCAAAAACTCATAATAAAAACTTTTAAAAATATATCCGAAGCAAGAAACCTGTGAGGGAGTCGGTTGGACCATTAGATGGACAGAGGGGTTAAAGGAGTTCTTAGGGAAGATAAGGCCATTGCAGAAAAACTAAATGAATTCTTTGCTTCAGTGTTTACTAATGAGGATGTTGGGGAGATACCAGTTCCAGAGATGGTTTTCAAGGGTGATGAGTCAGATGAATTGAACCAAATCACTGTGAACCTGGAAGATGTAGTAGGTAGGCCAGATTGACAAACTAAAGACTAGCAAATCATGTGGATCGGATGGTATGCATCCTAGGGTTCTGAAGGAACTCAAAAATGAAATTTCAAATCTATTACTTAGGTTACATATTTTATCATTAAAATCATGCATTGTACCTGAAGACAGGAGGGTTATCAGTGTAACCCCAATATTTAAAAAGGGCTCCAGGGTCGATCCAGAATTATAGACCAGTGAGCCTGACTTCAGTGTCGGGGGGAAAAATAGTGGAAACTCTTCTAAAGATCAAAATCACAGAACATATAGAAAGACATGGTTTAATGGAACACAGTCAACATGGATTTACCCAAGGGAATTCTTAACTCACAAATCTGCTTCATTTTTTGAAGGGGTTAATAAGATGTGGATAATGGTGAACCGGTAGATGTAGTGTATTTAGATTTTCAGAAGGCATTTGACAAAGTCCCTCATGAGAGGCTTCTAATAAAACTAAAAAGTCATGGGATAGGAGGCGATGTCCTTTCGTGGATTACAAACTGGTTAAAAGACAGGAAACAGAGTAGGATTAAATGGTCAATTTTCTCAGTGGAAAAGGGTAAACAGTAGAGTGCCTTAGGGATCTGTACTTGGACCTGTGCTTTTCAATATATTTATAAATGATCTGGAAAGAATAAGACGAGTGAGGTTATCAAATTTGCAGATGGTACAAAATTATTCAGAGTAGTTAAATTACAAGTAGATTGTGATATATTGCAGGAGGACCTTGCGAGACTGGAAGGTTGGGCAGCCAAATGGCAGATGAAATTTAATGTGGACAAGTACAAGGTGTTGCATTTAGGAAAAATAACCCTTGCTGTAGTTACACGATGTTAGGTTCCATATTAGTAGCCACCATCTAGGTATCATAGTGGCTCAGTGTGCTGCAGCAGTCAAAAAAGCAAACAATGTTAAGAATTATTAGGAAGGGAATGGTTATTAAAACAAATGTCATAATGCCTCTATATATATATATTGTAACACTATGAATAATGAATTTTACCCGTAAAGAGTACCTCCCTGGTACACTGGCTAAAAGACAGGAAACAGAGAGTAGGATTAAATGGGCAATTTTCTCAGTGGGAGTGGACAGTGGAGTGCCTCAGGGATCTGTATTGGGACCCTTACTTTTCAATATATTTATAAATGATCTGGAAAGAAATACGACGAGTGAGATAATCAAATTTGCAGATGACACAAAATTGTTCAGAGTAGTTAAATCACAAGCAGATTGTGATAAATTGCAGGAAGACCTTGTGAGACTGGAAAATTGGGCATCCAAATGGCAGATGAAATTTAATGTGGATAAGTGCAAGGTGATGCATATAGGGAAAAATAACCCATGCTATAATTACACAATGTTGGGTTCCATATTAGGTGCTACAACCCAAGAAAGAGATCTAGGTGTCATAGTGGATAACACATTGAAATTGTCGGTACAGTGTGCTGCGGCAGTCAAAAAAGCAAACAGAATGTTGGGAATTATTAGAAAGTGAATGGTGAATAAAACGGAAAATGTCATAATGCCTCTGTATCGCTCCATGGTGAGACCGCACCTTGAATACTGTGTACAATTCTGGTCGCCGCATCTCAAAAAAGATATAATTGCGATGGAGAAGGTACAGAGAAGGGCTACCAAAATGATAAGGGGAATGGAACAACTCCCCTATGAGGAAAGACTAAAGAGGTTAGGACTTTTAAGCTTGGAGAAGAGACGACTGAGGGGGGATATGATAGAGGTGTTTAAAATCATGAGAGGTCTAGAATGGGTAGATGTGAATCGGTTATTTACTCTTTCGGATAGTAGAAAGACTAGGGGGCACTCCATGAAGTTAGCATGGGGCACATTTAAAACTAATCGGAGAAAGTTCTTTTTTACTCAACGCACAATTAAACTCTGGAATTTGTTGCCAGAGGATATGGTTAGTGCAGTTAGTATAGCTGTGTTTAAAAAAGGATTGAATAAGTTCTTGGAGGAGAAGTCCATTACCTGCTATTAAGTTCACTTAGAGAATAGTCACTGCCATTAGCAATGGTAACATAGACTTAGTTTTTGGGTACTTGCCAGGTTCTTATGGCCTGGATTGGCCACTGTTGGAAACAGGATGCTGGGCTTGATGGACCCTTGGTCTGACCCAGTATGGCATTTTCTTATGTTCTTATCTGTATTTAATGATTTATTGTTACTGAACCTTTGACGGCACCTGTTAGAATGTACTATAGTACGCTTCTCCCTACATTTAATTTATGTGCCAACATGTAAACCGTTGCGATGGTAGACTCTTCCCACTATCAATACCGAGTTCTTCCTTTCGGCTTGTCTGCAGCTCTGATAGTTTTCAGCAAGTGCCTTGCGGTGGTAGCTGCTCACCTGCGGCCTCAAGATGCCCACCTGTATCTAGATGATTGTGTAGCTTTCGACACACAATTTATTTACCACAGAAATTTAGATTCTTAGTGAAATTTGTTCCAATGCAGAAAATAAAGTTTATTATAGCTTGGATAAATGTTCTGCTTATGGAACAACCAGAACTTATGAGATCACTTATTCTCAAGCTGCTAACCTCGCAATGATCAACAGCTAAAGCTTTTCTCGTAGTTTAGGTCACATGTGAGTTAAACTAACTTGCCTTCACCTCTGACAACTGCAGTGGAATCTGCACTGTCAATGGGATCAGCTAGCCCACCCCTTGCCCACCGTGGTGCACATCTCCAAGGATATGAAGCTGGACTTAAGATGATAGTTGAACCCCCACATACTCTCTCTGCTAGGGAGCTTCACTTATACTCTGCCCCTCAGGTAACCAAAGAACATAGAAAATTGCCTTACTAGGTCAGACCAAGGATCCATCAAGCCAATCCAGGTTACATGTACCTGTCAAGTACCCAAACAGTAAATAAATCCCATGCTACTAATGCCAGTAATAAATAGTGGTTATTCCCTAAGTCAGCTTGGTTAATAGCAGTTTCTGGATTTCTCCAAGAACTTGTCCAAACCTTTTTTAAACCCAGCTATGCTAACTGCTTAAACACATTCTCCAGCAATGAATTTCAGATCTTAATTGGGAATTGGGTGAAAGAATTTTCTCTGATTTGTTTTAAATCTGCTACTTGCTAACTTTATAGAGTGCCCCCTAGTCTCCTTGTATTATCTGAAAAAAGCAAATAACTGATTTACTGATTTACTGATAGTCCTCTCAAGGTTTTCTAGACCTCTATTATATCCCTATTATATTATTATTTATTATTATTATTATTATTATTATTATATAATAGATATAATAATATCTATTATATCTATTATAATATATAATATATAATAGATATTATATCTATTATATCTATTATATCTATTATATTATATATATATATCTATTATATCTATATCTATTATATCTATTATATCTATTATATTATATATATATATATATATGTTATTAACCCCATATATCTGTATCCAAGTTCCTGCTACCTGTTCATTGTAAGACATTAACTTGTCAATGTTTCTGTTTAGAATGTAAACCGAATTGATCAGTAACTCTGTTATTGGAAAGTCGGTATATAAAAGTGCTAAATAAATAAATAAAATAATCCCCCCTTAGCCATCTCTTCTCCAAGCTGAACAGCCCTAACCTCTCTAGCCTTTTCTCATAGGGTAGCTGTTCTATTCCCTTTAACATTTTGGTAACCATTCTCTGTACTTCTTCCAGTGAAGATAAAATATATAGATATATATATATAGAGAGAGAGAGAGAGATATGTGTGTATGTATATATACAAAATTTTTTTATCTTGGACAAGTCCATGAAGATATGGGGTGTCCACACAGAATCTTTTCAGATCCAAGGAATATGGTCCTCTGAAGAATGTCACTTCCAGATAAATCTACTAGAATTAAGAGTAATCAAATATGTTCTAATAACCTTTACTCATCTTCTCCAACAAAAGAGAATCCTGATTAAAAACGGACAATCACATCACTATGTTGTATATCAACAACGGAAGCACAGTGTCATGGATTCTATGCCAGGAAGCGCTGGAGATCTATCAGTGGGCAAGCATATATCAAGCTGTCCTTCAGCAAGGTCTTCAGCCCACAGGAATAGTCTGACAATCAACAGCCAACACTCTATTCGATTTATGGGGCTTATCTAAAATTAAAATATTCGTAATGGAACTAAAAGCTGGAGAAGTTTTGCTTGATTCTACCCAGCAAATGCAGGTTAGCTTAGGATGCCTTCCTGCTCAGTTGGAGCACAGATCTCATATACACTTTTCCACTGATTACCAAAACAGTATAGAAGGTATTACAGGACAGAATTCAGCTGATCCTCATAGTTCCGGTATGACCACGACAAATGTTTCCATAAATAAATATCTCATCCAACTATCAATCCTCCCATTTATCTGGAAGCAGACTCTTCTTCCAGATAAATGGATCTCTGTTCATCTGAACCTGTTGTCCCTCCACCCGATGGCTTGGAGGTTGAGCGTGCAGTAATTTCCGATCTCTCTTTACCCAGACAAATTGAAGATAAAATAATTTTCGCCAGAAAACCATCAACTAGAAGAGCCTACAGTTTTAAATGGAAAAGATATTTTTGTTTATTTAAATGATTTATATTCTTTTTTTCAGCACTTCAAAGCAGATTGCATTCAGGTACTGTAGGTATTTCCCTATCCCCAGAGGGCTTACAATCTAATAGGGAGATTTATCAAGCCGTAATATTTTATCACAGGAGGGGTGAAATAACCCGAGATGAGGTTCCCATAATATGCATCCCTACTCGAGAAAATATTGCTGTGGGGTCCTAAAAACCTCAATGGCGGCCCACGTTGCAAAATTTTAAAAAGTCCTGAGTCCCAAAACTAAACCCCCCCCAAAGATAAAAATTCCCTCCAGGGGGGTCTCTAGAGATCCCTGCCACCTCTCAAGGCACCACGAACACTAAAAGTTTAAAAAAAAAAAAAAACCCCAAAAAAACCAAACCTTGTAGTTTACTGGCAATATCCTGCTCCCTTCCCAAACCTTCCCTTTTGTCTAATACCCACCCTCTTCTCCCATGGCCACCCCCCAGTCCCAAAACAGAACTGAATCCCTGGTGCCTAGTGGGCCTCCTATCTTCGGGCCAGTTGATGCCATTTTTTCAAAAATGGCACCAACCACCTAGGGGGCCACTGCTGAACCACCAATGACTGTTCAAGGAGGTAGTGGGTGGAGGCCCGAGGGTCCCTCTAGATGACCAGGTCTGTTTGATGTAAGGGGAGGTGGAGAAGCGCCCACTAGGCACCAGTAATTCTGGTCAATTTTGGGGGAAGACAAAAGGGGAAGGGTGCTGTGTGTGTGTGCCTCCTTGAGAGGTGGAGGGGGGGGGATTTTTAACTTTGTGAGGGCATGTTTCGGGCCTTGGCCCCTTTTTTACCACAGGAGCATCACAATAAAATAATGGGGCTGATTAAAATTAGGTGCTTTGCATGCATTTGCAAAATTCATACATACGAATCATGTGCACAGCAGCTAATTATAATAGGGGCATATTTGGGGCCTAAATACCACGCGATATAGAGAATATCGTGCAGTATCACCACAATATAGTTATATTGCATGATAAACACTGTCCTAAATTCAGCTGCATGACTTTCGCCAAAGTCACTATGCTCACATAACCCCTCTTCTGAAGTCACTGCTTGGCTCCCTGTCCACTTCTGCATATAGTTCATGCTCCTTTTTCTCACCAACAAATGCCTTCACTCTGCAGCACCTCGTTACCTCTCCTCTTATCTCTCTTTACACCCCTTCTTCTGCACTCTGCTCATCGAATAAGTCACTCCTATCCATGCTCTTCTCTTGTACTGCCAATTCCAGACTCCGTGCTTTCTACCTGGCTGCGCCGTGTGCTTGGAATAGTCTTCCTAAACTGGTGCGTTATGCTCCCTCTCTTGCCATGTTTAAATCCCATGTAAAGACCCACCTTTTTGAAACCACGTTTAAATCTTATGCCGGATTATCTACTTTTAGTCTTGACTAACTTTCTTTTCTTTTAACCAAGTCTCTTGTCCTGTATATTGTCTTATTAGATTGTAAGCTCTATTGACAGGGAATGTCTTTTTGTATGTTTGTACAGCACTGCATATGTCGTGTAGCGCTATAGAAATGTTTAGTCGTAGTAGTAATATAGCCTTATCACTGCTTAGTAAATCTAGGCCTAAGTTTGTACCTGAGGCAGTGGAGAGAAAAGTGACTTGGCCAAGTTCATAAGCAGTGGTAGTGGGATTTGAAACTTGACTTCCCTGGTTCAGGTCCCACTGCTCTATTAGGCCACTACTCTACTCATTTTCCATATGGCGTCAACAAAAGGCCTTGGACCTGTTCTTTTGTGAGCTTAGGCAATTGCTGACTGACTTGCTCTTCCTGTCCAAATTAGGCCTTGTTACATCTTCAGTGAAAGTACATCTTGGTGCCATAGCAGCCTACCATGTCACAGTAGACAAAAACCTCTCACAACTCACCCGTTAGTGTTGAAGTTTATGAAAGACATATGGCAAGTTAAACAGTTGGTGCAGAAACATTGGATTCCTTGGGACTTCTATGTTGTCTCTTAATTAATGAAGCTGCCTTTCGAACCATTAGAATCTGCTTTGCTGAAATTTTTGATGTGGAAATGTGGCATTCTTTGTGGCAGTAACATCTGCCAGAAGAGCCAGCGAACTCTAAGCAATGGTTCCACAATAGGGCGATACTACACACTTGCCCAAAGTTTGTTTTTTTTTTCCTGAAGGTCATCTCTGCTTTCCATATCAAACAGTCCATTGTATTGTCTACCTTCTTTCCGAAGCCCCATGCGCATGAAGGAGAAAAAATCCTCATACTTTGGATAGGAAAAAGGTGTTAACTTATTATAAGAAGATAACTCATCCACATTACTAGTCCTCTCAGCTATTTGTGTCTTATGATCCTAATACACTTAGCATAGCAGTTACCAAGCATACTTTGTTCAACTGGGTAAAGGATTGTACTCAACACTGCTACCCAGTCACTGGCCTTCAAATCACAAACTCTGTCAAAGTTAAGTTAGAGCTATGGCCTCTTCCACTGGTCACTTCCTAGAGGATCCTCTTGAAGTCTTAAAGACATCTACAGAGCTGCAATATGATCATCAGTACACACTTTTATATTCCACTACTCTCTAGACAATCTCTCGAGGACTGACAATAAAACAAGCAGTTTTGCTTAACTTATTCTCTCAGTAATCTACATAGTGGAGTCCGAGTTGCTTATTTAGTAAATACTCAGCTGCAACCCTCAGCATGAGACCCTAATGTCATCGCTAATTCATCCTGCTTATTGACAGAGCAAGATTGTTTACTGTAAATGGTGTTTCCCGTACATAGGATGAATTAGCCATGTGAAATACCCATTTTGTCTCCATGGAGAGTTGACTATCTAGCTAGGTTTAGCTCTGATTGATTGAAGAAGTTCACAAGGCAACGAGTGAGTGGGAATACCTGCACATGCTCAATAAAGATCAGAGCTTTACTAGTTAAGAGAAATAAGTGTTTTGTGCTGTTGGATGATGTCACCCACATGTCATAGCTAATTCATCCTGCTATCTATAGAAAACAGTTTACAGTGAGCAAACTTGCTTTATCCATATTTAAAACTTGTATAGGGGCTGCATAATGAGAGGAATGGTCAGCAGAAGTAGGGAGTAGATAATTTCCCCTGTATGTGTTCTTGGTAAGATCTTATTTGGAATACTGTGTACAGACTTCTGGTTATGGTGCGCCTCTGAGCAGACGTCAGGGGTAAGAGCTCCAACAAGTCTTCTTGAAAACTTGCAAATTATGCCCTAATTTTGACTTTCAAATAGCACTGGGTCCACTTGTATTGCTATGTAGCCAAATGGGGAACAGAACCGCTGTACCACTGTGTTAGGCTGTGAGCACAAAAGCACCAAGGAGTAGCTGCGAGAAAGCTGTTGAAGTAAAAATGGCGACAGTTGGCTGCGCTGACAGAATCCTCGCAGAACATATCTGAGGAAGTGTTGTAGTGTATCTTGAGCAGCGCAACTCTGGCGCTGGCTGGGGGATAGATTGCTTAAAATTCAAACTGCAATGGAAGAGATAAAAGAAGGGCTGGAGAGCCACACTAAACAGCTAAATCACGCAGAGCAGCATATATCACTGCAAAATGACAGGCTGATAGATGAGGCGTGCCAAATCACTGAGCTCCAGGATAAAAATGCTGATCTCCTAGCTTGTATTGAAGATCAAGAAAATAGGAACCAGAAAAATAAAAATAGTGAGGCTGCCAGAAACATTGAACAAAGAGGAACTAATATAATTTCTTGGAAAAATGGCTCCTGGAACGTTTGGGCCTAACTGATTTGGATAATCTACAGTGCGAGAGAGCACATCATGTGGGGCTGGTGAGAGAAAGGAACAGCAAGCCACAGTCTGTGATGGCACAAATTTTAAAATATTCTCTGGACATATCGACAGCAAGGGCAAATAGAATACTTGAGCAGCAAGATCCTTCTGTGTAATGATTTTCCTGTCCACATGGCTGCTCAAAGAAGAGAGATGCCATCGTGTACCGAGCAGCATCAGAGGCATTCAGTTTCTCTCCTCTTTCCTGCTAAACTACAAGTGCAGTATAAAATTAGTGTTGTTTTTCTTCACTGAAGCAGAGGCAGCTGCATTTGTGGATTCACTGGATGCTCCTGAAGGGGCTTTGTAACTGCGAGCAGATCAAACGGATGTAAACGGCATTACAGTGGGGCCTGCAGCTTGGCTTGTCTCTGTTTCTTAGAGGAATACATTTGTATAAACAAGTTTTGACCCAAGCATTAAATGAAATGCTGGCCTCAAGAGCTTGATTGATTGATTGATTGAAAGCCTTTCAGAGCTTTTTGTTTGAAAAGGAAGACTTGTCGGTAAGATCAGATTTTCATTCCAGCTCTGCACAAACCGCCGGCGCTAGTTCCACATGATGCAGATATGCTCTGAAAGTGCTTTTTACAATGGATGTAAGGCGCATGGCAAGGAGTTTACTAGGAGACAACATGCACATGAGCAGAAAAAGATTTGAAGTTAAATAGGCTTCCTTATGATACTTTTTATTTTTTTGATAAAGTACTATAGGTTTACACAAGATACTTTTGGGACTTTGAGCTGCCTTGATAAATGTTTTCCTTGTACTCTATGCTGATGAATGCAAAAACAGGCAAAAGTTCAAAGGGCAATAACATTTTGTTTATTATTTTCTGTTTGGAGGTTGAGGAGATGTTTATGAGCACACTCCAGGAGGAGGAGAATACGAATGGGGGTAGTGGTCCCTTGGAGTTGCACATGAGAATGTATGGTAATAGGGCAAGTGTGAATGAAAGAATGAATATTGTGTTGAATGGGGATGAATGTGTGGAACCATACAAACTTGACATAGTGTTGACTTCAGCAGTAATGGGAAACATATTGGTAATAGGGATATGGAGGTCTAGGCTGTGAGATCTCTGAATTCTCCTAAGACAAGTAGGATAGTAGTCCTCACAGATGGGTGACATCATCAGATGGAGCCCAGCACGGAAGACTTTTGTCAAAGTTTCTAGAAACCTTGATTGACATTGAGCATGCCCAGCATGCCACTGTCCACATGGGGTCCCTCTTTGATCTCTCTTCCGCAAAGTAATTGCCTCATGGTGGTGGAACTTTGCTCTTTAGAGTTTCTCAAATGTCTTTTTCCCGGTTTTTTGGCTTATCAGCATCAGGTCCCTCTTCTCCAGTCAGTGCCTTGTCCAGCAGTGTGGTAGGTTTTTTGTTTTTCCCTTCGTTGCATGGTGTCCGGTTTTCGAAGGTACTCCCAGTGCCCACGGACTATGTCAATTACTGATCTGCATGAGGTTTGTATCCTTTGCCTGGGGGCATTGCATGACATCCGTGGGTGTCATCTGTGTGATCAGATGGCCAGCTGAATAAAATGGAACTGTTCGATACGCTGTTCCTTTCTATGCCCCCAGAGGGCCCATCTCGAGAGAGGAGCCAGTTTTAGGCCATCGCCGGTGTAGTCACACTCTAAGACATCAGGCTCTTCAGCCTCCTCAGCACCAGGGAAAGACGGGGCCAAGCATCACAAAAAGTCCCATAAGCATCACCATTGGTCACAGTCTGCACACGACTTTGGAACTGGTGCAGCATTGTCGGCCGCCTTGTTGCCACCAAAGTGACCCCATGGGGAAGAGGCATCATCTTCTTATCAGTCCCGGGATTCCTAAGCGTTCCCCACTGATGTCTGTGCTGGGCACAGAGCCTCCTTGGGACTCCAAGGAGGCTCCGGTGACGCCTCTTCCTCCTCCTCCATCCATCCTAACTTTACCAGACTTTCCGGAGGAGTTGGACCACAGGGTTCAGTTGATGGTGCTCCAAGCCCTGCAGGGTATCAAGCCAGCACCAACCCCCATGCTGATGCTGGAGCCTGCACAGTCTCTCTTGACACTCCTGCTAGGGCATCTGTACATCCTGTTTGGGGTACTTCTAACACAGCCAGTGCCCAGAGGACCATCTGGTCCCCAGCAGCCACTGATAACCTTCTTTCCTTCCATTAATAGGCAGGCAGATGCCATCTACCTGGTCCAACAGGCATTGGGTTTTGAGAGGCACCATCTCCCACAGCAGTCCATGGTAGTCCGCTCTCAAAGCCAAGTGCTCCTGCACCCACACCTCTGCCCCTCCGGGCCAGGATCACAGGGCGCTAGATGCCCTGAGTAGAAAGGTGTATCAGGGCACTATGCTCATCACCCGCATCGCCTCCTACCAATTATATATGACCTAGTACAACCAGAACCTGTGCAAGCAGGTCCAGGAGCTGTCAGAATGCCTGCCACAACAGCAGCAAGATGCAGTTGCACTGGTGGTACAGTAAGATCTGGGGGCGGGAAAATACGAGGTGAGGTCCACCTATGATGTGTTCGAAACAGTGGTGAGGGTGGCTGCAGCGGTCATTGGTGCCTGCAGGATGGCCTGGCTTTGTGCTTCAGACCTCGAGCCGGAAGTCTAGGAAAAGCTGGCAGACCTGCCCTGTACAGGAGAGAATCTCTTCAGGGATAAAGTCAGGGATGTAGTAACCCAGTTGAAGGACCACCATGAGACTCAACAGCTGTCGGCTAGTGCTTCTGACCCGGCATCCTCAGTCAGGAAATCCTCGCAACAAGGCTCGAGGAAGTCCTATCGTCAGAGCAAGTATTATCCTCCTGGCCTCACAAGCTTGCACACCCCGCACTGGTTCCAGAGGTCGAGCCCACTTGTAGTGGGCCCCCAGGCCTCAGCCTGCCACTGGCCCCTTATTACGTTAAGACTAGTGAGTTCTCCCGATCGTTCATCGAGGGTACTGGCTGAATTTCAGGGACATTCCTGCAGACTTTCCCCATGTCCATCGTGGGTTTCGTCTGCTCCTCCAGAAATACTTTTGACAGAGCTCTCTGCCCTTCTAATGGCAGGAGCGGAAGAACCCATTCTCCTCCACCAGCAGGGCTGAGGGTTCTACTCTCTGTGTTTCCTAGTACCAAAGAGAACTGGGGGCCTACGCCCTATTCTTGATCTGAGAGCCTTTAACAAATTCCTTCAAGATGGTCTCTTTGGGCACCCTGATCCTGCTCCTCAGAAGAGAAGACTGGCTGGTGAATTTGGTCCGCAGCCATTGACAGGTTTCTGCTTGTCTGCTGCTTCATCTTTTGGATCACATGGCTGCATCTGTCCATGTCACCCCTTTGGCCTGCCTGTGCATGCTCATGACGCATGGACCTTGTGGTTGCAGTAGCAGCAGCCTTCCCAGGACCTTGAGGTGCATGTCTACATCACGCCACCACTCCACGTCTCACTGTCCTGTTGGAAGAATCTATCCAACCTGGAGCAGGGTGTCCCTTTTCAGGCTGCCCCGTCTCTCAGGTGGTGCTTACCACTGATGCATCCCCCATCCGAGTGGGGATGCATGTGGGCTACCTCCACACACAGGGTCAGTGGATGGCTCAGGAACATTTATGTCAGATCAACTTCCTGGAGCTTTGTGCGATTCATTATGCCTTTTGGGCATTTCGAGACTGTTTGTTTGTCCCACAAGGCAGTCCTGGTCCAGATGGACAATTAGGTAGCAAAGTGGTACATCGCTAAGCAGGGAGGCACTGGGTCATTCCTCATCTGTCAGGAGGCGGTGCGGATTTGGTCCCGGGGTCTGTCACAGGGCATGCTCCTGAGGGCGATGTACCTAGCCAGAGCAGAGAAATGTGATGGTGGACCATCTGAGTCGTGCATTCCGACTTCACTAGTGGTCCCTGGATCCAGCAGTGGCTGCCCAGATCTTCCGCTAATGGGGAACTCCAGATGTGGATCTCTTTGCTTCCTCCTACAACTGCGATGGGAGCACATTCCACTCCCTGTTCAGGACAGTTGGACGTCCAGCCTCGAGCTCCTTTGCCCAACATTGGGGCATAGGTCTCCTGCATGCGTATCCTTCTCTGCCGCTGGTCATGAAGACTCTCTTGAAGCTTCAGCAGGACCGGGGGACCATGATTCTCATGGCCTTGTCCTGGCCCAGACAGGTCTGGTTCTCACTCCTTTGGGACCTATCAGTCGGAGAGCCCATCCATCTGGGGACCTCGCCTGACCTGATCACACAGGATCGGGGGCAGGCTGTGCCATCCAAGCCTCCAAGCAGTTGACGGTCTAGATGTTGAGCGCTTAGTCCTGCAGCCCCTGGACCTCTCTGACGACATATCTCAGGTGTTGGTAGCTTCCAGGAAGTCTTACTGGCTAAAGTGGAGGAGGTTCTCCGTCTGGTGCAAGGTGGAATTACTTTTATCCTTTCACCTGTCCCACTCCAAATTTACTGGACTATCTGGCTCCTCTCAGAGGCTGGGTTAAAAACTACCTTGGTCAGGATACACCTAAGTGCCATCACCACTTATCAGGGTATTGCTGGTTCGCCCATTTCTGTGCAGCCTATAGTGGGGCGCTTTATGTGGGGTCTGTTTCAACTGAAGCCCCTCCTCTGGCCTCCTGTTGTGTCCTGGGACCTCAATGTGGGAAATCCTTTCGAGCTATGCGCTCCTACAATCTGAGGTTCCTCACCTGGAAGGTTCTCTTCCTGGTGGCGGTCATTTTGGCTCGTAAGGTTAGTGAGCTTCAGGCTTTGGTTACATATGTGCCCTACACAATTTTCATGATAGGATGATTCTGAGTACGCATCCCAAGTTCCTACTCAAGGTGGTGACTGATTTTCATCTCAGTCAATCATTCTGCCCACAATTTTCCGAGGCCTCATTCACAGCAGAGCGAATGGGCTCTGCACACTTTGGATTGCAAAAGGGCCTTAGCTTTCTATCTGGAACACACAGCAGTCCACACAGCTCTTCATATCTTTCAACAAGAATAGATTGGGAGTTGCGATGGGCAAGCAAACTCTGTCAAATTGGCTGGTGGATTCTATTTCCTTCTGCTATGTGCAAGTGGACCTTCAGCTTGGAGGCCGTGTCAAGGCTCATTCAGTGAGGGCTGTGGTGGCATCGGTAGCCCACTTGCGGGCAGTTCCCGTTGCCAAAATCTGCAGGACTGCGACATGGAGTTCCTTACACACATTCATTGCCCACTACTGCTTTGGCAAGGATGGTTGGCACAACAGTAGTTTTGACCAATCTGTCCTTTGAAATCTCTTCCATCCTTGAACCCAACTCTCCCTGCCTAGAGCCCATTGTTAGGGTTCAGGCTACCTCCCTCTGTTACCAGCCATATTTTATTGTACTCGTTGGCATCCAGTTAGGGGCTGTTGGTCGTTATTGCATCCGGGAACAGCCTGAAGCTTAGTATTCCCCCATCTGTGAGGACTACCATCCTGCTTGTCCTAGGAGAAATCAGTTGCTTACCTGTAACAGGTGTTCTCCTAGGACAGCAGGATGTTAGCCCTCAGGAAACCCACCTGTTACCCCGCAGAGTTGGGTTCTCCTGCGTTTTGTTTTTATTTTTTCACTTGTGAATTCTGTGTTACGAGACTGAAGAGGACACATGGATAGTGGAATGCTGGGCATGCTCCATGTGCCAGTCAGTTTCTAGAAACTTTGACAAAAGTTTTCTGTGCCAGGCTCCATCTGATGATGTCACCCATCTATGAAGACTAACATCCTGCTGTAATAGAACACCTGTTACGGGTAAGCAAATCTGCTTGTTCTGTCATAATACTCCATGCTCAGGGAAGTATGGCTAAGATGTTGTGTTGGCAAAAAAGAGGCATGAGGAAGTAGCCATACTACTTCACAAGCAATGCTCTTTTCAGTTTGATCACCATCTTCAGGATGAAAAAGGTAGGAATATAATTGTACTGGGTACAGTGCATAGTCAGAAGATAGCTCTGTACAATATTTATGCCCTAAATATATATTCCCACAACTTTTTTTTTTTTTTTAAACAATAGCTGCTGGATTATTATTTGCTAGAGTACACAATAGTGGTTGGGGGAGATCTCAGTATTGTGGCAAATAGATTGCAAATCCACAAAGGAGATCAGGAGCGGAAATGAAGAGCAAAGGATGAATTTTCTTTGTAGAGAAGTGGGTTTGTTGGACATTTGGAGGACCCTTCACCCTGTTGAACAAGATTTACACTTTATCAAATCCTTATAAAATATACTCAAGGCTGGATTACTTTTTAATTTCTGAAAAATTGTTCCCTGGGACTAGGGAGTCCACCATAGGAGCAATTTCTCTTTCCGATCATTCCCGTTTCATTTGTGTTGGAACTGGGAGATTCACAACACACACTGTTTTCCTGGTGTGGAAGGCAGGTAAGGCTGTGATGCATGGCTGTACTTTCACATATATGTGGCTTGGGAAAATAGAATATGAAATGCTGATATTTTAAGGTTGGCTAAGGAATTGAAAAATGCTCAAGTTAAACATATAGCAATAATGTCAGATGAACATAAAAATGAAGTAGAACAGGCCTGTTCAGCTTTAAATCGCTTACTGTTTCAGAGACCAGCAAAATCTTTAAGATTTTACAAATATCAACTTTATCGTAATAAGCCAAGTAAACTAATGGCAAATTTAATATGGATATGGAGACCCCGCACACATTACTGTCATCAGGGACAAAGGGGTTGGATATAAACATTCCTTAGAGGACATTGCCAGTTGCTTTCTAGTGTATTATCAGGAGCTTTACAGCCTTAAGAATGTAAAAGAGGTACAAAAAGCATTCTTTGCTGATTTTTATTGGCCTGGCAAATTGGCTAAATTAGCCATTTAGAGATGGAAAGAGATTCAAACTCTTCCAGGAGCTTAAGCTAAGTAAATATCAGAGTTCTTAAAGATCCTGAAGTTCCCAGTAATCTCTGCCTTGGTGGGTTTTTATAATGACTTGCTGAAGCAGGAAGCTATATCACCAGATATAAATCAGTCAGTGATTGTGAAATTGCCCAAAAAGGGAAAGGATCCACTAGAGGTTGGCTCATATCATCCCATTCCAGTAATAAATGTAGATATGAAAATTCTCACTGCGCTGATGACAAATAGAATTAGTGTAGTTCTCCCTCATGTGATCAAAGATGACCAAACTGGCTTTGTAGGGACGCCATGGGGTTAGAAATGTATGACTTTTGATTGCAGCACTGAGCCAAAGACAGAACAACCAAGCTATGATTCTTAGCCTGGACGCCGAAAAGGCTTTTGATTCCATAGTGTGTGATTATATGTTCTGGGCTTTGGGGAAGTTTGATCTACTGGCCACCTACTACATTGGCTGACAGTGTTGTATAAGAATACGAGCGCACATATTCTAATCAATGGTACCATCTCATCCCAGTTCCAGTTAAGATGTGGAGTTAGATAAATTGTCCTCTTTCCTCTTTTATTCATATTGGCTATTGAGCCATTGGCTATAGAGCTGAGAGAGGAAAAAGATTTCTAGGGTATTTCTACTTTTTATTGATAAATCTAAACAGTCTCTCCTTGATTGTAAACTTTTTTGAACAGTTTCAACAGGTAGTGGGTTTAAAACTAAACTTTATGAAAATTGAAGCTTTGGCATTTGATCCAGATTTTATGTATTTTTGGGAAGATCTGTTCCCATTTGCTTGGGCAACAAATAAAATATCTAGGGATTTAGGTTCCACAGGACCTTCATACATTATATGCATTGAACATTGAGGGAATTATATCAACAATTAGAACACAATTAAAGGCTTGGCAATGTCTTCCTCTCTCCCTTTTGGGGACATTTGCATGCCTGTAGATGGTGATCATACCTAAACTTCTATATAAAATGCAGATGCTCCCAAGTTACTCAAAAGGATTTATCGTTGCTCAACTCTTCCTTTATCACCTTTTATTTGGAAGGGGGAAAAACAAAAGGATTAGCTATGCTAAATTTAATGTGTTGTAAAGAGGGTGGGGGTTGAACTTTCCAGACCTAAGATATTTCAGTGCATTTTATTGGTGAATGGTTTTGCGGATAAATATGCCTATTGTGAAAAGGGTATGCTTGATAATATGAATCTGCTGTGGTCACCATTGTATTTGTTACATAAGGACTTTAAAAAAAAAAAAAACAAAAACACTGACATATGAAAATGTATTTCTACAACCATGTAAGGGCATGGCAGTGGCTCAAAAGACACTGGGGTTTTACAAAATCATGAATCATTACTGTTACCCGTAATTGGCAACAAAGATTTTGACCCAGCACAGACAACAGTACTATTTTTCAATACTAGAGTGAATATGGCATAAAACATGTGAATCTTTGAGGAAGGTAAATCGTGTTGTCTTACATTTGATTCTCTACACTATAGTTATGAAGTGCCAAATACAGGTTTTTCTTTTTACTTACCTTCAAGCTTGCCACTACATGGCAACTTTGAAATGGACTGAACAGGACTTTTAAAAGGAATATTCCTTGCTTCTGGATATTAAGATCATAGCAATTAAAAGAAACTCCATTTCCAACAGGCACAAATTATGTAAGCAATGTCTTCAGTCTGACTTACATTCTCTTTGTAGCTATTGCAGCAGGGAGTGGATGATCAAACTCATCCCAGGACAGTTCCAGAAGTACTTCAAACTCTTATACTGTAACATTAAGGAATCTAATTTAAGAGAAATGCATTTTAAACTGCTCCACCACACCTATATTTGTTAAGTGATACCATATGAAGTTGTCAATAATCCCATTATGTATAAAGTGTGAAACTGAAAATGGTACTGTGAGGCAGCACCCCTTGTGAGCATGGGCAGGACTGGGCTGGGAGCCTTGTCCCCTTTAAATCCCCTAGAGGGAGAATGGCTATGGGTGGGACCCTGCTGGGTGGGAGGTGCTTGGATGGCACGCCCAGTACAGTGATGGATAAGTAGCTGAGCCAGCGGGGAGAGGATGGGCCCCATGGATCTGTGATCAGGAGCTCCAGGTTTGAGTGTAGGTGCTCCAGACACCTCTCTGGGAGAGGGTAGCAGACTTCTGGGAAGTGCCTAAGGATCTGTGAAAGTAGGTAGACTTCTGGGAAGTGCCTAGTTAGCGGAGACTAGAGAAGCAGTCTTGTGTTTGCCAAGCCTGATTGTGTTAAGTGTGGCACTGTAAATAAATGCACTGAAGTTACAGCAGAGTCTGAGTGTGATTCCTCTGGCTGTGTCTAAGTCCTGGACCACTCAAGTGCCACAGGCACATTACTTTATTGGCTACTATATTGCCCAAATATTGTCCTTTTTTTGGGATGAAGTCTTCTCTGAAATTTGATCTTGCACAGGTGTTCTCATTCCCCAAAAGGGAGGATTTATAATACTAGCAAATATACTAGGATTAGATAAACTTGACAAGGTTATGCAAAGTTCCTGCATTAGCTCTGTTGCTGGTACGTGATTGCATCCTCTATAATTAGATAGGGGATGTGATGCCGAACATAAACCAATCACTAGTAACTGTGTGAAGTATGATGTAATATTACTATTCAATACAAAAAGAACATCATATATTATTGCTGTTTTTTTAGATCGTGATACCTCATAGTAAGTAAGGCCTCTTGATTTTTTCAGAGAGTGCTCTTAAAGAAACATGTCACATTTCAAGCGTTTCCCATTAAATGATTTTACGCTAGAGAGACTTGTTTTTATCGTTATAATCACAGGTATCAACAATCAGAAACCTTAAGAATATTTTTTCTAAAACTTTTTTTTACTTTTTTAGTAGAATTAGATGCGAACAAATTACTTATCATTATACGCTTGGCTTGCTGTGATGACTGCTTTTCTGAAACACCGGTTCTTACCGGTGTTTCAGAAAAGCAGTCATCACAGCAAGCCAAGCGTATAATGATAAGTAATTTGTTCGCATCTAATTCTACTAAAAAAGTAAAAAAAAGTTTTAGAAAAAATATTCTTAAAGTTTCTGATTGTTGATACCTGTGATTATAACGATAAAAACAAGTCTCTCTAGCGTAAAACCATTTAATGGGAAACGCTTGAAATGTGACATGTTTCTTTAAGAGCACTCTCTGAAAAAATCAAGAGGCCTTACTTACTATGAGGTATCACGATCTAAAAAAACAGCGATAATATATGATGTTCTTTTTGTATTGAACATAAACCAATGGCAATCAAGCATGTCATTGGTCATGCAGTTGGAATGGCTGGACATGTGTGACAAAACATAAAGCTGCAAAATCATATGTGGAAACATGGAAATCATTTTTTTGAACAGTTAATTGACTCACAAAATCACATTCTCACCCTAGGGTCCTCTGCTACCTGGGGAGGAGGGTTCTAGATGCAGAAGAACAGCTCATGCCTAGTGAAAGAAATACACATGACTGCTTATTTGCTAAATGTGTTCTTGCCAGTATTGCTCCTTTTGGTTGCCTTTTTTTTATTCAATATGATCTTATTGGCTCCTCGAGGTATTTGACGCAGAGATTTTTGACTGAATGGTATGGTTTGAGTATGTATGAGGGAATAGGGAGGTGGAGGAGACAACTGGTTAAACATAAATAAGAATGTATCAGTGGTATGAATGATTGTAGAGTATGCAGGTTGTAAGTGAGATTGAATGGAAATGGGGAGATATATTTACACACTGAAAATAAAAATAGTGGTATTCCATATCCCTAAGGGAGCATAAGTCTCTCATGATACTGTCTATTGTGCTACATTTTGTTGAAAGTGTTAAAACCATCATAGGAACATATCATTAGCAGATATGTTCATAGCTATTGTATGTCTGTTTATGCTGCTTTAATAAAAAAATATTTTGCAAAAAAATACTGTGTATATACACACTGCACCTTCAAAAGGATATAAACCAGTTGGGGTTGGTTCAGAGGATAGCTATTGAAATGATCACTGGTGTCTTCATTCTAAAGCATATAGGGATAGAATTAAAGATGTAAACATATATAACCTAGAGTAACATCTAACTCCAGTCCGGCCAGGTTATCAGAATATCTGCAATCAATACGCGCAAGATAGATCTGCATGGAAGATTCATTGTGAATAATTTGAAAACCTGACCTGTTTGTGGCTGTCAAGGACCAGAATTGGCCATTCCTGCTCTAGAGGAAAGGCAAGCTAGGGGAGATAAGATATAGAGACATTTAAATATTTCCAAGGTTTCCATGCAGAAAAAGGTGAGCCTCTTTCAACAAAAAGGAGGCTCTAGAATGAGGTCATGGGATGAGGGTGAAAGGAGGTAGATTCAGGAGTAAGGGGTAGGGAAAGAGAGGCTGAATAATGGTAAAAATGGATACAGAAAATCTGAATGAAGGCTGCCACTCCTTGTGTCATTTTACCCTCCTTTGCCTCAGGTACAAACTTACCCCCTAGATTTCATCAAAATGTGTTAATAACGCATAGATAATGCCCGTGATAAGAAAAAGGGACATGTTTAGGGAATTTTTAGAATTACCGCACCACATAACATACCCTCTTCGCATTGGTAGTATCGTGTGGTGCGGTAAATTTATCATGCCCTACAATAATTTCTATTTTCGCATCTTGCAGAGAGCGAGTCAAAGCCTATCTACAAGACCTTCATAGCAGTGAAGTATTTATATCTCTATAGGAGGGTCATCTAATAGCTCGAGGTGGTGGTTTAGGGACCGGTTTCTCATGTAGAGTGAGACATACGAGCAGCACAGTACACCTCTGTGAAGATTTGACATCATTTGGAGTGAGGAAAGTCTCACAAAGATGACATTTCTACTATGTTCTCTCACCCTATCTTGATGGACTCTGTAACCAGGGTACCATCAAGCTAGGGTGAGATAACATAGTACAACATTTCATCTTTGTGAGACTGTCCTCACTCCAAATGATGTCAAATCTTCACCGAGGTATACTGTGCTGCTCGTATGTCTCACTCTACATGAGAAACCGGTCCCTAAACCACCACCACCTCACCTTGAGCTATTAGATGGCCCTCCTATAGAGATATAAATAGTTGCACACTGTGAGGGCCTCCCCAGCGTCAGTCGCTCTCTAACTTTCTCTTTACAGTCATTTTGGGCATATTGTACAGCTTAACGCCAGGAAAAAAAGGTGTACTTATTTCCTGCATTAAAACCGTACGATATTGCCCCTAATTTTCATAAATCCTGCTGCAACTCTTCCCTGATCCCACCCCTTCCAAAAATGTGCATTTGTGCCATGCGCTAGTGTTATCGCATGCATTATGGTGTTAACGCCATAACACATTTTGATGAATGGCCTTATTTGATTATGAGCCTTCTGGGGAAAGAAAAAGACCCCCAGTACCTGAATGTAATCCACTTTTGAAGTGCTGAAAAACTGAATATAAATCAAATAATCTTAAGAACATAAGAAATTGCCATAATGGGTCAGACCAAGGGTCAATCAAGCCCAGCAACCTGGCAACTACCCAAGCACTAAGTAGATGGTAGTGGATGTATGGAACCCTGTCCTCATGGAGGTGGTAAAGACAAGAACAGTATCTGAATTCAAGATAGCATAGGATAATCACAGGGGATCTCAAATCTGAATTAGTTGGTATAGCTGGGCGTACTAGATAGAACATATGGTCTTTTTTAACTTAAATCAGTGATTTTAAATCTGTCGTATTGACACCCACAGCTGGTGGATTTTCAGGATGACAGTGAATATGCATGAGAGATACACATATATCAGACAATATAGTATGTACATTTCTTATACATATTCATGTTTTCATCCTGGAAACTGTAGAGTCACAAGAACAGGTTTAGAAAAAAACTGACTTGTATAAATAGAACTGCTTGTGGAAGAACAGTTTTGATGGGTGAAATGGGTAACATAGATAATGGGACAGAGTATAGTTTAGTGAGTACCATGGGGTGGGTGAGAAAAGAGCAGTATGAAAAGAAAGCTTGGAACTCAACAAGGGCAAGTTGATCAATAATTGCTGCTTCAGCAAGCATTCTGAATGAGATTCATTCTTATTTGCCATTTATAATATGAGCAATTCTTATATTTCATTAAAAATAGGTGTTTGTATCTGAAACCAAGACATCAGCTTCTCAAGATGTGGACAACTTCTACAACTTTGCTGATATTCAGATGGGAGTATGAAATAGTGAAAATGTCTGCATTTTAGATCTCGTGGCCTTGTCACTTTTGTGTAGATTTTGTTTGACTGTATTTGTTCCTGTGCTAGTAATACTGTTAATATATTGTATTTTTCACTAAGACTAGCATTTGAAAAGGTGATTTTTTTATATTGCTTTCCTAAAGGACTGTATTGATAGGATTAGATGAATCATTAAAATAGTCTTGTTTCACTTCTGGATTTTAAGATATTGTGACAAGCAACACTTTTTCTATAAATGTTTTATGTGTTTCTGTACTTGGTTATTAAAACTGGAATCTTATATATATGTATATATAAAAATTCTGATAATTGTTTGCAGAGATTTTTAGAAAATACTGCATTGGACCAAAAGGTTAATACTAAATTATATGAGTAGTATGTTGTAGAATTTTGAATGCTTTATGAAATTATAAATGTTTTTTGCCACATAAGAGAGATTGAATGATAATTAACTAACTTTTTACAATGTTAGTTCCTATCCAAACTAATTTCCTTGAATCTTATTGAAATATTATGTACTTCCACTTTTGTTGTGAAATAAGACTGAATTTATAATTAACTATAAACTTCAGAATAATATAATTGTCAGTATGAAGCATTCTTGAAATTGATAAATGTTAATAGACCTGCATACTGAAAAAAAATGTTGAAAGTAAAGTGCTGGGTCTCTTTCTGTGTGAATTGAAATAGATCCTTTATTCTAAAATGCAGATCTAAAGTTGAAAGTATAGACTGCATGGGACTAATAAATATGCTGGAAAGAACCAATCCAGTTACTGAGCCCCAGGCCACCCAATTGCTCACTTTGGCCTAGATTTATCAAAATGCTATAAATATAGCAGAAATAGCAGCTGTGATTTTTTTTTTTTTAAAGTGTTATCTTCCAAATCAGCGATTTGTGTAAAATGCAATAGAGTATCACATTGCACATCGTTTTATACTTCACACATTCTTTTATGCATGGCATGCTATTTGGTTTATCTATATACCAGCTGCTGCGCTGAGGGGTGGGAAGGGAGAGAGTACACTGTAATAGGGAGAATAGGATTTGATATATCTAGCACTGTAGATGGGCACATTTAACTCAGGGTGGGTTTGGAGGGATGATGTTACATACACAGTCAGAGGCATTAACTGCAAATTTGAAATCACTGAAGAATTTCTAACAGTTGAATCAATGAAAAGTACATGAGGTAGAGTGGATTTATAAGATGGAGTGTCTAGCTGTTTTCAATGTTGAAGCTCCCCTGGAGAAAATGGTAAATGTCACCACAGATGGATCAGCAAATTTAACTGGTAAAAAATTTAGACCTCAAAATAATAGAGGACAAAGTGAAAGAAGAGGACCCAGTACAACAACTAATATTTCTACACTGTATTACATATCAGGAGGCACTATGCAACATCGAACATGTTTGCACAGTAGTGCATGTAGTGAACTACATTAGGTCAAAGCGACTCACTTATCAGTTTATCTCCCTTCATGATGATACAGATGCTGAATACCTGGCTTGCTTTACCATAGCAATGTGTGCTGGCTAAGCGTAGGAAAAGTGCTGCTGCACTGCTGTTCCCTGGGGCTTGAGGGCTGGGACAGGCAGAGTCCTGCGTGAGAGCTGTGGAAACAAAGAAGACAGAAGTACCAATGCCAAGAAGTAAACATGTACAGTTTGGCATCAAATATGCACGTTGACATAAGATGCTCACATTGATTGAGATGCAAATGATGTGGACAACTGTAGCAGCCTTGCTGCAGTGAGGTGAACTTTCCTGCTCTAGCTCGTGTGGTGAAATTCCCCCATTTTTCTGCAGGGGAGCTTCAAATGTTGAAGACAGCTAGAGACTGCAATGTAGAAATCAACTCCTCTTGTTGTACCTTTCATTGATTCAAATAGAAATTCTTCAGTGATTTCAAATTTGCAATTAATTCCTCAGACTCTGTATATAACACCACTCCCCCAAACCCACCCTGAGTTGAATGTGCCCATCTCAGTGCTAGATATAGAGAGTAGTTATTTCTGACATTAATGCATAGTGACGCAGGATTTAATCTACTGCATTTTGTGGTAGAAGACCCCTGTTTGCATTAACTCCTCCCACTTGCATAACAAATTTAAAATTTATTTGTGTTGCAATATTTATTGTGTGTGTTAGGGCCCGAATGTGTGTTAAATGGGTCTAACACATTTAGATGAATGGCCTAGTTTGTTTTTCACAGAATAGATGCAGTTTCTGCATTCTGCTGCTCAACCAATTCCTCACTCAGTTTACATTTTTTTTTTGCTGTACTTCCATGTGCCCTAGCTTGCTTGACAGTGTTCTATGTTTAAGAGAGAAGACAGACTTCTCTACACATGGGTGACCTCATCCAGTGGAGCCTGGCCCAAAAAACTTATGGCAACGTTTCTAGAGCTTTGACTGAGCCTCACTGAGCATGTCCACAGCATGCAATATACCATCAGGCCCAATGGCCACTGCAGCATACAGACACAGGATAATGGTTACAATGTTTTACTTGGTGATATAAACATAAACAGTTCCTATCTTACAATATTGTAGGTACTGAATGGTTAGGAAAAGGCTGGAACCTCAGGAAGGTTATCTGTAGGCTGAATGTGCCTTTCCTAAGCTCTCCCATGGTTCAACACACAGCACACCGACCCTGAACCAGGCAGACCCCCTGTTGAAGACCAGGAAGTACCCCTTTTCTCCTAACATATACCACGCATCTACACAGGGTCCCTTCAGACTTTCTTTTGCAGAGCCCAATGTTCGCAGTTTGAGACTCTGTAAACTTTTCTTCAGCAAGTTGGTGATTTTTGTATGCTTTCTTGTCCTTGTAGTAGTCCCTAGAAAAGGTTTTTCGGTATTTTTCTGTTTCCTTCAGGGCAGTGGCTGCAACTTCAAATTTAATGGAGGCAGATATCGACCATCTTCCTCCATTAAATTTGAAGTTGCACCCATTTTATTTTGCTCAGATGGCTTCAGGCTTCCAGTTGTGCTCTTGAAGCAAGAAGACACTGTCTACACTGGGTCCCCATGACAGCTCTGTCCTCTGCTTTGGGGCATCACATGATGTCTAGTAGTGCTGCAATTGCTCCAAGATAACCCCAAAAGAAAACTGGTCCCACTTAGATTTGATGGAACATCTATTCGGGCAATGGAAGACTGATCCATTGGCATTGTATGCATTGACATTGCTGGACCATGGAGCTGCAGTGATGGTAGAGGAGCCATCAGCATTAGGGGGATCATCTGTTCCTTTGAAGTCTGTGACCGATAGAGAACCCAAAGACAGGCCATCATCTAGCTCCTCCATTTGAAAAAGGCATCGGGTTCTCCCTCTTCAGCCTTGGCACTGGGGGAGACCCATGCTGAGTATCGAAGGAAGCCAAAGAAGCATCAGCATCAGTCCCCATCGATGCATGGTGTCGAGTATGGAGATGGTCTGGCAAATGCTGCGAACCTCCTGAAGTAGGTCTGCAGTGAGGAGAGCTCATCCTCCATGAATCCCAGGGACTTGCTGTGGTCTTCATTGACCCTAGTGTCTACCACTGATCCTCCACTTGGTGTTTGCATCGGCAGTCTTTGAGGTCATGGAAAAAGCACTGCAAGGGCTTGGTACCAGAACATCGGCACGGCACTATTGTTTCTTGAGCTGCTGCTCGACTCACTACAGGTGCTTGCCAACGCAATATCAACACCAGCACTGGTGTCAATGTCTGATCTGTCACCAAAACCTAGGGGACATAAGTTCGCTGCAGCCAGCCTGTTGCCGATCTCTGGCTCCTCCAGGAGAGGAAGCTTCCCTTATGGGACAGTGGTCCTTGGAGTCCCAAGCCCACCAGCTAACTTGGGACTCCAAGGACAGTGGTCCTTGGAGTCCCAAGCCCACCAGCTCCCCTCCCTCGTTGGAGGGATCTCTGTATTCTCTGGGGTGTGGAACATAAGAACATAAGAACATGCCATACTGGGTCAGACCAAGGGTCCATCAAGCCCAGCATCCTGTTTCCAACAGTGACCAATCCAGGCCATAAGAACCTGGCAAGTACCCAAAAACTAAGTCTATTCCATGTTACCATTGCTAATGGCAGTGGCTATTCTCCAAGTGAACCTAATAGCAGGTAATGGACTTCTCCTACAAGAACGCCAATGCTTCTGATGTTGGGGCATTGATGCCTTCCTCCCAGACAGAAGGAAGTTCCTGCCTGAGAACATCTCACTGGTTTTGTCAGGCAGATGGCTGAGGCCGTCCCATTTACTTTTGCTGAGTAAGATTCTGTACATCCTTCAGTATATGGAGCTTCCTAAGGCGATCATGGCAGCTACTTCATGAGATCCTCCTGGAGGTGCAGTTGAGGATGTGGGACAACCCCATCTCAGTGGCTCCCATGAATAAGAAGGCAGACATGCTGTATCTCATCCAAAAGGCTCCTGAATGTGACAGCTACCACACCAATCTGTGATGGTTGAATCTGCTCTGAAGAAGGCCAAGCGTTCTAGGACCCCCTCCGCTGTGCCCCCCAGCAGGGATCCTCAAGCCATGAATTCTCTTGGGAGGAAAGTCTTTCAGGGTGCTTGTGAAGGAATATGCACAAGAAAATCCCAAAATACCTTAAAAGACTAGATCCAGAGATCTGGCCCAGTCCACCTTAAGCCCCAGACAACAGGGAATCCTGGTTTGGGAGGTGTATATCTAGCAAGGCCCAGGTGTGTACAGGAGGAAACTTAGGAAAGGCCCAGACCAAGAGACTGTGATACAGCTTCTTTTATTTATAAGCTATATAAATATGCAGTTTTTCTGTTGTGACTTAATAAAGTTCCTCAATATTCAGCCTGCATCTATTCTCTGGCCATTCTGTGTGCACACGGCACCACAGCACCATGCTTATTGCCCACATTGTGATACTAGCTCTTCATGCACAACATCCTGAAGCAGATAACTGCATTTATTTATATTCTGCTTTTTGCACTTTTTTCAGTGCTTCATAGTGGATTACATTCAGGTACTGTAGGTATTTTCCTATCCCCAGAGGGCTTACAATCTAAGTTTGTACCTGAGACAATGGAGGGTAAAGTGACTTGCCCAAGGTCACAAGAAGCGACAGCAGGAGTCAAACCCTAGGCTACTCCTCCAGATGCAGGAGATGGCTAAGCAGCTTCCTCAAAAGCAGCATTCCACCCTCCAATCACTGGTGCCCAAGCCAAGTGTGGAAAACATAGGGTCCATTTGACCTGCAATGATTTCAAGGTGGCATCAAGAGTATCTGCTGTCAGGCTAGGAATGCACAGACTTGCCTGCCTGCATGCCTCTGGCCTTCATCTAGTGGTGCAGGAATGGCTTGCTGACATGTAATATAGTGGGGGAATTACTTTGAAGATTGTGTAAAAGATGCAGTGGCACTTATCCGCAATCATGAGACGCTCCAAATGTTTTCCAAAGCTACTCCAGCCCTGCACTCCTCCTCTAGGAGGTATCCGTGGTTGGGGCAGAAGAATCACTCCCCACTCCCACCCCACCCCCCACCAAGGAGGCACTATCTTCCCTCCCCTCTCTCCTGTGCTCAGCAGGCCCCTAGTAACTTTCAGGCAGCAGAGGGTGCCTAAGCCGCAGATAAGTCCCAGCAGACATGGGCGATGGGGTTTTGACTGGACCACCTAGGGCATAGCCAGGATCCCTGTACCCATGGCAGAGGGACCTGCCTGTCAGGGGCAGGCTGTAGTTATACACGAGCCGGTAGCCCAGTGTAATCTTGGATGAGAGTCCTCTGCATTGTTCAAAGAGGGTACAATTGACCTATTGGGAATCCCACCAAATTGTCTTCCAAACTCATGTTTGGGCCAGTCTCCCTGTCAGGAACTGCTTCTCACAGAGCTCCCTCTTAATGGCCAGAGCAGTCAAGCCCACCAGCGCAGAGGGGGTGGGGATTCTACTCCAAGTATTTCCTGATTCAAAAAAAAAAAAAAGAGGGATTCTGTCCCATCCTAGACCTAAGGGCCTTGAGCAAGTTTATCAAAAAGGAAAAGTTCAAGATGGTTTCCCTGGATCTTTAATTTACTTTCTTTGAAAAGGAGACTGGTTATGCTCTCTTGATCTCAAGGACACCTGCACTCACATTGAGATACTACCTGTGACTGGGGACTATCTCAGATTTAGGGTGGGGAAACTGTCACCTCTACTTCCTTGTTCTGCCAGTTCGGCTTGTCTGCCCCTCGTGTCTTCACAAATGCCTGTTTGTGGTAGTGGCACACCTGCAAAGGCTGGGGGTGCACATTTCCCTATAGGGCGATTGGCTGGTCAAGAGCATGTCTCGGCCAGGAGCCAAGAAGTCTATACACATGACAATCTGGGTGTTGGAGTTAGGGCAGTTTATGACAAACCTTAGTAAGTCTCACCTCAGCCCTTCTCAATTGGAGTGTTTCAGAGGCTCTGCTAGAAACAACTTGGACAAAAGACTTCCTCCTCCCGCAGCAATCGGCTGCTACTATGATGGCTGTAGTGGAAGAAGTCCAGATGAGTCAGCAGGACAGCTTGTCACCTATTGAGATTGTTGGGCCACTACAACCCTTGGCACATTTTTTACATAGAAGAACCCATTGGACTTTAAGGTCCTAGTATATGCGGAACTAGGATCCGTATCACTCTATTACTACGGGACTCTCTGTCCTGGTGGTGGGACAATTTCAGTCCTTTTCCAAATAACTCTGATTCAAATTGTCCTAATCACTGATGCATCCAGTTTGGGTTTGGGGGTTTATGTAGATGGGTTCTGCACACAAGGCTCTTGGTCTGCCCAGGAACATCCTTACCAGATAAATTACCTGGCGCTCCATGTCATTTGGTGCATTCTAATGGCTTTATTTTATTTATAAAATGTTATGGGGGGAATTGCCTTCACAGGACTTAATAGGTTCTTCCAAGGCGATGTACAACAAAAGTGAAAGAAATCATAACAATGCAATAAAATACATAAATCAATTAACTAATAATAATACTATTGATCGAGGGGAAATCATAAATTAAAATTCTTGAACTCAAAGCTCGAAAGTCATCAGTCAGGTCTTCAATTTATGGCAAAAACATATTAAACAAGTTTGTTCCCTAATCAATAAAGGAAGATCATTCCACATCTTAGGAATTGAAGTAGAGAATGATCTTGTCTGTAGTTTTACATGCCAAAAAGCTCTTGGTGATGGAAGTTGATAACTATGGGGTGGATTTTATAATTTTGCGCGAGCGCGAACAAAAGTACGCTGGATTTTATAAGATACGCGTGTAGCCGCACGTATCTTATAAAATCCGGGGTCGGCGCGCGCAAGGGGGTGCACATTTGTGCAACCTGCGCGTGCCGAGCCCAGCGCGCGCTGCCTGTTCCCTCCGAGGCCGCTACGATTTCGGAGCGGCCTCGGAGGGAACTTTCCTTCGCCCTCCCCCCACCTTCCCCTCCCTTCCCCTACCTAACCCACTCCCCGGCCCTATCTAAAAACCCCCCCCCCCCTTACCTTTGTTGGCAGATTTACGCCTGGTGAAAGCAGACGTAAATCTGCGCGCGCCAGCAGGCTGCTGGCGCACCATCACCCGACCCAGGGGCTGGTCCGGAGGCCTCGACCATGCCCCCGGGCCGGCACCATGCCCCCGGGCCCACCCCCGAAATGCTGCGTCACGCCCCCGAAACTCCACGTCATTTACGGAACACCCCCGACACGCCCCCAACACGCCCCTTTTACGAAGCCCCGGGACTTGCGCGCGTCCTGGGGCTCTGCACGCGGAAATCCGGCCGGATTTACGCACGCATAGTCTAAATCCGGCCGGATTTACTTCTAGCATAGTCTAAATCAGCGGTTCTCAACCAGGGTGTCGCCAAGCATCGGCAGGTGTGTCGCAGCTCCCGGTGTTCCACTGCCCCGCTTGTGCTTCCCTTCTCCCTAGGGGCGGGGCTGAAGAGTAGAGAGACGCTGCGTGCCACTGCCGGAGGCCAGGCCAGCAGGCCCGAAGAGTGAAGAGACCTGTGCACCGCCACCAGCGGGGCCGAAGATTGGAGAGACGCTGCGCCCTGCCGCCGCCGGCTGAAGAGTGGAGAGACCTGTGCGCCGTCGCTGGCGGGGCCGAAGAATGGAGAGACCTGTGCACCGCCAGCAGGGCCGAAGAGCGGAGAGACCCTGCGCACTGCTGGAGGCCAGGCCAGCAGCAGCTGAAAAGCGGAGTCCAGGCATATTGGGCCAAACAATGAGAAGAAGCTCCATGAGAGCTTGTGTGTGTGTGTGGTAGAATGGGTGCCTGGGTGCATGAGTGAGAGCTTGTGTGTGTGTGGTAGAATGGGTGTCTGGGTGGCGAGTGGCAGCTTCGTGTGTGTGGTAGAATGGGTGCCTGGGTGCGGGAGTAGCAGCTTTGTGTGTGTGTGTGTGTGTGTGGTAGAATGGGTGCCTGGGTGGTGAGTGGCAGCTTCATGTGTGTGGTAGAATGGGTGCGTGAGTGGCAGCTTTGTGTGTGTGTGTGTGGTAGAATGGGTGCCTGGGTGCATGAGTGAGAGCTTGTGTGTGTGTGATACAGTGGGTGCATGAGTGGCAGTGTGTGTGGTAGAATGGGTGCATGAGTGTGTGTGTGGTTGTAAGTGACAGAGCATGTCTGATTGAAAGAGAGAGACTGGGCAGAGGTGATGTGTTTCTGTGAGAGAGAGAGACAGACTGGTCAGGAAGATGACTGGTGTGTGAGACACAGAGACTGGTCAGGGAGGTGAATGGTGTGTGTGTGGGAGAGACAGATTGGTCAGGGAGGTGACTGGTGTGTGTGTGAGGAAGAGATACTACCGTAGTTAGGGAGGTGATTGGTCTGTGTGAGTCAGAGACTGGTTGTAACTGGTTGTGGGTCCAAAGGAAGAGGACTGTGAGGACAGAGCTTCAGCAGCCACTGCTTCTTCTGGTGAGTGCTATTGGCCTGCAAGGGAAAGGAGTAGAAGAGTTGCTGGAGAGTGTAAGTAAAGGTGGCTTTTTAAGTTTATTTTTCTTGATTGACTGCCATTTTAATTATTGGGTATTATGTGATGTCTGCTGTTTTGAAATATGTTATTGATATTTGGACAATTTTTAATAATTTTTATGAGTTTTTAATTGTTGGATGTTATTCTGTTCATCAGCCGTTTTGTAACATTTATTAGTATAGTTTTACAATTATTTCTAAGTGGGTATCTATCTATAGCAGCTTGGCTTGCTCTGTTTTCCTAATATGAGGTATATTAGTGTTCAGGGCCTGGTTAAATATTTGTAGTGGTAAATTACTGTCTTTTCATAAGGAGAGGTATTGTGCCTGCCAGTAAAGGGAGTTTGTTTTGCTTTTAAGGAGATGTCATCAGATCCAGAATATCTTTTTTTGTATGGTGAGTTGTATGGGTAATGCCCTAGTTCTGCTCTGCACCCATTTTTGGGGGTTGAGGGGGCTCCTGAGGATGCAGAATGTATATTTACATTTTGCCCTGTGACGGTCACATGTTCAGTGTGTCACGCATGTGAAAACCATCTGTCAGGTATGTCCTGGCCGAAAAAAGGTTGAGAACCACTGGCACGGGCACCAGTAATACAGGGAGACCTGGTGCCAGATCTAAAGCTTGTCTCCTCAGATGTAGAACCAGTATCAGTGCACGGATCATCGGGGTCATCCCACTCGTCGTGGGTCTTCTCAGATCTGACAGTGACCCCCAGGCACAAGCGGGAGGGGTCGCACCTCCAAGAGCCCCTGGAGAAGAGACACAGGCCAGGGCCCAGGGTGGAACCCACAATGGCCCGACCCAGAGGGAAGGGGTCAACAACCGGAGCCACAGGGGATGCTAGCCTCCCAGGCAATGACCCAAATATCTCAGATCCTAGCCCAGTTCTTGTCCTCATTGGAACAAGGCGTAGTGGAAAGTGGAGAAGACCGCTACAGCCATAGCCCCGCACCTAGAGGGCCTCAGGACGTTGGACAACAGCCGGGAAGCCCCCTGCAAGAGACCCCACAGAGCCTTTCGCTTTTGGAGGCAGACTCCCCATCCCCGGGGTCATCCACTAGCTACCCTTCAGATCCCCCAGAGGAGCAGCCGTGACCAGTATCCCTGCCAGAGGACCTGTCCTACTCCAAATTTGTGGAGAAGATGGGAGACACCCTTCACGTGGGAACTTGGAAAATACCAGACCCCAGGGCGGAGGTCTAGGGTATCCTGAAAATATTCGAGACACCTGTGGAGCCCATGGCCCTGCCCTCGCACGCAGTGCTGGATGAGGTGATGACCAGAGCGGGGCACCCGCTGTCAGGATCCTCGATGGCGAGGAAGACTGAATTGAAATTCCAGATACATGAGTTGTCCTTCTATGCAGTGGTACAGCTGCCACACGCCTCCATTGTAGTGGAGTCAGCGATGAGGAAAGCAAAGAAGTCGAGACTTCATTCTAATGCCCCACCAGGGAGAGATAACAAGCTCCTGGATGCCTTTGGGAAATGGATGTTTCAAGCAGGCATGCTAGATTCTAAGATCCACTGTTAAATCAACACCCAGAACATAGCATGAACAAGAAAACTATACAAAAATCAAACTTGCTATGGAAAAGGACTTATCTAGTATATGGTGACCTTCATATAGCGCCGCGTATATCTTTTGGCTTTTATCATGTAATAAGCCCTGAGGAAGCGCTATGGCTTTATAATCATGAGGTCACTTAGGAAATAGAGTTCTTGGATTCTTCAATGTGAAGCTATCAAATGCACTTATCTGAAAGGAGTCCACATGTACTTTTCTTTACATTCCGTACATAAAGAGGCATTACATTCTTGAGAAATGTGTCCCATTAGATACATCAAAGGGAATTTCCAGAGGATAATTTGGGAGTTTGAACCAATTACAATTGGAAGAGCACCGTTCTAATGTGTGTGAAGAAGGATTTTAAATCGTAGAAAACAATGACAGTAAGAAGCAGTTGATCAAAACCACTGCATCTCATGTATGTGAATGAAATGCCTTTAAATGTGCACTGGTGAGGTGTCAACATATGAAAAGTCACTCGGGGTTATTTAGTCTGAGGCATTCAGTCAAGATTCAGGAATGATCCCTCAATATAAGGAGAAATTGTATTTAAACGATCAAAGTGAAGTCGAAGCTGGTAGAAGGGATCATTCCTGAATCGTGACCAAATGCCTCAGACTAAATAACTCCGAGTGACTTTTCATATGTTGACACCTCACCAGTGCACATTTAGAAGCACTTCGCTCACATACATGAGATGCAGTGGTTTTGATCAACCTGCTTCTTACTGCCATTGTTTTCTACGATTTAACATCCTCCTTCACACACATTAAAACGGTGCTCTTCCAGTTGCAATTGGTTGAACCCCCCCCCAAAAAAAAAAATTATCCTCTGGAAATTCCCCTTGATGTATCTAATGGGACACATTTCTCAAGAATGTAATACCACTTTATTTTACCACTTGTAATTGGTCCCTCCCGATGCAGCCCTTGCGAGGGGGACTGACATTTCAATAAAGATTTGGCATTTTGGAATTATTGAACTTTTCCTGTTTAAATTGTTTTTTCTGGTTTGTTACATGGACCTTTGCAATTGATTTTGCTACACATCTGTTGGATTGAGTGCATATTAGAAAACACATCAAAGAAGCAGCTTCTCCTTTATGGGGCTTAAGGAATGATACTCTGGGAAAGGGCCTTGGGGAAAAGGAGAGAGAGTTGATGGACCCTCAGGAAAACTAGGTCTGGGCTCCCCTAGATTGCCTATTAGACCCCAGGGGACATGCTTTCCAAATTCGGAGAGATAGAAATCACCCATGGCAGAGAGAACTTGAGAAGGGTAGTTGAAGAACCAACCCCAGTGCCGCTGTTTTTCTTGCGGAGAGGTGGGGACATTTCCAGAAGGAATGCCCTGTTACAGGAAGTTTTAGGATGGAAAGGTTGGGTACTTATCCTCAGTGGGTACAGTAAGAAAAGGGAGGAAACTGGGTACTTATCCTCAGGCCCTCCCACCTGGAGGGTCTGAATTGGATGCCTGAACACTATTTAGCCCAGCCATTTTAGAACACCATGAGTTCAGTTTGAGGAAGCAGTTGGAGAGTAAGGATGCTTGATTTTCACACTCTGTGAGGCCTCCCAGCTTCACCCATATGGAGTTTCTTTTAGAAATGATACCTCATTGTGCACTCCCTGCCAGAGAATCCTTCTCCTTCTAATTTACAGATAGTTTTTGAGCCTGATACCCTTTGGGGGCGATAGGGCTCTCACCAGGGGACCAATGACATGTGAGCCTATTCTAAACCCTAGGTGGGCAAGCACTAGTTATGGATCCTGCTGCAAGAGACAATGAGGACAGAAAATGTATCCAGTTAAATTTTAAGATGTATTTTTTTGGCCTTGAACAAATTGGGGAGGTTTCTGGATTCCCCCCTTCCCACTGGGATGCATTGTTGAGGTATAGCCTGATCCCCTTTGACTTTTCCCCATAAGAAGTTCCCCTGGAACAACAACAAAGGATGGAAGAACAAGATGAAAGAGATCCCCAACTGATCTCCACTACCAATGGACCAGAATGTTCTGTGTGTCCGAGGAGAAAATGATTCAAGGTAGGACTTTTGCTATGAAGTGGGAATCCTTCCAATAGGATTCCTGAACATCCACTGGATGAGCTTTGTACAATTAAAATCACCATGGAGCTCTACCCAGAGGTCTGATCAATGGACATCTACCTAGAGAGAAACACTTTTACCATCAGTCAGATGTAATTCACTCTTATGTACAATGGACTTATTAGTTTACTGATTGGTAATGTAAAAATTATTTTAATACCCAGATCCTGGTTGTGCCTGATTTCTCCAAGCCTGTCACCTCATGGGAAGCACAGTCTACAAACACACTGGGAGCAGCACAACATCATCTGGGCCATTAGCGAGAGCTTCTCCCATAAAAAGAATTCCCTTCAGGGATTAGGAATCAAGCATGGGAATAAAGTGCTAGCCGGAGCAGCCCCTAAAGAGAAACAAATTAGTTTGTGTGCTCTTGGGACTAAACAGCCCACTAAAAGTTACATATAGAAAGTAATTTATTGCTGATTATATAATTAAATATGTATTTTATTATATACTCAATTGTTCAATTTTCAGTTCCCCAGACTGTATGATATGCAAATAGTGCTTTCTAACTACCCAGTTTCCTCCCTTTTCTTACTGTTCCTGAAGTGAAGTATCTTGTAACATAGCCAGGAGTCCATGTTACCTCTGCACATCTCCTTGAAGGTTTGAGGTCCACCTCTGTATGGTCTGGTCTGTCTCCTTCTGGTCACATCTGCGGCTGAGCTGATTGAATGCCCATGTGCCAAAGGTCTGGTCACATCTGCTTTGCTGAGGATCTTTTTTATGGTCTGTCTCCTTCCAGTTATATTCACGTTGGGACTTGGTTGGATGCCTGTATCATTTGCGTTGGGGATGATTGTTTGCCAAATTTCTGGGCTCGGCTCCCATTCTTTTATGGTACTTTCTCAACAAATAAAATAACAAGATTGCTTATCCCTTAGTTTATTGGTTGGATCTGAACATGAATCCATACCCCTTAAATGTCAGGGCATCCAGGTCATTTGGGTCAAAAGAAATCAAAATGATCTTTCTGCAGTATCACATGCTGTTTATCTTCTCCCATGTGGTATGGGGGTTTAGAAAGACTCTGGATATGAGGCCTTCTCTGATTCCCCCCTCCCCCCTTATAGAATATGTGATGCTTTATGATTCTTCTTATTAAACACATCAGCCGATCAATACTTGGCAATTATAATCCTTCCAGGCCCACTGCCAGTCTCAGTCTATGCTTAATTACTGCCAAATTCAAAAAGGCTTGTGTTTGTCTTCTAGTGAAAGGAACACTCTCCTCTGAAACTGAAAGCTTCTTAACATCACAGCTTTGACTTGTAAATATTGCAAAATATTCCTTCCAACAGAAGGCCCTCCAATGCTGAAAAAAAGTCTCTGGGCTAGTATTTCTTGTGGTTTGGTTAACGTATGTGTTTAAATGTCCATATTCTTTAACGTCCGTTTTATCCATAGTATGTCCAGTGCAAAAACTTAATCTGTTTTGAGTTTTAAATGTCCATTATTCCATACATTTTAAGAGTCTTATATGGTAGGCTAGAATAGAAATGTCCATATGAGAGGCTTATAATAGACAAATATCCTAACTTCCTGTCTCTAATTCTATATTTAATTCTCCACCCAGGACAATCATATCAGCCCTAATTGGCATTGCGCCTTCAAGGAAGAAGAGCATTCATTAAGTACCAGACCAGGGAAATCTTTAGTCAACCTTTATGTCCCTCGCTTTACTGAACACTGGGGCAAATCACAGTCTAATGTTAGAAGAAATAGCAAACAAAGTACAGAGGGATCCCATGATAAAGCATAAATGGGAAGAAGGACAAAAGATCCCAGTGTGCTATATCCATGGCGATGTAAAGGGGTATCCCACTCTTGGGAAAGAAATAATGGTGAGAGACTGGAAAGGGCAGTTATATGCGGCAGTGGCCTAGCATCTCCCATTTCCTTTGATATTTAGAAGGGATTAGGAAGGAATGATTTCCATTTTACACCATCCTGAGGTATTAGTGAATACGCAGGCTCAAGAAAAGAGAAGGAATACAAGGGACCCTGTGTTGAGGGAGACATTTTCCTAGGAGGAAGAAAAAGTGCTGCAACCTCCAGCTCAGGCAAAGAAACCAAGAGCTATGAAAAAAGAGGAAAAGAGAGCTAGATCCTGCATTGGGGCTAATGAGATGTTCTTGGGGCCTGGGGGGGCAACAGGATATCCCAGCTAATATAATCAGGCAATTTCTAATTTTGCCTTCTGCAGTGACACCTTTCCACCAAGGAAGGCCTCAAGCAAGCTTAGCTTCCAGCTTTGCCAAGCTCTTCCTCTCAGCCTGCACCAAAGCTCCAGCCCCATTTAACTCTGCCTTGTCAGATCCTCCTTGCCTGCTTGTGGAGTTACCTTCAGCTCTTTGACCTGGCCACATTCTCACTCCCTGCCTTACCTTGTGGCCTTCAGGTCTACTAATCTCTTGCCTTGTGGCCTTTGGGCCCTCTTGCTTCTTGCGTTGAGGCCTCTCTTGCCTTTTCTTGTGGCCTGCAGGTCTTCCTGCTCCTTGCCTTTCCTTGTCTTGGCTTGTGGCCTATGGGCCTTCCTGTTCCTTGACTTGCCTTGCGGTCTCCAGGCCTCCTTGCTCCTTGTCTGTACCCTCCAGGGCTTCTTGTTTAGTGGCCTACAGACCTACAATGCTGCCTTCGGGCCTTTGTGTTTCTTCTTCTGTGCTACCTGTCTCTATCTAGTCTTGTCTTGCCATTTTCCTGGCTTGTCCAGTCTTTGTCTGTCCAGTCCTGTCCTGTCTCTGTCTATCCTGTCAGCAGACTTTGCTTATTCCATTACCCAGTCCTCTGTCTCCAGTTGTCTCTGTCCACAGCCTCACCTGGTTCAGCCTGTTCAAGTCTTGCCTGATCCAGCCTGTCCACAGCTTCGCCTGGTCCAGCCAGTCTACAGCCTTACCTAATTCAGACTCACTATATACACTCGGTGTACTGGAATCCTACTGGCCCCAGAACCCAAAGGCCCAGCCTGCAGAGGAGGGGGCTGACTAGGCAGAAGACTGACCCTTGTCCTGTCCAGCATCCTGCTTTATCATCATGTACCGCTCCTGGAGTGGTATATCCTGGGTCCAGCCAAGCACCAGGTATCAGAATGAGCAGGCCAACCATTATCCATAGGACTGGCTGCAGGAATCACAGCCCTGCCGGTGAGTCTGAATTTTCCTTTCCTAGCACTGACTTTGACAATTATGTTTCTTCCGCTATATCTCCAGCTATCTCAGACACTACAAATTGTTTTTCCTGCACTGTCTGCCAGATCCTGAACCCATCACAATATTTAGAGTACATCGTGTATCACTACCCTACCTTTAAATTATGGGACCGTGCCAAGTGTTGGGTTACAAATCCTGCTTCAATTAAAACCTGGAGTAGCTGTGCTGCACCTCAGCCCAACCCCAACTTGAGAATACCCTTGCCTGATGATTCAGTTTCATCAGAACCCCCTGCATATTGGACACGCAGCAAATGCAGGGCAAAGAATGATTTACTTTTTTCTGACTGGGCCAGCCTGGTGGAAGTGCCGTATCTCAAGGTATCTTCTTCCTGACAGAAACCACCTAATCTGTGCAGCAACCAAGCCAAATCCCAAGAAAGCAATAGCCTATATTAAGACTAAAGTCAAAGCCAGGTTTTCTGAAAACTTCTGTTGTTATATCCTGCACAGACTCAACAAACATAAGTCACCAAGATAATTTAAATTTCTTATCTGCAAAGACAGAGTGTGCTTTCAGTTTCAGTTATTATGCTCAAAAATCCTCAGCACAAGCAGGCATTCTCAGCATAGGGGTTCTGCAAACTACAGGCAGTCAAATTTAACCCTAGGTGCAACTCTGCAAAAATGCCTTCCAAGCTGCCCTTACCACAGTCTGCCAGCTTACAAGCTGATAAAGAAAAAAACAGCCCAGACTCATGGAAACACTCAACTGGCCAAGCTAATTCAACTGGCTCACAGGCTGATGCAATAAAGTGCGTTCAGCCTAGTGCACAGGTTAACCCATGGTTGGACGCGCTAAACTAACACCCAATGCAATAAGGGGATTAGTGTGTGCAAAACACGTGTCCAAACACGTAGCTAATAGCGCTCATCACATGTAAATGCCATATAGATGAGGCTATTAGGTATTACCCCCATGCAAAAAATCACCATGCTCACGACATGCACTTTTTAATATGGCAAATTTAATGCCAGCCCAGGAGCTAGCTCAACTAAAAAACAAAAGATACTGCTTTTCTGTGGTTCCTCCTACTTAGTATCATCATGATACTAAGATCTACTTCTTGTGATGACTAAAAATTATTAAAAAATGAAAGGCTTCATGGAAAAACAAATTTGGGGATGCACAATATACACACTCCAGGCCACTCATATTGAGCATCCGTTTTCCTATCTCCATGCCCAGCCATGTCTCCTGGGTGAACGATGCTTTTGAGCTTTAGGGACGCACAATTTATCCCTAGCGTGTCCTTTTTAGCGTGACAGCTCATTAGAATATTGCATCATGTGCCCAGCAGAGGTGGTGTGTACACGTTAAAAAAAACAGGTGCCCAGTTTGGATGCATGTGATATTGATTGCATCGGCCCCTCAGTTTGTTGAGACTTAAGTTCTTACTAGTAGAAGCAGATTGTTTTTTCAAATCCAACCCCAGTAACCAGGGACAACCTTGCACAGTCCCTTTGGGAGTAGCTAATTAACTCTGCCTGCAGAACTCTGAGCGCACCTGTTTGTAACAAGCTAGTAATGAGATAGCACTGCCTGCTGTTTCAAAGTTTTAATTGAGAGAGCGCAGCTCAGAGACTAACTTTCCTTCTGCTACACACAATTCAGGCCAGACAACTGCTCCTACTCCTGCTACAGATCTGTCTTCAGAAAAGGTCAGTGTCTCTTCAGCAAGTGATCTGTTTAACAACAATAGTAAAATCTTCTTCACATTCTGCCTTCTCTCCCAAGCCAGAGGGAATTGCAAGCCCTTTTGAAGCCTTGTCGCTTCCAGCAATGCCTCAACTGCAGGAGGAGTCCATTTCAGCTTTTCCAGCCAGTCAGTTCCTGAGAGACTCGAGCCCTGCTATTCAGCTCCAGAAAGCTGCAGTCCCAGACACAGCCTCAAGGAAACCCTGAGCCAGAGTCCTAGCCATCAAGTCACCCTGAACACCCAGATAGGGGCACTCTTCCAGATCTTGAATGCTCACTACTTATGAGCCTGAAGGCCTAGAAGACGGCACAATCCAAAATCTTGTCCAGCGCCAAGGTGATGCTGCCTCAGATGTCCAGCATCCAGAGGAAGATGCTGCCACCTCAGATGTCCCACTCCTAAGACATCCTGAATCAGTAGCTCTGCAACTGATTGATACAAGCCAAATCGTCCAGTCCCTGGAAATCTTTGAACCAGCCCAGTCTCATAGAGACTCTGGTCCTCCAGTCCTGTCACAAAAAGACTGAGATGCTGCTCCGGGAGGAGCCCAGTCCAGTCATGCCGCTCTGGGGGAGCCCAAATCAGTCTTGCAGCCTCGGGGGAAGCCCAAGCCTCCACTCCAGTCGGAAGAGCTCCAAGCCTCAGTGGAGAGGGGCTGACCTAGCCATTCAGCACCCAGGAGAGGGCACCCGTCCATACACAGGGTGCCCAGAAGAGGGAACTGTTCTGGACGACCAGCTCTCCAGCTAACTCTTGTCCTGCCTTGCCCAGCCTTGGAAACACCCTGACCCTCTACCCGGCTTTGAAGAGACACCAATCCTGTACATCTGAAGCAAGTACCGTCTACCTGTAGCCCCTATGGAAATGGGGACCCTGGAGGAGGAGGTCTTAAGGGGGATGTTAGAATTTTGCCTGCTATGCAGCCTCATCCTACCCTGCTGCCTCCTGCAATGATGCCTCCCCACCAGCAGAGGCCTCTAGCAACCTTTTGCTTCCAAACTTGCCAAGCTCCTCCTCAAGGCCTGCACCACACCCAAGCTCCAGCCCTATTTAACCCTTCAGCTCCTTGACCTGGCTCCTCTTATTCTCACTCCCTGACTTGCCTTCTGGCCTCCAGGCCTACTAGCCTCTTGCCTTGTGGCTTATCCAGGCCTCCTCTTGCTTTGTGGCCTTTTGGCCTTCTAACCTCTTGCCTTGTGACCTCTGAGCCTTCTTGCTTTGCAGCCTGTCTTGGCCTAGCCATGCTTTGTGGCCTATGGGCCTTTCTGCTCCTTGCCTTGCCTTGTGGTCTTCGGGCCTTCCTGCTCCTTGACTTGCCTTGTGGCCTGCAGGCCTTTCTGCTTCTTGCCTTGTCTTGTGGCCTGCAGGCATTCCTGTCCTTCCCTTCCCTTGCCTTTCCTTGTGGCCTATGGGCCTTCCTGCTCCTTGCCTTGCCTTGAAGCCTTTAGGCTTCCTTGCTCCGTATCTGTATCCTCTGGGGCTTCTTGCTTAGTGTCCTAAGGGCCTCCTACAACTCTGCCTTTGGGCCTTTGTGTTTCTTGTTCTGTGTTGCCTGTCTCTATCCTTGTCTTGCCCTGTTCCTGGCTTGTCTGGTCTTGTATCTGTCCAGTCCTGTCTCCGATCAGTCCTATCTCTGTCTATCCTGTCAGCAACCTTTGCTTATTCCATTACCCAGTCCTCTGTCTTCACTTGTCTCTGTCCGCAGTCTGGCATGGTCAGCCAGTCTACAGACTTGCCTATTTCAGACTCAGTATGTACTGTCGCCACATTGGAGTCTTACTGGCCCCCAGCACCCAAAAACCCAACCTGTGGGGGAGGGAGATGACTAGGCAGAAGAACGGCCTTGTCATCCTGTACTGCTCCTGGGGTTTTGTACCCTGGGTCCAGCTCAGCACAACATAACATGAACAAGTAGCTTTTAAAGGAGTACCAATGAATAAAGATAGAAAATTGTTAACCTTACTTTGAAATAAGCCATGGATTATAATATAGAGTACACAGAGGAGTAGATTGCTGACTTCTTATGTCATGTCTACCCCAAATATTTCGAGAAGAAATGTTAATGCATGTGCACACACTCCCTTTGGTGGGGCACCTTGGAATTCATAGCACTGTAGCCAGACTCAAACTGTAGTTTTATTGGCCGGGCATACAGCAAAATGAGCGAAATTTTTGTCTCCTTTTCCCAGAGTGTCAAAAGGTATCCCAAGGGTGCCATCCAAGGCTCCTATGATAACCGTCTCTGTTATGGACCATCCACTGTCCAGAGTGGCAGTAAATATAATGGGTCCTTTAAGTAAAAGTCGGAGAGGATATCAGTGCTTGCTGGTTTGGGTAGACTACTCTATCCATAACCTTTGGGCGGTGGTTCTTAGGACTACAATATCAAGTGCAATAGAAGAACTGATTAAAATTTTCTGTCAGGTGGGCTTCCCTCAGGAAATACTGATGGATAGGGGCAGTAACTTTATGTCATGCCTATCACAGCAAATTTTTACAACATGTTTGTCATCTGTCATATACATACTTCAGCTTACAACCCACAAAATGATGGACTCGTAGAGAGATTTAATCTGACTTTAAAAGCCACATTAAAGAGATTAATTGGTATGGATACCCAAGATTGGGATCACATGCTACCTTTTCTTTTGTTCGCGATAAGGGAAGTTCTGCACGATATTATTGGTTGGTTTCTCTCTGTTTAACCATGGGGATTGCTGGATGTAATAAAGGAGAGATGGGAAGGTCAGCAATCGGAGGGGATAGATATTTTAACCTATTTAAATAGGATTTATGAGAGAATAAATTTAATATGTGAGATAGCGAGAGAAAACATAGTGAGATCTCAAAGGCAACAACAAACTTATTATGATCAAGAAGCCAGAACTCACCAATTGAAACTTGGAGATATTAGCTACCTTTTCTAATAAATTATTGGCGAAATGGAGAGGTCCGATAGTGATACAGGAACAAGTGGGACCATTAACTTATAATTTCTTCACCCACATCTCCAAGACGTGGGTGAAGAAATTAACAAAAATCAGCTGAATAAGGTAGAAAAGATGCTCAAGGAGAGAAGCTGGAAAGCTATGAGCACAAATGCCCATAGTCTGGCAATAAAATCCCAGACCTGCAGGCTCTAATGGTGGAAGCAGATTTGGATATCATTACTGTTACAGAGACATGGTTCACTGAGTCTCATGATTGAGATATGGCCATACTTGGCTATAACTTGTTTAGGAAGGACTGAGAGTACAGAAAAGATGGACGAGTAGCTCTTTATGTCAGAAACAATATCTAAGCAACTCAAATGCAAGGAATGTGGGGTAGAGAAGAAACATTATGGATAGAGGAAGAGTTATATCACTGGGGCAGGGGGAGCAGCTGGGCCAGTGAGTGATCAGGAAGTGTGGCAACACTGTGTGCTTGGCGACACACTGGTTGAGAACCGCTTCTTTAGATCACCATTTTCTGTTAACCCGTCTAGAATCCATAGGCATCAAGAAGACAATTTTACAATGGTTCACTGCTTTTCTATGCAGCCGTACACAGCAAATCAGGATTGATGCATTTAAATCCAGTTGGGATGAGATTCCTTCAGGGGTTCCACAGGGTTTAGCCCTCTTGGCATTGCTATTTAACATATATCTCATACCACTATGTCAACTGTTGTCTGGCCTCGGCGTGAACTTTAAAATCTATGTGGATGATATTAATTTCTTTATTCTATATAGTAAATCTTGGAATGATACTTTGGCAAATCTGACATTGTACATAAATACTGTGAAAATCTGGCTATCTCACACAATAAACTAAAATTAAATATGGCAAAAACTGAACTCTTACTGCTTTCCAGTGTAGGCCAATGTTACCCCTATATCTAAAAAGGGATCCAGGGGTGATCCAGGAAACTATAGACTGGTGGGCCTGACTTTAGTGCCAGGAAAAATTGTGGAAACTGTTAAAAAAGAATAAAATCACAAAACATTTAGATAGACATGGTTGATGGGACACAGCCAGCATGGATTTACCCAAGGGAAGTCTTGCCTCACAAATCTACATTTTTTGAAGGGGTTAATAAACATGTGGACAAAGGTGAACTGGTAGATGTGGTGTATTTGGATTTTAGAAGGCGTTCGACAAAGTCCCACATGAGAAGCTTCAGTTATAGGATAGGAAGTGTCCTTTTGTGGATTGCAAGTTGGTTAAAAGACAGGAAACAGAGAGTAGGATTAAATGGTCAGTTTTCACAATGGGAAAAGGCAAACAGTGGAGTGTCTCAGGGATCTGTACTTGGACCAGTGCTTTTTAATATATTTATAAATGATCTGGAAATGGGTACATCGAGTGAGGTGATCAAATTTGTGGATGACACAAAATTATGCAGAGTAGTTAAATCTCAAACAGATTGTGAGGAATTGCAGGAAGACCTTGTGAATCGGGAAGACTGGGCTTCCAAATGGCAGATGAAATTTAACGTAGACAAGTGCAAAGTGATGCATTTAGGAAAAATAACCCTTGCTGTAGTTACACAATGTTAGGTTCTATCTTAGGAGTTACCACCCAGGAAAGAGATCTAGGTGTCATAGTGGATAATATTAAGACTGCACCAAATTTTGAAGTTAAAATGCCTAAGAAAATAGGTATTGAATGGAATAGTTTTGAATTGTCATCCTTCTTGGAAATAGAAATTTTAATTAAAAAACTTAATCCAGCTAAACATCGAATCGACTGTATTTCAGTAAGCACCCCTAAAACCATTGCAGCTACCATAGCTCCAGCCGTGACGGAAATCGTTAATTTATCTCTCTGTGAAAGTCTACTTCCCGATGTCTTAAAAAATGCTATTATTAAACCTATTTTAAAAAAACCCAATCTTGATTTTACTCAATTGAATAATTTTAGACCCATTTCCAATTTGTCTTTTTTAGCCAAAATAATAGAAAAAGTTGCACAAAAACAACTTGATGATTTTTTAGAAACCAACAACATTTTATTCCCAAATCAATTTGATTTAGAAAAAATTTTAGCACGGAAACACTTTTAATTTCATTAACAGATACAGTTTTAAGGGGCTTTGATGTTGGACAAAGCTACTTTTTAATACTTTTAGATTTGTCCGCCGCTTTTGATATTGTGGATCATGTTATTTTAATTAACTGTTTAAAAGAAATAGGAATTTCAGGCATAACTCTTAAGTGGTTTGAATCTTTTCTTTTTAATAGATCTTTTCAAGTCAAAATTAATAACTCCCTTTCAGACAAAATTCAAATTCAGACCTGTGTACCCCAAGGTTCAACGCTGTCAGCCACACTTTTTAACATTTATGTTCTACCAATATGTCACTTACTTGCAGGTTTAGGTTTAAAGTTTTATATGTACGCAGATGACATACAGTTTTTAGTACCTATTGAAAAATCCATGGAGCACACTTTTAATGTTATTAATGTTTATCTATCTGCTATAAAACAAGTTTTACAACAATTAAAGTTGATATTAAACATGGATAAAACTGAAATAATTTTACTAGAAAGAAAATGTAGTGATAAACCCATCCCGAATTTAACTCTTGAAAAAAATATTACTATAACTCCTTCACACTTTGCTCGTGATCTTGGTGTAATTATCGACACAGAACTAAACATGAAAAAACATATCGCTATAAAATTGAGAGACGGATACTTTAAATTATTAACATTGAGAAGACTAAAACCATTTCTGGAACATCAAAATTACAGAACTGTTCTTCAGTCTCTCATATTTACAAACTTAGATTACTGTAACACGTTATTTCTGGGTTTACCTGCCTCCACCACTAGACCACTTCAGGTATTACAGAACTCGGCAGCCAGAATATTGAGAGGAAAAAAGAAATTTGACCATATTTCTCCAGTGTTGGTCTCGCTTCACTGGCTACCAATAAGTTATAGAATACAATATAAGGCCGCATGCATAATACAAAATTTGATCTATGGAGACCAAACAGAATGGCTGAACTTTTCTTTAAAACTACATATACCTCAGAATAACTTACGATCTGCTAATAAGTGCCTATTGACAATACCAACGATAAAGTCAGCTAGATTAAGTCAAGTTAGAGAACGTGCAATGTCGATAGCAGGAACTAAACTTTGGAACAATTTACCAACTGAACTGAGATTAACAACAGACAAAAAGAAATTTAAGGCTGACCTTAAAACTTGGTTTTTTAGATGTGTATACATAGAAAATGGGATACAGGCCTAAATTCTTGCATACGGATGTTGAGCAGCAGGCAGTTATTGAATTGTCTGACTTTTGTCTTTAATTATGTATTGCTCCCTTTTTTTATTTCGTTTTGTTACTATTTGTTGATTTTTAGCTCCCTGAGGATAGGTTTTATTTTCTAATCTTAATCTTTACCTTTTAACAGCTAATTTTTATTATTGTGCTTTTAATTTTTTAGCTGTTATCTTTTATTACTAAATTTATTTATTGTATTTTATTATTTGTTTTTAAATTGTAAACCACTGTGAAGGCAATGGCTAATACGGCGGAATATAAAAAACCATAAACCATAATACAATGAAATCGTCAGCCCAATGTGCTGTGGCGATCAAAAAAGCAAACAGAATGTTAGGAATTATTAATAAAATGGAGGATGTCATACTGTCTCTGTATCTCTCCATGGTGAGACCGCACCTTGAATACTGTGTGCAGTTCTGGTCACCGCATCTCAAAAAGGATATAGCTGCACTGGAGAAAATGCAGAGAAGGGCAACCAAAATGATAAGGGGCATGGAACGACTGCCCTATGAGGAAAGGTTAAAGACATTAGGGCTGTTCAGTTTGGAGAAGAGACGACTGAGGTGGGGGTATGATAGAAGTCTACAAAATCATGAAAGAACTTGGACAAGTTAATGTAAATTGGTTATTTACTCTCTCAGATAATAGAAGGACCAGGGGGCAATCCATGAAGTTAGCACATAGCTCATTTAAAACAAATCAAAGAAAATTATTTTTCACTCAGCACATAGTTAAGCTCTGGAATTCATTGCTAGAGAATGTTGTTATAGCAGTTAGTGTAACTGGGATTAAAAACAGTTTGGATAAGTTCCTAGAGGATTAATCCATAAACTGCTATGACGGTAATTAATAAGCAATAGTAGCTTGTGATCTATGGTTTGGGTACTTACCAGGTATTTCTGACTTGGATTAGCCACTGTTAGAAACAGGATACTGGGCTTGATGGACCCTTGGTCTGACCCAGTATGGCATATCTTATGTTCAATTCACGAAAGTATCAGAGAAAAATTCAACTCTCTATATTATTTAATAAAGATAGAATTTGCTGCGAACCAGCTTATTTGAAGTATATGTTATGGTCCCTCCCGATGCAGCCTGTTGGGCAAAACATAGTGTCCGTGTCAGGGGACACCATTTTTCTTCAAGTGGACATTTTTACTGTAAAGTGGTGGAGTTTCATATCTACAATAAAGTTTAAGCAATTGTTGCTAAAAGTACCTGTAAGGACTATTTAGATTGTTTCACGCTTTCTTTCTGTGTTGGTTTATGTTCAGTTCAACACATCTTTTACCAGAGTTACTAAAAATAGATGGTCATAACATCCCAATTGCAAGAAAAGTTTGCAACCTTGAAATAGTACTAGAAACTGGTCTATCACTGCTATTTCATATATTTGAAACTGTAAGCTCTGTATTTTATAGACTAGACTACAGTTACTCAAACAACTCAAGCCATTACTGAACATCCGCAACTTTAGATCAGTATTACAAGCTGTGATATTCACAAAACTCAATTATTGTAATACCTTAAATATGGGGTTGCCTGTATGCTTGATACGCCCTTTGCCATTGGTTCAGAATGCAGCTTCACCCATTCTAATCCTGATCACATATCTCCCAGATTACTTTCTCTGCACTGGCTGCCCATTTTCTTCTGTATTCAGTTTAAGGTGTTGACAATAATATTCAAGTTAACCCATGATGATTCATTGGTTTGGTCCTATACATCATTACAGCTACATAGACCCTTAAGACATTTACATTCACTAAATAAAAATCTATTAGATGTGCCAACAATGGGAGTCGCAAGGCTAGACATTACAAGGAAAAGGGCATTCTCTTTTGCAGGCCCTATGCTTTGGAATTCCTTACCCGATTCCTTGCGAATCTGTACAGATCTAAAAACATTCAAGCGTAATTTAAAAACATTATTATTCAAGAAAGGTATTTGATATTGAAGTAAAATAGTATCTGATTGGATAACATACATAAATTATTATCTAAGATCCCCATGTAACTTTAGTTATCACCTTGAACTTGATGCACTGCGGATTTGTACAAATCTAAAGTACTTAAGCATAATCTAAACATGTTGCTACTTAAAGCATTTGTTATTGAAAAACATGAAAGGCAGAATTGAATGTATGTTGTCCCATTTTTTATGCAATTGTAATGTTTTTGTAACTATATAAACAGGTATGAACTTTCATGTAAAAGCGGTATATAAAACTTTTCAAATAAATAAATAATCAAGTTGACTTTTGGAATAGTCACTGCTATTAATTGCATTAATAGCATGGTATCTATTTAATGTTTGGGTACTTGCCAGGTACTTGTAACATGGATTGGTCACTGTTGGAAACAGGATGCTGGGCTTGATGGACCCTTGGTCTGACCCAGTATGGAAATTTCTTATGTTCTAACACATTCAAGGTATTTCAGCCAGGGCCATGATGAAATGAGTCAGGCAGTACATCAAGTATCACAGCAGTATTCATGGAGTGGCATCAAGCATTCACAGAATGGCAGGAGATGAAGGGCACTTTCTTTGAAATAGCAGACATGCCGAATGTAATGGACACAATTGATACAGAAATGGCATTCTGAAACAGGAAGCATTTCCACTCCCTGAATATACAAGTTGTCTGCACTGAAGATCCTTAGCATTGTCTCCCAAGTTTGCTGGAAGCAGCCATGACTCCTTCATTCTTGTATCATCAGCACTGGCCCAAAATTTCACTGAAGGGAAATACAGTGAAAGCTAATTCTTTGGTGAGTTTGAAACGTAAGACAAAACAAAGTGCATACTTAAAAGTTGCAATGTAAGCTTTCTGGGGTGGATACTAAAAAACATTAGTGTGCACTATGAAGGGCATGGTGCCAAAAGTATGCACTATTTTGCTATAGAATCAAGTGGGATGGGGCTGGGTAACAAAAGAACCAAAAGTTTAGCTAAAAAGTTTAAATGTACCAAAGGCAGAATAATATTCGCTGTTGGTACATGGTGCCAATGCGAATACTAATCCTCTACACATAGCTCGCTGGGGTGGGTACCAAAGTATGGAAATTTATTGAACAGTAGTACACAGTTTGCTAAACAATAGTATTCACTTTCCTTTTATTTTTTATTTTTTCACAGGAGAGGCTGATTATGACTGCAAAACATGACCGCTCACGACCTTGTCTTTGCAATGTACAGCAGCAGAAATCCGGTACAGTGAGGCACACACAAAAATCAGAGTGGTCATTCGGTGTTTTGAAAAGCAGGTTCCACTGCCTTGACCGCTCTGGAGGTATGCTGCAGGATTTGCTGCAGAAAGTAGTAGGAAGACCTTGTGAGACTGGAAAATTGGGAAAAATGGCAGATGAAATTTAATATGGATAAGTGCAAGGTGATGCATATAAGGAAAAATAACCCATGCTGTAGTTATACAATGTTAGGATCCATATTAGGAGCTACCACCCAGGAAAGAGATCTAGGCATTATAGTGGATAATACATTGAAACTGTTGGCTGAGTGTGCTGCGGCAGCCAAAAAAGCAAACAGAATGTTAGGAATTATTAGGAAGGAAATGGTGAATAACATGGAAAATGTCATAATGCCTCTGTAGTGCTCCATGGTGAGACTGCATCTTGAATACTGTGTACGGTTCTCGTCGCTGCATCTCATAAAATATATAGTTGCGATGGAGAAGGTACAGAGAAGGGCAACCAAAATGATAAAGGGGATGGAACAGCTCCCCTGTGAAGAAAGACTAAAGAGGTTAGGGCTATTCAGCTTGGAGAAGAGATGGCTGAGGGGGGATATGATAGAGGTCTTTAAAATCATGAGAGGTCTAGAATGGGTAAATGTGAATCGGTTATTTACTTTTACGGATAATAGAAGGACTAGGGGGCACTCCATGAAATTAGCATGTAGCACATTTAAAACTAATCAGAAAATTCTTTTTCACTCAATGCACAATTAAACTGTGGAATTTGTTGCCAGGGCATGTGGTTAGTGCAGTTAGTGTAGCTGGGTTTAAAAAAAGGTTTCGATAAGTTCTTGGAGGAGAAGTCCATTACCTATTAATCAAGTTGACTTAAAAAATAGCCACTGCTATTACTAGCATCAGTTACATGAAATTGTTATGAACTGCTGCCCGCGGGTTTCCCCCGCAAGCAGACTCACTCACCATGCCAGCCTTCTTCACCCGACGAGACAGGACGCCGCCATCGGGCCTTCTATGCAGCTGGAGCCGCAGTCTCGCCTGCCCCACGCGGCCCGGAGGCCGACCCGGATCTTCATCTTCGCCGCGGTTGGAGCCATGGCCTTTTTGCCCCTCCCCGCGGGGCCGGGACTGCCCCCAATGTCATTACCTTCTCTGCAGTGCTAAGGCCGCATCCCCGAGCTGGTCCGGCGGCTGGAGCCGCCCCCCGGGGCTCCCCGCAGCGGCTGGAGCCACTGCCGACGTCAGGGCCTGCGTTCAGGCCAGCCCTGCCTTCTCAGCGTCTCTACGTCGGTGCAGACCGCTGTCCGCGGTCCTGCACAGCTCCCTGCTGCTTGCTTCTTAGGCGCCGGCGCGCGCCTCTCTGCCTGATTTAAAGGGCCAGGCACAGGAAGTGTGCTGGCCCCACCTTTAAGTGGACTTCCTGCTTGAGTCCTATAAAAGGGCTGTCTTCTCAGTCTGTCATTGCCTTGCATCGGAGTGTCATCCTCTCTGGAGGCTCCCGCCTTCCAGAGCCTTGTAAGGTCTTCTGTTCTTCGTGGAGCTCCTCGTCTCGTCTGCCTTCTACCACGTCTTCATGTCTTGGTGTTTTGCCTGAGGTCCCGGTCCATATTCTGATGTCTCGTCATGATCTTCCTTATCCTGATGTGCCTGACTTCCAGGATGTTCTTCCCTGCATCTTCGTCTGGTGCTCCTGAGCCTTTTGATCCTGTCGGCCTGTTCTCTCGGATGATGTGTGCCCGAGAATGGGGTGGCCTGCCGGTGGGATTGTTCTTGTGCTCCGAAGCCTCTGTTCCTGCCAGCCATAGAGGGAGCTTCGGATGACACCGGCTTTGTCATTGGAGTTCCTCTTTGCCTGGATCTTCCCCGCGCTTGTGGTCTGTGACTCAGTCCCAAGGGTGGCCCGAGTAGGGCGCCCTGAGAGACAGTGCAAATGTCCTTCCTCCCAGGTGTTGTCAAGAACCAAGTGTCTCCATCTGTGATGCCGTCGCATCAACCAAGTGTCTTCATCAGGGATGCCGTCATATCCACCAAGTGTCTTCGTCAGTGATGCCGTCATATCAACCAAGTGTCTTCATCAGTGGTGCTGTCACAACAACTAAGTGTCTTCGTCAGTGGTGCCGTCGCATCAACTAAGTGTTTTGTCTGCGATGCCTTTGCATTGACCATAGTCCTGTCTACGTGTCAAGACCCGTCTGCCCTCAACCTCAGGCCAGGCCTGCTGCTCCATGCTGTTCCTCGCAGCAGGTCTGAAAGGGCTCAGAATGGTTGGAGGACCATTCAACTTCCAACATCCTTGGGTGTTGGCCTTGGGAGCTTGCAGGCCTGGCAGAGGGTCAGCCCGTCAGCCATTGTGGGACACACCGTCAACCCTCGGCCTGGCCCTGAAGGTCTGGGCTCGGTCTGAGGCCCAAGGGCACATTAAACGATCAGAGTGTAACAGAATGCAAGGCCTTTCGAGGCCCCACACAACAGGAATAGCCTTAATTTTTGGATACTTGCCAGGTACCTGTAGCCTGGATTGGCCACTGTTGGAAACAGGATGCTGGGCTTGATGGACCCTTGGTCTGACGCAGTATGGCAATTTCTTATGTTCTTATTGTAGTGATGTGCTGCAATCTGCACAATATCGCCCTTCAGAATGGCAAAAATCAAGATCTGGATCCAGACCTACTGCCAAAGCCCAAAATATTCAAGGGGTAATGTCACAAACTCATTGCGGACTACTTCGGAGATATGTTTTGTACACATGGTGGAGTGGGATTCCAACTTCAACAGTTTTCTCTTTACAGATTGGCATCAACCTCTGGGAAGATGAATACCAGAAGATCACATCATTTTTCAAAATGTTCAAGTTGCTTACAATAATTAAAACTCCAATGGGAAGTAACTAATTCCTTTTTATTATCATAAGAAAATATTCCAAAAAAAGCATAACAATTTTGCAGACCAATGATTATGCATGACCCTTACAGTGGCAAAACTACCTCAATATAATTGAGTACCTGCAGGGTGGTATTATGGTCATAGAACAAAAGTTTAAAAGTATGTAATAGAAAGGTATTTTTGACCAAGGGTCGCCAGTGGAAAAAACTACAGTTTTCACTTTGATGTCTTTTCACAAATTATAAATATGCCTGTTTTTGAAAATGTTGCAATGTGCCTGTTTAATGAAATCTTTTTCATTTGTAACGTGCACATTCAGACCATGAAGTAGAGGTTTTTCTGCTAGGATAGGTGTGGCACCTCTGATGTACTGCTTTAGGGTTTGATGACTGCTGTAAAGGAGTAGTCTTAGCTTAGTTGTGAGGGGCTGCCATTCATTTGGGGATTCCCCAGTTACAGTTTTTTAGTCTGGAAGATGTATCCTAGATTCAGCTAATCCTATATTGGTCATATAGTATTCCAGAAAAAGGTGGCATGCATCTAGGGTACGGAAATAGGCTTTTAAGGCTGAGGCAAAGCTAGAGGCTAACTTCAACTGTCTTAAAGAATGCTATGCTTTGGCAGAAAGATGTCAACGTGACTGAGGTGTCATTGATGCCCCCATTCTGTCTTTGCCGCAAGAGATTTGGGATACAATTGCCAGGACCTGGCTTCTTACTCTGATTGCTATGCACAATGTGCCAGTGGACATGAGGCCTTATGTTCTACCCGCTGTGTCATAGAACTTACCTTCGGAGTTCTCAAAAGTAGATTTTGCTGTTTGGACAAAATGGGTGGAGCTTTTAATGTATGCCACACGCAAAGTAGCAGATATAGTGCTGCTCTGCTGTGTATTCCATAATTTTGTCCTACAGCATGGCATGCCAATGGAGATACTTCCAGCTCTACCCCTGGATCTCCCATGTGCACTCCCACAAGCCGAGGACACAACACTTAGTGGCAGCCAGCTTCGTCAAAGCCTCATAGAATGCTACTTTGCCTGTTAGGCCTCAACTACCCTTTCCCCTTCCATGGAAGGGGGGCCAGTAGAGTGCAGCTGCTCTTCTCTCTATCATCTTTCAGGCACAGCTGCTCTGTCTGGGTCATTCTGTAACAGAAAACACGTATACTCACTTAGGCTTCATTTCCACAATGGAACAGTAGACTGTACCTGAAAGATTGTAGTCAAAGATAACACCAAATACATGTGGCTGACTTCATGTTTTCTGACTGATAGTCTAAAAGAGGCATGTGTCACAAGACAGTTCATATACGACTACCAATACAGTGTACATAGCTTGGCCTAGCTTGCGGCATTTGAGTTGATGGTTGGTGGGCCTTCCCCAGGACCCTGTCCTAGCTTTCTCATGTGGATGAGATAGTGGCATAGCTTTGATGGGACTCTAGCTAGGCCTTGAACATGAGCAACAGCTCTAGAAATCCTATAAATCACAAGTAGCTCAGAAGCTTAAAGGCATAGCCTAAAGCTACAGATAGACAGTTTAAGGTATCAATCACAAGGTTCCCATTTTACAGCCGCATTCCATATCTGACAAATGTCTGCCTGTCGAGTTATGCACCTATACTTGGGATGCATTCTGTGACATGGGCTTGCAAAGACACTGCTGACAGCACTGCTTCTACTGTTTAAGAGCCACTGCTGACATCAGAGTGCTCACCTAGCAGGCCTTCACTTACAGTCTTTGGTAAAGCATCTGTGCAACATTGGATTCCCACAATGCTCACAGGTCCTTACAAGCTAGCATACCTCTTTGTGGTTGCATGCACTCATTCACAGATGCTCCATGCTACACCTACCTAGGCAAATTGTCAACATCATGTCCAGGTGGTGAGGGCCTTGGCCATTGGGATGTCATGTTGGTGAGGTAAGTTTCCCAGGGAGGTTACACAAGGATGCTGGTCAGACTGTGTGAAGGCAAGATTAAGAATCAGATGGTGTCATGCCTTCACTTGTATTTGCAAGCCACCTCAGAAATGTTAATGAAACAGTATAGTTTCTAATGACTCTTAAGAGCACCCATATGTCTCCTAAGAAAAGGTTCACGTCATTGAACCCAACACATAGTTGTATTATAAGCTATTTGCCTCACCTGACCAGTCACAGGTAGCCTTAGTCAGATATAGAGATGTCATGGTGCTACAAGGCCCTCGGCTAGACGAGCTCAGGGCTAGTCATGTGGTATACCTAGAAAATATGCCAATTACTTTGCTTGTTGCGATAGCTAGTATCAGTTACCATCTTTATGCTATCTGTGGCCACCCTTAAAGCACATAGGCTGAGAATTCCTGGGGTGAACAGCTTGCAGAATGGTTCATTTCCAAGGTCAGTCACCACCTTTCAGGGGTTTTATGGTTGCAGGCCCTTGCTAATCCACAGGGCTGGCAGGACTTGTGGCCAAGCTGGAAAAATTACTGTCTTATAGACTGTGCCTCATGTGTTGTTTGTCACTTTTACAGTTAGTGTTGAACAGGCAGATATGACAAAAGACTCGTACTCATCAGCTCTCTATTTAGCATAAAGACTAGAGAAGCTATTGTCAGTTGATGACCTTAGGAGCCTTCAACTTGCCTCATTTGGAAACCTGTCACTGTGCTAAATGTCTGAGGCAACTGCTCCCAGAGGTGTCATGTGGTTGGCATGATGGCTTATACACTTTCTTGTTGGTTTCTTTCAAGACAAGCATTTCCTACCCTCTGAGGGCTTGAGGGGGCAATGTCAGTAACCTTTGGCAAAGTGCTTATCATATATACTCACAGATGTCTATCATTCTGGCAGGTGTACCTAATCTTATGTGCGTACTTTGCACTGACTCCCTTATTATCACGAAGGGAACAGGCAGCCTGAGACATCACTGTTGTTGGATTACGGACATACCAGGAACATACTCATTGGTAGGTAAACACAGACTGCTGGAGATAATCTGTCCCCAAAAAAGACCAAGACATATGTGTGACTGTGTGCGTTTGGGTAAGTTACATGCTGTATTAGCCTTGGTCTACATCTATGTCTGCGGGTGATGTTTTCCTCATTGTTCCCTCCATTACTATGTTCCCTCAATTTCTACACCTATGCATACCCCAGAGCAGGCAGTGTGTGTGCCTCCATTATGCACAGACTGTCTTTCGACACAAGTGATCCTGTGCTTCCACTGTTAACAACAGAGGCCTTGGATTGTATCGTTGGGTGATAAAATGGGCTCATGCTTACTCAAAGACCATTCCATCTACGGCTCACACTGTTTATTCTTTGTGTTGAGGGGGGATGTGAAACTTGACAGCATCAGATTGTCACATTTCTGGATGAGTAGATATCTGCTGTAGTGTACCTCTTCCACCCCCCTGAACCCGGATGCTCTTCCACCTAGTACTTGGAGTGGGCCTAATTGTCCTGTTCTTTGGGGGTGTGCATGGTTCCAAGAGCTTCACCTGCCAGATAGGCTTTGCTATTTGGTGGGGGGGGGGGGGGGGGTGTAGAGGGTTGCTTGAGGCATGCTAGCACTCCTAATAGAGGTTCCCTTTTTCCAGACCATGGTCTAATTACCCTCCTCTCTGTAGAAAAGATCCTGAACACTCCGCATAGAGGCTTCCACACCTTACTCTGCCAGATATATACACTGGCAGCTTATGCCTACAAAGATGCTGCCATATGTAGTTCGGTATGTTTTGTGTGCATACATAGACGTGGTGGCAGATTTCTGCAGCTGATTTTAGGGGACAGGGATAGCAGCAGATTTTCCCAGTATCACTTATCCTGTATACAACCTGTGCATTATGCACCTCTGTCTACTTGTTGGCTGCTCTAATACCATGTCAGCAGCTGTGTGAAAACTGAGGAGTGATGGATTTGTGTTGGTTAGACCAACCCCACAGCCCAAGAGCAGACAGCTCGGAGGCCTGCCGTTGCTTGGGAGCAAGCAGACCTCCACAGACTTGCTGTCTCCCCCGAACTGGCCGGGCATATGGATCTGTATAATATCTATTAGCTAAGACTGACAGATATTATACACTGTTAGGTGGAATGAGGACCCAAGTAAGGGTTCCAGTGTAAAGTCTTGTGGAGTGATTAGTGTAACTTGCTCTTAACCACACAATCTATACATTTACACTATTTATTATCTGAACCGGACACCTGAAGCTGCACATTTCTGCTTTCTTGAGATAAAAATGACATAAATCCTTAGGTGTGTTTAAGTAGCCCTCTGACTAAAGACTTATGTGATGATAGCATTCAATGCCAGAGCCAGAGAGAAGGGCCATTGCTTGGTCAGAGGTGATATATCTTCACAATGTTACAGGCCAATGGTTTCTAATAGGTGCACTATTACCTTTGCATAGCTAGATAATGCATTGGTCCTCAACAGAGTGAAGACATAGCTACTGTACCTCTAGCTAAACATTTCTACACCTATTCCACCAGACTGTGTATGGAGGTGAAAACTAGCTAACTAGTGGCCAGCTCACATACAGGCCCATGAACCCAGTTTATTTATTTAAAAGTTCTTATATTCTGCTACTTCCTACAATCTGTTCAGCATGGATTACAATAAAACAATCATAAAATAAGCATTATACAATATAATACACATGACATTTAACAAAATCAATACATATACATAAATCAATATATTTACATCAATGCTTTAAAAATCATGCTGTTAAGAGTAGGCAACTGGAGCCTAAACTGAAGCATTGCAGTAAGAAGCTTCCTATTTAGCACTTGCTGTCTTCCTTAGTGCATACAATCAGCTCTTGGTTGTATACTGAAGGCCATATGGTCTTGCCTGCCAGAAAAGTGCCTACTTAGAATGGCCTCTGGCACTCTAGCATGCAAGGTCACGTGGATCCCAAACCTTTCACCTAGTGAACCCTTAAGAGAAAAAGCACACAATAAAAACAGACAAGCAGAAAGTGTGCTTTTAAACCTGTGACCACTTTATTACACAACAAATATCAACAGATTGAAAGCAAGTCAACATATTTGATAATCACACTCTGCAAGGTCAAGATTTGTTTGCACCAGGCGCAAACAAAAGTGCGCCGGATTTCAATAGATATGCACGTAGCCGCGCGTATCTGTTAAAATCCGGGGTCGGCGCGCGCAAGGCTGCCCAAAATCGGCAGCCTGCCGTGCTGAGTCGCGCAGCCTGCCTCCATTCCCTCCGAGGCCGCTCCGAAATCGGAGCGGCCTCGGATGGAACTTTCCTTCCACCACCCCCCCCCCCCCCGCACCTTCCCCTCCCTAACCTACCCCCCAGCCCTATCTAAACCCCCCCCACCTTTGTTGCACAAGTTACGCCTACCCGAGGCAGGCGTAACTTGCGCTCGCCAGACCGGCCGCCGGTGCACCATGGTCCAGTCCAGGGGCTGGTCCGGAGGCCGCGACCATGCTCCCGGAATGCCCCCGATGCCGCGACATGCCCCCCACCCAGGAAAGCCCTGGGACTTACCCGCGTCCCGGGGCTTTGCGCGCGCCGGCAGCCTATGCAAGATAGGTTGTTTAGGTTTTCAGGGGTTACGTGCGTAACCCCCGGAATGCCCCCGATGCTGCGACACGCCCCCGATGACGCGCTGCTTGCAACACACACCCCTCCCCCCCCAGGAAAGCCCCGGGACTTACGCGCGTCCCGGGGCTTTGCGCACACCGGCAGCCTATGCAAGATAGGCTCAGCGCGCGCAGGGGGAGTTTGGGGTAGGTTTTCGGGGGTTACGCACATAACCTATGTGCGTAACCCCCGAATATGCAGAGGTCTACCCCTGAGTGTAGACCCCAAATATGCAGAGGTCTACCCCTGAGTGTAGACCTCTGCATATTTGTTACAAATGCCAACATTACATATACAGTATTAGCATCTCACCCTGTTGCACAATCATGATTACAGCAAAAAAATAGAAAGTGGAAGTGGCACCCCTATAGCTACAGTACAGCTCTAATATTAGAGTTAATAGCAGCACATCTATGTGATGTAAACCAAAAGGCCTCCAGACAGTCCATTTTGAAAGAGCACAGTCAAAGAGAAGACAGGCTAAGGGCCAAGGCAGCAGAGGTCAAGTGAAGGCTCCAGACAGTCCATGTTGAAAGAGCGCACTCAAAGGGGGGACAGCCTAAGGCTGTGAACAGTGATGTATCTAGTTTTGTACACATTATTCAATATATCTTATTGTTTTACATAAAGTAAAAATTGGATCATATTAAAAAAATTGTGATTAATACTGGATATGAGTGTTTTTATAAAATTTATAATTGAAATAATAAACGTTTTTGTACATAACCAATGAAAAATTTTTTATGCATGGTGTTTATAACAATATAGATTGACGTGCTTTTTTCCATTCTCCATTTATATATAGGAAAAGAGGAAATTCCATGCTAGATCACAAAACTAGAGAATAATAAATATTTATTGAATTTTATACAAGCTTACACAAAATTTTAATGGCATAGAAAAACATTAAAAAAGGTAACTAGCACCACATAATGAAGAAAACCAAATGATGCTGTGTTTTTCAAGATAATATATGGAGATTGACAAGTTCTTCTAGGATTCCTGTAGGGTGTAAAGACCTCTTTTGAAATGTTGAGAAAGTTGGCACTTGATGAAGAAGTCCATATAAAAGTCTATAGAAGAGTTCCTTAAATAAACAGCTCCATTAGGAGTCTGTATAAACTGAGAAGATCTTAACTAAGCACATCCTACTCCAACGTAAGTGAAGCAACTCACACCTATGTCAACCCCGACAAAAGGCCTTAAGATATTTCAGCACTGCTGGCTTCTTCAGAGGGAATGATGTCAAAAAAGCTCAAGGCAGATGTGCTGTACCATATCTATAGAAAACCTCCATCGGTGCTAGCACTGCTTTGTAGGGTTTATCAGGAAAATATTCCAATGAAACTTAAACATACTTCACAAGCGTGGCATTCAAGGCTTCACCAAATGATGAGTATTCAGAAGTAAACATTTTGGTACTCAAAAGGAGTCAGTGATCCTGTAGAAAAGGAAAGAGATTGAGATAGATTCAGTCTGTAGGTTTCCTGTTTACTTTCATATTCCATGGGAAATAAATAATTACCTATGTTATTGGTATTAGATGAAAATTTGTGAATAAAAACCTGCTGACTGTATTTTCAGAAAAAGAAAATTGCTTTTTTGGCATAAAATAAAATTTGGAAAACTGAGCTGTGTACTTAATTCTTGAATTCATCTGACCTATCTAATTCTTCTAACAAGACCCTGCCTTTCCTCTCTACCCCTGGGAGGCTAGATGGGTGGGTTCTAGTTCCCCAGTTTCACACCTAAGGGAAGTCCCAACAGGAAGGCGGGCATATTTAATCTCTTCTTCCCTCTTTTGTGTTAAGTGACTTCCGGTTTAACATCTCTGACCTCATATTGCTGCAACATCGCAGCCACTGTAATAGGGAAGTCACAGAGCATTGAAGAAGTGGAGAGACTAAATACTATTTTTAAAAGATTGAAAATAAAATGTGTTTTCTATTTAACAATAATGGATTATGTGTCTTTTGAATGTTTAAATTATATATTCTGTCATTTTTTTAAAATAAATTTTGAAAGAGCTGGTGCCGTAACTGATGTATTATTGCTCTACCCTTGTTAGCTCTATCCTTTGCACTATTTAGCAAGTGCAATTTTTTATTTTTGGCATGTTTTTAATAGGGAAGGAGATTGTTTGGGGTGTATCTTTTGCTTTTCTTCTTCAGTCTCCTTCTTCTGAACTCAGCAATCCAAAACTTGGATCTAATTTAGTGTACTTTACTTAGCTTTTTCTTTTTTTAGTGTACTTGCCAGGTTCTTATGGCCTGGATTGGCCACTGTTGGAAACAGGATGCTGGGCTTGATGGACCCTTGGTCTGACCCAGTATGGCATTTTCTTATGTTCTTAATCATTTCAGCACTTTTTCAGCACGGAGTGGCAGTAGCCATAGAGGCATTCACGGAGCGGGATGCCAGTGGCCAGTGGTTGGTGTTCCACCTTCACGGAGCGGAAGGATGGAGGGCTGCCATCTCCAAATTAAAAAAAAAAACAAACAAAAAACAAACATGGGTGGGTAAGAGTATGTAAAATTAACGGAGAGTTCATAGGCTATAGGTATTACCAATTATTAGGCTTATTCAATATTTGTTGATAGTTAATGTGGCTTTCAATGCATACTTCACTTTCAATGCATATCCAGCATAGCTCTCTGCTTCAACGGCAGGGGAGAAGTAAAACTAATACTTCACGCGTATCCAGGATAGCTCTCTGCTTCAACGGCAGGGGAAAAGTAAAACTAATACTTCACGCATATCCAGCATAGCTCTCTGCTTCAACGGCAGGGGAGAAGTAAAACTAATACTTCACGCGTATCCAGCATAGCTCCCTGCTTCAATGGCAGGGGAGAAGAAAAACAACCAATAAGGGCTGAATAACATAGTCTGGGTAAACAAATAAGTATGGGTGTAGCTTGCTTGTTGCAGCAGTTACTACCCCTAACTAATCAAGCTTGATATTTCACTTGGATGCAGCTCCATCACTGCTCTCTGCATTAATGGTGGGGGTGAAAGGGAAATAGAACCAAGGGTTGCTAAGAGCCAAGAGAAATAGATAAGTATGAAAGGAAAGAAGTGTGAAGCTTGCTGGGCAGACTGGATGGGCCGATTGGTCTTCTTCTGCCGTCATTTCTATGTTTCTATGTTTCTGTATGTTTCAACTAAAGAAGCATTTTCTTAGATATATTTGGTGTCTTCATTTTTTTAAATACTATATGCAATATTTGGGTGATATTAAAATATTTGCCTACCCAGTGCAGTGGCTCTTATGCATTCTACTGTTATGAACATTGATGAAGTAGCCCCGTAGATTCTGAGCTCTCTGGGAACAGGGAAATACCTACAGTACCTGAATGTAATCTGCTTTGAAGTGTTTGCAAGGCAGAATAAATAATAAAATATAATAATGGGAACTGTGTGTAATTCACTGTGTAACTTTCAGTGCACTGAAACTTTGAGCTGAAATGCATGGTACTTTCAGGTCAAATTAGGAAAGCCTATTTGGGGACAATTTTCAAATGTGTGTGGGTAGTTGCAAAGTTCATGGTTACTTTCACCTGTGGACTTCACACTAAGTGGCAGATTTTCAAGGATTTAGACGTGGAGGGGGGTTACGTGCGTCGAGCCTATTTTCAAAAGGCCCGGCGGTGCGTATAAAGCCCCGGGACGCATGTAAGTCCCGGGGCTTGAAAAAAGGGACGGGGCGTGGGCGGTCCGGGGCGGGGGTCAACGGCTCCTGGCACAGCGGCCATTTGTGCTGAGTCAGAGATCGTGTGCCGGCAATCGGCTGGCGCAACTTGCATCGGCCTGTGGCAGCCGCAAAAGGTAAAATAAAGATCAGGGGGGTTAGAGTAGGGCTAGGGGGGGAAAGGTTAGGGGAAGGGCTGGGAAGATCAGGCTAGGGGGAAGGGAACGGAGGAAGCCAGCACGGCTCGATGCGCGCAAGGTGCACAATTGTGCACCCCCTTGCATGCGCCAACCCCAGATTTTATAACATGCACACGCATGTTATAAAATTGGAAGTACATGAGCGCTTGACGGGTAGCGTGCGCACATATAGGCCGCGCGCACTTTTAAAATCTAAAAAGTCTCAAAGGAAAAGTGTACTCATTCTTTTCCTTTCAAAATTGCCCTGGGAAAAAAGTACCTCCAGAGATTTGAACCTGCTTGTGCTATGGGTACTTACCCCTTTAAAGTAATGCTCATAAAGTTAGATTTTAAAAGCTCGGCACGCCCAAAAACCAAGAGATACGAGCAGAAGTGCTGGCCTCCGTCAAAGGGGCGGGCCAGGGTCTGGCTGGGACAGCGGCCATTATGCCCTGTCCCGGGAAAGCGTGCACCAGCAGTCGGCCAGCACGTGGAAGTTACTACTGCTCCGAAGGAGCAAGTAAGTTCTTGAACAAAAAAAAAAGTGTAGATAGGTAGGGTTTAGGGGTTGGAGAGGAGAGGGGGAAAGGGGGAAAGGGAGGAAGGTTAGGTAGGAGGTTAGGGAAGTTCCCTCCCAGTCCGCTTCTTTATTGGAGCAGACTGGAAGGGAACTGGACGCACATGCGCTCACCGATATAAAATTGGGCGCACATGTCGTGTCGTACAGGTATCGGATTTTATAACATGCGCGCATCAGTGTGCACGTGTTATAAAATCAGCGCGTCCATGTGTGTGCGACGGGAACCTTGTGTACATGGAGGCGCGCGCGCTTTTTAAAAAATTTACCAGATAGTTTTTCAAATGGAAAACTAAAGGTTTTATTGCATTCCCTTCTCTATCCCTGTCCTCAGCAATACTTTGAATTAATGTGGGTAAAAGTATGCATCTTGCAACCACATGTTTACTTTCACCTGTGTGGGAGAGTCGATAATTTAAAGAAAAAAAAAACTTTTAGCCAGGTAAAATCATTTTTCCTTATAAATTGCTTCTGAAAATTAACCTGGTCATGAATAAGAAGACAAATCTTTGCAAATTTGGATAGTATTCTTGGATTCACTGTCCTATTTCCACGCCATTAACCGTCTGTATAATAAAAGTTAAGCCAAAATAAAGTAACCCAAAGTCCACTTCTTAGAAAAAAAAAATTAACCTGTGACAATTTATTATCCACTGGAATCCATGACAGGTAGGACTTTACTCTGACCAATCATAGAGATTTTTTTTAAAACAACAAGACAGTCTCAGAAACCTCATAGTTAAGCTAGATAAACCACCTGGAACTGACCAGAGTCCACCAGGTTTAACATTTCATATCCCATCTGCAAACACAATGTTTGGTATTCGAAATCAATGGAGCAGCATTTTGACCAAGTGCTGTGTCTACAAAATTACTTTTCAATAAATGCTGTCATTTGTGTAGAGTACATAAAATAAAAAAACAGAGGCCAAGCACTGGTCAATGGGTTCAAAAAAGTGATCAAGCAGAGGGTGTAGTGGACTGAGCTCAGAAATGTTTACTGAACAGGGAAACTTCTAATCCTTTTTGTTGAACAGACAACTCCCAAAGTACTTGGCTTCTTCCAAGTAATAAGTCACTGGAAACCTCAAGCGAAATCCAAACCCTGGAAAAAAAAGTTCAGTCCACAATGTGAACTACATCACTAACTCCAGATCAGAAGTTAGGATAAATGATGAGACTTCCACAAGGCAGTCAGTTCTCTTTCGTGATGTCCCTATATTATTCCTTCTAGGAGTTCTTCCAAAAGAAGCTAGGCCTTAAACCTAGAAGTCTAGTATAAATTTACTCCCTCCGTAGAAATATATTCCTCCCCAGGTTTCTGCACTAAGGAGCCCAAAACATTACAATCAGGCTAAAAGCCAGGCAACAGTCTCTTTCTTGCAGAAGAAAATTGCCAACATTTATAATCACCAAATGTCACCCTTTGACATCAGTTGCTAAACTATACACAAGAAGAAGAAGACACTTATAATTTTATAATTTTATTTGCAATATACACACATACCTGTCTAACATTAAAAATTCTCTCTAACTCATACATCCATTACATACACACCTCATAAAATCCCATATCCCAATAACCTCAATTTCAAATAATTTACACTTTGAGAACGTTTTTTGATATGCAATTAAAAAACATATATGCATGTATTTAACAATTACAACATGTTAAGTATCAATACAATAAATCAAGAGTACAATGTATCCATAAAGTATCAATGTCAATCCAACTCTCCTTGTAACTTGTTGTGTATCAATTGCAGTATGTCATGGACACAGTGTATCAGTAAAGTGTTAATATTGGTCCAACTATCTGACAACGATCTTCGTTTCACCCCTTTTAACTCAGGAGCTTTCTCAGGGATGGACTTCGAAAATATATTTAGAATACCGCCTCATATTCATCTATTGATTATCTGATTGCTCTCCAGCATACACTTTCAATCAAAACTGGTATAGTCTTCAAATATCTATCAATTCAAAACAATAAAAATTCAAATAATCAAATAAAGCAAAAAATAACAAAAAGTTAAATAACTGAGTATGTGCTGAAACAAGACTACCTAACATACCCACGGGTCCTCTTACTCACCAAACATTAGAGCCTTTTTCACATATGGAGAAGCAACATCAAATCACCACGCCGACTACGATCATAAAATCGCCATATATTCAATTCTTTAAATCCCCACAGTGTCTAAATCTGTAACAACAATCACAGATCAGCTCAAGTACTATTTACTAGAAGAGTAAAATAAAATTGACTGTGGATATTGATCGAATGTTGTTCATACCAATTAATTCTACTGTGGTCAAAAGATATTTTCAAAAAGTATTTTCAAAGGAGGATACTTCTCCCCACCATATTCCGACCATAATATAAAGTGTCAATTGAAATCTCCACCATCTGTAATGACAAAGTCCAAAAGAAAGGTAAAACATTTTGTAATCAATTCTGCTTACCCACGCTGTCTTCCAACTGCTACGATTCACCCTTACCCGGAACTGACGCATTCCTTACGTGCAGACGAGGCGTGATGACGCATAATCCATTAGATCACAGTATATATACTTTCTCAGAAAGGGTGGCCCCAACTAACCTCTTAGCCAATTTCAAAAAATTAATTAAGAAATTAACATACTACCCTTAGACTCACATACAAAATTGTATACGCTATACAAATACATTCCATTCAACAGGTCCGTTTAACCCATGCGGCGTTGTGGTAGACCATTTAAAAATAAAGCGTTCCGCTTTCCGCAGCGCAGTGGATAGGTCCCCGCCATTCCTTAATTGGACTCGCTTGATTACCATAAATTTAATATCCTCCCAAGTATGATTACATGCGATCCAATGGTCAACTAGAGGAGCGTGCTCCTTCAACGCCTTAACACGACTGCGGTGCTCTATGATGCGGGCTCGAATCGTCCTACAAGTTTGCCCTATATATATAATAAATCACAAGGGCATTTGATTATATACACCACCCCACTACTATTGCACGTAAACAATTCAGGAAGAACATACATATAAGACATATTAGGGGGCTGAAAACTTGTACATTGTAGTACATGTTGGCAAACGGAACATGATCCACAAGGGACCTGGCCCTGAATCCCATCCTTCTCTAAATGTTCTCCATTGTATCCAGTCAATTTCTCACGCAAACTTTGCCGTTTTTTAATGGCGAAAATAGGGGATTGATCAAAAATTTTTAAAGGAGACAAAATATGCCAGTATATTAAAATGGCATTCTTTATGTCAGAGACTTTCCTAGAATGAGGAACAGCACAAATTACCCTGGATGGAGTATTCTTATTGCTAGGCAAAAACAAATTTTCTCTGTGGGCATACAGTGCTCTCTTATAAGCTTTCTTAACACAAGACCGCGAATACCCCCGTGCTATAAATCTATCAGACAGAATTTGAGCCTGGATCTTAAAATCTAGAGTCGAACTACATAAACGTCTATAACGTAAAAATTGTCAGATGGGAATGTTATCCTTCAATTTTATTGCCTTGTGCTCTAGCTGCCATGTGTGCTGGAGATGGGGGTGAGTGAGTGAGACAGAGAGAGTGAGCCACTACGTGAGTAAGTGTGTGAGAGAATGTGTGTGATTGAGACTATGCGGTAGATTTTAAAAGCCCTGCGCGTGTAAATCCTGCCGGATTTACACGCACAGGGCACTCGTGTGCCGGCGCGCCTATTTTGCATAGGCTGCCGGCACACGCAAAGCCCCGGGTCGCGCGTAAGTCCCGGGCTTGCTAAAATGGGTGGTCCTGGGGCGTGTCTGCAGTCCGGGGACGTGTCCAGGGGCGTGTCTGTGATCCGGGGCAGTCCGGGGGTGTGGCCGAGTGCCCCGACACAGCGACCTGTGTCGGGGCCTGGCCAGCCGGCGCAAGTTACGCCTGCCAGCGGCAGGTATAACTCCATCGAACAAGGTAGGGGGGGGGATTTAGGCTGCGCGGCTCGGCATGCGCAGGCTGCCAATTTTGCGCAGCCTTGCGTGTGCTGACTACGGATTTTAATAGATACGCACAACTACGTGCGTATCTTTTAAAATCCGGCGTACTTTTGTTTGCGATGGTTGCGCAAACAAAAGTACACGCGTGCGCTGTTTTTTTAAATGTACCCCATTGTGTAAGAGAGAGAAAACGTGTGAGAGCAAGAGACCGGTCACGGTAGCAACTTGTATGTGTGAGAGAAAAAGTGGTCAGGGAGGTGAGCATTGTGTATGTGTGAGAGAATGGGATTGGTTAGGGAGATGAGTGGTGTGTGTATGAAAGAGAGATTGGTCAGGGAGGTGACTGGTTTGTGTGTGTGAGAGAGAGAGAAAAAGAGATACTGGTCAGGGAGGTGATGCATGTGTATGAGAGAAAGAACAGTCAGGGAAATGACGCGTGTGTGGGAGATAAATAGAGATTGGTCAGGGAGGTGTCTAGTGTGTGTGTGTGTGTGTGTGAAAGAGAGAAAGATGACTGGTGTTTGAGAGACAAAACATGTGTGTGTGTGAGAGACAGACTAGTCAAGGGCCCTAAGGAACAGGAGAATGAGGACAGAGCTTCAGCAGCCATTGCTGCTTCTGGTGTGTGCTATTGGCCTACAAGGGAAAGGAGTAGGAGAATTGCTGGAGAGGGTAAGTAAAGGTGGCTTTTTAAATGTCTCTTTTGATTGACTGTCATTTTAATTATTGGGTATTGTGATGTGTCTGCTGTTTGAAATATTTTATTGATGTTTAGATCATATTTAATAATTGTGTAAATTTTTAATGACTGGATGTTATTCGATTTATCAGTTGTTTTGAAACATTTATTACATTTATTATTCTAGTTTTAGAATTATTATTTTATATTACTTAAGACAGCACTTCTCAACCGGTGTGTTGCGACACACCAGTGTGTCACCAAACACCAGCAGGTGTGTCACATCACCCAGTGGCCCACTGCCCCATTATACTTTCCTTCTCCCTTTTTCCAGCCCCCGTTGGCCAATTGGAAGCCTCCTTTATTCCTACCTCCACTGCCCAATGGGAAGCCTCCTTCATTCTGCCTGCCCCTGCGCAGGCCAATCGGAAGCCTCCTCCCTTCTACCTGCCAGTGGGAGTAGGAAGAAGGGAGGAAGCCTTTGATTGGCCGGTGAGGCAGGCATTGCCTAGCCCGGGGGTTGGATGGGAAGAATAGCAGTTTCGAACTCTGACAAAGCAAGGCCGCCACGAGAGCCCATTCCCGTGGTGGCGAAGAGGAAAACCCAACCCTGACAAAGCAAGGCCGCCACGGGAGCCTATTCCCATGGCGGTGAAGAGGAAAACCCAACCCCTACCAAGCAAGGCCGTCACGGGACCATGGCGGTGAAGAGGAAACCTGACCCTGACCAAGCAAGGCCGCCACGGGACCGTAGCAGGGAAGCAGAAACCCAACCAAGACTGAGGCCACCACGGGAGCCCATCCAAGTAGCGGCGAAGAGGAAACCCGACTGAGGCCACCAGGGGAGCCCATACCCGTGGTGGCAAAAAAAAGACCCACTGGAGTAAAGCCGCGGCGGAACTGGAACCCATCCCTTCAATGAAGGAAGAAGAAGTTTTTGGTGAGAGCTGGTGTGTCTGTGTGTGAAAGAGTGCCTGGATGAGAGCTGGTGTCTGAGGGTGTGAATGGGTGCCTGGGTGAGACCTTGTGTCTGTGGGTGTGAATGGGTGCTAGGGTGAGAGCTGGTGTGAATGTGTGCTTGGGTGAGAGCTTGTGTGTGGGTGTGAATGGAAGCCTGGGTGAGAGCTGGTGTGAATGGGTGCTTGAGAGCTTGTGTGTGGGTGTGAATGGGTGCTTGAGTGAAAGCTTGTTTGTGTGTGTGAATGTGAATGGAAGCCTGGGTGAGAGATGGTGTGAATGGATACATGGGTGAGAGCTTGTGTCTGTGGGTGTGAATGGATACATGGGTGAGAGCTGATGTCCGTGGGTGTGAATGGATGCATGGGTGAGAGCTGGTGTCTGTGGGAGTAAATGGATGCATGGGTGAGAGCTGGTGTGAATGGGTGCTTGTGTGAGCTTGTGTGTGTGGGTGTGAATGGAAGCCTGGGTGAGAGCTTGTGTCTGTGGGTGTGAATGGGTGCCTGGATGAGAGCTTGTGACTGTGTGTGTGAATGGGTGCCTAAGTGAGATCTTGTGTCTGTGGGTGTGAATGGATACATGGGTGAGAGCTTGTGTGTGTGGGTGCCTGGGTAAGAGCTTGTGTGTGTGGGTGTGAATGGAAGCCTGGGTGAGAGCTTGTGTCTGAGAGTGTGAATGGTTGCCTGGATGAGAGCTTGTGTCTGTGGGTGTGAATGGGTGCCTGGATGAGAGCTTGTGACTGTGGGTGTGAATGGGTGCCTAAGTGAGATCTTCTGTCTGTGGGTGTGAATGGATACATGGGTGAGAGCTTGTGTGTGTGGGTGCCTGGGTGAGAGCTTGTGTGTGTGGGTGTGAATGGAAGCCTGGGTGAGAGCTTGTGTCTGAGAGTGTGAATGGTTGCCTGGATGAGAGTTTGTGTCTGTGGGTGTGAATGGGTGCCTGGATGAGAGCTTTTGTCTGTGGGTGTGAATGGGTGCCTGGATGAGAGCTTTTGTCTGTGGGTGTGAATGGGTGCCTGGATGAGAGCTTGTGACTGTGGGTGTGAATGGGTGCCTAAGTGAGATCTTGTGTCTGTGGGTGTGAATGGATACATGGGTGAGAACTTGTGTGAATGGGTGCCAGGGTGAGAGCTTTTGTGTGTGGGTGCCTGGGTGAGAGCTTGTGTGTGTGGGTGTGAATGGGTGCCAGGGTGAGAGCTGGTGTGAATGGGTGCTTGGGTGAGAGCTTGTGGATGTGAATGGAAGCCTCTGTTAGAGCTGGTATGAATGGGTGCTTGGGTGAGAGCTTGTGTGTGTGGGTGTGAATGGAAGCCTGGGTAAGAGCTGGTGTGAATGGGTGGAGAACATTTGTGTGTGATTGAGAGCTTGTATATAAGAGACCATGAGTGTGATTGAGAGAGAGACTGGTCAGGAAGATGACTGGTGTGAGAGAGAGACCGAGACTGGTCGTGGGGTCTAAGTGTGTGTGTGTGTGTGTGTGTGTGTGTGTGTGTGTGTGTGTGTGTGTGACTGGTTGTGGGCACTAAGGAAGAGGATTGTGAGGACAGAGCTTCAGCAGCCCTTGCTGCTTCTGGTGAGTACTATTGGCCTGGAAGGGAAAGGAGTAGGAGAGTTGCTGGAGAGGGTAAATAAGGTGGCTTTTTAAATTTATTTTTCTTGATTGCCATTGGTGTGGCACCTGGCTGCGGTCACCCTCGGCCAGGTCCCCCTACCTTGGTTGGTCCACGGGCACAGGGTCTCCCCCGACGCGGCAGGCTGAGCACGGTGCGAGGCACGATGGCTCCGGAGTTCCTGAAGACAGCGTCGGGTAATGCGCGGCAAGCTCCGCCCCTTAAAGGCCCGCGGCGCGAAAACCAGGTTGGCCCCGGAAGATGACGTCATCAGCCAGGGAGATTTAAACCTCTCCCTGGGAACAGGAAGTCGCCTTGCAACAAGGTTCCAGTGGTTTGCCTGCCTTGCTTCTCCTGGTGTTCCTGATTCTCTGGCTTGACTTTGGACTGGTTCTTGGTTTCCGTCTGCTTGCCGCCTGCCCTGGACTTTCTGTCTGGACCTCGACTCCGCAACTTGCTGCCGTCCCCAGACCTTCTGCTTGGACCTCTGGACCAGACTGTGGTTCATGACTCCCGCCCCGGTTAGGAACATCGTTGGTACCCGCTTCTCGGGGACCTCCTGACGCTCCTGGGCTATCCGCTCCTCGGAGGGCACTAGCTGTTTGTGGAACCTTTCGCTGCACAGCTGGTTGTCCATACCACCTTCCGGAGATGAGTTCATCGGGACTTATCCTCGGTGGTTGTCATCATTCGCTCCGGACTAAGGGTCCACACACCGTTACAGCCATTCTAATTATTGTGTATTATGCGATGTCTGCTGTTTTGGAATACGTTATTGATATTTGCACATGTTTTAATAATCTTTATGAGTTTTTAATTGTTGGATATTATTCTGTTCAGCAGCTGTTTTGTAACATTTTTAGATTAGCTTTACAATTATTTCTGTGTGGGGCTTTATAGCAGCTTGGCATATTCTGTTTTCCCAATAGGAAATGTATTAGTGTTTAGGGCCTGGTTTAATAGTAGTGTTTCTTCGATAGGGTTGTTACTGTTTGAGTGTGTTCCATAATACAGGTGTAACTTTGTGAAGATTGGTTTGTGTGCAATATTGCAAATCCTGAGAGTCTGTTAGGTGCTATATTTCTCTTTCCATTTCTCCAGGTTTGCACTGCATGCAGAGTGGCTTTTTTGGTTTTCCATTCCAATTTCTGTCTCCGTATTTATAATTTGTGGTTTTTCTGTACTTGGTGAAGGGTGAGTGACTGAGAAGAGGTATTTTCCTAGCATGTAGGCATTTGTATCAATCTTATTTGTTGTGTTTTCTCAATAGAATATGCATTAGTGGTAAATTACTGTCTTTTCATAAGGAAGGCTATTATGCGTGGTAGTAAAAGGAGTTTGTTTTGCTTTTACTGGGATGTCATCAGAACCAGAGTATTTTTTTTGTATGGTGAGTTGTACAGGGTAATGCCCTAGATCTGCTCTGCACTCATTGCTGGGGGTTGAGGGGATTCCTGTTGATGCAGAGTGCATGTTTACATTTAGCCCCCTGATGGTCACATGTTCAGTGTGTCACGCATGTGAGAACCATCTGTCAGGTGTGTCCCGTCCAAAAAAAGGTTGAGAACCACTGACTTAAGAAATGTATAAATAGAAAAGTAAACATAAAAACTGAACTGGAAACAGCAAGAAGCCAGAGTATGCAGTGCAACAATGGAAAAACAAAAACATTTACTTGATGATCTCTTTATTCTGTAATTGGTGAGAGTCTTGTCTCTGTTCTGCATGTGTGACCCAGGTAAGGGTACTCTGCAAGCTTGTAGTTTCTGTGTAGGGATCTATAAAAGCTTGGCTTGTTCTGTTTTCCTAATAGGAGGTGTATTGTGTTTAGGACCTGGTTAAATATTTGTAGTGTTGCCTTTTCATAGGTAGGGTTGTTACCATTCCAGTTTCTGTCTCCATAGTTGTAATTTGCGGTCTTTCTGTACTTGTGAAGGTTGATTCTATGTGTGTGACCAAGGTGAGGTATTTTACTAGCATGTAGGCATTTGAATCAATATTATTTGTTGTGTTTTCTCAACAGGACATGTATTGGTGGTAAATTACTGTTTTTTTCCATAAGGAGGTCTATTGCACCTGGTAGAAGAGAGTGTTTATGTTGCTGTTACTGAGATGACATCAGAAATATCTTTTTTGTAAGGTAAATTGAACGGGGAATGTTCTAGTTCTGTTCTGCAGCCATTGTTGAGGGAGCAGGCAGGATGGTTCCTGTAGATACAGAGTATATGTTTACATTTAGCCCCATGAGGATCATGTGTTCAGTGTGTCACGCATGTGAGAACCATCTCTCAGGTGTGTCCCAACAGAAAAAAGGTTGAGAACCACTGTCCTTAAGGATGTTACATCTTTTTTTTTTTTAAATTCAATTTACAATAAACACAAGATACCTTGTACCAGTAATAGGAACATCAGAGAAATACAATTTTAAATAATTTCCACATATTAATAAAAAAAAAAAAGAAACTATAATTGACATTCTTTCAAATGTTAAAGGAAATTGGGAAGACCAAGAATAATAATGGAGCGAAACTTCCAATGAATAATCATAAAAGGAAAAATGAGAGCAAGCCTATACGCTCCTACCTCTCCCTGCGCCCCTTAGGTGTGTGCGTGCCTGACATGGTGCCTCTTAAAGGGACCGTGGCGGGAAAGTCCCAGCAGCCCCTGCTGATGACATCACAGTATTGGCCCTTTTTTTAGGGCAACTCCCTCGAGGCACCCTGCCTCAGCAACTGGTTCACCTATGTTTACTATTGTGTGTTTGCTTATCCTGCCTTCGTCTGCCCAACCTGCTCCTATTTTGCCTGCCCAGCCTGCTCCAGCCCTTTCCATCCCTCTTCCTCTCCCTCAGATAGATACTTTGACTCTTGCCTGGACTCTCATATCGCCTGATTGCTACCTGCCACTGACCCTTGCCTTGGACTCATTATGCCCGATAACTTCCTGCCTCTGACCATAGCCTGCCTTTGGGCCATGCCGCTAGCTGTCTTCAGAGAGCCTCGCCTAAGTCCTGCTGGCTCCTGCACTCAAAGGCCCAACCCGAGGGGAATGAGGGCTGGTGTAGATGAAGCTCTAGATTGGTCTCCGCTTCATCTGGGTCCGACTGCTGGCAATGAGAACCTGCAGGGCTCCTCTCTGCAAGTACAGCCAATCTCACCCCAGCCCAAGGGTCCATAGACACAACAACCCTTGCATGATCTGTCTTGGGAAATGGAGATAAGTGTGCAGGCTCCCCTAGGGCATTTTGATTAGTCAGTCATGAGAGAGCTTGTAAAAATCCTGAAGCCCTTTAAGGATGCTACAGAGGAGCTGAGTGCCACAATACTACCTTATATTAAACATCCTGTTAGAAAAGTTGAAGGGCTTTCAACAGGAAGAAGGGATGAGAGCTGATGTGCTGGGCAGTCTGCCATCTTTGGAAAAGCAGGTGACAGAGAGACTAGGACCTCTGACCAGAAACCCTACATACATGCTCACTACATTATATGATCCACGTGTGAAAGGGAGTCTCGCCCTGTAGACCAGCAATTTGACACAACTAGAGTGCCAGAGGTTGAGGCAGAGAAGGGATGTAGCACAGGAGGAAACACCATCCTTGCTCAGGTTAGACAATAGTGAAAGTGAGGGCAGCACCCTGTCATCGCCACCTAGCACTCCCTCCTCCACAAAAACAGAAACAATCCTCACTTCTGTTTCAGGTGATCACAAAAGCATCTGGGAAGAAAGACGTGCAACACTAGCAAAAGAGATGGCAGCTCAAATCTTAGTGATACATTATCTCACAGAGACCATCGAGGACATGGATACAGATGTGCTGGCATATTGGTCACACAAGTCCAGCATCTGGCCAGACCTAGTGAGAATGGCTCAGCGCTATCTTTCTTGCCCACCAACTAGTGTCCCTAGCAAAGAAGTGTTTCCATGACAGGGGGACATAGTAAGCCAACATCGCTCCAGGCTGTCACTACATCAGATGGCGATGCTAGTGTTCCTGAAAATGAATCTGCCTTTGCTTGGGTTTCCAGATTTGCCATGTAAGTGGCAAGACGAAACAAAGAAATGTGAAGGTCCTGCAGCTGCTCTGCAATCTGTCTGCTGTGCCTCAAAATACCAGCAATGGGGCCTACATCAGAGCATCCAGCAACATCCACTGGCTGACTGCATCTGCCTGCTGTGTCCCCAACACTGCTAGCTGGGCCACACTTCAACAACCACATTGCTGCTGCCAGGGCTCCTAGGTCCGAGAAGAACTCCAAGGGCAACAAGACACCAATGTTGAGTCCTGCTGTGTCCTCAACACTGCCAGGTGGGCCACACATCAACAACCAAATTGCTGCTGCCGCTCAGGCCCAAAAAGTCATTCTGAGGGCCACAACATTCCAATGCTGAGACCTGCTATGTCCCCAGCACTGTCAGTTGGATCACACCAATAACCAAATTGCTGCTGCCGCTCAGGCCCAAAAAGTCATTCTGAGGGCCACAACATTCCAATGCTGAGACCTGCTATGTCCCCAGCACTGTCAGTTGGGTCACACCAATAACCAAATTGCTGCTGCCGCTCAGGCCCAAAAAGTCATTCTGAGGGCCACAACATTCCAATGCTGAGACCTGCTATGTCCCCAACACTGTCAGATGGGTCACACATCAACAATCTCACTACTGCTACCTCCCAGGCCCGAAAAGCTACTCCAAGGGCAAAAAACACACCAATGTTGAGATATGCTTTCTCCCCAACACCGCCAGTTGTGCCACAGTTCAACAACCATACTGCTGCTTCTGCCCAGGCCCAAAAAAAACATCCCAAGGGCCACAACTCACCAATGCCAAGTCCTGCTGTGTCCCCAACACCACGAGTTGGGACGTATTTTAACAATCATACTGCTGCTGCTGCCCAGCCCAAGATGCCAGACTGCAGGCTGGAACACATGCACTGCTGAGTTCTACTGTGTCCCAACACCGCCAGCTGGGCCACACTTCAACAATCACACGGCTGCTACTGTCCAGGCCCGAGATGCCAAATCGAGGGCTGGAACACATGCAGCGCTGAGTCCTGCTTTGTCCCCAACACAGACAGTTGGGCCACACTTCAACAACTATATTTTTGCTGCTGCCCAGATCCAAAAAGCCATTCTGAGGGCCATATCACACCATTGCTGAGTCCTGCTGTGTCCCCAATACTGCTATTTGGGCCACACTTCAACAATCACACTGCTGATGACACCCAGGCCGGAAAAGCCTTTCCGAGGGCCACAACACACCAATTCTGAGTCCTGCTGTGTTTCCAACACCGCCAGTTGGGCCACACTTCAACAACCAAACTGCTGCAGTTGCTGAGGCCCAAAAAGACATTCAGAGGGCCACAACACACCAATGCTGAGTCCTGCTGTGTCCCTAACACCACCAATTTAGCCACTCTTCAACAATCATACTGCTGCTGCCGCTTAAGCCTGAGATGCCAGATCGAGGCCTGGAACACATACAATGATGAACCCTGCTGTATCCCCAACACCAAAATATCAAACAAACCCAGAAGTAAGAACATAAGAAATTGCCATGTTGGTCCTGTTTCCAACAGAGGCCAAACCAGGCCACAAGAACCTGGAAATTACCCAAACACTAAGAAGATTCCATGCTACTGATGCAATTAATAGCAGTGGCTATTCCCTAAGTAAAACTTGATTAATAGCCGTTAATTGACTTCTCCTCCAAGAACTTATCTAAACCTTTTTTGAGCCCAGCTACACTAACTGCACTAACCACATCCTCTGGCAACAAATTCCAGAGCTTTATTGTTTGTTGAGTGAAAAAGAATTTTCTCTGATTAGTCTTAAATGTGCTACTTGCTAACTTCATGGAATGCCCCCTCGTCCTTCTATTATTCGAAAGTGTAAATAACCGATTCACATCTACTCGTTCAAGGCCTCTTATGATCTTAAAGACCTCTATCATATCCCCGCCAGCCGTCTCTTCTCCAAGCTGAACAGCCCTAACCTCTTCAGCCTTTCCTCATAGGGGAGCTGTTCCATCCCCTTTATCATTTTGGTTACCCTTCTCTGTACCTTCTCCATCGCAACTATATCTTTTTTGAGATGCGGCGATCAGAATTGTACACAGTATTCAAGGTGCGGTCTCAACATGGAGCGATATATATAATATATATAATACATAAACTACAATCAAGTTCTCACTTTGTAGAAAATGCAGATGTGTGATGAAGATCTCATATATGTAAAAAAATGTTTTGAATGACCATCATAATTTTAACACAGGTACAAGCTCATGGCACTCTGCTTCATGTACCCTTATAAATACTGGGGGACTATTGAATGACCCTCCATGTGTTAATGGTTATAATCGTAGGTCATTCATAATGTCTGTTCATTTTTACGTGTGACCAATAAATGGGAATTTAACATCACAGAATGCACTTATCTATGTATAATTTCTACATGTGTTAGAAACTAATTACAGTTTTTCATTCACCGGGAAATGCAGCTTCAGTAATTTTCCAAGGATGTCAGGACATAAACTTCTCTTTTTAACCTGGCATTGCAATGTTTCAGAAGGATGAATCCCTTCCTTCCTCAGTGGAAAGTGCAGATGTTCTATGAAAAACAGTATAGCCCAGTCTTCTGTCAAAATAAAAAGAAATAGACAAAGACATGACAAGTGCAGTACAGTTATGGTATATGAGAACACATCTTGTAAAAAATTAAAGCATTCACAAGACTGGTAATAGTTAATCATAGAGGAACTACATTTCTGTTTAATGTGAAGAAAGCTCTAGATCGTACACCATTAGCTGCTACTGAAGTGAATGAATAGGCTATCTATATAGAAGGAAAACAAAAATATAGGGTCAAAAAAAGGGGGGTGCCACATCAACCGAATAACATAAAATACCACTGCCAACCTTCTGAAGACCAGGACACATATGTAGTTCCGGCAGGAATACAGCCTCCCGCCTCCGATGCATGAAACAGGCAGCTCCATTCAGCAGCAGACACCCACACCCTAGGAGCATCAAGCTCTCCATCACTATCCTCTTGGATCTCCTGCACATGCACAATGAAAAGACAAGGTGACAGAAAGAAAAAAGCAAAAAGAACCCCAAAACAAAAAATAAACTTCGTGGGCGCCATTTTAAGGACATGTGCAACATTGCCAGCCACACTGTGACCGTTGGGTTGAGTAGTAGCGTGTAACAAAGGAGGGTTCATGTAGGAAGGGTCCCACACACCTTATTTTGTATGTGCACTTTAACAACAGTAGTGCAACAGGCAGAGTCTGCTTACTTACAATTTTAGGTCTCAGTGTTCCCCAGACAAGAGGTGTCTCAGTACTTTGTGGAGCACCACTGCAGGTCTGGCATGCTTGCTCAGTTGAGACAAAGTAGCTGCACCATAGCACACTGGCTGATCACTAACAATGCTCAGTTGTGGGAACTGGAAGGTACGGTCAGGTGCCTATGGCACCCACTTGGGTACAGCTGCTACTCCCAGTCCTGTAACTCGCTGGGCCTCCCAGTCTCTTCACCAGGGAGTTCCCCACACCCCAGCACAGGTTTCCCTATCTAGGTGCAGGGATCTGTCCTCTACGGAGTCACAGACAGCCACCTTCCTACAGAGCTTCATGCTCTCCTACCTCTAATTAACATTAACAGCTAACTGTCTCTAAATACACACTATACTAACAATGCAGCAACGTAATGAACAATCACAGTTTCATGTCTTTCTCTCTTGACTTCTTTGGTTTCTCTCCTGTCCTTGTGGAATTCTCATAACATAAGAATATAAGAACAAAAGAACATAAGACATGCCATACTGGGTCAGACCAAGGGTCCATCAAGCCCAACATCCTGTTTCCAACAGTGGCCAATCCAAGTCATGACAAGTACCTAAACCTTAAATAGATCTCAAGCTACTATTGCTTATAAATTAATAGCAGTTTATTGATTTTTCCTCTAAGAACTTATCCAAATCTTTTTTAAACCCGGTTACACTAACTGCCATAATCATATCCTTTGGCAATGAATTCCAAGTGTTAACTATGCGCCGAGTTAAAAAGAATTTTCTTCAATTTGTTTTAAATGAGCTACTTGTTAACTTCATGGAGTACCTCCTAGTCCTTCTATTATTTGAGAGAGTAAATAACCGATTTATATTAATCTGTTCAAGTCCTTTCATGATTTTGTAGATCTCTATCATATCCCCCCCTCAGTCGTCTCTTCTCCAACTGAACAGCCCTAACTTCTTTAGCCTTTCCTCATAGGGGAGCCGATCCATGCCCCTTATCATTTTGGTCGCCCTTCTCTGCATTCTCTCCATTGTAACTATATCTTTTTTGAGATGTGGCGACCAGAATTGCATACAGTATTCAAGGTGGGGTCTCACCATGGAGAGATACAGAGGTATTATGACATCCAATGTTTTATATGCCATTCCCTTCCTAATAATTCCTAACACTGTATCCTTTTTTGACCATCACAGCACACTGAACTAACGATTTCAATATATTATCCACTTTGATGCCTAGTTCTCTTTCCTGGGTGGTAACTCCTAATATAGAACCTAACATTTTGTAACTACAGCAAGGGTTATTTCTCCCTATATGCATCACCTTGTACTTGTCCATGTTAAATTTCATCTGCCATTTGGAAGCCCAATCTTCCAGTCTCACAAGGTCCTCCTGCAATTTATCTCAAGCCATCTTAGATTTAACTGCTCTGCATAATTTTGTGCCATCTGAAAATTTGATCACTTCACTTATAGCCTTTTCCAGATCATTTATACATATATTAAAAAGCACCGATCCAAGTACAGATCCCTGAGGATCTCCACTGATTTACTTTTTTCCACTGTTAAAACAGACTATTTAATCCTACTCTCTGTTTCCTGTCTTTTAACCAGTTTGCAATCCAGTTTGCTTCCTACCCTACGACTTTTTAGTTTTCTTAGAAGCCTCTCATTAGGGACTTTGTCAAATGCCTTCTGAAAATCCAAATACACCACATCTACCAGTTCACCTTTGTCCACATGTTTATTTACCCCCTTCAAACAAATGTAGATTTGTAAGGCAAGACTTCCCTTGGGTAGATCCATGCTGGTTGTCTCCCATTAAACCATGTCTATCTAAATGTTTTTTGATTTTATTCTTTATAACAGTTTCCACTATTTTTCCCAGCACTAAAGTCAAGCTCACCGGTCTATAGTTTCCCGGATTTCCACTGGAGCCTTTTTTAAATATCGGGGTTACATTGGCCACCTTCCAGTCTTCAGGAAGAACAGATGATTTTAATGATAGGTTACAAATTGAAATAGGTCTGAAATTTCATTTTTTCGTTCTTTCAGAACCCTGGGATGCATACCATCCAGTCCAGGTGATTTACTACTCTTCAGTTTGTCAATCTGACTTACCACATCTTCCAAGTTCACTGTGATTTAGTTCAGTTCATCTGAATCGTCACCCTTAAAAACCATTTCTGGAACAGGTATCTGCCCAACATCCTCTTCAGTAAACACCAAAGCAAAGAATTTGTTTACTCTTTCCACAATGGCCTTATTTTCCCTTTAACCCCTCAATCATCTAATGGTCCAACTGACTCCCTCACAGACTTTCTGATTTGGATATATTTTTTAAAGTTTTTATTACTCAGATGTCCACACCCTCCCAGCAAGCCATCCTCTGCTACCATTGGCTGTCTCCTTGTCCTATATCTGCATGCATCCACAAGCAGGGAGCTAAAGGGCAAACTATAGGAGCCATGTGTCTTCATCTGTGCTTGCAGCATGGGAAGCAAAAGGAATTGGGGGAGAGGTGAACCAGCACAGCAGCAGCAGCAGCAGCAGTGGCTGCAAAGTCGAAGGGCATATATGCTACTCCCAGGTTCACCATATCCCTCTTCTGCTGTGCTGAGTCCCTTCAGCACATTACATATCTCTAACAACATTGAGCATGTAACAGATGTAACCATTTAGATTAACACAACTCAGATAACACTGTCAACAGTACATTTTCAACTTTTTTTCATGATGCACAGTTTACAGTTCACAGTGTCTTTCTGGCTTTGGTCACAGATGAGTGCCTTCAGATGTGGGATTGGTGACCCACCTTCAAGGCTCTAACCTGGGGAGCCAGGGTAGATTCTCTGACTCCAAGGTGGCTCCCAGGGATTATTCTGCCCTATTAGGGATGCCCACCTTGAATAAGGGGTTTCTCCCACTAGTGAACTAGCAGAATCATAGTCCATCTCATCTGGCCCCAGTTTGACCAGTCCTTTCAATACAATTCCTTCTGGTACTGCCATTGGTGCAGTACCTGCAAATCTGAGTTGGCCTTTTGTGCAGTAGCTATGTCTTCCAGAAAGGATGATACAGTTTCTTTTGGGTCCTGAGTGTCTCAGTGCTCACAGCTCCTTCACTAAATCCTGCTTCCGAAACTCCAGTTTGGTATACTGCCAGAGGTAGCACATCATCCACATCTTCATCAAAACGTAACCACTGTTGGTGTAGCTTGTGGCAGTGGGAGCAACCTCCATAGGGCAAGGTCTCAGGATCCCTTTCTGCTTGATAACAGTCACAGGTACTGTATCTTTTCTGGATAGGAAATCTGCGCTCTGATGTTTTATCCCTAGACCATGATCGATACTGAAATCATACTGACAAAATCCTTCCTGAAGTTGCTCTTTTTGGTCCTGGAACCATAGTGGAGTCTTGCGGGTGGCCAGTTGGATGGGTTCAGCTCTGCTCACATCAATGTAGTGAATCATCTCTGTGATGAAGTGACTCTGTTTCTCTTCTTTAACCTGTGCAGGACTGGTCCACCTTAAATCCTACAGAGAGAGCTCTGTGGGCAGGACCCTACTGGGAGGGGATAAAAGTATAAGCCCAGTTGGGATCAAGAGGCCCAATGTCTCCAGGAGTAGGCGCTCCTGACCCTCTCTGAGTAGATGTGTTGAGAGTTATTACTACAAAGGTAGTCAGTTGTTGTTAGTATTATTTGTTGATCAAATTAATGAAGATGAACTTGCATGAGAAAAGGCTGGAGTCAGCGTAGTTCCTGCTCCAGTCCACAAAATTTCGCTCAGTCAACCTCACACCTCCAAGAATTTCTCAGGTCTTGGTCACTGGCAGCAAGCACGTCCTGGTACCGCAAGATGGTGCCAACTGGACCTGCTGGCTGTTTATGAAGGACTTAAAGCAGTGACCAATTCTTCTGGTTGGAGAGGGAGAGCCATGGTGTCATTCCACTGGACTTGGGACATGGAGGAGGCCTCCGTTTCTTTGGTGTCCATTTCTTTGTTGGCTGAGGGTAACAAGGTAGGGTTCACTTTTACCAGGATCCCTAAATGTGCGCCTTGCTGTAGTCCAGCCTCTACTGATGTCAGGTTGCAGATTTGATCAAAGACTCTCGACTCCCTTCTTACCAGCATGCTGCCTGATGTAATTCTCTCCCCCAAGCTCAGAAGTACAGGAACAGTTTCAGCTTTGGGAGTCTCTACTGTCTTCCACACCACATACTTGCTCTCTGGAGGTAGTGTGGCATCTGCTTCCAATATCACTCATTTAACACTGAGGTTAGCTTCAACTCCTCCAGTGATGTGTATAGGCACAGGGACTGTCCCAAAGAACACCCTTCCACAAGCCCATATGATGTTATCTACAGCTTGGAGGAAGTCTAATCCCAGCAACACTAGATCAGAGATTTGGAGCCACTAGCACTTCCCATGGAATCCTGTGGTTACCGATGCTCAGGATTACCTTGACTCCAGCTTGGGCCTTCGTTGCAATATTAGCTTCTGCCCTCTGGATAGTCACAGGCTGGGTATTGATGTCTTCTAGCTGTAGAATCTAGCAGTATAACTCTTCTGAGAAAATTGTCGCCTCTGCCCCAGTGTTCACAGTAGCTTCTATCTGTATATCATTAATGGTAATTGGTATTTTTTATACTGAGTCCTTTTCGGGTCATTCGACCAATGGCAGAAGATGATTTTGCAACTGGACCCATTGTGCATTCTTCTTTCTCCTGGCTGCTTGGCTCAGGGGTCACCTGTTCTACTGATGCCCCAGTTGTTGAAGTGCTAGGTGAACGGCAGCATTCTCTTTTCCGGTGTCCCTCTTTACCACACTGAAAGCAGGGGTCTTTGGTTACTGAAGCAGGGCTGGGAGTACGGGAGCGGAAGTCCGCCCCAGGACTCCTCTATGTTAGAGGAATTGCTCTTCCTCACCCTCCTGGCAAAAGTGTGATGTTGGCAGATGAATCTTGCCTGGAGACTGCAGCTTTGGGTCCTTCAATCTTCAGCTGTTCCAGTTTGTCACAGATCTGGTTCATGGTCTTCAGCAGTTGTCCTTGTTCAGCAGCCTGTTCCCCTACAGGGCTCTGCATCCTTCAGGCAGTCAAGCTATACTGCTCACTGGGATTGCTTTCCTCATCTGGGCAAGTGTCTGCCCAGGAAACTCTTCAGGTATGGCTTCTTCCTTCAGCCTCTCATCCCAGGGTCACCAAAAATTATGTTCATATGCTTCAACTTGCCTCTGGGGTCATAGGGTCCCAATTCATGACTTCATAAGCTGCCTGCTGATTTTTTGAGGCCTTTGAGGAAGGTGTCAATTGCAAGCTGATCCTGCATCTCAAGATCTACTCCAGGGTAGACGCTGGTAACTAAATGGTGTACCTCTTCAGCAAATTCTGCCTTGGTTTCTTTGTTCTGTTGGAGCTCTCCCAACTTCCTACGTAGAGTGGTGGATAGTCCCAATTAACCAAACTGCTGCCTAGCTGTTCTATAAATAGAGTAAAATCTTCCCTGATATAGTCTGGGAGGGAGTAAACATAAACAGAGCAAATGGCAGTTCCCCTCAGGCATTTGTAGAGGCGATCCACCCTTTCGGCACTGCTCCACTCATACTTCTGAGCCATGCGTGTAAATGGTACCACAAAAGATTCCCAGTCTTCTTTGCCATTAAATGTGACCATCTTGGTCTTGGGCCCTCAAACTGATGGGTTTAGTGGGTGCTTCCCCACGTCCAGTTTGTTGTACTCTTTACTGGTGTGTATTCTCTCTGCCCTGGCACATTTGATGTTCCAGGTGCTCCAGAGAAAACTGGATAGTTGACAGAGTAGCTATTGGCGGATGAATATCCAGCAGCTGTATAGTATGGTGTGGGTGCAGGATAGGAGGACATTCGGTACTTGTTTGTGTTGGTCCCCTTTGGTAGGAATCCTTCCCTCCCACTCAGGGTCTGTAGTACCTGCAATCCCTTGGCCATCCCTCTTTTGTGTGGTAGGGGATGGGGCCCTCAAATCTTGTGACCGTGATGAGGGTTTCAGTCCTTGGGGCATCATATTCTGGTCAGCCTCTGGGTGATGTCTGAGGGGGATCTGATAGGCATCTAATCCCCTCCCGTCTTGTGCTGTGATAGCTGCTGACCACAGGGGAGTTCCCTCCAGGCCCTTGCTGTGGTCTCGGCTGTGCTGTTTTCCATCAGCCAATTTTAATTACTAGCAGGTGTTTGGCTAGAAAGTCCACTCCTGACACCAGTTGTTACACTTTTGGGTTCTTCTTCCCTTCCTGCCCCTGAGGCCGTGGGTTCGGTGGTGGAGTGTAACAAAGAAGGGTTCATGCAATAAGGGTCGCACACACCTTATTTTGTATATGCACTTTAACAACAATAGTGAAACAGGCAGAGTCTGCTTACTCACAGTTTTAGATTTCAGTGTTCCCCAGACAAGAGGTGTCTCAGTTCTTTGTGGTGCACCGCTGCAGGTCTGGCATGCTTGCTCAGTTGAGACAAAGTAGCTGCACCTCAGCACACTGGCTGATCACTAACAATGCTCAGTTGTGGGAACTGGCAGGTACGGTCGGATGCCTCTTGCACCCATTTGGGCACAGCTGCCACTCCCAGTCCTGTTTCTGGCTGGGCCTCCCAGTCTCTTCACTGGGGTGCTCTCCCCCCAGCCACGCGCACATGCAGGGATCTTTCCTCTAAAGTGTTCCAGCCACCTTCCTACACAGCAACCTAATGAACACTCACCGCTTCTTTTCTCTCTCTCTTGGCTTCTTGTGGAATTCTCTGATGACCACACCCTCCCGGCAGGCCATCCTCTCCTGCCATTGGCTGTATCCCTGTCCTATAGCTGCATGCATCCACAGGCAGGGAGCTAAAGGGCAGACCACAGGAGCCAGCTGTCTGTCTTGCTCTGTGCTTGCAGCAAGGGGGAAGCAACAGGAAGTGGGAGAGGGGTGAGACAGCACAGCAGCAGTGGCTGCAAAGTGGCGTAGCATAGATGCAACTCCCAAGTTTGCAGTATTCTGTGGGTCTGATCTGTTTTGATCACCTCAGGACCAGCAGTCATGTTCAGAATATCTCAGGAAGCCATTAGGAAAGAGAGCAATAGGATCAGATCCCTTAGCTTTTTCAGCCAGACCTTACACGCTGATACAGTTCCTGCAACAGAGATTCTTGAGGTCATTGTTTTGTTTTGTTTTTTTCTTCAAGAGTGCCTTGTTTCTTCGCTCGAGCACATCAATTTTCCTGCACACCTCAGTCAGAGCCTGCTCCAAGACCTCCATTGTCTCCTGGACTGCATCCATACATGCTGTAGTCTTGCCAACAGAGACCAATTGCGCCATTTTCTCCACCAGGGACTCCTATATTTTCCCAGCCAGGTTGTCCATCACACCTTTAATATTATCAATAGTGTCTGGTGTTAAGTGCCAGATCAGCCTCTCCGTCTGAGGCCTGCTTGCTCCTAACAGATTTCTTTTTAGCCAGTTCTATCCTGCTGCTCACATTTGAGCATAACAGCTTTCTCAGCCCACAGCTCAGGCAATGACTTTTTGGGAATCTAATTGGACATTAAGAGGTAAAAAAATCCAGCAGGCCTGTGCAAAAAGGTGCATTCAGCCGAATGCACTTCTCTACGTGCACTTCAACATGCATTTTCTGTGGGCAAAAATTGCTGCCAATACAGCAAGGAGTTTTGCATGCAGAAAACATGCATTTACAAACGAGAATACTGCTAAGCATCCTTACCTTGAAATACCATGAAAATCAGGGCATTAAGCATTACCCCCCCACCCCCGATGCAGAAAGACTGCATCTGGCCAGTGTGCCTTTTTTAGCACTGGAACTTAATCCCTAATTAGAGCTGGAGTTAAGATTCCAGCACTGTGAAAAAAAAAAGATTTTTAAAGATTTTTAAAAGTTTAAAAAACTCTCTAGGTAAGTGCTAGCAGCCACCGCCACTTACTTAGATAATAACTGACTTATCTGGGTAAGTGGGTGCAGCTGCAGCCGCTATTTACCCAGATAAATTCTGATTTATTTATCCGGCAGTTAAGAAGCAGCCTCCAGATAGCCGCATAAATCAGTACTTACATGGCTATCTGGCACAATTCGCTGCTACTTAGCCGGATAAATTACTTATCCGGCTAAGTAGCAGCAACTTGTGGTAGATAGCCAAATAAGTACCAATTTGTACGTCTATTTAGTGGCTGTTTCCCACTGCCAGACAGATAAATCAGAATTTATTTGGGTATGTGGTGGCGGCAGCTGCCACCACTTACCTGGATAGCCCGTCAAGGATGCCGCCACCCCCTTCCCTGGTTAAAATGTACGTTTGACCTGCGCCGAACACAAGGTTTACAATTTTTATGCATTTTTAAACTCCCGATGCATTAGCATATCATCAGCTTACTTCATTGGGAGATTTTAAAAAAATTGTTGGTGTTAAAAATGTGCACTGAAAACCAGCACACATTTTATTAGTGCCAAGATTATTGCCTCGGCCTCAAGTTTGTGAATGAAAAAAAAAAGGATTTAAAACAGGATAGGCATGGGAATCCAGCACTAGCATGTCCTCACAGCTCATAGCATCTCTTACACTCCCTACTATAACTGCCTTTAAACTTGATTGTCATATCTGGGAACTTTTGAGTTGTAGTCACCCTGGGATTGCTGATTATTAGCTTACATGCCAATACAGTACAGTGCGCTCCGGCTTGGCTGCACATTTTACTTTCAGAAATTAGCGTCTACCCAAAGGTAGGCGTTAATTTCTGCCGGCACCGGCGATATTAAGTCGGAGGTCCCAAAAGTTAAACATAATTTTTAAAAAATGTAAAATCGGCCCGTGGCTCACAGGTTGAAAACTGGACGCTCAATTTTGCTGGTGTCCGGTTTCCGAACCCGTGGCTGTCAGCGGGTTTGAGAACTGACTCCGGCAAATTTGAGCGACGGCTGTCAAACTCGCTGACAGCCGCTGCTCCTGTCCAAAAAGAGGAGCTAGGAACGCGCTAGTGTTCCTAGCGCTTCTTTTTACCGCGGGCTCTAATTTGAATAATTTTTTTTCTGAATCGCACGCACAGGAGAGCAGGTGCTCGCCCGCTCTCCCGCGATTTTTACTGTATCGGCCTGTTAATTAGCAGGGAGGCTGGGGGAGGAGGTAAGAGGAAGGATTAATGCATATCACAGTGTCTTAGAAAGGTCAAGGCTTGTCTTGTCTACTTATCCACACAACTGCTCAGTTTAACAATCCCTACCACTCCCTCAGAGATCCTCTATGCTTATCCCATGCTTTTTTTTAAATTCAGATACTGTCCTTTTTTCCATCACCCCCACTGGGAATTCCATTTATCCACTACCCTCTCTGTAAAGAAATATGTCCTTATATTATTCCTGAACCTACCCCCTTTCACCCTCTGTCCATCAACTTTCTCTTTTCCACCCCCTCCCTTCTAATGCACACTATCTCTCTCTCTGCCGCCACCACCACCACCACCACCACTACTTTTCCCCCCCTCCAGGGATGATCCCCAGCATTCTTTCTCTTCCTCCTTCCCAGACCCCAGCACTCTCTTTGTTCCTAGCCCTCCTGTGAGTCACAGCTCAAAAACCCATGCACCCTTACTCTACACTCAGCTGAAATCACAGCTGCAGGCAGTATCCAGGAACTGCCTGCAGTGTGTATGCCTCAGTCTTACCCCTCCCCTACCTGCAGGATTAACAAAGAGGAATGGCTGGAGCAGTCCTGAGACCCGGCAATTGATGCAGAGTCCCTGAGTCTCTGGGGAAAATCTGGAGAGTTCTCAGGTATGTTGATTGTCATCCGCTTTGAGGTCATTCTTGGCAAAAGGTGGAATATCATATATTCATAAATAAAATAGCTATCCTTTAGGACAGTCGTTCTCAACCTTTTTTCTGTTGGGACACACCTGACAGATGATGCTCGCAGGTGTGACACACTGAACACTTGACCATCACGGGGCTAAATGTAAACATATACTTTGCATCCATAGGAACTCCCTGACCCCCAACTATAAGTGCAGAGCAGAACTAGGATATTTCCCCATACAACTCACCATACAAAAAAGATATGCTGATTCTGGTGTCATTTCACACAAACTTCCTCCACTACCAGGCGCATTGTAAAATACAAAATCTGGAAAAAAACAGCAAATGGGTAGCAAATATGTCATCCCATAGCAGCACTAACTCCGAGAACTTAAAACAGCAATAGCCCTACCTAAGAAAAGGCAACAGTGCACCACCAATGCAAGTCCTATTGAGAAAACCCTACATTTTAGTAAAATAACTCACCTTGGTCACACAGAGAGAACCAACCTTCACCAAATACAGAATTAAAGACCGCAAATTATAAATGTGGAGACAAAAATGGAGTGGAAACCCCAAAAAGCCACTCTTGTACATGCACTGCAAAACTGGAGGACTAGAAATAGAAAGACATTTACTCCTAGACTAAACAAAGTGCAATGACAGAGGACATGCATATTCCCAAAACTGACATATGGTCCTTGCACCCCGTCACTCCCCCTCCATGTTCCCCATCATCCCTCAATTCTCCCAATTATTCTCTTTAAATCATCACCTCACACTCACATCCCTGCCCTGCATTTCCAACCCCCCATTCTATTCCCTGTGCTCGACTCTCTCTGCCCCTTTCCTCCCTTCTCCCCTTCCCCTTTGCTGCCCAATTACCCAAACCCTCTCTTTTCTACCCTTTTCTGCTCAGCAGCCCCTGTCCGCCCTCTTTCTTCCACCTCTCCCTGCTCAGTATCCACAACCTCCTTTCCCCACCCTGCCCCCACGGGGGTGAAGAGAGCATCAGAAGGCAGCATCCAAGCAATGTCTCACTCTGATGCTGGTGAAGGAGAAAATAGCCAGAAAGACGAGAAGGAAGCCTCTTGTCAGGCCCAATAAAGGAGAACTCATCGGACTTCCACATGGGCTGTTTTTTTTTGGGGGGGAGGGGGGTTCTATTTATTCATTTTACAAACTTTGGCCTGGATTCACAGACCTTAGAGAATCCGGCGGTAACAGGGGGGGAGGGTGAAGCGGGGGCGGTCCTGCGATAGTAAGCCTAATTCAATTACTTTAGGTTTCAACATAAGAAACTGTTGTCTTCTTTTCTGCGTTTGCCTTGACAAATCAGGAAAAATTTATATCTTATGATTCAAAAACAGCTCTGTTCGATGCAAAAAATACCGTTTAAAGACCCATTCCCTATCAGCCTCAAGTAAAAAGGTAACCACCAATGTTGATGACATCGCTAAACTCTCATCAGGCTGATCCAGGACTGCAGAGATATCCAAATTAGGTGAATCTCTTGATGTTAATACTTGAAAGTTATTAGTATCCACCTGACCTTTCTTCAGAGGGGAAATATAATATGCCTTTGAAATTATTGGAAGCATGGCCTCAGTCATTTTTAGTATTTCAATCATGTACCTTCTCCAAATATCTTTAGGTGCGGTGTAGGGAAGTTTCGGAAAATTAATACACCTTAAATTTTTTTGCACACAATTGTTTCTCCATATGTTCAACTTTAGAATGGAGAATTTGATTTTCTTTTATTAATTCCTGTTGAATATTTATAGCACTCTACATTTTAACTTCAAAGGTTTGAAATTGTTGTTTACTTCCATCTAGCTCCTGTTCAGCTGCCTTTAAGCGATTATCCAGTTCTTTCACTGTATTTATAATATTTGACACTTGAGAAGTAATATTTAAATTCAACACTTGAATCGCCTCCCATATCGATTCAAGGGAAAATACTTGAGGTCTTACCAGCTCTTGATAGGAAACAGTTAAATGTTCAACCGAGCTCCCCTTATCTGCTGCTGTTCCTCTCCTGCTGAAACTTATGACTATGGCTGCTACGCAGCCGCCTCACCACCAGAGGTCCCCCATGAGCATGCTCTCCTGGCTGGCCCAGTCCGCCCTCCTTGTCTACTCTATGTTCTGGACTTCCTTTATAACCCTGCCTAGCATATCCCTCGGTGCTTCAGCATCGAGGTCGTTTGGGCTCCCTGTTCTAGCCTCCTTCCTGCCTTGTCTTGGGCATTCTGCCTCTGTCTAGCCTTAGGGCTTCTGCCTTGCTATATTGCCGTCCCTGCCTTGCTGTCTTTGGACATTATCTCTTGCCTCTTTGATTTGCTGCCTTCGGGCTTTTTGTGTTTTATGTTCAGTGTTAGTATTGTCCTGGTTTGTCTGTCTAGTCATTGTCAGTCTTGCTTCCTGGGTTACCTTAGTCCAGTCACTCATACCTACAGTCAGTATCACCCTTATCTGCACGCTATCCTGGGTCCATCCTTACCTGCGCCCATCTCCAGTATTCTGATCACCTTTACCTGCACTCACTTTCACACATACCTCCATGCTACTCTTGTGTATCAAGCTCACCCTTACCTCCACGCACCTAGTATCAGATATTCCTCCAGCCTGTATCAGACTCCCTCCAGCCAGCTCCCACCACCACAGGCATCCTCCAGTTAACAGTTCCACAGGTTCCAGCCAGCACCCAGCTCTACACATTCCTGCCTGCACCAGATTCCAACCCAGCCCTTATCAGAAGCCCTTCTGCAAGCCCTGTTTCTCTCCATTCTGGAGTCACTCCTGCAGGTGGTGTTCACGACACATGACCACTGCCCAATCGTAACAGAAACTTCTCCTGTTGCCTGGCAAGTTTGTAATTGTGCTGAGGTTCCTTCCCCCACGGACGCAAGCTCCGGTGGAGATTCCTGCGAGACGCAGATCTCTGACGCCTCCATTTCTCCTCGTGACTGGCAGGCTCGTCTTACCACGGGGTTTACAGGAGGAAACCTCTCCTCCGGTGATAAAGATATTGATAGTTCAGGGCCATGCTCGGGCTCCTCTTCCCCCCCCCCCCCCCCCCCCCCGAGCTATGGCCAGTGAACTCACTACTGGAGTTCCTGCATCCCGGCGGATATGGGCTTCCATAGGTCCAACCACAGGGAGGCTCCAAAACCATGCGCTCCCTAGCCCTCCTCTTGCAGGCTGAATGCGGCATCTATAAAGATTTACACCCACAGGTAAGAGAGACGCTCACACCCGTCTCTCCAAATCGCCATCTTGGATCCCACATGGGCTGTTGAGGAGAGATCAGCCTCCTGCTGACCCTGTCCCACACCTCCCAGGTAGGGCATCGGAGGTGGACCCTTGGGCTGAGGTGGGGTTGACACAACCCGTAGGCAGGGACCTACGGGTCCCCACCATCAGCAGGTGGAGTGGGCTGAAGCTAGAGGCCGCTGGAGCTTCACCTATACCAGCCCTCATTCCCCTCGAGTTGAGCCTTTGGGTGCCGGGGCTGGCAGGACTTAGGTGGGCCTCAGAGTTAGTTAGAGATGGAAGGTGGTTCAGCCCAGAGACAGCAGCCGGTAGATGGCGTAGTCCTATCCCGGACAGGTTTCGGTACTGGAACTCGGGCGCCAAAGGAACAGTAAGTAGCTGGAGGCGCCCAAGCAAAGGAAGGCCTAAGCCTTTTAAGTCCACATCCAGAGAATAGGCAAGGAGAGGCGTCACTGACAAACGAGGCTTGGAGCTGGCGGCAAGTGAAAGTTGAGGCAAGCAGGGTAGAACTCTGGACACAGAGGAGTTTGTAGCGTAGTCTTTCAAAGCAATGGTCAGGGCACGGAGAAGGCAGGCGGAGTCAATCAAAGCAATGGTCAGGGCACGGAGAAGGCAGGCGCAGTCAATCAAAGCAATGGTCAGGGCATGGAGAAGGCAGGCGTAGTCAATCAAAGCAATGGTCAGGGTATGGAGAAGGCAAGCGTGGTCAGGCGTAGCGAAAGATCCAGGCCTGGAGAGAAGCAAGCGAGTGGTCAGGCGTAGCAGAGGGCTGGGGCTGGAGAGAAACTGAAGAGTAGTCAGGCATAGTGGAGGTGCGGGGCTGGAGAGAAGCTGAAGAATAGTCAGGTGTGGCGGAGGTCCGGGGCTGGAGAGAAGCTGAAGAGTAGTCAGGTGTAGCAATGGTCAAATCCAAGTCAGTCCAACACATAGACGAACAGGAACAAGGAGAACAGGAACACCATGAAGACACAATTCTGGAATCAGCAACAAGTACTCCGAATACGAGAGACCTGTTGCAAAGGCTATGCTATGGAGCGAGGTCTGAGCTTTTATACACTGAAGAGTCTGACATCAGCATCTGGGTCCGTGGCCAGATTCCCGCTGCGGGCCCTTTAAAAGAACTAGTGATGCGCGTGCGCTCCTAGGAAGGGGCACGGCGCTGATAGTGGCATCTCTCCATGGACCACGCGGAGAGGCCCGATGAGCAGGGACATCTTGGCTGTCAACACTGGGTAGTGTGGCCGAACCAGAGGCACTGGAGGGAACCTGAGGTCGGAGCTGGTGGCCCACATCACCTGAGGTTAGAGCCAGGCCCTGGAATCCGTCTGAGAAGGTGAGAGGGCTGTGCCGCAGGGCTGTTGAGGGTAGCACGCGTAACAGAGTTGCCAACTTTTCCATAGACCAGGGCTGAACACTTGAGGACCGGGGCGGGGGGGGGGGGGTGTGTGTGGAATGGTACACCCTCATTTTCATATATTCTAGATCCTGCCAGTGAACTCCCTAAACAGTGTATCTATGTATCTGCAGAACCAATGGGAGCTGAGGGCTGTGCTGTGCACCACCTCCTCTCCCTATGCTGTCCAATCACAGCATGGGAAAGGAGACAGGAATACAGTACAGCTCTCCTCCGATAGGCTCCGACCTGCCTTTATCTTCCTCTAACTAAGAGGCTGTGGGAAAAAGGAGGATCCACCTGCAAAACCGGACATTTAGTGTCCAGTCGGTACCTCTGACTGGACACTTCAGAATGCCTGAAAAACTGGCTGTCCGGTCCAAAACTGGACAGTTGGCAACCCTACTCCCTGGACCTTGTGACACACCAGTGAGAACCACTGCCTTAGGTGTACCAATCCCCTGCTCTCATCAGAGCCTCATCCAGGTAGCACATGAAAGGCAGACTCAGCAAAAGGTAATTTTAAACATGGGGAGGGACAATAATACAATATCTCTTCCAAATGTTAAGTCTGCAAGAGAAGCTGCGGAAAATTTGTTAACAATGCCTGATATTTTGAGAGATAGCTGCTTCAGATTGGCAACTGCTATAGTTCCTGGTCTGTCTAGGAGGTGAAACAAATTCTCAGAGAAGGCCAAATGTTTGCATTTCTGTTCTTGTTAACTGACCACCAAAAATGAAATGTGTACCCTTTCTTTACAGCACAGAGTATTCTAGTTGTGTATGATTCACTGATTTTTCTCTTTTTTTTATTTTTATATACGATCAGGTGTGAGCTGGGTATAACATCCTCGGCAGATCTGAAAGACTGCCGTTAACCAGGTAATCTTGGGTGTGCTGTGGCCCCTAATTTTCTCCTGGAAAATGCTGAGAAAAGCCTTTCCTTCAACTCTCGGGGTTTATTGCTGGTATCCGTTCAGCTGACATATATGCCTTGTTAATAAATTAATATTAATATACACAAGTTAAATCAACAACTTGTTTCAGAAGTTAAATATTTACAGCGTCAGTGCAAGGCTATAATAGCTGTTGACATTACTGCCAGTGTGTTTTTACCTCGGCAGAAAATCACAAGTAGAACTTTGTCCTAGGTAAGTATGGTATTTGCTGTTTAACTAGCTGCAAAACTGTTCTTCTGTATTGTTTCAATTTTACTAAACACTTGACTTAGGCATTAATACTTATTATTAGGGAGATTTTTATAAAGAATTTTTTCTTTTTCTGCAGTTGCTTACTTCACTCTTTCATGAAGTTAGATTTAAATTTAGAACCATATGGACCCTAAGCATTTTTCGTATAGACACAAAGAGGGAAAACTGTGATAAAATATATTTATTAATGTAGAAAGCACGCGTTATTACGAGGTATTTTCAAAGGAGTTACACGTGTAACTGTAAAATACTAGTGCAGCAATTTTCAAAAACCCATTTACGTGCCTAAAGTGCACTTACAGGGTGTAAAACCTATTGACAATTGAATGGCATATATTGTAGCAATTTCAAAAGTCCACTTACATGTGTAAAACCCAGTTTTAAGCATGAAGATCCTTTTGAAAATTATCTTCTATAGAGGTAACTTTCAAAGGAACTACTCATGTGAATGTAACATTATCGTAGCAATTTTCAAATAAAGTGCACTTAAACGTGAATAAACTATGGACAATTCAATGGCATATAAATATATTGTAGCAATTCTCAAAACCCCACTTACATGGGTAAATTCATTCACACATGTAAAACCCAGTTTTATGCAGGTAAATCCTTTTGAAAATTACCTCTATAGTGACTAGACTCCATTGAATAAAAAGGAATGTGGGATAAGGTAACAAACATGCACTTCTGCATTAAAAACTTAAAGCAGCTTAAGGCACCTTAGTGAATCTGCCTCAAAATGAGAGAAAACATTTAATAAATGCATCTAACGACGTAGCAGGTTTCCTACAGATTCTGAGTACATCTTTTGCAGAATTTTGTATTATACAATATTCCTGGTAGTGGAGGGAGTTTCTGTTGCTGTTACTGAGGTGACAGCTGAATTTGAATATTATGATTTTATGATGCATGGTAAAGGAAAATGATCTTGTTCTGCTCTGCATACTTTCTTGGGGGAGTTTCTATGAAAGCAGGGTATTGTAGAATGTGAAATGCAGGTTTTATATTGGGATTTGTCCTACTCTTATATGGATGAAGTTTTCATTGATGCTCTTGAATAATTTTAGTGGTAGCCTTACTAGATGGTTGAAATTGCTCAGGAGCTTCTTTGTTACTGAGAAGGTTCTTCTGTCTAGAGATGCAACGGACATGCATGCCCAGCACCTTGCAATAATAGTGCAGACTGTAGAAGTGCCTCTTGCTTTATGAGCGGGGGTGTCTTGTCTCTGCATGTGTGGAATTTGGTGACAGGCAGGTGTGGAGAGAGCCATTGGAGCCCTGCCACGATCAAACTAACAGGGTGGTTTCCCTGTCATAGGGGATTTTCTTCAAAATAATTATAATTAAAAAAAAAATAACATGACTGGGGAGTTGGGGATGAACTATGTGCACCAAACCTCTCTCCACATCTCCCTTTTGGTGATGAGAGCCTTTCTCAAACATCCCTCTTCCCCCTTCTCCACCTGTGTCTCACTCTCTGTCTTTATTCCATGTCTATCACAACCAGTCTCCCTCTCACTCTCCACCAGTCCAGCCCTACCAGTTGCTCTCTCTCCCTCCCTCAACCAGTTCTTCCCTGCCATTCGCTCTTTTCTCTCTTCACCAGCCCATCCCCACCAGTCTCTCCCTCCCTCCACCAGTCTATCTCCTTATCCCACCCCGCTGCTCTCTGTGTCAGTCCCTGCCCTCAAGTTGCTCCAGATCCAAACAGATCAAGCTTTGTGGCTGCTTGTAGTTACACTACATAGGTTGCTGAATATGAGTACATTGTTGCACATTTACAGCTGTGCTTTCAATAATATATTCAGTTTATATCAGTAAGCATTATTTAATACATTTTATATATTAACAATGAGTCTGGTGTGTATACAATTATGTCTTTGTCATTAGATTAATAACTTTGCTATATACGGCACATAACGGCAGGTACGTATGAAAGAGAAGCATGTGGGGGTCCATGAAAATTTTGTAGCTTGAAAAGGAGTCCACGCTCCCAAAAAGGTTGGAAACCTCTGACATACACTGTTGTCCTTGAAAGCTCATGCCACAATAAGTTGATTAGTCTATAAGGTGCCACTAGCCCTTGTTTTGTTTTTTTTAGTAAATAGGACTTTTGTTACCAAACTTTTGACTATACACAGTTAGTGTGGTACTGAAGCAGTATTTCAAAGATCTGTAATTGGAGTTTTGCAAATAACATTACATTTAGAGGGCTGATTGAACATAACTTTTGAAATGAAAAAACCACTGGATTATTACACTGTTTTGCAAGAATCATGACATCTCCCAACCTTTTATATTTTGATTCTAAATAATTTTATATTAGGCTGGGTTTTATTCCCTGCTTTTATCTCCTGACAGGATACTGCATCATTTATAAACTATGTGCAAGTTTCCTAATTAATAGCCATTTTGTGCACTGGGAGGAGATGCAAGATAGATAAGAGAAATTCAGAAATGTAGTTGGCAGAGGGCAAAATCATTAGCGCTGAGTACATTTGGTAGCAGAGGTTTGTAGAAGGCAAAGGAATTAGGATGAGGCATTCCAGAACAAAGAGTTTTTCTTAGAGAAAATACAAATAATTGAATAGCTCTTGTGCCCCTTAGTAGAAAGTTCAGTTCCAGTGACAGAAGGGGGAGGGATGCTTGTTATGCAAATTTCCAAACAGACCTAAGGAGTAATGTCTGAATGCTATAATTTACCTGTATATATTTAGCCCTGTTAGTAATAGATGTTTCTATGCACCTGATTGCTGGTCTAAATTTTTTTTTTTCATTTTTGAATGTTATATTTGTATTTTTTCTAGCCAAAGCAGGATTAAGCAGTTTTTATTACCTGGAAAATATTTTTATTGCCAGAAAGTCTGGATTAACACCTGGAGGCATCCATTTTATTTAAACAGATTTCATAGGTCAATCCCTTAATGAGGAAGCTGTCCAGAGTCATAGCAAGTTGGTAAATGAAGGCAGATAAAGATTTAAAAAAAAAAAAAAAAAGGCCTATCTAGTTTGCCCAACAGCCATTGTATCATAGTCATAGGCACTGCCACCCCCCCCCCCCCCTAGCAATAACCAGCCAACATAAAAAGATGGGTTTTCTGAAAACTATATTACTAAGGCATACATTTTGAGGTATTTTTGTTTATGATTCTTTGACTCATATTTCTCTTTCAATATTTCATATTTCAATAATTATTCAGTTAGAGAGCTGTCATGAAACCTGTCAACAGTGCTAACAATTTGAGTGACTATAAGATGAGGTGATTCTCCAGAGGGGCCTTTTTTCTGTTTCTTGATATGTTGCATTTGATGGTTTTTATGAGGTATTTTTCATTGTGTCAAAAATAATTCTTTAACTAAATCAGAGCCTCTGGTCATCTGTTGCAGGAGGCTATTATTCTGTCAGGAAGAGTGGGCGTTCACCCTGTAGCCCTGCATCTTTATGGTTAAGGAAGCATGCAGGGGAGCTCTCATTTAATAAACCACTGCAAAAAATGCTAAGCAAAATAAATTCAGGGAGACCTGCCTCCAGAGATTCCTTATTGGATTATTTGGGGTTGGGATTTTTGTCTAAAATGTACCAACCTCCTCCCCTTCCACAGAAATAACCAGGCAATGTAGAAAGAGGGTGCTTTCTGAAAATTGTAGCACTTACAATTTGTAGTATTTTTCTATATGCTTCTATGACTCATATTTATCCTTTTACATTTTATATTTTGATAATTATTCAATGAGAAAGTTATTAAACCTATCAACAAGCATTGCCACACAGTGATGTCTCTAAAGTATTTGTCACCCAAAGCAGATACATTCTTTGGCACTCCCCAATGAACCCCTCATTCACCCTGGTTCACTCCCTCCCTACCTCATCTCCAGTTCATTCATTCACTCCCTCCCTATCCAATCCCTGGTTTAGTTACTCCTTTCTACCCCCTCCGTCGGTCCCCAGTTTATTCACTTCCTTCCTCCATCCTCCATGATACATCAAACATGTTGAGGTTCTGGCCGCGAGCGCCGCGACCAGACCCTTACCTCCGTGTTCCTGGACCTGTTCCCGCTTTCGTTGGCCTAGTTCCTGGCCTGTTCGGCGGCGTCCCTGCGAGGGCCGCGCCGCCGGGAAGCCTTTCGTGGATGCCCTGTCTCTAGGCGTGCGCGCGTGCCACTTGGGCGCTTTTCTAGGCCATTTCTTGCCACTGGTGACGCCGCCTAATTCCTGACGTCAGACGCCGCGGCCTTGATAAGCTGGCCGTGGCCACCCAGTCTTTGCCTTGCAACGGGCTTACCTACAGGATCCCTGTTGCGCTGTGCCCTGGAGCGACTTGCCTTGCTATTCGCTCCATTCCTGCTTGCCTGCTACAGTACCTGCTTGCTTCCTGGTTACCTGCTACAGTTCCTGCCTGGTTCCAGTACCCGAGTTTAACTACAGTTCCTGCCTGGTTCCAGAACCCGAGCCCTGTTACAGTACTGACCTACTGTCCTAGTCTGGTTCCAGTTCCCAGTCCTGATCAAATTTGCAGATGACACAAAATTGTTCAGAGTAATTAAATCACAAGCAGATTGTGATAAATTGCAGGAAGACCTTGTGAGACTGGAAAATTGGGCATCCAAATGGCAGATGAAATTTAATGTGGATAAGTGCAAGGTGATGCATATAGGGAAAAATAACCCATGCTATAATTACACAATGTTGGGTTCCATATTAGGTGCTACAACCCAAGAAAGAGATCTAGGTGTCATAGTGGATAACACATTGAAATCGTCGGTTCAGTGTGCTGCGGCAGTCAAAAAAGCAAACAGAATGTTGGGAATTATTAGAAAGGGAATGGTGAATAAAACGGAAAATGTCATAATTCCTCTGTATCGCTCCATGGTGAGACCGCACCTTGAATACTGTGTACAATTCTGGTCGCCGCATCTCAAAAAAGATATAATTGCGATGGAGAAGGTACAGAGAAGGGCTACCAAAATGATAAGGGGAATAGAACAACTCCCCTATGAGGAAAGACTAAAGAGGTTAGGACTTTTCAGCTTGGAGAAGAGACGACTGAGGGGGATTTGATAGAGCTGTTTAAAATCATGAGAGGTCTAGAACGGGTAGATGTGAATTGGTTATTTACTCTTTCGGATAGTAGAAAGACTAGGGGGCACTCCATGAAGTTAGCATGGGGCACATTTAAAACTAATCGGAGAAAGTTCTTTTTTACTCAACGCACAATTAAACTCTGGAATTTGTTGCCAGAGGATGTGGTTAGTGCAGTTAGTATAGCTGTGTTTAAAAAAGGATTGGATAAGTTCTTGGAGGAGAAGTCCATTACCTGCTATTAAGTTCACTTAGGGGCGGATTTTCAGAGCCCTGCTCGCCTAAATCCACCCAAAACCAGGCGGATTTAGGCGAGCAGGGCCCTGCGCGCCGGTAAGCCTATTTTACATAGGCCTACCGGCGCGCGCAGAGCCCCGGGACTCGCGTAAGTCCCGGGGTTTTCGGAGGGGGCGTGTCGGGGGGCGTGTCGGGGGCGGGCCCGAACCGCGCGGCGTTTTCGGGGCGTGTCGGGAGCGTTCCGGGGGCGGGCCCGGGGGTGTGGCTACGGCCCGGGGCGGCCCGGGGGCGTGGCCGTGCCCTCCGGACCCGCCCCCAGGTCGCGTCCCGGCGCGCAGGAGGCCCGCTGACGCGCGGGGATTTACGCCTCCCTCCGGGAGGCGTAAATCCCCCGACAAAGGTAAGGGGGGGCTTAGACAGGGCCGGGTGGGTGGGTTAGGTAGGGGAAGGTTGGGGAAGGTGAGGGGAGGGCAAAAGGAAGTTCCCTCCGAGGCCGCTTCGATTTCGGAGCGGCCTCGGAGGGAACGGGGGTAGGCTGCGCGGCTCGGCGCGCGCCGGCTATACAAAATCGATAGCCTTGCGTGCGCCGATCCAGGTTTTTAGCAGATACGCGCGGCTCCGCACGTATCTACTAAAATCCAGCGCACTTTTGTTTGCGCCTGGAGCGCAAACAAAAGTAGGCCTATTCGCGGAGTATGAAAATCCGCCCCACAGAGAATAGCCACTGTCATTAGCAATGGTAACATGGACTAGACTTAGTTTTTGGGTACTTGCCAGATTCTTATGGCCTGGATTGGCCACTGTTGGAAACAGGATGCTGGGCTTGATGGACCCTTGGTCTGACCCAGTATGGCATTTTCTTATGTTCTTATGTTCTTAAAGCTTTGAGGTCCTTTTGGGAAAAATGTAGAGGTAAGATTTGCAATACATACAACCATTTAGGGAATACAACCATCTTGAAAAGATTAACCCTACCACTCAAAGGGAAGATTTTGCCATACAGCAAGTTTATGTTTGGTAACAGTAAACAAAGGTAGAATGTTGAGAGTATAGTCTAAATCTAAAGGGATAATAATGCCCAAATAATGAAAAGAGTCTTTTGCCCATGTTAATGGAAAGTCTCCAACCCAAGATGCTTTAATAGATTCCAAGTATGCATTAGCTTCCAATTTATCTTTATTAAGTTTAAATCCTGAAAATCCCCCATACTCTTGAAATAAATGCAGTAAATGTGTTAGAGAGATAACTGGATCACACAGATAAACCAATAAGTAGTCTGCAAATGCCACATACTTAAAATTGGAGGACCCCATTGAAATTCCCTGTATAGTATTAGTTTGTTGTATTGCCTTTAATAATGGTTCTAATGATAAGAGAAACAATACAGGAGATAGCGGATTACCTTGCTGTGTTCCCCTGTGAATTTGAAAAGCCACTGAAATCTCCCTATTAACCGTCACAGCAGCCAATGGATTATTATACAATAAGCATATCCCATTTAGGAAAAGACCCTCCAATCCCAAGTGATTAAAAAGTTTAAATAAATACTGCCACTCCACCCTGTCAAATACTTTTTCGGTATCAAAACTGACCAACATAAAAGGCACAGATCTACTGGTACAAGATGAAATAGCAATCAACAAGCAGCGGACGTTCACCATTGAATAATGACCCTGCACAAAACCAACTTGACATGGTCCAACATACTCTAGCATATTTAGAGCTAGTCTGTCAGCTAGTATTTTAGCTAACAATTTATGGTCAAAATTTAATAAAGATATAGGTCTATATGACGTAACCAAAGTAGAGTCTATCCCAGGTTTGGGGAGCACAGTAATGATATCTTTATTTGCATCTGCAGGATAGTTGCCTTGGTCTAACAGTGCAGCAAAAGTCTTACTAAGTAAAGAAGGAATTTGATCAATTAGAATCTCATAAAAATCTGCAATAAACCCATCTGATCCGGGGACTTTTAATAATTTAGCTGACTGGATGCCAACCATTACTTACTTACTTACTTACTTATTTATTTATTTATTTATTTATTTAGAGTTTTTTATATACCGGCAATCATGAAAACATATCTTGCTGGTTCACATAGAACGGGGGTGCAATAAATACATGGAACTAGAACTGTGGTGACAGAAGGTACAGTTACATTTAACAAGGGTGGCCGAACTTGGAGAAGGAAGAAGAGAGGAGAGGATAGAAATGGTTAAACAATATACAATTTAAATGTAGTATACAAAATAAATGTTATATACAATGTTATATACTTCTCCAGTACTAATGGGTCTATTTAATCTCTGCAGCTGCTCCTCTGTAAAAGGTTGGAGACCCAACCTGGATAAGAATTTCTGACATTTAATAGAATCAAAACCCTCTGACGTATATAAATGTGAGTAATAATCCACAAAAAACTGTAAAATATCACTCATAGAGGAATCAAACTCCTGCCCGGCCCTCGCAGATGGGATATAAACTTGAGTCCCGTATCAACTTTTATCAAATGCGGCAAGAGTTTCCCTGTTTTGTTAGCATGGTGATACAATTTAAATTTATAATACAAAATACTTTTTTAGCTCTTTGATGTAGGAGTGTGTTTAACGCTACTTGTGCAGCAAAATAGGTCTCTCTATTAAATGGAGTGTTATTTATGAGGAACGTTTTCTTACATTGGGCTAACTTGTCCCCTAATACTAGAATTTGTTTGTCCATGGACCTTCTCTTCCAGGCTAAGAAAGAAATAATGTGTGTGCCCCCCCGTAAAACAGCTTTGGCTGCATACCAAGAAATAATTGGAGAATCTTCAAAATGTCTCCCATTATGCACTTCAGACTTTGCCCAATGTTTTTTCAAGAAATCTTGAAAAGAAGTGTCTGTGTATAAATAATAAGGGAATTTTCACCTTAAATTGGTTAACCTCTCCCCCAAGCCACTCAACATAAGCCAAATAGGTGCATGGTCACAGATTGTGATATGACCAATACCTGAATCTTCTACCTGCGCAAGACTAGATTGGGTAAGTAAAAAATAGTCCAACCAAGAATATGTTGTGTGTGCTCTGGAGAAATGAGTAAAATCTTTCTCTAAAGAGTGAAAAATATGCCATGAGTCTACAAGTTGTAATTCAGAAAGGAAAAAAAGCATCCCTTTCCTACGACCCATTTTCATGCTTTTATGGGGGTGTGATTTATCTAATTCTGGATCAGCAATGAGAGTAAAATCTCCTCCTACCAGCAGTACTCCTTCCATAATAGGTAACAACTGTTGAATTATCTGACAAAAAAAAAAAAAGAGTAATCATAAACATTTAGAGCATAAAGATTACAGAGTGTAATCCTTTTCCCTCCTACTTCCCCTATAGCGTCCTTGGGGATCCTTCAATTCTTGAACAATCTGTAATGAAACATTCTTATGCATTAATATGGCAAAACCCGCAGACTTAGTTGTACCGGAAGTATAATGCAGCTGCCCAAAGCTTCATATGCTCAGAGTCACTTAAATGGATCTCCTGAAGAAACACTATATCAGAAGCTAATTCTTTAATGCTGAAAAGATCTTTTTCCTCTTAATAGGAGTGTGTATTCCACAGACATTCCAGGATACTAATTTCACTGTATTTTTACCCAGGACTAATCCTAATACTTATGTGGGATAAAATAAAGAAAAACCACTGCTTAGGGTGGCCACCCCCCCCCCCCCCAGCTAGGTTGTCCCCCCCCCCCCCCAATGTTACACTGCCCTGTCAGAACCATCCCTTAGTGAAACCGTTCCACACTATTAATTGATGCGCAATTAAACCCCTATCCTTCCATCCTTCCCCCCTGAACTCCCCAACAACCCTAAAATCCAAACCAAAAAATATAAGGTCACTTTGCCTAAACCCAACCATCTTGCCACCATCCGTCCCCAAGAACCCTCCTCAAGGAACTATAAGTAGAAGCAGAGATACTATCAGCACTCAAAGATAGAAAAAACCTATGAGATATAACTGATCCTGCATCATACAATTAACTACCAATAATAACAATGTCCTTGAGAGACCCATAATGAAACAACTCTGTGTTCCCAGTACAGAGCTTGATACCTCCAGGAAAACCTCAGAACATAGTTAAGTCCAGCTGAGCCATCCAAGGATCTGAGTATCCAGACCTGAAATCATCTGGGCTGAGAAAAAGGGAAATCCCCTCCCCCAGATCCACAAAGCAGTGATACTCCAGTCATCGCTACATACCCAACTGAAGAACCAGGAAAAAAAAGTATAATGAAGGCCTTAACTTGCTTGAGAATTTTTCTTGGCTTTTTCCAAACTTTCTGCCAAGCTTGCTGCTTCTGCCATGGATTGACACCAACAAACTCCCTCTGAGAGTTGCATTCGAAGCTTAGCTGGATACAAAAGCACAACTCTCAGGCTCAACTTGTGAAAATGTGCACACACCAGTGAGAATTCCCTCCTGAGAGCAGAAAGCATCGAGGATAAATCCTGAAAAACCAGAATTTCCTGTTTTCATAGGTAAGTTTTCTACCCAATCGCAAGGCTTGTATGATTTCAACCTTATAGGCAAAATCTAAGATTCTCGCAATCACCACCCACAGCTTCTCTGACTTCTCTTGTTGGGCCCCCACTCTCTCGGTGCACTCTCGATGCACATCGGCATTCGTGCTCCATCTAGATTCAGTTCACTTACTAGCCAGGATTCTAAAAAAGCATCAAGGCCGGCTTCTGCCAAAAATTCTGGGAGGCCGACAATCCTGAGATTATTTTGCCGGGAGCGATTTTCTAATTCCTCAAGCCAATCTTCATGCTGATTAAGCATTGTTTTTATGCTGGTCGTTTCAGCCCCGAAAGTTGTGATTGCATCTTGGTTGACAGAGATCCTTTGCTCTTTCTCCCTGAAGTGAGTCTCATAGATAACATGCATTCCTTCATTTAATTAAATTTGACGGACAATTTTTGAAACTGATTCTAAGGCACCAACTATTGCTGCTTTTAGCTCAGAAATCGCGGCTCCATTCAGTAAGGAAACCTTGTGCGGTTATTGTGCCTCCGCCATCTTGTTGTTGCTAGGCAACGGTTTCTCTTTTTCTTTCTCTTTGTCCCTTCTCATCAACTGAACTGACATTCCTGGAACAGTCACCCGAGTTATAAAAACCAACAATTTGCATCCCAGCCAATCGAAAAAGTATGTTGAAAGAGGTTGATGGGGGCAGATGAGGCAAAAGATGGCACGGAGTGAGAAACTTCACATCTCACGCCATACACAGCATCATGTGACCTCACCGGAGGTGCAAATTACATACATAATTAAGAACAATAACAACAGAATAAGTTATGGAACAATTCTCGCCTACAGTACTCTCCTCTAGTAGTGATCAAAAGTAAAGCTAAATGTTCTGAATCCACTTTAGAATATGTTTATGGATCCTTCAATTCATGATTCCCAGTCCATTCACCTCCAAATTTACACTGGTTTTGGTATTGGCTACAGCTCTCAGGAGCTCTGGCATACTGTTCCAGTGGATAGGTCCAACCACCAAGAAGCACAGTCCTAAGTGTGCATGTTGAATAGATGGAATTTCCGGCAGGTCTTTATTTTGGAAGCGTAGAGTTTGAGAGGGAGTATAAATTCGTAATACCGGTCCCAACCAAGGGGTTTTCACATTGCTGATGAGCTTATGAACTAGCATCAGTATTGTATTCTATTCTTGAATGAATGGGTAGCCAATGCAAGGCTAGTGGTATTGAGCCAGTTACCTGGGACGGCTGTTCGTCATCCGAGGCCTGCTCCTCAGATTGGCCCTGCTTACTGCCTAGCAGTTTTTCCCCATCTTCCTGGTGTGGTCTGCCTACATAGCAGGGAGAGAGTTCTTAGTAGTCTCTTTAGACATGTTCAGCCAGGCAATGTACAAATGTAACGTGGATATTGGAGGATAGATGACCAGAATCCAGAGAACTCTGAGCCCTCCCATCTGCTCTAGGCTAGCACATCAAGTGACCAATATTCAGCACTTTAATGACATTCTTGAATTTAGATTTCCAAGTTCTGTAGTTCTCAGTAAAGTCGTCAAACTTAGTGAGCCTTGATAAGCTCACAATGAGCCATGTACTTGGCCAGATCTGATCTAATACTTCAGTTTTCAGGTGATAAGGTGCTTGCGGGATGCTGTTGTGTGTCATGTCATTGGCTTTCTCTCACTGCATCAGTTCTAAGCATCGAGATAGTGTGATATTATTGATCACATGCATATGGTTCTTGTGGAGGAAATGTGGCCTATGTTCTTGCTGATGACATATTCCCAGCCAAATCTGGAACCCAGTTCATATAGGATGCTGGGTTATAGGCTTGAAGCAAAGTATGTCCTTGCACATGTGTACCTGGATCATGAGCTAGTAGTAGTGTATCTATAAGCGTATGAGTGTGTGGATCACTGTGGTGGCGATTAACATCTATGGTAGGATGTGCATTGAGTTGACTTCTGTTAGGTGTAGAGCCTACTTCATGGGCAGGCTGATTTGCCTCAGTATCTGTTATTTTTCCTGGCTGTGTGTGAGAGAACGCATTGCAGTATTCAGAAGTGAGTGTTAGGACAGTCTCTAGTAAAATGAACAGGATCCTCTGAGAGAAACTGATCAATCTGGATCTCTCCTTCAGCAGCTTTAAAGCTCTTAGCTTGTGCTTCTGCAACAGTGGCTTTCCTCTCTTGATGCAGCATGTCTAGCTCTGCATCCAGCTCAGCCCCCTTGATTGCTACTGCTGTGGTGGCAGCATTAGCTACTGTGGTGGCGGCAGCAGCAACCGCGTACATTCCTCTTCTTTGATTCTGGCTCTAGCTAACTTTATAGTGGCCTCTTGTTTACTGAAGGAAGCATGTGCCCGTGCAGCTCTCCTTTGGTGTGTGTCCTGGCAGTGGCGGCACTTACTGAGGACAGATTTCAGTGGACTAAATTCAGTGAACTTGAAGACACGGCAGAGCGCTTGAAAAGGCTGGAATGTTGAGACACCGTTTCCTTTAAGTTCTCAATTTTTGGCTGTGCTTGTGCAATAGCACTTTGCACTATGGTGCCAGATTTTAGATCAATGTCCTCATGCAGATCTCTTCCTTCAATACTCTCTTCTGTATTTATTCTTGTAACATTTGATAACATGTATAACTGCCCTTGAGTTGGTTTATAGCTTGTTAAATTTCTTCTATACCGGAAGGGCAAACAAGCTCATGTGTATCAGACTGCAACTCTTCCCACATTCCATTAATTTTCTTTAGCTAACTGTTTTTGTCAGTTTCACATTTCTCTAGTGCTTTTGCTGTTAAGACATGCTTCCGTTTATAACAGTGACAGCCCACAGGGAAGATTCATTTGCATTTTCACTGAGCAGGTTTTCTATTGGACCAGATCCATGCATGCTTTAAGGTAATGATAAACAGTGGCAGTGTCAGGTTACAGCTCAGAGACTCAGCACTGCTCTTTAAGCTACTAATCCAATCACAGATGGGAGAGGGGAAATGAAAGTGCTCCCAGCTCAGCAATGGACTTGCACACTTACACAGCAGAAATGTCTTTTCGATACAGGCAAGCAATAACACATGGTCTACTTTACTCTGAAGACAAGTCTATATAGCCAGACCTCCAGTAGGTCCTTGAATGGTAACTCTTTTAATCTTTCATGCTCTTTTCACTGTTCTGTTCTCAGCTCCTAATGCTGTAACCTGGGAACCTATACAGATGGTTAAACCTCTTCCTTTTTTAGCTTACAAAGGGGCTGATGCAATATTTTGGCGCAGAAAGCGGGCACCGAACAGTCAGTGCCCGCTTTCTTAACGCGCCATGCAATATTTAAATTAGGGTGTCAGGCCTCCTTGCTAACGAGAACCCATTCGGTGTCAGCGGTCCGCTGGTTAGGAAAACAGACGCCGAGTTTATTGGCGTCGGTTTTCCTAAAGGCCACATAGCCAGGGGTTCAGGAAAGGGATGCTTCTCAATTGAGCGCTGGCCGTCCATTGCTCCTACCATGTGACAGGGGCTGACCAATGGCACCGGTAGCCCCTGTCACATGGTAAGGGCAAAGGGCCACCGGCGCCATTTTGATTACTGGCAGCCGATGGCCCAAGAGCAGGAGATTGCTCCCGGGACCCCCGCTGGACCACCAGGGACATTTGGCAAGTCTTGGGGGGTTCAGGAGGGTGGGGAGTTGTAGTTAATTAAATTTGAAGGGTTGGGGTGGGGTTTTGTTTTGTTTTTTTCCACGAAAGAGAACAATAAAAGTTTTCTGATCTGAGGAGTGGACCGAAATGGCCCTCCCCAGACCTGAAAATGAAACGGGGACAAAAAAAAGATTGTATGCACACCCCTAATTTGCTCCATAAGACGCACAGACGCCTGGGAACAGAGCCGGTTTAGCACACCTTCCTAGGTGCGTCTTATGGTCAGGTGCGTCTTATGGAGCGAAAAATACGGTAAGTAGGAGGCAGTACAGAAAAGCATTTTTTTCTGCTTTTCTGTACTGGTTTAAGGAACACTCAGCTATTAACGCCTGCTCCAGGCAGGCATTAATTTTTGATCGTTAAATATGTGTCCTAGAAGCACATTTTTTTTTTTGTATAGGAAGTGAATGCGTTAGAGCCTCATTCACATGCATAAGAGGATTCGTTAGTGCTTCTACAACCCGCGTCCAACTGCGGATTAACAGTGCGCTCAGCTGTATTGCATTGGCCCCAAAGTCAGAGAGAACTCAGATCTTAATACCAAAACATTTAGTGAATAAGAAACAGTTTGACCCTCACTGTGAATGGTATGGTATTGAAGATAACTGCACAGACAGCAGACGTGATACAGCTGTGAAGAGAAACTCTGAGAGCTCAGTTATAGGCAGATGACTGCAACTGTAGAGGAAACTAACTAACTACCAGTAAACAGCAGAATCCAGGAACTGGTGAGAAATAGATTAGAAAGAAGGCATGGAAACTGGGTGAAAAGAGCGATCCTTCCAACTTCCTGTAGAGCAGTGGTTCTCAACCTTTTTCCCATCGTGACACACCTGACAGGCCATGCTCACATGTGTGACACACTGCTCATTACAATTCATGGCGGAAATAAAAAGTAAAGGTCCGGTAATTATTTTTATTGTTAAGAATGACACAAGGAAAATATATGTATTCTGTCTGAACAGAAATTGCATAAATAGTAAACATCCCACACCAAAACAGCACCAATTTCCAGCACTTAAACAATAACCACCTTATCTAAGAAAAGGCAACAGTGAAAATATTACACCAGGCCTTAAGACACCAATACATCTCCTATTAGGAAAATGGACCAAGCCAGGCTGCTACAGAGCCCTACACAGAAACTATATTTATTTATTTATTTATTTATTTATTTAAAAATTTTATATACCGACATTCATCAAGGATATCATATCGGTTCACATTGTAACGCAACAACAAACGCACGGCATGGCGCTTTACATTGAACAGTAAAAACATGATAACAAGGCATTAACGAGAGGGGGAACAATAACATGGGAAGGTTTGCAATAAAATTATAAACAATTATAAACTACACGCCAGTAGGGATGTGAATCGTTTTAGGACGATTAAAATTATCGTCCGATAATTTTAATATCGTCTTAAACCGTTATGGAACACAATACAATAGAGATTCTAACGATTTATCGTTATAAATCGTTAGAATCGTGAGCCGGCACACTAAAACCCCCTAAAACCCACCCCCGACCCTTTAAATTAAATCCCCCACCCTCCCGAACCCCCCCCAAATGACTTAAATAACCTGCGGGTCCAGCGGCGGTCCGGAACGGCAGCGGTCCGGAACGGGCTCCTGCTCCTGAATCTTGTTGTCTTCAGCCGGCGCCATTTTCCAAAATGGCGCCGAAAAATGGCGGCGGCCATAGACGAACACGATTGGACGGCAGGAGGTCCTTCCGGACCCCCGCTGGACTTTTGGCAAGTCTCGTGGGGGTCAGGAGGCCCCCCACAAGCTGGCCAAAAGTTCCTGGAGGTCCAGCGGGGGTCAGGGAGCGATTTCCCGCCGCGAATCGTTTTCGTACGGAAAATGGCGCCGGCAGGAGATCGACTGCAGGAGGTTGTTCAGCGAGGCGCCGGAACCCTCGCTGAACGACCTCCTGCAGTCGATCTCCTGCCGGCGCCATTTTCCGTACGAAAACGATTCGCGGCGGGAAATCGCTCCCTGACCCCCGCTGGACCTCCAGGAACTTTTGGCCAGCTTGTGGGGGGCCTCCTGACCCCCACGAGACTTGCCAAAAGTCCAGCGGGGGTCCGGAAGGACCTCCTGCCGTCCAATCGTGTTCGTCTATGGCCACCGCCATTTTTCGGCGCCATTTTGGAAAATGGCGCCGGCTGAAGACAACAAGATTCAGGAGCAGGAGCCCGTTCCGGACCGCTGCCGTTCCGGACCGCCGCTGGACCCGCAGGTTATTTAAGTCATTTGGGGGGGGTTCGGGAGGGTGGGGGATTTAATTTAAAGGGTCGGGGGTGGGTTTTAGGGGGTTTTAATGTGCTGGTTTTGCGATTTTTCGATTTTTCGATTTTTCACGATTTTTCACGATTTTTCACGATATTTTACCCCCCCAAACGGCAACAATACGATTCCCTCCCCCTCCCAGCCGAAATCGATCGTTAAGACGATCGAGGACACGATTCACATCCCTACACGCCAGCAGAAAACCTCACCTGAATCACGTGCTGACCCTCACCTAACAAAGAATAAAGAGACCAAAACGCATAACTAGAAGCATGCAGACGAAAACTGAATTGGAAACCGCAATAAGCCAGAGTCTCTGTATGCAGTGTAACAAAGGAAATAAAGAAACATCACCCATCCTTATAAAACAAATCAAGGTGTCCTGAGATTGTTTTGAATTAGCAGGAGGAGGGGTGGTTTGTAGGGATGTGAATCGTTTTTGAACGATTAAAATTATCGTCAGATAATTTTAAAATCGTCCAAAATCGTTAGAGTGCACGATACAATACAAATGCCCACGATTTATCGTCAGGGGCATTTGTATTGTATCGTTAAATAGGGCACACCAAAAAAGCCCCTAAACCCACCCTGACCCTTTAAATCAACCCGACCCAACCCATCGCTATTTTTTTTTTTACGGAGGCCCGCGCCGCAAAAAAAAAAAAAAAAAACAACCCATCTGACCCTTTAAATCGACCCCCCCCCCCCGACCCATCGCTAATTATTTTTTTACGGAGGCCCGCGCCGCAAAACAAACCAAAAAAACCCATCCGACCCCTTAAATCGACCCCCCCCTCCCGACCCCCCCCCAAAACCTTTTAAAGTTACCTGGTGGTCCAGGGGGTCCTCAGGGGGCCTCGGGGAGAGAGCCAGGGGGTCCTCGGGGAGAGGAGAGATCCAGGGGGGCCTCGGGGAAAAATTTCCCAGGCATCAGCTGTTCTAAAAAAAAAAAAAAAAAAATGGCGCCGATGCCCCTTTGCCCTTACCATGTGACAGGGTATCCGTGCCATTGGCCGGCCCCTGTCACATGGTAGGAGCACTGGATGTCCGGCGCCATCTTTACTCATCAGCCCATATTATACTATGGGCTGATGGCCGGCGCCATGTTTAAAGATGGCGCCGGCCATCTTTACTCATCAGCCCATATTATACTATGGGCTGATGAGTAAAGATGGCGCCGGCCATCCAGTGCTCCTACCATGTGACAGGGGCCGGCCAATGGCACGGATACCCTGTCACATGGTAAGGGCAAAGGGGCATCGGCGCCATTTTTTTTTTTTTTTTTTAGAACAGGTGATGCCTGGGAAATCTTTCCCCGAGGCCCCCCTGGATCTCTCCTCTCCCCGAGGCCCCCCTGGATCTCTTCCCGAGGTCTCCCGAGGCCCCCCTGGACCACCAGGTAACTTTAAAAGGTTTTGGGGGGGGGGTCGGGAGGGGGGGGGTCGATTTAAAGGGTCAGATGGGTTTTTGGGTTTTTTTGCGGCGCGGGCCTCCGTAAAAAAAAAAATAGCGATGGTCGGGTCGGGTCAGGTCGGGAGGGGGGGGGTCGATTTAAAGGGTCGGATGTGGTTTTTTTGGTTTTTTTTGCGGCGCGGGCCTCCTAAAAAAATGTGAATTGGAATCGGAAACGATTCCAATTCACATATCTTAACGATCAGATTCGAACCCCCCCCGCAGCCGAATCTGATCGTTAAGACGATCTGGCACACGATTCACATCTCTAGTGGTTTGCTTGGAACTTTCTCCTCTCTCTCAGTCACACACCAGCGCTCTCTCTCACACTGGGTCTCAATCACACACATATACCCACATGCTGTCAGTCACTCACATATACACATGCTTTTTCTCTCACTTATATAGGCTCTTAATTACACATTTACACACATGCTGTCTTTTCACACTTACACACACAGGGTTTCAATCACACACATACATATGCTGTCTTTTTCTCTCATACACAGACTCTCATTCACATGCTTACAAACATGCTCTCTCTCTCTTTCTCTCATTTACACACAGGCTCTCAATCATATACTCACATGCTCCTTCACTGAAACCAGCTCTCAATCACACACAGACACACACGCTCTCTCTCTTACTTATACACACAGGCTCTTAATCATACATACACATGATTTCTCTCACACACAACGGATCTCAATCATACACACATACTCTTTCACACAAACAGGTTTTCAATCATAAACTTACATTCATGCTCTCTCTCACAGGCAGGCATTTCAATCACAGACATACTCTCTTTCACATATACAGGCTCTCAATCATTCACATACATGCTATCTCACTCACATACATACACACACAGGATCTCAAACATATATGTTTGCTCATTCACTCTCTCTCTCTCTCTCCCCCCAGCCCCTCTCCTGGAACTAGCGGCAGCAGCAGCCTCCTCCTTCATTTTCAGCCCTTGCAGAGAAAGAAGTCACATCGGCCGTGGGGGTTGACGTTGTTTCTTATTTTACTCCGAGCTGCGCTGCTCATCCTTCAGGCCTTGCCTCTCTTCTTTTCTTCGGCTCGATGCTGCTCGCACTAGCATGGTCTCTTCTTCCCGCGCACGCACCTGCTACTCACCACTTCCTCTTCCGGGGTGCAGGAAGAAGAGAGCACGCCGGTGCCGCTGACTCCAGCTGTTCTGCTGCATTCCTCCCGGGCTGTCAGCATTTTAAGCCTGGGCGGAGGAGGACTGGTGAGCAGCTGGGTCAGCGGAGGACTGGGAAGTGTGGCAACACACCTGCGTGTTCTTGGCAACACACTGATGTGTCGCGACACACCAGTTGAGAACCGCTGCTGTAGAGGATCCAGGAGAGCTGCAAGTCTGTCAAGAACCAGTTCCAAACTGAACTTTCAACAAGAAGTAAGGTCTCCCAGGGATTCCAAGGGGCAAAAACCAATAGGAAGAAGCAAGAAAACAGGCAGAGGGGGAGCAAACAGGAACAGATCCAATCAGAAGCTCAGAAACAGTTAAACAATAATCAATCAGGAGAGCTCCAAAACAGAGAGAATCTAAGCTGTGCCATTACTGTAAAATAACACATGGAGGCAGCATAATAATTAATTATATACATATACTGCTGAGGCAGAACAGGTAATACATGTGGTTTTGAATTTTTCCTAGTTCTTTTCAGGGCTTAAGTATACCTTCAACAAATATCACTGGCATTTTTCCTAGTCTGAAACTTTTGAGTCCTTAGTTAAATGGCTGAGAATCAAATATATTTACCTTTTTTGCTCTAATCAGAGCATTTTTCTCACCAGTGCACATATACCCAAAATAGATCAAATTCCTACATGGAACTCAACCTCCAGTCCCATTGTGTCCCCTTTAGAGTTGCAACTGCTGCTCTGTGAAGGCTATCACTATGCCTTCCAGGAAGCACAATGCAGCAAATCACTTCTCCCTTGGGCTGAAACTATTGCTCAGTAGAGATGTGCTTTGTTTAAAGATATGAAGTTTGCCCAGTGCTTCATTACCATTTTCTTGCCATTAGGGATCCTCTGTGTTTATCCAATGCTTTTTTTGAAGTCTGTCACTGTCCTTGTCATCACCATCTCTTCCAGGATCGCATTCCAAGCATCTAACATCCTCTCTGTGAAAAAAAAAATACCTCCTGACATGGTTCCTGAATCTACCCCCTTGGAGCTTCTTATTGTGATCCTTAGTTCTATAGCTTCCTTTTAATTGAAAAAGCTTGACTTCCTGTCCATTAATAACTTTCAGATAAATGCCTGCATCCTATCCCCCATCTTGCCTCTCTTCTAAGTTATACATATTAAGCTCCTTAATTCTCATAGGGCTTCTGCTACAAACTCTGCACCATTTTGGTCTCTGAACCATGGTATAGCCTCTCTATGGGGCCAATGTAATAAGCCACACTGAGCCTATCATGGGTTATTACTCCAGTTTTAGCATGGGCTTGGAACTGGTTTAGCCTCCATTGGGGTAGAAAAACAATTGTCCCATGTTGGCTGGGGTGTCCAAGTTGTGGATGTCCCCTTCCCCACAGTACCTGATATTCAAGTGTATTCTCAATCTCCAACCTGTCCGTGTCTGTGTCCCCAGAATGGAAACTCCTTTGGGAGCCTCCAGATGTTCTTCTCTTCTCTCCTTTGGATTCCTCTCCCACTGCAAGCAGACATTTGTGGAGGAAAGGCCCTTTGCTGGAAACAGTTCTTACTTTCAGCTCTGGATAAGGAAGGGTGCAGAAAAATCTTCTGTCCCAAGTCAAGCAAACAAAATATTATCTCTTCCCTCTGATGGTTACTGCCGTGCCAACCGTCTCTTGAATTGGGCAAAGAGGTAAACAGCTTCCTCTTGCACTCATGGCGAGGGGATTTCAACCTCCCAGAAAACACAGGTCTCAGAACACAAAAATTTAGAAAAAAGACCAAAAATCTCCCTAGTTCTCTCTTCCGTCCAGTCTCTAACCAAAACTTGGTAGGGCAGTGTTTCTCCCCCTCCCTATCTAGGCAGGGAGGACCCTAATCTGGGAGATCATGTTAGCACACAACTTTCTCTCTCAAAAGAACTTCTATTTTGCCACACACTACCTAGGCTAAACCCCCTTTCTGGAAAAGGATGATACCACCTCAGCCATCTTCAGGGAGAGGTGCTATAGGAATGGTAGCTGTCTAAATTCAAGGGCAGGGATCTAGGGCCATCTAGCGGAGACCCAAGGGATTACAGTTACTAAGAACGTCGAAGAAGCCAAGGGAGTGAACAGTATATGGAAATTAAATGACTGAGGGGGGGAGGGTTGCTGGAGGCTGTTTTGCAGTTACAATGGAAATCATTTCCTTCTCCTGTGTTTTCACTCGTGGAGGATTAGAGAACGAGCACATTTTTCTGTGTTTGCTTTCGAGCAGGATCGTGTTACTCAGACTTTTGTTTTTCAATGAACACTTGGCACTTTGCCCGGACTTACTACGATTTGCTTGTGTGTTCCTTTTTCTTTTTTTTTTACGGCGCCTATCGGGCAGAGAGCCTACCTCGAGTAACGTTGTCACTGTCTGTTTGTGCCTCCGCATGGTAGCTTAATAAAGTTAAGTGGCTATAAGATTATGCTTTGTTTTGACTGAGGAAGTATGCTTGGCTTTAGGGGTTTGTGTTGTTCGTTTTGCTGGATCTGCATATTGCGCACAGTTTCTTTGAGGGCAGGAAAGCTGTACACTATTTTTAGTAAGTCATATGATCTCTTTCTTTGCTTAGTATTCCCTGTTAGTATTGGATGGATTTTTTCCCCCCCTGCCGTTTTGTGGTTTTAGTGGTGGAAGATTGCAGATTACTTCTGGTTTCTCGGTGCTGCTATGGTTGTTTACCAGGACACGGGTATGTTTGTTGGTATATGTTTTGAAGATGTTTGGGGTTGTTTCTGGTTGCATTTTGAAGACGGGACAGCTTTGTTTTATGATTTTCATGGTGCGCAGCATTTCTTGATATTTGCTTTCACGGGGAGGTGTTTCCATGTCGCTATTTGATTTCTTATTACTCATCCCTCTTCTCAACAGGAATGCCTTTTTTTTTCTTTACTGTCATGCCTATGGATTTAAAATTAGTATCTTCAAATGTCAAAGGTATTTACCCCCATTAAAAGTAAAAAAATGTTACTATATCTTAAACATTTGCAGGCTAGTGTTATTTTCTACAAGAAATTCACTTAGTTTCAATGTCTCTTTGTTAATCTATCAATTATGGGTTTTATGGTCATGGGGAATTAAAATGGGTTGGGTTGTGATACTTAAAAACAAAACACCTAAGTGCTAAGATTCTTGTGCAAGAATCAGATAATGCTGAGAGGTGGGTTAAGGTTGCTTTGGAATTGGCTGGTTTTAAATTGGTGCTTATTAATGTTTATGCCCCTGCGATGGATGATCCTGATTTTTTTTTGTTTTGGGATGCATTTAAGGTGACCAGCAGAGGAGGAGTTATTAATTATGCAGCTGGGAAATCCAAGGAGAGGGATAAGGAATTTTGTAGTCTGCGAAAATGAAATTTGGACATTAGAATCGTATTATATACTATCAAAGCATTATGATACATTGTTGCAGCTTCAGAAGTTGACATTTCAATGTAACACAATACTAAGTCAGTGGGTAGGGAGCTTGCTCTTTAATCAGTAAACCCAGGTTTATGTTGAAAGTAATGTTTGGCCATCTTTTAGTTCAATGTAATGGACTTTCCAGTCTCACTACCAGTAAGCCCTGGGTAGCTTCCTTTCTCAGATCGTGCAGTACAGGTTAGTGGGTAAGAGGAGACACCATTCTGTGCAGCCCCTTCTTCTGAGGGTGTTGGAATGGCATCCCCTTTTGAGAGGTTTTATAAGTAATTCTCCCCTAGGAGCTCTGAGGTAGTATAGTGGAATTGTGAGGTGTGGAGGAAATTGGAGATTTTTTCCTTCCTTTGGTTTTTGGCCTACCTGGGGCTTGGGCTGCATCCTGCCTGTCCTCCTTGGGTCAGGTCAGGGACTCTACGTCTGTAACTAGTGTTGTCAACTATCCAGATTTTCTCTGGGCAGTACAGATATTTCAGGAGATGTCCAGAAGCCAAAAGGAGGGCTAAAATATCTGGAGAATGTCCAGAGTTTAGCCCTCCAATCCAGCTGCCGTCCACTTAGCCTAAAGACCTCCTGTCCAGCACTAATGCCTTCAATTAAGTGAACACACAGTTCCTACTGCCAAGGTCAGAGCAGCACCTCTTCTGTCGCTCCTGTGTCATGTGGTTCAAACGTCAGCTGTTTGAACCGTGGAGACCTCCATAGCCCATGCGGTTCAAACAGCTAATATTCGACCTGCGTGCCAGGAGCGACAGAAGAGGCGTTGTGTTGACCTTGGCAGTAAGGGGAGGTACCATTGAGAGGCCCCAACCTGAGGCCGCCGGTAGAGTGGTGATATCTGGTGGGCCGCAAGCAGAGCCCATTCTGCTTGTGGCAGGAAATGAAGGAGGCCCAGCAGGCCATGAGCAGAGCCGATCTCACACGTGGCAGAAGACACGGAAGAGAGAGGCCAGATAGCTTTAGGTTCCCTCCATCTTGTCTGCAGTTGAAGAGGGAGAGGGCCAGAATGACCACTTAAGAGCCTTTGTGATTGAGAGAGGAAGGGTATGTGTATGTGTATGTGTACCATTCTGTGCAGCCCCTTCTTTTGAAGGTGTTGGAATGGCATCCACTTTGAGAGGCTTTATAAGTAATTCTTCCCTAGGAGCTATGAGGTAGTATAGCCGAATTGTGAGGTGTGGAGGAAATTGGAGATTTTTTCCTTCCTTTGGTTTTTGGCCTACCTGGTCGGAGCCTGCATGTGTGTATAGGAGTGCATGTTTGTGTGAGAGAAGAAGCCTGTGTGCAAGGGTGTTTATGTACAAGAGAGAGAAATAGAGGGAGCTTGTGAGCAGGGGTGTAAGAGTGTGCAAGAGAGAGAGAGGGAGCCTATGAAATGGAGTGTGTGTGAACGAGAGAGAGAGCCTGTATGATGGGTTTTGTGTGTGTGTGTGTGTGTGTGTGTGTGTATATGTGTGTGCAAGAGAGAGAGGGAACCTGTGTGAGGGAGAAGAGAACCGGAGATTGCTTGGGGGAAAGGGGATGGAGGCGTGACCCTTAAGGGAGGGAGAGGTGCCAAAGGAAAAATCCGACTTGGGTGCCAAATATTTTAGGTACACTACTGCCAGTAGTGACGGTGTTTACTTTGGTTGAGGGCACCAGCACTGGGTGGGAGGAACTGCATCCTGGATGAAAAAGCATTTCAGGAGCAGCGGCCCAGCAGGGAGCCCAAGCTTCTTCCGGCAGATGTGCTTCTTGAGTAGAGAACCGGCAGGGAGTCCCAAGACCTGCTAGCCAAATGTATGAGAGAGAAGGAAGCCTGAGTATGTATGTGAGGGAGAGCAAGCCAGTGAGTGTGAAAGAGCCTGTGTGTGTGTGGGTGGGGGGAGAGGTGAGCCAATGAGTGTGATAGACTGTATGTGTGTGTATATGTGAGGGAGAGGGGTGTGTGTGTGTGTGTGTAAGTAAGAGCCTGTGTATAGGTGTGGGGGAGAGAGCCAGTGATTATGAAAGAGCCTGTGGGGGAGGGGTAAGAGAACCGGTGTGTGTGTGTGAGCAAAGGGAAGCCAGTGAGTTTTAGAGCCTTTATATGTGTGTATATTTGAGGGGGAGAGAGCCAGTGCCTGTGTATATAAAAGGGAGAGAGAGTCAATGAGTGTGAGAGAGAGAGAGAGTGTGTGTGTGTGGGGGGGGGGGGGGGACACAGAAAGTGTGTATGAAGGAGACAGAGTGTAAGAGAGCCTGTGTGTGGGAGAGAGAGGGAGGGAGGGAGAGAGCTGGTGATTGGTAGTATGTGTCTGAGAGAGGAGTATGCATGACAGTCAACGTTTACATATTTATTTTATCTATTTAAGCATTCTATATACCGTTGTTCCAAAAAAAATCACATTAGTTTACAAAAGTGATATTCATATTATGAGTCATCAAAACACTTAAAACATTAGAGTTGTCTTAGGACACATATCACTCATTATTTCTTGTTCATTCTTCTAACATTGACTATGTTTTTTAATACTGTAGTTCTCTGCATATTGATACATTATGTTAGACAAGCTGTTAGGCCTGTTCAAATGGGCAAGATTCCGTCGGTCAGACCGACACGTCGGTCAGAGCCTCTCTCTTCTCCACAACTTCTTACCCTTCCCACTTACTCATATCCTCTTCCCTTTTCCTTTCCTTCCATCCCCTCTCATCTTCCCTTTCCTTCCCCTCTCACCTCATCCACAACCCCTTCCCTCTCGCTCAGCCCTCCTCCACTCCTTCTTTTTCTCTTCTCCAGAACTTCTTACCCTTCCCACTTACTCACTCATATCCTCTTCCCTTTTCCTTCCCTTCCCTCTCCTCTCCTCTTTCCTTCCCCTCTCCTCTCATCCACAACCCCTTCCCTCTCCCTCAGCCCTCTTCCACTCCCTCTTTTCCTCTTCTTCACAACTTCTTACCCTTCCTACTTACTAACTCATATCATCTTCCCTTTGCCTTCCATCCCCTCTCATCTTCCCTGTCCTTCCTCCACTCCCTGGTGTTCCTGCAAGCCCGTTCACACGTGAGAGCAGCTGAAGCTTCCAGCCAGAGGAAAGAGGCGGCCCAGAGGGTTGGTGAGGCTTCTCGTGCATGTTCTTGTTCTTCTGTCATCGATGCTCATTGGTGCCTGGTTTTCCCTTCCACGTTCACGTGCCCTACCAGTTCTCTCCCCCTCCCTACTCTATAGTCTAACTGTCCGCTCCGGTTCTCATCTCCAGGGAGAGGGAGCCGCCACCGCCGCCTGGGATCTGTGAGCGAGAGCTGTCTTGTGCGCAATGGGCAGTGTCCGTGTTCTCGCTTTGTCTCTGTCTCGCATGGCACGTCGCTCACAGCTGTCTGTTGCGCGCATGCGCAGTAGAGGTGCTCTCTACTGTGCATTTGCGGCACGTCGGTCAGGGCTCATTTATCTATATTGATTGTATGCATTTTTGAAGAGCCGGGTTTTCAGCTCAGGTTTGAATCTTTCTTTCTGTTAGCAGATGTAATGTCTCTGGTAGCGACCTCCAAAGCTTGGGGCCTGTTATGGAAAACATTAGGTCTCTTATTTGCGTTAGATGTGAATTTCGGATTGAAGGGACAGTTAATTACTATTTATTTTGTGATCTTAGTGTGTGCTGTGGTGTGTATGGTTGGAAATTCACACCTATTAAGCAGGGGTTTCTGTCACTGATGATGTTGGAAATTAGTGTTAGTACTTTATAATGGATTCTGACTTGTACTGGCAGCCAGTGCAGAGCTATCAGCGAGGAGGTGGTGTGGTCACATTTCCTTGCCCTAATAGAAGCCTTGCCAAGGTATTTTGTAGTATCTGTAGTGGTTTTAGAAATCCAGAGGACATACAATCCGATCCATGGGTCTCTTTTCTTTTTATCTCAGCATCTTAGCATCTTTTTTCAGCAGCATCAATTCTACATCACCCAATACTTATACAAATGCCTTCAGTCGTTAAAGCCAGTGGTGATGGCTGCTGACCTGGATGGCAACACCCCCCCCCCTCCCCCCACAGTTGCATGTGATGGAGGAGGGACTGCGCCATTAGCTTCGCATGATCTATGAAGCATTCGATACTTCAGCGAGGACTTCTGCAGGAGCCATTGTGGCCAGACGCTTGGCCTGGCTACGGGTGAGTGCCATCAGGGAGACAAGTTACGGGAGATGGTGACTCAATTAAAAGAACAGAATGTTGCAGTCCAGTCTCTGACTTCCGCAGGAGAGCACCAACTCGGAAGGAGATTTTTTTTCAACACCTCGGAGATTGCAGATGCAAACTCGCTGGGATAGGGCCTACCCTCTTTTTCGCCCGCAACTGTACCAACCATCTAGAGAGCCACAGCTGCAGCAATCCCAGAATCGCACCCGACGATGCAACCCACGCCAGCAGTGGGCCCGAGGACCCAACCAGCTCCAAGCCCCAACAAGAGTTTTAGGGCGAACCAATCTATTATCACCAATACTGAAACCTCAAATAGACTCCCAGGATCAACAACACCAAGAGAAACCCATGTTCAAGACGGAAAAGATCCACGAAGTACCTTGCAGGAGCACCACCCACCATCAATTCACCTTCCAGTGGGATTGGGGGGATTGATCCCCTCGTTGCCCTTCTCCCAGGAGATGAGAAAGAACTTATGCCTTCCAGGGGCAGATGGTCCGCATCCAGCGTACCTGTGGGCAATACCGTTACTTCCAGTACGGTGGACATCGCTTTTAGCACAGGATACCCTTGCCCACACTGAAACTGCCCCGTGGATCTACCATCAATCAATCGCATGCCCCAGCCCTGCCTTGGTTGTTGTAATCAACAAGGACCATGAGCGGGGGGGAAGCTCCAGGGTACATACCCTGTTACAGACATAAATTCCATGTACAGTGATACCAGGGGAGTCAGCAGCCCAAGAAGGATGAAACTATTTGACCACCTCAGCAACTGTTGCTGGTCAGTAGCTATGTCCACAGCCCTGGAGGGAGGCAGACCTGACTGAACCTCTGATACCTGCCCCGAGCAGAGTAAGGGCCGCTCAAGGGCGGGGCGTGGGCTGCATTCCCCTTACTCTCCTGTCCCGTAGGTGATCAAGGGGTAGAGAGGTGCCCACCTACTCCTTTAGTCCATTGGGTGAACACGACTCCCGGGACATGTCCATATCTGACCGCCGAAAGAAAGGGGAGGTTACAGCCTTCTCCACCAGCAGATAGCATAGAAATTGAGAGGACAGTTCTAACACACTGGATTTACCACGACCAATTCAGGATGTACTAGTCTCCTCTAAGAAGCACTCAACTAGGAAGAACTACCAAGTCAAATGGGCCAAATACTCGAGGTGCTACATTATCTTCATTCCTTATACCAAGCAAGCCTAGTGACGGCGTCAGTCAGAGTGCATGTAAGTGTGATTGCAGTGTACCACCTCCCTCAAGATAGCTGTCCAGTATCATGCCACCCACTTGTCTCCAGGTTTATGAGGGGCATTCTCCAGCTGCACCCACCGGTGCCGTGGGATCTTAATCTGATCCTAGAACAGTTGATGCTCCTGCCCTTAGAACCTATAGATAGTAGTTACATGAGGTATCTCTCCTGGAAGGTCCTCTTTCTAGTGGCACTCACCTCAGCAAGGAGAGTCAATGAGCTACAAGCATTAGTTCATTATTCACCATACCTGGAGTTTTACCATGACAAAGTGACAGTAAGGACTCACCTATCATTCCTTCCCAAGGTGGTGTCAGCCTTCCACCTTAATCAGACAATCACACTACCGACCTTCTTTCCGAAGCCACACTGAGCGGAGGCAGAAAAATAGCTTCACATACTGGACTGCAAATGGGCCCCTAGCGTATTACAAATGGCGTATGTAGTCGAACTCCAGAGCCTCTCAACTATTTGTCTCTTTCAACCCGAATGCCCTCGGACTTCCCGTCACCAAAAGGATGTTGTCGTTGTGGATTTCCCAGTGCATCGGGTTCTGTTACGATAAAAGAGCGGAAACTTTGTCTACCGCACCAAAGGCCCACCAGGTCAGAGCAGTGGCAGCCTCTACGGCACACTTGTCTCAAGTGCCTATCCAGGACATATGCAAAGCTGCCACGTGGTCGTCATTACACACTTTCATGACACATTACTGCCTCAACCAGCAAGCAACCACAGACACTGTGCTAGGTTGAGCCATTCTGCTAGTGGGAACAACAAAGGAGACTGTCTGCAAAGGGGTGCCAGGTTGAGCACACCCCCATGCAAGAACCGGTATGGACTACACAGCCAGCACCAGGGGGGTGCTCAACTTTTCAGTTGGGGACTCCCCAGATATCATGGCTAATTCAACCTGCTTATCTGCGGGGAAAAAAGCAAGTTTGCTTACCATAAACGGTGTTTTCCATGGATAGCAGGGTGAATTAGTCATGCTAACCAACCCACCTCCCCGGACAGTCTCCGGACGGTGCAGTTGCAAGCTTGGATAACAGACTGAGGCAGGCTGGGAGCCATATGGTGATGCACACAGAGCTCAACTCTGTGTGTTCTTTGGAGCTCCGCCACCTAGAGGACCGGAAGGACGTTCCTCCAAATATCATGGCTAATTCACCCTGCTATCCACGGAAAACATCGTTTACGGTAAGCAAACTTGCTTTTTTCTGTTGCATGATCTTTTCTGAATCTGAATTGGTTTGGGTATAGAATATGATTGTCTTCTAGATGGTTTTCTAATTGAGATAGCACTGTTTTTTTTCTAGATCTTTTGCAATAAAATGTAAGTTGACTATTGGTCTATAATTGTCCCAATTGTCAATTCTACCAGTTTTGTTTTTTTTAGGATTGGTTTGATCACAGTTTGTTTTGCCCTATAAGGGACAAATCCTTCTGAGAGTGAGTGGTTAATTATGGTTGCGATTGTAGGAGTGATTACACTGTGTACTATTTTCAGGGAACTCACTGGAATTGGGTCACGTAGATGGATAGCTGGCTTAATTTTGGAAATGATTTGATTTATTTCCATTTTAGTAACTATGTTGAATGTGTTCCATTTAGGATGCACATGCTTTTCTTCAGGTTCTTTAGTTGGCGAGCAAGTTGAGAAATGTATTTTTAACTTATTGATTTTATCTAGCAATGAGGTGGCATATTCACTGCAGGCATTCTTTGAGAAGTTGTAGTTACTTGGGATGGACAATGATGGGTCCTTGATTAGGTGTTTTACTGTTTCAAATAGTTATTTGGAGTTAAAAATGACCTGGTGAATCCATTTTGCATAGTAATCTTTCTTTGCTTTATTGATTTGTTCACGATATTTTGCTAGGAGGGATCTGTATTTTCCTAGGAATTCTGCAGATGGGCATTTTCGCCATTGTTTCTCGGATTTTCTCAGTCTCTGTTCAGTTTGTCTTATCTCTTCGTTGTACCATGGTTTCTTTTGTTTAGAGGTGTTCTGTTCATTTTGGATCATTTTTGTGTGTATTGGGCTTAGGGCATTTGCAATATCACGCTGATTCTTTCCCAGGAGTTAAAGCCTGAGGAGGCATTAGTTTGATTAAAATCAATTAGCTTATTTTTTATTGATTCTTCAAGCATATCCAGTTTTATCTTTTTTTCTGAAGGTAAGGTTTGGTTATTATTGAGGTTTGTTTGCTTTCTGTTGAGGAGGGTTATGTTTGCTTCTATTAGTTGGTGATCAGACCAGGGCAATATTTTGTATGAGGATTATTGATTAGACAGTTGTTGGCAAAAATTAGATTTAGGATATGTCCTGCTTTGTGAGTGAATGAATATGTATGTTAGGGAGTTTGTGTGTATGAGAGAGAGAGGATAAAGTGTGCTCCCTCCCTCTCCCCCCCACTAATCCACAACAATCTCAGGGTGACTGGAAATAAAAAATTCCCAGGTATGGAGAACTGGGTTTTGTTTTTACCCCTATTTGTTTAACTATTGGACTTTGTTTGATGTGTCTGCTGTTCTGATGTTTGGTAACATTTTAAAATGATTTTAAAATGAGTTATTAATTATTGAATGTTAGTTCAGCTGTTTTGAAATATGTCTTATTTTTATTTGTATAGTTTCACTATTATGATTTTTATATTTCCTGATTTTGTTTGATAATTTATGAGGAATGAAGCTGTTTGTTTTTTCTATTTTTGAACTATATACAGAGTCTGGCTTATTGCAGTTTCAAGTTCAGTTTTTGCCGTTACGTTCCTATTTTTATATTATGCTCTTTATTCTGCATTTGGTGAGGGTTGTCCTGTGTTCTGCATGTGTGATCTAGGTGAGGTATTGTGCTGGCATGTAGTTTCTGTGTATTTATTTATTTAACGGTTTTATATACCGGTATTTGTGGTGACATATCAGTTTACATATAACTTATAACAAGAGAGAAAATACATTGAACAGTGGGAATGCAACTAGGAAGGGGAATAGGGCTTAAAATAGAACAATGTAACAAGGTGAGAAGTATTTACAGTTTGGGGGCGTCAAATTACTGCCATCAAGGTGGAGAGGGGGGGAGAGGACTGGTGGGGAGGGGGGTGGAGGAGGGGATAGGGGGGTAGGGAGGTTCTTGGGAGATGGTGGGAGAAGCGGCTAATCTGGGAGAGCTTGATTAAAAAAGAAAATGGCTAATCTGGGAAAACTTGTTTAAAAAGCCATGTTTTTAGCTTTTTTTGCTTTTTTTTTTTTTTAATTTTTGCGTACATGTTTTGAGACGAAAGTCCGGGGGCATTGAGTTCCAATGGGTAGGTCCTGCCATAGAGAAGGCTCGCTCTTTTGTGGATATCAGATGATAGGTCCTGTGCGGGGGGATGTGTAGGGTGCCTTTATATGCTGCTCTGGTGGGGCGCCTGGGAGCGTGTAGGCGAATGGAATTATCGAGCCAGTTCATATTGTCATTGTGAATGGTTTTGTGTATAGTAGAGAGTGTCTTGTATAGTATACGGGCGGGAATTGGGAGCCAGTGTAGGTCCTTAAGGATGGGGGTAATGTGATCTGATTTACGAGAGTTGGTTAGAATTCTGGCTGCTGCATTTTGAAGGATTTGTAAGGGTTTGATGGAGGAGTAAAGAATTGCAGTAATCGATTTTTGTGAGGATTGTGGCTTGGAGGACAGTGCAACATCATTAAAGTGGAGGAGGGGTTTTAGATTTTTGAGGACATGGAATTTGAAAAAGGATTCTTTTATGGTGGCATTGATGAATTTTTTAAAATTGAATTGGGCATCTATGGTAACTCCAAGGCTTCGAGCGTGTTGAAGGAAGGTGGTTGTAGTAGCGGGGGTATTCTTGTCAGGAGGGTGCATGGAGATGATGTGTTGGGATCTATAGCAACTTGGCTTGTTCTCTCCTAATAGGAGGTGTGTTGGTGTATAAGGGCCCGTTATAATATTTGCAGTATTTCCTTTTCTGAGGTAGGGTTTTTATTTTTTGAGTGCTGGTAGTTAGTGCAGTTTTAGTTTGGGAGAAGTACTATATTGTAATTCGGTTTACTTATGGCTTTCTGGTGGCCAAGCCTACACCAAACTCATGTTACAATAGGCCTAATACGATATGGGTTCCAAATATCATTTTTTTTAAAAAAAAATTTTTAGGGTTTTCTGGTTGGCACCTCAGCAGTACATTGAAATATAATGTGCATGTTGTGAGAGATTTTTACCTCAAACACTGTACTTTGAATGCCCTTTTCCATATATAATCTGTTACAATAATTGCATAATTTTTTTTAATTGTGTGGAGAGGGCTGGGGGGAGGGGAGTCACACAAGGCTGTAAGCTTTGCCTAGATCAGGGCTTCCCAAACTGTGGGATAGGATCCCAAATGGGATGTCAAAATGTTCAGCTGGGGTCACAAGTGCCTCAAAGGGCACCATATTTCTTTCAAGTACCAGCAGCAGCATTAGTTTTGGAAGTCAGTGTAGCGCCTGTGAGCCAGCACACACTTGCAGGCCCTGCAGCAGCCCTGCCCTTGCATGAGTTTCTGTGGTAACAGAAAGCCCTAAACAGGAAGGGATCCAGGCTGCTACAGGGCCTGTGAGCTTGCACTAGCTCACAAACCCTAAGCTGACTTTCATTACTAATATTGCCGCTGCTTGCACAGGCCAGTAGAGATTGCCACTTCTCCTGTCCCCTCACCCACTACTGAACCTACATTAAAAAAAAAAATGTTGCCCCTGTCAGCAGCCTGCACTCTCTTCCCAACAGTTGTCATCCATCTTTGGCCCACGGTCAAAAGGGAAATGTTGCTGATCTTGACCAGGGGAAGGTTTAGAGAAGGGACTGTTTGAATCAGATGCAGGAGGGCTTTGAGGGTAGGATCACCTGGAGAGGAGAATTGGCCGTGGAGGTTTAGGAAGGTATGACAGAAGATCAAATGGGGGATATAGGGTGGGAGGGGATTAACTAGGAGGTGAAAAAAGGGTTGAAGGTGAGGCTGGGATGTGTTCCTTCTTGTCTGGGGAAAGGTGAAGACTTCACCAGTGTACACTTTTCCACTGCTGTCCCTGATTTCCAGAACAGTTTAGAAGTTGCTTCAGGACCACGGGCATGTGATCCACATAGTTCCAGCATGGCCCAGAAAGATCTGGTATGCGTATCTCATATGATTCTCTATGTCTCCTCCATGATATTTAGGGTCCGATCCGTCCCTGCTGACACAAGAAGACCAATGTTTACTCCATCCCCCATCTGTGGGATCTCAGTCTCACAGCTTGAATATTGAACATGTAGTAATGGCTATCCTTGCCTTGCCAGAATCCATAGAAGAGGTCTTGCTTTCTGCTAGAAAGACATCTACTCAGTGAAGCTATACCTTTTTAAATAGAGCAGATATTCTGTGACATGATTTTGGCTGCTAGGTAGCTCCCTTGCCAATGGAGCTCTCACTGGGCCACGTTCTGCCCTGCTCTAGCCTTTGCCTTGAAGGTTGCATAACTCCACAAGGCCAGCCCTATAAGAACCACCCTCACAGATAGCTCTGTACCTCATCATTGCTTCACCTGGACAACCTTGCGCTTGTACCTGTTACTATGTGGCCTTCGCAGCCTTCTTCCCTTGCCTTGTTTCAATGTGGCCTGTTGAGGCCTTCTTGTCTAGACCTATCTTGTCCTTGCTTGTTTGTTTTCCCTAGTTCCTCTCTGGGCCTCCATGTGACCTTGTCTGTTGCCTGTCTAGACCCTCCCTTTCACCTCTGTTACAGTTTAGCACCTCTGTTCCTGCCTGTGTGTGTTACTCTGTTCTTGCCTGTGCATTTTACCTTGTTCCTGTCTGTGTGCTTTTCCCTGATCTAGCTTTGTCTTTCCGTGCTTCTGTCCTGCCCAGCCTTATTTCCCTGTCCTACTTTACCTTGTCTCCCAGTCAGCCTCCCTCAGACTAATCTTCTATTGCTGACTTGGACTGACTTTTGCCCTTGCTTGCTATTTTCTGCTTTCCTTGTCCTCTGCCTGGACTTCACTCTTGCTTATTCTCTACCTGCCTCTCCCTTGGCCTGGACACTGATCTTGCTTGACCATAGCCTGCCATGCATCTGGCCAGGCAGAAGACCCTGCCCTACTCTGCTATAGAGCCCTGTATTGCTCCTGCTGGAGGAATACCCAACTCCAGCCTGCCTGATCGTGTCACACTATGGTGTTGTCAAAATGGGCTTGATCCTTTTCATTGCAAGCTACTCTGATTTTTATCTTACTTGCACGTCTTCTCAGCCTCTGGGCTTGCTACAGCTTCGGTGAAAGTTCACATGAGTGCCATGGTGGCTTACAGTGTCTTGGTCGATAATAAACCAATTTCAGCTCATGCCTCCCATCTCCAAATTCATAAAGGGATTGTGGAATCTGCATCTGCCAATTCAGAAACCTCCAGTACCATGAGATTTAAATGCTGTATGTCAGCGTCTCATGGATCCACCGTCTGAGACATTGTACGCCACGTCACTCAAATATTTGACATGGAAAGTGGTTTTTCTAATAGTGATATCCGCCCAACGTGTCAGTAAACCTCAAGCCCTTGTACACTATACTTCTTATTTGCTTTTCTTCTACAATAGAGTCCTGCTGCACATTCATCCAAAGTGTGGTAAATTTTGAATGGAAGTATTGAGGCTTCTACCCTTAGCAGAATTTAAAACCAGGGAATCCTGCCTGGATAAAATATCCCACTTCCACTTCTATTTCCCTACCCTTTCTGCCTTGAGACAAAAAGTTTACTTTCAGAGGTGTGTTCGAATCTACCACAGAAATTTTTTATTAACCTTTAATTCTTGCAGCACATCATGCATAAATAAACCAGTCAGTTTATTGTAAAAATATTTTCTTTATTTCACAGATACAGAAAGGCATGAATAAATATCTCTAAATGACTAAGAATCACTTTTATGTTCAAATCTTAACTTTACCAGAGTATATCCTACAATCAATGCAAGAACCATTAATAAGGAAATTGAAATTATTAATATCAGATAAATGTCTATTAATGTCATCTTTTTAGAAATTAATACATTTCTAATACATCTGCCAATGTAGAAACAATAGCAATTTAAAGGTTCTCATATACTTGAATAAAAAATTATATTTACCAATTTTCTGAAGCACCCCGCTCTGTGTCTCTCTCAATCACGTGCGAAGAAAGTCTAAGTAGCACCTCTCCCTCTCCCTCAAACTGCCACTGTTTTATACACTTAAGACCCTTTGATCCAGGGTCGCTGTTACACTTCCATCAACACATCTAAATTTTATTCTGTTTATAGCTTCGCCCATTTTTGATTTTTAATTGGATTTCTTTTGTAGTTCTAAGAGAAAATCTTTTTCACTCCCTTCTGTCACACTTAATTGGCTGGCCATCTGTTTTTAGGGTGGTCAATCATGACACCTGCTTTAGGATGCTCAATGTCATAAAATGCAGGTGCTTTCTTACTTGAGATAAGAGAAAGTGGTAAACAACTGTACTCTCAAAGTCTGAAAGTGGGACAAAGGTGAAATCTTGAGGTTTTAAGTAGGGGAAAGGTGAAAGCTATGTGCTGAAGCTTTTTCAGCACAGCCATGACCAATGTCATGGCTTTTAAAAGTAAAGGCTTATGGGTATTAAATGCTAACATGTTTCTTTATGGCTAATTGATTACTGACTTCACTAAATATAAGTAATTATCAATAAAGCACAAAATATTAAGATATTTTCTGACACCCCCCCATGGAGTCAGTAAAACAAATACTAGACATAGCTAGGTACATATAAATCAGTAAGGCACTAATAAGCCTGGGGGAAAATAATCACACAATAAACTACATATAATAAGTTGTGTCAGTGCTCAACATTGCATAGATACAAGTGAAAATCAAATGTAATAATACAAGTGTAATAAAAATTGGTTACATTACCAAATTGAATATAAAGAGATATGAGTTGACAAATCTGAGTTAGTTTCTAATAATAACCAGATATAAAGAGTTTCTCAATATTTCCTTATGGGAAATAGAGAACATTCATACCCAGGGAATGTAAATTTTAAATTTGAAGCTACTCATCCAGTCAAATAAGATGAGGGTTCATAATTAAAATAATCTTTATGGGTCAGAAATCTGTGATGTGTCATCACTGATTCCATCATGTGTAGGGATCTGTGGGCATTAAATGCCTATTATACTTACCAATTGACGAGCTACGATCCTGAAATGGCAAGGTGCATTTTGAATAAGACACATACCAGTCCAGTCAATAATAGACAGTTATTCACAGTTCTCAGTAGATCCAGCCGGATCAGACGTTTCAGATATCTGTGAAGTCAGTCTGACTAATTATAGATATTGGAATCTGTTTGCTCGCCTTCCACTGCTGGTCTAGTCGGAGCAGAATCTTGAGTAGGATTTGGTTGCTGATGTTGGAGAATGACTGATTGATCATCCTCAGAGGAGAGAGCTGCATTCAGCCAAAGCATAAAGTCTTGTCCTTCGTCTGTTAGAGAATTAGCCGGAGCAAGGTGTATTGGATCTAATTCTTCATCCGTCACAAAAGACGGTGGACTAGGTACTGGAAACCAATTCGAGCTTAACCCCGGGCTGGAGGCTCTTGAATTTCCATCTGAAGCAACAGGATTGGCATTTGATAGGCCATGTCCATATCCTAATTGATATTCTGCCAAAGAGTAGATATTGAAGTAGCAGGGCACAAGTTCCCAGGGAGCACACTGACAAATGTGAGCACTCAAGGTTCTTCGTAGTGCTTCACGAACAGATGCCAGTCTTCTTGGCCAAGTCCAGCAATAGGAATATTGTGGGAACTTAAATAAAATATCACAGTTTTTATGCAGATAATAAGGTGCACATGTATCAGGATTGTTTTCTGAATACATCCAGCTTCCATAATCAGCATACTCATTTATGAGATCAGGTCCCAGGCAGACAATCATCGCATTCTTCCTAGGATTAGCTGGAATATGTATCTTTGAGTTTACACCTGCCATTTCTGGTTCGCTGCTCTTCGTTCTAATTTCTCTTAAGACAGAAGAAAAGAACACCAATTATTACTATGATTCCCAGGATTAATGGGAATAAATTGATCCCTAAGTCATGAAGGAGTCCACCTGCCCCTTCCATTATGGTTTTAACTACACCAACAGCTGTTTTAGCTATTCCACCCACTAATCCAGAAAAAGCACGACCCAGGGCATTTGAAAATACCTCTGGCTTCAGTAGCTCGTCTAGGATCAGCTCCCATTCACTAGCTGTTAGTTCTATCATTCTCAGATGCTGTAAAAACTCATCCTCTGACATTAACCAAAGTGAAGACAAATTTCTTAATAATACATTTACATTTAAAACATGAGTCAATAACATTTTTAACTCAGTGAATTGTACTGGTTTAAATTCCATGTACTTTATTGTTTCAGTTAACCGGGCACTAAGTGTAGGATAAAACTCCCACGGTCCACACTTAATGACAGATAGTGCAGTAACTAAATACAATATTCCCGGTTGAAACCCACACTGTGCTTTGTTTGACCGAAGGATATAAGATCCATTGGGTAATTTCAAAAAAACTTCTACTAGAGGACCGGGATTCGGTTCTAGAGGACAATCAGCTTCTCCCTCTAGTGTGAGGCAAGTATTAGAGACCTGCACCAGGGAATTACACACAGTTACAGGAACTTTGTGACAACCTTGTGCTATGATCCAGTGATAACCAGCATTATTAATACACAAGTGGGTTGGTTCAAAGATTTTAATTGTTTTAATCCAGGTGTTGCTTCCATTTGAGCTTTCCAAGAACTGACCAAAGTTCTGGATTTCCCAGCAACGTTTATAGACCTGAGTAGTGATTGGGAGAAAGATACGTCTGACCCCTTGTACTAGGGTTGAACCTAAGGTTGCCCATGGTTCTTTTCCCATTTCATGTTTGCTGACCTGCAAAATAACTTGTGAAGCCTCAACATGGGCATACTGAATTTGCTCAGCTGTGAGGTTTATTTCCTCTAATATTTTTCCCAATTGAAGGTCTCCCCATTTGGGTTTTGGGGAAGTAAGACCATCAATAAAGTGAGTAAGCTGTTCTATTCTTGCTAGAACCTGTATTTTCTCATCAGTTGTGGATATGGCATCAATCCCTAACTGTAAGGTTTGAGCTAAGTAATCCCTTAATTGAAAAATACCTGCTCTTAGCTGATATTCATTGGATTGAATACCTTTTATAGCAGTTTTAATTCTATCATTAAGATTAAGGAATGTATTTTGAACCTCCTGTTTCAAAGCATTCCTGCGTTTTCTGTTGGCTGTTCTCATCACCCAAGCGGGCAAGGGAAATGAGTCATTCAGCCATTTTGTCTGTACAATTAAATCTAACACAGAAGTAACCTGAGTGTCATTTAACCCCTCAGCTAAACCCCTGATACAGGCAGCGGTCAAAGACCGGCCTAGCACAGGTGCATTTTGAAAAAAATTAGCCTCCTGAGTAAAGAAGGGTCCCCATACCCTATTAGAAAACCTTTTATTACAAAGATTAACCTGATATTGCCAACTAGGGCAACAAAAGCAATTTGTCTGGGTGGACGAGGAACGGGTACAAAAGAATGGATTATTCCCACACGCATTATTCCACAAAGATAAATTATAAAAAGAAATTCCACGCCAATGTGTAAAAGAGACAGGCAATTCATCACAAAAGACATGATAATGTGTACTATTTAAAAACAGAATTTCATAAGGTAGTCTACAAACATAAGACAGAGAGTCCTTAATCATTGGAAGGGGGAATCCTGTATCCTCTCCCCCCCATGTGGAATAATTAGCGTAAGAAAGAGTTACCTCAGGAAAGATGTCCATCCAGGAGAAAATGAGACCTTTAATCAAACCTGAAAATTCATAATTAGAGCCAGACAAGGAGTCCTCCAGAGGCACCTTCGAAAGGGGATTGATGCAGGCACAAGATCCATTATGAAAACAAGGACGAAGGGCAAACAGCCGCTGGAACTGTTCAGAAGCACCAATATGTGGTTGAGAGCAGTGCTGCAGTTTCCAGGATGGAGTTTCAAGGATCCCAGTAAGATTGACACTCACTGCTCTGAAACCCAGGAACAAGTTCTGATATCTAATCGAACAGAACTCTGCACGGAAGCCATCAAGAGGAGATTCCGAAGTGATGGAAGAAAGCTGCAGGGAGGAACGCTCCAGCTGCAGAAACAGAGCAACAAGTCTGGACTCTAGACCCGCAGGCAGGGACTCCGGAGAGATGCCTTGCCAAACCTGGTGAGTGTAAAACCTGAAAGGAACATCAATATGCAATAAAACAGGATCTTGCACCAGCCAGCCATGGTATGGAACAAGAATAACACCAGAAGGCAAAGGCACTGCCAGAAGAGACAAAGGCTCAGAAGGTGAGCGCTTACTGACATGTGAGTGTGAATAACGGAGCTCCTGTGAAGCTGCGGGAGAAAAGGTGGAATGCAGCTGGGTATTAGATAAGAGATAAAATAGTGAGATAGGAGATGCAATAATTAAAAGCACCCAGCAAGCAATAACATACTTACAATAAGGTCTGTAAAAAAGAAACACAGCATGCAAAAAGGTACTGATTGGGGAACAAACCATACAGCATGCAAGCAAAAGCTTCTGCTGAAAGCGAGTGAAACATGGAGGACGCTCAGATGCGGGACAAGCTACACTGAGAACGACCTGATCTTCCTGCTCCGGGGTAGGCACAGCCATGTCACCGCTGAGAATGACATCAATTGCTGGAGCAGTGGGAGCGCTGGGCAGCGGTAGATCATCCTGACCCATTGGCATCAGTGGAAACTGCGGATGCAGCAGAGGCTGGGGGTTGAACCGAGGCTCTGGTACCGGAAAACCCCAATGTCTCGGATACCAACTTGACATCTCTAATGGACACAACTTTCCTATTCTTTGGATCCTCAGAGTCAGAAAGCAACAGTCCCGAGTCACCTAGAAATTCTGTAACAATAAAGGGATTAGACCAGTATGGTTCTAAAGAGCCACGAACATGCGTTTTGCTCAAAACTACGGAACCAATCTGAAAAGGATTTGGACTCCGAGAGGCCTTGTCAGAAGTAACCATAGCTTCTGAGGAGGCCATATTTTCAAGCATAGAGAACCCAAAGAGAGACATAGCGGGAGCTTCATGATTGGCAGTGATGGTACTATTAATCCGGATTTGGATCTCCGGAAGATGAAGGTACCAATTACTGGGGTTAGATTGCAATGCAAAAATTTGCAGACTACGCTTAACCTCACCATTAATCCTTTCAACCATTCCATTAGATTCTGGACGATGTGGGTAGGAGAATCGATGAGTAACGCTATGATCAGCACAAAAGGTCTCAACCTCAGCATTTTTAAAGGCTGGACCGCCGTCTGTGCAAAGAAACTGAAAAGGCAAAATACCAAATACAATAGCCAGACGGTTAACAGTTACAATAGCAGTAATGCGTTTCTGTGCAAATAGAAACACAAAGCCAGTAAAGGAATCAAGTACAACCAAAATATGTCTGTAACCACGGGAAGAAGTAAGGGGACCAACATGATCCATATAGACCACCTGCCCTGGTCTAATTCCCCGTGGAAGTGTCCCTTCAACATAAGGGTGTCCAGTCCGTTTGGGATTTGTGCGCTGACAATCCAAACAGTCACTGACCATTTTCTTTGCCTGACTTCTAGTCAAAACCCCATCTGAATGCTGGCACAAAGTAGCCGCATTCAAATGTAAGGAGCCATGCCTAGCAAGACGTGCCCTTACAGTTATCTCTTGCTGAGAGGCAGCCAATTTAGCTGCTTCATCTGCCAAAGAATTGTAACGAGAGTACCAGCCCACGGTCTGGTGAGCAGGCACATGCAAGACAAGCACCTGCACAGTAAGTTTCTGTGAAATAGAAAAAATTAATCTCCAGTGAGCTCTGTGTGCAATAGGCTTGCCTGTAACATCTAAAAAGTCACTGTTTTCCCACACTTTCATATGTGAATTAAACCCAGACACCACATATGTAGAATCAGAACAAACCATAACGGATCTTTCAGGATCCAAATTGGGCGTCTGCTCAATATGTGTCAAAGCCTTTTGAAAGGCAATCAGCTCCGCCTGCTGTGAACTCATATCACCTAATCGCCATGTATGTGTGGCAAAGACTTTCCACTGACCCCTTTTATTAGGAGTTAAAATAACATTAGCCGCACCAGCAAAAAATGCAGTAAGATAGTCACCCGAGGGTGTGGCAGAACCATCAGTAAAAATTACCAATTGAACCTTCTGATAAATAGGAGGAAGGAGCCTATCCGTCTCAGTAGTTAAGCAAAGATCCTCACAAGTTAAAATAATGTCAGAATCAGCCAAACCATTCTGATAATGGAATTGCACATCGTCTCTATATTGATCAGCACGCCATTGCACCCAGCGTGTGGAGAGAGCCCTACTCTCTGGGAGGGAATGGCGAGTGACAGCCTGTAACTGAGGAATCCCAGTATAACAATGAATAATCTTACCCTGAGCAAGAGCAGAGACTTTAGACAGGCAATATCTGACAGCCGTCAGTGTACGCTCCACAACATTAAATTTCCTCTCAGGCTGAGAGAAAGTATGTGTAATATAACATATGGGCTGAGATTCAGCATGGTTACTGATTGTAGCCAAGAAATGAGAGTCAGAAACCTGCAACGTGACATCTAAATCTTTAGATGATTTACGGTGCGCCAAAGGGGCTGAAACTTTGACAGCCTCTTGCAGCGCTCTCAAACATTCAGAATGAACAGCAGTCCAATCACGTGCCACAACGGCATCTCCTTTAAGCAAATCATACAAGGGGGCTGCTAATGAGGCAAAACTAGGCACAGTTTTACGTGCAAAATTAAGTGTCCCCATGATTACTTGCAATTGGCGAGATGTCTTAGGCACCGGGAAGGATATAATCTTTTCTTGGAGGGTGGGGGCAAGGCTAGCACCTGCCACCCCGATTAAAAATCCCAGAAACTTAACTTCCTCAAAACCAATTCTGGCTTTGGCAAAATTAACTACAAAGCCTTCCTCACCCAGTACCTGTATTAGTTTAACAACAGAATCCCAAAGCTCATCCAGCTTATCAGAAGCCAGATATATATCATCAACATAAGGAACAGCATTATCAATGTTATGTCGCTGAAGGAGTTCTTCAACGGCAGCAGAAAATAAAACAGGGGAATTTTTAAAACCCTGAGGGAGCCTGGTATACTGATACTGCTTACCCCTGAATGTGAATGCAGTGACAGGGGAAGTGCTAATCGGAATACTCCAAAAACCATTAGCTAGATCCAAGGTGGCTTTCCACCTAGGACGTGGCAAATTATCAATTGTAGATGCAGGATTCAACGTCTGAGCCGCAACTGTCTCAGAAGAGGCGTTAAGTACTCTATAGTCAATGACCATACGAGTACTCCCATTTGGTTTGGGCACAGGAAGGAGGGGTGAATTAAATTCAGAATATTCCTCAATTAAAACACCCTGAGTAAGTTTCTGAGAAATAATAATATTTAAATCATTGTAGAATTTCTTATGGACAGGATACTGTTTTTGAGGACTGAAAGGCTTATTTAAAACTATCTCTATCGGCTTAGGGGTCTGCACTAAACCAGTGTGGGTATGATAGAGCTGAACGACTCCTAACTTAAGCCATTCAGTAAACAAATTCTGCAGCTCAGCCTCTCCAATGATGGATTTGAGCTGAGGAGAAATTGAAGCTTTTACAGCCTCAAAGCCATAAAGGGGGTCCTCCAACATCATAGAAGGCAAAACAGGCACAGCAGCCTGTGTGAAATAAATTGCAAAAGGATCCTCCTCATCAAATAAACATGCCACTTTTATGGTACGGGACCCTTTGAAGTAAGGGGAAAAGATTTCTACAGTCGCTAAGGGAGCTTGAGACTGCTTCCCTGCAAACATAGTAATTGTGACATTTTCATTTAAATATTGAATTGTATCCCATTCTCTAGTCAGGATATTAATTGTAGTACCTGAGTCCATCATGCCCACAAATAGATCACCCTGCTCCCTATTCTGGATCCACAGGGGGTTTAGACGTGGAGCCAGCATTGCCATGGAAAGTGGCTCGCTTCACAGGCTTTTTGTGAGAAGAAGGGGGAGGGCGGTCTGCCTTAGTTACAGCTCCGGACACCGCTGGAGGTTTCTCAGGAGCTGGAAAGCGGGCAGGAGGGGTCCCACGATTATCCCTCACAGGATAGCGGGGAACCCACCCAGTATTAGAGGGATTTCGTGGAGGGGGGGGTGTATAATCCTGTCTAGAATTCCCAAACCCCCTATTGTCCCTCTGATTTCTATCCTGGGAAGAAGGATTCCTAAAATGAAAACTCACCCGTCTTGAAGTTTTCTCAGGCTGAGTGCGCTGGATCTCCCTGCCCCTTTCCCTGGGTCTGTCAGACCCTGGCTGAGCCTGTTTAAGTGGCTTAGAAGGTATTAATGGACGACCAGCCGCCTCGAAGACTTGCTGGATAATGAATGGGAACTGCTCATGTCGATCTGCCGGGGCCAATGCACTTAAACGATTACTAAGATCAATACGAATAGAGGTATCAGGCATGACGTCTTTTAAAATCTCCCATACTTGATCAAAATTACTCATAGTAACCAGCATGCCAAGAGAATATGCAGCTGAAATACCAAACTTGTGCAAAATATGACGCAGCACTTCACCGAGATTTGTGATTAACGGTTTCCCAAATATCGAACGATAAGTCCACCCGTAATAACTCCCCCAACTTTCGCAGAATGAGGGGGGAGGAACCAAATTCTGTGGCATCAGAGTAGAAATAATATAATGTCTGGTACGAGAATTACAGGCACCAGTGACAGCTTCAAGCGCGACTAGTCTAGTGGCCAGATGTTCAGGTATCAGATTAACATCAGCTGGAAGCGTCCCCAAAGCCCGCCTTACTCTATCTGCTTTTCGATCAATCTCACTACGGGTCCCGAATTCTCCAGGCGTCCCCAAAGAAAACGAGGTTTGTCCGTAATGATCTCTGAGCGTTTGAAAGCAGTGCAATAGGGCATTGTAAAACGCATTCATTTTCCCTGCCGGAATTTGATCCACAGGCGGGGCATCAAAGGACAAAATAGCATCAAGAGGCGGACGCGGTTCAGTGAACGCCAAGCCCCCTCTTTTTTCAGAAACCGGAATTACCGGATTCTCTACAAATAAGCATTTACCAAGTGAAAAAGACATCTGACAATCAGGGAGAGCAAAAGGAACAAAATCCTCTTCCGCTCTTCTATTTAGCCCCTGGTGTCTGCCCTGTGCAGTAAGAGCTTTTAAACGACAAATGTCAACATGAAAGCACGGTGACGAGTCACTGGCCACTTGTAAATGCAGGACAAAGGACTGATCTTCCCTGATATGATTGGCTTCAACCCACTTACGGAACGTTGCTTCTTGAGAAGCTCTAATTCTATAAGGGTCAGCCATTGCAACCAATTATAAAAACTGCTGCAAAAGGCAAAATTACATGACTGGAAAATAATATTTAATTCTACAGGAGATTTAAACCACGTTGGGCGCCATGTGGTAAATTTTGAATGGAAGTATTGAGGCTTCTACCCTTAGCAGAATTTAAAACCAGGGAATCCTGCCTGGATAAAATATCCCACTTCCACTTCTATTTCCCTACCCTTTCTGCCTTGAGACAAAAAGTTTACTTTCAGAGGTGTGTTCGAATCTACCACAGAAATTTTTTATTAACCTTTAATTCTTGCAGCACATCATGCATAAATAAACCAGTCAGTTTATTGTAAAAATATTTTCTTTATTTCACAGATACAGAAAGGCATGAATAAATATCTCTAAATGACTAAGAATCACTTTTATGTTCAAATCTTAACTTTACCAGAGTATATCCTACAATCAATGCAAGAACCATTAATAAGGAAATTGAAATTATTAATATCAGATAAATGTCTATTAATGTCATCTTTTTAGAAATTAATACATTTCTAATACATCTGCCAATGTAGAAACAATAGCAATTTAAAGGTTCTCATATACTTGAATAAAAAATTATATTTACCAATTTTCTGAAGCACCCCGCTCTGTGTCTCTCTCAATCACGTGCGAAGAAAGTCTAAGTAGCACCTCTCCCTCTCCCTCAAACTGCCACTGTTTTATACACTTAAGACCCTTTGATCCAGGGTCGCTGTTACACTTCCATCAACACATCTAAATTTTATTCTGTTTATAGCTTCGCCCATTTTTGATTTTTAATTGGATTTCTTTTGTAGTTCTAAGAGAAAATCTTTTTCACTCCCTTCTGTCACACTTAATTGGCTGGCCATCTGTTTTTAGGGTGGTCAATCATGACACCTGCGTTAGGATGCTCAGTGTCATAAAATGCAGGTGCTTTCTTACTTGAGATAAGAGAAAGTGGTAAACAACTGTACTCTCAAAGTCTGAAAGTGGGACAAAGGTGAAATCTTGAGGTTTTAAGTAGGGGAAAGGTGAAAGCTATGTGCTGAAGCTTTTTCAGCACAGCCATGACCAATGTCATGGCTTTTAAAAGTAAAGGCTTATGGGTATTAAATGCTAACATGTTTCTTTATGGCTAATTGATTACTGACTTCACTAAATATAAGTAATTATCAATAAAGCACAAAATATTAAGATATTTTCTGACAAAAGTTCCTGTCGATGGTCATATTGGCCTTCCATCTCAATCATTCTAGCCTACTTTCTTTCCCCATCTACATGCACATGTTGGGAAAAAATTGCTCCATACTTTGGAATGTAAACGGGCTTTCGTCTTTTACAAAGGAGGACTCAGCCCCATCATCGGGCCCCCATCAGCTTCTTTGTCTCTGTGATCCAAATATATTGGGTACCCTGGTGACCAACCGCACCTTATCCAACTGGATAACAGCTTGCATTCAACACTGTTATGCTGCAGCAATATTTAACCTTATTAATTCAGTCAGTGCTCATCAAGTGAGAGCTATGGCTGCTTCCATCACTCATTGCAGATGTCTGGAGGACATCTGCAAGGCTGCCACGTGATTGTCTATATACACATTCACTTCACACTTCTGTCTGGACAATTTTTCAAAGGTTGACAGGGGTTTGGACAAGCATTATTGCATAATGTAGTCCATACATTGTCTACTCTTCATGATGGAATCTGGGTTACTCATTAAGAAAATACTCTGCTGCAACCCTCAGCTTGGGATGCTCCACATGTAATGGCTAATTCAGCCTGCATATCGACAGAAAAAGGAAGTTTGCTTACTGTAAATGGTGTTTTCTGTAGATAGCAATTAGCCATGGAATGCCCACCCTCTTCCCTGGAGAGTTGACTACCTGGCTAGTTAGCTCTGTAACTGACTGAAGAGACATAGGAACTCCTGCACATGCTCAGTAGATGCTGCCAGATGATGTCACCCACATATAATGGCTAATTCATCCTGCTATCTATGGAAAATACCATTTATGGTATGCAAACTTGTGTACCAGTGCTCAACTTTTCCCCTTCAGTGCAGCAAGACCAGTGGGGCTGTTGAGCGATAAGGATGCACCAAGCTAGAAGTTTTTAGTAACCTACATAAGCATATTAATGTTAAAATCAAACTGCCTAATTTGTTCCTAACAATCAGGTTTAATTTACACACCTAGTTTATTATTTTAAATTGTTACTGTACTATGATGGCACAAAAGTAATTTGTAATTTATACCACCCATATTTCTCTTTATCGTGCCCTTCTGTAAACCGTTGTGATGGTATTTAACTTAACGACGGTATAGAAAATTTTTTAAATAAATAAATATTCTGCTTTTCAGGCATTTCCCTGTCCCCAGAGGGCTCACAATCTGTTTGTTTGTACCTGAGGCAACAGAGGATAAAGTGATTTGCCCAAGGTCACAAGGAGTGGCAGTGGGATTTGAACTCTGGTTATCCTGGTTTCAGCCCACTGCTCTAACCACTTGGCTACTGGTCCACTGTGGCCTAAAGATAACAAACAGGCCAGAGGAGGCATGGTGGAGCTCATCCTGCTGTGGCCGAGAGAGAGTGTGTGTGTGTGTGTGTGTGTGAGGGAGAGAGAGAGAGAGAGAGTGGGAGTGTTTGTGAGAGCATGGGCTTGTGTAAGAGAATAAACATGTTAGTGTGTGTGAGACAGAAGATAAAGTTTGTGTGGCCCCCACCTCCTCCAATCCATGACAATTTCAGAGTGACTGAAAATTAAAAGATCCAAGGAATGGAATGCAGGAGGATTTTTAATCCTTATTAGTTTTATTTGATGTTTCTGATGTTTTGAAATATTTTATTTGTGTTTTTGGAAAATTATAACATTTTTTAATCATTGGATGTTTTATTCATCAGATGTTTTAAAATATTTATTTTTTTTAGTAGTATGGTTTTATTATAATTCATGATTTATATTTCTTGATTTTGTTTGATATTTTGTGAGGAATGATTATGCTGTTCTGTATACAGCATCTGGCTTGTTGCATTTCCAGTTCAGTTTTTGTCTGCACATTTCTGCTTATGCTATATGTCTGTTTATTCTGTATTTGTCTCCAAAAGTTAATTGACACCTGTGGGTATATTTTGTGTAATCTATGAGGTGCTAAATATAATCTGAATAAGATCTTGTATCCATTTAATGCCATCAAATGATTTAAACATAGTTTTGCTGGGTGGCTAAAACTGGCCAGGGCTTTCTTTATTGCATACATTTCTTTTAATGTTTTTTAGCCATGTTGCCAGGTACAGTTAATGACAGGCCAAGGTATGCATAGTCTAGGGGTGTGCTCTGTTTCATGGTTATTTCTTTTGGAGTTTTTTTTGGCGCAGTTCTACTGGTGATGTGTGATCCGAGGTTATATGATTGATAGAAAATGAAAAAATGACTTTTTATTCTGTAGCTGCAGCATTTCTATATCTAGAGAAGGTGTATTTCTATATTTCTAAGGCCAGCACTGGTGTGGTAGGGAATGGGGCGCATGCTGAGGTCAGGGGGAAGTGTGTCCACCCCCGCTAATCCATGCCAATCTGAAGGGTGGCAGTGTCAGCCTTTCTCTCTCATCCTCCAAGTCTGACTTCTTTACTCTTTCCCTCGGGGTGGGGAGCCATCAATGATTTTCACACAGGGCACCTCGGCCAGAAGAGCGAGGAGGCCTGGTGGGGCAGCAGCAGACCCCATTCTGCTGCTGCCCAAAGAGCTCACAGGGGTAATGTAACCAAACATTTTTACTCACAAACAAAATTTTTGCTCATATCAGCCCAATCCTTAGAGGAGAACATTGCTCATAAATAGCCCAGTTTAGTCATAAATACAACAGTTATACACCAGTATTGCTTGAGTGTAAAATCTGCATCAGATTTATCAATTTAAACAAATCCCATTGTTTTCAAAGGGAAAACGGAAAAACACTGGTGCAAAACTACATACCTTTAATAAATAAGCCCCTTTGTATCCATCTTTTATACATATGTATAGGATTTATTTTCAGTAGCCTCTACATAGCATTCATAGATAAATTGTGAATTATTTTCTGCACACAAGTTTGTTGCTATTTTGATTTTAGCTATTTTGCTCACAGGCCATGTCATCCTTTAAGGTTGAGTGTGTTGTACATGAAAAGTTAAGAATTGGAGAGTCTCCAGTATGGGAAGAAAATGAAGGAAGTCTGCTTTATGTAGATATCACAGGACAGAAGGTTTGCAGGTGGAATGCAACCTCCAATCATCTGGAAAATGTATCTGTTGGTAAGTCAGAGCTTTAAAAATCCTGTTGAATGACAACTTCTTTTCCCCTTTATTAGTCGTGTCTTGAGTCTTAAGTATGAAGACTATTTTTCTCCATCAATTGTTCAAACTGCATAGTCAACTTACCTTTTAATGTAGAAAGACTTTTATGTTTTTAAAAGAAAATTTCAGTTCAATATTTCTCATAGGACATTTGCCTGACAGTAGGAATTAAAGAGTATGCATCTTTTATTGTGGCTGATGTTATAACAGTGTGGCAAAAATCTGTGCTAAATTTTAAATTTTTAGTGCAAAAATGTTTAACTACTATGGTAAAAAAAAAAAAATAAATTACTTCCAATGCACCCAGTAGTTAAAAAAAAATCAGCACTAAAAAAAGAGTGCATCATCAGATTACTATATAACAAACCATTAGTAAGATTGCTTGTTAATAGGCAACTGAACTTCTTAGATGAACCTGACAAGGATGCCCTTTATCACCATTACTTTATATTTAAACCTTTGCTTAGCATGATTTTGATATAGGTGAAAAATAAAGAAATAAATGCAAAGCTAAGAGAAATGTCATCTTTTCAAGGAATTGAGAGTGGGAATAAAGAGCTTGCAGATGATATGTTTCTTTATATTAATAACCTAAGAAATTTGCTAGCCAATTATTATTCAAATGTTAGTCATTTGGTGCTTTTTCTGACCTCAAAATAAAAACAAATCTGAAGCATTGCTTTTAGATAACAATTTAATAGATACTTTGCAAGACCACTGAAATGGTCTACAAAATTTAATAGATACTTTGTAGACCACTGAAATGGTCTACAAAACAACATAACGTACTTGAAAATAAGAAATGGAAAACAGATTGACATAAAAACCTTAAGAGTTGACATACTGGTCAGACCAAAGGTTCATTAAGCCCAGTATCCTGTTTCCAATCCCGGTCACAACCTCCTGGCAGGATCCTCAAAGAGTGATAGATTCTATGCTGCTTATCCTAAGGATAAGTAGTGAATTTCTCCAAGTCCACCTTAATGATGGTTTATGGACTTCCAGGAACTTTTCCACACCTTTTTTAAACCCAGCAACACTAACAGCTTTTACCACATCTCTAGCAACGCATTAAAGAGCGTAATTATAAGTTGAGTAAAAAAATATTTTTTCCTATTAGTTTTAAATGTATTATCTAGTAACTTCATTACATGTCCCCTAATCTATGTACTTTTTGAAAGATTAAATAATCGATTTGCGATTACTTGTTCTACTCTGCTCATTATTTTATAGACCTCTATCCCCTCAGCCATCTCTTCTCTAAACTGAAGAGACTTCACCAGTTTATCTTTTCCTCATAGGGGAATCATTTCAACCCCTTTATCATTTTTAGGCATCCTTCTCTGTACCTTTTCTAATTCTGCTATATCTTTTTTTGAGATGTGGTGACCAGAATTGCACACAATAATCATGAGGCATTATGATATTCTCTGTTTTATTCTCCGTTCCTTTCCTAATAATTCCTAGAATTCTGTTTGGTTTCTTGGCTGCCTCTGTACACTGAACCAAAGCTTTCAACATCATATCCACGATAACGCCTAGATCCTTTTCCTGGGTGGTGACTCCCAATGTGGAACCTTGTGTTATGCAGCTATAATTTGGGTTGCTCTTTCCTATGTACATTACTTTGCACTTGTCCACATTAAGTATCATCTGCCATTTGGATGCCCAGTCTCCCAGTCTCACTAGGTCCTCTTGCAATTTCTCACAATTCTCTTGTGATTTAATAGCTTTGAATAATTTTGTATCATTGGCAAATTTGATTGCCTCTGTTGTTGTTGTTACCATTTCCACATATAAATATGTTGAAAAGCAATAGTCCCAGTACCATTTAGCCCTACTCTGTTTTCTATCTTTTAACTAGTTTTCAATCCATAGTAGAACATTGCCTCCTGTCCCATGATTTTTTTTAAATTTCTTCAAGCGTCCCTAAAGTAGTTTGTGAAATGCTTTCTGAAAATCCAGATACACTATATCAACTGGCTCACCTTTGTCCATTGACTTATTTATGCCTTAAAAAAAGCATAACAGATTGGTGAAGTGAGACTTCCCTTGGCTCAATCATATTGGCCTTGTCCCATTAAACTATATATACACAGTATGTTCAGTAATTTTGTTCTTTAGAATAGTTTCAACCATTTTTCCTGGCACTGACATCAGACTCACTGGTCTATAGTTTTCTGGAATCCTTTTTAAAAATTAGTATTACGTTGGCCACCCTCCAGTCTTCAGGCTTAGTCTGTAGCTGATTTCAATGATAGTTTACAAATTACTAATAGTAGGTCTGCAGTTTCATTTTTCAGTTCATACATCCCAGAGTGCCAAAAGATTTGCTACTCTTTAGTTTGTCAATTTGCCATGGTACATATTCCAGGTTTACTGAGATTTGTTTCAGTTCCCCTGACTCATCACCATTACATATCATTTCTAGCATGGTTATCTCCCTTACATCTTCCTCATTAAAGACCAAAGCAAATACTTCATTTAGTCTCTTTGCTATGGCCGTGTCCTCCCTTAGTGCCTCTTTTACCCCTCGATCTTCTATTGATCCAACGGACTTCTCACAGTCTTTTTGCTTCGAATGTACCTAAAATGATTTTATGAGATTTTGCTTCCACAGCAAGCAAATGTTCCTTTTGTCATTCTTATCAATGCTTTGCATCTAACGTTCCAGTGCTTATGCTGTTTTCTATTTTCTTCATTTGTATCCCTTTTTCAGTTTTGAAAGATGTTCTTTAGCTAGAATAGCCTCGCTCAAATCATCGTTTAACCATGCCGGCAGTTGTTTGGCCTTCCTTCCACCTTTTTTAATGCATGGAATACATCTGGTCTGGGTTTCCAAGATGGTATTTTTAAATAATGTCTATGCTTAATGCTGCTGCTTTAAGTATTGTTGTTATTTTATGATGTATTTTTGTATGTTGTGCATTCTGTGAATGTTTTTTATTTTTGTAAACCGCCCTGATCTAAAAATATAAAAAAGACAGTATATAAAGAAAGTAAATAAATAGTTTCCTAACCATTTTCCTCATTTTATCAGTCTCCCTTTTAAAAGTTAAATGCTAGAGCAGTAGATTTTCTTCCTCCAGTTATCAAGGCAATAATGAACATAGCATGATCTAGTGTGATAAGTGGCCCCAACACCATTACCTCTCACATCAAATTTGTTCCACTAAGGATTAGGTCTAAAATTGCTCCCCCTCTTGTCAATTCTTGAACCAGTTGCTCCATAAGGCAGTCATTTATTTATCTAGAAACTTTACCTCCTTAGCATATCCTGATGTGACATTTACCCAGTCAATACTGGAGTAATTTATCACCCATTATTACTATGTTGCTAATTTTATTATCTTCCCTCATTTCTGTTAGCATTTCATTATCTATGTGTTCATTCTGGCCAGGTAGATGGTAATATCCCCCCCCCCCCCCACCCCCGAACACACACACGCGCACACACATACTACTATTCTATTCCCCTTCTCATATGAATTTCTATCCATAAAGATGCTATAGTGCATTTTGTTTCCTGTAGAACTTTTATTTTGTTTGACTCTATGCCCCCTTCAACATATATCACCACCTTCCCACCAATTCGATCAATCCTATCATTGCAATATAATTTGTACGCTGGTGCCGCAGTGTCCCATTGGTTATCCTCCTTCCATCAAGTCTCTAAGATGCCAATTATATCTATCTCATCATTCAGTGCTATGCATTCTAATGCTCCCATCTTATTTGACTTTCTAGCATTTCTATACAGACATTTCAAAGTGTGTTTTTTTTTTATTTATAATAACAACCTGCTTATCATTTGATGAGGTAATTTGGAATCTTTCTGCTCTGTCTGGTCTTTACTTAAAGGCACCTGGGCTACTTTAGTATTTATTGCAACCTCTCTATCGGGATGCCCTAACTTTCCTGTTTTGTTAACATTCTTCAAAGATACATTATTATGCTTCTGAGTGACTGTTGTCTTTCCCCCATCATCTAGTCCAGCAGTTCCCAAACCTTTGGGGACCGTGGGCCCCTTTCAACCTCCAAAATTGTATTGGTCCCCCACATGCTTCTTAATTTTTGCATGCAGTTAAATGCCATATGGAAAATCGACAGGATGCCTGAGACAGAAAGCCAGGTACCGGCACAGCTAAATGAGGAGTCATATTCACAGAATGACTCACAGAAGTTGGAGCACTGGAATAACTGCTGGTACAGAAATCCTCAACTGGCAACCTGAACCTGATTCAGTAAGATGCAAAATAGTTGGTGCAGTTAGTGTAGCTGGGTTCAAAAAAGGTTTGGATAAGTTCTTGGAGGAGAAGTCCATTAACGGCTATTAATCAAGTTGACTTAGGGAATGGCTTCTGCTATTACTGGCATCAGTAGCATGGGATCTTCTTAGTGTTTGGGTAATTGCCAGGTTCTTGTAGCCTGGTTTGGCCTCTGTTGGAAACAGGATGCTGGGCTTGATGGACCCTTGGTCTGACCCAGCATGGCAATTTCTTATGTTCTTAAATACTATGCCCCCGAGAATCATTTGTAATATAGAAAACTTAATATTAAATAAGGAATGGCTTCTGATATAAAAACTTTGCTTTGCTTCCTGCCCTCCCCTTATGGCCCTTTCATGATTGCTATACCCTTCCTCCACCATGGCCCTTTCTCAAGTGTCTTCCCTCCTGCCCTGGTTCCTTTCACCTACTGACCCTGCCTGTATGCTCTCCCTCCTGCTTTTTCTGCTATTCTGTCCCTCCTGCCTTCCTGAGCGCTCCCCTTCCTGTCTCCTCCCCTCCCTCTCCTCCTGCCCTGCTTGCTCCCACCCATGGCCTCTTTCCTAATGCCTTCCCTTCTGGGTTCCCTGCTCTCCCCCTCAGGGTCCCTTCCAGAGTAATTTCCCTCCTGCATTCCTTCTTTCCTTCCTCCCTCCTGTTCTTCTTCCATGATCCCTTTCTGCTTGCCTTGCCTCCTGTCCTCTTCCACTGATGGCTCCTCCCCTGGTTCTCTCCCTCCTTCCGTCTCCCTATGGCCCATCCCAAGTGTTTGTTTGGTTTTATTGCCCACTTTTTTCAATAAGAAATTTACCCAATGCAGTAAATTCAAAAGGTCAGTTATTCAACAGGTAAGATACAGTCTGAAGGAGACTTCAGTATGAACTAAACTTGATATTCATCAACAACAGGGCATTCTCCCTTTCACCCCCACCTTTAATGCAGAGAGCAGTGATGGAGCTGCATCCAAGTGAAATATCAAGCTTGATTAGTTAGGGGTAGTAACCGCTGCAACAAGCAAGCTACTCCCATACTTATTTGTTTACCCAGACTATGTTATTCAGCCCTTATTGGTTGTTTTTTCTTCTCCCCTGCCGTTGAAGCAGAGAGCTATGCTGGATATGCGTGAAGTATTAGTTTTTTCTTCTCCCCTGCCGTTGAAGCAGAGAGCTATGCTGGATATGCATTGAATTTGTCATTGATATTAAGATATTTAGACAGTGTTTTATTTTTCATTGGAAAACGATGTCTCCACTGGGATTAAATGGCCCGATTGAATGGTCTGCTTTTCTATAAAAGATCCTTGTGGAGTTTTAATGATGGGATCTTGGAAACATCTCAGGATTTTTGTAGCGAGTAGATCTATTTTGGATTTTCATATTAATCGGCAATAAGTGTTGCTGAGAATCGGGTGGCTGAAATATTCTTATTGGCACTTTTTGAGTTGAGAATAGTGGAAATGGGCGTTTGATCCTTTGTAAATAGTGTAATGTGAGTTAGTGATGTTTTGCACAGATATCTTTGAGGATGGAAATGGTTTGTAGTCATCTGACGATAATTGAGAACGTTTAATTATGGAACGAGTTTGTTGTAAATAGGTGGTGATAAATGGTTAATTCATTTAGTAGGGATATAAATAACCCTCAATATGTTGCAACGCTGACAGGATGCTATGTGTAGACGACTATTGAGATCACTTCCGGTATTTGGGTGAGTCATGGTGGCGTGTGGAGTTTTGATCAGTATAGCTGTATGCTGTGAATACTATAATATATGTGTACTAATTTTGTTGTAGAAGTGGCAAAAATGGTTCAAAATGAGTGATAAGACAGCAACGGGTAAAACTTTATATAATTAAAAATATGCTGAGGTGCAACACATCGGAAAACGCGAATGGGTTATAAATATTCAGTACAGAGGGTGCGTTTGTTGTATTTCCAGAAGGTTAGATAAGTTCATAAGAGTAGGGAGTCATCTAAAATAACGTGTCCATTATAATTGTAGAGACAACTGAGAGAGGAGGTTTGGAAAGGAATCCCATTAAACTGAATTTTCCCTGAGGAAGCCCACGTTTGATTGGGCGAAACAGAGAATTCTTTGTCAGACTTCGCACAATAAGCGAAGTCTGAGAACAGGAAATATAAGGGAGGATTGTGAATGGAAGTACATCAAGTGGCGTTCGAGCATGGGAAATATAATGAGCAAGTTTGGATAAATTGATTGGAAACTATTATAGTTGAAATTTAAATTAATGAGAAAATTATTTGTATATATTGAATTGTTTATAAGGTATTGAAGAATATTACATTATTGGTATTTTATTGTCTAAAGGTAATGAACTTATGCTGTTGCATATTGTTATGATGTAATTTTATCTTGTGTGCGAGTGTGGAATGATGAGTGTGTTAAGTAGTTTTTAAAGTGTATAGTTAGGTTTTGTACTGTTGCATTTCAATAAATGTGGTAAATTAATTAAATGATTATTTTTTCTGAGGGTAAATGTTAGATGGTTTTGCCTATAGCATAGCGTCCTCTCCACCAGGCTTCCTCAGCGAGCCCAGCTTTCAGCTGAGCAAGTCACCTCTTCACTGATCACCTAATGCCTCAGCCCCAGGCCTTTTTAACTCAGCCTGTCCGGTTCCTCTTCATTGAGTCACCTTGGCTCCTTGACCTGGCCACCTCCTAGCTATTCTGCCTTGCCTTGTGGTCTACTCAAGCCTCCTGCCTTAGCCTCTTGCCTTTCTCTGTGGCCTCCTGGGTGTCTTTATCCTGTCTTGAGGCATCCAGGCCTACTAGAGTTACCTTGCCCAATCTCGTGCCCTGTTGGACTTTCTTGTTCCCTGTTGCCTGACAAGTCCTGTTCTTATCCAGTCCTGTCCTTGTCTTGCCCTGACCAGTCTAGTTCCTTGTATGTTTTCCCAGGCCTTTCCCTTGCCTAGGGTTCTAGCCTTTCCCTCAACTCCAGCCTTGTCTCCATCCCAGCCAGTACCTGGTTCCAGCTACAGTCAGTACCTATCTCAGCTCCCAGCCTGTACTGGGACCCATCTCTCAGCCTGTGCCTGACTCCAGCCATGATGTTCAGCAAGAGACAAGTCCTACCAGCCCCCACAACCCAAGAACTCAACCTGTGGGGGGGAGGGGGGCTGGTCAGGCAGAAGACCAGCTTCAGTCCTGCCTTTAGCCCTATATCGCATCTATGGGGGTACTTCCTGACTCCAGCCTGCCAGACCATGACAGAGTGAAGAGGCTAAGCTACCCCACAGAGGGGGGTGTTTAGGACTTCCTGTGAACCTGGTGAGCAAAGAAAAAATTTTGTACCACTACTGATTTTTGGAACTGGTGTCAATGTTGGATCCCGCCACCATTAATTGAATGTACTAAATGTGGCTCTCTGAACCCTGCCTGCTGGAGATGTGTGGTGTGCCATGTGGTGAATCCAGTGTCTGTTAAGACTTGGCTTATCTGTGATACACTCTGCATTTCTGACTACCAGTGGGACTGTAGCAAATGCCAGAGCAGTAACTCACCATTGTCTCTGAATTGTCTGAAGTGTAGTGCTTTCCACCGTGATTGGTGGGAATGCCTGAAACGCAGTTTTAGGAACTTCCATCCAAAGCAAATCTGCCTAGGGTGTGATTCCTTTAAAAAGGCTCTTTAAGCTGCAAACACCAGTGCCTGTCAGCATGCAACTTGCTGAAGAATTTCCCAGCCCAGATCCTTTGAAAATCTCAGTCTTTTGAAAAGCACAGCTAACACAGCCCAAATCTTTCAAGAAAATGTTAAACCCCTACCTGTAAAGGTAAAACTTTTTCTGGATCCAACCAAGCTATCCAGAAGCAAATGAATGGACAAGGTAGGCCTGCTCCAGTTCCACTGCCTCAGTCTGCAGAAGTTTTGAGATAGAGCTAATTAATTCAGCCTGTGGAGTCCAGCTGCCATGAGCAGCAGGTGACAAACCCCTAATGAGATCAGCACTGGTGCCTAGAAAAGTAGCGTATGCCTTTACCCATACCTGCCTTCGCTGGATCATTCCTGTGTCAACAAGGCTCAGAAACTAACTTCAGTCCAGCTACATAGAATCCACTCCAGACTATTGTTCCCACCACATGTACAGTTCTGTCTCTGAGGAAGCCCAGTGACTCTGTTCAGCCATTATGCGATGTAAAAACACCTTTAATGCTGTCTGCTCATTCTATAATGTCGTTCCAGTCTGAGGAAATAGTAAGCCCATTTCAAGTGCAACTGGTCTCAGCTATACTTCAACACCAGGAGGAGTCCAGTCCTATAACTCCACTCCAGAAGGGACCTAGTTCAGCTGATCCACTCCAGAAGGAGCAGTCCAAGTGACCAGCTCCAGAAGGAGAAGTCCAGTTGATCCACTCCAGGAAAAGCCCGCTGATATAGCCCCACTCCCTGTGGAGTTTGTTCAGCAGTCCAGCACCAGAGTCTGACCAACAGCCCAATGCCTGAGAGATCTTGAACCAGCAGTCCAGCCTCGGAGAGGCTCCAAACCAGCAGTTCAGCTTCGGAGAGGCTCTGAACCAGCAGTCCAGCCTCAGAGAGATGCTGTTCCAGGTGCTCAGCACCAGAGAGACTTCAGTCCAACTGCTCAGTGCCCAAGAGACTTCAGTCCAGCCTCTCAGTGCTCGAAAGATTCCAGACTAGTCACCCAGCACCTAAGAGATTCTGGTTCAGTGCCCAACAGACATGGACCCAGTGTCCGAGAGATGCCAGTCCACCAGCCCAGGCTCAGAGAGACTCTGGCCCAGTACCTCAGCACCCAAGGGATGTTAATCCAGTACTTCAGTGCTAGAGAGATTTTGGTCTCATGCTACAGTGCCAGAGAGAACCTGATCCAGTACTCCAGCACCAAGAAAACTCTGGTTCAAGACCATAGCCTCAGAAAGATTCTGGTTCTGCAGCCCTTTATCAAAGAGACTACCACAGTACTTCAGTTTTGGAAAGACTCTGACCTAGTACCTGCTGACCAGACATTCAAAACTCCTTCCTCTGCCTTGAATAACCAACCTACTGACCACAGCCCCCATGGCAAATGGGACCTGGAAGGAGGGGGTCTTAAAGGGGGGTACTCTAATGGTTTCAACTGCTGTGCAGCCTCTCTTCCATCAGGAGTCGTCAGTGAACCCCACTCTCAGCTGTGCAAGTCACCACTTCACTGATCACCTGATTCTCAGCCCCAGGTCTACTTAACCCAGCCTGTCCAGTCCCTCTGTATCTCTTCATTGAGTCACCTCAGCTCCTTGACCTGGCCATTTCCTTCTCACTATTCTACCTTGCCTTGTGGCCTGTCTTGGCCTCTTACCTTGCTCTGTGGACTCTTGGACCTCTTTGTCCTGCCTTGTGGCCTCCAGGCCTACTAGAGGTACCCTGCCCAGTTTTGTGCCCTGTTGTGCTTTCATATTTCCTGTTGCTTGTCCAGATCCTTCCTAGTCTAGTCCATTTCTGTCCTTGTTTTGTGTCCTTTATTTAACTCTTTTTCTATACTGACATTCATGATACAAATCATATCATATCGGTTCACAAGGAACAGGGGGGTTGTAACAATAATATTAAAGAGGAAGAAAAGTTACAATAAAACAAGGTAATGTGAACTTGGAAACAGAAATGTGCCTTTCCAGTCCAGTTCCTTGTAAGTTTTTTCCCAGTTTTTCCCTTGCTTTGGGTCCTGGCCTTGCCCTCAACTTCAGCATTGTCTGTATCTGGTTCCAACTCCTGGCCCGTACCTGGATTCAGTCTCTAGTCTGTACCAGGATCCAACTCTCAGCCTGTGTCTGACTCTAGCCATGATTTTCAGCAGGATACAAGTCCTGTCAGTCCTCAGAACCCAAGGATTAAACCTGTGGAGGATGGGTCTGGTTAGGCAGAAGACCAGTTCCAATCCTGCCCTGTGGTCCTGTACTGCTTCTGCGAGGGTGCTCCCTGACTCCAGCATGCCAGACCATGACAGTAAATAGTAGGGATGTGAATCGTTTTTTGACGATTTAAAATATCGTCCGATATATTTTAAATCGTCAAAAATCGTTAGAGGCGATATTTAATAGGAATTCCCCCGATTTATCGTCAAAAATCGTATTGGGGGAAGGGAGAGGGCGGGAAAACCGGCACACTAAAACATCCCTAAAACCCACCCTGACCCTTTAAAATAAATCCCCCACCCTCCCGAACCCCCCCCCCCCCCCAATGTCTTAAATTACCTGGGGTCCAGTGGGGGGGTCCCGTTGTGATCTTCCACTCTCGGGCCACGAGTGCGTTGGCCCGAGAGTGGAAGAGATTACACGATATTTTAAAAAACAAAACCGCGACGATCCGATTCCCTCCCCCCCCCCAGCCAAAATCGATCGTTAAGACGATCGATCACACGATACACATCTCTAGTAAATAGCTGGATGGCTGGTAGATACGAGGATCGCTTGGTAACTTGCCTGCCTGTTGCAAAGGTGGTGCATCTTGAGTGTTACCTAGATAGGATTTTAGTCAATGCTGGGGAGGAGCCCGCTGTCATGGTTCATGTGAGCACCAGTGGCATAAGGTGTGGGAGGGAGGTTCTGGAAGACATTAGGTAGAAATTTGAAATCCAGACCCTTCCAGGGTAGCATTCTCTGAAGTGCTCCCTGTTCCATGTACAGGACTCCAGAGGCAGGCCGAGCTCTGGAGTCTCAGTGCATTGATGAGTTGATGGTGCAGGGAAAAGGGCTTTAGTTTTATTAGGAACTGGGCAACATGTTGGGAAAGGGGAGCCTGTTTGGAAAGGATGGGCTCCACCTTAACCATAGTGGAATGAGTCTGCTGATGCTAACCCTTAAACAGGAGCTAGACCAACTTTTAAACAAGAACATGGAGAAAAGCTGACAGTTGCTCAGCAGCACATGGTTTAGAGGGAGGTATCTTCAAAGGATACTAAAATAACAGAGATGTTAGAGCATCTCGATACAGAGGTTCCAATAAAAGCAAAAGTAGCCCATGTGCCTATAAGTAAAGAACAGAGTGAGTTATAAGCTCCCAAATTATCCCTGTTAACTGCTAGGAAAGTTCTATATATATGAATAAAAAAACATACCTTGAAATGCCTGTATGCTAATGCAAGAAGTCTAAAAAGTAAGATGAGAGAGTTAAAATGTATAGCACTGAATGAAGAGGTAGACATTGGCATGTCAGAGACCTGGTGGAAGGAGTACAACCAATGGGACAGTGCTATTTCAGGGTACAAATTATATCACAATGATAGGGTGGATCAATTTGGGGGAGGGAGGGGGGTTGGCGCTTTATATTAGAGATGGCATAGAATCCAATAGGATAAAGATCTGCAGGAGACAAAATGCACAGAAAATCTTTATGGATGGAAATTCCATGTGAGAAGAAGAATAGAAAACAGTGAAGGTATCTACCATCCACCTGGCCAAAAATAAGACAAATGATGAAATGCTAACAAAGTAGGGAAGCTAACAATTTAGGAATCACAGTAATAATGAGAGATTTCAATTACCTCAATTTTGACTGGGTGTCATATTAGCATATGCTATGGAGGTAAAGTTTGTAGATTAAATAAATGACAGCTTCATGGAGCAGCTGCTCTGGGAACTGATGAGAGGGGGGACCCATTTTAGACCTAATTCTTAGTGAAATGCAGGATATGGTGTGATATATGTGCCTGAGCTGGAGACCAACATGGAGAAGGTAACTGACCCACAATCCTCTGCTATCTTAGCCTTTCTTGGCTATATGAACTTCAAATACCTTACTGAGCCTGACCTGCAGGAATTCCAAGGACACCTGCACAGCAGTTGAAGCTGGCGACACATTGTGATGCCCAATTATAGGGTCACAAAAGCAGAAGGCAATAGTTGGAGCTTCAGGCTATACTGACACTATAGAGGCACCATTTTCAGGGGCATCTGTAAACACAGCCTAAGATGTGTTAATTGCCATGACCAGCAAGATTTTAACAGAACAAAAGATTATCTAAAGAGTGATGGTAAATGGGCCCCACCTTGGAGAAATAATCAGAATAGCTTAGGGATAATCTTATCATGCTTGAGACATGACAATCTATGTAAATTATTCCCTGGGTAGTCATGCACTCTTAGAATATCTAACCTAGTACTATATTGTAATTTTACCTATAAAAGAAGGATCAGTTCATATATATAATGAGATGCTGGTGGTCTGTTTGTCAGAGAAATGGCATCCAGCATCTCCCAAGAATACATATATTATTCAATAAAAAATTATACTTTCTACAAAATCTAAGTGGTGTTGTATCCCTGGATATAAGTGTCATAAAGAATGGCTTGGTGCTTAACAGGTGTGAGAGTTAATGGTAGTGGAGCCACTCAACAACAGTGATCATAATGCAATTTAATTTGAGTTAATGACTGGAAGGAGGACATTGGGTAAATATACTGCTCTATAATTTAACTTTCAAAAGGGATCCTGATAAAATGAGGAAAATATAAAAAACTAAAAGGTGCAGCTACAAAGATTGAGTTTACATCAGACAAGGACATTGTTTAAATATACCATCTTGGAAGCCCAGACCAGATGTATTTGAAAAGGTGGCAAGAAGGCCAAACAACTACCAGCATAGTTAAGAGTGAGATGAAAGGGGTTATTTTATCCAAAAATCTTTCAAAAATTGGAAAAAGGATCCATCTGAAGAAAATAGGAAAAAGCATAAGTACTGGCACGTTAGATGTAAAACATTGATAAGGCAGGCAAAATGAGAATTTGAAAAGATGCTGGCCGTAGAGGTAAAAACTCAGCATTAAAGTGTTTTAAAATTATATCCAAAGCAGAAATCCTGTGAGGATTAGATGACCATTAGATGATCAAGGGGTTAAAAGGGCACTTAGGGATGGCCGACACATAGGACACACCGGAGGAGCTCTCTCTGTTCTACTCTATTTCCTTTTTGAATTTCCTCCTAATTTGGAAGATTTGCAGGATGCCGCACACAAAGCGCAAAGCTAAATTAAAAAACATTTTACCTGAAAAAGAAGAAGGCACCCTGTAAACTAAAATTGAGAGTTTCTTCGACTCCAACACTAGAACGCCGGAAACGAGGGCTGCTGCGAGAGAGAACCTGGAGCTCGGTTCTCCCTCGATGGCTGAGATGATCTCGTTGAGCCCGGGAGCTCCAGAGACGCCATCCCTGCCGCGAGGACAGACTGGGGCTGAATACGATGAACTAACGCGATCCCCGAGAGTGAGTAGGAGGGAATCGGTGATCCCAGATCTGCATGAAGCGGGCAGAGAGAGAGCGAACGAGGGAGATGTGAGTATCTTGGTGGGAGGAACCACATCTACACCCAGGCCCCCTATGGCTCCACCGGCAACAGACATCGCTGAACCCAGCAAGTCTCAGGAATTGCAAAAACTAATTCCAGGTACAATTTCTCCCTGAATAAATCTCCGATTGTGATTCTAGACTCTGTATGGCTGGCCTTAGTGTCTATCGAGTCCGTGTTAACTAAGGCATTTGTAGAGACAAAAGAGGTTTAAATCTGGAACAAGTAAAGTTTAAATCAGTAACAGGAAAAGTTCGAGAAAGTGCAAGAAAAGATAACATCGATTGAGAGAGTTCAAACAAATTTAATAAAATCAAATAGTTTTGCTGAAAGTAAATTTGAAAGCATTGAAAACTCTGGTATTTGAATCTTCGGGTGGTTAACTTTCCTGAACTGAAAAATATGTCGCCAGTAGACATGTTTAAGATATACATGACAGAATGCTTTAAAATGGTGCGTGAACAAATGTACACTTTTGTGCAAGTTTATGAAATCTACCCCTTTTGTGTTTTGTGTTTACTGAAGAGGATGTTGGGGAGATACTCATGCTGAAAATGATATTTAAAAGTGACAATTGGGGGCAAGATGGTGTCCTGAGGGAGACACGGAATTAGAGCTGCTCCTTACCTCTTCAATAGCTGTTTTTTCAGCTTCTTGATGCCGCCGAAAAGAAAAGGGAAGGTGAGGGTTTTTCCCTCAATCCCCACACAACTTTTGGAGCTGGTTCAATGGTTCCAGCTTCTTCCGAAATCAACCCCACATCATCGGGTGAGCGTCCTGAGGTCCCTGTAAGGCCTGCAGTCGTAACCCTGGAGTCCCTGTGGGAGCTAACAGCTGGACTGTCTGTGGCTGTGAAAGAATGCAACAATAAGATGGATTTACTTTCCTCTCAGTTAATCTTAAGATTCAAGCTCAAGAGAATTCCCTCTCGTTGGTTCAGAGATCTGTCACTAAAGTAGAATCCAACACTTCAAATTAAGAATTTTAATATGGCAACAATCAAAGACAGAGCAGTCCTGTCTCGGCGTTTAGAAATACTAGAAAATTGGAACCATCGCCTGAACTTGAGGTTGATAAATTTTCCATGTGTAATAGGGGAACTTCCGATAGTTACCTTTAAAAGATACCATACTGAAGTACTTCAAATACCGGAATCACAGTTTCCTATGATTAATAAGGTGCATTTTTTGCCAGTTAATAATCCCCAAAATCATTTAAATGATGTTGGAGGTCCACCACTCGATTTCCAGAACCTAACTACTTTTCTTGAATCCTCAGCGATTGAGATAATTGAATGTTCCACTCTGTTGGTATCGTTTATAGTAGAACAAGACATTGGTAAACTAATGTCTTATTATTTCAGACATTTAAATTCCTTGTTTCATGGTAGTAAGGTTTGTATGTTTCCTGACATTTCAAAGGTTACCCAGGAAAGGCAAAAATATTTTTTGAATATGAGGCAGGAAGCAATATCTTTGGGTGCCACATTTTTATTGCGATACCCATGTAAGTGTGCCATAAAGAAAAGAGAATGATTCGTATATATTTTTCACCCTGGAACAGCTGAGAGTTTATTTAGACTCGTTTTCTAATCATTCTGTAACATAGGGACCCAGTTTAAAACCAGCTCTGTTATCAGTAAATGCTTTTTCCTAAAACTTTTCTTAAATACTCCTTAAATACATGCCTCCTTGGCAAATACTGTATTAAGATTTGGTATAATCCGCTTGATTTGTATTTCTTATATATTTTTCATGTAATAATTTGTTTTCTGAGTGTCATATACATGTTTATATTTAGAATAATTTATGTATTAGAAGACTTTATAAATAAAGAATTTTAAAAAAGGGGACAATTTGGAAGAACTGTGAACCTGGATGATATAATAGGGCAGATTGACAAACTAAAGAATAAGCAAATCATTTTGACCAGCTAGTTGACACCAGAATTCTGTAAGAACTCAAAAATGAAATTGCAGGTCTAACTAGCAATTTGTAACCTATTATTAAAATTGTCTATTGCACCTGAAGATTGGAGGATGGCTAATGTGAGGCTGATCTTTAAAAAGGGCCCGGGGTGATCTGGTAAACTATAGACTGATGAGCCCAACTTCAGTGCTGGGAAAAATCATAGAAACTATTCTAAAGAACAAAATCACAGAACGAAAGATATGGTTTAATGGGGCACAGCCGGATTGGAGCTTAATTTGCGTTTAGTGAAAAAAGAATTTTCTCCGATATGCTTTAAACATTCTACTTATTAACTTCTTGGAATGCCCCCTAGTGGAATAGAGTGGATAAATGTGAGTTGATTACTCTTTTAAAAAATATAAAAACTAGGGAGCACTCCAAGAAGTTAATAAGTAGAACATTTAAAACATATCAGAGAAAATTATTTTTCACTAAACGCAAATTAAGCTCTGGAATTAATTGCCAGAGAAAGTGGTAAAAGTAGTTAGTGTAGCCAAGTTTAAAAAAAGTTTGGATAAGTTCCTAGAGGAGAAGTCCATAAACTGATATTAAGCAGATTGACTTGAGGAAAGGCTCTACTTATTCCAGAGCATTAGCAGCATGGGATCTATCTACTGTTTGGGATCCTGCCAGGTTCTGGATTGGCCACTGTTGGAAACAGGATACTGGGCTTGATGGACCCTTGGTCTGACCCCAGTACAGCAATTCTTATATTCTTATGAATTGAACTCTGCCTTTTTTTGTTCTTGGGTCTACTGCTCTAACCACTAGGCCATTTTGCTTGAATGAAAGTGTTAGTTTACTTTGTTTTCATTTTTAATGAACACATTTGTTGAAACCAAAACCTTGTTTCTCTTCTCTTAATTACCTTGGAAATTAAATTAGTGTTAACCCATTATCATTCAGAAAAATTTGCACTTGCTTTAATGGTGCAAAATAAAGTCATCTAAATTTTACATTTTTGTATGTGTGGCTAGAAAAGCGTACTTTTAAAAAAAAAAAGCTGCTGCACATGTAACATTGATGTGAAGTGCTGAATAGGATAGATGGGGAAAAATAAAGTTTGAGTGGCAGTCAGTTGTTAGGGAGAAATGTTTTTAACATCATCCTTATGGCACAACTATATTTTGTGCCTGTTTGGTCAAAGTAGTAGGTGGCAGACGGAGAGCAAATGCATCGGGAAGGAGAAAGAGAAAATATGGTATGTTTGATATATTAACAATGTATTTTGCCAATGTTCTTTTCATTTGTAGATGCTCCTGTGGGCTCGGTGGCCCTTCGAAAGCCTGGGAGTTATGTTGTTGCCATGGGTAATAAATTTGGTATTCTTAACTGGAAGGACCAGTCTGTTACCACCGTAGCTCATGTTGATCAGGATAAACCAAACAACCGATTCAACGATGGGAAAGTAGATCCTGAGGGACGATTCTTTGCAGGTACTGTGTGAATGGAGCAGCTTCTTTATTTCTGTTTGGGGTTTTTTTTTTTGTAGTGTGCCTTCCCTGTATCAGCCGCGTGAGTTAGTGGTGACCTTTAAATGCAGGGGCAAGTCCTTCTCTAGCTAGAATCTTTTGAGATTGTTACAAAAGATATTATTTGCACTTGGGGAGAACTACAGATTGTTGCTTTATTCAGATTTATTAAATGATGGTTGGATTACAAAAACAACATGGAAGGACAAAATAAACAAGTAACAGTCCAAGTAATGATTTTTGCTGAAAAGAGCAGTTTGCAGATTTGGTTTTCATGATACATAACAATAAATGCTCTTTTTTTTTATGATCCTTTAATAAGTGTCTGGAGGTTTTATCTCAAGTTCCCATGATCGTAGTGTCCCAGTCTCATATGGCTGTCGAGTCATCTGTGTGGAAGGGGGCAGAATCTCCCTCCTGGTGAACTCAGCTGGTGAACTTGTTTCTGATGCATTGATATCTGTTCCACCTTGGTATTACGCTCTGATGCTGATGCACAGCCTTCCAAGCCTCTGTTGCACTAAGTCTCTACTTAGAAAAGGTCTGACCTCCGGCCTTACATGATTACTCCAGGACCGTTTCCCACCAACAGTTTGCATCTGATTTTAGCTTGCTGCCTCCGCTTCACTGAGACTTCATTCTGAGAGCAAAGGCATTTCCATTAATCTTTTCACTTTGTCTTATTTTGATTCATGCTTTTCCCAGCCTAATTCCTTTCTCATATATCTTGACTCTGTATCTCCCTCTCCCTGTGTCCTTGTCTGGCATTTTCTCTTTCTGTGATACCCTTGTCTCTTTCTCACGCTGGATCTGCTGTCATAACTGTCGGTGACCGCTTCCCTTCCCGCACCCTCTTAGCTGCCAGAGCCTTCTGGTGTTTGATCCCTGTACTGCTGTGTAATTTCACCCTCCATGAGCCCGATTTCTAGCCCAAAGCCATCCTACCCCATGACTCCTGTCTCATCTCCTGTGCTCTCATTTTGCCAACTCACCTTCTGTGCTCTTTCTGCATGCAGGCTGTTCTCTCTCTTCCTTATGGCTCTAAATACATTTTTTCATTCTGGCTCCTATTTGTATATTACTGCAGGAGTGAGTGTATTGGGACTGTATAGCCTGTTTTCCCACCTATGGTGATTAATTAGTAGGGATGTGAATCGTTTTCCATATCGTCTTAACGATAGAAATCGTGTGGCAGGGCAAGAAAATCGTCTTAGGCACGATTTTTTAGTTAAAAAATCGTTAAAAAATCGTTTTTTTCCGATTAGTGCGCACTAACTCGAGTTAGTGCGCACTAACGGGAGTTAGTGCGCACTAACTGGGAGTTAGTGCGCACTAACTGAAAATGATACAATTTGACACTTTTCAGGTCAGTTAAGGTCAGTTTAGGAATGAATATGTATTCCTATTGGCTGCCCTCTTATTTATTCATGTTACCAAGTTTCCTACTGACAGTATATGGGGGATGGGAAATGGAAACAGTTGGTAGCTTGACAAAACAAGTAATGTGATCAGTCAATGTGACTAGAACTTGTGCCCTAACCCTGATACCAGGGGTATTGTGATCTTCCTGCACACAGTGCCCTATCCCTATTAATACCAGGAGTGTTGTGATCTTCCTGCACACAGTGCCCTATCCCTAATACCAGGGGTGTTGTGATCTTCCTGCACACAGTGCCCTATTCCTGATACTGGGGGTGTTGTGATCTTCCTGCACACAGTGCCCTATTCCTGATACCGGGGGTGTTGTGATCTTCTTGCACACATCCCGATATCAGGGATAGGGCACTGCGTGCAGGAAGATCACAACACTCCTGGTATTAATAGGGATAGGGCACTGCATGCAGGAAGATCACAACACTCCTGGTATTAATAGGGATAGGGCACTGCATGCAGGAAGATCACAACACCCCTGGTATCAGGGATAGGGCACTGTGTGCAGGAAGATCACAATACCCCGGAGGAGTGAGGGTCAGGCAGCTCCCCCCTGTCTGTGAAGCCAGCCTCTCACTAGTAATGCAGGGAGGGGGCTGTCTCAGACTTCACCATCCTCCCCCCCCCCCTTACCCACACACCATTCACTAGCTGGGACATGGGGGAAGTCAGGAGTGAGGGTCAGGCAGCTCCCCCCTGTCTGTGAAGCCAGCCTCTCACTAGTAATGCAGGGAGGGAGCTGTCTCAGACTTCACCATCCACCCCCCCCCCCCTCACCCACACACCATTCACTAGCTGGGACATGGGGGAAGTCAGGAGTGAGGGACAGGCAGCTCCCCCCTGTCTGTGAAGCCAGCCTCTCACTAGTAATGCAGGGAGGGAGCTGTCTCAGAATTCACCATCCTCCCCCCCCCCCTCACCCACACACCATTCACTAGCTGGGACATGGGGGAAGTCAGGAGTGAGGGTCAGGCAGCTCCCCCCTGTCTGTGAAGCCAGCCTCTCACTAGTAATGCAGGGAGGGAGCTGTCTCAGACTTCACCATCCTCCCCCCCCCCCCTCACCCACACACCATTCACTAGCTGGGACATGGGGGAAGTCAGGAGTGAGGGTCAGGCAGCTCCCCCCTGTCTGTGAAGCCAGCCTCTCACTAGTAATGCAGGGAGGGGAGCTGTCTCAGACTTCACCATCCTCCCCCCCCCCTCACCCACACACCATTCACTAGCTGGGACATGGGGGAAGTCAGGAGTGAGGGTCAGGCAGCTCCCCCCTGTCTGTGAAGCCAGCCTCTCACTAGTAATGCAGGGAGGGAGCTGTCTCAGACTTCACCATCCTCCCCCCCCTCACCCACACACCATTCACTAGCTGGGACATGGGGGAAGTCAGGAGTGAGGGTCAGGCAGCTCCCCCCTGTCTGTGAAGCCAGCCTCTCACTAGTAATGCAGGGAGGGAGCTGTCTCAGACTTCACCATCCTCCCCCCCCCCCTCACCCACACACCATTCACTAGCTGGGACATGGGGGAAGTCAGTAGTGAGGGTCAGGCAGCTCCCCCCTGTCTGCGAAGCCAGCCTCTCACTAGTAATGCAGGGAGGGAGCTGTCTCAGACTTCACCATCCTCCCCCCCCCCCCCTCACCCACACACCATTCACTAGCTGGGACATGGGGGAAGTCAGGAGTGAGGGTCAGGCAGCTCCCCCCCTGTCTGTGAAGCCAGCCTCTCACTAGTAATGCAGGGAGGGAGCTGTCTCAGACTTCACCATCCTACCCCCCCCCCCCCCCCTCACCCACACACCATTCACTAGCTGGGACATGGGGGAAGTCAGGAGTGAGGGTCGGGCAGCTCCCCCCTGTCTGTGAAGCCAGCCTCTCACTAGTAATGCAGGGAGGGAGCTGTCTCAGACTGGTATCAGGGTTAGGGCACTGTGTGCAGGAAGATCACAACACTCCTGGTATTAATAGGGATAGGGCACTGTAAGAGATGACTGTAGTAGATTGAATAAAGATCTGATGTTTCTGCTCTCCTCACACCAAACAAAAACAACACACAAGCAGAGAAGCCCTTCTTACAAAGCTGAGCTAGTGAGTTAAGTAGGAGGAAAAGTAAACATACTGGTGCCAGTGTGGCTACTTAAAAAATACACTTACCAACAATCAATTACATATATTTGAACTGTGTACAGTTCCAGCCAGGACCACCTTTCTAAAATGCACAGTGATTGGCAAATTCAACATGCACTAGCATTTCAGGTGCCTGCTAACAAAAATAATAAACAAACAGTTCTAGTCACGTGAGTGCTGATCATTACATTACTTTTTTTGTCAAGCTTCCAACTGTTTCCATTTCACATCCCCCCAACCATATTGGTAACATCAATAGATAAGAGCACAGCCAGCCAATAGGAATACATACATACATATTCATTCCTAAGTGACCTTTACTGACCTGGGAAGTGTGAACACTTTGTTTCATTTTCTGTTGGTGTTCGTTAGTTTCCAGTTCCATTTCCCATCCCCCCAACCATCACCTCAGTGGTAACCTTGGTAATATCAATAGATAAGAGGGCAGCCAGCCAATAGGAACACATATTCATTCCTAACTGACCTTCAGTGACCTGGAAAGTGTTTATTTGTATCATTTTCAGTTAGTGCGCACTAAATCGAGTTAGTGCGCACTAACTCGAGTTAGTGCGCACTAACACGATTTAACGATTTTTAACGATAAATCGTTAGAATTTCTATTGTATCGTGTTCTATAACGATTTAAGACGATATAAACATTATCGGACGATAATTTTAATCGTTGAAAAACGATTCACATCCCTATTAATTAGCCTGGCAGATAAACTTCCTTCAGTCTTCCTTCATAAGGGGTCAAGTAATAAATCCCACAGCATTCACTGTCCTGTGTGAGGCCGATGTAATAAGTCGCGATGAGCCTACCACAGGCTTTTACTCAGATTTTAGCACGGGGTTTTTTTGGCACTAACCCTACTCCAGTATACAATATAAGGTGAATTTTAAAAAGTTGTGCATGTGAAAATTAGTAGTTACAAGTGTATATGCTATTTTGGAAAACTCAACATATGCATGAAAATCAGGGTCTGTGAGTAAATTTGTGCGTGTAAAAAAAAAAAAAAAAGGGGGGTGGGCCAGGGGCGAGACCAACATTTACATGAGTAAGTTGCTATTTTGTAAGCAATTTATGTATGTAATTTTAGCAGCTTACTTACATATATTTAGAGGATGGAAATGAAATAAAGAGTGCATGGGGGTAACTTGTTGGTGTGGCAGTTACTACCCTTAACCAATAAGCCTTCATCCTGTTGATGCAACGCCATCATTGCTCTCTACTTCAACAGCAGGGGGAAAAGAGGAAAAAGGGGAATTAGATTCCGACAGCAACCAACAAGGACATTGAATTTTGTGGTTTTTGAAAACAAATAAGCATAGGGGTAACTTGCTGATGTGGCTGTTACTACCCTTAACCAATAAGCCTGAAACTCTTGATACAACTCCAACATTGCTCTGCTTCAACAGCAGGAGGTAACGGGGAATTGGACTCAAACAGCCACCAGCAAAAGCCCTGAGTTTGACGGTCTGGGAAACTAAGTATGTGGGGGATTTGTATGGCATGGCAGAAACTACCATAAGCTTGCTAGGCAGACTGGATGGACCGTTGGTCCTTTTCTGCCATCATTTCTATATCACCACTGTAAGTAAAACCATTTTTTTTTTAATTTACAGGTGAGAAGAATAAGTGAGACACAGAATGTGTGAGTCAGTGAACATGTGTGTGAGTACATGAGTCAGCATGTGAGAACGTGTAAGTCAGTCAGCATATGTGTGAGCATGAGAAAGTGTGAGTGTCAGTGAACGTGTGTGAGAGAATGTATCAATGCATGAGATTATATGAGTGTCACTGAATGTGGGAGAGTCAATGTGTGAACATGGAGTCAACGTGTGAGGGTGAGAGAGAGTGGGAGTCAGTCTGTGAGTATGAGAGTGTGTGTGAGAGTCGGTGAGTGTATGTGAGCTAGTCAGTGAATCAGCGTTTTTAAGTAAGCATATGAGAGAGTGTATATGCACACCCCCACCCCCTTCTAATCCACAGCAATCTCAGGGTGACTGGAATCTAAAGTTCCTAGACATGGAAAGCAGGATATTTTTTTTAAATCCTTTATTGGTTTTAATTATTGGATGTTATTTGAATATTGAATGTTATATTCATCCATGTTTTTAAATATTTATTTTATTAGTATGTTTTTTAAATACCCAAATAAAGGACCACTAAACTGCGGTAGGCCATTCAGTGCACAAAAAACACTTTTTAAATCTGTAAATGGACTAACGCAAGGTATTCCAAATACCTTGCTTTATTGTAGGCGTGACACTGTGCATATTTAAATGAGTTCATTAGCATGAAAACACTTATTACTATCCTAAAATATGTAAATCCAATAACGTGGCTTGCCGACATTTTCATAAGCCGCATTATTTGACTTGAAATTAACACCAACAGAGTTGTTGTTAATTTCCCATGGATGCCTTGGGCTGTTAACGCATGTCCTGAGGCATCAATGACCTAGCCTTAAAGAGACCACTTGGCCCTGGGATGTCCCCTCTCCAAGTCAAGTAAAAACACCCTTGAATTTTACATTGATTGTCCCATCCCCCTGGCTGCCCTTGAAGGTGGTCAGTTATAAAAAGAAATAGAACTTTTTTTGTACGTATGGCGACATTCCATCCCACACCCCAGCCCTGCCCATTTATAATAAGACTCTGCCCTCTCCTCCCCAGTCCCCTGCAACTAAAAATTATTCCTGGTGGTTTAGTGGAACTCCCATCTCCCCCGAGCGCCCCCCGGACCCCTGTTACCTCAACATTATCATTGGTGGGGCAGTGAGGGCCTGTAGCACCCCCTAGGCTCCAGCCCCAGGTGGCACTGTTTTCCTAAATGGTGCCATCTGGCCTTTGTCCCATCATTTGATTAACTAAAATAGTATTGACAGACCTCAGTAGTGGTAAGGAGCAAACATTCATAAAGATTCATATATGACTCTTTAGATGCCTGTACTTTGTTATGGCTATGAGGTGTTGGAGTAGATTCTTGGGTACTGCGGTGATGGCCACTCCCACGGGGAGGAGTCCCATGAGGAACCGCAGTACTAGGCTAGACTCTATACATGCAGACCCAGAGAAGTTGTATTTATTGTACAGCTCGATGGTACTGTCCGGGGAGTGGGCAGCAGTGAAGGTAACCCAAAGAAGTAGTCCAGGGGTCCTCAGCAGAGGAGACCAGTCTCACACTTGAGTAGGTGATAGGCAGTGCGCCGCCTTTTCGTCCCCCTTCTAACTGCACCTTCTATGTGTTCCTCTCTCTGCCCTCCCACCAGCTCCTGCTCTCTAGGCCCGGCCCTTGCTCCCTGTCTGCCACCCCCCCTCCCACCTCTCTTTCTCACACACGCTAATTGACTCGTACCCCATCTTCTCTTCCTGGCTACATTCCACTGACCCATGCACCACACACTACCTAGCCTCACCACTCGCTTACCTGTCATGCTCATCTGCTCCCTCACTTGCACCTTCTCTGTCACGCTGCATTGTATGCAAATCTATGACATGCATATTCATTGTGCATATCCTGAAATCCAGGCCTGTTTGTGGCTCATGAGGACCAGAATTGGTCATCCCTGACTTTAGAAACCTCCAATGCCTACTCTAAAATTCTCCTACCACCACCCAGCACTGACAGAATGGCCCTGTGAGAACCTGCCTTTTATTTCCCAGAAAGGAGGCGTGCCCAAGAAAACTGATAGACATATCTGCATCACTTATCACACCACAGGTCTGCCTAGATCATGTCTATCAACCAATAGAAAACACTGCAGTGTTTATCAAACTTAGCGCCATTTTTTACCATGGTTTTCTGCGTTTTGATTTTAATTCAGATTTTGGCATGCTTTATTGACTCACCATGGATTGTTTAGCACTGGTTTGATTTGTATACCATTAGTTTACTGCATCAAGCGGGATTGCATGTTTGTAATACATGTGGAAAGAAAAATTGGTGTTAAATCTTACTCCAGTTTTTGCGTGGATTTTATTACATCGGCTATGGGACACTGATGTGTCTTCTGACCTGATTAGTTGTTTCACAGAAAATTTAACACAGCCTGATGCTCAAGTCCAGGCCAGCATCTTAGGTTTGGACTCTTCTCTCAGCATCTCACAGCAACAAGAGATACCAGCTGTGGCTTGTAGGAGCTCCTTTCTGAGAACATTTATTTGTTTGTTTATTTAGTGTTTTTCTATACCGGCATTTGCGATAGGTATCACATCATGCCGGTTTACAATTAACAAAGGGGTGTAAAAAGAAGATACAATAAGAACATTAACAGGCGCAGAACGAAAAACGTTGCAGTTACAATAAAACAGAGAAATACACAACTGGGAGCAGTGAAAAATCGATAGGAATTTAACAGAGAGAAAAAAATTTACAAATTTATGGTATTTACTAAGTTATGGAATTTCGCAGAGATATTGTTTAGAACATAAGTAATCATGCATGCCTCTTCTTCCTAGAAACAGCATAAGCCTGGGAGTGTGGTAATTAATGAGCAGCATGGAGGGCACAGATAACTGGTCCCACTTTGTGCAGTATAATTATTGCACACAGCACCTTATCATCTTCCTCATCTTTGAGCCCTTCCAGCCTCTTGTCTTATCCTTAGGCTAACAGGTCGACGAGTATACCAAGGGGCCATGCTTATCTCCAGGATAGCTTCTTATCAGCTGTACATGACCCAATATAATAGGGTCATTTTCAAGCAAATACAAGATTTCTCTGAAACCCTGCCTGAACAATTCCTGCAGAGGTGCCAGGTCACATCGCACCCTATATTGCGCCTTTTTTGGCACATGGTTGCGATTGTCTATGTAACTCCCTTTGCTCGTTTGCACATGCGCAGGGCGCCATGAACCCTGCAGGACCTTCAAGTGCACATACAGGTAACTCTGTTACTCCAGGTCTCCTTGTGTGGTAGGAGACCCAATTCAACTTGGAGATAGGGGTGCCCTTTCAGGCATCCCTTCCTCAAGTTGTGCTCACCGCACTTGGGCTGGGGGTCCACTTGGAAGGTCTTCGCACCAGGGCTAATGGTTACTGCTGGAGGAACAGTGCCAGATAAACTTCCTAGGGCTCCGGGCAATCTGATATGCACTCTGGGTGTTCTGGGATCACCTGGCCGACCGGGTGATCCTAGTCCAGACTGACAACCAAGTGGCGATGTGGTACCTGAACAACCAGGGAGGCACAAGATCGTGCCTCCTCTGTCAAGAGGTGGTCCAGATCTGGTCGTGGGCACTATCCCAGGGTATCGTTTTCCAAGCAGTATTGCTGGGGATGGAGAATGTGGTGGCGGACGACCTGAGTCATTCCTTCCGCCCACACGAGTGGTCCCTAAAGCAGGAGGTAGCCGATTGGATCTTCTGTCACTGGGGAACCCCGGATGTAGATCTCTTCACTTCCCCCTGGAACAGGAAGGTGCATCACTTCTGCTCCCTTTTCAGGGAAGACAGCAAGCCAGCATCAGATGCCTTTGCCCTTCATTGGGGAAGGGGCCTCCTGTATGCATATCCTTCACTTCCACTAGTATCAAAGACTCTCCTGAAACTCCAACAGGACCAGGGAACCATGATCCTCATCTCTTTTTACTAGTCACAGCAGATCTGGTCCCTGCTTCTTCAGGGTTCTCTCTCTGTGGGATACGATCAGTCTGGGGACCTTCCCAGACCTCATTACACAGGATCGTGACAGACTGCACGCACCATCCCAACCTCCAGGTTTTGTCCCTCAAGCTTGGATATTGAAAGGGTGACCCCACAGTCTTTGAACTTTTGGAGGAGGTGTCTCAAGTCCTGGTGGAGACCAGGAAGCCTTCCACTAGGAAGTCTTATAGTCTGAAGTGGAGGACATTCTCCATATGGTGTGAGCGTCACAGTTTGGATCAGTTCTCTTGCTCTACTGCGAAGCTTCTGGATTTACCTACTGCATCTCTTGGAGGCTGGCTTAAAGACCAACTCTGTCAGAGTCCACCTAAGCGCTAATGGGGCCTACCACCAGGGGGTGGATGGTTCACCCATCTCTGCAGCTTATCATTAGTCGCTTCATGCAGGGTCTGTTTCAGCCGAAGCCTCCTTTGAGATCCCAGCAGACGGCGGGGGGCCATAATGTGGTCCTGGCCCAACTTATGAAGGCATCCTTTGAACCTTTGCAGTCCTGTGACCTGAAGTACCTGACCTGGAAGGTCATCTTCTTGGTAGCAGTCACCTTGGCATGCAGAGTCAGCGAACTTCAGCTTTGGTGTCCTACCCACCTTATACAATGTTCTTTCATGATAGGGTGGTTCTGCACATGCATCCAAAATTCCTGCCAAAAGTGGTGACAGAATTCCATTTGAACCAGTCAATTGTCTTGCCCACCTTTTTTCCCAAACCTCATTTGCACCAAGGTGAAAGAGCTCTTCATAGCCTAGATTACAAAAGGGCCCTGGCTTTCTACCTGGAGCAGACAGCAGGACACAGGAAAACCATGTAACTCTTCATCTCTTTTGATAAAAACAGATTGGGAGTTCCTATGACCAAGCAGACCTTGTCCAATTGGCTAGAGGATTGCATTTCTTTCTGCTATTCGCAGGCAAGCCTGCAGCTCGGGGGCCACATCAAGGCTCATTCTGTCTGAGCCATAGCAGCTTCAGTGGTCCATTTGTGAGCAGTCCCCGTGGATGAAATCTGGAATGCAGCAACATGGAGTTCTCTCCATACCTTTGCCTCACACTATTTCTGGACAGAGACTGCCAACACGACAGCAATTTTGACCAATCTGTCATCAGGAATCTTTTTCAGCTATGAAACCCAATTTGTCCTGCCTAAGGCCCACTTTTTGGGTTCAGGCTGTCTCCCTCTGTTTTCAACAGCACCATGGTTGTTGTGCCCATTGTGTCTGTTAGTCGTTGGTTTTGGGGACAGCCTGTAGCTAGGGATTTATCCATGTGTGAGGACTACCATCCTGCTTGTCTTAGGAGAAAGCAGAGTTGGTTACCTGTAATAGATGTTCTTCTAGGACAGCAGGATGGTAGTCCTCACAAAACCAGCCCACAACCCAGCAAAGTTGGGATTCTCCTGTGTTTATTTTATTTTTTTCGTAATTCTGCATTCCGAGACTGAAGAGGGACCCTGTGTGGACACATGGATAGTGGCATGCTGGGCATGCACAGCATACCTAGTCAAAGTTCTAGAAACTGTGCCTAGTCAAAGTTCTAGAAATTTTGACAAAGGTTTTCTGTGCCGGTCTCCATCTGATGTCACCAATGTGTGAGGACTAACATCTCTGTCCTAGGAGAACACCTATTACAGATAAGCAACTCTGCTTTATTGATTTATTTATTTATTTTAAAGTTTTTATTACCTACCCCACCTAAAAGTTCAAGGCAGGGTACAATAAAACATACATAGTAGTAAAAAGAGTGATTCAAATTTCAGGATGTATAGCAATAAAATAGAGAGCTATGCATTCCTAGAAGTAATAAATAAGTGTGTAATTGTTGAACAAATTTTACATTGAAGATGCATCAACATCATGATGGTGAAATTAATAGCCAGGATCAGCCTAAGTAAGAATGTATGGTGAAAATGCATAGCAACATTTTATATAGTACAAAGTAATACTTGAATGGCCCTAGCAAAGTGAAATATCAAAAGAGGCATGTGGTCAGTCAAATGCAGTTTGAATTTAATCATTTTAGCTGTCATATCTACAAATCTTCACATCAAATTAAGTAAAGGCACTAGAGAAATGGAGATAAAGTCAATAGGGTAGATTTTATAATTTTGTGCGAGCGCGTACTTTTGTTCGCGCACCAGGCGCGAACAAAAGTACGCTAGATTTTATAAGATACGCGCGTAGCCGCGCGTATCATATAAAATCCGGGGTCGGCGCGCGCGAGGGGGTGCACATTTGTGCAACCTGCATGCGCCGAGCCCAGTGCGCGCTGCCTGTTCCCTCCGAGGCCGCTCCGATTTCGGAGCGGCCTCGGAGGGAACTTTCCTTCACCCCCCCCCCCCTTACCTTTGTTGCACGATTTACGCCCCCGGGCCGGCTCCACACCCCCGGGCCCGCCCCCGCAACGCCGCGTCATGCCCCCGAAACACCGCGTCATTTAGGACACGCCCCTTTTACAAAGCCCCGGGACTTACGCGCATCCCGGGGCTCTGCGCGTGCCAGCGGCCTATGCAAAATAGGCGCAACTGCGCGCGAGGGCCCTGCGCACGTAAATCCGGCCGGATTTACGTGCGCAGGGCATTTAAAATCCGGCCCAATATGTTAGAATTAAGTGACACATAAATTTTTCCGTGCTTCCATTTTTATGTATACCACTAATACTTTCTTTACAGATATTGCTATTGTAACCAGACCTTCTTAATAGAAGGAGAGGACTGTTTCTAGTATTGTAAGATTGATTTTTGTATGGCAAACAAAAGGGTAGATCAGGATCTTTTTTTTTCTAACTGGTTATATACTGTTTCTTGCAGGTACCATGGCCCAAGAACTTCAACCTGCTGTGGTGGAGCGGAGGCAAGGCTCCCTCTTTGTGCTGTTGCCTGATCACTCAGTAACAAAGTATTTTAACCAAATTGACATCTCTAATGGCTTGGACTGGTCACTCGATCATAAAACCTTCTTTTACATAGACAGCTTATCCTACTCGGTGGATGCCTTCGACTATGACCTGAAGACTGCAAATATTTGTATGGACAAAATTATTTTTTATTATGCAAATGTATTTTCATTAACAATTAGTTTTAAAATATTAATATTATTTGTATAGCACATTCAGAGTACAGAATTCTGAACAATATCAATAATATGGTTACAGTGTCTGCCCAATAGATTGTGAAATAAATGTGAGTACGTGTCATGATGAGTACATAAGAACATAAGAAATTGCCATGCTGGGTCAGACCAAGGGTCCATCAAGCCCAGCATCCTGTTTCCAACAGAAGCCAAACTAGGCCACAAGAACCTGGCAATTATCCAAACACTAAGAAGATCCCATGCTACTGATGCAATTAATAGCAGTGGCTATTCCCTAAGTAAACTTGATTAATAGCCGTTAATAGATTTCTCCTCCAAGAACTTATCGAAACCTTTTTTGAACCCAGTTACACTAACTTCACTAACCACATCCTCTGGCAACAAATTCCAGAGCTTTATTGTGTGTTGAGTGAAAAAGAATTTTCTCCGATTATTCTTAAATGTGCTACTTGCTAACTTCATGGAATGCCTCCTAGTCCTTCTATTATTTGAAAGTGTAAATAACTGAGTCACATCTACTCTTTCAAGACCTCTCATGATCTTAAAGACTTCTATCATATCCCCCCTCAACAGTCTCTTTTCCAAGCTGAACAGCCCTAACCTCTTCAGCCTTTCCTCATAGGGGAGCTGTTCCATCCCCTTTATCATTTTGGTTGCCCTTCTCTGTACCTTCTCCATCGCAACTATATCTTTTTTTCAGATGCGGCGACCAGAATTGTACACAGTATTCAAGGTGTGGTCTCACCATGGAGTGATATAGAGGCATTATGACATTTTCCGTTTTATTAACCATTCCCTTCCTAATAATTCCTAACATTCTGTTTGGTTTTTTGACTGCTGCAGCACACTGAGCCGATGATTTTAAAGTATTATCCACTATGATGCCTAGATCTTTTTCCTGGGTGGTAGCTCCTAATATAGAACCTAACATCGTGTAACTACAGCAAGGGTTATTTTTCCCTATATGCAACACCTTGCACTTGTCCACATTAAATTTCATCTGCCATTTGGATGCCCAATCTTCCAGTCTTCCAAGGTCCTCCTGTAATGTATCACAATCTGCTTGTGATTTAACTACTCTGAATAATTTTGTATCATCCGCAAAACCTCACTCCTCGTATTCCTTTCCAGATCATTTATATATATATTGAAAAGCACTGGTCCAAATACAGATCCCTGAGGCACTCCACTGTTTACCCTTTTCCACTGATTTTTACTGATTAAATTCTACATAAATTGATTCAAATATTTCAAGAATTTGACTCATGTTCTAATATATACTAACATCTGCTTGCAGACCCACTGTTAATTCATGGTTTATAACCTATGCATAGGACAAGTAGCACTTTTTTTTTTTTTCATGAATCATAATTTCTTAAAATTAGTTTTCCAACCTCCCCTAGTGAAAGTACTCTTTCACACAGCCCACTATCAAGCAGTGCAATCTGTTGCCAGAAGATATGGTCAAGGTGACTAGCATAGCGGGATTTAAAAGAGGACTGAACAGATTCCTGGTAGACTACAGAAGAAAGCTATTGGGAAGACTAAAGAAAGCCATTGCTATCCCTGGGAGTAACAGTAATAAGATCTATATTAGGGATCTACCAGGTACTTGCAACCTAGATTGGCCACTGTCAGGGACAGGATGCTGGGCTGGATGAACCTTGGTCTGAGCCAGCATGTCAATTCTTACGTTCTTATGTCCAAATCCCTGTTTTGAATTCAGGGCAAGAGAGAATGCTTGCATAAGACAATAACTGATGAGCAGGTTTAGTTTACAGAGACAGCAGTGATTCAGCTGAGGCGTAAAGACTTTCGATGATATTCAGTTGAAGTCGGAGTATAACAATTGAAAGCACATGTGTTTTGTTTTGTTTTTTTTGGTAGGGGGGGAAGGGTTAGCACCCGTTTTCCCTCTGGAAATCTGCTTGAGTGATTCACATCCTCCTGCTGGTTGGGGAGGAAGAGAGGCCTTTAAGTCTTCAGTGCCCTCCTGTACCAGTAGGTTTTCATTAGCAGCTGTTCTCCTTCTTTCCAACAGTATTTGGTGCCCTAGGTGACCTTTTGGTCATGAACCTCTCCCCTCCCCAACCTTACCTATTGGTGGCAGCTCCTGCTCATGGCTCTCTCCTTCCCCAGCAGTGGCTCCAGCACAGCATTCCCTTCTTTGGCGGCATCGGCTGTTGGGATTTTGCTTTCCCCCCACCCCAAATTTTTTTGACTGCCCAATGGAAACCTTCCTTGAGGTGGTCACTGATAGGTGCTAATCTCTTTAAATTTGCCACTCAGTTTGATGAATGAATTCCACACATTCACTGAATCAGTTTAACAAACTTTAAAAAAAAAAAAATATCTATGGTTGGGGCACATTCTGTTTCTGGATTTGTGAAAAAAAAAAATCGAAGGAGATAAATGAAATTCAGAGAATGTATTCAGATTGAAAGATCTGGTTTGGATTTTTTTCCTCAGAGTTACTGAAAACATACCCATCAGATATTTCCAGTGGGTCTCAGGAAAATGCAAAATTTTCATCAAATTCAAACCAAGCTAATAGAGGTCCAAACTGGCAAACCAGTGGAATCTCAACACATTTCAGAATATTTTTCTCTAGGGATCCCTAGAGAGCTGTTATATTTTAGTTATAAGGCCATGAAGAAACAAATACATATCATATTTGTGAGCAGTTCACAACTGAGATCTTTTGGGCGACAGTGTTTAGAGCAGTGGTGAAAGAACCATGAAAATCAAGGTTCCCATTTCCCCCACTTTCACACTTTATCCTTCAATTCCTCGAGAGGAAGTTGTTTTCAAAGGTATTACGTGCACTTTTCAAAAGCCGTTTACGCACGTAAAGTGCTCTTACACGTAAATAACCTATTAATTCAATGGCATATATTGTAGCAATTTTCAAAAGCCCACTTACACAGGTAAAGTGCAGTTTCACGTGTAAAACCCAGTTTTAAGCATGTAAATGCTTTTGAAAATTACCTTATTAGATTATAAGTTTTTACTGTATCTGAATTCTAAAAATGCTATAAGCTAGGGATGTGCATCGTTTTTTTGACGAATTAAAATATCGTAAGATATTTCCTAATTTGTCATGTATCGGGGGTCCCCGAAAATGATAGGAAAACCCCATGAAATTCGTGTGGTTTTCTTATTCTTTTAGGGGGGGGAGAAAGGGCACACAGAAAAAAAAAACCTAAACCCACCCCAACCCTTCAGATCTAATTATTTACAATCCCCCACCCTCCTGACCCCCCCCAAAACTTGCCTAAAGTCCCTGGTCGCCCAGCGGGGGTCCCGGGAGTGATGTCCCCCTCTCGGGCTGTCGGCTGCCACTAATCAAAATGGCACCAATGGCCCTTTGCCCTTACCATGTGGCAGGGGCTATCGGTGCCATTGGCTGGCCTCTGTCACATGGTAGGAGCAATGGATGGTCCACGCCGTCCATTGCTCCTACCATGTGACAGGGGCCGGCTAATGGTACCAATAGCCACTGTCACATGGTAAGGGCAAAGGGCCACTGGCACCATTTTGTTTACTGGTAGCCGATTGCCCGAGAGTGGGAAATCACTCCCGGGACCCCCGCTGGACGACCAGGGACTTTAGGCAAGTTTTTTGGGGATCAGGAGGGTGGGGGATTGTAAATAATTAAATCTAAAGGATCGGGGTGGGAGGGTGGGGTTTCAGATCGGGACAGCCACAAAAAAATAAAATAAACTGTCAGAACCGCAGGAAATGAAATTTCACGCGGTTCTACAAAAATGAAACTGGAAACAATTGCCGGTACGATACACATCTCTACTATAAGCTGCCTTGAGCATTATTTGGAAAGGTGAGCTAAAAATCCTAAGTTAATATTTTATTCAAGCAAACTTTTATGAATAAAACAATTTTGAATTTCTTCTTCACAGGTAGATATGTTTTTTACAGCTTGCTTATTAGTTCAGGTTTAAATAACATTCAGTTTTCTTCTAGTCTTTGTGAATCAACCTCTAAAATACTAAATGAAATAGTTACCATCAAATGGAATAATTTATTCAGCATCTGTAGCCTAGTTTTCACTGAGTAGCCAGTGACCGCATAAGAACAAGGTTAAATAGAATATTATCTAAAAAGAGTAATCATTGATGGTATTCATTGTCGGTGAATAGATCAGCTTAATTCATGTTCCATTAATATAGTAAGCAGGTTTGTCCATGACACAGAACTGAACTAGTGTTTCATCTTTACAGCAAACCGCAGAAGTCTTTACAGACTGGAAAAGGAAGAATGTATCCCAGATGGAATGTGCATAGATGCAGAAGGGAAACTATGGGTAGCCTGTTACAATGGTGGAAGAGTGATCCGTATAGATCCTGAGACTGGTACGTACCACCGCCTGGTGAATTTGCATTATACATGCGAAATGCTGTGTAGTAGCTAAATAGACATTTTCTACACCCCCCTCTTGTAATTGGATTGTTCTTTTTTTTTAGGCAAATAATATAATTTGGATATAACCGGAATTTTCTCAGATTCAAAGGGTAATATTTGTTACGCCCGATGGTCGCAGACAGCTGCGACCACTAATGCTCACCTCTTTCTTTGCTGCCTTGTCTGTATTGGGGAGAATGGCGACCTCTGCCAGCGATTGCCGACCTGCCTGGCATTCCCGGGACAGCATGGGTGCTGCTGACTGCCATCTTGCCCCAGGAATCACGTGCAAGGGCCAGTCTTGTATACGTCATGGCGGAAACCTCGGGGGCATCCCCTCCTGATGACGTCTTCGCTCTGCTGTACTTAACCTGACTGGCCCTGCCTATCGACGAGTTAGCAAGGAGTTCCCTCATTGCTGAATCCACTTTCGCTCACGGACTTCCTGTTCCTGCATTCGGCGTGAGATGCCTTGGGTACCCGCTCCTCGAGGGCCCTTCCTCATCTCTGGCTATACGCTCCTCGGAGGGCCTTCTGCCTTGGACTGCTGCCTGTCCCGTTCCTCTGGACCCTTCCTGGAACTACCCTTCAGTGAGTACCTAACTCAACGGATCTACTCTACCAACTCTTTTGGGATCCTCTCAGGTGTACCCCATTCCTCGGGCCACTACCGTATTCTCTCTAGTAGGAGCTACTCCAGTGTACCCTGCGCTGCAGGCCACAATCACTTCAGCTCCAACTCTCTCCTTGTTCCGGTGCCTCGGACCTCCACCATACCATCTCTGTGGGGAAATCTCTCAGTGTACCCTGCGCTGCAGGCCACTACCATACCATCACTACAGAGAGACTACCTGGGTATTTTCTGTGCTACAGGTCACTACCATATCGTCACTACTGAGAGACTCCTTTGGTGTACCTGCACTGCAGGTCATGACCTGTCATCACTATGAAGAGACTTCCTCGGTGTACCCCACCCTGCGGGCCACTAGCGGATCTCCTTCTCTGAAGTATTCCCTCTGGGTATACCCCTCTATTCTGACATCACCACTTCTCCTGTACTCCTGTTCCGCAGGCTGTGTTCTTCTATCTATCTAATAAAGACTCTATTCCACAGCTGACTCTGAGACTGCTGGGACCACACCTCCCGACAGTGAGGCTCACAGGGCTCCTCCCTGTGGGCGGTGACACCTCTCACCTCTGCCCAGAGTCCACACACTAACAAACCATAACAATATTTCAACAACATACTTTTTGAAAAGTTCAATAGGTGACAGTAGTCTAGAAATCGTAAAATTTAATAAACGTAAATTAAACTACCTTAATTCATTTTCTAGGGATTCTATCTGATTATGAAGCATCAAATTATCTTTGATAAATGATATATTAGTAGCCTGTAAAGTGTTTACTTGTGGGTTCAACATAACAACAGAGAGCTCTACCTTATTGATCCTAGACTCTAGATCGTCAAATTTTGCTCTAGTTTCAACTGAGAAAGTATGTACCTGAGATGCTGATCTAAAAAATGTATTATCAATTTTAGCTGACAATCTCCAAACATCTAATAATGTTACAAAACATTAACCACATCAGACTTATTAGCAGTATGTTCTGTAGTTGGTTGTAAGGGAGGTTGTGTGGACCTGGGACTTAAGGATACCCCAAGCTGGGAGTTTCCTTCTATATCGTCCCTTAAATAGGTCTCACCCATGTGTATTATATGGGTGTCCATAGATCCATAATTCCTTGATGAGGAGGTAACCGGAGAGGAAGTCCAAGTCTTAGATTTTCTTTTCCTTCCCATATTTTTACTAGGGGTGCACCCCTTTGGCGCTCGGCTTTGACTGCGCGCCGCAGGGCCCTTACTTTTATGTTGTCCCAGGGCTCCTGCTGATAACGTCACAGGGGGCCGTCCTCTGCACCTGGACCTCCCCATTCCGGGGATGCCGGAGAGAGCGGCATGAAGACTTGGCAGCAGCCATCTTCCCAAGGCTTGAGGAGAGAGAAGGAAGAAAGGTGAGGCACAGAGGTCGAAGCCATCTGAGACTGACAGATGCAACAGTATCCCCATTCAAAGAGCCCCCTCCAGACTCCCTACTTGATCTTGGTTTTTGAGGATGCAATCGATGAAATTGACAAAGCATCTCTTTGTCCATGATATTAGCCAATGGTTCCCAAGATCTTTCTTCCGGCCCGTATCCCTCCCATGACAGGAGGTATTCCCAAACTCTGCCTCTCTTTCTTACATTAAGGACGGCATCAACCTTGTACTCGGTCTTCTTCTGCTTCAACAGGAGTAGGTTCAGGTGTCTTGATGGGAAAACTTGCTAAGAACAAGTGGTTTCAGCAGCGAAACATGGAATGCATTATGAATCTTCATAGCTGGAGGAAGTTTCAGACTATAGGTGAGAGAGCCTAGTAGTCAGAGAATAGGAAAGGGTCAGACAAAGCGTGGAGCAAATCGAGCAGATGGAAGCTTAAGTCTCAGATGCTTGGTAGACAGCCAGACTTTATCACCCGACTGGAATTCAGGAGCCTTGCTTCAGTGAGCGTCATAGCCTTTCTTTGCTCTTTGTCTTGCTTTTTGGAGCATCTCTTTAGTCTTTCTCCAGAGCTGCTGTATATCTTTGGCAGTAGATTGAGCTGCCAGGGATGACACAGAAAGTGGAACTGGTAAGAGTGGTAAGAGTTGTCATCCGTAGATCCAGTAGATGATGCTGGATGCAAATTGATGGCAAATTCAGCCCAGGGCAACAGTTCAGCTCAGTCATTCTGTCGTGAACCAACATAGGCACGAAGGAACTGTTTGAGAGTTCTGTTCATTCTCTCAGTTTGGCCATTCGACTGAGGATGGTACGCAGAGGAGAAGTCAAGTGTGATGTCGAATTTCTTACACAAGGCTTTCCAGAACTTGGCTGTAAATTGAGCTCCTCTGTCAGAAACAATGTGTTTAGGCATGCCGTGTAGGCGAAAGATGTGACTGATGAATAGCTTAGCAAGTTCTATGGCTGAAGGCAAGCCAGGGAGAGCCTGAAGTGAGCCATCTTTGAAAATCAATCCACTGTAACCCAGATGGTATTGTTATGTCTAGAAAGTGGCAAGGCCACCACAAAATTTATTTATTTATTTTGAACTTTTATATAGCGACATTCATGTAAAAAATACATATCACATCGGTTTACAGTGAAACATGTTAATGGATAAATAAGTTTTACATCGAGCAGGGGTAGCATCAAACTGGGAGCCAGGCAATTAAAAACAAACTGTAGACATAGAAATTTAAAAAGTGTAAGGTTAAATATTAAAATAAAGAACGAGCATTGCATTGGAATGGAAGCCTAAACTCAAACAGACATCACCTTCAGGGAGTTCAGAGAATTTCAGTGGATGGGGTAGGTCAGCAGATCAAGAGAGGGATGGAGGGAAGGGAATTTCTTGACGGTAGATTCTTAATGAGAGACTAGCAGAAAGCAATAAGGTCCGGTAAGGAAGGAAGAGTAATTTAACAATGGGGGTTACAACAGACGGTTAAGAGAATGCAGGTTCTGGGAAGGTAGGAGTCACGGGAAGGGAAAGATGGGATGGAAAAAAAGATGCAGAGGAAAAATTACATCAAAGGCATCAGGAGAATGCGACCAAGAACAGGACTTATCCTGCCAGCAGGTGATAAGTCCTACTCAAAGTCGATATAATCGATTTGTCCTATTATGAGTGTGAGCGTTTCATCCATGCGTGCAAGCAGTGGTCCATTAAGGGAAAGCTTGTCTGAATAGCCACGTTTTGAACTTATTTTTGAAAGTCACCGGGCATGGTTCTTGATGGAGGTCAGAGGGAAGCGTGTTCCATTGTGGGGGGCCAGCTGTTGAAAGAGTGCATTTCGGGGCATACAGAGTGCCTTTGTAAGCTGTTCTAACAGGTCTAGAGGACGTGTGAGATCGAAAAGGGATGTTTAGCTCTAGCGGGGTTAGATTGTGCATGGCTTTGTGGATTATTGTGAGGACTTTGTAGAGAATTCTGAATTTGATGGGTAGCCAGTGAAGGTTCCTAAGGATGGGGGTGATATACTCTCTTTTGTTGGAGTTGGTCAGAATCCTGGCCGCGGAGTTCTGCAACAACTGTCTGGGTCGGATGGTGTTTGCTGGGAGTCCAAGGAGGAGAGAGTTGCAGTAGTCAATTTTTGAGAAAATGATGGATTGAAGCACTGTGCGGTAGTCCTGAAAGTGGAGGAGGGGTCTAAGTTTTTTTAGGACCTGTAATTTGAAGAACATTCCTTTGTGGTGGTGTTGACAAATTTTTTTAGATTTAGATGGTCGTCCAGGATTACTCCAAGGTCTCTTACTTGGGAGGAGAAAGATTTTTGAGATGTGGGGGGATTGTTGATTGGCCCGTTATTGTCATCCAGGGAGATGAGAAGGATCTCCATTTTGTTGGTGTTGAGAACTAAGTTGAGGTTGGAAAGAAGGTGGTTGGTAGACTGTAGGCAACTATTCCAGAAGATGAGGGTTTTGTGGAGGAAATCTGTGATCGGGATGAGAATTTGCACATCGTCGGCGTAGATATAGTGTGAGTCTAGGGCTCGTCTGGCACTGGCAAGGGTTGAGGCATACCCCAAGGACATCCGGGCGGAGGTTTCTGTCTGGCACAATTGGAACAGGAAGCTATGTATGCAAGAGTGTCTTCCTTCATGGTGGGCCACCAATAGTACTTTTGTAGCTTAGTCAATGTCCTTCGTTGACCAGGATGTCCGGCCAGTTTCAAATCGTGAGCCCATGCTAGCAATTTCTTTCTTAGATTGCAGGGTACAATGGTCTTGCCCGGGGGTTCCAAATGTATAGCTGTCAGAATAACACTGTTTGGGTCTATGATATGCTGGGGTTCATCAGGTACGTCTTCAGAGAGAAAAGAGTGAGATAATGCGTCTGCTCTGACATTCTCATCACCAGGGCGATATTTCAGCACAAAGTCAAATCTGTTGAAGAACAGGGACTACCTCGCCTGTCTATGGTTAAGGCGTTGAGCGTGTGACGTTGGTACTCCAGATTTTTGTGATCAGTGTAAACAGTGATCTGATGTTGTGCACCTTCAAGCCAGGGGCGCCATTCTTCAAATGCCATTTTTATTGCCAGTAGTCGTAGTTCTTCTCCACTGGCGAAAAGCATCGGGAAAAGAAAGAACAGGGGTGCAAGATCTTAGAATCACTGGTCTGGCTTAGCACGGCCCCCACGCCTACATCCGAGGCATCGACTTCCACAATGAAGGGTCTTGTAGGGTCCGGATGGCGGAGACAAGGTTTGCTTGAGAAGGAAGAAAAGTGAGGCACAAAGGTCGAAGCCGTCTGAGACCAACGGATGCAACAAATGGTCAGCCTCTCCAAAAATATTAACTTCTGAAATGCTGTCACAGCTTCCGTAGACCAAGTGGCAATGTTGGCTCCCTTCTTAGTCATCACTGTGAATGGAACAGTCAATGAAGAGTAATCTTTGATGAAGTAGCAGTTGGTAAATCCCAAAAATGGTCTTAGAGCTTTTAGGCCAGTGGGTTGTGTCCATTTTTTAATACTCTCAAGCTTCTGAGGGTCCATCTGGAAACCTTTGTTTGAGACAATGTACACTAAGAAGGGCACGGATTCCATGTAGAATTCGCATTTAGTCAACTTGGCATTCAAGCGGTTATCGCGAAGTCTCTGCAGAACTCTTTTGACATCTTCCTGATGGGACTGCAGATTCTGGGAAAATATCAAGATGTCATCTAAGAAGACAACGACACATTGGTAGAGTAGATCATGCAGAATATCGTTCATCATGTTTTGGAAGACAGCCAGGGCATTGCACAAGCCGAAGGGCATCACCAGGTATTCAAAGTGCCATCCCGGGTTTTAAAAACCGTTTTCCATTCATCGCCAGAGCAGATGCGAACTAAATTATACGCTCCTTTGAGGTCAAGCTTGGAGAATATCTTGGCTCCCTGTAACCTGACGAATAGCTCTGAGATGACTCATCATGTGCCTGATGAAGCATTATGCCCCTATAGGTTTGAGGGACTACCCACTGTGTGATTCCGTTCTTACTTGTCCATATTAACAAATTCTTTGCTATCTGAAATTGATTCCTGGATGCATAGAGAAACTGTAACTCCTCATCTTCCTGACAATATGCTTCTGTGTTGTGATATGCCTGAATAAAGGCATAGAAATTCCCCAGAGTAGGGTCTCTTTTCTAGGTATTAACTAGATCGAAGGCTGGCATTTTGCTACACCACTGAAGAGTGGGGCTAGCAGCTGGCTTTGCCTGGTGTCTAGTTACTGCTTTAACTTATACTGAAGGGCGTTCCTCCATTCGCCAGAGCCTATCTGATGTGGCACCTTCCTTCGCGAGTTGGTCAGCAAGGTCATTTCCGACCTTGTCAGTACCTTTAACCTTAGAGTGACCTTTTACCTTTTTCAGGAGACTGTTATTTGTTTTGCTTGTACTAACTGACCTAATGCTAGAATCAACTCTTTGTTTGACAGATTTCTTTTTAGAGTTCAGCACTTGATTCACCTTCCAGTTAGGGAAGTGGGTCGTGAAGTTATGTCTGACATAATCAGAATCTGTGCAGATTATGATGGCTGGCAAACAATGCCGTACAGCAGTTTGCACAACTATCAGTGCAGCAGCAAGCTCTGCATTCTGATTCGATTTGGCTCCCAGGGCATAGATAAGAAGATCACAGGGGTGATTCTTCTTCCAAACTATACTCACGCCTGAGACTAGCTCATGATCTATTTCTCTGCTGCATGCACATCCATCAGCATAAGAGAAACTTTTGCAGATTTCCTCATTATAGGAATGATGATGGTGGGGTTTGATGGTGTCAGTTTCAAGTTCCGACATCAAATCTTGTTGTCTCTCAGCAGCACAATCGTGTAAATCAGTTAAATTCTGAGCCTCAATACTTTTATGACCTGCAGCATATCACACTTCAAGCGACCAGCTTTGAAGAGCGAGTGGCCAGGTTACGATTATGCTGCTAGAGACCTGACCGGCTTTGAGGCGGTCACTGGCTAAAAGGTTGATAGACTGGTGACGCATCTCCACTATTAGTTTTTCTCTTTCTACATAACTGCTGAAGTATTGAAGAGCCCATACTTTGATCAGCAGGGATTTCTCACACTCAGAGTATTTCTTTTCCACCTCTGTTTAGTTCCAGCCATCTGGAATTCATTGCCAGAGGATGTGGTTACAGCAGTTAGAGTAACTGGATTTAACAAAGGTTTAGATAAGTTCCTAGAGGAAAAATCCATAAACTGCTATTAATTAATAAGCAGTAGTAGCTTGAGATTTATTTAATGTTTGGGTACTTGCCAGGTTCTTGTGACTTGGATTGACTACTGTTGGAAACAGGATACTGGGCTTGATGGACTCTTGGTCTGACCCAGTATGGCAATTCTTATTTCTTATGTTATGTAACTGTGCCAAAACATGATAAATCTCTCTTTGGTACTCCTGAAAATGAATTTGGATATTGTCCACATACACTAAGGTACACCTAGCATCTGAATCGGGTAGATAAATGTTGGTGTTAGCTGGTGTCCTATTCCATATATATTGCTTTTTCTTGAAGGAGAAAGCCAGTTTATGTTGGTCTTTAGGATCTACAGGAACAATCCAGAACCCAGATGCTAAGTCGAGGCTGTTAAAATACTTGGCCTTCTGAATTCTGGTCAGATTCTGATCCAGGTGGGCCATGGGCCACCTGGACAAGGGCACAATTTTATTCAGTTTCTTGTAGTCTATGGTCAGTGAATATTTGTTTCTTTTTCAAGATAGGCCAGATGGGGCCATTAAAGGTACTGTTACATTGTCTAACACAGGGGTCGGGAACCTATGGCTCTTTTGATGGCTGCGTCTGGCTCGCAGACAAATCTTTAATAAAAAAGTAAAAATCTAACAAAATCCCCCACCCTCCTGACGCCCCCCAAGACCTCCAAAATTAATTTACTACAACCCCCCACCCTCCTGACCTCTCCAAGACCTGCCAAAAGTCCCTGGTGGTCCAGTGGGGGTCCGGGAGCGATCTCCTGGACTTGGGCTGTCGGCTGCCAGTAGTCAAAATGGCGCCGACGGCCCTTTACCCTCACTATGTCACTGGGGTCGACCAATGGCGGCGGTAGCCCCTGTGACATAGTAAGGGCAAAGGGCCGTCGGCTGCCAGTAATCAAAATGGCGTCGATGGCCCTTTGCCCTTACTATGTCACAGGGGCTACCGCCACCATTGGTCGACCCCAGTGACATAGTGAGGGCAAAGGGCCGTCGGCGCCATTTTGACTACTGGCAGCCGACAGCCCAAGTCCAGGAGATCGCTCCCGGACCGCTCCTGGACTCCCGCTGGACCACCAGGGACTTTTGGCAGGTCTTGGAGGGGTCAGGAGGGTGGGGGGTTGTAGTAAATTAATTTTGGAGGTCTTGGGGGGCGTCAGGAGGGTGGGGGTTTTTGTTAGATTTATACTTTTTTATTAAAGATTTGTCTGCGAGCCCTGGACCTCCGCTGGACACCAGGGACTTTTAGCAGGTCTTGGGGGGGGTCAGGAGGATGGGGGGTTGTAGTAAATTAATTTGGCAGGTCTTGGGGGCATCAGGAGAGTAGGGGGGTTGTAGTAAATTAATTTGGTAGGTCTTGGGGGGGTCAGGAGGGTGGGGGGTTGTAGTTAGTATGGCTCTCATGGAATTACATTTTAAAATATGTGGCGTTCATGACTCTCTCAGCCAAAAAGGTTCCCGACCCCTGGCCTAATGGCTATCGCGCTGGAACCTCCACTTAATGTAAGGATTTTTAAGTGTAAGCCGCAACCTGAAAACTGCCCTCTTCCCCCCTCCCTATGGGGAATGACAGTGCTACATAAATTAACATTTATTTTACCTTTATATGCAATCTGATCAGCTCTGGAATGCACACTCATTTGACTCAGAATAGAGATTTATTGTAAGGCATTAGGTTAGCAGAACAAACTCTAACAACTTCGCTATCTTAGAAACTTATAATTCATATTTAGCACTTATGGTGATTAGTTTGGTAGGTATGAATAAATCAGAAGAATCATAACACACCTCTATAACTGGAACTTGCTTATAAATCATAGCCCTTCGACATAACCCAGGAATTGAATTCCCTCAGTTTCACTACTTTTAGATTCGTGGTCCCTTACGTGTGGGAGAAGCTGGAAGTTTCAAATGCTGTTTCTGTTGCAAGGAAACACACTGTGGGTCTCTGCACCCGGAGTAAGGGCAAAGGACTCACATAGGGGCCGATGCAATATAGTGCGCTCAGCCGAATGCACTGTATAACCCACCGTTGGACACGGGTTGTATAGGCGCTAACTAATCCCCTTATGCCTCTACAACGCTTCCAACCCAGAGTGAAACTAACAGTGCTCATGACAAGCAAATGCATGTTAATGAGGCTATTAACTATTCACTCCCAATGCAGGCCTTAATTGCTGAATGCTCCTAAAACTAGTACAGAAAAGCAGAAAAAACTGCTTTTCTGTACAGCCTCCTACTTAATATTGCAAAGATATTAAGTAGGAAGAAAAATCTTTCATAAACCATTTAAAAAAAAGCACCAGCAGTCGGGTGCAGGAAACGGACGCTCAATCGACAAGCATCTGTTTCCTGAACCCCTGGCTGTGCGCCATTTAGGGAAACCGACGCTGATAAATTCGGCATTGGTTTTCCTAACCGGCGGATGGCCAACACTCTCAGGCTCCCGTTATCAAGGAGGTGCTAGGGACGCCCGCTTTCTGCACACAAATATTTCATCATCCCCCTAGTTCTTTGAGAAGAACCAGGGCAGTACAACTCTGACTCACTTAGCAGGGTTTAAGGCGCTCTTGCATGCAGTACTCCAGGACACTGGATCTCGTTGGTCAGCTTAGTTGCAGGGTGGGGCTGGAAGCGATGACTCCTATGGCTACTTGCTGCTGTGGATGGGATCTTCTTAGCCAAGCCCCTCTTCCAAGCTGATTTTATGAACTAGCATATGCATATTCAATGGCTTCATGCCTATGTAAACAGGCACATGAGTCAAATTCTGATTGATTCTTCTTTCTTCACTTCAATTGCTTGCCCCCCCCCCCCCCCCCAACCCCAACCAAAGGGCCAACCTTCTGCTGTGTGGCAGCTGACCTGAGAGTTGACTTGAATCTGGTAAGGGCTCCTCTCGGGATTGGAGGCTGTGTTGCCAGGTACTTCTGAACTTTGCTGAAGCAAAGTCTGTCTCTCCTCATGTACGCACATGCAGGCCTGCATTGCCCATTGCCTTGTCTCTTCTTTAATTGCGGAGAGAAGATATCATTCTTTAACATAGCAAACAATGTACTTGGCACAGGAGATAAGTCTGTCACGTATTGCAGTTTGTCAGATGTCCAGCATCTCTATATTTCTGAAATACAGGCCAAGGGTCCAAAGTAGTAAGAATTAATATTGCTGTATGGACGGGAATCCTACGGATGGGATTCGCTCTGTGTACCCAGCTACTCTGCCTCTCCAATCTCTAATGGACTCTCTAACGCTAACGGGGTACCCGCTCCTCGGGGGCCTCACTTGCTTTCCAGGTTGCTATCGGGAAACCGGTACTCGCTCCTCGAGGGCCCATGTTCCCTGACTCGCTGCCTACTCCCACCTTCTCTTCTACCTGGAAGGATTCGCCAATCTTCAACATCAGTGAGTACTACCATCTTCACCTCAGAGCTGTTCCCTGGAACCAGGCACTCGCTCCTCGAGGGCCTGCCTCCATTCCAGCCCCAGTGGCATCTCCGTGGAACCGCTGCGTGAGTACATCATCTGCAAGCCTCCCAGCTCTCAGGGTTCAGATACTCGCTCCTCAAGGGTCTGCTCTCCCTACCCTGGGGATCTCCATACTGGGGTCTTGTATATTCTCCACTGTACTCATTCTCTCAGTTCTTTCCACTGCAGCACTGCTACCGGAGGAGTCGCTGTTCCAGCGCCTGAGGGATACCAGCCCTGCCGGGCTATTCCAGCTGCTCACTACTGCCACCTCTGGTGGCTTCCTTACACAGTCTAATAAAAGATCAAACTCTGTGTTTTGTGTGTCCTGAGCTAAGCCTGACCTGTGGCCCTCACGGGACTTCCCCCCCTGTGTGCGTAGTCAGCTGCCATAGTGTCCAAGGGTCCACCCAAACCTCACAGTTTACAACAATGATCCCTTTTAAAAATATGTATTGCCCACATTCAGGCCATATACATCCCTATCTGGCTCGTTTTAGGTGTGTAAGCCTTTTGAAAATTCACTTTTAAGTTTGGTTTTCTATGTTTCTGGTGCCTGTTCCTATCTGAGTTATCTCATAGGATACCTCTACTTCTTCTCAATAGCACTTTGGAAAGCAGTGCATTATGTTATGCTCATTTCATTGTGGCTTTCACTTGTGTTGGATATGTTTTTTGGGGGGGGGGGGGGGGGGGGGAGTGTGGTATTGCACTTTTTGGAACATATTCCTGTAGTGACTGTTATGGATATTTTTTAACTGAAAATGGTAAAATTATTTTCCAGGAAAGAATATTCAGACTGTGAAGTTACCTGTGGATAAGACAACCTCATGTTGTTTTGGGGGAAAGGATTATTCTGAAATGTATGTGACTTCTGCTAGTGATGGAATGGATGACCAATGGACAGCAAGGCAGCCTCAGTCAGGAGGTATTTTCAAGGTGATTATGTTTTTTTCTTCAGTGTTTCAAGCTCTAAGAGATATTTCACTTAGAGTTCTATATCTACATACTGTAGCTGTACATTGATCTTTCCAAAAACGTTGATTCACTAAAGTATGGTAATGTTTTAATGTGAAAAATGTGCATTAGTGAGTAGCCCACTTCGAAGAAAATGGAATGTTTTGTAAATAATGTGCTTTATGTCCTACTGAGAAATAGTCTCCAATGGGCTTTTATGGCATATATGCCATCTTTATTTGGATCTCTACACTTGTATTTGCCACAGCATTTCAACTTAACCTACAGTACCTGAATGTAATCTTTTTTGAAGTGCCTAAAAACGCTTAATATAAATTAAATAAATTATTAACTGACTCAAACTTTTAACAACAATGATTTCTACAATTTTCCAACCTAATATGTTTAAAATTTTGTTATTTGTTCTTTTTTATTGGGGGGACTACTGGCAAGTCCATCAAAAGTTACTTCAGTTTTATTGCAGTGTAAAACTTGTTCAATATTTATGAATGAAAATTCCCCTATATTTTCAGTGGGTGTACAGAGCAATGTAAACGAGAAGATTTTTGCACTGGAACAAAACTTTCATAAGATTGCACCATCAAACCAGGATGTGTGATATGTTATGGGAAATTCAATTTCAGTCTGTGTTTTTTTTTTAATCATGGTATTTGATTGGTAATTTTTGATCCAAAAAATGAATCCTGGTAAAAATCTAAGTACCTGTTCTACTTTATCTCTACTGCATATATTCCAGCTCAAGTTTACAGAAGAAAAAGGCTCCAATGATCTGTGCAGTTTGTCTCTCTGATTTCTGTACCTGTCCCAATATTTTGAATCATAATTTCTCAGGGTTTTTTTTATAGGGTGACAATATAACTCTAGTTCTATTAAAAAAAAAAAAAAAAAAGGCTAAACTATTCCTGATTTTACTTGTTCAAAGAGATGCAGTCATGTTTTTCTTTGGGAAATCAGAACTATGTTTCCATCCGTGCAATGGAATAAAACCAGGACTGGCTCAGTCTGAACCTTTTGACATTGAGTTATGTAATCACCTGACTTATTTGACATATAGACAGTTTTATATCATTTCTTTATATCAAATTATGAGCTTCAGCTTAGAAACCCAGAAACATAATGGCAGAAAAAGACCATACAGTGTTAGGAACCCCGTCTGCTCGGACCCGCAACTGGGTCCCCTCACCTGCACCAGCCGGAGGCCCGGCTCGGCCGCCGCTCCCGGCCACAAGCTCCGCCCGCGGCCTGCTCTTGAGGCGCCCTGAATGCCACCGACTCCAGCTCCTCGTGATTGTCCCCCTAGGCGCGCATGCCGAGTCACAGAATTTAAAGGGCCAGCGGTGGGAAAGTTCCTCGCGGCCCAGGCTGATGACATCAGGCTAGATGGGTATTTAAACCCTGCCTCTCTGCTCTCCTGAAGAGTGTGTTGTCTGTGTTCCTGATTCCTGGTTCCTGACTCTGCCTTGCTTCGTTCCTGATCCCCGGCTCCAGCGTTCCTGTTCCTTGCCTCCGATTCCTGCCTTGCTTCTCGTCCCCTGGATTGCTTTCTCGGTTCTGACTCCTTGCCTGGTACTTTACACTGCTTGATCGCCACCAGCCTCTACACCTGGACCCCTCTGATGCCACTTCTCTTCACCTAATGGTTCCACATCAGGAAGACCCGCTCCTAAGTCCTGCCAGCCCTGGTACCCAAGGGCTCAACCTGCGGGGAAAGAGGGCTGGTATAGGTGAAGCTCCTGTTGGGTCTTCCTCCTCAGTACTGCCGCCCCCTGGAGGTAGCAACAACCTTGTCTCTGCTCAAGGGTCCACTTTCCTAACATACAGCCTATCTAGTCTGCCCATCCACACAACTTCTCAACTCTAAAATCCCTACCACTCCTTCAGCAGTCCCCTGTTCTTGTCCCATGCTTTCTTGAATTCAAATACTGTCCCTTCTCCACACCTCCAATAGGAGGCTGTTTCATTCCATTCATACTTCCTTAAAGATGAATTTTAAAAATGTTGTGCATGTAAAATTTAGCATATTCATGCATGTAAGTAGCCTCTGCTCATGTATTCCTTATTTTATGAACGTCACAAATACGCACACGTTTACTTTCGCACGCACATATATACGTACAAAAACAGGCAGTCTGGGGGTGTTACAAGGTGGGGTTATCAATTACGCATGTAAGTTGCTATTTTAAAAGATATTTATACATGTACATTTTCAAACTTGCATATTTTTACACCTGCTTTCACTTACATCTGGTGTAAGTTATATTAAGCGTGTTTATTGTGCAGTACTGACAGGGAGGGTGGACTTGAGGGGAGCTCAGGCTGAAGAATCAGAAGGGTCTCTGTGAACTGATGGACTAATTGGTAAACTGGTTACTTTTCCCCCATGCATGCATTTTTTTAAAATTTGCCAACTTAGACCTGTAAATCGGGACTTGCGCAAGAAAGTCCTAGTTTACTTCCACCCATAAAATATACTCATGTATATATTCAAAATATATGGGTAAAGTACGCACATTCGATCATTGATATATATGTAGTTTTGATGCATTACATGTATTCATGATAAGCCTATGTACATGCATATGTTGTGAGGTAGAATTGCACACATTTTATAAAGTGTGCATATATATGCATGTATTATAAAATACTGTAACAAACATGCGTATGGCCACATGCACATATAAAATGTGCATGTGGAGGCAGTGTATGCAGATTTATTTCATGCATATTCATTGTGGATATCCTGAAAATCTTGACTGGCTGAGAGTCCTCCAGAACAGGTTTGGGAATCACTGCTCTATGGTATACCTTTTTAGATCTTTCAATGTGGCTCCGATGCATTACAATGAAAGCTACTGATCATTTTTCGTAGTCACTCTCTGGACCAACTTCATCCTGTTTATAAACTTTTGAATGTTTGATCTCCAGAATTATACACAGTATTCCAAATGAAGTCTCACTTGAGACTTATACAGGAGCAATATTGCCTCCTTTTTTCTGCTGACCATTCCTCTCCCAATGCACTTAAGCATCTTTCTGGCTTTTGCCGTCACCTATTCCACCTGTTTGGCCATCGTGAGATCATAAGATATCGCACCCAGATCCTGCTCTTGCTTCATGCATAGAGGAATATTATGCCCTGTACTGGCCCATTCCTTTGATATTTTGCAGCCCAAATGCATGCCTGCATTTTTTAGAATTAAATCTTACTTGTCAGACTCTAGACCATTCTTCAACTTTCGCTGGATCCTTCCTAATGTTTTCCACACCTTCCTGGCTGTCTGCCTTGTTACAAAAAAGAACATAAGAAATGCCATACTGGGTCAGACTAAGGTCCATGAAGCCCAGCATCCTGTCTCCAACAATGGCCAATCTGTATCACATGAAGTAGACCTATTTTGCTCCCTGGGACAGCAATAGCTTTCTTTACCTGGCTAATAATGTTTTACATAAGATTTCCTATACTGGGTCAGATCAAAGTTTCAACAAGCCCAGGTTTATCCATTCCATTCCACTCATTATTTAATAGACATCTGTCATATCTCCTCTTAACTGCCTCTTCTCCAAGCTAAAGAGCCCTCACCTCTCTAGCCTTTCCTCTAGGAGAATTGTTCCATCCCTTTTAACATTTTGGTCACCCTTCTCTGTTCCTTTTCTAATTCCACTACGTCATCTTTGAGATGGGGTGACGAGAAGAACTGTACATATTACTCAAGGTATGGTCACACCATAGAGCGATACTTAAGCATTATAATATTCTCTGCTTTATTCTCCATTCCTTTCCTAATAATTCCTAGCATTCTGTTTGCTTTCTTGGCTGCTACCACACTCTGAGCAGAGCATTTCAACATATTATCTACTATCAGACTCTCATGAGGTACTTCAATCACTTTCTGAAAATCCAGATACACTATATCAACTGGCTCACTTTTATCATATGTTTAATCACACCTTCAAAAATGTAAAAATTGGTGAAGCAAGATTTCCCTTGGCTCAATCCATGTTGGCTTTGTCCCATAAAATTATGCTATCTATATGTTCAGTATCTTTGTTTAGAATAGTTTCAACCACTTTTTCCTGCACAGACAGGCTCACCAATCTGTAGTTTTCTGGATCACCCCTGGAACCCTTTTTAAAAACTGGTATTACATTGGCCACTCTCCAATCTTCAAGTACTGTAGCTGAATTTAATGATATTTTACAGATTACTAACAGCATACAATTTCATTTTTCAATTCTTTCAGCATTATGGGATATATACCATCTGGTCCAGATGATTTGCTACTCTTTAGTTTGTCAGTTTGTCTTAGTACATCTTCCAGGTTCACTGAGATTTGTATCAATTCTTTTTAATCATCAATTTTAAATATTACTTCTGGCATAGGTATCTTATATCTTCCTCAGTAAAGACCAAAGCAAATAATTCTTTTTTATTAACTTTATATTTATTAATTTTCAATATAATCAATAAAGTATTCATTTTGTACAGAAACGTGATAGAAAAAGAAAACATCACAGCAAAACATAACAAATAAAGGAAAATTAATATCTATTTCATTGTCCCACAATGCAAAGAGGGGAAGGATACAGAAATATAGGAGAGAAAAAGGAAATCAACTAAAAGAAACCACAATAGCATGACCTGAATTATCCTTAACTGCCATCTAATTGGATACCACATTAGAGGGATCAGATGTTAACAGCAATTTCTTTGAATCAATGAAATATTTCAACTGCTCTGGCATAAAGAAAACAAAGTAATCATTGTTAAACTTAAAAATACATATTCATGAGTATCTCAGCAAGAATGAAGCACCTAAGGCCCGAGTCTCCTGATGTAAGGGTGTCTTGGGTTCATATTCTGTCAAGTTGTTGTGTCCGTGCTTCTTCTCGCCCCTCACTCCACCCTCTCTACCTTGGGAGCGACTCCCTTCGGCTCTGATGGACAGATGCAGCCACGGCTTCTCCCTACCTCTTGGTCCCGGTGTCCCCGAGCTGGCTTTACGCTATGGATCTGCCATGTTCCTGATGACGTAAGGGCGCGCGTGCGCCAGACTTTGTACCAGCAAGGGCGCGAACCTCGGGGGCGTCCCCTCAAAGTGACGTCATCCATTTCCACTTTAAAAAGTCTTTGTTTGCTAACCTTTAACGAGTTAGCAAGGAACTCCAACAGGACTTGCTTCGGCAGTCCACGTTACTTGCAACAACGATCCGAGTCAGCTAGGGGAATCCTTCTCCACTGCTCGGCCTTTTCAAACTTACCAGGAGTACCCGCTCCATGGGGGCTCCGCTCTCTCTTCTTGATTTCAGATTGCCAAGACGGGATCCGGTACTCGCTCCTTGAGGGCCTACATCCCTGCATACTCGGAAGACTCCTCATTGCCTGGAAGCGATCGCAGACGTGAACACAGTGAGTTCTATTGTAGATAGGAATCAGTACTTACTCCACGAGGTCCTACATTCCTATAGCTCTGAAGAATCCCTCCCGTCCAAGACGTTATCGCAGGTAACGGAGATCAAGAGTTATATTGGCAAGATTGCAAATATGAACCGGTACTCGCTCCATGAGGGCCCATGTTCCTAGAATCCTTTACAGACTCTCTTCTACTCTAGAAGCCTTTTCATATACAGCTATTGCGAGTTCTTATTCAGACTGTTTATAGGAACCAGTGCTCGCCTATGGCTCCTGTCCTGAATATACTGAAGACCCTCTGTGGCATAGAGACCATTGCAGACATCTACTATTGTGAGTGTACCATCTTGTATCCAGTATACCCTGTCTACTCACTACTTCTAGTCTCTCTCTACAGCTCAGCGAACCAGAGATTATATTCCAGTATCAGAAGGACTTCAGTCTTGCCGAACACATTGACTCACTACTGCCACCCCTAGTGGTCCAGCTTCCAGCTTAATAAAGAACTATTTGTGTTTATTTCATATTCTAGCCTAGCCGGTGGTTCCTCTCAGGATCTCCTCCTGGGGGCGCTGTCATCTACCATTGGCCCAGGGATTCACCATTTCCTCTAAGTGGTCATTCCTTACACTACTATCCCTCTGTGGGAGCCAACCACTACCGACCACTACCACCGCTTACGGAAGTATTATATAGATAGCTACCTTCTCTCTCTTTGGGACTTGCCAGCAACCTATATATAACAGATTGCTACTCCGTAGCGGAGGCATGATAGATTGCTATCTCAATAGCGAAGTACAATATATCTATTGTTAGCTCCTCTCCTCAGAAAAGTATCATTGAACAGAATGCCAACTCCTCTTCCTTGGGGAGTTGATCCATCAGAGATTGCTACCTTCCTTCTTACAGGAGCATCTAACAGCAGTTCGCTAACAAGATTAGTAACTCCGCCTTCCTGGTGGGTAAGCACTACAGATAGCTAACTCCTCCCTTCTGGAGGAGCAGATCATGACAGATTGCTAACTCCTCCCCCTTTCAGGAGAATAGCAGAATAGATTGAAGGAGGGAATCTTTAATAAGTCCAAGACCTAAGCCTCTGCGATCACATATGTATTATATTTACGCTCTTTGAGACATTGTTTTCTGTACAAATGTTAAATGTTATTCTGCTTGTTTTTGGTTAATAAGATATTTTATTTTAGTTCTTTGTAATTGTTTCACATTTGAAGCTCTGTCAATGTTCAATGTAATTGCTTTCATTTACTGAAGCACTGTTTCTGTTCAATGTAAACCGAACTGATTTGTAAACCCTTACAAGAATTTCGGTATATAAAACTGTTAAATAAATAAATAAATAAATAAGGACTACATTTATAGCTCTCTCTCTCTCTCTCTGCAGGACCACATGTCACACATTATGCTCCTAAGAGAAAATGTACTAGTGTGAGAACAATAATTTTTTATAAAGACAGAGCAACTCAATAATCAGATGAAAAAAATATCCAGAAAAGAATATGCTTATTATATATGAGCAAATGCTCATCTTTTCTAAAATGGATACAGAAAGAAAAAATTGGTTATTCTTACCCATACAGATTAATGCAGGTCTCCAAGACTGTTATTCCCTGATGCAGCAGATATAAGACAGCAGTCCCATGCTCACAATTCACATTATATTTATATGTTTCTAATTGTTTATAGATTTGTAGTCTTATGGACTCACTTCTCAGAAATGTATACACAGTGGCTTATAGAGTCTGTTTACAAATTTATAAAGGTGGCATATATAGTCTACTTACATCATCATCATCCAAATATGTTTGGCTGTATGCCTAGTCTTTCTACATTGCTCCATTACAGTTATATTATTAAGCACTGACAATAAGACCTTGTTGCCACATTGCCGATATAAAGCTTCTAATAATTAGGTACTGATCTATAAGCTATTTTTTTTATTTATTTAAAAAACCTGTTTCTTTAATGACAAAAAAAATCAATGGCTCACAAAGAACTTTGTTTTGAGTTGCAGTCTGAGATGCCTGCCAGCTCTTTATTTATTTATTTAGGTTTTTTTATATACCGGCATTCATGAAAAAATCACATCATGCCGGTTTACATTCGAACAAGGTGTGCAAAAAATACAAAACTGAATTTAGTGCAGAGGAGTTGCAGTTACAATGAAACAGGGGTACTGGAACTGGGACAAGAGAAAAAACAGTAGAAGGTTAAACTCATAAATTAGTAATTATTTACAGAACCGGAGTGGCTACATTCTTTGACTAGATGGTTGTGATTCAGTTGTGGTCTGGGAAGGCTTGTTTGAAAAGCCAAGTTTTCAATCTTTTTTGGAAAGTTCTAGCTGAACATGTGTAATCTTGGGGAAAGTTTATAGCAGTTCCTGCTGGCAAAGTGTTTGTGAGAAACTGAATTATCTTTTTATAGTCCTTTTGTGGATGTCTAGGCCACATACGGAATCCCATATCAGAGACTGATTTTTGCATTGCTCTACTCTGTATCAAAGGTGAATTAAAGGGCGGTATTGGTCTTTTCTTAAAGGGTTTCTTGACATTAACGTTTGAGACCCCCATGATACCCATGACACCCCCTCCATGCAGTCCGATGCCTCTGAATCACTTAAATCTATCAAGGCCTGTGTAGGTTTTACCTCCTTTCTCGAACTTATATGCTTCCTGTTTAGGAACCTCTCTTGATTTGTTTCCTCTGAGCTGGAACCAGTTAGGACTACAGTTAGGAGTCCGTTTTTCATAAGGTGGTTGAGTTACCCTTCTTGATTGCTTAGATTTCAGTTTATCATTCAGTTTAATTATATAAACTTATGTAGCTTTCACCTTTGACTCGAAAGGAAGTTTCAAGGGGTCTTCTCCCTCTAAATCAAGATATAATTCCTCACGAAATAAAATATCTTCTCCACAAGTAGGATAACTAGGATTACTAACCAATTACAACTGTCTGTACACCACTTCATTAATACCATAATCCCCAAGAGAACCTGAAAACTAAGGAAATCTACTCCTAAATTTTTTCTTATCTATCAATAAAGGTGGATGGTCATTTCCTATGATCCATACTTCAATAAGAGTGAATTTGTCATCAGAGAAAATATTCCCACCTGCATATAGGTCATAGCAGGGTGCTGTACAATGATCTAAAAATAAATCTTTACTATACATCATTATTTGAATTCCCCTTTTCATAAAATTGATCACTATCGAGTCCATCCATGAGGCTGTAGGAAGAATAGAGGCCGAGCTGTGTGAGGATTTTTTCAAATAGGTCATCAATGTAGTTGTCTGTTACCAAGACAAGTCTCTTTCATGTCTGTCGACAATATCTCCCACTTTAATGAGGAATCCAGTTCTGCTGTAGTAGAATTGGCCAGGAATGGTTCCTGTCCACCTGAAGGACTTTGGCAAATTTGACCCTGGTTGTTCTCGTAGAGTGGAGAATACTAGATAGAAAATAATCATGATTATGCTCATACTGTTTATTTAGGTTCTGCCAGCTGTAAATCATGGCATATTTGGACTCTAGGAGAAATAAGCCATACATACTATGTTAAGACACAGTATTTAAGTTTTTAGACTTATAATTGCATCCTGCAGTCTTACAAATATATGTTATGCTGTATATTGGACCTTTTTGAGATATTTTTTCATGTTCAATTTCTACTTCAGCTGCTTTTTTGATTGCTAAAATTGTAGTACGTGGATATGAAGCAAGCATACCATGGGAAGTAACTAAATGATCCTTACTTTATTTTTCATGTCCCATAAAACAGCTAAAGGACCATGGATTTACATCATTCTGCTGTGTTCATGGAATGCAAGTCCTTGTTGCTCTGAGTTGTTCGAGGCAGCCATATTACAAACTTTAAAAGAATAGCAAAGAAGATTAAAATTCCAATAACAAATATTATTGGTTTAAGGTAAATAGAATACCTATTATTCTTCCCAGAGTTCCAGATAGGTTAGTACTCACACCTTTACTTAGTGATGAAATTCCTTGTGCTGCAAGTGGATATACTTCCTGAAGAGCTTCACCTAATTGGTTTATCCATCTTGGTAGATCTCCTTCATGCAGATCCAGCCTCAGGAGTTCAGTGTTTGTCTTTAAAGACTTGCTGGATAGACTCCCATGTTGAATACAGTGTAATTTGTTTTCCTTTTTAAGTCGTGTGATTATTCCATATTTCTGCTTTATTTATAGCATTTTGATGTTTCTAGGCCATAGTTCTATGGGTTGAGACTTCTCTGCTGACCTCAACATTAATGCATATTACAGCTGCACAATTAACTATAATGCAAACTTTCATGGGCAAATAAGGTGTTAGTTAATATATACAAAAGAATACACATCTGCTTTGTTAGCAACCCTTCTAAACACAAGTAAGAGATAGCAGGAGAGGTTAAGACCAATTAAAACAAGATAGATTAAGGAAACTGCAAACTGAAAGGTAGTGCAGCCTTATCTCTTCATACTTGCAAAGTTAATTTCATTTAAAAAACATATAGAAATATAGAAATGATGGCAGAAAAGGACCAACGGTCCATCTAGTCTGCCCAGCAAACTTATCGTAGTTTCTGCCTCATCATACAAGTCACCCCCATACTTATCAGTTTCCCAGACCATCAAAGTCAGGGCCCTTGTTGGTTGCTGTTTGAATCCAATTCCCCGTCACCTCTTGCTGTTGAAGCAGAGAGCAATGTTGGAGTTGCATCAAGAGTTTCAGGCTTATTGGTTAAGGATAGTAACAGCCACATCAGCAAGTTACCCCTATGCTTATTTATTTTCCCAGACTGCAAAATTCAGTGTCCTTGTTGGTTGCTGTCGGAATCTAATTCCCCTTTCCTCTTTTCCCCCTGCCGTTGAAGCAGAGAACAATGATGGAGTTGTATCGACAGTATGAAGGCTTATTGGTTAAGGGTAGTAACCATCACACCAACAAGTTACCCCCATGCTCTCATTTCTTCATTTACATCCTCCAGCCTTTAGGGATTCACAGTGTTTATCCCATGCCCCTTTGAAATCTTTCACTGTTTTTGTCTTCACCTCTGGAAGGGCATTCCAGGCATCCACCACCATCCTCTCCATGAAGACATATTTCCTGACGCTGGTTCTGAGTCATCCTCCCTGTAGTTTCATTTCGTGACCCCTAGTTCTACTGATTTCTTTCCAGTGGAAAAAGGTTTATTGATTGTACATCATTAAAACCTTTCAGGTATCTGAAGATGTGTATCATAACTCCCCTGCACCTCCTCGCCTCCAGGGTATACATATTTAGGTCCTTCCACCTTTCCTCATAAATCATTTCATGGAGACCACCCACCATTTTGGTACCCTTCTCTGGACCAGCTCCATTCTGTCTGTTCCTTTTGAGATACGGTCTCCAGAACTGAACACAGTACTCTAGGTGAGGCCTTCACAAGGACCTATACAAGAGGACCATCACCTCCCTTTTCTTACTAGTTATTCCTCTCTCTATGGAGCACAGCATTCTTCTGGCTTTAGCTATCACCTTGTCACATTGCTTCACAGTCTTCAGATCACTAGACACTATCACCCCGAGGTCCCTCTCTTGCTCCGTGCACAACAGCCTTTCACCCCCCATCACATTCAGCTATTTTGGATTACCGCACCCCAGATGATGGGGTGACTAAAGAATTGGATCAAGGAAGAGCGCTTGATGTGATCTACTTGGATTTCAGCAAAGCTTTTGATACAGTTCCACATTGGAGCTTGGGAATAAAATGAGAAGCTTGGGAGTGAGCACCAAAGTGGAGTGCCTCAAGGATCTGTGTTGGGAACGGTTCTGTTCAATATCTTTGTAAGTGACATTGCATAAGGGATAGAAGGTAAAGTATGTCTGTTTTGCGGATGATACTAAGATCTACAACAGAGTGGACATACTGGAAGGAGTAAAGAGAATAAGACGTGATTTAAGGAAGCTTGAACATTGGTTGAAGATATGGCAGCTGGGATTCAATGCCAAGAAACAAAACTCTGTATGCAGAACTGTGCACAAAGACAGCTCTTCAAACAAATATCTAATCTTTTTTTTGTTTTGTTTTGTTTTTGCTGTCTAAGAAACAGCCCCCAACTAATTCCCTACCCTATAATTCCATCTCCCCCACTTACAGTGCCATCGATTGTTGCCAGAGGACATTCATCAAGTCATCGGAGTCTGCAACACAGTACACAAAAAATTATGAAAAATTGTTCAAAATTGAAATACATAGGTAAAAACTCTATTCATATCTTTTGCAGTCATCCCATACTATAATCCACCATCCTACCCATTCCTATCAGGAAGTATACAGTAGAGAACAGACCAAATGATAAGGATGAAATACAGATCATGAATATGAATACGTGATGATAAGCCAAAGTAAACACATCTGCAAAACAACAGAAAGCAACAGTATAAGCAACAATAGCCAAAGTTGCTCTCTCAGGAAAGTCCCATGTACACCATAAGGATAAGGATCCCAAAAATAAAAGGGCAAAATAAAAGAAAAAATACAATGAGAAATTATTCTCTACCAATATTACAAACTAGTATTGTCCTCAATTTGCTGCTTATTCCACCATAGTATATAGGATGACCATGTTTTTTTCAAATTTGGAAATTATGTTATAGCTGAAATTTTTTCTAGTCAATAGCATCTGTGAACTTTGAGAAGAACTGCACTCAATGTGGGAGTATCCCTGCTCTTCCAGTTTTCAGCAGTCACACATCTAGCTGCAATAAAAATTTGCTGACAAAGCTTCTGCAGCGGTTTCTTAATTCCCCCTACCAGGTTATTTAATAAAATATATTTGGGATCAAGAACATGTTCAGTGCCCATCACCAAGGAAACCCAACTAGATATCTGCTTCCAGAAGTCACAGATCATCCCACATTCCCACCATATGTAAAAAAACTGATCCCAACTCACCACACCTCTCCAACACTTAGCATCCACTTGGGGAACATTTTATGCAACCGCTCGGGTGTTAGGTACCATTGCAATAGTACCTTATAACCATTTTCCTGTAGCACAGCTGAGATGAAGCATTTACCCATATGAAGAAAGGCCAAATCCCACTCCTCTGTACTCAGGCGTGCTTCCAAATCGCTATCCCAAACCCGAATATGCCCAGGAGGCACTTGAGTTTCTCCATTCAATATGTTATATAATTTTGAGGTAAACCCTCTTAGGATATCAGCCTTGTCACAGGCAAGCGAGAGCCCAGAAACAGACAGAGGTGAGGGCTGGCAGCAAACAAGGAGATACCATGGAACAGTTCAGAGGTCAAGGCAGGCAGCAGACAAGGCAAGGTTGAAATTCAAGGCAAATGTTAAGTCCAGGTGGCAAGCAAAGAATGGTCCGGGTTCAAAATAGAAGTCAATACCATAAGATCAAGGAGAAGCAAGGCAAGAGACAAGGCTGGATGAGGCAAGACAGGAGACAAGGCTGGGCGAGGCAGGAGACAGCATAGGAGTACAGGATCAGGCAGGAACAGGAATGCTGGCAACATGTACTGTGCAGGAAGACAGGAGATCCGGTGCTGAGGCGAACAGGATCTGTGCTATAGGGGATTAGTGACAGAGGGAGACAGTGATGGGGGGAAAGCATCATGTGCCGCAGGTACCTTCATGACACTTTTTTTTTTTATTAAGCGGCAAGATTGCCTGCCACAGGGGGGGGGCAGTTCAAGAAGCTATCACAGGCTATCTAAAAAAAAGCACACAGAACACTACACCAAATGCCACTCCTGCAGTCCCTAGTCTTACAGCACTGTTCCTGACAAGAAAAAGGTTTACTCACCACCTCTAGGGCACAGGGGAGTTGGGATTGTGTAGGAGTTTTCTCATTTGTTCTGCTTCAGGGTTCCTCCTATTCCCAAGTTTGTTTTTTTTAACTTTATGCTGCTACCAGCACATGGGGCGGAAAGCAAGGCAGGAGAAGAGCAGAAGAGGAGAGGCAAGTCCAGCTGCTGATCCCCTGCTACTCACCTTGGTTACCAAATTGCAAGAAGAGGAAAAAAAAAACCCTTCCAGGGCTGCTCAACGAGATTCCCTAGCAGTATTGGGAGTAACCGCCTAGACGGATAGTCCCCTACCCATTGTGCGGTATATAAGAACTGTAAATAAATAAATAAATAAATAAGTCCAAGGGAAGCTCTACCAGAAATTGAAGGAAAAAAAAAGGCTCTCTTTCTCCTTTCTTTCTATCTGGGAGCAGGCTATTACTGGGTATAGCAGTCCCTAGAGACTGTTTCCCCAGACGCCAGTAGGCTCAGCCAGACCAAGCACTACCCAGGGCCCTGGGACCTTACTAAAGATTTGTCCTCATGCAACTGCTGGAGACAACTGGCAAATGCCTAAGGCCACATATCCCCTTATAGTGGGACTTAACGTCACAAGGGGAAAAGGTATGTTCTCTGTCTCCGGCAGCTCTGGAGGGGAAAATTGCTGTAGCAGGAAGATAAGGAACATACTGAGAATCCATCAAGCCCAGAATCCTGTTTTCAGCAGTGGCCAATCCAGGTCACAAGTACCTGGCAGGATCCCAACCAGTAGATAGATGCCATGTTGCTAATACCCAAGGATACATAGTAGTTTTCTCTTAGTCTATCTGGTTAATAACAATTTATGGACTTCTGCAGGAACTTGTCCAAACCTTTTTAAAACCTAGCTATGTGCCTTTACCACATCCTATTGCAATGAATTCCACAGCTTAATTGTGCGATGAATGAAAAAGAATGTTCAATTTGTTTTAAATGAGCTACTTAAGTAACCTCATGTAGTGTCCCCTAGTTTTTGTATTTTTGAAAGAGTGAATAACTGATTCACTTTTATCTCATCTATTCCACCCATGATTTTATAGATCTTCAGCTGTCTTCTCCAAATTGAGCAGCACTAACCTCTTTAGCCTTTCCTTATAGAGGAACTGTTCCCTAAGGCACTCCACTGTTTATCTTTCTCCACTGAGAAAACCAACCATTCAGTCCTATTACTCTCTGTTTACTACCTTTTAACCAGTTTCCAATTCACAATAGGAAATTTTGTCCTAGCCCTTGACTTTTTATTGTACTCAAGAGTCTCTTACGGAGGACTTTGTCAAATACCTTCTGAATATCCAAAAACACTATATCCACAAGCTCATCATACTTCACATTTAACCCCTTCAAAAAAATGTAGCAGATTTGTGAGTCAAATCTCCCCTTGTATAAATTCATGCTGGCTATGTCCCATTAAACCACATCTCTCTATATGTTCGCTAAGATTTTATTTTAGGAATAGTTTCTATGATTTCTCCTGGCACTGATGTGAGGCTTACTAGTCTATAGTTTCCCGAATTACTCCTGGAGCTCTTTGATGACTTTTTTTTTCTTAAGTCCTCATCTCTGCTGTGTTACTATTTTGTCATGTTCTGTAATAATTGGTTATATGTTTGCTTTGTACGTCGCCTAGTACCTCGGCATAGGCAATTAATACATTTTTATTAAAGATAAAAAAGAAAGAAAAGTAATAATTTGCAATTTCATTTTTTAGTTCTTTCAGAACTCTGGAGTGTAAACTATCTGATCCAAGCAATTTGCTAATCTTTAGTTTGTCAGTCTGCTCTATTGTATCATTCTGATTTGTTTCAGTTCTTCCAAATCACCACCATTAAATACCGTTTCCAGCATGGGCATCTTCTCAACATCCTCTTCAGTAAACACCAAAGCAAAGAATTAAATTAGACTTTCCATTATGGCTTTGTCTTCCCTAAGTGCCCCTTTAATCCATGCTCATCTAATGGTCCAACTAACTCCCTGCTTTGGATATATTTACAAAAGGTTTTGTTATGAGTTCTTGCTCTACGGCCAGCTTCTTTTCAAATTCTCTTGTTGCCCAATATTTTACATCTAAATTGCTAATCCTTATGCTTTGTTACCTCCAAAGTGAATGAAAATCTATCACTGAATAAACAGCTAAATGCAGGTATTGAACAGGTGTCACTTAGAAATATGCTGGGGAAAAAATTTGTTTTGCTTTTGTCTTTAGTTATTGGGGGGTTTTTTCCATTAATTTAGTGTTTTAAATAAATAAGCATTTATTTAAAAAAACAAAAATGAACTTAAAAAAGTAACTGGGCCTCCTGAGGTCTCCCTACAGCCCATCCCTCCCACCTGAAAAAAATGGCAGGGCAGGGATCCTCCCCAGCTCCCATTTAACTAGTTTGGGGTGGATCCGATGAGAAGGCATAGGCCAAGGCCAAACCTTTGGCCTTGCATAGGTTTAGGTCCCGGCAGGACCCTTCAACTATGGCCTAGGCCCCATGCTTGGAAGCATGGTCCCAATGCCGGGGCCTAGGCCAGACACTGGTCATCAGCCTAAGCTTAAGGTCAGTCCCAACACTAGGACCTGGCCCTGAGGCCCAGGCCCAATACCTAGGCCTTGATCTAGGCCCAGGCCTTATGTTGGGTCCTGATTTCAGGGCTTCGGTCTAGGCCAAGGCCCAGGCCTGACACCGGGGCCTGATGCTGGGGCCTCGGCCTAGGTCCAATACTAGGTCCTGTTACCTAGGCCCAGAGGCTGGAGACACAGACACAGAGCTCTTCTTCTTTCTTCTGTCTTCTTACAATAACAATGTCCACTTGAGGATGCGCCGACGTAACTAAACTCTGGTCCTTACCTCCTCAGTGAAGGATACCATTTTGTTGTACAGCAGTTTAAATGAAATGCCCTACATAAAAACGGTGCCGTTCGCTAAGGAGGAAGGCATTGGAGTTATGTTACTCCGGTGTGTCCTCAAGCGGATGTTATTTCAATGAGAGAGAAGAGGAGCACTGTGGCTTGATCATCAGCCTCCAGAACTAGGCCTAAGCCAAGGCCCTGATCTAGAGACTGGGCCTGGTCCTAGGGTTAGCCATCGGGACCAGGTCTCCAGGCTGGGTCCCAGCATCGAGCCTGGCCCTAGGTGTCTGGGCTGGGCTGTGGCATCAGCACCATGACAGATACTTTAAGTGGGGGCTTGGAAATTTCTCAACCCCAGAAAACATTTCTGGGCTTGGTCAAGTTTCTAGAGGAAAAGTCCATAAACCATTATTAAGGTAGAATTGCAGAAATTTACTTTTTTATTTTATTTTAATTAATTTTCAGCATATACAAGTAGGATAAACCTTACTATAAGTAAATGAAAATGACATACCATAAACAGAGATTGTAACATTCACAGAAATCCACACTGGATATTACATTTTCTATATAAGAAATACAGTTGAAAGCTGGGGCTCGAATATTGCGGGAGATATTCAATAATCTGAAAAAAGAAAAGGAAATCGGCTTAACATGTTATGACAATACATCTCATATAAATCTTCTGACCTAGGGATTGCTAGGAGTTAACATACAAATACTCCTAGAATTAATCAAGGATTTGAGTTGTTCTGGAAGGAAAAACAAAAAGTATTCATTAGTGGAGCGGATGATACACTTACAGGGATATCTTAACAAGAAAGAGAAACCAAGTGCTACAATCTGAGATTTTAATGCAAGGAAATCCTGTCTCCTTTCTTGTGTAGCTCTAGCAAACTCTGGATATATACGAATCTCTTGACCATAAAATTAATATTAATATTCTTGCAATATCTTCTCATTACTTCACTCATTTCCCTTTCAGAACTAAATGAAACTAGAAGAGTAGCACGGTCTAATATTTCATCTTTAAAATTTTCCAGAAATTGAGTTAAATTTTCTAAAATCTCAGGACGATTACCAAAAGGTGTGTCTTTAACGGAGGCCGGAAGAAAATACATCTTATTGATACATGGAGTTTTCCCTACTTCAAATTTTAAGATATCCAGAAAATATTTTTTTAAATTAATATATGAATCCTCCCCCTCCACTTTAGGAAAATTTAGGAACCATAGATTCAAATGCCTTATATAATTCTCTACATTTTCTAATCTACGCAATGTATATGTAAGATCTTTAATCATTTTCACGTCTCGTGCTTGAATTACTGCAGTAGAAGACTCCATAGTCTCTAGTTGACTTTTAACAATGTCATTTTGAGAATCAACTTTAGCTTCCAAAGATTCCAACTTGTTTGTGAAGCTTTCTAGCTTAAGGTGTTGCTCCTTAAAGAACAGCCAAATCCTGCCACCAGGTCCCAGAGCGCTTCTAGTGTAACCACTGCAGGTTTTATTGGAAGCTGGATCGACTCATCCCCCAAACTTGGAGAAAGGTTACCTGCTTCTGCTGTGGTTTCCGCCGGTCTGGTCACTTCTCCACTGATTGCTCCAGCCTTCTCCATTGGAGTCGAGGTAATTGCAGAGGAAACCTGATCCAAAAAACCCAGAAACCTCTAAGGAGCCGAGGGAATCAAGAGCGGCAGCATTGTCCCTCCACTCTAGCCCCCTCCACCTCCAATTGCAACGGCTGCATCATCAATCTGCGCCGGGTTCAGGAGTAAGAAGTCTATGTTTCCCAGCACTAGTGGTTCTCAAAGATTTGGGGGGCTAAGGATAACCTCCCAAGGTAGTTCTAGTACTCCCTCACCAGTAACCTCGACAGTAACCAAAGTCATCCCGGGCATGTAAGATGTCAGGCGCTGACCCGACGGGAAAGCTGTGTCGGGGAGGGGGAGGGGAAGACACGCAGTTTCCCCTGTCTTTTGGAAGGCATCTCAAGGTAAAGTTCACGAAAAGGGAGAGCGCCGAGACACAACCCTGCTCACGCTGCCATCTTGCCCCAGCCCCTTTCTGAGAAATTTACTTTTTATCCCTGGTATAATCCACACAGAATCTGTTTACCCCTTGGGATCCTGCCAGGTACTTATGACCTGGATTGGCCACTGTTGGAAACAGGATACTGGGCTTCATGGACCTTTGGTCTGACCCAGTATGGCAAATCTTATGTACTTATCCTACTAATGATCTTGTCTCGACCAAGGCCCCAGTGTCAGATCCGGGTCTAGGTTAAGACCTCAGCTTTGCTCCAGGGTGTAGGCTGTGTCCCCTGCTTTGGGCCTTGGCTTCTCCCTAGGTGAGCCTGGGCCTAGGTCCGATAAATGACTTTGGTTTTCGGCTGCAGCTGATATTACCTACCGGGACCTTTGGAACCTGTTTGCCTCCACTTGCCTTGCGGGACCTGGAAGCCGGGGGAGGAGCCGGGTGAGACGCTTTAAAATCGGCGTTCCCGCTCCCCTACACTCGCTGCAGCTGATATTACCTACCGGGACCTTTGGAACCTGTTTGCCTCCACTTGCCTTGCGGGACCTGGAAGCCGGGGGAGGAGCCGGGTGAGACGCTTTAAAATCGGCGTTCCCGTTCCTCTACACTCGCTGCAGCTGATATTACCTACCGGGACCTTTGGAACCTGTTTGCCTCCACTTGCCTTGCGGGACCTGGAAGCCGGGGGAGGAGCCGGGTGAGACGCTTTAAAATCGGCGTTCCCGCTCCTCTACACTCGCTGCAGCTGATATTACCTACCGGGACCTTTGGAACCTGTTTGCCTCCACTTGCCTTGCGGGACCTGGAAGCCGGGGGAGGAGCCGGGTGAGACGCTTTAAAATCAGCGTTCCCGCTCCCCTACACTCGCTGCAGCTGATATTACCTACCGGGACCTTTGGAACCTGTTTGCCTCCACTTGCCTTGCGGGACCTGGAAGCCGGGGGAGGAGCCGGGTGAGACGCTTTAAAATCGGCGTTCCCGCTCCCCTACACTCGCTGCAGCTGATATTACCTACCGGGACCTTTGGAACCTGTTTGCCTCCACTTGCCTTGCGGGACCTGGAAGCCGGGGGAGGAGCCGGGTGAGACGCTTTAAAATCGGCGTTCCCGCTCCCCTACACTCGCTGCAGCTGATATTACCTACCGGGACCTTTGGAACCTGTTTGCCTCCACTTGCCTTGCGGGACCTGGAAGCCGGGGGAGGAGCTGGGTGAGACGCTTTAAAATCGGCGTTCCCGCTCCTCTACACTCGCTGCAGCTGATATTACCTACCGGGACCTTTGGAACCTGTTTGCCTCCACTTGCCTTGCGGGACCTGGAAGCCGGGGGAGGAGCCGGGTGAGACGATATAAAATCTTCGTCTAACCGGCGCACCGCAGCCGCCGGCGCACTGCCAAATCCGCGCGCGCCTAAGGGGCACACGCGGCTTTGCCTGGCTTAGCCTGGCGAACCTGGCCCTGGCAAGGAATCCTTTTTCATTCCAGCTGCAGCCACAAGAAGCGCTGAAAAGGAACGGTCTCAAATTGTTAAGTGCTCATTCACAAAACTCCTGGTAAGACTCTTATTGAATATATATATTTCCTTCATATTGGGTAATTTTGCTATCTCTTTGTAAATGCCACATACAAAGAGAAAAGCAAAACTGAGAGATTACTCGTCTACCCCAGAGAGGTTGACTCAACCCAAAATAGAGGACTGTTTTGCGAGAACTCCTATAATTACCCCAGAAGGGGGTGCCGCTGGAGGGGTTGACAAAGAGCAGGGTCTCCCCACCCAGGCACACGAAATATCACTGACCCCGGGGGCGCCAACAACTCCTGAGCCACCAGCTGGTCCTCGAGTGGGGATTTCACTTGGAGGAGATCCCATACTCAAAATGGATTCTTTATCAACAAGTGATCAGAGAGGAGCAGTTGGTTCAACTAGCTTCTCAGAAAGTTCACAGCTGGGCTCTATGGAACAAAGTGGAATTACATCTCCATTGGAGGGAGGGACTGGTAATATCCAGGAAGGACTCTTGGCTGGAATTTCTGTTATTACTCCTAAAAATTTTACTCTTGGAGAAATAGGAAATATGCTGGTTTCCATGCAGAAATCAATAAACAACATTGTTAATACATTGCAGGAAGTGCTAAATAAGAATGTGGTCCTTCAATCTAAGATTGAAAAAGTTGAAGAATCTGTAAATTCTGTACAACTTAAGGTAGATAAAATGGATAAAATTCAATTGAATTTAATAAAATCTGAAAAATCCCATTTTGAGAGATTAGAAGTATTGGAAAATCAGGTGAAGAAAAACAACTTGAGGATATTGAATTTTCCTAAGACTGCTTTAATAAATCCAACAGATTTATTTAAAAGTTACCTAGTTAATATCCTGAAATACACAAAGGAAGCAATACCAGCTATTGCAAGAATATACTACATCTCTCAAAATGAGGAAATGAAAAAACAAGATCAAGATAAAGATAACCAACCTGAATTAGATTTGTCAGAACTGTTAGAAAAATCTTTTGAAACCTGTATAAATACTAGAGCTACTCTCATAGTACAATTCTCTTTTACATCTGAGAGAGATTCTTTGATGAGAATATATTTTGGGCACCAAAATGATAAGTTTTACGGACAGGTTATTAGGATCTTTCCGGACATATCATATACAACAAGGGTTAAAAGAAAAGAATTTTTGGCGTTGAGAAGTGAAGCTCAGAATAAGGGAATAAAATTCCTATTAAGGTACCCATGTCAATGTATTATCATTAGTCAGGGGAACAAGTATATTTTTTCACAGGCAAGCCAGCTAAGACAATACCTGGATACCCAGTCCCTAAGTGCTACCAATGAGTTGGTTTAAAAAATGATATATAGGAGGAAATGAAAATTCTTTGTGTCTTATTTCCTTTTACTATCTGCTCTAAGACTGTTTAAATTTCCAGCTCTTCTTTTGCTTGATTTTAATTTCCTGGATGGATATTCACAGTTTGATTTAAGATTAAGTTGTTAAGTAATTCCTAGATGAATATTTCTTAAGAACTGTGTAATGTATTAATGAGACATGAAATAATAAACAATAAATTTAAAAAAAAAATGACTTTGGTTTTCATGCTTCATTTTGGAAAAACAATGAAATTTCGTTGGATTTTATATCATTTCATTTTGAAAACATAATGAAACAAAATAGGAAATGACAACGATATTTCCTATTTCGTTTCCAAGGAATGTGAATCCCTATTGTTACTACTTTTAGAAAGCTTTCCAAACATATTTGGATTAAAACAAAACAATCAAAATGAAACTGCTTGTAAGTAAGTCCTGTGCCCTTACGAACAACAGTGAAATATAGTCAACATATGCATATCAAAAACATAAGAAATTGCCATGCTGGGTCAGACCAAGCGTCCATCAAGCCCAGCATCCTGTTTCCAACAGAGGCCAAACCAGGCCACAAGAACCTGGCAAGTACCCAAACACTAAGAAGATCCCATGCTACTGATACAATTAATAGCAGTGGCTATTCCCTAATTAAACTTTATTAATTTATTAATGGACTTCTCCTCCAAGAACTTATCCAAACCTTTTTTGAACCCAGCTACACTAACTGCACTAACCACATCCCCTGTCAACAAATTCCAGAGCTTTATTGTGCGTTGTGTGAAAGTAAAGAAGCAAAATAGTTTCCATTTATCAAGGGTGGTATGGGGTGTGAGCCCTCTGTGTTGTGGCATAGTTTACTCAGCCTTGTAGGCGAACCTATGATGCTTACACCAGCAGCTGACAAATGTGTCCTGGAGTAGAACAGATTGGAGCTTTACCTATACCAGCTGCCTCACCCGCAGGACGAGCTCTTAGGTACTGGAAGCCAACAGGTCTTAGATGGGTCCCTAGGGCAGTGGCTATAGCAAGAGTCCAGTAGCAGACCGGGGTCAGGACAGGCAGCAGACTAGCAGCGTTGGAGACAGGCCAGGGTCAAGTAGACGGCAGACAAGGGTGTCAGGTCCAGGCAAGAGGTCATCTCCAGACTGAAAGCAATCATGATCAAGTCCAGGTAAGAGGTCAGGTCCAGGCCGCAGGCAATCATGGTCAGATCCAGAAGTCAGGCTAAGGTTGGACAAGGATACATGGAAGACACAGGATGAGACAGGCAATACAAGGCAAGGCTGGACAGGGAAGGCTGGACATGGGTGAAGCAAGGCAGGGTGAAGAATCAGGAATGCAGGACACAGGAACCAGGAACTCAAAGGCAACACACACTGCTAAAACAGGAGACCTGTTGCTGAGGAAAGGTAGTTCTGAGAGGCCCTTGCTTAATTAGGCCGGCCAGACTGATGTCATTGGAGGGTGCCACTCAGCGTTTCCCACCATGGGGGGGGCCTATAATGTGTGCATATGTGCGCGCACCCACACCCACACCCAAGGACAGAGGCTGGAGTGGCAGCTGTCAGTATCTCGAGCCTCGTTGGGCGGCGTTCAGAGAAGGGAGGCTATGTGCTTAACCGCTGGACAGGTCTAGCCAGGTCAGGGGGGTGAAGGAGGCAGCTCGTGAAGCACTCCTGTGAGCCACCAAATGTAACACCATTTATGTTGATTATGGCATATTCTTGTCCGTAAGTGACAGGATGTCAAAGCCAGTCATAACCTCATTGCTTAAACAGCTGCATTTATGCTGGCTTACAGTGATCTTTTAGGGATGTATTCCAAAGGACAGTTTGTACAGACAAATGAAAGGATTAGAGCACCCAAAATTATGCTTTAAAGATGTTAAGCAGGATATGACGTGGTGGACCCGTCTCACTTTGAGTCCAGCATCATAATGAGAAATGGTTACTTGCATTACAGCAGAAATGTGATGAAAGGAAACCTCTGTTGTCATGTATACCTCTGATCATTGTGGCAGGCCCTGCAAGCGTGTTATCGGTAGAATAGCTGCAGTATAACCACTATCTTTCATTGACAAAGGGCTGTCAACTTTGAGGAGATGAAGGGAGTGATTAGCTTTCATGTGAGATTGCGCCCCTAATGTTCCCCTATGAATCTCACTTGAAAACTAATCAGAACTGCATTAATTTAGCCCATTTAAATATATCATCAAAAACATATTGACCTATAGTTATAGGGAACCATACAAAGGAGAAAGTCAAGGATGTGTGGTGATAATGTAAAATTGGGAGAAGGGGAATTCAGAGGAAATATGAGAAACTTATTATTTATTGAGGGCCATGGTAGATGTCTGAAATAGTGTACAAGGAGAGGTGATAGAAACCAATAATATAACTGAATTTAAGTAGGTTGAGACAGATATAGAGAGCATTGGTAAGTACAAGGTTGAAGGGTTGGGAAAAGGACATGGAGAAAAAAGATGCTGGGTGTTGATTTAAACATGGAAACTTGTATACTTATTTATCGACCTAAAATGTTGGAGGAACAAAGAGAGATGATGAAGCTGAAACAGGGTTGAGAGGTTGAATAAAAGACATGAGGGGAGTTGGTGTTGGTTTAAGCATGATACAGAAATAGAAAGGAGGAATCTAGACTGGTCAGACTGGATGGAAAAACTGGTCTTTATTTGCTATGTCAGTGCTTCTCAACCGGTGTTTTGCGGCACACCAGTATGTCGCCAAACACCGGCAGATGTCACGTCTCCCAGTGTCCCACTGCCCTGTTGTACTTTCCTTCTCCCTTTTTCCAGCCCCCGTGGGCCAATTGGAAGCCTCCTTTCTTCCTACCCCACTGCCCAATGGGAAGCCTCCTTCATTCTGCCTGCCCCTACACAGGCCAATCGGAAGCCTCCTCCCTTCTACCTGCCAGTGGAAGTAGGAAGAAGGGAGGAAGCCTTTGATTGGCCAGTGAGGCAGGCATCGCATAGCCCGGGGATGGGCTGGGAGGAATGGAGGTGTCGAACCCCGATGAAGCAAGGCCGCCAGGGAGCTCATCCCCATGGCAGCGAAGAGGAAAACATGACCCCGACCAAGCAAGGCTGCTATGGGAGCCCATTCCCATGGCAGTGAAGAAGAAAACCCGACCTTGACCAAGGCCACCACGGGAGCTCATCCCCATAGCGGAGAAAAAAGAAGGCCCGCTAGAGTAAAGCCACGGTGGAACTGGAGCCCATCCCTGCAGTGAAGGAAGAAGTTTTTTGTGAGAGTTTGTGTATCTGTGTGTGAATAAGTGCCTGGGTGAGAGCTGGTGTGAGTGAGAGAGCTGGTGTGTCTGTGTGTGTGAATGGGTGCCTGGGTAAGAGCTGGTATCCGAGGGTGTGAATGGATGCATGGGTGAGAGCTGGTGTCTGTGGGTGTGAATGGGTGAGAGCTTGTGTGTGTGGGTTTGAATGGGTGCCAGGATGAGAGCTTGTGCCTGGGTGAGAGCTTATGGGTGTGAATGTGTGCCAGGGAGAGAGCTGGTGTGAGTGGGTGTGAATGGAAGCCTGGGTGAGAGCTTGTGGGTGTGAATCGGTGCCTGGATGAAAGCTGCTGTGAATGGGTACGAGAGTATTTGTGTGTGATTGAGAGCTTGTATATAAGAGACCATGAGTGTGATTGAGAGAGAGACTGGTCAGGGAGGTGATGTGTTTCTGTGTGTGAGAGAGAGAGACTGGTCAGGAAGATGACTGGTGTGAGAGACAGACCGAGACTGGTCGTGGAGTCTAATTGTGTGTGTGTGTATGTAAATGACTGGTTGTGGGCACTAAGGAAGAGGACTGTGAGGACAGAGGTTCAGCAGCCCTTGCTGCTTCTGGTGAGTGCTATTGGCCTGGAAGGGAAAGGAGTAGGAGAGTTGCTGGAGAGAGTAAGTAAAGGTGGCTTTTTAAATTTATTTTTCTTGATTGACTGCCATTTTAATTATTGGGTATTATGTGATGTCTGCTATTTTGAAATATGTTATTGATATTTGGATATGTTTTAATAATTTTTATGAGTTTTTAATTATTGAATTTTATTCTGTTCAGCAGCTGTTTTGTAACATTTTTAGTATAGCTTTACAATTATTTCTGTGTGGGGCTCTATAGCAGCTTGGCTTATTCTGTTTTCCCAATCGGAAATGTATTAGTGTTTAGGGCCTGGTTTAATAGTTTATTTCTTAGATTGTTACTGTTTGAGTGTGTTCCATAATACAGGTGTAACTTTGTGAGAGTTAGTTTGTGTGCATTATTGAAAATCCTGAGAGTCTGTTAGGTGCTATATTTCTCTTTCCATTTCTCCAGGTTTGCACTGCATGCAGAGTGGCTTTTTTGGTTTTCCATTGCAGTTTCTGTCTCCATATTTATAATTTGTGGTTTTTCTGTTCTTGATGAAGGGTGTGTGACCGAGGTGAGGTATTTTACTAGCATGTGGGCATTTGTATCAATCTTTATTTGTTGTGTTTTCTCAATAGAATATGCATTGGTAGTAAATTACTGTCTTTTCATAAGGAAGTCTGTTGTGCCTGGTAGCACTCTATTGTGCCTGCTTTTACTGAGATGTCATCAGAACCAGAATATCTTTTTTATATGGCAAGTTGTACAGCGTAATGCCCTAGATCTGCTCTGCCCTCATTGCTGGGTGTTGAGGGGATTCCTGTGGATGCAGAGTGCATGTTTACATTTAGCCCCCTGATGGTCACATGTTCAGTGTCACGCATGTGAGAACCATCTATCAGGTGTGTCCCGTCCAAAAAAAGGTTGAGAACCACTGTGCTTTGTTATAATGCAGGTAGTCTACAGCTGATAGGTGGGATATATTCTTAGCTATAGCAGTGTAGACAGAAACAATTAGACAGAGGGGTAAGCTAAATGGTTCTTGTCTGCAGTCATCTACTACGTTACTAAACAAAGGTTACTGTTTTTTTGCTTCAGTGGTTGGTAGTATGATGTAGCGGTATCAGATGGCCAGTTTAGATTCCCAGATTCATTGTGCCATCTTAAACAAACCACTTAACTTTCCTATATTAACTTCAGATTGTAAGCTCTTTGGAGCAAAGTCAACATAATCATACCATATTGTATACATTGCTGGTAGTAAATAAGTAACTGATGTTGCTAGTGCTAAAATTCAAAATCCAAAGTGTCTAAAAAATAAATAAATAAATAAATAAAAAGAAGTCACCTTAGACACATGATGATAAATTCTCTTTTAATTTGGGTTTCTTTCTTTGTAGATGGGAAGGGCCATGGAGTTAACTAAAACAGAATCAGAAACACAAACACATTCTGGCACCTGTGCAACGGAAAACAAGCCTCTAAGAGGTTTAATTACTTGCAGCAATACCATGCTGAATTACTTGAGTAAATGAGGAATGGTCTGTAGGACAAACCGAAGAAGGCATACAAAAAGAATTAACAAACCTAACAAATGGAAAAATAACTTCTTGTAGTGTGAAATTTGGATCTGTATGCAAATATATGCAAATTTGTAATCTCAAATGAGGTAGATGTTTTAATGATATGGAATCAGTATTATATGAACCGGAGCACAGGGTCCTTCCTTCTGATTAAAAATCATAAAATGAACAGATGTATTATAAAGAGGGTTTTCTATAACAGAAAGACTTGAATAAATGATATACAAGGTTTACCTTAAAAAAATCTCCATTTGTTCTATAGAAAGCCAATTGAAAAAGAATTTCATAGTTCATGTACCTTATGGAACAGCCTATTGTACTATATTATGATCTGGATTAAAAGAAACAAAGCTTCTAAAAGCAACATTTTTAACTTATTACTTTTTATTTTACAGATAACCGGACTAGGTGTGAAAGGAATACCACCATATGCATTTGCTGGTTAAAGGCAATGTTCTCATTCCGCTTTACAAATGAAGAAGTAGTTTGGCCATCGCGTTAGTCCACTTGAATGCACAGAAATAAATGATAACAAATAAATATATACATATATATATATAAATAGTGATACCTTTTTATTGTTCTAACTTAATACATTTTTTGACTAGCTGTCGAGAACTCTTTACAAGTCAGAATTCAAGTGAGCACAAAGTTGACATTATTGCTTGCAATAAGTGAATCATAAAAAAAGGTCATAGGGATATACTAATATTAAAAGTTTACTTCAGGCTGCAGTGGGAATCACTCTAGAGCAAGATGGTGAACCCACAAGCCGAAGTCATCTCATTAAGCCCCAGTGCTCCTTGCACTCCCTCCCCACCAGTTATAACAAAAAATGAAACCGGTCCTCTTGTATTTGAAGAGGCCTCGGATGACTGGAACAATGTTACTAAAAAGCAGATGGAGAGTGGGGACCAGGCTGTCGGGGGATTGGAGGACCACAGGCCAGAATTTGAGGTTATTTTATCATCTAAACCTTTAGAAATTACACTGGAGACTGTGTGGATTGCAATGAAATCCCTAGAATCGGCAATAACAAATTTGACTTTAAAAACAGCTAATTTCCAACAAAAAGTATTGGATTTGGAAAATGTCACATCCTTATGTAACAACAAATTGATAAATTATGAAGAGAGATTGGTAAAAGTTGAAAACCTTCAGAAAAACGTTGTTAAATCTGAGTTAACATAAAGAAGGTAGAATATCTGGAAAATACTCTTAGATATTCGAACTTGAGGGTTTTAAATTTTCCTTTCCAGCAGCTAGTATCTGCAAAAGATATGTTTATTTTAAAGGTACCCTTGTCGATGTGAGATAAATTACAAGGAACTCAAATATGTTTTTTTTGAGACACCTCATTTACAGGCCTTTTTGGACTCTCACCCCATTGAGTCAGCATTAGGTTAGGAGCAAAAGAAAGTTTTTGGCTGATATCTCAGATCAGTGAGTATATTCTTCTATTATTTTTCTTAATGTTTGCTCTTTTTCCTTAAAACTTAATTCTCCTGAATTGCTTTGAGAACATAGAGAAATGTAATTAGTTTATTTTTAACCAAATTGTTAAAATTTATGGTAACATTTCTGTATTACATGTCATACAACGTTTGTTTTTTGAAATGTTTGAAATGCATAAATAAAAAATTAAAAAAAAAATTACTTCATTGGAAAATTGGCAGTTTTTATGAAAATCCACAAAATTTGGCAGTTTTACAATAAGCAAACTTAAAAAAAAAAAGTTTCTCACAGCTAGCATAAATAATTTGCCAATTTTACTTATGGCTCAGTTTTCGAAGCAACTGTACATTGATTTCCTGCAAAATGAAAAAGTTCAACCAAAATTGGCAGCATTTTCATCACTAGTATGATAAAAATTAGTTGTTTCCAGAAACTATTTGGAGGTTTCATTTATGTTCAATTTCTTTTTATTAAGTTTTCCAAAATAATCCTTACATCCACAATGTGTTAAACCTATGGTGAGGTGTTATGGGTTTCAGTTAAATTTTAGAACAGAGAAGCAAGAGTGAGAAAATCAAGCCCCTATAATCCAGTAGTCTTGTTGCTGTTAGCCCTTTATGATCACATGCTTCCAGCTCCCACTGGTTCTGGGCACTTAGATACTGGTTCATGCCTGCTGGGATTTTCTTCAGTTTGCAGGTGGGACTTCTGAGAGAAAAAAGAAAGAAGCAAGTGGTCTCTTAGCTCTGCTAGTCCTTAGGAACGCATTTCCTTTTTACCTAGCTTGCAATAAGTGCACACAGTTGGTGTACTTAAATCTCCAGTACAATTCCTGCAACAGCTATTTCAACTCTAGAGTCAGTGCTCTGAACCTGTGACCAACCTCTCATCTTCCCTCCCCCTCAAGATTGCAACCAGTAAGTTATATGTCTTGATTATTTGTTGGAATAAACACTGTTGGAATTAAGACAAGTCTTCATTGGAGATTAAAGTATCTGGTTTAGCTGACTGATTAGCAGTGCATGGGTGCTGTGAGATCAGCAAAATAACAAAAAGCACAGTGTAGGTCCTTGAAATCAAATCACAAACGCAAAAGGCACCAACAATGACACTTAAAAAACTTGTGGCGTGTAGAAAAAACAATCAATGTGTAAATACAAAATATTATTGAAAAAGTAAGATCCGCATCTGCAAGCCTGACAACGTGTTCAACAAATTGAACCGTCTGGTCTTTTCTTCATTTGCGGATCTTACCCGGCCAAAACAGCCTGATATGACTCTTGTGGGCTGAGGAGCCTGTAGAAATTTATTAAATCAGTTGCTTTATGAAGAATTATTCTCGCAATGTCCCGTTGCTGTGTGTAAACAGAATCCCGTGTGAACAGAATCCCAACAGCGGCCGGTGTTTCGCTGCACTATCTGCAGCTTCTTCAGGGGTTAAAAAAACCTTTAAATTAAAGAGGAAACCAAAAAAATTCTTAAACTTGCAGTGTGGGACAAAAAGATAAATTACTTAGCTTGAATTATCGCAGCGTCAACCTCTTCTATTCGGACGCCTGGTCTCTCGGTGTTGTATTCTCAACAGCGAGCAGGGAAGTAGATCCTAGGAAGTAGAGTGGGCCAGCTGCCTGCTGTGGGGCTCGAGCACTGATTAGCTTCAGATTGGACACAGTTGGAAATTCAGGCTTGAGAGCACGGCTTTCAGCATTTGTCAACAGAGTAGAAACCAGAGGCTGTAGCATGGAATCTCACCACCTCTAGTTCAGGCACTGATTTTACAAATAAGGCAGCCAAAGCTGGGGAAGGAATGCAAGCAGGTGTGTCCATTAACCTGGTGGAGTCAAAGGTTAAATTGGTGGTAGTGGAAACTGGAACACAAGGAACAGTTAATAAAGCAGGTACTTTTGAAACTGAGTGCTTTTCTGTGTCATGTTTCTTTTCCTCCGCTTTCAGCACAGGGTTATTTTCAGGAAAAGTCAGAGCAGATATTTTAGGAGCAGAGTGAAACTGCATTTCCTTTACTGATGCTTGATACTGAGAATCAATTCTTGTGCAATACAGAGGGTCCCGCAGAAGTGTTTTAATTAAAGCCAAGAAGAAATCCAATTTCAGCTGCAGGGCTTCCTCCTTGCTGCTGCTGACAAGAATTCTCAAGTCCTCTAATAAAGAATTTACCTTTTTAACTTGATTGCAGTGTTCCTCTCTCTCTGTGTTCTGCTGAAATGTATTTTCTTCAGAAGGATTTAAAACCAGAACATTAAACACTGGTCATGTTTCTCAGTCTAGTGCTGATCTGGAGACCTCTGTGAATACTTTTCATGAGAAGCCAGTGCAGCAACAGGCTTTCTTTGGAAGACTTTTGAGCATCATGAGCACTACCGCTTTTACACAATATACATAGGAAGGTAATTTTTAGGGTAAACTTTGCAAGGGATTAACACATGTTTACATAGAAGATGACATGACAATTCAGATCAATCAGGACTTGCATTGCAGAATATACAAAACAAGGTAATTACCTACAAGTTGAAGATGATATTACAATTTCAGACCAAACATATTGCATTGGCAGCAACATTCTTTAATTGGAGGCTTCTCCAAGATCTTTCTCATGATGCCTTTTATGCTTCTAACATTTACCTTCCTTTCTCTCTTCCATTGTACTAGAATCTAGCAATTCCCAATTCTACATCACTATTGATTCTTTTATAAGTCATCTATGAAACTCATACTGCTGCCTGTTCTTCTACCTAATGTATAACATATAACTAATGTATAACATCATCTTGGATTACCATAACTAGAACTGTAGCAGACAAGATAAACCCCACGATAAAGAAAACAATAAGAGAACCAAAACATCAGAACCTTTGGGACAACGACAACATCAGAGCAGCCAAACGGAAACTCAGAAAAAAAGAGAAATCATGGAGAAACAACAAAACAACCACACTACTCAATGCATACAGAGCACAACTAGCAGAATACAAAAAACTCATCCATAAAACAAAAAAAGACTTTTACACTAACAAAATAAACAAATACCAACATAACCCTAAGATGCTCTTCAACATACCCTGTTTCCCCAAAAATAAGACATCCCCCGAAAATAAGACCTAGTAGAAGTTTTGCTGAATTGCTAAATATAAGACCTCCCCCGAAAGTAAGACCTAGCAAAGTTTTTATTTGGGAGCATGCCCGTCGCACAGAACACCAGAGCATGCAGCTGTGATTTTTTTACCCTGCAGGATTCACAGTTAGTTGTCATCACAAACCAGCATAACCAGACAACTATTCAGAATATAATAAGTGTTCATTTTTTTGTTCAATAATATATGTGAATTCTTCTTCATGGAAAAATAAGACATCCCCTGAAAATAAGGCCTATTGCATCTTTGGTAGCAAAAATTAATATAAGACACTGTCTTATTTTCAGGGAAACACGGTAGTAAAAAGCCTAACCAAATCATCTTATGATGATCAGTCACAATCAACACCAAAGACCACTAGTAACGACTTCACAGATTTCTTTAATGAAAAAATCAAAATCCTCATAAAGAACAACCTAAAAAATGACTCACAAAACCAGAAAATACCGAACATTCAAAACAAAAGCTGGCCCAACTTTGAGACAGCATCTTCTTTGGAAGTCCAAATGAGCATTAAAAAAATGAACCCAGCCAAACACCCCATTGATGCCATACCCATTACGATAAAAAATCTTGAACCATCAATAACTAAGACGATAACTGACATCGTAAACCTTTCCCCCACGGAAGGAAACTACCCAGAATGCCTAAAATCGGCAATCATCAAACCCATTATGAAAAAGAATAATCTTGATCCAGAAAACCCACTGAACTACCGACCCATATCAAACCTACCATTCATTGCCAAAATCATTGAGAAAGTCATCCACACATGGCTCAGTGACCACCTGGAAGAAAACAACATCCTGTTTCCCACGCAATTTGGCTTCAGAAAGCAACTGAACACAGAAACTTTACTACTAGCAATGAATGACTTTGTACTCAAAGGTTTTGAAAAAGGCCACAGCTACCTTCTAGTCCTACTCGACCTATCAGCAGCCTTTGATACAGTAAACTACTCTATTATGATTGACCATCTATCTGAAATTGGGGCAAAGGAAACAACCCCTACAATGGTTCTCTTCTTACCTATCACAAAGATCCTACCAAGTGCTGCTCAATGATACCCTCTCAAAGAAAATTAATCTAAAACACTGGAGTTCCCCAAGGATCCGCTCTATCAGCGACGCTCTTCAACATCTATCTGATTCCAATATGCCACTTCCTATCAAATCTTAATCTGAACCACTTTATCTATGCTGATGACATTCAAATATTAATGCCAATACAAAAATTACTAGAAGAAACATACAAATTAACAGTCACTTACCTAAGCAGAATAAAGGAAATACTAACCAACTTAAAACTCATCCTTAACTTCGACAAGACTGAAATAATCATATTAGACAGAAAGAACAACTCTCCTCAACTACCACCACTCAACCTAATGAACCAAAATACGGTTATATCTCCGGTCAATCATGCCCACAATCTTGGAGTAATAATTGACAAGGAACTTTCTTACAAAAACCATATCACAACAAAAATCAAAGACGGATATCATAAACTACTAACACTCCGTCATTTAAAACCTTTCCTTTCCACCGACTTCAGATCAGTCCTTCAATTACTCATTTTCTCTAACCTAGATTACTGTAACTCACACTTTTTCAACTTACCTCTAAACACTGTCCGCCCACTCCAAATCCTACAAAACGCAGCCGCAACAATCCTCACTGGATCTAAAAAACATGACCACATCACTCCAACACTTATCTCACTACACTGGCTTCCAAAAAAATTCAGGATTGAATACAAAATACTATCCATTCTACATAAAATTATATATGAAAAACAAGAAAACTGGCTAAGTTCCTCCATAAAACTACATACCCCAAACAGAAACCTCAGATCAGCAAATAAAGGGCTTCTAAAGACACCACCTACTTGTTCCAAACAACTCACCTCAACCCAAAAGAGAGCAATCTCTCTAGGAAGCCCAAAACTCTGGAACTCCCTCCCAACTGAACTCAGAACTCAAGAAAACCTAAAAACTTTCAAAAAAGATCTAAAAACATGGATGTTCACCAAAGCATACCACTCACCCAATGAACAAAACAACGCCAACCTCCTCTGGTCTAACCTGAAGAAAAATGAAACTCAGTACAAGTATATATTATAACAAAGAACTGAAATGTGAAAAAACTGAACAGCAACTAACTTGTGTATGATATCCCTATGTTAACAATCTTTTAAACCTTTTTGAAAACTTTGTTATCCTCCTTAAACTTGTAAACCTTCATATTTTTTGTAAACAGTTATGATGGCGAAACCGAATGACAGTGTATAAAACTCGATAAATAAATAAATTAATTAAATACTCAATATGGATTGCCCTGTCCTCCTCATTTCAGATCTTCACGTATCTCCTTGAGCTCAATAACCAAAGTCATTTAGGTGGATAACTCACTAGTTATCCATCTAACTACAAGTTATCCATCTAATTACAAATTATCCATTTAAATGTTAACTTTTGAATATTGACCTTTCTGTGATTACAAGTTAGAGCTGCGTTTTTAAGGCTTATGTGTGATGCATCAAATTGTTGATAGTGCAGGTCATGTTACTTGTACATTATGCGCCAAACACAGAAAAAGGGAATTGCAATGTGACTTCACTTATGTAGTTGCCAAACAATATATCACTTTTTATCCTTTTTTTCTTTTTAATTTTTGTTTCTTAAATAATTTATCAGAATATCAGTATTAGGTATTAATGCCGCATCAGCAAGCCTGTCAGCGTGTCTCTGTAGTGTAGTCAGAGACTGCCCGGTCTGCTCAATCATTTGCGGCTTTAAATAGTGTAAATCCTACCTCCCCACAGTCTTTGAAAAAAATCTTAAAGAATTAAATATCTCTTATCACAGTGGAGGGAAAATTTAAAGACATGCTGACAGGCTTGCTGATGCGGCATTAATACCTAATACTGATATTCTGATAAATTATTTAAGAAATAAAAATGAAAAAGAAAAAAAGAATAAAAAGTGATAGATATATTGTTTGGCAACTACATAAGTGAAGTCACATTGCCATTCCCTTTTTCTGTGTTTGTTGTTTAGTGAGGGATTTATTTGGCTCTTTTTCTGAATTTGTACATTATGACCAGGAATCATAAGGTCTCACATTTCTTGTCACATTTGGCAAACTTTCACGCATTATTATATTTGACTATTGTAATGGGATTTTACTACATCGGCTTCAGGTGAGGCAGAATATGTCGGCTAGGCTGGTGTTTTGATACCCTAGAACAACTAGTGCAGCTCCTCTGCTGGCAAAATTGCATTGGCTACCAATTAGAGAAAGGATCACTTTTGAAATTATAATTCTGATGTATAAGATCAAATGTTCAGGTGATCTTATGATCAGGTGCAGAGAGACATGCCAAAACAAAATTTTCACTTAGCAGAGGGTCGATTGTATTTTATACCAGGTGTGAAGCAAGTAAAACGAGAGGGGTATCAAAGAAGATGTTTTTAGTAGGTGGTCCAGAGATCTGGAACCCTGCACCATTAAATATTAGGCTAGAGGCAAACTATATGGCTTATAGAAAGAAGGTGATGGCATGGCTGTTTCCGACTATTAGTTAGTATTGTTTTTTATGTTGATCTATTTTATAGAATTTAAAAAATGTGATATTTTTATGTTGCTTATTTAATGTTATAAACCACCCTGGTCAACTTGCTGTAAGTGCAGAAATAAATAATTTTGATTATGAAGGTAAATTACAATATTGGAGCTTGCTGGAATGTGTATTGTACAGGTTTATGAGCTTTCCTGTGCACTCATTGTTTTGTTAAGCATGTACAAATTCCCTGCAACTTCAACACTGACAGGTATTGGGAAAGCCAGTGTAAGGTGGGTGTACTTAGAAGATTCCTATTACTGGAAGTATATCTCTGACAGGTTATTAGACCTGAAGCGTGTACATAATATACTGTCAGGGCCTTGTAGGGTATATCCCAATTCTTGCTAACAGGACAAGCAGCTAAGATGAACCCTCTGACATCAGTAAACATGGACTTTGGCATTTGGTTAGGTACAGCCAAATGCAGACATGAAAGAGCCTTCTCATTGCTGTATATGTGACTAAGCTCGGCAGATTTATGTCCCCATGCCCTCAGCAGACCTGGAGCCAAATGGGGCCAAAGAAAGTATATGGACAAATGGTATAGTGTGAATCTACACAAGAGTAAACACTAGAGGCCTCTTTTTATGGCTCCTAGTGTCCATCTGGGAACAGGGTTTATCAGTTTACTGTCAGAGGCTGACCACTTGCTGAATTATGCCAACAAACAAAGGACTGGCAAAAGAGTGGGAAAATCAGCTAATTAAAAGCCTTATTATGCATTTACCTAACTATACATAAAGCTGCTGAGTTATGCATAGGTCAGTCCTTAAAAGCAGCAGGGGTGCAAGCACTCAGTGTCATTGCCATTTTCGTCATCAGCCAATTGTTACCCTTGTAGAGAAAGACACGGTCCATCCATGTGCTCTCACCTCCCCTGGCCAAACTCCATGCACCTGTTGCAAGGAGAAAGACTCATTCCCTCCAAGAGGTCCCAGAGTAGAGGAGATGAGTGCATCTTGCTGCTAGATGGTGACAAGATAAAGCCCTTCTCAGCTCTGGACACCCTTGCCTGGAGGTCCACTCCACAGAGAGACCAGCCTGCTACAGGTCCCATGTGGTAAGAACTTTAACTTTCATTCCTCTATGCAGTGGGTCAAAAAGCTAGAAATTATTAACCCTTTACATGCAAGTCTCTGCCAGGGATAGTAAATGCCACATCCAGCTGGCTGTGATCAGACAGTCGGCTGTAAAATAAGCAGTAATAATCTAATTGTGTGTGTTTCCTGATGGAAGTATTTTTACGTTAGCCCTCTGTAACTAGAAATAAATAAGATTTTACTCAGACAATTTGGTGAATTTGCTAAGCAAACAGACAGGAGAAGCTAGTGAAATAGGAGGTTCATGTAAAAGGGAGGTGGGGGTAGAAAATCCTAATTCCTCTCCCTACAGCATAAACAGTAGTCGAGAGACAGCCTCGTTATTGTGTTAGACACTGAATTCAATGTTCATGAACAAATAATCAGTTCTGTTTTATCCCCTCCCAAGATGAAGCACCAGCTGGCCCATCAGAGGAGCAGGGAGTATTTACTGTTTTAGAATCAAGTATAGAAGTTGTGTATAATTGCATAACTGTGAGTCTTGATTTTTGGAGGGGGAAGATTTTAACTGAAACCAAAAAGTGTGGAATCTAGACTGCTTTTCTGGGTTTGAGAAAACAAATAAACCCTTTACTTCTGAATTTCAGTGGATTAGATAAACTCACAAATGCCTGTCAAGGAATATTTTATTCACTGATAATCTCAACTGGATAGAGATCTGATTGAAGACATCCAAAAGGTGGGAAAGAACGGAGAAGTATTGCTAGTTGGAGATTTTAATATGCCAGATCTGGATTGGAGTATCCCATCTGCAGAATCTACAAGAAGTAGAGAGATAGTGCATGCTTTTCAAGGGGCTCTGTTCTTCCTCAACACACTAGTCGTATAGGCAATTCAATTAACCCCATCCCCCAATAGGTACAACGCCAGAAGTAAAGGGTTTAACAATGGAAGGAAAGCAGAAAGTGGCATATGGAAACCACTTTGCCAGCTACTGCAACTAAAAGACCTGCAAAACACACTAGGAAAGCCAGTACCAATCTGACGGCTTCTTGTTGAGAGAGGCTGCCAATTATACAAAGCTTGGTGTTTAAACAGTGGATGGCACCATTGCTTCCTGAAGGGTTGATGTAAACAGCTACACTTTAACACTTTCACACAGATAATAGTGCACAACTCTTCATAATACTGAGCTCTGTGATCATGCAGTTGCAACTGCCTGTGCAGTCTGTGTCAAGAGGAAGAGACAGATGTGTTCACATTGTTCATATTGCAGTTCTGTCCCTACAGAACACTGGCATGCATACTAAAGCTTCTTCATTTGATGACTAAAGGATGTTGCAGGAAATTATGTATACGGAGCAGTTCTGATCCCTTTCCCATGCTATACCCCTAACCACTGATTCATAGATTTTGGATCCATGTGAAATATTTGCCTATGCAGGCTGCACAGTGCTGATTCCTGATATTCATGTGCACATATATCTTTCCTCAGGAAAAGCATTTCTGTGTAACCAAGCCTAGTACCCTCATTGTTTACCTTTCAAACACAATTCCTGAAACAGCTAGATCACATACTCTGTAAATCACATATTGCAAAGTTCTACTTTCACGTAGCTCCATTAACAGAAGGATGGTTTTACTTATAAAGTTACTAGTGTTAGAGTCATTTTTTGTTACTTTTGCTGAGGATGTATATAGAGGATAGAGCGTATGGATTCAGAGTTTTCACCCAGACACAAACTAGTTTGAAGGCCACAGACCAAACTCTGAGTGAATTCCTGTTTACTGTCTTACACTATGAAATGTTTATGAACAGACAAGAGTCTGTTTATTTAGTTATTCCACTAAGTCTATGATGAGAAAACTAGCAATTAACTTATACTAAAGCCTGAGAGAGAGAGAATGAAGGCTACACAGCTGTGTCTGACATCTGATAAGAACTCAGAGGGAGGGAATGCTGCTGCTTTCACAAGCATTTGTAGTATATAAGGAGAGACAGTGAAAAAGAAAGGGGAGAAAAAGCCCTGGATGTGTTGGTATGGCTGCTCCTTTGGAAATGTAAGCTTTTTATATCTATGTAGCAATAGTTATTATCTACCATTACTTTTTCTATACAATCTGATTTTATTTGTTCTATCCTCCTATTGCTCAAATAAACTTACTTTCTTACTTGGAACCGTGACATACTGAATTCAAGTTTGTATGTGGCTCTTTGTGTTGGGGATAAACTCCTAGGTTCAAGCCCCCAGGTATAATCCCAGTAATTGTGTGTTGCTATTTGTGTAGGGATAAGCTCCTGGGTTCAAGTCCCCAGGTATAATCCCAGTAATTGTGTGTTTATATGATATTAGCCCGCCATGTCAGAGCCCCTGGGCAGGATACCAGTGTGCACAGTCTGAACCCGTAACAACTAGTCACTCATGGATTTAACTGAAAGGATTAACAGTTTCTGTACCAGCAGATCTGCTATCCAAATATCAAAAAACAGTATCAATATAGTCCAGATAGGTTTTCAATATAAACGGCTAACCCCTAGATGCACTAAACCATGATGTTTTCTCGCAAGAGAGGTCCCACTATCACGGTAGGGTATCACTGTGATAGTGGTGCCCCTTCCCCAAAAAAGTATTGCAGATGTTTGTCACTGCCAAACACTGTGGCACAAAAGAACACGGCAAGTGGTCCTTTAACGTAATGGAAGCCCCAACCTCACAGAACTGTCATTGCCTTAAAGGGCTGCTGGCCCAAAATAAAACACTGCAAACAGGGAGGTTGAGCAAGGGTCAGTGCCGATCCCTGTCTCAATCGGGGACTGCTGGTTGAGGTGGCCCTGACATCTCCAAAATATTTAAAAGTTAAAAAAGGTGTTATGGGAGTCTCTGTTTAGTAGACCCTTGGGCCAACCTGCTGGAGACTGGGAAAGGTAGTCAATGTCTCTAATGAATAGCAGGCCGGGAGGCAGATGTTCAGGCAGGTCGTAGATGCTCTTCACCCTGGAAGCTGGTACTCCCCCGGGAGGAGCCCATAGGAGCCCAACCGCTGGGACTTAGGTGGCTTCACTCTTGGAAGCCGAAGCCCCCCCCCCGGGAGGAGCCCGTAGGTGCCCGGCCGCTGGGACTTAGGCGGGTTGTGGATCAGGACAGGTAACTGGAACCAGACTAGGACAGTAGCAATACTGTAACTGGGCTCGGGTTCTGGAACCAGGCAGGAACTGTAGCAGGGCTCGGGTTCTGGAACCAGGCAGGAACTGTAGCAGGGCTCGGGTACTGGAACCAGGCAAGAACTGTAGCAGGATTCGGGTACTGGAACCAGGCAGGAACTAAGCAGGTACTGTAGCAGGCAGGAACCAAGCAGGTACTGTAGCAAGCCAGCAGGAACCAAGCAGGTACTGTAGCAGGCAGGCAGGAACCAGGCAGGTACTGTAGCAGGAACAGAGTAACGAAGCAAAGCAAGTCACTCCGGGGCACAGCGCAACAGGAAACCGGGAGGCTAACCCGTTGCAAGGCAAAGACTGGATGACCGCGGCCGGCTTATCAAGGCCGTGACGTCTGACGTCAGTTGGGCGGAGTCACCACTGGCAGGAAACAGCCTAGAACAGCGCCCAAGTGGTGCGCGCGCGCGCCTAGGAGCCAGGCATCAATGGGAGACCTCACAGAGGCGCAACCCCAGCGGGGATGCCGCCAACCAGGCTGCAAACCAGGCCTCTGGAAGCGGGAGCAGGTCCGGGAGCCTGGAGGTAATGGCCTGGCTGCTGTGCTAGCAGCCAGAACCGCAACAAAAGGACTTTTAATAGTCTCAACTTTTTAAAACTTTTTCTGCATTAAGAAAAGGTGGAAAGAGGGCAAAACGATTACCGGCATGGTTAAATGGGGAGGTGAAAGAAGCTATTTTAGCTAAAAGATCTTCATTCAAAAATTGGAAGAAGGATCCAACAGAAGAAAATAGGATAATGCATAAGCATTGGCAAGTTAAATGTAAGACATTGATAAGACAGGCTAAGAGAGAATTTGAAAAGAAGTTGACCGTAGAGGCAAAAACTCACAGTAAAAACTTTTTAAAATATATCCGAAGCAGAAAGCCTGTGAGGGAGTCAGATGGACTGTTAGATGATCGAGGGGTTAAAGGGGCACTTAGAGAAGATAAGATTAAATGATTTCTTTGCTTCAGTGTTTATTGAAGAGGATGTTTGGGAGATACCCATTCTGGAGAAGGTTTTTATGGGTAATGATTCAGATGGACTGAATCAAATCACGGTGAACCTAGAAGATGTGGTAGGCCTGATTGACAAACTGAAGAGTAGTAAATCACCTGGACTGGATGGTATACACCCCAAGGTTCTGAAGGAACTAAAAAATGAAATTTCAGATCTATTAGTTAAAATTTGTAACCTATCATTAAAATCATCCATTGTACCTGAAGACTGGAGGATAGCTAATGTAACCCCAATATTTAAAAAGGGCTCCATGGGTGATCCGTGAAACTACAGACCGGTTAGCCTGACTTCAGTGCCAGGAAAAATAGTGGAAAGTGTTCTAAACATCAAAATCATAGAACATATAGAAAGACATGGTTTAATGGAACAAAGCATGGCTTTACCCAAGGCAAGTCTTGCCTCACAAATCTGCTTCACTTTTTTGAAGGAGTTAATAAACATGTGGATAAAGGTGAACCGGTAGATGTAGTGTACTTGGATTTTCAGAAGGCATTTGACAAAGTTCCTCATGAGAGGCTTCTAGGAAAAGAAAAAGTATGGGATAGGTGGCGATGACCTTTCATGGATTGCAAATTGGCTAAAAGACAGGAAACAGAGAGTAGGATTAAATGGACAATTTTCTCAGTGGAAGGGAGTGGGCAGTGGAGTGTCTCAGGGATCTGTATTGGGACCCTTACTTTTCAATATATTTATAAGTGATCTGGAAAGAAATATGACAAGTGAGGTAATCAAATTTGCAGATGATAAAAAATTGTTCAGAGTAGTTAAATCACAAGCAGATTGTGATAAATTGCAGGAAGACCTTGTGAAACTGGAAAAGTGGGCATCGAAATGGCAGATGAAATTTAATGTGGATAAGTGCAAGGTGATGCATATAGGGAAAAATAACCCATGCTATAGTTACATAATGTTAGGTGCTACTACCCAAGAAAGAGATCTAGGTGTCAGTGGATAACACATTGAAATCGTCGGTTCAATGTGCTGAGGCAGTCAAAAAAAGCAAACAGAATGTTGGGAATTATTAGAAAGGGAATGGTGAATAAAACGGAAAATGTCATACTGCCTCTGTATCGCTCCAAGGTGAGACCGCAACTTGAATACTGTGTACAATTCTGGTCGCCACATCTCAAAAAAGATATAATTGCAATGGAGAAGGTACAGAGAATGGCGACCAAAATGATAAGAGGAATGGAACAGCTCCCCTATGAGGAAAGACTAAAGAGGTTAGGACTTTTCAGCTTGGAGAAGAGACGGCTGAGGGGGGATATGATAGAGGTGTTTAAAATCATGAGAGGTCTAGAACGGGTAGATGTGACTTGGTTATTTACTCTTTCAGATAATAGAAAGACTAGGGGGCACTCCATGAAGTTAGCATGTGGCACATTTAAAACTAATTGGAGAAAGTTCTTTTTCACTCAACGCATAATTAAACTCTGGTATTTGTTGCCAGAGGATGTGGTTAGAGCAGTTAGTATAACTGTGTTTAAAAAAGGATTGGATAAGTTCTTGGAGGAGAAGTCCATTACCTGCTATTAAGTTGACAGCCACTGTTATTACTAGCAACAGTAACATGGAATAGACTTAGTTTTTGGGTACTTGCCAAGTTCTTATGGCCTGGATTGGCCACTGTTGGAAACAGGATGCTGGGCTTGATGGAACCTTGGTCTGACCCAGTATGGCATGTTCTTATGTTCTTATGCCTCTTTAAATGTGCAGCGGGAGCCTTGTTACCCATGTTAGGGTCCGAGGCCTCCCGCTGCACATCTAACACATTTCAAATAGGAGTAGATATTTTATTACGGCTGACCATCTTTTCAGTCAGCTGTAATAAAATATGTTGCGGAAGTGAACCCTTAGACTAAGGGGAAGTTGATGCAACCTGCAGGGAGGAGCCCTGCAGGTCCCCACCGTCAGCAGGCAGAGCTGGCTGAAGCAGAGGCCCAACTATAGCTTCACCAATACCAGCCCTCATTCCCCTTAGGTTGAGCCCTCGGGTGCCAGGGCTGGCTGAACTTAGGCGTGGACCTCTGTGGAATTGAAGATCTGTCACGTGGAAGATGTTGTGGGCCAACAAAATAAGCGAAAGCGGAATCAGGTCAAGCAGCGGTCAGGGCAGGCAGCAAGTAATCAAAGTCAGGTTCAGGCTGTCATCAAGGCAGGCAAAGTTCTCTCAGAGTCAAGGTTCAGGTAGAGGTCAGACCAGGTGGAGTTCAGTCAATAAAGGTAAACAGGCAGAGGTCAGTTGCAGGTGGAGGTCAAGCAGCATCAATTCGAGGAGACAAGGGATGAAGAAAAGAATGAGGGGCCTCAGGAGCAAGGAGGAACACTGAAGAGAGATGAGGAAAACTGACCAGGAAGACAAGAACTTAAGACAAACCAGACAGCCAACGGAACTAGGACCAAGACACAGGAACTCAGCAGGAATCAGAAACCAGGAACAGATGTCAGGAACCAGGACTGCTGAGGCAATGCATTTCTCTAAGGAGATGACTTATTGCCAAGGGCAGGGAGCTGTGGCTAAAGTGGCCTCTTATAAGCTTCTGTGGGTAACATAATCATTGGGCACCTCAGGTATTTTCCAGCCACAGGCCCTTTAAGAGGGATGTTGTCGGCCCGCACGCACCTTTAGGGAGGGCCCAAGGCAGATGCGGGTTCGGAGACAAGCCAGGTGCGACGGCCTGCTGCATCTTCCAACAGAGACCTGGCCCGGTGTCTGAAGGAGCCAACAAAGAGGGAGACTGAACATGGCAGTCTGCTGCACACGCATGGGGAGGTCTTCCCTGACGTCAGAGAGTATTCCAGGTTCGGGGCTGAAGGTGAGGGCAGCGGTCTGTTGGAAAAGCTCCCAGACCACCGAGCATAACAAAATATTTACGTAAAATTGACTAGTAATGATAATCTTTGCATGCATTTGCATTATTCATGCATGCAAATCTCATGCAAAGAAGATGATTGTAATAGGGAAAGGTATCTGAGCAGGGAGAAGCAAAATATGGCATATAATCATGCGATATACACCATATAATGCATGTTAGAGCCCTAACGTGGCTTAATGAATCTCACGGTAAGTGCCAAAAGCATCTAAGAGCTGTTTATCCACATAAACTATACTCGCATTTTAAATTTCTAACCAGATAAAATATATCCAGCTATGTGGTGAATCTTTATCTATCGTTTCATTAAAAGTAAGATAGCCATCCATTTCACAGAGTTAGCCAGATATAAATCTACTTGCTTCTCAGAAGATGGCAGCTTGGCAGCAGGTGCTGGAAATGAGCCAAGGTAACATTTTTCAAAATTCACAACCTGCTGGTGATTAAAATCTGTAGCTTTTTCACACTAATACCCACATATTGTGGAAAATTCCGTAAGTGGGACTTACCCGGGAGGCCTCTTGGCCAGACTTTATACATTTCTGTCTATACCAATTTAAAAGCTTTTTAAAAAAAAATAGTAATCACTAAAGAAACAGAATGAAATTCGCTTATTTCCTTAATTTATTATTTGATCATGCACACATAGATAAAACAGGTCACCAGCAGTACTCCAAAGTATGAGAACTCTGAGTGGCACAGCAACAATTAACACCTTATAAGAAATCTTAATACACTGATATCAAGAACTGGACAAATCATTGGTCAGTGTAACATACTCTAAATTAATATTTATGACATTATCTCAATATTCATTGAATCCCAAGAATTTATACTTACCTATGCATAAGCTTATGTTTTACCTATGTGTTAACAGTAAGCTTTTTGGAGTAAACAACTCTAAATATCTCCATGTATAGTTATGCTTGTCTACTATAGATTATATAAATACATAATTCCTAGCATGCTATGGCTACATCATTTTCAGTACTTCTGCCTTCAACTGTTTCTAGCTGGGCTTAAAAGTGCAGTCTCAGTCCTTATGACGGCAGTTAGCATAACCTAAGTAAGGGGGTTATTTTGTAAGCCTATCGCACACGAAAATGGACTTTGTGTGCGATAGGTTGCCGGGGGCGGAGTCAGGACCGGAAGAGGAGGAGTCGTGGCGGCGTCGGAAAGGACACGGCAGTAACTTCGCTGGCAGCGATAAGGTAAGACCCGTTATCGCCGCCAGTAGCACGCCCAATATCACCACCTTTCACAGTGGCGCTATTGGGTGCGAAAGCCAGCAGCAATAACACCGATGTGGTGCAATCGCTTCCGGCTTTCGCAACCCCGCCCCCCCCACCGCAGGATTCATAAAGCTGTGCGACAATAGAAAATCCAGGCCTAAGGATTTCATGCTGGAAATCCTAAAATTTAGCATGTGTGGAATAGTGGGGGCAGGGGGAATCCATTGTTACATTCTGAGAACTGTTCCTGTCTGTGTACCTTTTGCATTGTCTTACCCTGTCATTATGGTGTTCATATTTACCTAGAAATGTTCCTCTATTAAGTTTTGCCTTAGATTTATCAGAAAGTCAGAAAGTTCTCTATTGGCCTCCTCTGGTGCCGGATTGCTATGCTACGGAGAATACAGCAGGTGACAAAGATCTGGCACACCTTGCCTGAACTAGAAAGAAAGACTGCGCCTGTCATCCAGACATCTGAAATGTGTCTTCAAAATGCCACACATGCTCTCAATGACAGATCTGATTTGTTTGCGAGACTTCTTCAACCTTTCTTGTGCTGGAGTCTGTGGATTTCTAAAGGGGGTGTACAGCCAGGTTCTTGTGAATTTCTTTCTTTCTTTCTTTCTTTTTATATACCGACATTCATCTCAATTGAGATATCACACCGGTTTACATTCAGGTACTGTAGGTATTTCTCTAGCCCCAGAGGGCTTACAATCTAAGTTTTTGTACCTGAGGCAATGTAGGGTAAAGTGACTTGCCCAAGGTCACAAGGAGCGACAGCGGGACTTGATAGTCTTTATCACCTATGCAGTGGAGAAAAAGATAGGTAGATCACAACATCTAATCTTTATGGAGACCAGCATACTGCAAAGCTTCGAGGCTGAAAGGAGGACCCCCCAGTATCATGAAGATCTGTATGATGTGGTGCACTAGTGTAGACAGCAAGAAGCTCCTTCATACATCAGAGCTGACTATGGGCCAGAAGAGTTGTATATCTTGCTTTATCTGCATTATTCCCAGTGTCCCATGCCAGGCTTGTACACACTAAGCCATATAATACGTAATATTGGAAATAAGTTTTGGGGGGGTAGCTCTGACTTACCTAGGAGCCAAGTCCTTGTTATTTCTCTAGTCTCAGAGTCCAGAATATGCAAGAATGAAAGCAGGATCCTGGATACATGACATAGCATGGATACATGGCTCCTGGATACAGGGCCAAGATGTCTCTGATTAGGCCCCTGGCATTACTACCTATCTGCATATTCATTGAGTGAAAAATCCTTCCTGTTCCTTTAGGCTCTTTCCTGTTGCATTGGAGACCTTATTCACTGATGGAAAATCCGCTGTGTCATAGAAGCCCCTCATATTTTCTTCTCTCTGTTGTCTTCCATGTGGAAAGGATATGTAGCTATTCATTCTTTGGCACACAGCATGAATAAATTGGTTTATACGATAAGTGGCTGACCTAGTTATGTCAGTGGTATTACCTGTAGTGGTCTGGAAAATGCCAGTAGCTGAAAAGGCCAAAGCAGTAGCCTTTTTCCCAGCGTGCTGAAAGAACTGAAAAATGAAATTGCAGACCTGCTATTCATAATTTGTAAAGCTATCATTAAAATCACCTATGGTACCTGAAGACTAGAGGGTGGCTAATGTAATGCCAATTTTTAAAAAGGGCTCAAGGGCTGATCCAGGAAACTACAGACCAGTGAGTCTGACATCTGTACCAGCAAAGTGGTAGTAGAAACTATCATAAAGAACAAAATTGCTGAACATATAGATAAGCATAGTTTAATGGGACAAAGGAAATATAGATTTAGCTAAGGGAAGTCTTGCCTCATCAATCTGTTACATTTTTTGAGGTGCATAAGCAAACATGAATAAAGGTGAACCAGTTGATATAGAGTATCTGGATTTCTAGAAAGCATTTAACAAAGTCCCTGATGAGATCCTTCTTAGGAAATTAAAAAGTCATGGGATAGGAGGCACTGAGGCAGTGTCCTATTGTGAATTGGGAACTGGTTAAAAGATAGAAAACAGAATAGGGTTAAATGGTAAATTTTCCCAGTGGAGAAAGGAGTTCCCCAGGGATCTGTTCTAGGACACTGCTTTTTAATATTTTTAAAAACAACCTCAAAATGGGAACAATGAGAGATGTAATCAAGTTTGCTGATGACACAAAATTATTCAAAGAGGTTAAATCACAAGCAGATTGTGAGAAATTGCAAGAGGACCTTGCAAAACTGGGAGACTGGGCATGCAAATGGCAAATGAAATTTAATGTGGACAAATGCAAAGTGATCCCCTCAGGGAAAAGTAACCCAAATTATAGCTACATAAAGCAAGGTTCCACATTAGGAGTCTCCATTCAGGAAAAGGATCTAGGTGTCATCGTTGATAACATGTTGAAATCTGCTCAGTGTGCAGCAGCAGGAATTATTAGGAAAGTAATGGAGAATAAAACAAAGAATATTTTAATGCCTTTGTAACTGTTATGGTTGGGCGACAGCCAGGTGAGGTGAAAACCACCTGCAGGGGTGACTCAGGACAGGAGAATAGGAGCAACAGCAGAATATCTGGTAAAGCTGGTTGGAGTCTCTGGAGCCGGGTGCAGGATGATAGCCAGGTGTGGTGAACACCACCTGCAGGGGTGATTCAGGACAGGAGAGTAGGAGCAACAGCAGAATCTCTGGTAAGGCTGGTTAGAGTCTCTGGAGCCAGGTGCAGGATGATAGGAGTCTCTGGTGCAGGGTGCTGGCTGAAGGAGACTCTGGTGCTGGGTGCTGGCTGAAGGAGTCTCTGGTGCTGGCGAGACAAGTCTCTGGTGCTGGGTGCATGAGGGTAAGGGTGAACTTCAGGAAACATTGGAACAGCATGTGTGTACACGTGGATGTGAGTGCAGGTAAGCGTGGTCTGTACACAGGAACTGAGTGCAGGTATGGGTGGAATCAGGATAGCATGCAGGTAAGCATGAGCTGGATGAGAGAACCAGGGCGAGCAGGACAGATAATGACTGGACTAGACATACCAAGACAAGACTACACTGAACAGGAACCAGAAAGGCCTAAAGGCAGCTAGGCAAAGAATCAGGGGGAAGAAGGACAGCAACAGGGAGGGATTCAGGAACAGAAGAACAAGGAAGCAGGCAAGGCAGAATGCCTACAGGACCGAATAAGCAGAGGTCCAAGGCCACAGAGCAAGACAGGTAAGCGAGAAGCCCGGAGGCGCACAAGATAAGAAACAGGAGGCTAAAGCAGGGAGCCCAAAGGAACTCGATGCCGAAGCACCTAGAAAGTGGGGCTTTTGGGTGCAAAATTGAATTTGGAACTATTCATGAATTAGTGACTGTCAATGCTAAGTGTGGATTGTTAAAATCTAAAATGACCGCAGGGTTTATCAACATTGGGAATTCTGTAAACAAGGTTTTCAGAGTCCGTGCAAGCTGAAAGAACTCTCTAGAACAGTTGCATCATCTGTGCATGAAGAGCGAATCAGCTTGCAGTGCCTAGCTATGCATGCCATGTCATCACTTATATGTGGGCTAGGGCATTGTGCTGTGCAGTGGGGAGTGTGGCACAGTGTGGAGTATGGTAGATAGAGCAGGCTGAAAGAACTTTTGTTGCGTGGCTGGAATGAAAGAAAACATGGAGCATTAGTGGGAAACTCTAATTAAGGTTGGGTTATAGTGCCATTTTTGTGGATTGGGGTTGGACTGCCAGTTTTGTAGAGTCCTAGCAGACCAGTGGCATTGGTTATCGCATGTCATGAGTGCTATGCTCCATTTTTTTCAATGAATGGTGGATTGCCCTGCAGGTCTGAGGCTTTCTGGTATTGCAGAAGATTCATGGGGTAGAGCTGGCTGAGGTATGATCATCTCCCCAGTGTTGTCAGTGAGGTCTGAACTGTGAAGGTACCTGCAGTGGAAAGAGTATGATAGGAAGAAGAGGCCAAACCTGAAGGTGTGGGAGGACTGCTACTGGTAGTTAGCAAGGGAAAAATAGCTGAAAAGCATTGAGAAGAGGAGGACCAGCCTGCTGCTGCCATTAGTACAGACAAACTGTATCTCTTGGGAGAGAAGAAGGTAGCCTCACAGGTGGCATGGGAAGTGGCTAGCAGAATGTGTTGAGTGTTGTAGGAGGCTCTGAATTGCTTTTGGAGACTGTTGCTCCTGCAAAAGCTAAGGAATCATTGGAACAGCTTATGGTACTGGAGGGTAGCCCTTCAGTGAAGGAGTCAGCCATGTCAATGGACCCTGGAAAAAAGACAAAGGAGTAGACCCCGATGTGACTTTGGAGATAGGGCAGGATGAAAGTGACAGTGTGCTGGTTTCTGGGCTGTGGATCATCATTCAATGTCAGCCAGTGTGGAGATGTTCATGTGTGTGATGGAAGAGTACCATAGAGGATGAAGATTTCAAGTCAGACTCCCAAAGCTACAGGTGAGAGTTCTGCAGTTTGTGATACGTTCTACGTCTCCAGAGGAAGTCAGAATGCGAGTGGCATTTGCTAAACAGACTGTGGTTCTATATTATACTCATTATTAGGAAACCATGGGAAACCTGTGACTAGAACCTGGAAATTGTACATCTATAGCTTGGGTTCCAGGGGCTGGCTGGACTTAAACGATAGTCCCACAGAGTGGTCAGGAAGAGAGAGAGTTTGGGGCCGGGATGAGGTCAGGCAGGCAACAAGCAAAATGTAGTTGAGGTCTGTAGCAGTGGTCAGTGGCAGGTGGCAGGCAAGAGAGAAGTCCGGGTCCAAGCAGGGGTCAAAACCAAGGCAGACCAATGAAGGACTAGGATGAGGTGGGGCAGGGAAGTCTAGATGAGGGGCAGGCTTGAACAGGCCAGCAGGAACAGAAATACAGGAACAAAGCAGGATCAGGAATGCTGGAGCAACAATTCCTTGGGAGGAGGGGGTGAGTTTATGGGTTCTAGGTAAAAGAGAAGGGGTCTGTTTGTCCTTGCAGTGTTGCTGAATACAGCAAAGCAGGAGCAGGGAGAAGAAGCTTTTCTCTGCTTTGTGTTAGGGGCAGTGGTAATTGAACCCATGACCCCAGGTGTTTAAGACCAGGGATCTTGCAGTAGAGCCACAGGCAGGGATGTCATTAATTCTGGGCACATACAGACTGTGACTCAAGTCTCCAGCAGCTGTCTGGCTGCAAAGAAAAGGAGAGGCCCAATGGGGCCACCATTGATCCCATCCTGAGGTGGTTGAAGTAAAGGCCCAACAGGCCGCTGCAGGAACTATCCCATGGCAACTGAAGAAGAGGCCTGACAGTCTGTTCCATAGGCGTGGTCCTGCAGAGAAGAATGCATGTTCTCTGATTTTCTCAATGTGGGTGAGCTTTGGAGGTGGAGCATTAGACGACCTGAGGGGGAGTGGATTTTTATCATTGAGGAGAATCATGGGGAGTTTAAATTGTGGATCGAGGAGTGAATATTCATAGCAAGCTTATATCTTATTCAGTCAGAGATAGGTAGGTAGGGAAGAGATTTGAGAACAGGAGAGATGTTAATGGGCATGGGAGTGCTGGTAAAGAGCCTTGCTGCCAAGTTTTTCCTTGATCTGTAGTGGACAGGTAGTGTATAAAGGTAGACCTGTCAGGAGAGAGTTGCAGTAACCTATCCCAGAGAATAGTAGAGACTGAAGGACTGACCTGAAGTCAGAATGTTTGAGAAGGGGCTTAAGGTGACGGAACAAGCATAATTTGTAGGAGGAGGAGTTGGTAATAGTTCTTATATGGTTGTGCATGGAGAGCGAGGGGTCGATAGTGACTCCCAAATTTCGTACACTTTGGAAGTTGGAGATGGAATGAAAATCAAAAGAGATATGGTTGGGAGTGTCAACGACTGGATGGCGTGATAACACAATGATTTCTGTTTTAGATATGATGAGAGCTAATTTGTTGCTGTGCAGCCATTTTTGGATTGTTGTAAGACAGTTGGTGAGGAAAGATTCTGTCAGGGCAATGTTTCCTTGAAAGGAAAAAAGAATTGAATATTGTCAGCATAAATTTTATAGTGAACTCCAAGGTCATTGAGGGTGTGGCATAATGGAGTTAGGTAAAGGTTAAATAGTGCAGTGGAGAGAGCAGAACCTTGGGGCACTCCAGAGCTCAGAGGTGTCAAGGAGGAAGTAAAAGAATCAATTTGGACTTGTTAGGTCCTGTTGTTAAGGTATGAAGAGAACCAGGCCAGCACCGAGCCAGTTATCCTAAAGGAGTGCAGTCTTGAGAGTAGGATGGAGTGATTGACTGTGTCAAATGCAGCAGAGATGTCAAGTAGACATAGGAGGAACGAGGAGCCATGGTCAAAACCCTATCTCACTGTACCAAAGCTGGATGGCAGCAGCAATCCGGTGCTGTGGTGCTTTCTGAATGTGAACTGGTATTGAATGAGGATATTATTAGTATCAATGAAGTCACAGAGTTGGTGGAGAACTGTTATTTCTAATCCTTTGGCTATGAAAGATAGGATAGAGATCGGGTAGTAATTGGAGGTGATGGTTGGATCAGCTGTTGGTTTTTTGATAATGGGTCGTACTGAAGCTTGTTTTAGGAGATCAGGAATGATGCCATATTGTAATGATGAGTTAATGAATTTAATGATAAACGGAGCAATTTCCAGTTTGATTAGTTTAAGTAGTGATGTATGGCACGGGTTAAGGGGATTAGACAATGGTTTCAGGTTATTGATAATCATAGTGGTATCCAATGCTGTAATGTCATCAAAGCGTTCCCAGGTTGGGCCTTGAATGTTCAGATCATTGTTGGATTCTTCAGAATAGGAATTATTGAAGGTGCTATTGACAGCTGCTGTCTTGTTGGTAAAGTGAGAGGCGAATGTCTGTGCAATGGGAGAGAGAGGGGGTTGAGCTGGGGTTAATAATATTCTTTATGGAGGTATATAGTTCTCTGGGGTTATTTAATGTAGAGTTGTTTCTTGTAGACATCAAATTTCTTTGCAGAGTTGATGGCCTCTTGATATGATGCCAGTTTATCATTATATAGAGTTTTATTCATGTGGGAATGGTCTTTCCGCCATTTTCTCTCATATTTCCTCAGCTCACATTTTTGGGTTTGGAGCGTGGTATTATACCATTGTAAGGGAGGAATTCCAGTATTCCAAGAGTTCTTCAGGTGAGTTAAAGGAGTTATAATCCAGAATCGGAGTGAGGTTGGATACAAGTGACACAGGGTCTATATGCCCTTGTTTCATGGTAGTGGTATTGTTTCTGTGGGAGATTTGTTCACTGGATTTGGGTTTGAGGGTGAAGTTGACAAGGAAGTGGTCACTCCAAGGAATTTCAGTTATGGTTATGTTCAGATTATTTATGTGAAAACCTGAGGGGTTAACAAATACCATGTCAAGGCAATTGCCTTTCTTGTGAGTAAAGGAGATGATTTGCATCCAGCCGCAAGAGAGAAGGGTATCAATTAAAATGTTGATGGGGGATGCAATAGCTGAGGTCGGCAGGTGGTGGTTGAAGCTGCCTAGAATTATGGTTGTAGATGGATTCAGATTGAGATTAAGGATTGTCTCACACAGGGGGAGTGCGTTTTTGGCAAGGAGCCCAGGAGGGCTGTAGGTCAGACAAAGGTTAATGTGTTGGGATTTCAAACATAGTATCTTGTAAGGAGCAGGGGTAGAAACATCTAACATAGTAAATGTCATGTGGGATTTAAAGACCACAGCCAAGCCTCCTCCTCTTCATCCTATTCTTGGTCTATGAAAGTATGAGAAGTTAGGTGGGCAGCAATGGTTGAGAATCGGAATGTCATAATCTTTCAACCAGGTTTCAGTAACCCATAAGCAGTCATAAGATCAGGAGGCAAGGAGGTCATAAATGACAGAGAATTGTTTTTTTTAATGGATTGTGCATTGATGAGTACGAACAGGGTAGTAGTTGCAAAAATAGGGTGCATGCTGGTTAATTTAATGTTGGTCGGGATTCTTGATTGCGGAGTGCGGAATGGCTATCGGATGTCTCCAACACTGTAGCATCCCTGGTCTGTGATTATATGGATAGGGAATTGAGGTGGAGGAGTTGACATATTGTTATCATGTTTTTTACTGTTCAATGTAAAGCGCCATGCCGTGCGTTTGTTTTGCGTTACAATGTGAACCGATATGATATCCTGGATGAATGTCGGTATATAAAAATTTTAAATAAATAAATAAATAAATAAATAAATATTGTACTTACAGTTTTCCATGATTTTGGTGATTATGCAGTTCGTCAGTGTGAATTAGGCGCGCACAAAGGGGTAGACTCCTTTGTTGTGCTCCTTTGTGCGCGCACCCCATGGCGCGAGCACCTACGGCATCGCCACCACGGTTAACTTGGTCGGCGTGGTGGGTGAGCCATGGGCAGGGGAGTCGCACGACACCTCCGACCATATCTTCTGTTTCCAGTTGGGGGCGCAGTCTTCCGGGCTCCCAGAGCCGATGGACGGCTCGAGCCTCAGCACCGCTCGCTCATCTCCTCAGTGTCACCGCCATGGTTAACTTGGTCGGCATGGTGGGCAGGCCATGGGCAGGGGAGTCGCGTGACACCACTCAACTCCCACTCTGTCTCCTGTTTCCAGTGGAGGGAGGGGAGGTCACAGTCTTCCTGACTCCCAGAGCTTATGGACGGCTTGAGCCTCAGTGCCACTCGCTCACCTCCTCAGTGTCGCTGCCGCATAATGAAATAGTCAAGGCCCAACATTGTGGTGGTCAGCAAGTCACAAGAGTGACAGGCAGGCAGCATCAAGGGGCTTCATATAATGTAATTGTACAAGAGATAGGCAGGCTTAATGAAAGATGATGATGGGCTGGATTTGGCCTATGGGCCATAGTTTGCCTACCCCTAGTCTATAAGGTGCCACCTGTCTCATTTCTTTTCCAGTGGCTGGGAGGAAAAGGAATATTTATTTTTTGTTTTCTGAGGACAATGTTATTGACTAACTGGAAGAGGGAGGGGGAAAGAGACTTTTTTTTTTTTTTTTTAGAAATAAAATGTTCTTAAACTGGCTAGCTGCCTTTTTAAAATGACACAGACCAGCAGCAGGACTGATCCATGAGATTAAAGACTGGGTAGGGGAAGGCGTATATCCTCTCTCTGTTGCTCTTTAATTCTCTAATTTTCATCAGCACTGCAATCGGTCCATATAATTTACGGTAGCCAGCTACCCTGGTCTAGGAGTCTTGCAAAGTGCATAGAATTTGAAGTTCTATTGCCTGAATCTAGGAGGTGTCATATAATTTGAATATTTGCCTGCTAGCACAGTAAAAGAAGCTTTATTAAGAAACTAGTGATTATCAGCACCGTAATTCATGGGGAAGAAAGAGTGAGCAGCCTTAGGCGTGGCTTATGCTTCTCATTGGTTTTAATTACCAAAGTTTTCAGTGGTGATTAGAAACATCAGATATCATTGGTATCCAAGCTGCATCACTGCATAAGTGTGCGGGCATGGTAAAACTTTAGCAAGTTAGTATCCCTATTCTCTTGCTTGGTGGTCAAACAAATCTTATTTAAAATTATTTGTAGCCCACTCACTCCAAACGTCAGGGAAGGGTACATAAAAACACACATAATATCAATTACATACACAGACATTAAAATAAAAACAAAATTTCTATCGCACAAGCTTCCGATATCTTGCAATTTTTAGGTTCTAGCATGATTTCAACAGCTATGCTCCTAGAGAAAATAGAAGCTATACATTTTTTAAACCCTTTGCCAGAATAGCTTTTTTTTCCTTATGAGGCAGAGGATGGCATGTACTTTTTTTGGTCTGGTTCTAATAGCAAGTTTTTATTTTTCTCAAGGCGAGTTAGATTTTTTTAAAGAGAAATTCCGGTTGGCTTGGAGTTCTTTGCTGAATTTTGTTTCATGTTGCTTCTCTTCCTCACATTATACATCTTTCCCTTCCGATCTGACACAGTATCACAAATGTATTCCCGTAATGTGCCTGAAAAAGCGGAATATAAATCAATAAAATAAAAAATAATTGGATCAAAACAGACATTAGAATGGTTTTATACATGCATGGTTTTATTGGAGAAATAGAAACGATCAGCTGTTTTGGACAAATCTTATTTTCTCCGTGGACTGAATGCACTCTACCATGTCGGAATACTTAGGGCAGGGATGTTAAACATACATCCGGCGGACAGGAAACCTCCTGGAAATCTCCTTCGTACTCGATTTTGAGGCGGTTTGCTCCACAACAGCTGCTTTCTGCCGTCCCTACCCCCTTACGGCTCTCAAAGAGTGTCCGAGTCCTGGCGTCTCCAACCTTCCATGTTATTCTCGCGAGACTTTGATAACGCGGAAGTTCGAGCACCGTCCGCGAAGTGCTCGCTTCTTCGTTCTCTCTCCTTTATTCCCATTGAGGACTGCACCATATTGGCAAGCATGTCAAGTCGGTGGCTGCCACTGAAAAGGGGTGGGTAGAACCGAGGAGCAGTTTCAGCTGCTGGAGGTTGCGTGAATGATGCAGGCGGGAGCTACTAGATTGAAATGACCAGCGGCAGAAGCGGAGAAGCAAAATGAGCTCTGGTTGGAAGGTGAGAAGTTATTAATTGCAATTCGGTGGCAATAGGTGCATTTCATGTCAATCGCTGCAGTCGGCTTGGAGCAAAGTGTAGTTGGAGTGCATGGAAAACGTTGTATATACCTATTTGTGTTTGTTTTTTTTAATAAATAGACATGCATTGTTTGTTGTATTGAAGCAAGACCTCATCTGCTCTTTTGGGGTTCAGCATTTGATGCACAAGTGTGGAAGAGCTGATTTGGCATAACCTTTTCAGCTTGTTTTTGTGTAATTAACTGCAACAAGCTTATATGATAAAAATGTAAGTCATGCAGAGGCGTTATTGGGTACGTAAAAGATCTGGGATATGGGCCCATAAGCCCCTCCCCCTAAAAATTCTGATTCTATTTATTTATTTTAGATTTTTAATATTCTGCTTTTTGGCACTTCAAAGCAGATAACATTCAGGTACTGTAGATAATTAAATAGCTTAATCACAATCTGTAGCTTTCCACTACCAAGAACAATCCTCTAAAAACACATATTTAAAAGTGAGATGTCCAACTATTAAACTTTAAATGATTTCTGTCATACATTCCCATGCTGCTATCATCAAGGAATAATTCTACATGATATGTGATGGGGGAACTGCTTTCTTAGTTTGGTCCCAGTGAGGAGCCATTGATTCCTCCACACTTGACTCTTAAACAAGTGTTGACCATGCAGAGAGAGAACACTCCGATTCATAAAGCAGGTGGTACGGCAGCAAATGTTTTGCACCATTGTTGGGAGGTGCTGGGTATGCATGTCAGTGGTATCTCTAGCCAGAAAAGTCTTGTGTTCAACAAAGAATTCCAGGCCAGTTTCAACAGCTCAGTAAAACTACTATTAAAATGATTCAGTAGCATCATTCGATTAATTCTTCTATGTGACAGTGAAGTGTGGGGTTTATACAGATGGGACAGAACCCACATCCACCCTGTACCTCGAGTTCTCTAAACATACCCTGCATCCCCAACAGCTCCAATTATGGTTGCAGAGAAAGGACAAGGATATTTTCTCTTACTACTCATATACATAAATATTCTGGTGTTCTCAGTAACTGCAACACAAACTCCCTCTGCTGTCAAGAACATTGTGAAGTAATACAAAACCTTGTAAAGAATGCATACAGAACCTATAGAGCAAGCATGTCATACTATAACACACCAATTGCCAGACACACAGGCCGATACAGTACAGTATGCTCCAACGGAGCGCACTGTTAGCCGGCATTTGGACGTGCGTTTTCGACTCGCTAGCTTTACCCCTTATTCAATAAGGGGTAATAGCGCATCCAAAACGCGCCGGGCCTAATTTAAATAAATTTATTTACTGAATCGTGCGCACAGGAGAGCGCGCTTGCCCGCTCTTCCACGTTTTTTTCACTGTATCGCCCCGTTAGACAGTAAGCCTTATCCTATGAAAGGTAGCACTCCAAATATTACAGCAAACCTTTGAATAGCAATAGACCTCATACTAGAAAAACAAGCTGGTCTGCTATGAATTCCTTCATGCAAACTGCTCACTTAACAGAATATTTCACCTGTGTCACAGACAGACCCTCGCCAAATAGAGAATAAGTGACCACAAATTAGAAATGTACAGACAAAAATTGAAATGGAAACTCCACAAAGCCAGACTCTGCGGTCAGTGACACACTGGAGAAATAGAAACAGTAATGCTTTTCCTCCTACACGGAGCAAAAAGAAAAATATAGCAGAAATGAACACTCTGAAAGCTGATATCCCTAAACTGAAAATAAAATGCTTTTTTCCACCTTTCTTTTTTGAACATTTTAATTTTCTAATTGCTTTGGTCCCTGTCTCATTTGCTCTGTCTGTCTTCTTCTAGTGTCTCATGTCCATTGTATTTTTTTCTCTTTTAATTCCTCTTACATCTGTCTGACTTTGATCTTTCCCTTTGATCTCTTTTCTCAGTTTCTTTTTCTGCCTCTTTATCCACTTCTAGCTGGATTTCACTTGTCCTCTCTCCTATCATTCGCCTTCAATCTCCCTCTTTTCACCTCTCCTCGTCCTCTTTCCAATCCCTATCCATGCTCTCACTGCCTCCCTATCTCACTTTCTTTCCCAGCCCATTTTCCCCCTCTTTTACACAATCTCAAGTCCTCCATTTCCATTCTCTGTACTCACACCTTCCCAGCCCTCAAATACTTTCCTATACCTCATTTTCATCTCTTCATTGGTCCCAGTTCCTTGTCATTTATCCACTCCCCTTACTTCTGTTTCTAAATCATATGTAGCCATCTCTTCTCCTAGCCCCATTTCCACCCTCCCTTACCCCTTTCAATGATCCACTCTCACTCCCTCCCCCGCCCAACATATCTCAATTTTCCCCACCCTCCAAATTCCTTCTCCTGTCCAACATCTCACATCTACAGCCCCATCTCATAATTACCAACCCATCTAATTACACCCTCACTTATGCTCTCACTCAGTTGCCACCCCTATTCTCCCCACCCATGCCCCTCCTTTTTCCCTGTTCAATCTGAGTGCCCACTCAGCACATACTTGAGTCTCCACTCACTCCTCTACCCCCAGTCTGACAATCCCTGCTGTTTACCTCCCCAGAATCCCTGAGTCTCTTCTCCCCTGGAAGTCCCTGTGCTCTCCTCCTCACCCAACAGATCTGAGTGTACTCTTCATTCCCGAGTCTGCCCTCTTCCCCTCCTCCCAATTCGGATGTCCCCACTCTCCCTCCCCCCATCAAATCTTAGGATCCATCAAGTCCATGGTCACAGGCTGAATTAACCATGACGTGTGGGCGATGTCATCCAGTGGCACCGAATAGACCTCTCTAAGCTAGTAGAGCTTTTGCTCTACTGAACATGTGCAGGAAGTCAGGTGTAGCCTCGTGAGCTCCCTCAGTCTTTTTTTTTGTCCGAGCACTAACACAGACGTCCATCTCTATCTCTCTATATTTTTCCTTTTTATAATCTAAATTTTCTGACTAAAAAATTGCACCTCAGCAGCCTCCCAAACAGCATTCTTCAATGCTACCTTAAACAAAAAAAAGTTCCTTTTCTTCTTGCTAAGACCAGTCATTATATATGGGATTTCTCTCCTCCACCTCTTCTGTGGCCTTACTCTGGGCTATAAGAGGAATGTGGTTCTAGTCCAACTCAGTAGTCTCTGTTTCCAGCAACTGAAAAAAGGCGAAGAGGACATTTAAACTCCCAGAGTTGGGGTGCGGCCCCAGTCTGGTTAAGACCTTATTGCTTCTGGGACAATAGTATCAAGGGTTGATTTTTCCCAGTGGGAACATTCTCCCAGGCCCTGCCCTGGTTGAGCTTTTGGGGGTTATCCCAGTACCCTTAAACGTCTGTGTAACTTTCAGTGAATGGTTCTTGGATCCATAAGAACCTGGTAGCCCTTAAATTGGGGAGGAAAAAACCCAGGGCCTATAGAACTGCTCTCTCTCTCTCTCTCTTTCTCTTCTTATTCCCCCCCATCCCCCTCTTTATATCTCTCTCCCTGGTAAAAGCAAAAAAACCCCAAAAGGCCTAAGGCATGGAAGAGCAGAAACAGAAGAAAGCCAGGTCTGCTTAGCAGCTGGCAGTGGCTCCCTGGAGGTTGTGAGTAGCAACGGTGCCATTTTATTTCCTTGGGGGAGGAAAGTCCGTGTCAAAGCTTGCTTTGTTTGCTGCGAGTTAGGGCAGCAGCTGAATGAGTTTGTTCACTGTGGGGAAGGGGAAACTCACTGAGGCTGTGCCTTGTTTGTTTTCCCTTGCTGTTTCTAGGACATTGAACACTTGCAGAGAGAGGAGAAAATGATGTGTCTGTAGGGCTAAATAGGTTCCCCAGTGTTGCGGATTCCTTCTGCCCGATCTGTGAAGGAGAACAGAGCAGGGAGCCTCAATGGGAAGATAGTAGCCCACTCCCTCAAGCTAGGGAAGAGCAATCGCGAGCAGAATCAGTGATTGCATCAGGGTAATTACCACAGGTGCTAAACAGCCCCATAGCATCAAGTGAATCTTCTTCCTCCTTTTGCAGGTGTGTTAGGGGGCAGCCCCGGTATGGGATCTGGGGGAAGCTCGCCCCCTCTAAGGGCCCAGCGGGAGCCATATGGATCCCTGGCAGTGCACAAAGCCTATCTAGTCATGCAGGGCCCTCCACATCTAGTACTTGTGATGCGCTAAGGGATGCCCTTTGCTTCCTAAAGGCAGCAGTTAAGATAATAAGGAAAAGCCCAGAGCCCCCTTTTAAGGGGGCGTTCAAGCTCCCATGCCTCCAGGAAAGCATCATGGTCTGGGGGACACTTACCCCAGGGATCCCTGGAGGATTCTCAGGAGGGGAGTTTTGAACAGTTGACGATAACTCCACCATAGTTCACTTATTCCAGAAAGAGGATCTGGCACCACTCATTTCCAGTGTAGTGGCCACCCTAGGGATGTCAGTTACTCCTGCAGAAGACCCAGTGGAAGAGAATCCTATCCTCCAGGATATTAGGAAGACACTGAGGCATTCCCCTTGCACAGTGCCCTTAGGCCTGTACTTCTTACTGAATAGGATACTCTGCCGGGAAGAGAAGTAAAATCTACCCATATCACTGGGGGGAGCGTAACAGCCTCCTCTGAATCCCTCAAGTCGATTCTTTGGTCTTGGCAGTTACATGCAAGACCACCATTCTGGTAGAAAGGGGGTTCAACATTGAAGGACCCCCAAGATAGGAAAACAGAGGCAACCCTTAAACAGGTCTTTACAACAAATGCAATGGCCCTACAGGCTTCCATTTGGGAAGGCTATGTGGCCCGAGCTGCGCTGTGTTGAGTCCAACAGTTCCCAGACAGCCCAGAATCTTCCTGGCTACACTCAGTCATAGCATTTCTAGCTGAGGACATATATGACTGGCTGAAAGCATCTTGCTGCCTTCTGAGACTGCACGAAGCACTTAATATTAATGCTGGCACTTTGCCCTTGACCTGGCTGCTCTGCTTGCCGCTAAGCCCGATCTGCTGATGGAGAAGGGAGAGAGCCTGTGCGGATGTCGAGTGCTGCATAAAGAGAGGCCTGCTTAGGTGGGCCCTCGTCTAAGGGCCCACCAAAGGCCTGCCCCTCTGTGGAACCTGTGGTCAGTGTGGCAGGCCTAAGGTTCTGTCCAGATTGGTTTTCTTTTTCTGTTTGATATGCTGTTAGTGAGGGGGTGGGTTTTTATTTAATATTTTTAAGAACGTACAGTATTCCAGTTGTTACTGGCAATGGTGAATATGGTGATCTATGAGTCCAGAGTAACAGGTCAGTTAAGAATAAGGAACTGGTTTCAGTTGAGATTGTTACAAATTCACAAGCTCACTATCAAAATAAGATATCCTCTCTTCAGATTGGATATGTATAGAAAGAGTGTCATGTTTTTGACTTAATTCCTCAACATAACTTGGACAACTTGTTAATTACCGAATCCTGGATCCTTAAATCAGACACTGTTTTAATTAACTGTTTATGTCCTCCTGCGTATAATTATCTACAACGTGTTCATCTGCATAAACAGGAGGGAGGTGTTTTAGTATTATATAAACAATGTTTAGATCTATCTAATCTAGAAATCTATCTTCCACCTCCAGTAGAATTTTTATTGATAAATGTTTCCCGGGGGGTGCGCTTGGTCATATATCTCTAGTTTAGCTGAACACCTGATCTCATTCCATTTAAAATAAGAGAGGTTGGTAATCCTAGAAGATTTTAATGTTCATATGGATGACTCTGCTTCTACACATGATATCGAGTTAACATTTGTCAGCTTTCAGTTAGTGAATTTTCTCACTAGAGGCCGCATTCTAATCTCCGTTTTTGTCCAGATAGTTTTTGTCCACAAATAAGCCCTGTCTAAAGATATGAGCTGTTGTGGACTGATCATTGCATTTTGGTCATCTGTTGGACTGTGCCAGTTCAACAAATGACTGTGGCTGTCATCTAATTAAGAGACATGTCAGATCTAGAATTGAGCTCTTGGATTTTAAAGAGAAGTGGAAACAAGGACTAGAAAAGACTGATTTCGAGTCTAGTTCATCCACTGAACTGGTGGATTGTTGTTGGAATTCCTTGCTTGTAGTTATTTATAACCATTTAGCTCCATTGAGAGATCTTAAAAGTTGCTGTAATTGTAAGCGAGCGAATTGGTTTTCTCAAAATCTCTGTATATTATGGCAGGAGGTTTGTAAGCTTGAAAGATGGAAGAGAGCTACCAGTAACGATGATACTAAACAGCAATATCAGGCTAGTTTAGACAGATATTTGTGTTGTCAAGAGGCTCACCAGGATTATATTTCAGGAAGAAACTGAATTGCCCAAGGGAACTATTTGCCACGGTTAAGAGATTATTGAAGAAGCCTGAATCACCTACTAGTTTACTTCCATCATGTACTACTTTAGCTGACTTCTTTAAGAACAAAATGTTGTAATTCATTCACAGCTGAAATCAGGAATTAAAAGTACTCCCTTACAATCTGGAGACACGGGCAACGTAAGGTGGTAGGTGTTTAGCCAGGTTTCACTGAAAGAAGTCCCCTCTGTGATAGGGAGTTTGAAGCCAGCTGACTCTTCTCTAGACCTGTGCCCCTTTGGTTTACTTGTCCTTAAAAGAAGTATCTTTTTTTCTTTTCTTCACTTAATTGTGAATAGATCCCTTAATAAAGGAATTTTACCACTGTCTCTCAAAAGAGCAATTGTAAGACCGATTCTGAAAGATGTGTGAGCAGCCTAGTGGTTAGAGCAGAGGGAAACCAGGGTTCAAACCCCACTGTCACTGTTTGTGACCATGGGCAAGGCACTTTACCCTATGTTGCCTCAGGCACAAAATCCCCTTATGGGGATCAGGAAATACCTATAGTACTTGAATGTACTCTGCTTTGATGTACACTTTGGAGTGCCAAGCAGCAGAATATAAAAATCTAAATAAAAAAAAAAAAGTGTCCAACTATTGACCACTATCAAACTTAGCAATAGTGAGTAAAAGAGTGGAAAAGTGTGTCTTTAATCATCTTGTTGAATTTATGGAAGACTATTCAGTTTTGGACAGTTGTCAATATGATTCCTTTTGTGTCATTTGAACATTTGAAAGGCAGTGCGCTGTTGATTGATCGTCATGAGTTTTTCAAAGGTTATACCTTACTGGCCTATGACCTATCATCCGACCAGGAGTGCATGGACCACTACTCGTTCATTAAAACTGGTAATCTGTGGGCTGAAATCCATTTTGCCAAAGCTTTGTGTATGATGTCTTTGACCACATGATAGAAGGAACGTTCTTTTTGATTATCTATGATAATGCACACCGTATGGATCTTCCTTGTTTTAAAGGACCCATATGTTATAAAATCTTTTTTAGATGTCTTGTTCCATGACTGGCTGCCAGATGTACAAATAGAAAGGAAGCCTGCAAGCTTGGTAGCAAATACCCAGCCCTCAAACCTTCCTGGAGAACACTGGTTAGCAATCTTAAGGAGAATTGGGCAACGACCTGATCTTTTATTCTTCACTAAAAGTATTATGAACTTTTTCAGTATTTATTTATTTTATTTTACAGATTTTTATATACCAGGGCACGTAGGTAACATCACCTCGGTTTACATTCAAACATTAATTCAGCATAGCGCTTTACAATGAAACATAAAAACTGAAATAATATAATACCGTAAAGAACTTTGATTAGAAAATAAAAGTCAAAATATGAGCGTCTGTGGAAATAAACTAGGATGAATAGAAGAGGACTCAGTTCATTAATAGTAGGCTTTTTTGAATAATCATGTTTTTAAGTTTTGTTTAAATTTTTTGTGGCAAAGTTCCTGGTGTAATTCGGAGGGCATGGTGTTCCATATTGTGGATCCAGCAATGATGAAGGATGTTTTATACCACCACAGGCAATTGTAGCATCCGCTATCCACAGCCTGTGGTTTTCACTGTATGTTTTTCCTATATCTGGGCTGTAAAGAGTTGTCTTTTGAAAATATTTTAGAATTGTAATCTGAAGAACTGTTGCAAAATGACTAAATAGTATTACAATTTGTAAAAAACAAAAAAAACCCCAACAAACAGAGAAAACAATGTGGGGCGGATTTTCAGAGCCCTGCTCGCCTAAATCCGCCCAAAACCGGGCGGATTTAGGCGAGCAGGGCCCTGCGCGCCGGTGAGCCTATTTTACATAGGCCTACCGGCGCGCGCAGAGCCCCGGGACTCGCGTAAGTCCCGGGGTTCTCCGAGGGGGGCGTGTCGGGGGGCGAGCCCGGTCGTCGCGGCGTTTAGGGGGCATATCGGCAGCGTTTTTGGGGCGGGTACGGGGGCGTGGCTACGGCCCGGGGCGGTCCGGGGGCGTGGCTGCGCCCTCCGTACCCGCCCCCAGGTCACGTCCTGGCGCGCAACAGGCCCGCTGGCGCGCGGGGATTTACTTCTCCCTCCGGGAGGCGTAAATCCCCGGAGAAAGGTAAGGGGGGGGGTGTAGACAGGGCCGGGCGGGTGGGTTAGGTAGAGGAAGGGAGGGGAAGGTGAGGGGAGGGCGTTAGAGGATTCCCTCCAAGGCCGCTCCGATTTCGGAGCGGCCTTGGAGGGAACGGGGGTAGGCTGCGTGGCTCGGTGCGCGCCGGCTATACAGAATTCATAGCCTTGCGCGCGCCGATCCAGGATTTTAGTGGATACGCGCGGCTCCACGCGTATCTACTAAAATCCAGCGTACTTTTGCTGGCGCCTGATGCGCCAGCAAAAGTACGCCTATTCGCGTTTTTTGAAAATCTACCCCTGTATGTCTAGATTTTTTCGCTGTCTGTTTCACAACCCCCAGATGTGTGTCGAATACCAAGTTATGCTGATCCTAAATAAAAGCACCCCTCTCCTTGGAGGGTTTTGAAATGAACCGAATGTCCAAGTTGTCTTTTCTTTTTTTTTTTAAGTAATTTTATTGAAAAGATACCATTACACACTCAGCCATTTGATGTGCCAAGCAGTTTACTTATTTTTTATTTTTTTTTTTATGGAGAAGGAGGTCTTTGTGCTTTACAGTCTTTGTGAACATTTCTTCAGTTGTCGCGGAAGGACTTTCCTTGAGTTGTGCCAACAGGTCCCTTTGGGTATCCTCCGCTGTGAAAAAGCTTGGGTCTGTGTAGCTTCACAAACCAGGTGTAATAAGTGGCTCTAACCTATCGGCTTTTCCTTGTAATCAAAAGTCCCACTCTTCTCCCAGGATGCGATGTACTTATTCTTTTACAATTTACTGACCAATACGTCATTTTTTTCGATAACGCATGCTGATGCTAACACTTCTTGTAGGATTGGTTCTTGGGGGGCTAGTGTGCTTTAGCAATGCCACCATTGTTGTATCATCCTGCACCGGTAGATACAGAATTATATATATTTTTTTCCATTTCCCCATGTCTGTTAAGTACCAGGTAGTGCTGTGGCACTTCTGAATAACGTTTCGCCTTTTCATAATCGGACATACCAGAACTTTGAAGTATACCTTTCATTTCTTCATCTAGTCTTTTCAGCCTTGGTGTTTCCAATATTTTCCTCTAGAACTAAAGAACTTCTCAAACAATCAAGTGGTTAACTAGGTACTGATTTGTGCTTAACTCAAAAGGCCTATGTTGAGCAGCAATGCAAAACCTGGCAGGGGCCCGATTAAACCCACACTAGCTTCTTGTTCTTTTTGAGTGCACCCAGATTCCTATTGCTTGACATTTCGTTTTCAAGACGCTTCTCTACTATTATGATTTGTTTAGCGCTATCTCTGCTTTGGTCCCCACTGAATCATTAGAAGCTGGGTTTAGGATAGCTTTTCTCCGTTGCGGAGAGGCTTGAACAAAAAGTTTTAAAAAGGTCAGATTCTGCTTTATACAATCAGACATGATGTCTGAGACACACACAACAAATACGAGGGTGGATAATACATAGTAATTTCTTTTTTATTGGGGGCATGTGTTTTTTCAGAGTATACCATGGTCCAGCCCGGCGGAAAAATATTTGTCCTTAGTCTGTAACCCCTCCGGTATCATAGGATTTCAATCCACGATGAGATATCTGTACGGTTTTCTGGTGGCATTTTCAAAGGCTTCTAAAAGGAAGCATGACTTATCGAGGTACATCTGTCTGGCTAAAACAGTGATTTGCAACTTATCTCTAGGATTCTTAAAGAGCACCATGTATTTGGTATTTAAAGATATAGTTCTGCTTGACAGAAAACATTTTGCACAATGTATATAATACTCAGAGTTCATCAAATCATCTACAATAACTATGTTTGCTTTTATTGGTTGGAAACGTTTGATCATCATTAAAAGTATCAGGCAAAAAATCCATAAATGTACTTAAAGAAATGCTATAAATATTGTTTTTACAAAGGCTGCCAGCAACTGTAGCATCACACAGTATTGTTAGGCATGTCGGTCAACACATGTCCTGCGTGCTCTAATAGCTTTTTAATAAAGAAGCTTTTGCCGCTATTTGACGGTCCAGCTAAAGTACATGAAAAGGGGGTGCCTCCAGTGCACATCTACAACATCAATATCCATGTTTTATCACCCTTTTATCGTATACAACCCTTTGTGTTTTCTTGACTAAGCCAGTCTCTATCATCCAGGTCTTTTTGTTTCTTATGATACCTGTCTGTTGTACCTGTATCTTTTTCGGACTGTTGTCCACAGCCTCATTTTTTATAGTCAAAGAGGAGATCTTTCAAGCTAGTGAAATTGATCTTTTTACAGTTTTCTACATTTAGTGTAATCCCTTTCACTTTCATACAGGTCTTTCCGCTTAACACTTTGTAGCCATCAGCTCACAAATAATTTCCCGAAAGGGGGGGGGGTGTGTCCCTGTCATCCTTCCGACTCACAGATATCATAGAGCTTGTATCATGGTATAGACAATGTTCTTGCAAACTGTCAAGCAGATTGCACAGTTTTATATATGAGAGTAAGCCATTGTAAAATAGGCAATGAAGATGTTTGCATTACCTGACAACATGCATTCTTTTGAGTGCTTCCATGTCACACATGCTGTTGATCATCAAAGTCATACGATGAAACTTCACATTCAGGTGAAAACAAATACGTACAGAGATTGTCAGGATCTCTCACAATACTTGCAATGGGTAGATTTTGCTCTTTGGCCAAACTTCCCCCCACAAAGGGGCCAATGCAATATCCTGTGCTTAAAAACGTGCGTCCAAACTGGGCACCCGTTTCTTTTTTTTCAATGCATGCACATCCACCTCTCCTGGGAGCACAATGCAATATTCTAATGAGCTGCTGTGCTAAAAAGAGACGCGTTAGGGATAAATTCTGCATCCCTAGCGCTCAAAAACATTGGGTACCCAGGTGACGGCTGTGTGCGGGTTAGGAAAATGGACGCTGAATACAATACTACAGATAACTTACTGGCACGATATACACACAGTATATATGGCCTGGAGTTTCTTCACCAAGCTGTTCATTTTTTTAACAATTTTTAGTCATCGCAAGGAGTAGATCTTAGTATTGCGACAATACTAAGTAGGAGGAACTACAGAAAAGCATTTCTTTTTTTTTTTTTTTGTATTTTAGTTGAACCCTTGACGTACGGCAGCTCCAGGGCTGGCATTAAATTTGCATTGTTAAGAAGTGCGCATTGGAAGCACAGCAATTTTTTTGCATCAGGGTAATAGCTACTAGCCTCATCTATATGGCATTTATAAATAATGAGCGCTATTAGCTACACATTTATTTGGATGTTTTGGAAGCACTAATCCCCTTATTGCATCGGGTGTTACTCTAGCTTGTTCAAAATGTGGGTCTAAACGAGGGTAAGCCTATTTGCTAGGCTGGGCGAACTTTCTTGCATTAGCCCGAAAGAATTTAAGAAAAACCTAGCAATTTGGCACTTTGCAGGGTTCAGTCTAATCAGGTCTGGATGTAAAACCACACCGCCTTTTTTTTTTTTTTTTTGTAAAATTCAGATATATATATACAGGTTTTGTTTTCTGTATCGGTACACCACTGAGTGTAACCAGAGGCTTCCTGTTTTTGACGGAGGTGCATTTTTATGTATTCAGAAAAGACTGTCAGATTTACGTTCAAAGTGCCATATTTCACCAACCACATACCCTTTTTGCAACAGCCACATTCATCTCCATAGTCCACCAAGTCCCTAGGAGGGCGCTGTCCTCATCCTTGTGGGTCCATATTTCTTACTGCGGGTTGTCGGCACATGTACGTCACAGTGGGAACATGAGCTTACCATTCACACAGATGGGTAACACAGAGAAAAAGAGCTTTCGTGGAGGGTACAAATCAAAAATAGTCTGAGAAGGGGGACAAATTTGTCATAAATGTTTTGTGGGTGGCCAATTGGTTATTCCTTGGTTTTATTTACGGATGGGTATAGGCTGGTAAAATCATAGTAATGTGTTTTTTTTTCTCCAGGCTTGGCTTTATAGTACAAACAGCATTTGTTCTGGTATCAATAGTTGCGGTAATGCATATTTAACAAGAAAGTCTGCACAGCCCCTGATGTTTTCTTTTACTATCCTCTTCCATTCAGGTTTCCACAAGCTTATGACCTTAATCACTTGTCTTTTCAGGAAATCTGCTTTGATTTGTGTTTTGTAATTGAGAAAACCAAATGTTGTAGCTGTTTAAAGAGGTCTTGGTCTTTATCATTATAACAGCTTGGACAACTATGGAAAAAACAACTATTACATTCAAAAGTTGTTTGTACCCCGTCAATAAGTGCATAACTGTGAAGAAAATAAAGACCCACCTGCTTTTCACCCCCTTTTAAAGCATCTGTGATTTTATTTGCTCTGCTCCGAGTCCTCAGTATACATCAGCCACTGGATAGAGGGGGACGAACGTCTCTTTGTCTGTCTGTGATAGTTGTCTAGAGGGACGCGTGCCATGGTCTTGGGTTCTAAAAACATAAACCTGTACATAACCATGCACATGGATGCAAGGGTTATGTACCAGAAGGGATCTATGCAACTTTTACATCAACTGCCCTGCTCTTCTACAACTCTCTCTCTCTCTGTCATTTTCATAATTTCAGATCTGTTCAGGATACAGGCCTGCCTGAAAATGTTCACATCTTGCTGGCAATAATAAGCGAGTTCCTTTTGTAAATCAAAGATGTCATATTGATTGTCCCTGTACCACTATAAAAATTCCTCTTTTTTCCTCAGGCAACAGATTCCCAACTCCATAGTACTCAACACCAGGCACAGGGCCCACATAATTTTGATTATCCCAAGTATTAAAAAAAAAAGAGAGAAATAGCCCTTACAAAGGCTTACAGCCTTGAAACCCCATGGCTTGTGGTTGCTTGCTAAGCTTCATGGGCAGGAAATTTAAAGAGTCTTTAAACTGTATACCCAGGGCTTCAATCGTGATTTGTAAGAGTGTAACACTCTCTATCCATCTTTTCCTTTAGCAGTTCGCTAACTACAGAATAACCATCATAGCTTTTAGAATTATGTGCTATGAAAGTGTAGCCTTTCAACTTTTTGTCCCAAAAATCTTAAACTCAGACTCTCAAGACCTTTGAATTCCCATTTTCTTTTGTTGTTTAAATCTGTCGCATATATGTAATTGGGAACATACCAGCCTGTTTCCTGCATACACTCACAATCATAAAATATATATTTTTCACATATTTGTGCATGATCAATAGGGGGCATAAAACACAAGAGCTTGTCACCAGCGGTGAAGGGCTCACAGCACAACTTACATTGTCTGCCCCTGCATTTATGCCTCATGTCCACATACGCTACACATTTCTCACACAGTATTTTAAACAAGCACTCAACTTCATTTTTTAACACCAGAGCTGTATATCTGTCTAAACATTCTTTAGAAAGACAATGCAATTTGCATGTAGGACTTCTCTGTTGTGCACTAACATTGTCCATGTAAGTAGCTGTTAATCAAAGACGGCACCATAATGTACAATTATGATCATGACTGGCAAAATTTACAGACATTTTGCTCACCATAGAACTTTTTTACATCTAATATGCCATAGAAATAGTCATCATAAAGCAATATAAAAACAGTTTTATGGCATTCAGGTCTGTCATTTGTCTTAAAACGCCACCATTCTTTTGTATAAAGTACAACCCTTAAACGCTGTTCAAATGTTGAGACGACATCATTTTAAAATGAGCCTACGTACTCCTTTGCAACCCTCAACTTGGGACTCCCCTCTTATATTGCTGGAAAAAGCAAGTTTTCTAACTCTAAACTGTGTTTTCCATAGATAGCAGAATGAATTAGTCATGGAATAGCTACCTGCCTCCCGGGAGAGAATCTCTGACTGCTCAGTAGAGCTGAAAGCTCTACTCTTGGAGAGACAAGTCCATTTAGTGTCGCCAGATAATGCTGCCCACTTATAATGGCAAATTCCTTCTGCATTTACAGTAAGCAAACTTGGGTTTTTTTCCCCCCTTTTCCTCTTTCTTTTCCTATCTCCTGCCTTAATCCAATCCCCTCTCCCCTTTTCCCCCCATCCCTTTCCCCCCATCCTTCTTGTACTCTCAGCACAATCCTATGAAGTGGAAATGTGTTTTTTTATTTTTACTTTTATTTTTATTTCTATTCTTATCAGAGCTATAGGACAGGTTTGCTACCTATTCCAGAGAACCAGCTGCAGGGTAGGTTTGCTGCCTGTTTTGAGAACCACTGACTATAGCCATGTTGGTTAGGCTGTAGATCCACCCCTGAGGATCCATGATTTAAAACTGATATGGTGTCCTGCCATACAGTTTATCACAATTGTGGGGTTTGCTCCAGTCAATGCCTACATGACTACTCAGGTGTTTGGAAGAGTGGTTTTTAGTCGGTAAGGTAATTTCACTGGTATAGGCTAAGCATTTTGTAAAGAAACATAAACGGCCCTGTTTTTAAGTGATTTTTTACTAGATGTCAGCTATTTAGCTAGGATTTTAAATTGGCATGCTTTCCTACATACTTTATCACAGTTTTTTTTTCCAGCTAGTCCCCCACATGATGGGTTTTAGAATGTGGTTCGAAGTGGTTGAAGCAACTGCGTTATCTTCCTCCTGCTGAAGGTGACAATTTGGGGCAGGCAGTTCTGAGAAGCAGCTCAGCAATATTTTTATAGTAAGAATGGCTCCGTTTTTAATTAATTAAACCCCATGTAGAAATAAAAACTAATGGTGTAGGATATTGTTTTAAAATGCGGTTTTTAAGCAAATCATTTTATAAGTAAATTTTTTTTTTTTTGCTTTATTATTTATCTATATGCAAATATCAGGTCATATCTAATAAAGAGGTTGAGAAATACACTTCACTCAGCAGTTGGATATGAGTTCTGTTTTAATTTTGTAGGCAGTTTAAGCATGTAGTTAGTTGCATGATGAGTATGCACCTCCTGTGGAAGCAGCTGACAAGTATGTTAGTCATTCTCATAATTAAATACTATTAACAATATGGTCATCATATATCTCTGCTTTTGTTTTTTGTAGTTCATCATATATTTCTTATAGGGTGATGAAAATTCATGTATGAATAATATCAGTTTTATTTTTTAAATTATAAATGTTAGCATATAATACTTATTTAAGATTTCCTTTCCTTTCCTCCCTTCTTTCTCCTCCCTTTTCCCCTTCTTTCCCACCCACATCCTACAATCCCATACCCCTCTATACAACTTATGGGGTAGATTTTATAACAAGCGTGCGGCCTACATGTGCGCGCGCTACCCGGCGCACACACGTACACCTGATTTTATAACATGCGCGCGCATATTATAAAATCCGGGGTCGGCGCACACAAAGGGGTGCACAATTGTGCACCTTGCACGTGCCGAGCCCTCTCCAAGCCACGCTGCCTTCCCCTGTTCCCTTCCAGGCCGCTCCGAAATCGGAGCGGCCTGGGAGGGAACCTCCTTACCCCCCCCCCACCTCACCTCACCTTCCCTTCCCTTCCCCTACCTCTCCCTGCCCTTTCCTCCCCTACCTTTGATGATTTCTTTTTTTTTTTTATTGCAAAACGTACTTCTTCCCTGTTCTCGATCTTCTTCGAATTTACTGTCTCAGATTGAACCAGCTGATGCTGAACCTTTTCCATTTTCTCCACTTGAAGATCTATTTTCCCAATCTCATTTCCTTGTAACATCAATTCTGCAGTTTTATTTCACTGCACTATTAGTTTCTTTAACTAAAGAAGCTAATGAGGAAATGGAAAAATCTAGTTTGACCAAAACATTCCAGAGGGATTCTAAGGTAATATTGCATGGTTTAGAAAGTTTTGAAACGCCATCCTGCACATTTGTTGTCTCTCCAGCCATCCAAGGGTCTGATTTAGCTTGCTTCGAGATGGATGTCTGTTCCGCTCCTGCAGGTTCAAAAACGGAGCCAGCAGGGTCCTCTCTCATTGAGGGCTTCTCTACTGTCTGCTCCACTGCCTCCGCGGCACTCGAGGTTCCTGCTTTCCCCACCATCTCCTGCCGCAGTTTAGCTCTAGGCAGTGCCCCCTGAAAATCGCCCCGGGATTCGCACGAAGCTAGGGGGAGATGGTGTCGCCAGTGCTCCCGGACTCAGGGAGATTTCATCGGCATCAGCAGCGGCCATCGCACCGGGCATTCAAACTGGCATCACGCTGAAAAACTCAATTTTTAGCTGCTCCAGACCAGGTAAGGGAGAACGAACCATGTTCTCCCGTAATTTTGCTTTGCACTTTCTGTGAGGCATAGCAGCAAGGAGAGAAAAGAGCAAAAAGGCAATAGCACAGGGGAGCTTCTCGGCGCACGTCTCAGTGGTCGGCCATCTTGCCCCTGCTGAGGTAGCTTTTAAGAGCCCAGCGCACATATCAATTAGGGGATGCGCACACAAGTCAGACTCACGCGTGGCCACCTAATTTTTAAAGCTGCTCAGATGCATGCTTAATCTCCTGCTCCACACACATCTCAAAAGTTTTCAAAAAAGGGTGGGGCATTGGCTTGGTCTGGGCTGGACATGGACGTTTTGGGGCATGGCCAATATATGTGCACGTAAATACTTATGTGCCTGAGCATGTACCCAGATCTCGTGCCACATAAATTTACTCCTTGGAGGAGGTGTAAGTTTTTAAAAATAAAAAAAGCCATTTTTCAAGGGTTGAAAGGGTCTGGGATAACTGGGGGATGTGCAGATTATCACACCAGGGGGACCTAGCGGTTAACTGGGTGAACTGGTGGACAAACTGGTGAAACGGGCAATGGTGTAGATGTGCACTCCTTTTAAAATTCCATGACTTAAGTGGTAGAAGCAGGATTTATAAGGGTACGTGTGTGCCCACTTAACCTGACTGTGCACACATATGCACCCAATTTTATTTTATAATATGCCCACATGTTATAAAATGGCCGTGTATCTGGGTGCGCAGCAACACACATAAGTCAAAGGGGCCGATGCAATAAATTTGCATAGAAAGCGGGCGCTGAACTGTCAGCGCCCGTTTTCTTAACGAGCCCCAGTGCCATGCAATATTTAAATTAGGGGGTCGTGTTAGCAAGAAGTCGCTAGGGTCACTTGCACGACCCTAATGCATCCTTGCTAACGAGAACCTGATCGGTTTTCATGACTTGGCCGTCCGCCAGTAAGGAAAACCCGACGCCGATAAACTCTGCGCCTGTTTTCCTTGCTTGTTTTCCTTGCTTTCGAGTCACAAAAACCTACGCTGAGTTTATCGGCGTCGTTTTTCCTGACCGGCGGATGGCAGTCACGCAAATCAACGTCTGGTTTATCGGCGTTGGTTTTTGTGACTCGGCCGTTCGTCAGTAAGGAAAACCGACGCAGAGGGGTCAGGAAGCGAATGCTTGTCAGTCGAGCATCCGTTTTCCTGAACCTGATTGTCTATTTTTTTTAAACTTTTTTTGTTTCTTTAATTTTTCATCCTACTTAATATCACAATGATATTAAGTAGGATGTAGTTTTTTTCTGCTTTTCTGTACTTGTTTTAGATGTGCTCAGCTATTAACGCCTGCTCCTGGCAGGTGTTAATAGATGACAGTTAAATGTGCATCCAAGACGCACATTTTTGTTTTTGCATGGGGAGTGAATGCCTAATAGCCTCATTCACATGCATTTGCACATGATGAGCGCTATTAGATTCACTCCATGTTGGACCGGCGTTGAATATGCGCTGATCCCCTTATTGCATTAGAGGATTGATTAGTGCCTATTCTACCCGCGTCCAACTGCGGGTTAACAGTGTGCTCAGCTGAGCACACTGTATTGGATTGGCCTCAAAGTGTACCTCTGTTTGAAAGTTATCGTCCCTAGAGGCACAGTTTTGGGAACATTCACATCCAATTATATGTATAGTACCTCCTTGTAGAATGTATTTGTGAGCAAAACAAAAATTATGAAAATAAGTACCTCTATACATAGTACATTTAAGACAATTGTCAGGCTGTAATAAATGAGCTGAATATGCCTATGTTTGAGGCATATACATACGTCTCAAGAATTTATACTGAGTTTCCTTTTGTATAATATTCACAGTAGTAAGACTCATCTCGTCAAAGCATATTTGTAATTCATTGTGACAACTCAATTTCCCCTTCCTGCTTTCATTTATCTAATAAATAACTTATGGAACTATTTTGTCTTCTCTTTTGTATTGCTTTAAATGTAGAAGCGCAAGATCCCTCTCTTTTTATGCCATCAAAGAATATTTCCTCCTTTTCTTTAGGAGAAACCTCTCTGCATAATGTTTTGCCTGTAAATATGCAAAAGATTGTCTATTATGCAAAGAGTACTTTTATTTCAATTTCAAAAGTGTACTTTCTATATTACAAAAACAAATGAAATATTTGACTCAATCTTTTCTCCTTCCATCTCTTAAAAATTCCATTAGTCATATCATTGGTATCCGAGACACTGTGCTTGTCTGGTTCACTTCCTTTATATCAAATCGCTCTCAGGAGATAAACCTTAACTCCCACCATTTGAATTGTTATACTACAACATCTGGAGTACTTCAAGGCTCCGCATTGTCTGCCATGTTGTTTAACATTTATCTTCTTCCGTTATATTTATTTATTTATTTATTTATTTATTTAAGGTTTTTTTATACCGGCATTCATGAACTCGTTCACATCATGTCGGTTTACAGAAAACAGGGGTGCGGATAATACAACCAAAAAACATAAATAACGTGATGAAGAGAAGCAGTTACAATTAACAAGGGCTAATGAACTGGGAATGTAAGAAATAGAAAGAGATAGAGGAGAATAATTATATACAAAAGTTCAATATAAATATGGTGTCTCATATGTACAGTCTCTGAGTAGAGAGTTTGTTTATGGTGCATATTAGGTAGAGTTCGAGAAGGCTTGCCTGAAAAGCCATGTCTTGAGTCTTTTCCTAAAGGTTAGGAGACATGGTTCGTTTCTGAGTTCTGGAGGGATGGAGTTCCATAACTGTGGGCCTGCGGTGGAAAGGGCTCGGTCTCTTAAGGTGCTGTGATTAGTGGTTTTCGTGGGTGGAACAATGAGGCATCCTCTGTAGGCTTCCCTGGTCGGTCTTGTGGATTTGTGGAAGCGGGGAGGAATTTGTAGATCGATTGTGGTATGTTGGTGAATGATTTTGTATATCAAGGTGATGGATTTATAAATGACTCTGAAATGAATTGGTAACCAGTGGAGGTCTTGTAGCACTGGGGAGATATGGTCTCTTTTCTTAGTGTTTGTCAGTAGACAGGCTGCTGCGTTTTGGACCATTTGGAGCGGTTTTGTGTATGAGGAGGGGAGGCCAAGTAAAGTGGAGCAGCAGTAGTCCAATTTTGAGAAAATGAGGGCTTGGAGGATGGTTCTGAAGTCTTTGGCATGGAAGAGTGGTCTTATCCTTTTTAAAACTTGCAGTTTATAGAAACAGTCTTTGGTGGTATAGATAGTATATCATATACTATCAGGTTTAGGCACCTATGTATGTGTGTGTTTGGGGGGGGGGGGATTCAGGTCAGGAGGAAATGGAAAAATGCTGGAATGTTATTCTTTTCATATGTAATTTGTACTTGGTTTAATGTTATTCTGCAATAAAGATATTAAAAAAAAAGTCTTATTAATTTTAAATGTACAACTTAGTAATGATGTGATTCCTAAAGACTGGAAGATGGTCAATCTGATGCTGATTTTTTAAAAAGGGCTCCTATGGTGATCTAGGAAACTATAGATTGGTCAGCCTGATCTTGGTGTTAAGCAAATTAACATAGAAATGACAGCAGAAGAAGACCAAACGGCCCATCCAGTCTGCCCAGCAAGCTTTCTCACTTATTTTTCTCATACTTATCTAATTTCCTTCCACCCCCGCCATTGATTTAGAGAACAGTGCTGGAACTGCATCAAAGTGAAGTATCAAGCCTAATTGGTTAGGGGTAGTAACCGCCACAATAAGCAAGCTATTCCCATGCTTATTTGTTTACCCAGCCTATGCAATTTAGTCCTTGTTGGTTGTTGTCTGAATATAAATCGTCTTTTCTTCATTCCCCCTGCTATTGAAGCAGTGAGCTGCGCTGTATGGGGCAGATTTACAAAAAAAAAAATACGCAAGCGTGTACTTTTGTTCACGCACCCGGCGCAAACAAGAGTACACCGGATTTTAATAGATATGCGCGTAGCCGCGCATATCTTTTAAAATCCGGGGTCAGCGCGTACAAGGGGGTGAACATTTGTGCACCTTGCGCGCGCCGCCCATTATTTTAGAGCGGCCTCGGAGGGAACTTTCCTTCCGCCTCCCCCCACCTTCCCCTATCTAACCCACCCCCCAGCCCTATCTAACCCCCCCCCCTACCTTTATTATAAAAGTTATGTCTGCCAGCTGCCGCCGCGCGATTCCCTGGCCTGGGAGCAGTTTCGGAGGCCTCGGCCACGTCCCCGAAACACCCCCGGGCCAGAAACACGCCCGTGGCCCCGCCCTCGGATGATGCGCCGCTGTGACACGCCCCCAACATGCCCCTCCAGGAAAGCCCCAGGACTTACACGCATCCTGGGGCTTGCGTGCGCCGCCGAGCCTATTCAATATAGGCTCGGCGCGCACAGGCGGAGCTTGGGGCAGGTTTTCTGGGGGTACGCGAGTATCCCTTTGAAAATCTGCCCCACTATGTATTCAAAGTGAAGTATCAGGCTTATTTGGTTTGGGGTAGTAACTGCCGCAACAAGCAAGCTACTCCCATGTTTATTCGTGAATGGCAGAAGCCATTCTTAAAAACAAAGTTACTGGCCATATAGATAAACCTAGCTTAATGGGGAAGATTCAACCCTGTTTTAGCAAAGGGAAGTCTTGGATTACCAGTCTTTTAGATTTTTTTTGAAGGTGTAAATAAGCAAATAGATAAAGGTGAGCCAGTTGATATAATGTAATTGGATTCTCAGAAGGCATTTGACAAAGATCCCCATGGAAGACTCCACAGGAAAGTACAAAGTCATGGGATAGGAGGCAGTGTTCTATTGTGGATTGGTAACTAGTTGCAAGATAAGAAACAGAGGGTAAGACTAAATGATCACATTTCCCAATGGAGAAAGGTCATTAGTGAAGTACCACAGATATTGGGAACTGTGCTGTTTAACATCTATAAATGATTTGGAAAAGGGAGCAACAAGTGAAGTGATCAAATTTGGAGATGACATAAAATAAGTCAAAGTTGTTTAAAAGGCAATAGATTGCAATATATTGCAGAGGGTCCTTGTGAAACTAGGAGATTGGGCACAGAATGGCAAAGTAAACTTAATGTGGAGAAGTTCGAAGTATGCACATAGGAAAAAATACTCCCAAATACAGGTCTACAGTGCTAGGTTCTTTACTGGAAGTCACCACCCAGGAAAAGGACCTTAGAATCCTTGTGGACATTACTTTGAAATCCTTGGCTCAGTGTGCAGCAGCAGTCAAAAATTAGTTAAGAATGATCCGAAAAGGAATGGAAAATAAAACAGAAAATACCGGTATATTGCCTCTGTATCAAACCATGGTGCAACTGCATCTTGAGTATTATGTGCAATTTTTTGTTTCTTCAGCTCAGAAAAAGACCTAGCAGTACTAGAAAAGTTACATAGGAGGATGATAAAAATAAGACTTCCATTCCCATTATGATGAGAGGCTAGGTGTGCTAGGACTCTTAGCTTGGAAAAGAGCTGAGAGAGGACATGATAGATATTTATGAAATCATGAGTGGTGTATAACCGGTAAATAAAGAATAGTTATTTACCCTTTCAAACATGCTAAAACAAGGGGATACTCCAACTAACAACCAGCAGATTTAAAACAAATTCTAGAAGGTACTTTTTCATTCTGTGCATATTCAAGCTGTTTGATTTTTGTTGCCAGTGGTCAAGGTGATGGCGAAATTTAAAAGATATTTGTACAAGTTCCTGTAGGAAAAGTCCATAACACATTATTAGCCAGGTAAATTAACGAAAACTATTGCCGTCTGTTGGACTGAGTAACAGGAAATTGATCTACTTTCTGGTATCTCCAAGGTACTTTCAACCTGGTTTGGCCACTGTCAGAAACAGATACTGGGCTTGATGGACTTGGTCTGACCCAGCATGGCATTTCTTATGTTCTTATATAATCTTGTTTGCATATAACATATATTTTAAAGTTAGAGGATCAAACCAATTGAGCAAACATAATATTTGTGAACAAATCGCAGTATCAAAATCCAATCTTTAAAATGTCGCAGCATGCATACAATATTATACAATTAGAAATTTGGAAGATCAAGCCCTCCTCCTCTGTCATTCTTCATTAAAATTTAAATTGCCACTCTAACTTTTTTAAGATAATCTGTTATGGCTTAGTATTTTTTTAACCTCTTGATTATATCAATTATTTTCAGAAAGGGAATAAAATGGTTCGGGAACAGTCAGAAAACATCACAAGGAGAAATTTTTCTATTTCAAGAGTTGCCACTCAGCTGAACAGTGGAGAAATAGTTGAAGCAGTTACACTTTTTGAGGTGATCAGCATGGGCAAAAGAGCTATGCAGGTATGTTGTGCACTTTTTTTTTTCTCCTTTTTCATGAAAACAAAATGGCATTGATAAAGTGGAATTAGTGATCTAGAAACAGAGTTGGGACATTCCAACGAGGATGTCAGGAGGAATCTTGATTTGGAGGAAGACCTGAGAGTCTCAGAAATGTATAAATCCTTAAAAAATTAAGTACCTTTTTTTGAGTGGTACAGTGTTATTGTAGAAAAGAAATAGATGTGTGAAATAAGGTAAAACCTGTTCACTCCTTAAATGTTCAGTAAAGAGAGAAGAGAGTAACCTATTTCAAACTCAAAGTTGAATAATTTACTTGCTATGAAAATTTACTATTTATTTATTTATTTAAAAACATTTATTACCTGCCCTTCCTACGTTCAGAGCAGGGTACAATGTAAACTTAGAGTCAAATGAAAGGACAAAACAATACAAATTTTTAAGAGAAAGGGGAGTAATAATTCTTCAGAGGGGGAGAAATAAATAAGCACCTAGGGGAGTACATTCTTTCGAGATAGCAGACTACTGCCCTCACCTCTGACTCCTAAGTAGCACCTTCTGAAGAGGGGCATGTTGGGGGTAGTCCATTATCATTTAGGTTCAAGAGCGCTTTCTTGAAGAGGAAAGTTTTTAGGGCTGCTTTTTTTTTTTTTTTTAAAGTTCTTTCTCTGAGACATCTTCAATACAGTAAAGTGCGGCCGCGGTTACCCTGCTCCTAACCCGCTTTCTACTCACTTTTCGGCCGTGTTAGTCCAACCCGCGATACACTATCCCCTTTAACCCATTCTTACCGCGTCCTTAAATCACCGGGTAACCCCTTCCGCCCGCGGCATGTATATTACATGTAAACGATCGAATTAGCTATTCCCTCCCATACAGTAACGCGCGCCCCGACTATCGCTTTTTTACCCTGCCGTTTTGCCGCGCGTTTAACCTGCTAACTTACCACCTACCCTTACCCCTGCGTTAGTCCGTGGATGCCTGCACGGGCAAAAGCGGCCCCTGTGCGTGCAATTGGGCCGCTCAAGGCGTAACGTCACGACGTTTGGCATAACGGCATGTGACGTCACGTCTTGAGCGGCCAAATTGCACGCACAGGGGCCGCTTTCGCCTGTGTAGGCATCCATCTTCGCTGGCGGGGCCGCTTTCGCCGCCGGCTGCCCCCCGGGAGGCAGGGGAGCCGCAGTCCGTCTCCGCCAATGTCCGTCTCCGGAGGAGGGCTGCAAGAAAAGTAAGTCGCTTCGTTGCTTTACACTTTACATGTCATTTCACCAGTCCTCTCTCCCCCCTCCCTGCGCCTTGCTTCGGGAGGAGGGGAGAGAGGATTGGCAATCCCGAGCGTAGGAGAACCGTCCACTTCCTGGTACCTGTCATTTCAAATGTCATTTGAAATGACAGATACCAGCTTGTCCGTGAAGCATTAGGCCAGCGCACCCAGGATACTGTATAGTGCTCTATACAGTAAAATGGGTTGCGCGGGCCTAACTCTTCACGGACGCTTCTTGGATGCGGCTTGCATTTGCAAGCTATTTAAATACAGTATCGAGCAGTAGGTGAGCCGGACTGTGCGTGCGGCAACCGCGGGTGCGCCCAGCACTAACGCAGCTCTTCCTACCGCTCCTTACTGTATCGGCCTGAGGTAGGCTGTTCCATAGGAGTGGTCCTGCAGAGAAGAAGGTGCGTTCTCTGGTTTCTTCAAGGTGGGTGAGCTTTGGAGGTGGGGTATCTAATAATATTAGGTTAGACGATCTGAGTGGTTGGGGTGTGTGTGTGTAGATTTTTATTGTTTAGGAGATCCATGGGGAGTGTAAATTGTGAATCAAGGAGTGGATGATCATGACAAACTTGTATTGTGCTCAGTAAGAAATAAGGAGCCAGTGTAGAGCTTTTAAGTACAGGAGAGTTGTGATCATGCATGGGCGTGCTTGTAAGGAGTCTTGCTGCCGAATTTTCTATGATCTGTAGTGGACAAGTTGTGTATAAAGGTAGACCTGTTAGGAGGGAGTTAAAGTAGTCTATCCCAGAGAGTAGTAGGGATTGAAGGACCGATCTGAAGTAAGATTGTTCAAGAAGGGGCTTAAGGTGGCAGAGCAAGCGTAGTTTGTAAAAGGAAGAGTTGGTAATAGTTCTTATGTGGATGCACATGGAGAGAGAGGGATCAATTGTGACTCCCAGATGTTGTACATTTTGGGAGATGGAATGAGAATCAAAAGAGAAATGGTTGGGAGTGTCAACAACAGGATGGCGTGATAGAATAATGATTTCTGTAGATATGTTGAGAGCTAGTTTATTGCTGTGGAGTCATTTTTGGATGGTGATAACAGTGGGTGAGGAAAGATTCTGTGAGGGCCCATGCTTCCTTCAGAGGATAGAAGAATTGAATATCATCGACATAAATTTTATAGTGACCCCAAGGTCCTCAAGGGTGCGGCATAATGGAGTTAAGGTAAAGGTTAAATAAAAGCAGAGAGAGCAGAACCTTGGGGCACCCGAAAGCTCAGAGGTGTCAAGGAGAAAGTAAAAGAATCAATTTGGACTTGGGTCTGTTATTGAGTTATGAGGAGAACCAGCCAGTTATACCAAAGGAGCACAGTCTTGAGAGTAGGATGGAGTGATTGACAGTGTCAAATGCAGTGGAGATGTCGAGTAGACATAGAAGGAAGGTTGAGCCTTGACCTTGATCGAAACCCCATCTCACCGCATCAAAACTGGAGAGCAGCAGTCATTCGGTGCTTCCTGAATGTGAACTGATATTGGTTGAGGATATTATTAATATCAATGAAGTTGCAGAGTTGGTGGAGAACTGCTGTTTCTAGTCAGTCCTTAGGCCATGAAAGATAAGGAGAAGATCGGGCGGTAGTTGGAGAAGATGGTAGGATTAGCTGAAAGTAGTACAATACAGGCCCCCCCCCCGACACAGCTGTGTTTCACTGGTGGGGCTGTGTTCGGAGGGACCCACGATGGTATCTGGAAAAAAAACATAATAATTACAATCATAGAACAGGATCAAAAATTGTATGGCTGAAACATGGTAGTGAGACCGAAAAATTTGTTAAACAGTGAACAAAATAGGAGTGAAATTTTAAAGAGCCCTAATACATTAAGGGGCAGATTTTAAAATGTACGCGCGCAGTCTACATTTGTGCGAGCTACCTGGTGCGCACAAATGTACGCTTGATTTTATAACATGCGTGCGCAGCCGCTCGCATGTTATAAAATCAGGGGTTGGCGCACGCAAGGGGGGGTGCACACTAGTGCACCTTGCGTGCGCCGAGCCCTCGGGGAGACCAGCTGGCTTTCCCCATTCCCTCCCCCCTCCACCTTCCCCTCCCTTCCCCTACCTGTCCCACCCCCGTACCTTTATTTCACAAGTTACACCTGCCAGCCGACTGCCAGCGCGCGATCCCCCAGCCCAGCGGCCTTGCAGAGGTCTCTGGCTATGCCCCCGGACCGCCCATTTTTTTCCAGCCCCGGGACTTACATGCGTCCCGGGGCTTTACGCGTGCTGCCGGGCCTTTAAAATTTGCCCCTAAATGTTTACAGGGAGCTAATAGACATACATATGACCATAAATATAACAACTGAGAAAGTCACAACAAGGTTAGTAATGATTAAGAACAGTTACTAGTTAAGTACAAACCCTTAGGTGGCATATATAGTTAAGGAAAATATCAAGTAAAAATATGGGAACCATATACCAAATCTACAGAGACGTACAATACTGGAAAGGTAGCACAGTAAGAGACGTCAAGCCAATAATCTAAAAAAGCTAAAAAAAAAACCAGTTGAAAAGCTATATAGACTCCGGATGGGACTGACCAGTATAAAGTTAGACTAGAGGTTTAGGGGAAAGTAACTGCTTCAAGCTTTTCAGGGAGATATTGATACAGAAACGGATGGGAGAGGGAGATAATGTAAATACATTTTGAAAAAAGCATAAATTCAAGAGTAATGCTAAGTTAAAGAAAAAAAATGAAAAGACCATGAAAGACCAAGAATTTAACCATACCTTTTGCAGACAACTGAAAAGGTTCTAAACAGGCGAACCGCCGGGGGTCGGCCAGCGCGGTGCACCACAACAAGAGGAGCGGTTAAAGAAACAAAACCAGCATAAATGGAAAATAGACACAAAAATTAAATCATACCTCTTTTTAGAGCAACAATTAGGTTGAAGAAAGTAAGACTGTTCAAGGCAGGAAATAGCTTTAGTGTTTCAACAAAAAAAAGTGAAATGTCAGAACATATGTAAAACAGGAATGAAAAAAGGATCAAGCTGGAAGGCACTTACTGTAGTAGAGAAGCAGTTTGCACTACGGCAGGCGTGCACTGTCTGGCAGTGTGACGGCTGGTGTGAGAGGATTATAAAATACAAAAGGCGTCAAAAGTACATTCTTCCTCAGCTAAAAAATACTAAGACTCTGATCTGATTGTTCCTCTACAGGCGTACTCTACGTAATTTTATGCCCTTGTCCCTTTATTTACATTGGTAAAACCTCAAGAGTCCATTGTGCTAATCTAGTTCCTGAAACTCTACTTCCTACCAACTGTCCTGACAAAATATACTTCAAAGGAGTATGCAGACACTGAATTGTTATAAGAGCTGTACCTGTCAGTGGTTCAAAAGTCTGAACTGCCCACACTGCAGCCAAGCATTCCCTTTCACAAGGATCAAAATTTAATTCTGTGCCCTGCAATTTCCTTGAATCCTGTGCAACTGGCACCGATTTAGCATCTTCATTTCTCTGTAAAAGCACAGCAGCAAGAGCTACATCGGATGCTGCAAGTCTATTACTAAATGGCTTAGAACTATCTGGGAATTTAAGTGCTGGAGCTCTTAGTGCAGCTTGTTTTAATTGAGATAAAGCTTGATCATGTTCTGGACCCCATTCCCACTGAGATTTCTTCTTTAACAGTTTATGCAATGGGGCTGCTATTTGTGCGTATTGAAAAATGTACGATCTCAAAAAATTAAATCCTCCTAATAGAACTCTTAAGAGAATGAGCATCAGTTGGAGAAGGAGCTTCCACTAATGCTGTGACCTTTCTCTGATCAGCTTTTCTTCCTTCTTTACCTATAAGAGTACCCAAGTACTGTACTTGTTCTTGAACTAGCTGAGCCTTCTCCAGGTTAACTTTAAAACCTGTCTTTTGACAGGCGCAACTTGTGCCTGCCCGGAGGCGGGCACAAAAGGTAAAATAAAGGTCAGGGGGGGATGTTAGAGTAGAGCTGGGGGGGGGAAAGGTTAGGGGAAGGGAATGGGGAAGGGAATGGGAAAAGGAAGGTCAGGCTAGGGGGAAGGGAATGGGGGAAGGTAGTGCGGCTTGGCGCGCGCAAGGTGCACAATTGTGCACCCCCTTGCGCGCGCCGACCCAGGATTTTATAACATGCGTGTGTGCCGGGTAGCATACAACCTTTTAAAATCTACCCCAGTATATAACAGCAGGTTCACAGTACTTACAGTCAGTCCAATCCCGGTCAGAATGTTTGTTAGCTTTCATATATATTACAAATATTGCAACAGGTTCAGTAGGGTTGCTTTACAGATGCTTAAGGTTATGGATTTTCCTCATCCAGGATCCACAGCGTGGCTCACAGCCCTCAAGTTGCTCAATATCCCCAGTGGTCCCTTGTAAACCCCCAAGAACGATCCAAGTCCTCAGGGACGGGGTTGCAGGTCTGGGCTGAAAACAGTTATGCAAGGCTTCTCAGCTTACTTGGCTGCAAATTAAGAGATCCACTCTGTGGCTCAAGGGCACAGCTGTATCCCTTCAATGGCAGGACTCTGATTCAGGATGGGCATGGCTCTTTTTTTCTGTTGCATATTTGTCACAGCTCTCCATGAGAGGTGTGTGTTTTGCTTGGGGAACCACAGTCTCAGGGTGTTCACATGTAGGAATATAATTCCCAGAGGATGTCCTACTCTCCTGGAACTGATGGAAAAGCTCTTTGGGAAAAGCAAGCCCAGCCCATTGGCAACTGCTTGTGGGCTGCGTTGCATTGACATCAAGGAGGCATGGATCTTCCTTGACATTGAGCCAGTGAGATAGACCATAGTGCAGCTCCCTATCTGAAAGTGAAGCTTTATGCTTCTTCTGTTCTGGCACTGAGGCTAAGCACTGGCATTGGTCCCTGTCAGTGTGTAATGTGGAGAGATTCTGGGTCTGGCTGTAAATCCTCTCAAAGCATTGTGACAGAGAGAACAGCTGATCTTTACATCAATCTTGGGAATTATGGCATCTTCCAGGGGCCCTGATGCCAGTCACCGATCTTCTTGAAGGATCCCAGGAAGGTGTGACCACCATTCCTGCTTCCCATGTGGTATTGGACTCAACAGTTTTTGAGGAGGAATTGGAAAGAGGGATCCAAGTAGCATTGACACTAAGAGTTGCCTTAGTGCATAAACATTGTTGGTAGTCTTGCAAAATGAGGTTCAGCCTCTACTGTGGATTCTTATGGAATTTGGTTCCTGGAGAGGCATTGGTATCAAGAATTGCCACACTTGTCAGTTTCAAGTTCATCAGGAGAGGACGTTTCCCAAGGTGTAGGAGTTCATCAGGATCTAGACACCAGCTAACAAGGGGTGCCCTCACAGAGGCCTTGTCTTCTAGCAGGATGAACATTCAGACTGAACTGCCTTCCTAGGAGTACACCTATGGAACTGGAGACTACTCTGATCTGGAGGAGTCAGCAGGTCTCCTCTTGGGACCACTCTCCTCCAGAAGATCTCTCCTTTTTCAGTTTTTTAAAGAGACTGGGCGTATTGAGGAGAAAAGATTTTGTTGGTGGCTGAAGAGGATCAGTGACTATTGCTGTGAGAAATCTTATGATTTAAAAGTTTGGGGAGAGGTGAAATAGTGGAGTATTTTCTTTAGTGTGTGTGTGCCTGAATAATAAACAAGCATAAGGTAGGTAATTTTAGTGTCTGTCTTTCCTCCTTCTATTTAACTAGCCTGCCCCATACCCCAGTACCTCTTCATCAAGTAACCTTGGCTCTTTGACCTGGCCATCCTGTCCTTGCTATCCTGCCTTGCCTTGTGGCCTCTCTTGGCCTCTTGCTTTGCCTTGTGCCCCCCCCCCTGCCCCCGGCCTCTCTGCCATGCCTTATGGCCTCAGGCCTGCTAAATTCTCCTAGACAGCCTTGTGCCCTGTGGGGCTTCCCTGTTTATTGTTGCCTATTCTTTCTAGTCCAGCCTTTATCCAGTTCTGTTTTGGTTCCTGTCTTTGCCATATATCTGTATCCAGTCCCAGTCAGTCCTTGCATTCAATCTGTGTCTGTATGCAGCCCCAGCCAGTACCTGTGTCCAACTCCCAGCCTGCATCAAGATGTACAGCCGGAGACCAGCCCTACTGGCCCCCAGGACCCAAGGGCTCGATCTGCGGGGAAGGGGGTTGGATAGGCAGAAGAGAAGCCGCAGTCCTGCCCTGCAGCCCTGTACTGCCTCTGTGGGGGTGCTCCCTTACTCCAGCCTGCCAGTCCATGAAAGAACGAACAGGCCACACAACTTCCACATGAGTTTGAGCAGGGTCCCCTGCTAGCTTGGTGAGTCCAGAAGAGTTTTAGATCCTTCAGTTATATGCATCGGTTATTTATTTACTCTTTCAGATAGTAGAAAGACTAGGGGGCACTCCATGAAGTTAGCTTGGGGCACATTTAAAACTAATCGGAGAAAGTTCTTTTTTACTCAACGCACAATTAAACTCTGGAATTTGTTGCCAGAGGATGTGGTTAGTGCAGTTAGTATAGCTGTGTTTAAAAAAGGATTGGATAAGTTCTTGGAGAAGTCCATTACCTGCTATTAAGTTCACTTAGAGAATAGCCACTGCTATTAGCAATGGTAACATTAAATAGACTTAGTTTTTGGGTACTTGCCAGGTTTTTGTGGCCTGGATTGGCCACTGTTGGAAACAGGATGCTGGGCTTGATGGACCCTTGGTCTGACCCAGTATGGCATTTTCTTATGTTCTTATGACATTGCTATTTTGTTTCTGCTCCAACTCCTCAAACCACTCCTGACTCTATGCATCGTTTTGTTTGTCTTTTCTGCTAAATTTGGAATCCTTCACGCTATCTAGAGTGCTTTGCTTGCTTGTAGAATGCTACTCTACAAGCTCTGCATCTGTAGACACCTATAGCTGTTGTGCTGCACCACAGCCAGATACCAAGTTAAGGAATTCACTGCTTCACAATACAATTGAACCTCAGACCCCAGCATATTGGAAGTGCAGCAAATAACCAGCAAAAAAAACCCTTTATTCCCAGATTGTATGGGAATGAAAGTGCCTCCAGACGAAGCCTTTTTAATTTGTTCTGCAACCAATCTAGCTCCCTTGGAGATTACAGCACATTCAGGCACAGGCAAATTTAGCCAAAAATATTAATTAAAATCAGCATTAGGGAAGAGAAAATCTGTTGCAATACCCAGCACAGCCTCCTTGAAAAACACCACTATTGCAGACTCAATTTGCCAAGGAAACTTTAATTCCTTACATGTAAAGGCACAGCCTGTTTCTAGATTCAGCTCAGATTGTCTGGAATCCCCACACATTCAGGCACAACTAAAAACAGACAAAAGGCATTAAAATAAATTCTGATAGAGATAAAAACTGCTTAACAATCTGGCTCCCTTCCTGTTCTTTTACCCCTGGGTCAGTTCACTAGTTTTAAAGCCTGCCCTATGATGCACACATGAGAGCTGCCTGTTGTCAAATATCTAACCTAGCCTTTCTGAGAAGCACAACTAATACACTACAGCTGGCCAAGATACTTTTGTCTTTTCAGGTACAGAATTAAAACCATTTCTAGAATCCAGCCAGGATAATCCAGGGCTGATGAATGTGTCTTGTTCTGATGCCACTGCCTCTTTCTGCAGAAGCTTTGAGACAGACAGACATAATTGACTCTTCATTTAGAGCTCAGTTTCCCACACCTTCAGCCAACAGGCTACTAATGACTTCAGCTCTTAGTTCTAAGAGTACCATGTACTTTTCTCACCCCTGTCATTTGTGAATCACTTCAGAGGAAACCAGGCTCTGAGGTTAGCTGCACTCCTGCTGCACAGTATCCTTTCTAGCTTTCTGATTCTACCACAGCAGCAGTTCTGTCATTAGGGAAGTTTAGTGCTTCACTCCAGCCATCATGCAATGTGAAAACACTGTTAATTTCTTCTGCATACCCTTTGTTTACCTTCCTAGGCTGAAAGGAAAAACAAGTTCATCTGAGTTCTACTGGTCTCAACTGTGTCTGTGCTCCAGGAGGAGCCTGACCCAGCCGTCGCAGCCACCTGGTACTAAGTGGGCTATGAGCCTGCCTTCCAGCTTCCAGAGGGACTCCGAGCCTGTCGTACAGCCACAAAGGGACCCTGAAGCAACGCTGCGGCCTCGGAGGGACCCTAGCCAGCTGTCTAGCCACTGAGGGAAGCCAGTAGTCTAGCGCCCGAAGACTCTGAACCAGCCCAGTCTCAGTGGGACTCTGATCCTCCAGTCCAGCCTTGGAAGGGGCCCCAAGCCAGTGTAGTCCTGCACCAGAGTCTAGTCCAGTGACCCAGCTGCAGCAGGGAGGTGCTGACCCAGCGATCCAGTGCCTGTGAGACACTTTTCCAGCTACTCCATGCCCAAGTGACCTGAGTCCACTGCTCTGGCCTCAGGCTCCAAATCAGTGGTCCAACTACAGAAAGTCTGCACAAACAGCCATTGCCAGAAAGGCTATGATTCAAGACTGTTGCTTCAGAGAAATAATTGTTGGGCTCCTCTGTACCCAGCATCAACTGTAATAAAAAAACAAAACAAAAAACAACCTAGTGCCTACTGACCACAGTCCCCATGGTAAATGCGACCCAGGAGGAGGGGCTCTTGAAAGGGGGGAGTACTGTCATGGTTTTGACTGCTGTGCAGCCTGTACCCTGCTTTTATCTGCTATGACACCTCCCCACCAGCAGAGGCCTCCAGCGAGCTTCGCTTACTGTTCTGCCAGTGACCTCACTGGTCACACCACACCTCGGGCCTATTTAAGTCAGCTTGCCCCATACCCTCGTGCCTCTTTATTGAATCAACTTGTCTCCCTGAACTGGCCACCCTGTCCTTGTGGCCTACACAGACCTCCTGCCTTGTGGCCTACCAGGCCTCTTTGCCTTGCTCTGTGGCCCCCTGGGTCTCTCTGCTTTACTTACGGCCTCCAGGCCTGCTTGGTTCTCCTAGCCAGCCTTGTGCCTTTCCCTGCTAATTGTTACCTGTTCTGTAGTCCAGTCCGGTCCTCGTTACAGTCCTGCCTTGTTCCTGTTTTTGTCGTGTATCTGTATCCAGCCCCAGCCAGTCCTTGCATTTAGTTTGTGTCTGAATCCAGCCTCCGGCAGTCTCTGCAATTATTCTGTGTCTGTATGCAGCCTCAGCCAGTACCTGTATCCAGCTTCTAGCCTACACCATGATGTACAGCCGGAGACCAGCCCAACTAGCCCCCAGAACCCAAGGAGTCAACCTGCTGGGGAGGGGATTGAATAGGCAGAATACAAGCTCCAGTCCTTCCCTGGTGCCCTGTACTGCCTCTAGGGGGGTGTTCCCTGACTCCAGCCTGCCAATTCATGACACCCCTTTTAAGTAACTACCAGATTATCTGTAAATACACTACACAAATTTAAAGGACTCTAATTTATGCATCCCTACTCTCTTAGAAACCTACATTTAAGTAAGAACTCAGCAATATTAAGATGAAGGCTGCAGTTCAGCAGCCAGATGGGAGAGTCTTCCAGTCTTTCTGTTACGGAGCGCTAGGAGAGCGGTCCGCTTACCAGGAGATGTGTGTTCTTGGGCCACGGCTCGAACCCAGAGGAACTCCAAAGAGGTGCCGCGGTAGGCGAGGCATGCCCGAGCATGGGCTGGACAGGAGCGAGGCTGGACTGAAGACAAATGACTGGAGATACTGACCCTCCTCCGGACCTGCACGCTTTGGAAGACCAACAACGCAATGGTGGACTTATGAACAGTCCTCCGACCGTTCCAAGCCCTTTCGGACCTGCTGTAGGGTATGGCAAGAAGCGGCAGGCTGGATGGAGGCCAGGGCAGCAACGACTGGAACATGGAGAATCAGACGAGACTCAGGAACGAGGTACTTGGATGCACAGACGAGACTCAGGAACGAGGAACAAGGCATTCAGAAGACTCAGGCAAGAACTGGGTTGAGACTGCGTCGCAGCGCGCCCTACACAGTCCACCCGCGGGACTGGTCAAGGACCACGCTGGACTCGAAGAGCCTCTAGACGAGAAATGGAGCAATGAAAAGGAACATGTCTCAGAAGCTGTAGAGGCCTGCACCGAGGTGCGCCCTACTCAGCCGCCCGTGGCTAGTCGCGGACCATGCTGACGGTACAGGTTCTGGCAGAGTCTTTGGCACGGACGGAGCAAGCACAAGGGATTCCGTAGACCAGGGACAAGTACAGAAGCGGAAGTCTCCCGGAGACTAGTGCTGCAGACGTGAGGAAGGCATTGCACCATGAAGCGCCCTACACAGCCCGCCTGTGGGGCTGGTCGCAGACCACGACTTGGCATGCCAGGAAGAGTGGCACGAGGAACCAGGGGTTCAGGACAACTGGACAGGATCACGGACATCAGGTACGGAGAACAAACATCTGGACTGGAACACAGAATACAGGATCAGGAGACAGAGCTCAGGAGTGGATCACTAACATCAGGGACATCAGGCGGACATCTGGACTGGAACGTGGACATCAGGGCAAGACGAGGAGCTCCAACGAAGAACAGGAAACACAGGACCTTGAAGAAAAGCTGGAACAAGGATAACTCCTGGAACGAAGACCAGCAGGATCCCAGGAGTGTCTAACTCCTTGCGAAGGCAAAAATGGAATGGACGCTGAGCCCTTTTGTAGGGCTGAAGAGGACAACGCCCAGGGAGGGGTCAGCAGAGGGCCACTCCTGGCTGGCCCTTGAAGAACAAGAGAGAGGCTTGCGCCCGCGCCTAAGGAAAGCTGGAGGAGAGGAGCAGGACAGGCTGGTGGCATCCCCAGCCACGTGGAAGGCCCGAGGAGAAGCAGGTAGGTAGCTGGAGCAGCCCTGCCAAGAAGCTGAGGAAGGCAGGCTGCAGGAGCGGCTTCCAGCCGCGAAGACGGAGCAGGAAGGCTGCAGGCACCGGCAGGGACAGCCTCCCTGCCGGCTGAAGACCCCGGCCTTGTGGGAACAGCCGCAGGGATGGCTCCAGCTGAGTCGGGGAAAGCATGAGCGACAGCGGTGGTCCGAGCCGCATGGGGAAGCCCCTGAATGCTCGACCCTGCCGTGCAGGACCGGCGACAGCCAGAGCCCGGCGACAGCGGCACGCCTGCCGCGAACTGGACAGCGTCGGCGGTCCGACTGGCCGCAAGAGGTGAGAAGCCTGCCCGCACTCCTCGCGGGCAGAATCGCAACAATTTTGCACAGTGTCACATATGATTTTTTTTACCAGTTGGTGAGAGGTTGTCTGTGTGCAGCTGGTGCAAAGAGCTCCTGGCTCTCAGAAATGAGTCCAGTCTCTGGAGGCTAGAGTGGCAGACCTGAAGGAGCTGAGGCAGACAGAGAGGTATATAATTGAGACCTTCAGGGACATAGTAACCAAATTCCAACTCACAGCTCGATCCAGTATCGTCCGCTCGAGGATTGCCCGTCTGTAACGTGCTCGTAGCGCACAATTCGGGCGCGCAAGGCAGTTCGGCGATACAGTGTCCAGTTTCACGCGTCCGTATCGCTTCTGAAAACAGACGCATAACCCTTTCCGCACCCGGCATGTAAATGAACGAAAAAGCTGTATAATGAAGGAATTAGCTATTCCCCTGCGATACTGTAACGGGCGCTGATATTATCTCCTCCGTAACCCGCTGTTCTGCCGCGGCCTTAACCTGCTAGTTTACCGCCTCCCCCTAGTAGGAGTTAGTGTAGTGTAGGGTAAAAACATTGCTTACCCGCCCTGGTCCCGTCCGGTCTCCTGCAGCCCCGTCCGGACCGGACGGGGCTGCAGGAGACCGGACGGGACCAGGGCAAAAAAAAAACAAACGAAAAAGTAGCAAGGCTCGGGCCTGCTATGGTAAGTGTAAAAAGTGTAAAAAACAAAAAACCTGTGTGTTATATAAAAAAATAAAACAATTTTAAATACCTGTCGGAGGGCCGTGGGTCCAGGCGGCCGGTGGGCGGCGGGCAGCCATCAGCGGCATCCGGTAGTCCCTTCTCCCTTCCTCCCTCCCTCCCCTGCCTGGATGAGCGCCAAAATCGCAGCAGCGGCAGCATGTTCGATCGCGCAGGCAGGTAGGTGGCAAAGTAAAGATGGCCGCCTGCACGGGAAAATCGTGCAATTGGCCGCTGAAGACGTGACGTCACGACGTTTGGCGTCACGGGGTGTGACGTCACGTCTTCAGCGGCCAATTGCACGATTTTCCCGTGCAGGCGGCCATCTTTACTTTGCCACCTACCTGCCTGCGCGATCGAACATGCTGCCGCTGCTGGCTCCCCGGATCTCGCTGCCACCCCCGGACCCCGCTGCTGCCTACCCGCCGCTCCCGGATCCTGCTGCCGCCCCCCCCGCTGCCCCCCCCCCCCCCCCCCCCGCTGCCGCTGCCCCGGACCCCCCGGACCCCGCTGCTGCCTACCCGCCGCTCCCGGATCCTGCTGCCGCCCCCCCCCCCCCCCTCCCCGCTGCCGACCCGCCCGTGCGATTTTGGCGCTCATCCAGGCAGGGGAGGGAGGGAGGAAGGGAGAAGGGACTACCGGATGCCGCTGATGGCTGCCCGCCGCCCACCGGCCGCCTGGACCCACGGCCCTCCGACAGGTATTTAAAATTGTTTTATTTTTTTATATAACACACAGGTTTTTTGTTTTTTACACTTTTTAAACTTTTTTACACTTCCTGGTGCCTGTCATTTCAAATGTCATTTGAAATGACAGGTACCAGCGCACCCAGGTTACTGTATAGGCGCTGTTACAGCGCCTATACAGTAAAATGGGTTGCGCGGGCATAACCCTTCCCTAACGCTGCACAGCTGCGGCATGCATTTGCATGCGATTAGAGGAGAGTATCGGGGAGTTAGTGAAGAGAACTGTGCGTGCGGGGAGGAAGGGTGCGCCTGACACTACCTCACTGTTTTTACCGCGGCCTTACTGGATCGAGCCGTCAGTCTGGCAGCCCTGCTGCTGCCTTGGAGGAGGAAGGTACTTGGTTGGAGGAGCATCACCCTGGAGTAGCAGGAAGTGATCTTGTAGTGAAGACCTGCTCTTTAGTTGATGCATTATCCTTTTGCACCGAGGACAAGTCTCCAAGGGCCTACTGCCCAGGAGGCAGGATTAAGTGGGCCATTATAGTTGGTGATTCAATTAATGGGAACTAGCAACTGTACCCTTTCTACACCCGGGCGGCAAGCCTTTTTATTGGCACATCTGCTCTTGTTTTGAGCAGAATTTCCCTAGAAATTCACTGTAAGAGTGTCCCTTCCACATACACACACCCTCATACAGGCTCCCTCACTCTCTGGCACACACACACTCATCCCGTCATATAGGCTCCCTCTCTGAAACCCACACTCAAGCATCCCGCGCATTCCCTCTCTTACCAACCAAGCTGTCTCTCGCACTCCCCCACACCCCCTCTCCTCTCTCACACACACACATTCTCTCTCACCGGCATCCCCCTCCCCTCATATAGGCTCCCTCTCTCTGAAACCCACATTCAAGCATCCCCCCACCCACCCTCTCTTACCTCCCCTGCTCTCACACCCTCCCCACCCCCCTCTTACCAACCATGCTCTCTGTCACCCCCCCTCTCTGACACACACATTCTCTCTCACCGGCACCCCCCCCCCCTCCATGCTCTCTGACACCCTCTTGCTCTCTCCCACCCTCCCCTCCCCGACACACATTGTCTGTCACCGGCATGCTGTGGGAGCGGCGAGGATGAAGGGCTGGTGCACCGTTCGTGGCAAAGATGACAAGCCAGCATGCCGTTCGCGGCACACAGGGGCCTTCCTTGTTCGCGTTCAGCAGACAATAGCAGTGGAGATCCCAGCATGCCGCGAACAGAGCACGTCCTGCGGCACACAGTCCGTTCGCGGCGAAGATGAAGGCTCGGGTGCACCGATCGCAGCACATGGGGGCCTTCCCTTTTCGCCGCGAATGGTGCGCCGGGCCTTCATCTTTGCCGTGAACGGAGCGTATGCTGCGGGATGCGCTCCATTCGAGGCATGCCAGGGTCTCCTCAGCTATTTTCATCCTGTCCCGCGATGGCCGCAGCAGAATTCCCCCCGGAGTACCTCTTGTCCCTGGTGTTGCAGTGTGTTTGAGGCTCCAAGGCGTCCAGGGAGCTACCTGCGCCCCAAGGCCAATATATTATAGCGCCATCTATCGGCGGGCTGGAGAACATCCGCGATCACTGACGGGCACACTACCAAGCCCAATATATTATGGATGTGGATAGCTGGGTGGCTGGCAGACATGAGGATTGTTTGGTAATTTGCTTGCCTGGTGAGAAGATGGTGGAATTAATGCGTTACCTAGATGAGACAGTGCTGAGGAGGACCCGGCTGTTGTGGTACATGTGGGCACCAGTGATATAGCATGGTGTGGGAGGGAAGTTCTGAAAGCCAAATTTAGGCTTTTAGGTAGAAAGTTGAAATTCAGAAACTCTGAAATGCTCCCATGTTGTGGTTCTCTGAAAATAAGAATGATTAAAGCCACCAGTTGTAGAGAAATTTTTTTTTATTAAATGCTTTAAAATAATATAAATCATAAACATGAAATAATAAGGTACCTTATAGAGAGGCAGATGCCACGCAAGGCTTCAAAACTCCTTCTCAAATGATTTTACCGATAACCAAGCATTATATAGAATTTACAGTTGTTTATTTCCAACTCCTAAGCTAGGTTACACAATTGTCAAAATTTCTATGATTGGTTTTCTATTATAAATAAATGATCTGAATGGACATATAGTAATTTGCCCTTGGCTTCCATTTTATTCTCGCCTCGTATGTAAATTAGGTTTTTTATGGTTTGCAATTTTGATGGAATGTAAACGGGTCTTGTTTCTGTTAAAAAATGTTCTTATCTTGTATTTAAGCATTTTTTTATCTAATTTATAAAGTCTTTCTGTCTAGAACTATAAGTGCAAGAGTCTTTTTGTCTAGGAAAACAAGTACAAGATTATAATGTTAGTATTTACAAAACTGCTTATGATATAAATCAAAAACTGAGAACAAAAATAATGACTTTGTGTGACATGTCAAAAAGTGTTTAACTGCTTCTTCACCGTTTTCATGTCTGTAATGGGGATCCTGTAAGAACTACAACACCCAGAGGTAGGCAGAATACCGAAGACTTAATGTATGGATGAGACAACAGTGCAGGGAGGAGGGTGTAAGGTTTGTTGGTTGTGAGTCTGCCTGTGACTGGCAGTACTGACCACGGAACCCTGGCTGTCAATGCTGCTCGGATGTCGCTGTCAGTCTCCTTGCACCGCCCCCATCTACCATCCTCTCCGTGAAGAAATATTTCCTGACGTTGGTTCTGAGTCTTCCTCCCTGGAGTTTCATTACGTGATCTCTAGTTCTACTGACTTCTTTCCAATGGAAAAGGTTTGTCGATTGTGCATCATTAAAACCTTTCGGGTATCTGAAGGTCTGTATCATATCTCCCCTGCACCTCCTGTCCTCCAGGGTATACATATTTAGGTCCTTCAACCTCTCCTTATAAGTCATTTGATGGAGATCCCCCACCATTTTTGTTGCCTTCTCTGGACAGCATCCATCCTGTCTCTGTCCCTATTGAGATATGTTCTCCAGAACTGAACAGAATATTCCAGGTGATGTTGGGGGAGATATCTGTTTCAGAGATGGTTTTCAAGGGTAATGATTCAGATGGACTGAATCAAATCACAGTGAAACCTGGAAGATATAGCAGGCCAGATTGACAAACCAAAGAGCAGTAAATTGCCCGTACTAGATGGCATACGCCCTAAGGTTCTGAAAGAACTAAAAAATGAAATTTCAGATCTATTAATAGTAATTTGTAGCCTATCATTAAAATTGTCCATTGTATCTGAAAATTGGAGGATGGCCAGTGGTAACCCTGATATGTAAAAAGGGCTCCAGGGGTGATCTGGGAAGCTATAGACTGGTGAGCCTGACTTCAGTGCTGGGAAAAATCATGGAAACTATTCTTAAGATCTAACTTTGGATCAAATGGCACAATTTATGAATTTTAAGGCAAGCCGGGTTATTTGATTTACATGTTTTAGGCTAGTAATGAGCTGCTTTGCATGCATTTACAAAGTAGCTCATTATACCTGCAATACTGAGGGTGAAATAACACATAGAATTTAAAATACTTCCTGTTATTGTGCATTAAGGCATTTACCAAGCAGTAAACACCTCATGCAGCTTAGTAAATGACCCTCTAATTCTGTGCCCAAGGTCACAATCAGGGTGATCCAGTACCGAGCGGTAGGAAGAGCTGCGTTAGTGCCTACGGCACCCGCGGTTACCGCCCGCACAGTGCAGCTCACCTACCGCTCGATCCTGAAGCCTAATTATATGTAAATGTAAGCCGCGTCCGAAAAGCCTTAGTCCCGCGCTACCCAGGATACTGGATAGAGCGCCTATACAGGATCCTGGGTGCGCGGGCCTAAGGCTTCACGCCACGCTGGTATCTGTCATTTCAAATGTCATTTGAAATGACAGATACCAGGAAGTCTGGTCCGATCGGATGCAAAAATAAGTTGCTTCGCCGCTGTCATCTCTCTCCTTGCTCCGGGAGGTGGAGAGAGAGATGACAGTGGCGAAGCAACTTACTTTTCCATCTGATCTGACCCGACAGCGCTTCTCCCCCCCTCCCGGAGCAAGGCCTGCTTCGGGAGGAGGGGAGAGAGATGACAGCGGCGAAGCTTTCCCCCAACCCGGACCCGACCGGACCCGACCTGACCGCTGTCAGTCTGTTCTCCCTCCTCCCGGAGCAAGGCTGCTTTCGCGCCCTGCTCCGGGAGGGGGGAGAAGAGGTGACAGCGGCGAAGCAAAAAAAAAAAGGGGAGCAAATTTTGTTTTTTTTCAAAAGCGACTTACTTTTGGGATCTGTCAAGATCCCAAAAGTAAGTCGCTTTTGGACGCCGGCAAAACTTATCTTTTTTGCAGCCATCAGCAGGAACACGATCTGGCTCCCGTAGCTCCTCCCAACAAGATGGCCGCCTACACGGGGAAAGCGTACAATTGGCCGCTGAAGACGTGACGTCACGACATCACGTCTTGAGCGGCCAATTGCACGCTTTCCCCGTGCAGGCGGCCATCTTTGTCTTCATCGGGAGGAGCTACGATCGCATGTGTTCCTGATGATGGCTTCAGAAAAGTAAGTTGCTTCATCGTTGCTAGTGTCCCCCCCTCCTCCCGGAGCAAGGCGGCTTTTCGCGCCCTGCTCCGAGAGGAGGGGGGACACTGAAAAGTTGCTTCGCCGCTTTCTTCGTCGTTGCTTCGCCGCCTTCTTCGTCGTTGCTTCGCCGCTGTCAGTGTCCCCCCTCCTCTCGGAGCAAGGCGGCTTTTCGCTCCCTGCTCTGAGAGGAGGGGGGACACTGAAAAGTCGCTTCGCCGCTTTCTTCGTCGTTGCTTCGCCGCTGTCAGTGTCCCCCCTCCTCCCGGAGCAAGGCGGCTTTTCGCGCCCTGCTCCGAGAGGAGGGGGGACACTGAAATGTCGCTTTGCCGCTGTCTTCGCCGTTGTCAGTGTCCCCCCTCCTCCCGGAGCAAGGCGGCTTTTCCGCCCTGCTCCGAGAGGAGGGGGGACACTGAAAAGTCGCTTTGCCGTTGCAGTCTCCGTGGCAGCCCCAGTCCGGACATCGGAGGGGGGCTGCAACGTTTTTTTCGCTTTTTTTTTTTTTTTTGGCTTCGGGAGCAGGGGAGAGGCCTGGGGCTGCCACGGAGACTGGCACCCATGATCGCGGCGGGGGCAGGTGAGCGGGGGCTGGGGGAAAGCTTTCCACCTACCCTTACCCATGCCTCTACCGCCTGGGTCAGGGTAGGCGGTAAGTTTGCAGGTTAAACGCGCGACAAAACGGCAGGGAAAGGTAGCGTTAGTCGGGGCGCAGGTTACGGGATGCTAGGTGAATAGCTAATTCGCTCGTTTGCATGCAATATCGCGCTAATTCGCTCGTTTGCATGCAATATGCATGCCGCGGGCGGAAGGGGTTGCCCAGGGAATTTAGGCCGCGGTAGGAGTAGGTTAAAGGGGATTCGGGATCGCAAGAAGGGCTAACGCGGCTGAAAACGAAGTTAAAAACGGCTTAGGAGCAGGGTAAACCCGGCCGCACTTTACAGGATAGGCCTGAATGAGTGTTAGTGGGATTTGACCCTGGCTTCCCTGGTTCAAAAACTGCTGCTGTGACCAGTAGGTGGCTACACCAGTACAAAAGAAAGCTGTAACACCAGTAATCTCTACAATCTTATACAGTATAGCGCAATGATGATAAAGAATTTGAAACCCATGGCTGGGTGACTGTTGGAGATACTATGTATGTATTTCCTGGATTGAGCAGTAGAAAAAAATCATCACATAATTGAGTGCTTTTCTGTAATCCTTTTCAGTCTGTGGTGGATGATTGGATAGGAGCATACAAGGAAGATCGAGACATAGCACTCCTGGACCTCATTAATTTCTTCATTCAGTGCTCTGGATGTCAAGGTAATCATATCTTTCGGTTGCCTGCCTCGGTTGAGTAGTTTGAATGGCTTTGTCATAGACAGAGATGCTGTGGCGTGTTTTGGTGCTGCCTGTGTTCTCTGTTTTGTGATGCAGTGTGTGATCTCATTCTGAGATACTCAGTTCTAAGCTGCTGCTATACTATGGTATGTGGTATGAATAACCAGCTTTAGAAGGCGTACCTGTTTTCTTTGCAAAATAAAAGATTTTTGTTAAAAAAAAAAAAAAAAAGTATATGTATCCTAGAGGTTCATATTCAGACACTGGCTGGCTATCAAAGTAAATCTGGATAAACGTATTCATCTTACTTTGCTGGGATTTTCAGCAGCTTGCCCATGCCACTGAATATACCTAGCTACGTCAGAATTAGCTGGATAAGTTTAGCCAGCTAACTTTAGGACTGCTCTTCTATAATCCTAAAGATATCCAGCTGTGTTAGCCAGATAATGCTGAAAGTCACTGTTTAGCCAGCTGTGCCCTGCCCCCCCCCCCACCCCCCCAAAAAAAAAGCTTACTGGAAAACCTTTTAGCCAGATAAACAGTTATCCAGCTGTCCTGGGGCTGGTCAGCATGGTGGACTTCTAAATCCTGCCATTTTTCTGGCTTAGTCCAAATTTATAATCAATCAATCAGGAGCGGCTGCTCAATCACTGGGATATGAAGATATTAAGAGTTTAAATGCCTACTTGTGAATAATTTATTGAAACTAATATTTAATGACAATTTATGACACCTGTGCTGTATTCAGTGTATGCCAATGTTAATAAATTGTTTGTGTGATAATTTTAAAAATTGTTAAGGAGTAGAGGGAAAGTTTCATATAAACTCATTGGTGTCTCGGCACCACGGTTATGTGGTGGTATAATCATTAACTGACCCCCTCCTCCTATGTGAAAATTTTTTTTGCTATAAAAGATTTTTTTCTTTCGCCTATGTGAACTCTTCCGTAAGATAAACGTAGAACTTGTTTATAAAGCCATAACAGTGCTGAATTTAAAGAGCTGAATGTGCTCTGCTTTTTAAACTATTATGGAGTAAAATAAAGACTTCCCTTTTTGATGTTGGTATACGCTGTCCAATTTCCAACGAAAGTCCCGACACAGTCGATCCGTGTTTCAGACTGTTAGTCTTTCCTCAGGGGTGTGAAACATTGTAGGGCTGCCATCAAGACAATTTATTAACATTGGCATACACTGAATACAGCACAGGTGTCATAAATTGTCATTAAATATTAGTTTCAATAAATTATTCACAAGTAGGCATTTAAACTCTTAATATCTTCATATCCCAGCGATTGAGCAGCCGCTCCTGATTGATTGATTATAATTTCTAATCGCTGTAGTAGTGGCATTGATTTGTCTAGGTTAGTCCAAATTTAGCCAGATAAACAGCACTGAATATGGACCTCTTAAAATTTAGTGCTGAAACTAAACGGTGAGCAAAAGTGTGATTGTTGCTTTTAGATATCTATTTCTAAATTTTCACATATCCTTTTAGGATTATTTGATAAAGTAGTTATATAGTTTATTTCTTTATGAGGCTAACAATGTATGTAGTAGTACTGATTGAGATAAATTGAAAAATCAGTACAGAGTTATGGTGAGTATCTTTTTACAAGTGATATATGTACAATAAGTAAATTATTTCTCTTCCCCAAAGAGTGTGTAGTCTAGTTTTTCTACAATTGGTTTTATATGCATTGTTTATTTATTACTTAAATTTATATTTCCTAGCGTGTAGCCAGATGGACTCAGGACCTGTGGGTTATGTGCTCCTCTGCTAGAAGATGGAGACGGCGTCAGGTTTCAAAGCTGGCGTCACCCTAGATATAACCCCTGCAGTGACTTCAGCCATTCAGTATCTCTCCATCTCCTAGCAGATGTGGACGTGCTATCCCTACACCAGCATTGGTGGTTTAGCAGGATTGCCGTACTAATTAATTTTTATTTATTTATTTATTTATTTGAGGTTTCTTATATACCGATAGCCTTTTGCACATCGTATCGGTTTACATACAACTAATAACTTATGGGCAAAGCCCCTTACAAAGATCAGTAGAACAATGTGGAAAACAAAATATACAGGAGATATAATTGTAATAAATAGAGCTATACAATAAAAATACAAGAGATATATATGTATGTAATTAAAAGAAGATGTAATTAAATGTATGTAATTAAAAGAAGATTTACCTTTAAATTGGAGAAAGATCGAGTCTCGCTCTCTTGCGGTGATACCTAAAGGTCCCTCCCCCAGTTGAGAATTCCTGAGGCGATTTCCGAGATCCGTCAGAGGTGTGTCTTGGTCCAGTAGCCTGTTCCCAGCATGGACTTTGCTGCTGAAGCAGCTGAAAGGCAGCGAGTGCAGGAAGCTGAGCGCGGTGGTGGAGGCCAAAGCCCTCTTCCCCCTCAGCTGGAGACTGTCTCTGTACTCAGCCGGTAAGTGCTGAGACTAGGTAAGTAAAGAAGAACTCCTCTGATTCAGAGACGTGGAAGGTCTTTCCTCTGGTCTCCTTGCTCAGTGTGTCGATGTTCCCAAACCCGTTAGGGCAAGGGAAGGGGATTTTCGAGCAGGTTCAGCACCCCCCCCCCCCCCCGATGGGTTAGGCCTTGCTTCAGGCTCGATGAGCTCTCCACGTGGCAGGCCGTGGTGGTGCCATCTTGCACATGGTTTTGTGCAGTGCCATTTTCCCCTCCATAGACCGTTGGTACGCGCAGTGCAGGTCGGCCCTGTTGTGCGCCTAATGCATGCATATCTGCATGCATAAGTGCATGCATACGCTCGTGCACAACCGGACGTGTATGTTTGCGCTTAAGGGTGCCTACACTTACACGCATCGGATCTGTGCGCACCCGAATCAAATGCCGGCCGGCTGAACGCACAAGTTACAGTTTATTATGGATTCAGCAGCAAAGAAGCACAAGCGAGACACTCTTTGTGCTGCCTGCCATATTAAGGTTACGCAGTCTGATCTGGAATCCTTCCTGTGTCACCACTGTGAGGAGACCCATGGAAGATTGGACCAGAAATTCTCCAAGCCTGATCTCTCCCATTCAGAAGATGGGTCAGCCATAATCTTATCCAGGAGCAACCTGGATCTGAGTAATCCTGGGACTGCGTCTACATCTGGAGAGGGCAATTCTGCGGCACCTACTCCAGTTCTCCCTGGGCTAAGCATAGACCTGGCAGCCTTTTCTTGGGTGGAATTTTTCAGGGCCTTCAAACCTTCGTACAGGCACAGTCAGCCCCTGCCTGGACCAAGTCCCAACTGGGAAGGCCTCGGCCTCCTAGCTATATCATCATGCCTCATCTTACCACGGGTATCCCAGATGGGGACCGGGACACCATGGACGACAAAGGGGATACAGTCTCGGAGGATGGGAAAATCCCTCCAGGCTTGGAGCCATACCGGACCATGTTACGATTTTTCCACAGAGATGAATTGCCGGCCCTAGTTTCCCAGACCCTGAAAACTCTGGGAATTCCCAGCACAGACGCTATGACAGAACCAAAGAAGAATCCCATCCTGGTCTCTTTAAGGAAAGCCTCTTGCTATTTTACAATGCTGGAAGCCATCCAGGAGTTGATTGACCTAGAATGGGATGCTCCGGAAGCCAGCTTTTAAGGAGGTTGGACATTGGAGGCTCTGGACCTGACGGCCAGAGAACACCTGTGTTTCTCTAAAGTGGACGACCTGGTCTGTGCCATTTCGAAGTGGAAGGAGAGCAGCCTCGAAGGATGTGCATGATAGGTAGTTGGAATCCATCCTTAAGCAAGCCTTTGACGCGACAGCAATGGCAGTTCAGATTGCTTCCTGTTGTGCCCTGGTGGCTCGCTTGTGCCTGCTTCTCGAGAGAGAGAGGTAGATGGCTCAGGGGCACATTCCGGAGAGGCGATGGAGCCTGCCACAGCCTTTCTAGTGGATGCAAGTTCTGACTTAGTTCGTTCCTCGGCCAGAGGAGTAGCCTCAGTGGTGGTGGTGGCCAGAAGACCACTATGGCTGCGAAATTGGTCAGCGGATGTAACCTCTAAGTCAAACCTCACGAAGATGCCCTTTAAGGGATCCCTCCTATTCGGAAGCAAATTGGAAAGGTTGGCCAGTAAGTGGGGTGAATCTCCAGTGCCGCAGCTATCAGAAGAAAAGAAAAAGAGGTTGCAGCGCCCCTTGAACATGAGGGGTCGGGCCAGGGGCTCCCAGTGCTTTCGGCCCTACAGAAACTTGTTATTTCAGACTTCTCGACCCTCAGGAAGGTCTCAGTACTTTTGGAGCCGACATTTAAAAAGAGAAACTAGTTCGAGCTTAGGTTCGGCCCGAACTTCCCAATGAGGTTTCGCCTACTCATCCATGGGATGAGGAGATAGGGGACAGACTATCCCTCTTCTATCAGCAGTTGGTTGAGATCACGTCAGACAAATGGGTACTGGACATCATACGAGAAGGATACGCTCTGGAATTCTGCAGCATCCCTCGGGGCATGTTCGTGATGTCACCTTGCCACTCCAAGCACAAGAAACTGGCAGTGGAATCTACATTGATAAGGCTCCTCAGTTTGAGGGCTATAACTCTGGTACCCCAGGAAAATACGGGGCGTTATTCCATCTATTTCATCGGACCAAAGAAGGGAGGGTTCATTTGCCCCATCCAGGACCTCAAGAGCGTCAATCGTCATCTGTGTATAATTCACTTCTGCATGGAAACTCTGTGCTCCGTCATAATGGCCGTACATCCAGGAGAGTTCTTAACCTTCCTGGACCTCTCGGAGACCTACCTTCATATTCCAATCCGTCAAGATCACCAGCGTTTCCTATGCTTTGTGGTATTGGGCCACCATTATTAGTTCTGGGCGTTGCCTTTCATCCTGGCAACTGCCCACAGAACATTCTCCAAAAATATATTGGTTGTGGCGGCAGCACTGAGGAAAGAAGGAATCCTGGTGCATCCTTACTTAGACAACTGGCTGATCCGGGTGAAGGCGTTGGAAGAGAGCTTCCAGGTGACTAGCAGGGTCATGTTCCTGCTTCAGGAACTTGGTTGGGTTGTGAACATGGAAGAGCAGCTTCAAGCCCTCCCAGTCTTTAGAGTACCTGGACCTGGACACCAAGCAGGACAAAGTCTTCCTCCCTCCCTCGAGGATAAGGAAGCTGATGTACCAAGTCATTGGTTAATGAACACGATGTGCTCCAGGTTGTGGAGCTAACTCCAGGTCCTCAGCCTGATAGCGTCAACCCTGGAGGTAGTACCGTGGGCGAGGGCACACATGTGGCCACTACAACGCTTCCTGCTGTCACGTTGGAACCCACTGTCTCAAGACTATTTGATTCGCCACCACCTACTGATGGAAGTATGCTCTTGGCTCCAGTGGTGGCTACAGGAAGTTCACCTAAGCAAAGGTGTAAGCCTGTCCCCACCGAACTGGCTAGTCCTCACAATGGTCACGAGCCTCCGAGGTTGGGGAGTTCACTATCAGGAACTGATAACCCAGGGGCGATGGACCAAGGAAGAGGCGAGCTGGAACATAAACCGCCTGTCAGGTTAGTGTGTCTGCTATTCAGCCACAGACTCCAGGGCCAGACAGTCTACATGATGTTGGACAACGCAACAATGGTATCCTATATCGACCGCCAGGGAGGAACCAAAAGCCACCAAGTGTCTCTGGAAATAGACCCCCTTATAGAATGGGTGGAGTTAAATCTACAAGGGATCTCGGCCTCCCACATCGTGGGAAAAGACAACGTCAGAGCAGTCTTTCTCACCTGGGAGAGTCTGGATCCAGGAGAATGGGTGTTGTCAACCAGAGTTGTCCAGCTCCTGGTAGATCTCTGAGGCCTCCCATTCATTGACCTACTGGCCACATCTCACAATGTGAAGGTTTCCCAAATTCTTCAGTCGCAAAAGAGATCGCCGCTTCCAAGGAATCAACACCCTTGTCCAGACCTGGCCAGAGGAGGACTTACTGTATGCCTTCCTCCGTGGCCTCCACTGGGCAAGGTCATTTGCAAGATCGAACACCACAGAGGATTAGTCCTTCTGGTGGCCCCGGGTTGGCCCAGACACTCATGGTATGCAGGCATGCGGAGACTTCTGATGGAGAACCCCCTATGCCTCCCTCTGCACAGGGACCTTCTCCAGCAAGGTCCAATCCTTCACAAGGACCCAACTCTGTTTTGTCTTACAGTCTGGTCCTTGAGAGGGCTCGCCTGACAAAGCGTGGATATTCGGTGGCAGTAATTGCCACCTTGCTCTGTGCGTGGAAGTTCTCGACGTCCTTGGTGTATGTGCGAATCTGGAGAATATTTGAGGCCTGGTGCGAGGAATGCAGGGTGTCCCCTCAGATGACCAAGATCCCCATGATTCTGGAATTTTTACAGGATGGCCTGAACAAAAGGTTTCCTTCAACTCCTTGAAGGTCCAGGTAGCGGCTGTCTCCTGTTTCAGAGGTGAGGTGAACAAAGCCCACCTGTCGAAACATCCGGACTTGGCCCATTTCCTGAAAGGGGTTAAACACCTCCGACCACCCTTAAAGTGGCCAGTTCCCCTTGGAACCTCAATCTAGTACTGAATGTTTTAGTAGGGCCTTCCTTCTGGCCACTGTGCAGTCTGTCTCTATGCCTGTTAACGCTGAAGACTGTATTCTTGGCGGCGATATGCTCAGCTCATCTCATCTTTGAACTACAGGTGCTGTCGTGCCTGGAGCCGTTCCTCCGGTTGACTCCAGGAACATTCCAGCTTCGCACCATTCCTTCCTTCTTGCTAAAGGTAGTCTCAGAGTTTCAGTGAGTCAATCCATTTCCTTACCGTCCCAAGATAGACGCAAGGACATGGAAGACTACTGCCTCCTACGCCACTTAAACGTCAGTAGGTTTTTAGTACGGTATCTGGACCATTCAGAACCAGTGCGCAAGACGAACCGCTTGTTTGTTCTTCATGTTGGAAGGAAACATGGCGAAGCAGCATCACGAACTACCATAGCTCTCTGGATCAAGGAAGTGATCACGGGAGCTTATGTAGAGTCAGAGAAGCCATTATCCCCTTCAGGTTAAAGATCATTCCTCTAGGGCCCAGGCAGTATCCTGGGCAGAAGCTAAGCTACTGTCTCCCGTCGACATCTGCTGAGCAGCGATGTGGTCTTCCTTGCACACCTTCTCCAGGTTCTATCTCCTGGATGTCCAGGCCCAAGAGGATGCAGCCTTTGCAAGGGCAGTGCTAACTGGACCGTGGGCAGCCTCCTGCCCCTTTCGGGAGTAGGTTTTGTGCATTCCCTTGGTGCTGAGTCTTATCTGGCTACACGCTAGGAAATGGAGAAATTACTTACCTGATAATTTAGTTTTCCTTAGTGTAGACAGATGGACTCAGCATCCTGCCTGCGGTTGCCAAGGAATTGCCCATGAGGTGAATCTCGATTCCAAGAGGTTACAGATTAACAGTCGCCCTATCCCTAGATCCAGGGCATCTATAATATTGCTGGGATTCAGCGCTTATGTTTGGTTGAGTACAGTTGCAGTCATCCATTTTTAATCAAGTTATTAAGTTGTAATCAAATTTTATTCAAGTTTTTCAATAGTATGTCCACAATGGCATTTGAAGAGAATACTAAATGGCTGAGGTCACTGCAGGGGTATTTCTAAGATGACGTCAGCTTTGAAACCTGACTCCGTCTCCATCTGCTAGCAGGGGAGCACATAACCATCTGTCTACACAAAGGAAAACAAAATTATCAGGTAAGTAATTTCTCCAGTGCATTAAATTTATAATCCAGTTATACAATTACAATCTTAGTGCAGAGTATTTAAATCTTCATTTTATTTCTTTTCAGTCTTCTTTCTATATTTAAAGGCCTATGCAATGAACTTTAGTGTGCATGATATGTGCTAAAATAGTGAGATATGCAGGAAGACATTGCTGTGTATGTTCAAGGATGTCCTGAAAGATGTTAGCATGAGCATGGCAAAATATTCACATCTGCACATAAAAGTGAGAGTTTAGCATGGACTTGGTAAGCAATGTGGTATACTTGCCTTCCATGCTCTTTACCTAGCAATCACCAGCTGAACACTAGACTAATGTTAATTTATTATCGGGACCCCATTACTGAGGGGAAGCTAAATCGTGTGAGCATGCTAAACTTGGAATGCTTTTGAGATGTATAAACTAACTGGAAATAAAGGGTCTAGAAAATGGAGGCCATGGACAGGAGAGACATACTATAACTGTGCACATAGGCCTTTGGGGATGAGTACATTTACCTATACTTCTCTTTGCCCAAACAAAACACAGTTAATGTACACTTTTGGAGGGAATTCTTACACATGTCCATATATTCACACCATTCACACACTATTAAATATCTTGTTATTTTATGGGGTTGTTTTTAACGTTTATGCACATGATTACATTGAAAGTATATTTTTATTGTGGTTTTAATTGTAAACTGCTCTGGCCAGATCTGGAATCTGTTGTGTTGCTATTTAATAAATTAGAAATAAATAAACATATCTTCTCAAACAAGACACAACTCACAGAAGTTTTCAAGCATTGCTCAACACCTCAGTGTACATGGCACAGAAGTTTCATACCGATATGGATGTATTGGCCAGTGAGCACTGCTGACATTTAAACATGTATCCATGAACAACCTTTTTTGTGGGGAACCCACCCCCAAGTCTCTAGCCAGTCACAAAAACAGGTTGCTTCCCATGCAGGTGTTCTCCCTGCAGGGGACATGACAAGCCAGTGGGCTTTTCCACTGTCCTATCTCCAATGTGAAAAAATTGTCAAAGGGCACCAGCAAGACATGAAGGAGAGAAAAAGGATGATAAAGATAGTCCAAGATAGCAGCAACACACTAGAGCACTTGAAAAATAAATCCATCTTACTTTACACAAGACAAATGTATTTCTAATCAATAGGATACCAGTGAACTTAGGTCTTTGCTATCATTGACATTGTTATTGTGGCCAAAGACCATGGTAGGCATTCAGATGCTTGGGGGGATAAACTACAGTCTAAGCGTTAAAAAGTTGTTTTGTGCTGACCAGTAGTTTTGGTTTGAGTTCAAAGGTCATTTCTCTGAGCCTTGAGGCAGTAGCAGACTATTGAGTAGTACCTTCACTACAAGATAATTGTTGAGTAGTTAGAGGCCTGTACCAGAGCCTCAGTGTGCTTATAGACAATATAGCCTCAGCCATAGGTGCTGCTACTGGAGGGGCGCCCTAGTGCTGTCAGTAATGCCTCTTATCACTGATGTCATAGGCAGTGTCATCCTCTGGAATCGCCAGGAGGGCCTTTAGGAGGAGGAGGAATGAGAAGGAGGAAGAGCACTGCAGCCCCGGTGGAATTGCTGGCAGGGTCTTAAGAGAAGGAGGAGTGCTGTAGCCATGTCAGAATTGCAGGAAGGGCCTTAGGAGGAGGAATGCAGCAGCCCAGCCGGAAATGTAGGAGGGACCTTAGAAGGAGAAGCTCCGTGGCCCTGCTGGAGACTCCAGTGGGGTCTTAGGAGGAGGAGTGAAGCAGCCTGCTCTGCAGAAAGTGCATTAGGCCAAAGCTGGATCGGCCCCAAGAAGACTTCATTCTGTTGTCTGCAGGAGCTGAAGAAGGATGCTGCTGCTGTTGTTGTTTCAAGAGGTGGGGGAAATGAGAGAGAGCATGAGTGTGTGTGTGTGAGAAAACATGTAAGAGGGAATATGTGTACAAGTGAGAGTCCATATGTTTAGTGTGTGAGAGGGCATGTGCATGTGTGTGTATGAGTGAGAGAGCATAAATGTATGTGTGTGAGAGCATGTTTGTGTGAGACAGAGCAAACGTGTATCTCTGTGTGAGAGCCTGATAGAAAGCATGTGTGATTATGTGACTGAAGGTATATGCATGTGTGTGTGTTTGTGTGGAGAAAGGTTGTACACAACAACCCCTCTTCTTCTCTGTCTCCATGACAGTCTGAGAGCATCTGGAAATCAAAAGTTCCTGGTATGGAAAGCGGGGATTTTTACAAAATCCTTATTAGTTTTAAATATTAATTGATGTCTGTTTTGAAATATTTTATTGGTGTTCAGAAATTCTTTATATGAATTTAATTATTGGATAATATTCTGTTCATTAGCTGTTTTGAATTATACTTTTTATTGGTGTGATTTTACTACTATTGCTAAAATTTATATTTTTTTATTTTATTGTTTTATGAGGAATAGTAATGTTAATTTTTTTCCATTGTTGCACTGCATACAGAATTTGGCTTATTGCAATTTCCAGTTCAGTTTTTGCCTGCATGTTTCTTTTTATATTTTATGTTCTTTTTATTCTGTTTTTTTGAAGTCTATCTGTGTTCTGCCTGTGTGACTGAAGTAAAGTATTCTACTAGAATACAATTTCTGTGGAAGGATTTATAGCATCTTGGCTTCTTCTGTTTTCCTAATAGGAGGTATTTTGGTGTTTTAGGGCCTAGTGTAATATTTGCATTGTTGCCTTTTCATAGGTAGGGTGTTTCTGTTTGAATGATGGCAGTTAGTGCTGCTTTGATATAGAAAGTTTATTGTGTTGTAATTCTGTTTTTTCCTGGCTTTCTGAGGGCCAAGCCCATGCCCATGGTGCTTTACAGAAGCCTAATATGAAATGGGTTCCAAGTGTCTGTTTTGCTTTTTTGCAGGGTTTTCTGATTGGCACCATAGCATTGCATGTAAAGATAATATATTGTAAGTGATACTTTACTTCAGAAGACTATACTTTGAATATTCTTTTTCATATAAAATCTGTTATGATATATGCATAACTTTTGTGTGTAGGGAGGGCGTGACAGGGTGCAAGGCTATAGGTTTGTCTGAGGCACCTAATGCTCTTGAACATAACCTTTGGCATTGCTGTATAAACATTTAACAGAATCTCCTTACTGTGGTGTCATGTGTTCTGCAGAGGGTGAGGATGCAATTTTTCATTTGGCCATATGCGCCAAATTACCTAGCTTTGACTCTGCCTGGTGGTACCCTTCTGAGTTGGGGTGGCCAGATTCCTTCCTGGCATGCTTCTCATTCATCCATGTCCTCTGACAACACTCTGAAAATACCTACTGACACAGAAGACAGCTGGTTTATAACATGCAATAAATGTCAGGTTTCTGCTCCTAGGGTATAATGCTCTCCCACTTCTTATTGCTCTGGCAAGTAACCCTCTAATGCTAAGCTAGGCAGCAGGAGTGAAGAGAAGAAGAAATAAGCATGCTCAGTTTGACATGCTCACACTATTTGGCTTCTTAGTAACATGTTCATGATATCAGTGCATTTTCCATGCATGAGACTAGTACGACCATGCTGTTGAGGACATTATTTACCGTGCCATGCTAAATCTTTTTTTATCCCTTGTTAGGTGGCTTTTTAATGTGCATGTTTTTTTTTTTAAGTGTTTTGTTTTACTATCTAGGTCTCTTAGTATGTCTATATCTATGTGCATGGTGTAGAACATGGTAACGGAATATGCAGAGACCAAGAAATTCATAACAATCTGGTACATAGTGGTTATTAAGTTGATTGCTGTATTGAATACACTTTGCTTCATTATGGGCTTTGATTTTCTATGAGGCATCATTTTTGGAGTTCTGCCAAGCTGGGCTTCTGTGCTGCAGTAGCCCATCAGTGCTACTGTGAACTCAGTGATGTTGATAAAAAAAAAAAAAAAATGGGGGTTTTGCAAACTTCTTTTAATGGACAACATTTCCAACATGGTGACCAGGGTCTTTGTATAGTGGTTTCATTTTGTCAGGAGATTTCCAAATGGAGAATGGAAAGCTTGACTCAACAGTTATGGGCATGCTTACTACAAGAGGACTGATGACTTTTCTGTTACTTAATGTGAAAAGCAAGGTATAACAATTTAAATTTAAATATGTTTGACATGTTAAGGGGAAAGGAGAGGTGTGAACCACCCCTTAAAAAAATCTCTTCATTAAGAAATAAAATCTAATGTTGTGTCTCTATTTTCTTTACATAGGGATGGTTACAGCGGAGAGGTTTCAAATGTACAGTAACACTGTCATGCAGACAGTGACCGAAAAGTTTGATAAGGTAATTAAGTATCTGTTGATTAACAAATGATTTAAATTTTTATTGAGATACCAATAAATCAATGCACTCAAACTATATTCAGAGGGACACACACTTTGAAACTCAATTAATGTCATCCCCTTAGTTCATTATTTTATTAACTGCTTTTTTTGTTTTATATCTTTTAAACTCCCGTGACAACTTTTCAACCCGTCTTCTAAAAATTCAAATTATGTCTCGACAAGAACCAGCAAAAAAAAGTTTTAAAGGTGGGAGTGGAAGGTTTCATACCATGTTATTTTGTCACTACCACAAGGTAATGTGCTTCATATAATCATTAACCAACCTCCTCTGACCTTATATTTTTTGGTTTTATATATTCCAGCATATATTCCAACTATTAAAGAGCATTTAAATAGTTTAAATGCTCTTTCTTCTTCAAATCTTGCCAACACAAGCTTTCAAGCACCAACCTTATATTAAATGTAATGCTTTCCTCTAACATCAACCGACTTATCTGTTCATATGACCGTTTCCCAGGCGCCAACCTTATATTAAATGTAATACTTTCCTCTAACATCAACTGACATCTTTTTATATGACCATTTCCCAACGGGGCCTCGTTTCATATCCGTGGATCTTTCTTCAGGGTACTTTCATGTAGTTTTAATCGATGGAAATGTTTGGCGCTTAGTTATTCACTCCATGTCTACGTCCTAAAACTTGCTTCACAGTGTTAAGGTTGTGCTTTCATGTCGCCATGTTATATCAAATCTCCATATTGATGACTCCTTTATGTTCTCTACCTGATTTCAGCGATCTCCAATCCAACAACATGTTTGTCCTCCGTCCTCATGTACTACTAAAGCAAAGAACTCCAGTCTAGTTCTTCATTGAGTCTGCTCGGCGTCTTGAGTTTTTAATGTAAAAATCCAGAATGCCTCTCTTCAGTTCAAGATGTCTATCCAATTACCACCTCGAGATGATGCCTTAACCTGATCCATGATTGTCCATTTCAATTGTGCGAACGTGTGTTCGTATTGTGAGCAATGTGCAACAATCGGGGCTGATAATGTCTAAGTATTCAAAAGGGACTTGTGTTCATTTAATCTGATTCTCATGCTCTGTGTCGTCCTACCTATATATACTTTCGGACAGGGACAGATCAATGCGTACACTATGTGATCAGAATTGCAAGTGGTTAACATTTTACGGAACACCTTATATTTTGTTACTGGGTCCATCCATACTGTTCCTTCAACAATGTGTACACTGACCACATTTGACATGACTTCTATCTACTTGTTCTATGTTTTGACGTGCCTGTGCATGAAACAGTCTGTTCCGAATGTTACTGCCCCTCGTTGTGACAATCAATGGATGTTCTTTAAAAATATCGTGCAATCTTAAGATATGCCAATGTTGCCGAATTGATGTCACATTCGCCGCCGATGCCATCATTTGTTTTAGCATGCACACTATTTATGGATCCTCCTTCTTAGGTTTGTATTGGAGCAAAGCCTGCCTATCTGCAAACTTTGCCCGTTTGTAAGCTTGTTTCACTGTCCTTTTAGGATATCCTCGTTGTAGGAATCTATCCCGTAATAGCTCCAATTGTTTTTCAAACTCTTGCATACTGGAGCATATACGTCTAATGCGGAAGAATGACTAGTTGGCAGAATGAACCCTTGGGATCTGGGGACCAGTAGGGCTTGGCTGCAATAGCAATACATCACGGTGATTATAGGTGAGGATTGGAACTGGAACAGAGTGCAGCAAGGCCTGGAGCTTGAACTGGAACAGAAGCTGGTGCAGTGCATAAGAACATAAGAAATTGCCATGCTGGGTCAGACCAACGGTCCATCAAGCCCAGCATCCCATTTCTAACAGAGGTCAAACCAGGCTACAAGAACCTGGCAGCTAGCCAAACACTAGGAAGATCCCATGCTACTGATGCCAGTAATAGTAGAGGCCATTCCCTAAGTCAACTTGATTAATAGCAGTTAATGGACTTTTCCTCCAAGAATTCATCCAAACCTTTTTTAAACCCAGCTACACTAACTGCACTAACCACATCCTCTAGCAACAAGTTTCAGAGCTTAATTGTGCCTTGAGTGAAAGAATTTTCTCCAATTAGTCTTACATACTTGCTAACTTGCTAACTTCATGGAGTGCCCCTAGTCCTTCTATTATCCGAAAGTGTAAATAACCGATTCACATCTACTCGTTAAATACCTTTCATGATTTTAAAGACCTCTATCATATTCCCCCTCAGCCGTGTCTTCTCCAAGCTGAATAGCCCTAACCTCTTTAGCCTTTCCTCATAGGGGAGCTGTTCCATCCCCTTTATCATTTTTATTGCCCTTCTCTGTACCTTCTTCAGTGCAACTATATCTTTTTTTTAGATGCGATGACCAGAACTGTACACAGTATTCAAGGTGCGGTCTCACCATGGAGTCAAGCAAGACTGGAAGCAAAGACAGGCACAGGACCAGGATTGGGGCGGGACATAGACAGACTAGGCAAAGGCAGGACTGGACAGGGCCAGGTCACACAAATGAAGGAGCACTGAACACTGAAGCCCAAAGGCACACTAAGCAGGGTAAGGCCTATTTAGGCCATAGAGCAAGATAAGGCATAGGTAGGCCACAAGCAAGGCAAGGAGTGAGAAGGCTCTTAGGGTTAACAAATTTACCTTTTCTTCAGTTTTTTTGTAGGATAAAGGGTTACATACTGTTTCCAGTTTTGTTCCTAAAGTAAATTCAAAGATTTTTCCAGCCTGGAAATTGTCTTGCCTTCTTTGTCACAGTCTTGTTAATGTGAAGAAAAGTTTCCGCTTGTTGGATGTAAAGAGAATACAAAAGCTACATTTGATAAAGATGACTGTTCAGAAAGACTGAATAGCTTGTTCTGTTCAGATCTGGTAAGAAGATTGCCAGCATCCAAATCTTCCATGCTAGATGGATTAATTTAGTCCTGTGATACTTGTCAGAGAAACAACAAAACTCCTCCAGATTTTGTCAGAGGGCTTTCTACAAAACCAATCTACTTCATTTGCATAAAAAAACTAATGTTTCTGTAGAGGAGCTCCGTTTATACTATTAAATATTATGAGTTGAGAAATGTGATTCTACTGACAATGCCATCATCAAATGAGGTCTTAAGACTGCTGTTATCCCAGAACCATTCTGAGAGTATTCACTTTTCAATGAATATAATAGAAGAAAAATTTTCGGAGCTGTCAATTTTCTATTAAACTCCACATAATAATTTGACCTTGATTTCTTGTTTGTATTAGCCATGGCTTTTCATTCTTTTCTTTTCTTTTTTTTTTTAAATTAACAGGTAGGCTGTCTTAGAACTTTTTTGTTACCTTTTCTGGTTGTCCTGGCTAGTTTTTGTTATTGTTTTTCTTTGCCAGCCAGCACAGCTAATAACACACCGTAAAGGGAGAATGCATGACTAAAGATCTTTATCTCTCTCCTCTCCCTTTAGTTTCTTTTGGTTTTGTTTGTCTGTTGATGCATATAGTTGGGGAAGTTATCAAGCAGCAAAGGGAAGCTGTGTGGCTCATTGAGTGGAAGGGGTACTGAGAGTTGTTCTCGCTAACAAATTAAAAAAAAAAAGACAACAAACTGAATCCATAGAAACAAACTGTTAAATATAAACAAATCTTCCATTTTCTCGTCTTTTTACTGCTATTTTTCTAAAAAAAAAAAAAAAATTGCCTGTGAAACCTGGGCATCTTCTCGGGTTACCAGTAAGCCCTGGGTGTTTAATATCCGTGTATTAGCTAGATCCATTCAAATGCAGCCCCTCCTTCTGCGGAGTCTGGCATGGCCAGCCCACTTGTCACAGTGTATAACCGCACCCTTGCTGCAGCTTGGGAGGCAGTCCTTTGAGTTGTGAACAGTGTTCAGAGGGAGAGAGGAGCTTAGGTTTTGTTATTTTACAGGTCCAGCCAGAGGAGCCAAGCAAGCCCTGTTTGGTGGTCCTGGCCAGGGTCGGGAGGGTTTCTGCCCAGCCAGTACATAACCTGTTTGTGGGAGTTATCCTTCTGAGTCTAATTGTTTGTAATTTAAACTTTTAAGTGGTAGGGGCCTTGCTGGAGTCTGTTCAGCTCCTGGGATCGGGGAACCCTGGGTCTGGACCTGGACAGGTTACGTAAGACCTGCTCCCCCCAATAGCCTCAGTGAGGAAGGGAGTGACAGTGACCTGCTGTAAGGAGTCATCCTAGTGTTACTCCTAGTCGTGTAAAGATTAAGGGCCAGATTTTAAAACTTATGCGCGGGTGTAGATTTATTCGCGCAACCCGCGCGAACAAAATCCACGCCCGATTTTATAACATGAGCGCACTGCTGCTCGCATGTTATAAAATCTGGGGTCGGCGCGCGCAAGGGGGTGCACACATGTGCACCTTGCACGCGCTGAGCCCGAGGGGAGCCCTGATGGCGTTCCCCGTACCCTTCAAGGCCGCTCCGAAATCGGAGCGGTCTTGGAGGGAACTTTTTTCAATCCCCCCCCTCCTACCTTATTTTATTTCTTATGCCTGCCTGAAGCAGGCGTATCTTGCGCGCGGCGGAACCTTCGGCATAGCCGCACGAAGGAGGCCTCGGGACCGTCCCTGGACCCGCCCCCGGACCTGCCCCCTTCCTACCCCTTTATTGAAGCCTCGGGACATACGCGCGTCCCGGGGCTTGCGTGCGCCGCGGAGCCTATGCAAAATAGGCTCGGCGCGCGCAGGGGCAGATTTTCTCAGGTTATGCGCGTATGTTACGCTTGTAGCCTTTGAAAATCTGCCCCTAAGTTCAACATCCAGGAGGAAGTTGCTCGTCCTGCTTTATTTGGAGCACAGAAATTCCTGCTCCAAGGGATCCCTCCCATCAGGATTCGAAGAAGAGATATAAGGACTGCAGTAAGATCAAAGAAGGGTTCGGTCAACTAACTGAGAGTAAAAGGCAAAGCCTAACATCAGTGAAGCCATCCAACCAGTGCTTCAATCAACCATGGGAAGAGAAAGATTTATCTTTCTGTACAGAGACAGAAATAAACTATTCTTGCCAATGGGAAGGGCTGCTTCTGCCCATTCAAAGGACACCCTGCCCACCTGGAGAACCTATTTTTCCAAGCCCTGGATGGTAGGAATTCCCTTGGCTGGCCTGAGATACTCCTGTACAGATTTGGAGAACATGGTAACAGACTATTTCATTGTGCTGTTGTAGATCAAAGACTTGTGCCATTTCTCATTTATTGACCAGTAAAGAATTATTTTTTGGACACTAACACAGTGGCTTCAGTGGTTATTTGTCATTCGGCGCACAGCAAACAGAAAAGTACTGCTCTCCCAGGGATACCTACAGAGAATTAGCCACCCCGCACTGGGAACCGAGAGGACTCCTTTCATCCCCAAGTCTGTTGAACCTACATCCTGGGAGGGAAGGAAAGTAGTACAGCTAGCCTGGGTTCCTGCCCCAAAGAGTACAAATAAGTTTATGTGCCTATCCGTACCAGACTTGTACATTAAGGAGGGGTTACACTTATGTTTTCACTTTGTCTCTCTGTGTGTGCACATTATCTCCTGAGCCACTCAACTTACAGCAACCAAATTTTTAGAATAGGTTTAGCTCTATAAAAACTAGAAACTAAAATAATATTGTCCTATAAATATTAAGGATTTAGCCGAAAGCTGAAATTAAAAGCACTTATATGATTTGCAGTTCAATTTTGTTCTTAATTCTTTTTCTCACTCTTGCATTTCTCCTCTAACACCTAACTGAAACCCACTGTTTTGGAAACATTTGTATGGTACTGGTGATGAAAATGCTGACATTTTCAGTTGAAAATTTTAATTTTGCTGGAAACTAATGCAAAGTTTGATTGAAAACTGCACTATGGATGAAATTGGCAAAACCTTTTGCCTCTTGCAAAACAAAATCTGCCAGTGTTCCAGCTAAGCAAATTTTTAAAAATATTAAACCAAGCCTTGTTATAATCTTAGATATGTGAAATATGTATATGGTAACAGTTTATATTCTCTTTTGTGTATTTCCTTTTCCTTCATAAAAGTTGTCTTTCTGCATTTGATTTTCAGGAAACAGGACTGCAATACAAGAAGTTCATGGCTTATCCTTGGATTCTTACTGTTACTTGGCCTATGGTCATGGTAAATAATTTTATTTTTCCCCCTTAGTGAATGTTACGGTTGTTTATTTCTAAAAGTTAGTCTGTTTTATAAAATATAGAAAATTGCAGCTTATTTTCTTGCCTTAAAATTTCAAAATTGACTTGAGATAGAAAAATGCCTTATATACATACCGAACGCATGCAAAAGAACATATTGCTTAGTACCGAAAAGTTTCTTGTTATGGACTGGTGTGAAACAGTTCTTTCAGACAGGGACATAGAGTGACCATTGAAGTTGGTGGTGCACCAGAAAATGTTCTGCTGTCAGGTGCTCTAGGTCACAGTGCACCCTCCTACATTACCTTGTAAGCACTACTTTCTTTGATGCAAAAAGCCTATCAATTTTATGCGCATACTAGCCCTTAGAGGGAAAATTAGCTAAAGCCATCCCTTAAAATAATCGCCTAATCTACTAACAGTTACAATAAAATATGTGAATGAAAAAAATATTTTCTGCAATAACATTCAAAATCATTTTTTTTGCTTGCAAATGAAATTAATAAAGAAAAAACTTCTGTTTAAAATAGCAATAAGAAAGAAAGGACCATAATGCCATAAAAGCTAGTGATAAGTACCATATTTTTCACAGCAAAAATTTAAGTTACACAAGAACTGAACCTTTAAATACAGACAAACTCGAATACTGAAGAAAAACCAAAATACAAATATGTAAGAAATGTACATTCCCAAAGATGGCATATTCCAATTGCTGAAAGGCAAAAATTGTTTTTTACCTCTGTTCTCTGATCTTATTTTTCTAGTCAGTTGGTCCCAGTCTCTTTTTTTCCCCCCCCCCTTGTCATTTTCTTATTTCTTTTTCAGGGTCTCTTATTCTTTTTCTTCTCTCTCCTCCTGTCTGCTTTCCTTCCTCTACCCACCCATACACATACACACACCATCTCTCACATGCATGTTTTCACATACAAGCTTTCTCTCACACAGCATCCCATGCTTGCATGCTCTCTCTGACACACAGGCTCCTACTGTCATATGCTCTCTGTCACATGAAGGCTCTCACTCTCACGCTCTCTCTCTCTCTCTCACATGCAAACTCCCATTCCCACACACTTGCAAGCTCTCACTCTTACATGCTCTTTCATATACAAGCTCCCACTCCCACATACACAGACTCTCACACTTGCTCTTATGCGCATGTTCCCATTCTCACAAACACACCGGCTCTCACACACATGCTGTCTCACATACAGGCTCTCATTCCCCCTCAGACACACACAGGCTCTTATATGTAGGTTCCCACTCCCATACATATGTACACACACAGGCTGTCACTGTCACATGCTATCTCTCAGATGTAAGCTCCCATTCCTCCTCCATAGGCACCCACATTCTTTCTCACACAGCTTCATATTGCCACACAAACACACAGGCTCTCACATTCTCTTTCTCATATGCAGGCTCCCACTCCCATACATATGTACACACACAGGCTCTCATTCTTGCACACGGGCTCCCACTCCCACACACCCATACACTCCCTCACACAGGTTCTCACTCCCACTTGGTCTCTCTCAGATTTACATTCAGGCTCTTTAAACCACATTTACATTCAGGCTCTTTAAACCACATCTCTCTTTCTCTATCTCTCACACTCAGGCAGGCTCCCATTCACATCCCCCCAAGCAACATATGTAGGCAGTTTACCATTCTCTCTCTCTCTCACACACACACACACACACACACACACACACACACACAGGTTCCCTTTCACTCACACACACAAAGACAAAACACAGGCAGGTTCCCTTTCACTCACATACACAAAGACAAAACACAGGCAGGCTCCCTATCTGGGTATATGCCAGGTGTTTCAGCTTCATCTTTAGCAAAACAATTTGTGCTGTGCTTGCCAGTCAAGATCAAAATTTAACTCTTAATCTGCTAGCTGGCTTTAAGTAAGTGGTGTTCTTATACTTTTAATTAAAACCTATCTCCATTTTGTGTGTATATGACTTTGAAGCTTGCAGACTTTAAGTTGAACAAAGGGAAGGCTGGGTAGGCTGTAAGGTATTCCAGGCTGCTTCTAGTAAAAAGGGAGGGGGGACAACTGCAAAGGGGGGCTAGGTGCCAGACCAGAAGTTCTTTTTGATAGAAACAATGCTGTGTGTGCGTTATCTTTCCAACAAGCAACATGCTGACCTTGTACAAAATAATGTCTGTTTCTTACATCCTCATTCATCATTTTAAGAATATACTTTTACCATCACATCTTATCAGTACTAACCTCAGATCATACTTTCATACAAACATGGGGCCTGAGTCCTATTGCATACATCTAGATAATCTTCTTGTCCTCTGTTGCCTCACACTAATACATAAGTTTAAGAGGGATAGACTTGGGAGTAACATTAGAAAATATTTCTCCCTGGAAACAGTAGTGGGTCATGAAACAGCCTCCCAGAAGAGGTGATGGATACAGTATTAGCATGGGAAAAGCACAGTTATCCTTAATGGGGAAGCAGAAGACAGAAATCAACTGTGGCCTAAGACAATGCAATTCAAATTAAATTGGATAAACTAGATGGATCTTGCAGTTCTTATCTGCTGTTATATTCTATGTGTCTATGTTTCTTTGACACAGGACAATGAAGATTACCCACTCATCAAGCCAGGACCTTACTGGAAGAAATTTAAGGCCAATTTCTGTGAGATGATAGCAATTTTGATACAGCAGAGTCAGTACGATATCATTTATGATGGTTACCTGCTAGAAACAGTCATTTCACTACTGACAAGATTGGCAGATTCCCAAATGAGGGCACTGAGGCACACCAGTACGTTAGCAGGCAAGTACTAAACATGGCTATCTAAAGATAGCACTTTTATTATGCTACTAAGATATTGCATTTTTTGTGACTTTTTTGTGACATAAATTGTATTGTGTCTTCTCTCAAATGAGCTTGCTTTTTAGTAGGTTATTGTGACATGGAAAGTAGTCTCAGGGTATCTGTGGAGCTAATTTCTAGAGTTAGAATGGGCATTTTCATGCTGCAAATCTTAGGATCTATAAGGAGGTGGAGTATCCTCTATAGCAGCAAATGAGATTGACATAATTGGCATCACAGAGACTTGGTGGAAGGAAGATAACTAATGGGACAGTGCTATATCAGGGTGCAAATTATATTGCAATGATAGGGAGGATCAACTTGGTGGGGGTGTGGCACTTTATGTCCAGGAGGGTATAGAGTCCAACAGGTAAATGCTCAAGAGTAAATGCTCAGTAGAATCTATATGGGTAGAAATTCCATGTGTGTTGGGTAAGAGTATAGTGATAGGAGTATACTACCGTCCACCTGGACAAAATGGTCAGACAGATGATGAAATGCTAAGAGAAATCAGGGAAGTAAACCAATTTGGCAGTGCAATAATAATGGGAGATTTCAATTACCAAAAATATATCAGAAGCACCTTGCACATAAGGTAATCCACAAAGTCACAAGTGCAAGTAAAGAGATCAAAGTCCCATTCACTTAATATAACACGGTCCCGTGTTTCGTGAAACACGGGACCGTGTCGGGGGACATAGAAAACTACATGCTTGTCACTACTGATATGGAGTTGCCGAATTAAATAATATATGAACTTTATTCATGGTTAATAAATTGTTATATTAAGATTTCAATTACCCCAATATTGACTGGGTAAATGTAACATCAGGACTTGCTAGAGACATAAAGTTCCTGGATGAAATAAATGATTGCTTCATGGAGCAATTGGTTCAGGAACCAACAAGAAAATAGGATAAAACATAAGCATTGTCAAGGTAAGGGTAAAACATTGATAAGACAGGCGAAGAGAGAATTTGAAATGAATTTGGCCATAGAGGCAAAAACTCATAATAAAAACTTTTTTAAATATATCCAAAGCAAGAAACCTGTGAGGGAGTCGGTTGGACCATTAGATGACAGAGGGGGTTAAAGGGGCTCTTAGGGAAGATAAGGCCATTGCAGAAAGACTAAATGAATTCTTTGCCTCCATGTTTACTAATGAGGATGTTGGGAAGATACCAGTTCCAGAGATGGTTTTCAGGGGTGATGAGTCAGACGAACTGAATGAAATCACTGTGAACCTGGAAGATGTAGTAGGCCAGATTGACAAACTAAAGAGTAGCAAATCACCTGGACCGGATGGTATGCATCCTAGGGTTCTGAAGGAACTCAAAAATGAAATTTCTGATCTATTAGTTAAAATTTGTAACCTATCATTAAAATCATCCATTGTACCTGAAGACTGGAGGGTGGCCAATGTAACCCCAATATTTAAAAAAGGCTCCAGGGATGATCCGGGTAACTATAGACCAGTGAGCCTGACTTCAGTGCTGGGAAAAATAGTGGAAACTATTCTCAAGATCAAAATCGTAGAGCATATAGAAAGACATGATTTAGTGGGACACAGTCAACATGGATTTACCCAAGGGAAGTCTTGCCTAACAAATCTGCTTCATTTTTTTGAAGGGGTTAATAAACATGTGGATAAAGGTGAACCGGTAGATGTAGTGTATTTGGATTTTCAGAAGGCTTTTGACAAAGTCCCTCATGAGAGGCTTCTACGAAAACTAAAAAGTCATGGGATAGGAGGCAATGTCCTTTCGTGGATTACAAACTGGTTAAAAGACAGGAAACAGAGAGTAGGATTAAATGGTCAATTTTCTCAGTGGAAAAGGGTAAACAGTGGAGTGCCTCAGGGATCTGTACTTGGACCGGTGCTTTTCAATATATATATATAAATGATCTGGAAATGAATACATCGAGTGAAATTATCAAATTTGCGGATGATACAAAATTATTCAGAGTAGTTAAATCACAAGCAGACTGTGATACCTTACAGGAGGACCTTGCAAGACTGGAAGATTAGGCATCCAAATGGCAGATGAAATTTAATGTGGACAAGTGCAAGGTGTTGCATATAGGGAAAAATAACCCTTGCTATAGTTACACGATGTTAGATTCCATATTAGGAGCTACCACCCAGGAAAAAGATCTAGGCATCATAGTGGATAATACTTTAAAATCGTCGGCTCAATGTGCTGTAGCAGTCAAAAAAGCAAATAGAATGTTAGGAATTATTAGGAAGGGAATGGTTAATAGAACGGAAAATGTCATAATGCCTCTGTATCGCTCCATGGTAAGACCGCACCTTGAATACTGTATACAATTCTGGTCGCCGCATCTCAAAAAAGATATAGTTGCGATGGAGAAGGTACAGAGAAAGGCAACCAAAATGATAAAGGGGATGCAACAGCTCCCCTATGAGGAAAGGCTGAAGAGGTTAGGGCCGTTCAGCTTGGAGAAGAGACGGCTGGGGGGGGGGGGGGGGGATATGATAGAGGTCTTTAAGATCATGAGAGGTCTTGAACGAGTAGATGTGACTCGGTTATTTACACTTTTGAATAATAGAAGGACTAGGGGGCATTCCATGAAGTTAGCAAGTAGCACATTTAAGACTAATCGGAGAAAATTCTTTTTCACTCAACGCACAATAAAGCTCTGGAATTTGTTGCCAGAGGATGTGGTTAGTGCAGTTAGTGTAGCTGGGTTCAAAAGAAGTTTGGGTAAGTTCTTGGAGGAGAAGTCCATTAATGGCTATTAATCAATTATACTTAGGGAATAGCCACTGCTATTAATTGCATCAGTAGCATGAGTTCTTCTTAGTGTTTGGGTAATTGCCAGGTTCTTGTGGCCTGGTTTTGGCCTCTGTTGGAAACAGGATGCTGGGCTTGATAGACCCTTGGTCTGACCCATCATGGCAATTTCTTATGCTCTTATGTTCTTATCCATGGGCTTATAAATACCAGTTATCCCTACTCATGTGTCTTGTCTCCCCCCCCCCCCCCCCATCTAAGTAATGGGGGTGTCCAATTTAAGGATACAGTTCTCCACCAAACTGTACCATGATTGAAGATCTCTGAAGTCCTCCTTTGCTAAACACTCCAGGTGAGAGTTCTGAAGCCTATTTTGCACTGAGGCCCTGTCTGAGGGTTCTGATCCCTTAGCATGCTACTAATTCTTATTGTCCGGAACCTAATACCTGCTTCCCCTAATAGCTGAGGCTATGTGCAGGAGCCTGAAATCCCTTTCTTTGAGTTTACTTGTGTCTTTGACCACAGTACCGCTAGTTCTTTCTTTAAACTCAGCAAAACCTGGCACTGGGCTCTTGTCTTAATGTACTTGAGCTCTCCTAAAGCCTTTTAGCTCCCCAGTAATCACTTCAGCAAGCTGCAATTCAAAAAAATTCTCTTTAATTAGTTGTTGTTTCACCTTTACCCATAATTTGAAGCACCTTTGACAACAATTTGAGACATGTAGGCTCTCTACCAAACCAGGGGCACAAAAAGGAGAGATGCAAATCACAATTCTGTTACCTCTGAAGCTCCTTTACCTTGCTTAGAAAAATATTTCCTGGCCAGAGTTTCAAGCAGCCCCCACGCTAGTCAAACCCAGCTCCCAACCAGATAGTAACTGATTAATGCTGGCAGGAATTACATCCCCACCAATTAAAGTAACTTACACATCATAGATGTGGCCTGGTTTGGCCTCTGTTGGAAACAGGATGCTGGGCTTGATGGACCCTTGGTCTGACCCAGCATGGCATTTTCTCATGTTCTTATGTTCTTATTCAGCTTACTTTCCTGCTGCCTTCAATAGGAATCTTGCCCCTTTCCAAACTAAGCTGTAGGCAACAACCTCACAGTCATACTTAAAGCAAACTCCTCTCTAAAACTGGCTATAGCCTCGATTGGCTATATGTGCCAGCTGGCCTTGTACTTTTCAGTTCCTCTGCTGCCGTTAGTGCAAAATGAACCTGATGGACTGTGGTTTTCTTTTCTTTTCTCACACTGATAAAAGTGAAATGCAAACAACCCCAAAACTGTTTTCGTACAATCCCCAAAACCTCTACAGTAATTGATAACACAGGTATAATTCACACAACGTTCATTAACAGCTCTACTCCACCTCCATGCATTTTCTTAGTCGTCCAACTTTCATCTAGGCAAAAGGTTTAGGTGATAGACTTAGCTTAAAGGATGAACAGGACCATCAGGTTCTGATTCTCTCTTTTCCAGCACTGCTTTCCATGGTTAGCCCAGGCGCTGTGTTTTCTCTCTCTCTCTCTCTCTCTCTCTCTCTCTCTCTCTCTGCTGTCTCTCCCAAACTGTAGGCTGTCCCATTTATTTTATATGATACCTACTGCTAGGAATGTAGGTGCACTCCATCCTGCCTCCAGCTGTTACCTAATCAAATCCTCCCTAGGAGCTAACTGCTAGGGATTCTGGGACTTGTAGTTCATAGGCAACCACGCTTCGGCATGCTGTTTTGCCCAAACAAGTCTGACCAAGGCAAATTTTAAAGAATTCTTCTTTTTTTTCTTTTTTAAATGCAGGGAGTAGAGCAGATCTGTCAACTCACCACAATTATATAAACATTTGTTTGTAAAATATTATACAACTGTGTTGTGAGGCCATAGGCAATGTGGATTAAACATTTATAAAATGTGTTTATGCATTTATAAAATATGGGACGAAGAAAGTTAATATGTTTTGGTTTTAAATATTTAGGGTTTTTAATGTTAAATGTATTTAAACTTTTTTTTAACAAACCAGCATATTTATAGCTTCTTAATTATTGTGTACAACAGATGTATAGTTTTAACAGTGGCAAAAATATTAGGTGGTCCATATTTACACACAGTCCAGATAGCAAAGTTAGCCGGATAAACTTATCTGGCTAACCTTGGAGGAATATTCAATAGTGCAGTCACACTATTGAATATAGCCCTCTACCAGGGCACTATCAAGGTAGGGCAAGAGAACAATGTAGAAATCTCATCTTTGTGTGCCTTTCCTTACTCAAAATCATGTCAGATCTTCACTGGTGTTTACTGTGCTGTTCGTACGTCTCACTGTTCATGTAAAACTGGCCCTAAAACCCTAGACCACCACCAAAACCTCACCTTGAGTTTTCCCTCCTATAGTGGTATAAGTAGTTGACTACTATGTGTGCCACCCCAGAGGCTGTCTCTCTCTCTCTCTCTCTCTCTCTCTCTCTCTCTCTACTTCTCTCCACTTCTCCATCTCCCTGCCCCAAAAATGCCTGAAACAGAATTCATGATATTTATCGTGAATTCTGTTTCGGGCATAACGCACAGCTTATTGCCAAGAAAAAAGGTGTAGTTATTTTCGGTGATAAAAGTGTACAATAATGTGCGTAACACTATCACACATTGTATTAATACCCCTCATTTTCATAAACGCTGCCCAAACTCCTCCCCTTTGACTAAATTTTAGAACTTTGATTCGCGTCGTGCGTTGTAATAAATAACGCATGCGTTATGGCATTATTGCAGGCATTAGGGTTCTAACACCCATGATAACGACATACCGCATTTTGATGAACGACCCTGTTAGCCAGCTAAATCATCCAGCTAATTCTAAATATTGAGTTGGCTGGTTAACTTAGCCAGCTAACTCAACACCTCCCAGTTAAGCCCCCAGAATGCTCCGTAACTTATCCAGCTAAATTCTAACTGCCTAGCTTATTAACCAGATAGAATATAGCCGGATATGTGCCCAAATGTTCATTTAGCCAAATAACTTTTGAGTTAGCCGACTAAATACTTTTGAATGTGGACATCTAGATGTTTATTTAATCTATATAAATAAAAATGTAAATGTTCGTTTGTTCAAAATCTTAAATCTTTGAAAGTTCTTCACCGATTGCTTTGAAATTTTGACACAACGTTGCATTCGAATACGCGCGTGTTTTTATATACCTATATTATATAGATGTCACACCTGTGACAGGTAAAAACATGCTTTTTTGGAAAAACAGCACCATCTGTTGGACGTAAAAGCAACACACGCTATCTACAATATAAATGGGCTCTGACTGACGGACCGCAAATGCGCAGTAGAGAGCAGCTCTACCGCACACGTGCGGACCATAGAGCTCTGTGCTACGTGCTGGGTGTCACAGAGGGGAGGAGGAAAGGGCAGATAAGTTGCCGCTCCGAGAAATGGCTCAGCTCGTTCCGCCGCCGCTGGGGAAGGGGGGAGGGAGTTGGGACTGCCGGACAGTTACACACAGGAGGAGGAAAGGGTAGAAGAGTCGCCGAGCCAGTCCGTCCACCTCCGGGGAAGGGGGGGAGGGAGTTGGGACGGCTGGAGCAGAGCAAATGCAGTAGAAAGCAGCTGTGAAGAGATCACAAGCAGCTGCAGCCTGCAGCAGCCAAAGCGCAAAGAGCTGAACAGAGAACAGCTCGCCCTCCTCCCCCGCCCCCTGAGTCCTGCAGATAAGGAGAAGCCAAGTAAATATCCCGCAACTGTGGGGGTGGGGGGGGAGGGGGAAGGCAGTGCTGTCAAGCCGCCCATGGGTCTCAGCCACCACGGGAAGAGTTTACATGGGCATCGCTCCACCCCCACTCCCAGCAAACCACCGTCACGAAAGTGAAAGCCAGAGCCCTGCTCCCTCCTCCCTCTCAAGCCCCCGATCGGATTTCTTAAAGGCACAGGTCTCCCAGAAAGAGCAAAGTAAGCTAGGCAACGTGTCCCAAATCTGTTGCAGTACCTGCTGCCTGCCCTTTGCGAGGGGGGGACGGGTGTAGTGTTTTCCTCACTCTCCCAGACACAACAGGCGTGGGAACTTTGCAAGCTCTTGCGAGTGCAGAGCAAAGACTTAGGTGGAGAGGGGACAAAAATATCACCCGTTTTAACTGTGTGAGAGAGAAGTGTGTTAATGTGCGCTGAAGGCGAGTGTGAGTGCCAGAGAGAGAGGGAGACTACGTGAGGGATTTGTGTATGTGTGTGAGAGGGATTGGGCGTGCGTGCATGAGGGACAGAGGGAGAGTGTATGTGCAAGAGAGTGAGAGAGAGAGAGGAAGCCTATGTAGAGAGAGTCTCTACCCCCCCCTCAGCTCTCCACTTATAGGTTAGAGTGGAAAGGGTTGAGTGTAGAGGGGAATGGGAGAGCAAAGGAGTTGGGGCCTGTAAGGATAGAGTGAAAGGGGTCTGAGCCTGTCCCTCCGCCACCGGGGAAGGGGGGAGGGAGTTGGGATGGCAGGACCATTACGCCTCGTGAGATCCCCCTCGGCCACCGCTGTAGCTCCTACCACCGCTGCCGCCTCTGGCCCTTTGTGGGGCTGGGGGGGGGGGGGGGGAGGAGCGGAGGAGGAGAGGGGACCAAAATCTCTCCCTTTTTAACAGGCTTAATGGCTTGTACTAAATATTTTACGATTCCATTTCAATGTTTCCGATTACATTGTTAAATTGAATTTTCAGAGGCGGTGGAGGGTAAAAACACACCATATTTTATCTGGTGGACCGGAGTGGAGAGACTGCCCGACGGTGAACCAGGGCAGTGAACCTGCTCGACGGAGAGAGTTTCCGGGTCTGACATCAGAGGGCGGAGCCGGTGAGAAGGACGATAAAATCAGTCCCCCCTGCGGCATAAACCCGAGGCGGAGGAGGGTAAAGACACACCATATTTTATCTGGTGGACCGGAGTGGAAAGACTGCCCGACGGTGAACCGGAGGCAGTGAACCTGCTCGATGGAGAGAGTTTCCGGGTCTGACGTCACAGGGCGGAGCCGGTGAGAAGGACGATAAAATCAGTCCCCCCCTGTGGTGCGCAGCCGACGCCGGCGCGCTGCCCAAGCCACGCGCGCCAAAGGGGCACGCGGCTTTGCCTGGAACTCTCAAAATTTCTTCTTTCAATATTTTAAACTCTACCCACCATCTATGTAAGTGACTGAAATAATTTACTTTACTTTTTCCCTCTGAAACTCCCTTGGAGGAATCAACGTTTTAAATTTTCTGGTTAGAATCTAATACTTTTCTGTATTTCCTGGAGATTGTTTCTTTTGGCATATTGAAATGCCACATACAAAGCGAAAGGGGAAACTGAGGGAGGTACAACTACATCCTCCCCAGCAACCCCGTTACAGCTTAAAATTGAAAAGTATTTTAACTCAGCCCCAGAAGTTACTCCCGTCGTAGGAGACGCTGTGACCCCTCTGAGTGAGCATAAAGAGGGATCACCTGTCTCATTAATATCTTTAAGTCCAGGAGTGCCGGTTACGCCCTCACCACCCCTCGCAGATTTACCTGCTTTGGACTCTTGTGACTCCAATGTCTCTTTAGAAGGGGACAAGGCTACACAAGTTGGTGGAGGAGGTGTAGAACCTTGTAAACAAGGTGAAGGACAAGGTAATGGCGCACACAATAGTGTGGTAAGTGCCAGAATCTTAGGGTCTGAACCTATTTTGTCTCACAAATTTGAAAGACCAGCTAAAATAACGCTTGATAACGTCTGGACTGCCATAATGATTTTGGAAAAGTCTATTACTACTCTTACAAGTGTGGTTACGGATGTTAACAAGAGAATGTTGAATATAGAACAACAGAATGATACCCAGAAGATACAAATAAAGGACTTAGATCAGAGGATTTCAAAAATAGAGAAAATACAGACTGGGTTAATGCAAGGAGAATTAAAAAATCATATTAAAATGGAGAAAATTGAAAATGATCTGAGATACCTGAACTTGAGGGTAATTAATTTCCCACAGGTGGGAAGAATCTCTGTTCAAGAACAATTTAAACAATATCTGGGAACAGTATTAAAAATACCGAAAGAATCTCTCCCGCCTTTAGCAAAAATATATTTCGTACCTGAAAGAAGAGGGAAAGAGAAAGAACAAGTGGAACAGCAAGATCAACAACATGGATTATTGAATATAACAGAACTATTGGAGTCATCAAATGAAGAAATAGTGGGGCGGATTTTCAGAGCCCTGCTCGCGTAAATCCGCCCAAAACCGGGCGGATTTACGCGAGCAGGGCCCTGCGCGCCGGTAAGCCTATTTTACATAGGCCTACCGGCGCGCGCAGACCCCGGGACTCGCGTACGTCCCGGGGTTTTCGGAGGGGGGGCGTGTCGGGGGCGTGTCGGGGGCGGGTCCGGTCGTCGCGGCGTTTCGGGGGCGTGTCGGCAGCGTTTTGGGGGCGGGTACGGGGCGTGGCTACGGCCCGGGGCGGTCCGGGGGCGTGGCCGCGCCCTCCGTACCCGCCCCCAGGTCGCGGCCCGGCGCGCAGCAGGCCCGCTGGCGCGCGGGGATTTACGTCTCCCTCCGGGAGGCGTAAATCCCCCGACAAAGGTAAGGGGGGGGTGTAGACAGGGCCGGGTGGGTGGGTTAGGTAGGGGAAGGGAGGGTAAGGTGAGGGGAGGGCAAAGGAAAGTTCCCTCCGAGGCCGCTCCGATTTCGGAGCGGCCTTGGAGGGAACGGGGGGGAGGCAGCGCGGCTCGGCGCGCGCAGGCTATACAAAATCGATAGCCTTGCGTGCGCCGATCCAGGATTTTAGTGGATACGCGCGGCTCCGCGCGTATCTACTAAAATCCAGCGTACTTTTGCTTGAGTCTGATGCGCAAGCAAAAGTAGGCTGATCGCGCTTCTTTTAAAATCTACCCCAGTGTGTAGGAGAGGAATAGTCCTTGTTAGATTTATTTTTCCATCAGACAGGGAGATGGTCCTTTAACTGTTTCTGAGGAATAGATCTGTGAAATACTATAACCAACAAATATGGATTTTTCCAGATGTAACTAAATTAACACAAATTAGAAGGAAAGAATTTTTGGCCTTAAAACAACTGGCAGATAAAGTGGGGGCCCTGATGGTAATTCGTTACCCCTGTAAATGTGTGGTAAAATTGAATAAGGTAAATTATGTCCATTTTGAACCTTCAGACCTGAAAAAGTTCTTAGAAGCTAAGAATTTGTTAGGGGAAGTAGTTTCTGATTAAGGTAACCGCAAATAGTAAAGATAATGGGGCTATGATACCACTATATATATGAAAGTAAATATTGCTTTGAATTTGCTCTAATGAGAAGTTGATTCCACCTAATTTCATTGTACATATGAGCGTCTATATGAAAGTATAATATTTCGAATGAGTTTGCTTTTTCCTTCTCTTTCTTCTTCCTCTCCTTAGGAGAGTGATAATTGTAGATATTCATATTTTGTAAATGACAGTGTTATGTCATGATTTTTAAATAATTAATAAAGTTTAAATTAAAAAAAAATATTGAATTTTCATAGATTTCGATTTATTTTCATTTTGATTTAATTATTTCGTGTGACATTGCGTTGGAATTGAGCTGTGTCATTTACCATACCGTTCATTTACTGAGTATAGTTTGTTTTTTCTTTTTTCATTCTTTTTCATTTCTACAATTATGCGGTTTACATCTAGACACGGATTGCTTCTCACATGGACAATTATATGTTGCGTGTTCTAGAGTCGGCAAACCAGACAATCTCTATATCTGCACAGACAATGGAACAACAAAAAATATTGTATACCCACAAGCATTGTGAAATTAAACATATTAGAAACGTGCGCTTTCTCTTTTCTTTCTTTTCCATTTAACCAGACTGAGCCACAGCAACGCGTGGCCGGGTACGGCTAGTATTAAATAAAATAAAACCCTACAGATGTCTAGCAAACTGTTTGAAAATCCATTCCTGTTGCAACCTCTTCACAATCTGAGGACTGATGGACCTTTCTGTGAGATAATAGTCACTGATTGTACCTTTATTCCCCATAGGAGGCATAACAAACTGCAGTTCCCTTCTTCCTTCCCCTCCCCCTAAGTAGTGTGCAGTGCATGATGGTTGCGTATTCTGTCATGTGATGAATATCCACTGTACCTATACCAGCTCCTTTAGCAAAGTTAGGGTGTTATTTTCTAAACCCTTATCGCGTGCGTTAGGGCCCTATAGCACGCGATAAGGCCATATCGCATGCGAAAAGGGCCTTTCCGCATGCGATATGATGCAAATTAGGGGGAGGGGAGGAGTTGGGGAGGGGCTGAGTCGGCGGTGTTTTTGCTGCCGGCGATAATGTTTCTAACATTATTGTCAGCAGTGGCACACCGAATAGCACCACCTTTCATTGTGGCACTATTCGGTGCAAAAGCTGGCAGCCGGCGCACCACAGTGGTGCGAAGGCTGCGGGCTTTCGCAGGCCTGCCCCCCCGTTTTTGCTAGATTCATCATTCAGTGATGAATGATGAATCCAGGCCTTAGTTCTCTTGAGTGAATTATCGTGTGAAGAATTAACAACCTGAGCAAGCGATGTCTATAGAGTTATTAAGCCTCATTTCCATTGAACTTTGTGAAATGCTTTTTCCATATCAAGACTTATTATTATACTCAATTTATTTGTTGGATTGGAATCCCAAAGGGCATGTATGAGAGTATGAATATTTTTCACTACATACCTTCCTTTTACAAATCCAGCTTGGTCAGATGATACTAAATCGGGTAGTACCACACTCAGCTGAGATGCCATAATGGACATCAGTATTTTAACATCCAGGTTAAGGAGATTGGCTGATAACTGCCAGGAAGAGCTAAATCCTTATCTTTTTGGGGAAATAAAATTATTTCTGCCTGATTGAATTCTGAATGGAAAAACCCTGTGAGACTGATGACTTATATTTCATTAAAGAGGTAACATTGGATCTTGAGATTCTGTAAACCTCTGAGCTAAAGCCATCTATACCAGAAGCTTTGCCAGGCTTCAGTTGTTGGGTAGTCCAATCTACTTCTAATAAAGATAAAAGAGCACTTAACATACATTATCTTTCTGTTGTGGTGTTATCTGAGGAAAAGGAATATCAGCCAAACATTTTTGCATTAATATTGCAGAATATAAGTTCCTATAATAATCTTTAAAATAGATGTTATGTCATCAGCACTGGTAAGTACCTCTCCTGATAACATTTTTATGTTAGTTATATAGGGGTAGATTTTCAGACGAGCGCGAACAGCCTACTTTTGTTTGCGCTCCAGGCGCAAACAAAAGTACGCTGGATTTTAGTAGATACGCGCGTAGTCGCGCGTATCGGCTAAAATCCTGGATCGGCGCGCGCAAGGCTATCGATTTCGTATAGCCTGCGCGCGCCGAGCCGCGCAGCCTACCCCCGTTCCCTCCTAGGCCGCTCCGAAATCGGAGCGGCCTAGAAGGGAACTTTCCTTTGCCCTCCCCTCACCTTCCCCTCCCTTCCCCTACCTAACCCACCCGCCCGGCCCTGTCTAAACCCTCATCCTACCTTTGTCGGGGGATTTACGCCTCCCGGAGGGAGGCGTAAATCCCCGCGCGCGAGCGGGACTCCTGCGCGCCGGGCCGCAACCTGGGGGCGGGTACGGAGGGCGCGGCCACGCCCCCGGGCCGTAGCCACGCCCCCGTACCCGCCCCCAAAATGCTGCCGACACGCCCCCGAAACGCCGCGACGACCGGGCCCGCCCCCGACACGCCCCCCTCCGAGAACCCCGGGACTTACGCGAGTCCCGGGGCTCTGCGCGCGCCGGGAGGCCTATGTAAAATAGGCTTCCCGGCGCGCAGGGCCCTGCTCGCGTAAGTCCGCCCGGTTTTGGGCGGATTTACGCGAGCAGGGCTCTGAAAATCCGCCCCATAATGTCTGAGTTGGGAACTGCTGACCAACCTAACCAATAACTTGCCTGATTTTATTTTCAAACCTGTACATTTTTGTCTTACATTCCTGTATTGAGAAAACAGCACATTGATGTAATAACCGATTTACTCTGTTTTTCATAAATAATAATTTAGCTTTATGTAAGGGATCTAAAGATCTTATATGATCCTTTTTGGCATTTTCCAAAAATTGTATGAGTAAGGATTTCTTTATCTCATACTTGACATCTATTAGCCAAGTAAGAGCTCATTTCCCCTCTCATTACAGCCTTCCCTGCCAACCAAAGTATATCTGACTGAACCTCCAAATTATTATTAATTTCCAAATACAATTGCCGTTTGTCTATCAAAAAGTTTGAACTGATCATCATTTAGTAAGAAGGAAAATGCCAAGTAAAGGTTTGAGAAATCTGTTGTCCTATTTGTAAATCCATTGAAATTGGAGCATGATTTAAAATAGAAAAACCACCAATCATAGCTTGTCTCACCATAGAAAGCAAGGCAGTTGCAGGAAAAAAACAATCAGTGTGAGAATAAGAATTATGCGGAGAAGTAAAATATGTAAAATCACTTTCTTCAGGATGCAAAATTCTCCAAATATCTAATAATTGTAATTCTTTTTATTTAAATTGTAATCCTTTTCCAATCATGTTTTTATCTGCTTTCATTGATGGCTTAGCATCTATAGACAGATCATTCACCAAATTAAAATCCCCACCCAGTACCACCCTGTGGTCTGAATATTGACTGACAATAGTTATTACGTGAGAAAAGAATGCATGAGAATACTCATTAGGATCATAAATATTACCAAACAGAAATTTTGATTATATAGACTGCTAGCCACAAATCTACTCTCTGAATCAATCACCGACCCTTCAAGTATAAAAGGCAAGCTACTGTGAAATAAAATAACCTCTCTTTGTCGCATAGAATAAATAGCAAACACACACGGGTGTATCCTTTTAATTATTTTTATGTTCAGTTGATGACAAATTAGTCTCCTGAAAAAAAAAAGTGTGAGATTTTTCTTTTTTAAAGAACTGGAAAAGCTCCTTTCTTTTATAGGAGAGTGAACACCATCAACGTTTAGAAAACTAAATTTAACCACAGACATTTTTGAAATAGATAAAGTTTTTGAAGGAAATGTATCTCCTTAATTTTGCACTGCATAGGCAAACACAAGCAAATTTGGAAATGCTCACTTGTTTTGGGTGAAACACAAATCCAGTATATATGACAAAATATGGGCCTCGTATTGGGCTGCTGGGCAGGCATCCTGAGGTATTTATGACTCCTACAGTACAGGCCAGTGGCGATACCCAATGCTTCTAACTGGGCGCTTTATGAAGGATATTTTGAAATTGTTTTGAAAAAATTATTGTTGTATGGTCAGGGGAATCTGTTCTTTTTCTATAATTATGCTTTGATGCATGAATGTTTTGTGTATTGTATGCTGGTTGTATAAATAAAAAGTTACCCCCCCAAAAAAAAACAAAGATTATGAAGGAAAAACTCCTCATCCAAAGAAAGCAGCCCTAGACTATGAAGTAAATCAGTGTTAATATGACATCTTTTAAAATGTAGAATTGTTACATAAACAAATCCCTCCATGATTAGGTAATTAAAGACAATACTTTTCATTGCCAGTCTACCTCCATTCTGATCTGAGTCACAGCAAAAGATTTTCTGGCAACAATTAGACCCCTGCTGCCACTGTTTTTTGGGAAGGCTTAGAGAAAACTGCATAGGTTGAGGGTGAGATCAGTGTCTCAACATGAGGTTCAAACAACTAAATCTCAGTTATATGTATAATATCATTTCTCTCATCTACTAACGTCATAAATGAGCGTGGCCCTTTTCCCGTACAGATCTTGCATTTATTAGATAGGGATTGATTTCTCTTACATCTATTTATAACATAGGTCTCTATATTGGCCTTGCCCAGTGATGCTGGGGATCAAAAAATTCTCAGTAATATCAGTATAATGGTAAGCCATGATTAAACCAATCAATGAGACAAAAATAAGGAACTTACAGAGCAGGCTGATGTTCCTTATGAGTCAAGACAGCAGCATTATTCAACAGTTGATTCCAGATTAGCAGCATAAGAGAAAATAATTCAGGCTACTTCAGGGTGTACATCAGAGTGCACAAAGGAACATGCTCCTTTGTCGCCTTCAGCATCAATTCCAGCTCTTCAGAAGAGCTCCTGGTGATGTCACCAGGAGGTGGGACCAGAAAAAGCCAGCTCAGGAAGGCAGATGCACAGGCAAGGTGACAAGTGACATTGTCAAATAGCATCCCTTCCTCTGATAATTCTATTGTTTGGTCAACCACAATATGGATGCTTTCAGAACACACATTTTGTACTTGCTAATTTTGAAAGAGAACTTGGGCGGATTCTCTGAAAATTTGTATAAGGTACATGTGTTACATGCACCTGCGTAGTTTGCAATTATGTGGGCTATTTGAAAATTACTCTTCAAAATTAGTTTTGGAACATCTCTTTCAGGAAGATTTTAACTGGATTTGTCTGCTGCATTAATTATACTACTACTAGATGAAATTGATGCTTATAATTACACATTTTCCATATGATTAGGTATAACACTGTGGATGTCTAAAACTGATATCTTTATATTAGAAAGTCTGAGATAAGAAAAAAGCGGACAAAAGAAACAGACCAATATTTTGAGGAGTCTTCTGTAAACTGAGAGCCTTTTGAGGAGGTCTTAGCAAGCTTTTGTGTGTCTTGTTAATTCTTGACAGATTAATAGAATCCATGTATCATTTTATATGTTTCAGCTATGAAATTGTTGACAGCTTTTGTGGGTGTTACTCTGAAATTAGATGACAGTATCAGTAACAATCAACGGCTTTATGAAGTGGAGAAAAACAGACAGACTGAGAAAAAGACCAACCAAAGACTGGAGCAGCTTGAGAAAAATAAAAAAGAGGTCAGAATGGGCTGTGATGTTTACTAGAACTTTGTGATGGTTACATTAATGCACTGTTGTGTACTTTTCTTTGAGAGTAGCACTGCCAAGAATTGTTCTCAGGTGGATGATTCAATAATGAGAAATGCAGAGGGAAAATGTAAAGGAACGTAAAGGGGAAAGAAGCAAAGAAAGATCTGAAAAAGTGGGATGTGGTGGGTCCTCTAGAAAGGTCTTTTGTCACTGTTCATTATGCAGGATAAGGGGAAAATGGGGAAACTCATTTACCTATAGCAAGATTTTCAGTTTGAACAGAAAACAACTTTCACTCATCTCTGTTTCATGCCTGCTGGAAGCCTTTACTCTTGCCTCAGGTGCAGTCTATGAATAGACACAGTTCCCTGTGCCTGCACTGTGGAAGCTTGTGCCCTTTACTTCTATTTCTATTTTGTATTTGTATACATCAGGACCTAGTTTCTCAACACATAAATCACATCTTTCCCCATTAGTTTATATCATACTCATCAGCTAATTCCTATGGTGTATTATCTTTAGCAGGAAATTAAGCAAAAACTAAATGGCCAGTTTTGAGCGGCCAAGACTGAACTGTTAAATTTAAGCAATGCCGAAAATTGATCCTAACCAGATTAATAAAATATCTACCCTGAGAATACCTCTAATCCCACCCCTTTTCTGTTTGGTTAAATTTGTGTTCCTTGCAGTTTTATCTGCAGAAATTTACTGGACACTGTTAACCTGCATTTGGACACGCATTTTGGATGCGCTAGCTTTACCCCTTATTCAGTAAGGGGTAATAGCGCATCAAAAATGCGCGTCCAGCCCCCCCCCCCCCCCCCCCCCGAGACTAATAGCGCATGTTGATGGCCCTATTAGTCATTCCCGCGCAATACAGAAAGTAAAATGTGCAGCCAAGCCACACATTTTACTTTCAGAAATTAACGCCTACCCAAAGGTCGGCGCTAATTTCTGCCGGCACTGGGAAAGTGCACAGAAAAGCAGTAAAAACTGCTTTTCTGTGCACCCTCCGAAAGTTAAAAAAACAAGTTAAAAAAAAAAATTTTGAAATCGGCCCGTGGCTTGCGGGTTGAAAACCCGTGGCTGTCAGCAGGCTCGAGAACCGACGCCGGCAAAATTGAGCGTCGGCTGTCAAACCTGCTGACAGCTGCCGCTCCTGTCCAAAAAGAGGCGCTAGGGACGCGCTAGTGTCCCTAGCGCCTCTTTTTACCACCGGCCCTAATTTAAATATTTTAGTTTACTGAATTGCATGTGCGCGCCGGGAGAGCTGGCGCTCGCCCGCTCTCCCGTGAACTTTACTGTATCGGCCTGTTAGTTGGCTAAATCTTTTGAAAAGTCCTTAGTTTTACAACTACTTTCCAGTGACTCCAGGCTGTCCTTGTCTACCTCTAGGCCATTCCCTTGGTCCTGAAAAAAACACAAGCAAAGGGTTTTTCTTCTTCCTTCACACACCCAGCCAGGTTCCTGCTTGACTTCTCCCAGGCTGTCTCTTTTGAGTAGCTTGCAGGCTGGGTTTTGAGCTTTCCCCACTGGCTACGTGCCATGCCTAACTATGACCAGTTGGGACCACAATCCGTCCTTGAGCAGCTTTTTGGCTGGGCCCCACTCTCAGGCTTTTCTTGTTCTCCTTGTGGTAGGCTGCGACGATGTTTCGCGAGTTAATTCAGTTCCATCAGTTCGTGCTAGTGCTTCTGGCTGTGCACCTAGTTGGGTGTCCAGTTGGTTATGGGTGTCTTTCTGGGTGGCCACTTGCATGCGCTTATCTATGCACACAATCTGAGTGAGCTTGTGTGAGCTTAGTTTTTTGGATGCTCATGGAGGCACAGAGTTGAGTGCCTAAATTTTGGACTCCTAGTTTTTCTGCAGCATGAATACAGCTGGACACACACTTCTCAGTCACCTGTTAGAGTGTACTGACAAACTGATGTCGCCTATAGCAAAGAAGCCTTAAGTGCCTTACCCTCTGTGCTGCTTGTCATATTCGAGCACCTCAGCCTGGCGTTCCCTCTAACTCGTGTCAGTGCTGCTTGGAGGCTTAGGGGCAGATGCTTTCGTTAGATTTTACTAGACCCAGTTCTTCCCAGCCTGATGTGAGACTGGGATGAGAGCTGCCAGAAGGGTCACCTGACTTTGGAGCTCCCCTACTGATTCGTCAGCGGGGAAAGGTAATCATTTGAAATGGCATTTGAAATGGCAGGTACCAGCGCAACCATTTTACTGTATAGGCGCTGTATAGCGCTCTATACAGTAAAATGGATTGTGCTTCATGGACGCTTCTTGGACGCACTTTGGACGCAGCTTGCATTTGCATGCCATTTAAATACTGTATCGAGCGGTATGTGATCCGAACTGTGAGCGCGGCAAACGAGGGTGCGCCCGGCACTACTGCACTCTTTCTACCGCGTCCTTACTGTATCGGCCTGTTTGTGAGGTAATAAGAAAATTTTATTAGGAGCATAAATAAACAAGATTTAAAATGGTACAATTATTTCTTTTCTTTGTTTTGTTTTTGGTTTAGTTGTTAGTTTTACAGTGCATGGCGGTGTAGTAAAAGATAAATAGAATGTAAGCGTTATCTCTAAGCCCAAATTTACACTTAGAAATTTGCACAATGCCAATCTAATAGCCCAGCTGAAATATAATTAAGATAGTGTTCTCACCCTTCAAGGTACTAGACGTCCAGGGTCATTTCTGTTACAGTAAGCTATCTTGACACCATGGGGTAATCCAGCAATGCCCCTTATAGTAGTTGACAGAATCCAAAAGTCTCACAGCTGTGTCTGAGAGATATGAAGGCAGAAACAAAATAAGATTACTAAATGGCCAAAAGTCATTCAAGGGAATAATTGGCACAACAGCTGCTTCTATGTTACAGAGCACACTGTACTGAGTATGATACCCAGGCTTAGCTTGCAGGTTTAGTGCTGCAATCAAAAGTCTGTTAGCAAAGCTCTCTTGGCAGAGCTTAATGGAATCCTTGGGGAAAAGCCCTTAGCAAAGGCTTTTTCGGGTAATGTCTGTTCAGATAATGTCCATTGTCCAGGTAACTCAGACTCCCTTTTCCCCATATCAAACCTCATTGAATATTCAGTTCTATAGACTCCAACTTTGATCTGGATTGGATGTTGCCACTACCTATAGACACACATGAGCCTTCTGATCTAAAATTGGACCTGAGTTAAGTGATTGAAATTATACACTGTTCTCAGTCCCTCCCGATGCAGCTTACAGCGAAACACGGTCCGTGTTGGGGGACCTGGTTGAAAACCACTGTACTGCATTTATGACTTTTGGAGTAGCCGTTTTGAAAAATATACTTTAAACTACAGAATTGCTTTCCAATTTAAAAGTGTTTGGACTGTTCAATATTCTCTGCTCTCTACCTTCATGTGTGGCTAAGATTTGGAGAGCAGTTATCTCCTTTTCCTATATTGGCCACTACCTATAGACACAGGGTTGCTGGGATTCAAATGATGTCATCTGAATCCCAATGCATAGGATTATTCCCTAGTAGTTAATGAAATTCAGAGAGTTTGTTAGCAAAACAGGTGCTAGAACAATACCCATTTTGTAGTTGGATACAAAGATTTTACCAAGGACATGTTTCACAGTTCTGGTGTACAAGGTTCTCCTCACTCAGGAGCTGATGACAACTCTCTGAAATGACAGCTCTCTGATAAACAGTCTTTTCTGTGTGTAAAACAGTGTCATATAAAGTTGCCAAAGTTATCACATGGCTGCAAACTGTGTTTGTGTTGCTTTAGGCCTGCACTTTTTACTCAGTCTGTGTCCATAGCAACAAGTCTCAAGTTCATGATGCACAACCTGATTAAGATCACTGGTGTTTACCCTACAGGATGATCTGGGTGGTGAAAATGGGCTGCCGTGCAGGTCTCGGCAGTTTTTAGTCTAATACCCCTGCGAATCTGGAAGTGGTGCATCGCTGAAGTGGGCGCATAATCACCTCACGCACACTAGGATGCGAGATGTGTTTTGCACATGCCTATGTGCAGATGATACGCGCACATCTTTACGTACGCCTTTATGTGCATTTTCGAAAGTATATGCATAATTTGCATGCCATATAAAATTCCTGCCTTTTGATGCATGCATCCACTGAAGCTCATATTTGTGCACATGTGTGCTCTTTTTAAAATCAGCCTGAATGTGGTTACACCATTGATACAGAGTCAATGTGATGTTTTCTATTTTCTTCTCCATTCCCTTTCAAGTTATTCCTAATATTCTGTTTACTTTTTTGACTGCTGCTAATGGTTAGAGCAGGAGGCTGTGAACTAGGGAAGCCAGGTTTCAAATCCCGCTGACATTCCTTGTGACCTTGGGCAAGCAACTTCATCCTCCATTGGCTCAGGCACAAACTTTGGGTTCTGTTTACTAAAGTTTTTCTCCCATTCAGTGCCTGTAGGAAAAATGTTTAGTAAATAGGCTCCTTTAATTGTAAACCCTCTGGGGATTGGGAAATGCCTGCTGTACCTACAATGTAATCCGCCTTGAAGTGTTATGAAAAGCAGACATAAAAAAACCCTAAGCACTGAGCTGAACATTTCAGTGTATTGTCTACAACTCTATGTTCCTTTACCTGGGTGCTGACTCCTTAATACGGAACCCAAAATTGTGTACCTGTAGTTGGGATCATTTTTCTCTATGTGCATCACTTTATACTTTTAACACATTAAATTTCATCTGCCATTCAGATGTCCAGTCTCCTAGGCTCGCATGGTCCTTCTGCGGATCGTCATAATCTGCTGCTGTTTTAACAACTTTGAATAATTTCAAGTCATCTGTAATGGTGATAACCTCACTTGTCATTCCATTTCCAGATCATTTATGAATATGCAGAGTAGCACAGATCCCAATACAGATCCTTGGGGCACTCCACTAATGACCTTTATTCATTTGGAAAACTGACCATTTAGTCCTACCCTTGGTTTCCTATCTTTTAATCAGTTACCAATCCACAATAGAATACTGCCTCCTAACGTAAGACTTTTTAATTTCTTGAGGAGTCTCTCATGGGGGACTTTGTCAGATGCCTTCTGAAAGTCCAGCACACTGTATCAATTGGCTCATCTTCATCTGCATGTTTAGATTTTTTTGATAGTGTAAATAATCTATAAAGGCAAGACCTCTTTTTTCTAAAAACAATCAAATTGGCTCTTCCCCCATTAAGCCATGTCTGTCTACATGGCCAGTATTTTTTCTTTTTATGTTCAAACTGTTTTATTTAGTGATACATGTAATAAACTACATACAAACCACCATCACTGTAAAACAACTCAGACAGTATATAGAAAACATCATATACAAGACAGCAACATTAAGCCAGCATGTAATCACATTATATTCCAAGAAAAGAACCCCCTCCCCATCCCCACCCAAATGCAACAGCCAATGTTCTTAGATCAATCCAGGCCCCAGGGAGCATTATTCCTTTGCCGCCCTGGGTTCCAAAAGCATATTTGGGTAATAAGAAAGGCTGCTACGCGTCATCCCCTAATGCGTCCCTGCCCAACTCCCTTCCCACATTACCCCCTCCCTCCCACCCCACCCACCAGAGATCAAAGTCACATATTGGCTGAGTGTCGCCATGACAGAATTATTAGCCGTTAACTACTAAACTTCTCGTTCTGTGCGGTAATGATTGCAAATATGGTTCCCAGGTCTGTAGAAAGGAGGTTCAGTGTCTGGGCGAGCTCCTAGAGGACAAGTTCTCCATTTGCATCAGTCGGTGAAAATGGCTTTGCCACGTCCAAAATGACGGTGACGTTGCTTCCATCCAATGTATAAGAATCACATTTTTTCCCGACCAAGCCTGCCTTCTGCAAGAGAATACGTATACTCTTTGTCTGAACTAAATATCGAGTAATACAATGAAATAGCCATAGATATGGGTACATTGGTAAATTGACACTCACCAAAGAAGTCATGTATCTTACAATCTGACGCCAGTAACCTTGAATATTCGGGCACGCCCAAAAAACATGAGACCTATTCCCTATGGACACCTGGCAGCATTTGCATGTGGCTGTGGAGGTAAAGCCAGCACGGAATGCAATATGTGGAGAAATATACGCACGTCTCAAAAATTTTAAGTGCATTTCTCTAAAATACATATGGAAGTACACTCCTGGCGCTGAAAGCAAAAATAGTGGGTGTCAGCAAAAAGACGCCATCTCTGTTCCAGCGCTCAACCACTAACTGATAAGAGTCCTTAGGCAAGTCACACGTTAATCTTCGGTAATACCCTGAAAGAGTAGGGGCTTTCAAGTGGTCAAAATGAAAAAAATCCTCCAAAGCCTTGAACGCTGCCAAGTATTTTTTTTTCTTAATTTTTATTCCTTATGTTTTTAAGAATAGCTTCTACCATTTTGCCCGGCACTGACATTTGACTCACTAGTCTCTGGTTGTCCGGATCAACCCTGGTGTCCTTTCTGAAATTTGATGTTACATTGGCTATTTTCCCATCTCCCTGTGGCTACTCTTTCTGGTGGATTCTTTACATGATAGGCCTGCAATTTCATGTTTCAGGATTTTTGAATTGATACAGTTTAGTCCTGTGATTTGTTACACTTTAGTTTGTCATTTGTTCTGTTACGTTTTCCATTTTCACAAAGATTTTGTTTTAATTGCTGAGAATCATCACTTCAAAATATGGTTCTGGTAAGGGTGTGTTCCCAACATCCTCCTCAAAGAATTGATTCAATGTTTCTGCTATTTCAATGTCTTCCCTGACTGCCCTGTTACTCCTTGGTCATCTAGCAGCCCAATAGACTCCCTCACAGGCCTTTTGCTTCAGATGTTATCTAAAAAGAGTTTTGTTTTTGCCTCACTAGCTTATTTTCAAATTCTGTCTTGGCCTGGTTTTACATTTAACTTCCCAGTACTTACACTCTTTCCTATTTTCTTCATTTTGTTCTGCTTTCCATTTTTTGAAAGTTAAGAACATAAATTTTGCCATTCTGGTTCAGACCAAAGGTCCATCAAGCCCAGAACCTGTTTTCAACAGTGGCCAATCCAGGGCACAAGTACTTCGCAGGATCTCAACATATTGCTAGATTCTATGCTACTTATCTTGGATAAGCAGTGGATGTCCCCAATTCCACCTTAATGGTTTATGAACATTTCTTCCAAGATCTTATCTAAACATTTTTTTAAACCCAGCTACACTAACTGCTTTCACCACAGTCTCTGGCAACGCATTCCAGATTTTAATTATGCATTGAGTAAAAAAATATTTTCTCCTATTTGTTTTAAATGTATCACCTAGTAACTTCATTGAATGTCTCCTAGTCTTTGTACTTTTTTGAAAGAGTAAACAACTAATTCATGTTTACCTGTTCCACTCATTACTTTATAGACCTCTGTCTTTTCTCCCCTCAGCTATCTCTTCTCCAAACTGAAGAGCCCTAACCTCTTTAGCCTTTCCTCATAAGAGAATCATTCTAGCCTCTTTATCATTTTGATTGCCCTTTTTTGTACCTTTTCTAATTCTGCTATGGTATTTTTTGAGATGATGTGACTAAAACTTCACACAGTACTCAAGTTGCAGTGTCGCCATGGAGTGAGAGATAGAGGCATTATGATATTCTCTGTTTTATTCTCCATTCCTTTCCTAATAATTCCTAGCATTCTATTTGTTTCCTTGGCTGTTGCCTCGCAGTGAGCAGAGGATTTCAACATGTTATCTACTATAACGCCTAGATCCTTTTCCTGGGTGGTGACTTCCAAATTGGAACTTTGCATTGTGTGGCTATAATATGGGATGCTCTTCCCTACGTGTAATACTTTGTACTTGTCCACATTAAATGTCATTTGCTATTTTGATGCTCAGTCTTCTAGTCTTGCAGGGTCCTCTTGCAATTTCTCACAATCCTCTTGTGATTTAACAACTTTGAATAATTTTGTATCATCAGGAAATTTGATCATGTCACTCATCATTCCCATCTCTAGGTCATTTATGAATATGTTAAAAAAAAACAACATGGTCCTAGTACAGATCCCTGAGGCACTCCCCTATTCACCTTTGTCTGTTGAGAAAATTGACTATTTAGACCTACTCTTTATTTTCTATCTTTTAACCAATTCTCACTTCAGAACAGATTGCCTTATATTCCATGACTTAATTTCCTCAAGAGTGTCTAACAAGGTCATTTATCAAACACTTTCTGAAAATCTAGATAGGCTGTATCAGATAGCTCACCTTTATTCACATTTTTATTCATGCCTGCAAAATAATGTAGCAAATTAGTGAGGAAGACTTTCCTTGGCTAAATCCATGTTGACTTTGTTCCATTAAACTATATCTATCTATATGTTCAGTAATTTTGTTCTTTAGAATACTTTCAACCATTTTTCCTGGCACTGATGTCAGACTCACCGATCTGTAGTTTGCCAGATCACCCCTGGAACCCTTTTAAAAACCAGCGTTACATTGGCCATCATCCAGTCTTCAGGTATAATAGCTGGGTTTAATGATAATTTACAGAACACCAACAGTAGGTCTGCAGTTTCATATTTCCGATCATTCAGCACTCTGAGATGTATACCATCTGGTCCAGGTGATTTGCTACTCTTTAGTTTGTCAATTTGGCCTAGAACATCTTCCAAGTTCACTGCTCTTTTGAATCATCACCTTTAAATGTGACTTCTGGCATGGGTATCTACCTTACATCTTCCTCAGTAAAGAGAAAAGAATTTATTTAATTTCTCTGCTATGGCCTTGTCTTCCCTTAAAGCTGAATTTTAAAAGCCAGACGTGCGCAGAATCGGGGAGATAAGCACGTGGTTGGGCCACGCGGATTATCGCAGGCCCACAGCCTCACCCGAATCTCCCGGTATGCACATTGGAAGGGCTACACGATAAAGGGTGGGCCGGGGATGAGGTGTGGCATAGGCGGGCTGGGGCAGTGCCGTTAGGCACTGTCCTGTTGAAGTGCGTGCTGGGACCCGATCGGCCCACACAACTTGCTGCAACTCTGGAGAGCAGGTAAGTTGTAAAACAAAAAAATGTAGGGTAGTTAGCGGGGTTGGAGGAGGTTGGGTAAAAGGGAAGCAGGTTAGGTAGAGGGTTTAGGAAGTTTCCTGGGAGGGAAAAGAGCCTATCACATCGCCGCATGCATCTACTGAATCCCCCCCCCCCCCCCCCCCCCACTTATGTGCGTGCCGATATAAAATCATGCACACGGGTAGCGGATTTTATAACGTGTGCGTTGACACTCGCATAGTATTGTTAAACAAGTGTTTTTTCCTGCTGGCCTTTAAATTAATAAAGTGATAGTTACATGTATTGAACAGTTCATTTTCTAATGCCACATTTTTTTTGGGATTGACATTTATGTGTATGTGTGTGCTGTTTATTCTGCATTCTCAGTGAGAAAATGAGAAGTGTCATGCTGGTTCAAATCAAAGGTCCATCGAGCCCAGCATCCCTAAGAGTAGATTCAATCTCATGCTGTTCACTCCTTGTGACAAATAGTGTGTCTCCTTTACTCACATGGTTAATAATTATTTATGGATTTTTCTTTCATGAACTTGTCAAACTGGGGGTCATATATTCTAGCTACATATAGCCGAATAACTTTAAACCTAAATGGCGAGTGTTTGAATATGACTTGTTAGACCTAAAGTTATCCGGCCTTGTGTGGCCAAATAACTAGCTACTTACCCAGATATTTTCAAAGAAATCCAGGTAAGCAGTGCTGTCAGAACGAGAAAAAAAAATCAAAACGGGCCTATGGCCTGAGTTTCTCCCTTCTCTCCCCCCCTCCTCCAATTTTAGATAAGGCCCAGACTGGCTGTGCTCACCCACCCTCTAATCCCTTCCAAGTGTCCAAATCAAGTATTGGGGTCTGCAGGCTGGTCTCCCCCATCCCTTTGCATTAATATAAAGGATCTAAAATTAAGGCCTCCCCCTGACCTGGATCCCCCCACCCACATGAAGTACAAATGGTGGGCCAGGACCCACCCCTCTGTACCCCTCCCCCACCCCCTTGATATTATTCTAATCTTTGCCAGGAGTGAGGTATTAACTTACCTGCTGCTGGGGCTCCAGTGCTGCTTCTGTAAGAAATAGTGCTGAAAGCACAAGTTACCCACTGTTTATACTTCCATCAGCACTGGAAGCACCGCTCTATATTCCTTCTTTATTGCTTTTAGGTCTTCTGTGGGGAATCAGAATATAGTACATGTAATAACCTGTGCAATGCTATCACATGCTTTTGATTCTTCTGCATAAATGTAACTAATTGTGCCATACTGAAACAGTGAATGTTTTGGTACTAAATTGATTTTGTCCATGGATGTCCAAAAAAGTTGAAATGCTGTACTTTGCAAAATAGTCTTAGAGATCAGTCCCAACTTCAGGAACTGCTGTTTTATTTTGAAGATATCTCTGCTGGTACTGATCTGATCATGTTCCTATGAGAAGCTCTGACGAAAGTGCTTGCCATTAAGTGACCAATGGAACTGATGGTGTGGAATACTGAAGAAGAAATAAAGGCCAAATGGGATAATAAGCTCCATGTTACCAGGACAAATGATTCTACTGGATCAGGACAGGACATGAGGGCAGAAGATTAGGCCAGTGGTTTTAGAGAGAGGAAACGTAAGGAAAGGGTTGTCACAGTGCTGCATAACTCAGTTCTCAGTTCTCTACTGCATATCTAACTAAGTTTTAAATGAGACGTATATGTTTGTTTCTGTTTTTCAGCTTCAACAGAAACATCTGAAAATAAAAATTAAGATAAATGCTATCTTCAAAAGAACTTTTCTTCAGCGATATCGGTAAGAATGGTTTTAATTCTGTAAAACAGAAATGAACTAATTTGAAGAAATTCATCTGAAACTGATGTCATTATCTCTTTCAGTCCATATCCTTCATTCTCTTTTATCTCCCCATAGGACGTGAACTATGTTACTCAAAAGCCAGATATTTTGGCGTCATCTTTCATATTCAGGTCTTGCTAGATCCCATCACTCCTACTTCAACAAAAGTGCTTATTTCTATCCCTTATTTGACATCCTTCTTGCCAAACAAATTCACTCATGCTGCCTTTCTTCCTTGAGTACTGCAATTTCCTCTCAGCCTTTCTCACTGATCTTACTCCAGGATACTGTTGCCAGAGTCATCTCCTACAACCATGACAAATGCAGCTCACTTCCTCCCTTCCCCAAGCCCATTTAACCGCCCCCCCCCCCACACACACATACACACACACATACACACACACATACACACACACATACACATACACACACACACACACATACACACACACACACACATACACATACACACACACACACACACACACACACACATACACACACTTTTGCCTCCCTTTCTACACTGTCCCTGTGAAAGTAAAGTATGAAACTGTTGCTTGAGAAAGAAGCTATTTATTGGATAGGTCAACTATGTACAACAATTCAAGTACTGAAATTAAGCAAATATCATGTAACTTCCCAAAATACCTGCAGGGTGACCACGCCCTCATTTGCTGCATTTCAGTTCATAAGGACTCAACAAGCATCATGACCAGCACTCAATCGAGCATCAAGCCACTGCAAGGGTGGCCGTAGAAGCCAGCCCCTCTACACATTTATCAGTCTGGGGATGCAGGGCCATCAAAGCCTTGCCCCTTGTATTGTCCTGCATTCGAATGGTTGATCACCGGGTAAACATTGTCTGCAGGGCGACGATATCATGGTCCATAAAAGAACAGGATTCGGTTAATAGTGGTGAGCAAGCCAGTCCTGGCTGTTAAAGCTGAAAGCTGAAAGGCAACTCGTCTCAGCCCAGGCAGCGTAGATATAGGAAGGCCAGTTACTTTGGTATTCCTTGTCAGACCAACTTATAAATCAATACTTGCTGTGAGACCTTCTGAACTTGGTCAACCCTGCCACAAGCCCAGGGCACCAAAACCTCGCTTGCCGAGGGCTCCTCACTAACCTAGCCGCGGCCATATCTTGAAATGTAATTCATATGGCTGAGATCCTCTGTGTCCACATATTGAGATAGACCCAACAATGCTCATATCTGATACATTGTAATGCAAACTATACACTGGCACCAGCATCTGGAGGCTATATCAGATGACTATCACTACCATCCCCTCAAATTGTTTTATGTCTATTGCTCTTTTATGCAGAGGGAGAGGCCCCTCCTCCTGGGGTTATCCTGCATCAATTGATGCCCATATCTGACTCACTGTAATGCAAACAACACATTGCCCACCAGACACCTGGAAGCCACATCTAATGACTAAACCACCATTTTTTTTAGCTGTTTATGTAAGTTGCTCCTTTACGCAGAGGGAGAGGGAGTACAAGGGCCTCTCCTACCTAGGTCATCAGATAAATGTGCTGCCCGCACCAGATCAGACAGGGATCTGAAATGACAATTTTTAACAGGCAAGAGTGCACGGCGTAATTTAGCCTGAATTCAGAATTGCGGTATATGGCTAGTGACACACTGCATATTGCTAAAGCCATACATGTTCCCCTGAGTGGTGTAGTCAAGCTCAGTTTGATATCACCACATAATTCAAGCAGCCTGTCATAAGAAATGGAGGGGGATCTGTTATCCTTTAACTTAACAGATCAACAAGTAGATTTTACCATACAATTTTTTCAACTTGTGCTAACAATAGCACATGGCACTTAAGAATCGCAAGCAAATAACTTGTGCATATTTACCTGCCACAGTGGAGGAACCAAAGCAGCAAACCCCCTTATACCTCATGCCAAGCTACAGGCATACTGGGTATTACAGAGAGAGAGAAAGTGAGGCAAATATTTCATAAATCAAAGGCGCAACACATGCTGCCTAGCCTAGAGCTTCAATGGCTATTAGACATTAACTGTGAAGCTATTGTTAGCCTGTAACTCACGAATTGCTTCTAAATCACCCTTTGGAAGAAAATATGTGGCTAGCTGGCCGATTAGGACGTTGTCACATTAAATGTTGGTAAAGCAGTGGATAAGAAAGACTGAGCTCTGTGGGTATTAGTGCCACATCTAAAACTTGAGAAACCTAGCTTAACTGAAGCATTGCTAACTGCCAGACGGGAGATCACAGTCTTGAGAGGGGGGAAAAGGGTCACAAAGGCAAATCCATTTGATAAGGAATTGTGAAATGGTCATGCTGAATTATGAGATTCAGAGGACAGATCTGCCAAAGTCTTCTCATGCGAGGCTGCAAGAGCCGTGGTTATATAGAAAGATCGTACAACTGTCTGAATGAATGCAGTGAAAGTGGAATGTATGGTGGAAAACTGAAATATGGTGACAGGCCCACAATATTAACAAGGGGTACATCCTAACCATACCTGAATTCACTTGCCGGAATGAGGAGATTTCCCCCAAAAACAGCATTGCAAGGTATGCGCTGCCATAGCGAGTTTGCCTGCTTGCTGAGAAGCTTTCCTGCCTGGTAAAACAATTGTGAATAAACTATTAACACAATTGGACATTATTAGAGGCAACAGATTGTGAAGAGGAAATGGCTTGACGAGCTATTTGCTAAAGGCTATCATAGAAACATTCCATAGGTGTTTCTGTCAATTGACTTGATCTTGAGCAGGTGAGGATGCCCTCTGCAAAACTTGACTCTATTTATTTTATTTATTTATTTATTAACTTTTATTTACCGACATTCGTGAAGCACATCATGCCGGTTTACAATGAACTCAGGTGGAAAATACAGTATAACAGTAACAATATTAATAATAATAATAAGTAACAATAACAGTTAACAATATGAGGGGATGAGAAGGGGAAGGGGACAAGGTAGAAGGAGGATGAAGTAAAAAACAAATTAAATAAGAATGGAGGGAAAACTATGTACAGATGAAAAAATGCATAGGAGTCAATAACTTAAGAAAAGATACCAGTAGCTTACGTACGGGTTTCATTAACTTAAGAGGGAAATAATGAAGAGTTGAGTGACTGCAGTATTAACTAGGCGATGGAATTCTCTCGGGAATTCGCTCGGAAAGAGATTATTTAAAGGAGATTGGATGGGTAGGGGTAAGTGGTAGACTAAAGGGAAGGGGGGCGGCCAGGAGGCGGAGGGTCATTGGGAGAGTTAGGAGGGAAGGAGGGTAGGGGTGGGTTGGCTGGAAGGGGAGCAGGGGGGAGATGGTCGAGCAGGGAAGGGCTGATAGAGGGGCTGAGGAGGAGAGATTTAAGTTTGGTTTGTGTCGGGGTAGGCCTGTTGGAAAAGCCATGTCTTGACTCCTTTCTTGAAATTTTGGAGTGATGTCTCTTGACGTAGGAGGGTGGGGAGGGAGTTCCAGAGGGTGGGGCCAGCGATGGAGAACGCTCTCCCTCTGGTATGAGATGAATGTGCTGATTTGAGGGATGGGGTGTGGAGAGGCATCACTGTTCTTATCCACAGGAAAACCTAAGTAAGACGAAGACACAATAACATGCTGTCCTGTTTTCAAGGCGGCAAGGAGAGTATAGTAGATCAGTTCTTCCTGGAATAGCCAGCAACCATAAAAGGCTGCCATAAAACCCAATGCCCCAAGTCAAGTCAGTAGCTTACTGGCCAAAAGCTGACTGTGGAATCACAGATGCATAGGGACCCTCCCTGTGCATACAGTCTGCCAAGTGACACGTCCTACTGGTAGGGGCAAATCACGGACATAACAGGTGCCCGAGTGACTTAAAACCAGCTGAGGAAAGAGAAAAGGTGACACATAGAAAGTGCAAGACTTCAATGCAAGATAGAGCATAGCTGTCAAGTGGGGGGAATTAAGTGCATAAAACCAGTCTATCACATATTGGTACATGAGTTTTCTGTCTGTTGGCCAAGTGACACATGCTTGTATGGTCAGTGGGAAGCTGAGCCCAGATGGCTAAATGCTATAAGTGACCTGCTGAAAGAAAAACAGAAAGATATGTGCTACACAAAACAGGTGATCATGTATTCTTACATCTCATGATGCATAGATATCCTGACATGCATAAACTGAAAGGCACCATGACAGGAGCACTACTGTCGCAGCAGGCAGCAGAAAACAGGTGCCTGGGTGCAACAAGGGTTTGTTGCATAAAGCATCTGGCTGAGGCATTAAAGATATGGCCCCAGTGCATAAGTGCTGTAGTGTATGCGCTCACTGCAACAATGAACTCCTCAAAAAAGGCCCTCCTTGGCAATGCAGAAGATGGCAAGAGTGGCCGCCTCTCTCGTATAAGGGGTAGCTGTTTGCATATCTAAGATGGCATAGCAGTATGAAAGAGGAAGACTAACCCCCTCCTAAGAAAGACCAGTGGATGTCCTGCATCAGAAAGATGTTACCATTGCTACTGGGTGGCTGCTCTAAGCATCTGCTACCCTCTTAATAAGAAATATTCATCAAGATTATTGCTGAGTCCGAGCTGGGGAAATAAACTTTTATTTCATGTGTACATGTATATTCAAATTAAATATTAAAGTAAAGAGACACTCAAAGAAAACAACTAGTAGAATCAACATTCAGCCACTGTCAATCTGTGGAATCTTTTTCCAGAGAATATGATCAATGCGAGTAATATAGTGGGGGAGAAAATCTATAACACATTATTAGCCAGATGGACTGAAAAAAAAAATATTGCTAGCCCTGGGAGAATTAAATCTACTTTATGGTATCTGCTATATATTTGTGACCTGAACTGGCCACTATTGGAGACAAGGTGGTAGACCTGATGAACCCTGGTTTTAACCAGCATGGCATCCCTCCAGAAATGTGGTAGTCCTGGGAGAAATGAATATGTGGTAATCTGGGTGATAGCAGCTTGGGAAAAAGCCAGGAGAAATAAGGAGGCAGACTCTAGTTGTTTCCTTTATTTGGAATTTATTTACAGTGAAAAGCAAAATTAAATAAACAATGCAGCTCCCCTTAAGTTTGGGTAGCACACAGACATCAAACATAGCAGGTCTTTGCATAAACTGGGTTCCTGCCTGCTCCCCCTGGCCTGTCTAACCCTTCTAGGCCCTGAGTTCTTATACTCTGGTGAGGTGCTTCTCCTTTCACTCAGAATTCCTTGTGGGTTTGGATCTTAAGGAGGACTAGGCAAGATAGCTGAGGGAGTTTGCTATAGACTTCCTCACTGGGTGAGGGAATTTAGATGTGGGAATGCCACCAGGCCCTGGAAACCACATGGGCAATGACAGAATATTTTTAATGGAGAAAGCATATAGGTATATGGAAATGTATACTATTTTAGCAGACCTGAATATTTATCACAGACTATTAGGGATCATGTGATGGAGGTAACATAAGTAGCGTGCATCAGGATAGTTCTAACAAAGGACCACTTGAGCTTGTAATGTTGTGTTCTGCGGCCGTGGACAGCCACGGCCGTGGCCCCCTACGTTACGCGCCGTGGCGACCCGCCGCGGCAGCACCGAGAGAAACCCCTGAATCCGTGCCTGTTGCTCCGGCGTGAGCCCCCGGGATGGCCGTCAGGTGGGGAGCCATCCCTGCTCCTTCCTCACAGCATTAGGCAGTCTTTCCTCCGCGGAGGAAATCCAAGATGGCCGCCGCCATCTTTAGACACGAGGCTGCGCCTCCTCTCTAGATTTAAAGGGGCCCGGCCCCTTTAATCACTTACAGCTGTTGCCTATGAGCCAGAGTAGAGGAAGTATAAAGGGTGGCTTCTTCTGCTCATTTCTTGGCATGTGGCGCAGTGCCTAAGTTGAAGAAACCTTGATACGAAGGTCGTGGGATCGAGTCCCACTCTCGGCACTTCCAAGAATTGATTCCATGTTCGTGGGTTCCAGCCCACACTTCCTTGGACTTAAGAACACTTGTTTCTAAGCTTGGGGTTCAAGCTCCCTCTTCAAGAATTCCTACAACATCTGCAAGGACCTGTAGATCCAGAATGACTCACAGCCTTGTTCAGCTGCTGCTCGCCCCGGACCTCATTCTATGACCGTTCGTCTGGACTTCTGTTTCCTGCCGATGGCCGGAGATGTGGCCTGGTAGGATGAAGATTGAGCACTGCTTCAAATCGTCTCTTGTAGTGCTGTCTAGTCTGCTTGCTTCGGTGAGGCTTCTAGTGCTTTGATCCTTGTTCCTGTCTTGTCTTGGTGTTCCTGGTTCCTGACTTCAGATTGGCAAGCGGTGGCGATGCCTTGGTGTGTGACCTCAGACTGGTAAGCGACGACCCTCTGGCACTTGACCTTGGACTTCTTCTGGACTATTGTCTCCAAGGGCCCACCTAAGTCCCAGCAGCCTGGGTCCCTACGGGCTCCTCCTTGGGGGACCATGGGCTTCCAGGTGTGAAGCTCCAGTTAGCCCTTGCACTGATCTCTTGACTCCTTGACCTCTCAAAGGTCCACCTAAGTCCCAGTGGTCCGGGTCCCTATGGGCTCCTCCTGGGGGAACCATGGGCTTCCAGTGATGAAGACACAGTTCCTCCCCTTGAAGTCATGACTCTTCGTCTGCCTTCTCAGTTGCCTCAGTCTCCAGTGCTGAGGGTCAGCTGGTCACATCTTCTGTTCTGCCTCGTTACCTTGCCTAAGGTATACCATCCTCCCATCGGCCACAAGCCTGAGCATAACATGTAATTTTACCAGTGTTCTGGAGCTACAGATAATGTAAACAGTTCAGTGAACCAGGACTGTGGCTGTATCTCATCTGGTACTTTTGTGGTCACCCAACAACACAAGTGAGGCACGGCCCAGAGCTACCCTAGCCTCTGTTATTTATTTTATTTTTTTTAAATTAACCATGGCCGTCATCTCCATGGGGTTGACCTCAATCAGATAACTGTACTAGCCCTATACAGACTTCCAGACATGGCCTTGGCAATTGTGCGGCCAATGTTATGGCCAAAAGCAAATCAAAATGCCACTCTTCCATGAGGACTGACGACCCACTCCAAAGCTCATTCCCGCCGTCACCTACACCACAAGGTTGGAGGGAGCACTTGCCTCTTAAGAAAGTAATTGAGGGAAAGGAGCCAAGAACCCTGAAAGGTCTCCCCAGTATGAAGGCCCAACTATTGCACTGAGCAAACGATAAAACTTTGTTTAGCTGCTACAAATTTAGTAGGGTCCTATCGTCTGCCGTGGCTGCAGGCATATTATCTTCTCTGCACCACTACCGAGATCCACATGGGGTTACCTCATAAACGCCTCTTGGTTAGCCCAGCCACACCGGAGAGAGAGCCAGGGAAAGGCCTGCAGGCCCAGTGAGAGGATAACAAATGCATTGATGGGCAGGGTTGTGTGTGTGTGTGTGTGTGTTTGGTATGTCCTGGTGGAGCTGAAGCTGCGAGAAGCGGGACTGGCATGGCGCTGTACTACCTGGGTGTTGTCTCAATCCCCCCCAGGAGGCCCAGTCAAAGCCCATGTCTGCCCAAAGTTTCTGGGGTTCTGGTCAGCTTCACTTCAACGCTGCTCAAAACAGGCCAAAATCAGGTCTATGTTGCCAAAGCCCACAAAGGATGAACCCAAAATCCAGCATGGAAGGCAGTACCCCTTTATCTGGGTGGTTCAGTCGCAGCTGTGAGGCAGCCTACCATTGATGGAGGAGAAAGCACAAACCTCGATTTCGGCCTCTGGAATCATCGTGACTGTCCTCCTCCCCCTCAAAAAAACAAACAAACATGCAGAGGCCATAAAATCTTGCCCAGCACTAGATTGCTGCACCAGGCCTCCACCCCGCCAAACTAGGCTCATTCAAGGGAACATCTATGGGATCCGAGCCATCTGTCCCCAACCACAACCGGCTGCACCACACAGCAACCCAGGGAGAAGGCTGCTCAAAAGGGAGGGGGGCATCCGTGATGGTGGCACAATTCCCACTTCTTTACTCCTCCTGGCTACTGCTCCAGAAATCGCCAGCAGTTTGTGATCAGAAAAAGCTGGTTCCCCTCAATAAACCCTAGCACTGCAAGCTCCCCGGGACCGACACTGAATTGGAGACCCACAACCAAGACAAGGATCCACAAGCCCCCTGAGAGCATTCCTGGCCGCAGGCACCATTGTTACCTTACAAGAGGAACCACAACAAGCTAGCTGCCTGAGCTAAGCCTACCAACCGCCATGAAAAGTACCTGAATTATGGACAAAAATCGCCCTAAGAAGAGGAGGGTGGGTGTGCTGGCCCATGCTTATATTGTGGTCACAGGACCACCACCCAGCCTTCCCTTCCTACCTGAGCTCCCATCCCTCCCTCCCTCGGTGTCTGGAGGAAGAGCACTGCTCCAGTTTTGGCCTCCCCCCCCCCCCATATGAGTGATGGGTCAGCTCCTGTTACAGCAATTTTTCTTTGCTTTCCCCTCTTGATTTCCTTCACTGGCTACTCATTTATTTTGGAATTAAAGTGCAAGTCCTTTTTAAAGACCTGACTTCTTCAACTTTTCCTTGCATTTCAGTGTTTGTTTTTCTCTTTCTGTCTCCCTGTCCGCTCAAAGAATACAAAAGCAGGTTTATCTACATTCATCCATCAAATTAATCAATACATGAAAAAGAATATAATAAATTGCTAACAGGGTCAGACTGAGAGTCCATCAAGCCCAGCATCCGGTTTCCAACAGTGGCCAATCCAGGTTACAAGTACTTGGCAAGTACCCAAACAGTAAATAAATCCCATGTTATTAATGCCAGTAATAAGTAGTGGCTATTCCAAAAGTCAGAGGTGGCCAACTGTGGTCCTCAAGAGCTACAAACAGGCCAGGTTTTCAGGATAACTACAATGAATATTCATGAGATGGATTTGCATGCAATGCCTACAATGTATGTAAATCTATTTCATGCATATTCATTGTGGCTATTCTGAAAACCTGGCTTGTTTGTGGCTCTCGAGGACTGGAGTTGGCCACCCTTGGCTTAAGTCAACCTGATTAATAATAGAAGTTTATGGACTTCTCCTCCAAGAACATGTCCACACCTTTTTTAAATCCAGCTACGCCAACTACTTTAACCACATCCTCTAGCAATGAATTCCCAGAGCTTAATTGTGCATTGAGTGAAAAAGATGCACAAACACTAATTTCAAGCAAATCTTAACAAAACTTTAATAGAATATTCAAAATTTTAATTAAATATTCAAAACTAAAAGTATTCAGTATATATGCTATAAAGAAAGTTTCATTTTCAGAAATAGTATTCACAATAGATCTCACCAATACATATAACCCCAATTTACATTTTCAAAATAATATTCACAGTACAATCCACAATGATGCAGTAGTTTGTGAGATATGGATGCCAACAACTTCTTTATAAGATTCACATCCTGCTATATTGAAATTTACATCATTTTTGCTGCTTTAGAATTAGTCTGGAATAGATTTACATTGGCTTTAATCAGGAATGAATGTTTGAAACTGTGATTTTTCCATCCATTTTTAAAATGTATTTATTTTTTGGGGTTGTCTAAAAATATTTTTTGGTAGTGCGGGACCTCTTTTCTGATTATTTTTTGTAATTGTTTTGGTGGTAATATATTTATACATTTTATGGGAGGTTATGAGTTTTTGAAATGTTCGTTATGTGGATGTATGTGGGTCCTTTAATGGTGATTGTTGTTGAAATTTATGGGTTATGGTTTGGATTTTGAATTTGATACTTGTGGATTGTATTGTGAATATTATTTTGAAAAAGTAAATTGGGGTTATATGTATTGGTGGGATATATATATTGTGAATATTTCTGAAAATGAAACTTACTTTTGTTAATTGTCTGCCTCTATGCTCATTTCCTGGAAGACCAGCCGGACCCCGTGTCCGGCCGGGCGGCGTAATGTGGGCGCAGGCTCACTTCAGAGGCGAGGCGCGTGTGGTTGGAGAGGGGGGGGGGGGGGGGGAAGGTGGAAAAGACGGAGGTGAAAACAACGTGGGGACACAAGTAGGGCTGCAACGTGAAGTACGTGAAGGAGGGGGGAGGGGGGGACTGAAGGCGAGTGTCATAGAGTCGTGGAATGCAGTGATTGGCTTTAGGTGCAAGGGGGGGGGGCAGAAGGAGTAAGCGTGGAGAGCTGGGATAGGTGGGGAGAAAATTCAAACTGCTGGTTAAGCAGTTTTAGTAACGCGGGCTTCAGTCGGTAGCTGCGAGCGAGAGAGGGGCAGAAGGTTCGCGCGATCTTAACATACCTTTTGTTGCTGGTTCCTGTGTGATTGTTCGTTGGGGACTGTTCGGAGATCGCAGGCATTTTTTGCAGCTGTAAACTTCCAGTGCTCGTGTGCTGACGGCAGCATGGCTGGCAAGAGGCCCGATTGGGAGGAGGAGGAGCTCGATGGTGGTGTGGCTGCGTTCCTGGAGTCAGAGGAAGCCGCATGGGTGCCGGGGGAGGAGGCAGCAGGCGACGGTGTGCTGATCCCAGAATGGGTGAGCGACTTTGGCGTTGCAGAGCGGGGAGGAGCACGATCGTTAGCTCGGGGGGCGGATAGAGGAGGTGTGGAGATTGAAAGGGAGGGACCGTTGCTGTTAATTGAGAGGTCTGCAGAGCTGGGTGTGGTGAGGGGGAGGGGCGGTAGAGCTGTGAGGCCCCGGGCTAAGGGGAAGTCTGGAAAGGCAGCTTCTAAGAGCTGTGAGCCCATTCTAGCTGCAGAAATGATTTCTGATGCTGCAGAGCGCTTTCCTGGCCCTGATGAAGGTTCATTTGGTGAGAGTGCTGTGTCTATGGGAGCTTTATACAAAACTAGGTTTCGTGGTCAGGGGGGTAAGGGAGCGATGGTAGGGCGGTTAAGTGGAGCGGAGGAGCGCAGGGCAAGGGGTGCCGGTAGCATGTTGGGGAGGGGCATGGCTGTGAGAGGGGAGAGGGTGAGTAATACGTTATTGGTTCCAGAACTGGCAAGGGGGATGTTGGGGGGGGGTAAGCAGGCACTGCATGGGGCAAAGAGGTAATCGTAGATTGACTGGGGGTTCTCGCCGGCGTTTGAATGGAGGGGGGAGAATCGGGAGGGGAAGAGATGACCTTGGTAGAGGGAGGTCTGTGGACAGGGGATGTGCGAGCAGTTTGGGGAGTTTGGGGGGTTGGAGGTGGAGAGAATTTGGGATATTGCGCCGGCTCCTGTTCCGTCTCCTGCTCCTGCTGTTTTTCCACAGGGGAATTTGGCAGAGGATGATGGTGAAATACCTGGCCCATCTCAATGGGAGGCTTGGCGCAATGACGCGCCAGTGACGGCAGGCAGGGGTCGGCGAGAGCAGTTATACATGGATGATGTGCTGCCTGTGGAGCCTGAACAGACTGGTGAGTTTATTATTTTCCCTAGACAGGACAGAGGTGGAGCTGCATGTGTGAGGGGGGCAGAAGAGAGGGAGGGGGGGAAGCAGGATGGCAAGGACGCAGGTGGCAGCGAAGTGTTACCAAGTGTTAAGGAAGGGGGGGTGGATAGGAAACGGGGGTCTTCAAAGTCTGGGAAGTCTAAGAAAAAGAGAAAGAGGGGGCGCTCTAGTTCATCGGATTCGTCCTCGTCGTCGTCGTCCTCTTCGTCATCTTCTGATACCTCTTCGGATTCGGGAGCAGCGGTTCAGGGGGGAGCAGTCGGAGGGGCCACAGTACGTGGTGCCCCGGCTTTGGTGGCTTTTACGGAGTTATGGGAGGAGGTTCCGCGTTCCATTCGTAGACGAATTAGGCGTAGGCAGTTCATTGATATTTTTCAGCTGCTGGAGGGCAGGCGTGGTAAGCGTAAGGATAAGAAGAAGAGGAATAAGAGAGATCAATTTGTAGGGGCCCCGATTAAGGTGGCACGAAATATTCATAATTGGACAAGGGCTTTTCTGCGGCTAGCAAGTGTAGTGGGGAAGAAAGATCCGTCACAGTATGGGGCGTTGTTATCTTATGCAGATGCAATCCTAGCGGCCAGTAAGACTTACGAAGGTTGGTCCTGGCTTAATTATGATGAGCGATTCCGGGATCGTATGGAAGAAAATAAGTTTATCTCCTGGGGTACTCAGGATGTTGGACTCTGGCTAACGCAGATGGCTGCAAAACCGTCCTCAGGTAGTATGGGGCAGGGGTTAGTGGCTGGTACTGGGCCTGGGAGGTCCTTTCGGAGGGACGTGCCCGGCAGTAGTGTTGGAAAGGGGGGCGCGGAGCGCAGTGATGTGTGTTGGAGATTTAATCGCTCCACGTGTATTTTCCCGGACTGTAAGTTCCGGCACGCTTGTTCCGTGTGTGGAGCCGGTCACCCAGTGTCCAAGTGTTCAAAGCGTCAAGGGGACGGACCGGCCACAGCACAACCTGCAAAAGGTGCCAGTAGACCGGGTCTTTGAGCGAGCACATACACCTATCTGTTTAACCGCGATGTTGCCATGGTTACGGCTGTACCCGCGTATAAAGGTGGCGGAGTTGTTAGATCAGGGTTTTCGTTATGGTTTTAAAATACCGTTTCAAGGACAGGGGGAAGTTGGGGGGTGGGGTCAATTGCCCGTCGGTTCGGCGTATGCTAGCGGTGGTAAGGGAAAAGTTGCTGGGGGAAATAGGACTGGGCCGTATTGCAGGTCCCTTTAATGTGATTCCGTTCCGTGATTTGGTCCTATCGCCTTTAGCTGTGATTCCAAAAAAGGATCCGGGCAAGTTTAGATTAATTCATAATTTGTCTTTCCCCGAAGGGAGGTCTGTGAATGATGGTATCCCGAGGGAATTATGCACGGTGCGATACGCATCTTTTGACTCCGCAGTGCGAATAGTTCGGCAGTGTGGCCCAGGGGCTTTAATGGCGAAAGCGGACATAGAAGCGGCATTTCGTTTGTTGCCGGTTCATCCTGATAGTTTTCACCTGTTAGGGTTCCGCTTTCAGCAGCAGTTTTACTTTGATAAGTGTATGCCTATGGGTTGTTCTATAGCATGCTCTTATTTTGAAGCCTTCAGTACATTTGTGCACTGGGTGGTACAGAAGAGGTCGGGATCGAGACTCGTGGTACATTATTTGGATGATTTTCTATTTGTGGGAAGGGCTGGTTCGGGTGATTGTCTCAGTTTGATGAATTGTTTTCAAGAGGTGGCCAATGATTTCGGGATTCCTCTTTCGGTCAGTAAAACAGAAGGACCTAGTACTTCATTGGTATTTTTGGGAATTGAGCTGGATTCGGTAGCTATGGTATCGCGGTTACCGGAGGATAAGGTTCAGCTGTTAAGGGACATGGTGCGTGGGGCTGTTGGTCGGCCTAAGTTGTCTTTACGAGAGTTACAGTCACTCGTTGGTAGTCTAAATTTCGCCTGTCGGGTGATTCCTATGGGCAGAGTGTTTTTGCGCAGGTTATCACATGCTATGTCCGGTTTAAGAAAACCGCATCATCGTGTGCGAAATTCTTGTTTTTTGCGGGAAGATCTGAGACTTTGGGATAGGTTTTTGGAGGATTTTAATGGGGAGGCGTTGTGGCAATCTAATCCGCGGTCAAATCATGATTTGGAGCTGTTCACCGACGCAGCGGGTTCGTTAGGTTTCGGGGCTTATTTTCGAGGGGCTTGGTGCGCAGCAGGTTGGCCGGAGGACTGGATTACGTCTGGAGTTACAAAAAATATAGCTTTCTTGGAATTATTTCCAATTGTAGTGGCAGTGTATATTTGGGGCGCTCAGTTGGCAGGAAAGAGAGTGGTATTTTGGAGCGATAATCAGGGGGTGGTTGAGGTCATAAATAAGAGATCGGCGCGTTGCATCAGAGTGTCAGAGTTATTGCGCGAGCTGATTTTGCGTTGTATGTCCTTAAATGTAACAGTATGGGCTCGACACGTGCCTGGAGTTTCTAACAGTGTGGCTGACTCTCTTTCTCGTTTCAAGTGGGACTTGTTTCGAGAACTCGCCCCAGAAGCGGAGTCATGCGGAACCCCGGTGCCGTCTTTCCTTTGGAAATTTGGTTCCCAGAGTCCTGGAAAATGCTGCGAGATTCATTAGCGCCCTCCAAGTGGACAGGTTATGTAGGGGGGGGCCCGACGAGTCTCAGCGTTTTTGTGTTCCTTGGGCTGGGCGGGGGGTCCGATCTCGGATATGGCATTGGTACGTTTCATTGAGCGTGCTCGGGCGAGTGGGTGTTCGCAGGCTGCAGTAGGCCGCCAGCTGGCGGGGTTTTCCTTTTTTATGAAGGCACATGGTTGGGGCTTTCCTTCGGGTCGTTTTATAGTTCGGCGTCTGTTGAGGGGTTGGTCGCGGACAACGCAGAGCAGAATTGATCAGCGTTTGCCCATTACACATGATATCTTGATGCTGTTATGGGAGGCGTTGTCTGCAGTGTGCTTTTCCCCTTATGAGACACTATTGTTTCGAGTTGCTTTCGTATTCGCTTTTTTTCGGGGCCTTTAGGATTAGCGAGTTGGTGGCTCGCTCAGCCTCCAGTACTGATTACCCAGGGATTTTGGCGCGGAATGTGGTAGTCACGAACAGAGCAGTATTGATAGTAATTCCGCGATCTAAGACGGATCAGAGGGGTCGTGGAGCCTCCGTGTTGTTATCCAGGGTTCCAGGTTTGACGTCCTGCCCGGTTAGAAATGCAGCTGGGTATTGTAGGGTGCGGCCGGAGGTAGCAATGCAATTTCTAGTGCACGAGAACCGGAGGCCATTAACCAAGTATCAATTCGAGACGGTACTGCGCGCAGCATTGTATGCTGTCGGTTTGGAGGGGCGCAGGTTTGGAACACATTCGTTCCGCATTGGGGCCGCTACATCGGCGGCAACGGCGGGTGTGCCTGGAGGGGTCATACAGAGGATAGGCCGGTGGCGTTCCGGGGCCTATAAGAGTTATGTTCGCCCAGATTCTGGGCATGATTGATCTTTGCTAACTCTAGTTTCTTTGCAGGTGCTGCGTCTGAGCCCATGACAGTTTGGATCATTGGTCATTCGTTTACTTACTGGGGTCACAGACACGCCTGCGGCCGTCCTTACGGCCCTCACTTGGACTTACAACGAAGGGGGGTTCGGGTTATCTGGCTTGGCCGGAGGGGTATGCTGTGGGACGAACTTGTTCCTTATGTTAGGAAGGAGCGAGAGCGTCGGGCAGCTCCTCGGGTCTTGGTAGTTCATTTGGGGGGGGAACGACTGGGGTAAGATGTCGGGCAAGCACTTCATTAGCAATGTCCGTAAGGACTTAATGACTATATCTATTTTGCTGCCGACGACGATCTTATGCTGGTCTGATATTGTGGTGAGGCCTGCTGAATTGGATAACATCAGATGGAAACGGTGTAGGTCCAAGGCAAACCAACAAATCGGGACTTGGTTGGAGCGCTTGGGTGGTCGGCATATTAAGTATGCCTGGTCATGGGGTAAGGTAACAGGTTTGTTCCGAGATGATGGGGTTCACCTGTCTTTTCTAGGATTAGACTTGTTCCTGAACTCCATTCAGGAGGTCTTAGAGGAGTTATTTCCTCTGTAAAGCGAGGCCGCATCTTTGGGGGTCACAGGGCATTATATGCCTGTGCCTGTGGCGGTTGGTCCGAGCCATAACTGTTCAATTTTGTTGTTCAAGTTATTTGGATTTTGGTAAAGCCGACGGTGGTTGACAACTGAGGGCTGTTGTCAGGGTGTGGCTCCTTGCCGGATGAGGCGGGGGCCGCTTGGCCAGACTCCTTGCAAGTTGGAGGCGGGAGTACACCTGGGTTGGCTCCTTGCAGGAGAGTGTGGCGGGAGTCGGAACCTGGCGTGTTGGGGCCAAAGAGTGTAACAGAGAGGCTGGTTAGGCTATCCTGCCGGAAGGTGGCGGATAGTCTGGTGGGGGCTGGGCAATACCAAAGTCCTAGTTGTTGGTGTTAATGTGTGGATATAAGCTCGGACCACTGAATGATTAAAGCTGCGGCCTTGTTTTACCCACAATGAAATGTGTCTGTGATTATTGGATTGTAAGGGGGTGGTTGCGAGCGAGTGAGGTCCTGCATGCCCACATTATGGAAGACCAGCCGGACCCCGTGTCCGGCCGGGCGGCGTAATGTGGGCGCAGGCTCACTTCAGAGGCGAGGCGCGTGTGGTTGGAGAGGGGGGGGGGGGGGGGGGGAAGGTGGAATAGACGGAGGTGAAAACAACGTGGGGACACAAGTAGGGCTGCAACGTGAAGTACGTGAAGGAGGGGGGAGGGGGGGACTGAAGGCGAGTGTCATAGAGTCGTGGAATGCAGTGATTGGCTTTAGGTGCAAGGGGGGGGGGGCAGAAGGAGTAAGCGTGGAGAGCTGGGATAGGTGGGGAGAAAATTCAAACTGCTGGTTAAGCAGTTTTAGTAACGCGGGCTTCAGTCGGTAGCTGCAAGCGAGAGAGGGGCAGAAGGTTCGCGCGACCCTCCCACCCACCCTTAGTCCTAGGCGATTGTTGTTGGGGAATTGCAGTTTTGTTTGGGGGATTTGTCGCAGCGGGGGCGGTTGGTCCGAGCCATAACTGTTCAATTTTGTTGTTCAAGTTATTTGGATTTTGGTAAAGCCGACGGTGGTTGACAACTGAGGGCTGTTGTCAGGGTGTGGCTCCTTGCCGGATGAGGCGGGGGCCGCTTGGCCAGACTCCTTGCAAGTTGGAGGCGGGAGTACACCTGGGTTGGCTCCTTGCAGGAGAGTGTGGCGGGAGTCGGAACCTGGCGTGTTGGGGCCAAAGAGTGTAACAGAGAGGCTGGTTAGGCTATCCTGCCGGAAGGTGGCGGATAGTCTGGTGGGGGCTGGGCAATACCAAAGTCCTAGTTGTTGGTGTTAATGTGTGGATATAAGCTCGGACCACTGAATGATTAAAGCTGCGGCCTTGTTTTACCCACAATGAAATGTGTCTGTGATTATTGGATTGTAAGGGGGTGGTTGCGAGCGAGTGAGGTCCTGCATGCCCACATTAATACCTTTTCTCCTGCTGTTGCATCTTATTTATTTAATTTATTTTATTTAAAAACTTTATCTTAGTTCTGAAACTCCTTTCCCTGTAACAGTGTGAGAGCCCTTGGCTGTGGCGTTGTTGATGCAACCTGGTAGGCAAACCCACTATGCCCACGCTGACAGCTGGTGGACACCCTCTGAATGGAGCAAAGTCTGGGCTTTACCTGTACCAGCCCCGTTCCCCGCAGGCTAAGCCCTTGGGTTCTTATTTTTCTTCTTTTTTATTTGATATATACAATGTCATGCGCATATATATATAGCCCTTTATCCGTGGAAGATAATTTTTAAATAATTATTGTCTTCTGTTTCCAAAAAGTTATTCTTCCAGAAGGTCTTGGTGCAGGTTCTGGTACTATTTGATTTGGCAGTTTCATTGGGGTTTTATTTGTGCATGTGCCTATGAAGAAGTGACTGGTATGATTGAGAGTAACATAGAGTGTGGGGAAGAGGGAGCATAATTCAACTTGAGCCCAAGTGTACAAATTAAAATGTCATTTACAATTGAAATTACCCTGTAATATAGTATTCCAAGGTTGATTGTTTATTTATTCATTTAAAAATGACTTATATACCGCTTGTACAGCCAAAACAGTTTGTGAATAAATGTAACCAAAGAAACCTGCTTTGTTTTGTTAAGTCAAGTTTATACAGGTAGTAGGAATATGCATTCATTACCCTCTTCACAGTTGGTATGCAAAATGTTTAGTATGCATATTTTTAAACCTTTATCCAAATCTCTGCTTTCAGTGATGTTGTTCCTGAGATCAGGGCACTTTGCATTGAAGAGCTGGGTATGTGGATGAAGATGTGCCCCCACACATTTTTAAATAACAGCTACTTGAAGTATATTGGATGGATGTTGCATGATAAAGTAGGTTCTCTTAATTCCTATTACTGCTAATATGTAGGAGGATTGCTAAGAGTTATTTAAGTGAAAAATTGCATTTCCTTAGCGTTCAGGCAGCTCAGGCCCAACGAGTGGGTTATGCACCTCTGCCAGCAGATGGAAACGGAGTAAAAGCTGACCTCACGGCTATATAGTCTCATTCCAACATCAGCCCACCAGTATTCTCCATCTTCAGAAGATGGTTGACATACATTTCTCTTCGGGGGATTGCCTGTGAGTAAAAAAAAAAAAAAAAAAAAAAAAAGAAAAGAAGAAAGAAGTTGGAAAGGAGATGTGATACCTTGTTGTTCCTCTCTCAGTAGAATGCCTTCAGTCTGGTAGACTTTACAGGCATGGACCTAAATTCCAATTAGCTGCAAGTCGAGAGAGGCTCGGCGGCGAAGACTTTAGCCCTCCTCCCCCTTAGCCAGGACCCTGTTCTGCTCTCTGCCAAGGAGGGCTGAGCTCAAGATAAGTTTTCTTACTTAAAAAAAAAGTCAACGAAAAGAAGACAGCAGGAGAAGGGTCTGTTTCCTTGGCATTCGGCTGTCCCGCTCATGTCCCTGGGCATCGTTTGGGTGTCCAATTGGACGGGCAGCCTAGACGCTTGGGCTTGGATTCACATTTTTTGTGTGTCTATTTTGGGCACATTTATACGCATGGGTAAGCTAGGTGCAAGCCTTCATCGAGCTGCATGTTTACAACATAGCGCCCGTGGCGAAGAAACCTAAGCGCCTATCTGTGCTGCATGCCACATCAGGGCCATTTGCTGGAGCTTTCTCTAAGCCTGTGTCAGAGCTGCCTGAATGCTCTGGGAAATTTGCCTCCTGATTTTGCCAATGATAGTCCATCTCCTCGGTCTGAGGGGAATGGGACCGAGGGACACAGGGCAGAGGTGTCACCTCCCCTGATTGATCCACGGGTGAGGTCCTCAGGGGACAATGGCTCGCAGAACATCAGGTTTGGGCCTATGGGGCTTGGAATGGACCCATCCTCCTTTTCCTGGGTGGAATTAAGAACATAAGAACATAAGAAATTGCCATGCTGGGTCAGACCAAGGGTCCATCAAGCCCAGCAACCTGTTTCCAACAGAGGCCAAAACCAGGCCACAAGAACCTGGCAATTACCCAAATACCAAGAAGGATCCCATGCTACTGATGCAATTAATAGCAATGGCTATCCCCTAAGTAAACTTGATTAATAGCAGTTAGTGGACTTCTCCTCCAAGAACTTATCCAAGCCTTTTTTGAACCCAGCTACACTAACTGCAAATTCCAGAGCTTAATTGTGTGTTGAGTGAAAAAGAATTTTCTCTGATTAGTCTACTTGCTAACTTCATGGAATGTCCCCTAGTCCTATTATCCGAAAGTGTAAATAACCAATTCACATCTACTCGTTCAAGACCTCTCATGATCTTAAAGACCTCTATCATATCCCCCTCAGTCGTCTCTTCTTCAAGCTGAACAGCCCTAACCTCTTCAGTCTTTCCTAATAGGGGAGCTGTTCCATCCCCTTTAACATTTTGGTTGCCCTTCTCTGTACCTTCTCCATCGCAACTATATCTTTTTTGAGATGCAGCGACCAGAAATGTACACAGTATTCAAGGTGCGGTCTCACCATGGAGCGAAACAGAGGCATTATGACATTTTCCATTTTATTAACCATTCCCTTCCTAATAATTCCTAACATTCTGTTTGCTTTTTTGACTGCTGCAGCACACTGAGCCGACGATTTTAAAGTTTTATCCACTATGATGCCTAGATCTTTTTCCTGTGTGGTAGTTCCTAATATGGAACCTAACATCGTGTAACTACAGCAAGGGTTATGTTTCCCTATATGCAACACCTTGCACTTGTCCACATTAAATTTCATCTGCCATTTGGATGCCCAATCTTCCAGTCTCGCAAGGTCCTCCTGTAATGTATCACAATCTGCTTGTGATTTAACTACTCTGAATAATTTTGTATTATCTGCAAATCACTCATCATATACCTTTCCAGATCATTTATATAAATATTGAAAAGCACCGGTCCAAGTACAGATCCCTGAGGCACTCCACTGTTTACCCTTTTCCACTGAGAAAATTGACCATTTAATCCTACTCTCTGTTTCCTGTCTTTTAACCAGTTTGTAATCCACGAAAAGACATCGCCTCCTATCCCATGACTTTTTAGTTTTCTTAGAAGCCTCTCATGAGGGACCTTGTCAAATGCCTTCTGAAAATTCAAATTCACTACATCTACCGGTTCACCTTTATCCACATGTTTATTAACCCCTTCAAAAAAACGAAACAGATTTGTTAGGCAAGACTTCCCATGGGTTCCCATGTTGACTGTGTTTCATTAAACCATGCCTTTCTATATGCTCTAAGATTTTGATCTTTAGAATAGTTTCCACTATTTTCCCCGGCACTGAAGTCAGGCTCACTGGTCTATAGCTACCCGGATCACCCCTGGAGCCCTTTTTAAATATTGGGGTTACATTGGCCACCCTCCAGTTTTCAGGCACAATGGATGATTTTAATGATAGGTTACAAATTTTAACTAATAGATCAGAAATTTCATTTTTGAGTTCCTTCAAAACCCTAGGATGTATACCATCCGGTCCAGGTGATTTGCTACTCTTTAGTTTGTCAATCTGGCCTACTACATCTTCCAGGTTTACAGTGATTTGGTTGAGTTCGTCTGACTCATCACCCTTGAAAACCATCTCCGGAACTGGTATCTCCCCAACATCCTCATTAGTAAACACGGAAGCAAAGAATTCATTTAGTCTTTCTGCAATGGCCTTATCTTCTCTAGGAGCCCCTTTAACCCCTTGGACATCTAATGGTCCAACCGACTCCCTCACAGGTTTCTTGCTTCGGATATATTTTTAAAAGTTTTTATGAGTTTTTGCCTCTATGGCCAACTTCATTTCAAATTTTCTCTTTGCCTATCTTATCAATGTTTTACACTTAACTTGACAATGCTTATGTTTTATTCTGTTTTCTTTAGATGGATCCTTCTTCCAGTTTTTGAAGGATTTGTTTTGGATAAAATAGCCTCTTTCACCTCACCTTTTAACCATGACGGTATTCGTTTTGACTTCCTTCCACCTTTCTTAATGTGTGGAATACATCTGGACTGCGCGTCTAGGATTATATTTTTAAACAATGTCCATGCCTGTTGAACACTTTTAACCTTTGCAGCTGTACCTTTCAGTTTTTTTCCAACAATTTTCCTCATTTTATCAAAGTTTCCCTTTTGAAAATTTAGTGTTAGAGCTGTAGGTTTACTTATTGTCCCCCTTCCAGTTATATGTAAACCGGCATGATGTGTTTGCAACATGAATGCCGGTATATAAAAATTTTAAATAAATAAAATAAATAAATAAATTAGTTTACATTTGATTATATTATGATCACTATTGTCAAATGGCCCCACCACCGTTACCTCTCTCACCAAATCCTGTGTTCCACTAAGAATTAATTCTAAAATAGCTCCCTCTTTCATTGGTTCCTGAACCAATTGCTCCATGAAGCAGTCATTTATTTCATCCAGAAACTTTATATCTCTAGCAAGTCCTGATGTTACATTTACCCAGTCAATATTGGGGTAATTGAAATCTCCCATTATTATTGCACTGCCAAATTGGTTAGCTTCCCTGATTTCTCTTAGCATTTCATCATCTGTCTGACCATTTTGTCCAGGTGGACGGTAGTAAACTCCTATCACTATACTCTTACCCAACACACGTGGGATTTCTACCCATATAGATTCTACTGAGCATTTAATTTCTTGTATGATCTTTATCCTGTTGGACTCTATACCCTCCCAGACATAAAGTGTCACACCCCCACCAAGTTGAGCCTCCCTATCATTGTGATATAATTTGTATCCTGATATAGCACTGTCCCATTGGTTATCCTCCTTCCACCAAGTCTCTGTGATGCCAGTTATGTCAATCTCATCATTTACTACTGTACACTAACTCTCCCATCTTAGACTTCTGGCATTGGCATACAGAATTCTTCCAGGTATTGCAGACATTTCTACAGGGCCGGTCTTCTGAAGCAGCAGTACCTACTAAGGTAGTTTCATGCGCTTCGAGGGCTCCTCCTTCTGTCTCCACGGTCAAATACCATGGCGCAGTGCAGTCTGATAGAGCTCGAATGCAGATGGATCAGGATGATACCAATGATGATGGCGTTGGCTCTCCTGGTGAGGAAGGGGACATTCTCACAGATTTGGAGCCATATAGAACTCATCTACGTTTCTTTCAGAGAGATGAGTCGCTGGGTTTGATATCTCAGACCCTGATGACCCTCTGAGTGGCTGGGCCTGTCTCCTTGGGGACGCAGAAGAAGGATCCTATTTTGGTCACCCCTCTTGGATGCCATCCATGAATTGTCTGATCTTAAAGGGGGGCGCATTTTGGTGGGTTTATACCCCTTGGATCCGCAGGCCAGACAGCGTTTATCTAGGGTGGATGCTTTTAGTGTATTCTGTCATGAGACGTACTACTATCCTGGTAGAGGGAGGTGCAGCACTGAAGGATGCTCAGGATAGGAGGATTGAGACTAATCTGAAGCAAGCCTTTGAGGCAGTGATAATGAACTTGTAAACTTCTTCTTGCACTTTGGTAACTCGGGCTACCTTGCTTCTTTGTCAAGAATCTGGAGGCACTGAGTCTGAGCTTGGACTTATGATAGAATCGATGGCCGCTTTATTGGCTGATGCGGGCTGTGACTTGGTATCACAGCTGCCAGAGTAGCTACTTCAGTTATTGCAGCCAGGTGGTAGCTTTGGCTGCGCAACTGGTCCACAGATACTATTTCAAAATCCAGTCTTACTAAGCCTCCTTTCCAAGGCTCACTTTTGGTTGGAAGTGAATTTGAAAAAATGGCATTTAAATAGGGAGAGACCCAGGTCCCTCATTTGTTAGAGGACAAGAAACCCATTGCATAGAAGCATAGAAATAACGGCAGAAAAGGACCAAATGATCCACCCAGTCTGCCCAGCAAAATTATGCCAGTATCTGCTGCACTGTGCAGGTTACCCTCATGCTTATCAATTTCCCAGACTGTAAGTCAGGGCCCTCGGATGCTCTCCGAATCCAGTTTTCCCTAACCCCTGCCGTGGAAGCAGAGAGCAACAATGGAACTGCATAAAAAGTATCAGGCTTAATGATTAAGGGTAAAAGCCACCTCAGCAAGTTATTCCCATTTTATTTGTTCCGCAAACCGTAAAAGTCGGGGCCCTGGGTGGTTGCTGTCTGAATCCAGTTCCCCTTTTCCCACTGCCGTAGAAGCAGAGAGCTATGATGGAGTTGCATTAAGCCCTTGATACTGTTTTTTGTTAAGGTAGCAATTGTCACACCAGCAAGTTATCCCCATGCACTTATTTCTTTAATTCCATCCTCTAGCCTTTAGGAAGCCACAGTGTTTATCCCATGTCCCTTTGAATTCCTTCACTGTTTTCATCTTTACCACCTCCTCCGGAAGGGCATTCTAGGCATTCACCACCCTCTCCGTGAAGAAATTTTCCTGACATTGATTCTGAGTTGTCCTTCCTGGAGTTTCATTTCATGACCTCTTGTTCTATTGATTTCATTCTAACAGAAAAGGTTTGACAATTGAGCATCAATAAAACCTTTCAGGTATCTGTATGTCTGTATCTATCTCCCCTGCACCTCCTCTCTTCCAAGGTATACATATCCATATCCTTCAGCCTCTCCTCATAAGTCTTCCAATTCTGACCCCTCACCAATTTGGACCACCTCTATCCTGCTTTAACCTTTTTGAGATACGGGCACCAGTACTGAACACAGTACTCCAGGTGAGGCCTCATCAAGGACCTGTACAAGGGCATTATCACCTCTTTTTTTTCTTGTTATTCCTCTCTCAATGCAGCCCAGCATTCTTCTGGCTTTAGCTAATGCCTTGTCACGCTACTTTGCACCTTCAGATCAACAGACACTATTATACCAAGGTCCCTCTCCCAGTTCGTGTGCATTAGATTTTCACCGCACATCACATACAGCTCTTTTGGATTGCCGCACCTCAGATGCATGACTCTGCACTTCTTGCCATTGAATCCCAGCTGCCAAATCTTCAACCACTCTTCAAGCTTTCTTAAATCACTTTTCATTCTCTCTATACCTTCAGGCGTGTCCACTCTGTTGCAGATCTTAGTATCATCTCCAAATAGACAAACCTTGCCTTGTATCCCTTCCACCAGGCTGCTTACAATCCCTGTGGCACTCCACTTAACACCATTCTTTCTTCAGAGTAGGTTTCATTTCCATTACGCACTGTCTGTTGTCAGTCAACCAGTTTGCAATCCATGCTACTACCTTGATACCCACTCATTTTGTTCACGAGCCCCGTATGTGGGACCATATCAAGAGTTTTACTTAAATCCAAGTAAATCACATCCAGTGTTCTTCTCTGATCCAGTTCTCTAGTCACCCAATCAAAAAAGTCAGTCAGATTTGTCTGACAGGACATTCCCTTAGTGAATCCATGCTGCCTCAGGTTGAGCAACCCACTGGATTGTAGAAGGCTCAATATCCTTTCATTCAGTAGAGTCTCCATTAATTTTCTCCTCCATCGAGGTGAGGCTAACTGCCCTGTAGTTTCTAGCCTCCTATCTGCTCCCACTCTTGTGAAGCAGGACCACCACCGCTCTTCTCCAGACTTGTGGCACCACTCCCGGTACCAGGGATCTATTGAACAGGTTTTTCAGCAGACCTGCCAGCACATCTCTGAGTTCTCTTATTATCCTGGGGAGTATCTCATCTTGCCCCATGGCTTTGTCTACTTTCAATTTTCCTAGCTCTTCCCATACATTCTCTTCTATAAACGGAGTATTATCTACTCCACCCCCATCCACAGTCTTGTCAACTAGCGGCAGTCCTTCTCCAGGGTCTTCTTTAGTGAACACCTAATTGAAGTATTTGTTTAATATTTTGGCCATTTCTTTGCTCTCTCCACACATTGACTTTTGTCATCTTTCAGTATCACTATACCATTTCGGACCTTTCTCTGATATACCGTATATGAAAAATGTTTTGTCACCTTGCTTTTACCTCTTTGGCAATCCTTTCTTCCAACTGACTTTTCACTTTCTTGATTTCTTTTTTCGTCTCCCTTGGTTTAACCAGATATTATTCCCTGTGTTCCTCTTTTTGGGATCCTTTATATTTCTTGAACGCTGCTTTTTTTGCCTTCATTTTATCAGCCACGACCTTTGAGAACCAGATCGGTTTCTTATTTCTTTTACTTTTGTTTACTTTTCTCATATATAGATTTGTTGTCTTTGTAATAGGCTCCTTTTAGTTTGGCCCACTATTGTTCCACCTCTCTCATTTTCTCCCGGTCTTCTAGTTCTATCTCCAGGTTCGTCCCCCATTTTGGCAAAGTCCATATTTTTGAAATTCAAAACTCGGGTCTATGTGTGACCTTTCTGTATCCTATTTATGATATCAAACCAAACCGTTTCATGATCACTCGTGCTCAGGTGGGCACCCACCCAGACATTAGAGACACTATTCCCGTTAGTGAGCACTAGGTCAAGTATAACTCCCTCCCTTGTTGATTCTATTACCATTTGTTTGAACAGAACCCCTTGAAGGGCATTTACTATCTTTCTACTTCTGTTAGATTCCACAGAAAAGATTCTCTAGTCTACGTACGGCAGATTAAAATCTCCAACAATCACACTTCTCCCTTCTTTCCTACTTTTTGGATGTCTTCAATGAGATCTTAGTCTAATTTTTCCGTTTGAGTCGGAGGCCTTTAAACCACTCCAGTAAAAACGGATGCACCATCATCTTTTTTAAGGATAGCCCATAATGCTTCTTATCTACTCCACATTCCTTGCATTTCAGTTGCTTGGATATTGTTTTGACATAAAGAGCTACTCTTCCCCTTTTCTGTCTTCTGTCCTTCCTTAACAAGTTATAGCCCAGTATGGCCATATCCCAATCATGAGACTCAGTGAAGCAGGTCTCTGTAACAGCAACTATGTCCAAGTCCGCTTCCACCATTAAGGCCTGCAGGTCTGGGATTTTATTGCCCAGACCGAGCATTTGTGGTCATAGTTTTCCAGCCTGTCTCCCTAAGATTGCTGCTCTTTTTAGTCATCTTTTCTGCTATTTTGAGCTGATTGACTTTGTTGTTTTCTTCTGCCAGTTCCTGTCTTGCTTGGGGGTGACATGGCAATTTCATTGGCCACCTCCTGCCACTCCCACCTTCTAGTTTAAATGGCTCATAGTTATATGCTCTGAATTCCTCACTTAGCATCCTCTTTCTGGCCAAGGACCAATGTAGACCATCCTTACAGTATAACTTTTTACTGTTCCATACACGGACCTATCCACCAATGTTTCCAAAACCACTTAATGTACACCATGCTTTGAGCAGTGCCTTTTCTTCCCTTTTCAATGAACAGGTAATACTTCTGAAAATGCAATGGTCTTTGCCATGTGTCTAATCTTCATGCCTAGGTTTTGGAAATCTTTCTGTACTGCAAGGATACCATGTCTAGCAAAATCATTGGTCCCCAGATGGATAACATTGATTCTGGAGTCTCTACTTTCTTCTGTAATTGTGTTGACTATCTGGTTGACATTTCTACTAGATGAGGATCCTGGAAAGCATTTATCTGTTGTTCCCATCAAAATTATTACCCAAATTGTTTCCTCTGATGATTGAGTCTACCAGAAGAAGATATCATCCTTTCTTAAATTAACAAACACAGCTACTTAATTCAGACTAGCAATATCGAAACTTGGAAAAATAGAGATTTCAAGCATGTAATACAGAAATTCAGAAAAATATCACCAAGAAAGCAATCTGTAATATGGCTAACTTTAAACTTTTCAACTTAACAGGCAACTGAACAATCTCAAGACTACCGGAATTTTCGGCCTTATAAGGGAGGTTCTTCCCAGAGATCCTGTCCCTTCTACAGGTCTCAGTTCTTTCACCCTCGAGGTCCTCAGAAGGATGTGGGTTCTGGAGGTGGAGCTCTCGATCTTCCCAATGAAGGTTTGCGGGCTCACCTGGTGGTGCAGGAGATAGATGATCGTTTTTTCTGGTTTTATCACTGCTGGGTCCAGATTACTTTGGATCAATGGGTTTTCAAAGTCATTCGGAATGGGTATGCTCTAGAATTTCTTCAATTCCTCCAGATGCCTTTATGGTATCTCCATGCACCTCCCATCAGAAAAGGGTAGAAGTGGAAGCGACATTACAACAGCTGTTGAATCGGAAAGCGGTGATTCCAGTTTCTGAATTGCAGCGAAATACGAGCATATATTCCATTTATTTTGTTGTGCCCAAGAAGGAAAGGTCATTTCGGCCCATATTGGATCTTAAGGGTGTCAACCAACATCTACATGTCACACATTCAAGATGGAAACGGTGCACTCTGTATTAATCGCTGTTCAAGCAGGGGAGTACCTCATGTCTCTGGATCTGAAGGATGTGTACCTGCATATTCCCATCTGGTAGGAACATCAGTGGATTCTCTGATTTGCTATCCTGGATCATCATTACCAGTTTCAGGCCTTGCTTTTTGGACTAGACATGGTGCCCAGGACCTTTTCCAAGGTCATGGTAGTAGTAGTGTTGGCCCTTCGCAAGGAGGGTATTCTAGTTCACCCCATCTGGACGAGTGGTTGTTTTGAGCCAAGATGTTGGAAGAGAGTCTTTGCTCTTCCTGTAGGGTGGTTTCCTTGCTACAGGAACTAGGCTGGGTGGTGAATCTGGCCAAGAGCAATTTATAGCCGTTTTAGACCCTGGAGTATCTCGGGGTTGTTTCGATACAAGGCAGGTCAGAGTGTTTGTGCTAGAGTCTTGGATCCACACGTTGATGCGAGAGTTCGATCCCTGCAGAACTTTGTTCGTACAACTGTGTCATTTTTTCTACAGGTCCTGGGCTTGATGGCTGCTGCATTAGATGTGGTTCCCTGGGCGAGCGCACATATGCACCCACTTCAGTGCTTTGCTCTCCTGATGGAGTCTGCAGTCACAGAGCTGTGCGCTGAGGCTACTCCTTCCATTAGAGATGAGATCTCATTTGAACTGGTGGTTACACACAGACCATCTCAGGAAGGGAATTTCCCTGACGACGGCAGATTGTGATACTCACAACAAATGTTAGTTTGCGAAAATGGGGAGGTCACTGTCAGGAGCAGGTGGTGCAAAGGTGCTGGAATGCAGCAGAGTGGCTGTGGAACATATCAACAGACTGGAGACACAAGCGGTTCAGTTGGCTTGCTTGCGCTTTGGCTTGGGCGGTCCAGATAATGCCTGATAACGTGACAGCAGTGGAACCAAGAGTTAACAGATGTCAGAGGAGAAAGATGCGTTTATGCTGTGGGTGGAGCAGCATCTTCTATGCATATATGCCTCTCACTTTGCTGGAAAGGACAATATCAGAGCTGATTTCCTCAGCAGGAGAATGGAAACTGGTGGATGAGGCCTTTTTGCTCCTGGTGAATTGCTGGGGCCTGCTGGGTCTAGAACTGTTGGCGACCTTCAACAACGCAAAGGTTCCATTGGACATCAGTGCTTTTGTTCAAGAGTGTCCATGTTGCACCCTTCTGTATGTTTTTGCCTTGGCCTCTGATGGGCAGGCTAGTCCAGAAGATTGCAAGTCAAACCAACACCGTCCTTTTAATGGCTCTGTATTGGGCTTAAAGGCCGAGATATACCCATCTCTAGAGACTTCTGCTGGGCAGTCCCCTCAGGCTAACATCTCAGATGGATCTATTATGTCAGGGGCCAATTCTGCATAAGGATCCAGGTCGATTCTGTATTACGGTTTAGCCATTGAAAGGGCTCGGCTGTTGAAGCGCGATTTTTCGCCTGCGGTAATTTTCACTCTTTTTCAGGCCTGGAAATTTTCTTTCTCTAGCCTATGTTAGAGTTTGGTGGGTCTTTGAGGCCTGGTGTTCTGAGTGAGGTACTCAACCGCTCAAGGTGGATATTCCTTTTATTTTTGAATTCTTAGAAGATGGCTTGCTTAAGTATTTAGCCCTTAACAGCTTGAAGGGTTCAAGTTGCATCCCCAGCTTGTTATAGAGGAAGAGTCAATGGAGGGCCTTTGTCTTCCCATCTGGCTATGTCCCATTTTCTGCAGGGGGTTAAGTATTTTTGCCCCCTGTTGTGGCTTCTGTTGCCTCTATGGGACCTTAACTTGTCCTCGAGTTTTTGGCATGTCCAAACGTTCAACCATAGCATACTCTTTCTTTGTTGTTGCTTGCCTTGAAGACAGTTTTTCTGGTAGCAGTCTGTTTGGCACGTTGAGTCTCTGAGCTGCAGGCTATTTCCTGCCATGAGCCTTTTCTCCTTATGTTTCCAAGTGCTGTTCAGCTTTGGACTGTGCCCTCCTTTTTGTCCAAAGTAGTTTTGGACCTTCATTTGAATCAGTCTATTTCTCTATCTGCTTTGGACAGGGACAAAGATGAAGCTGAGTACTGCCTTTTGCATTTTTTGGACATCAAATGTCATTTAGTTCGATACTTGGAGATGACTAAGACTGTTCGGAAGTTTGATCGCCTGTTTGTGCTACATGGTGGAGGTAAGCAGGGAGCACCTGTAACGCAGGCAATGATTGTCCTCCGGGTTAAGGAAGACATTATGGCAACCTGTGTGGCTTCTGAGGTTGCTTTACCGAAACAGATTAGAATGTGTTCCACAAGGGCTCATACGGTATCGTGAGTGGACCTTCATTTGTTGTTGCCTGCTGAAATTTGCCGAGTGGCGACATGGTCATCTCTGTACACTTTCTCCAAGCATTACTACTTGGATGTAAGGGCTAGGGAGGATGCCGTGTTTTCATGGGTGGTATTGACTGGACTGCTGGCAGCCTACCACCCTTTTTGAGATTAACTTTGGTACATCCCACTCATTGGGATTGACCAGCCCAAATGCTAAGGAAAGGAGAAATTACTACTTTCCTGATAATTTCCTTTCCTTTAGTAAGGGCAGGTCAATCCTAGACCCGGAATTGTGGTTAATCACTATGCAAAATATGATTCATGTTTGTCTTTGAAAAGTGGTAAGTGGCTTCTCTAGTCCTAAGTTTGTTAGGGCTAGAGATATTCCTTCTTTTGGCTGAGTTCAGCGTTCCTGTTGGTTGAGAAACATAAATGGTTGGCTGTTGATGATAATGTTCAAGCATAATGAGTTTTGTCCACAGTTTGGCTTTTCCAGAGATTATTGGCAGGCTGATGTCAGGGCTCGACTATATGGCTGTAACCTTAGCTTTTGCTCCGTCTCCATCTGCTGGCAGAGGTGCATAACCCAGTTGCTGGGATTATCAGGTAAGTAGTAATTTCTCCTTATTATTGTAAAACTGGAACCCTTCATACAATTTTATTTATACTCCTTTTTTTTTTTTTTTTTATAAAGGTAAAAACAGTTCTTTCCCTTCTTTTAAATATTATTCTCCCCAATAAGCTGGTGCTTAGACAAACCATCTTAAAGAGATCTGCAGCTCTCTCTATCAGTATAGGCACAAAAGCCCCTACTCTTTTGCTGTCAAGTGTTGACCTCTGAAGAGTTGACCCTTTTATCAGTACTTCTTGCAGTGTTTGTCTTACTTCTTGCCCTGTGTTCTTGTAGCTTTATTTCATGTTCATTGAGTCTCCTTTATTAATAAATAATAAAAAAAAATGTTTGACAGACCCAGGGACAGGAGAGATGCTACCTGCTGTTATACAGCTGGCATTGTTTCCTCTTAAACTATGAAAAAAAAAAAGGTTAGAGAAGCTGCTCCTGCTGCTGATGATGAGGAGCTGGTCATGTTCCCATAGAGACTTCTCTTGATGCCAATTGGGCCAGCACCCTGTTTTCCTTTGTTTCTTATAGGCACATGTTTGTAGAAACTTCTTTGCTGCATCGTGAGAGGGGGAGTGATCATTTTGGTTTTCCTCTATGCAGGAGTTATTTATTATTTATTTAGATATGTATTTTGTGATGAACCAGAGGATTCTCACACACGTTAAACCAAACTGAAAAAACAGGGCAAATAAAGGTCTCCAACAGACAGAGGAAGCTCTGATGGCAAACCTATAGGGAACTTGTTCCTGAAGGAGAATGAAGCTAAGTTAGAGTTGCCTAAGGGAAGGTAAACCCTGGAGTAACTAGAGACACAGGGCTGATGGGAAAGGTAGTCTGGTGAACTCTAGCAGAGCCCCAATCAAGGTTAAGTTAGGTGTTACAGAGAGCTGTGCCAGTGATTGATAGACCTAGCTACACCTAATTATAGAAGCTGTAGCAGGCAGTCAAGGGGCTTTTAAGCAAAGCAGCAATTGCCTTTCAGCAAACTCAGGTGAGGAGTCGTATTAAAGAGACTCGCCCAGCCTCAGAAGCAGAGGGCTTCAACTGTTGGTTTGGGGGATGTATAACCTATAGAAAAGTATTGTGTGGGAGTAGGTTCTAGGGAGTCTATGAGGGGACATGGGCTGGCCTACAAGAGTTTATCCACATGTTTTGTTGGAAGAAAGTGCCTTACAAGCAGGTAAAAATTGTAACTGTAAAAGAAATCCTTTGGCCCCTGAAATAAAGTGCCTTGTTACTGCAAGTACCTGTCTGCAAGTGTACATTCCAGAAAACTGTTAGCAGGTTTACCAGACCCTGGCAGCAATTTGTATTTATGAATTGCATCTCTCAAAGCACTCATTGTAATGTCAAATGAACATCATAAATATTTTTAATAAATGCAAAAAATAAAAATCACAATAAATCAATGCCATATCTTAAATCTCCTTAGAAACCTACAAAATATAATAGGTATCCTAATATCTCAAACTTTTCTTACTAATAGCTCCACTTGGACTCTAGATCATCAATAACAGACACAGTTAGTACAAATAATCATTGCATTAGCCCTATATCCTTTGCCATAGAATATAATTTCCTTGATAAATTATGACCTCCAACAAAATGTTATTGATCCAAAGGCTCTTACCACTCAATCCTGCCAAATGACTAAGCATCTGCAAAAACCATATTGGACCATCCAAGTCTTTATATTTTATTTTCTCAATTGTAGATAATCTCTCTGGAAGGCTATTTCATAATCTTGGTACAACAATAGGAAATAGTACTTTTTAGGTGTGTTTCTGCTCTTACAGAAATACAAAGGAGTTCCTTTTGTGCAAACTGAATACTAGGAATCATTTGAAAAGGAATGGAGTACATCATAATGTCTCTGTATAGATCAGTGGTGCGGCAGCACCTTGAATATTATGTGCCATTCTAGTCGCCCTATCTGAAAAAGAATATAGCAAAGTTAGAAAAGGTACAGCGAAGGGCAACAAAAATGGTTAAGGAGTTGGAGCAGCTCCCTTAAGAAGAAAGGCTAAACAGGTTAGAGATCTTCAGTTTAGAGAAGAGACGATTAAGGTGTACACAATCATGAATGAACTAGATCAAGTATTTAGGAAAGAGCTATTTACCCTTTCAAATAACACTAGGATCAGGGACAGTCCTATGTCAGCTCCTTGTGACCTTGGGCAAGTCACTTTACCCTCCGTTGCCTCAGGTGCAAACTTATATTGTAAGCCCTCTGACGGTGAGGAAATACCTACAGTACCTGAATATAATCCACATTGAAGTGCTGAAAAAAAAGTGCAAAAAGCAGAATAAATAAAACAGGTACCAGATTTTAAACAGATTGGAGAAAGTATTTTTTCACTCAATGTACAATCGAGCTGTTGAATTTGCTGCTGGAGGTTATGGTTAAGACAACAAGCACAGATCGGTTTAAAGAGTTTGGATAAATTCATAGGGGGAAAAGGTTATAAATAGTTATTAATCAGGTAATCACTTGCCACAGAGACAGGGGCAGTTTAAGGCAATCTGCGGTCTGAGAGTAAGGGAGAAGATGACCTCCTCTCCCCACAAGGCATGGCAGAGTTGAAATCATCAAGAGGGGGGAGGGAGAGGGGTCTGTTTGGCCCTTTTGGTGATTTCAAATGCTGTAGAAGAGGAAAAGCTGGGGGTCAGAGTTCCCAGAGGAATGGCAGAGTGTTAGTGATAATGTTTCTAGGAAGCTGGCAAGTCTGCTACACTCCCAGGAACCCTAAGACCTGCCTCCCAACTTTTTCCCCAAAATTTTCCCCTGGGGAAGTGGAAGATGAGGGAATGATGGGGGGGTCTTTGTGTGACATGCACCAACCTGCAGAGAATAAGGACATTAGGCACCCAAGGTGACATTTGCAAGCTTGCGCCCACAGCTCCTTGCCCTCACTACACACAATTAAAAATTCTGCATTTATAATAAACCAATTTTACATGAAAAAGGACATTGAAAGTATAGTCTTCTAAGGTAAAAATATCACAACCCTGCAAAAAAGCAAAATTCTCACTTGGAATGCATATGGTATTAGGCATATTATAATGCATGTTGGATGTGGGCTTTGCCCTCAGAAATCCCAGAGTAAACTGAATTACAATTATATCATAAGCCTCCCATATTAAAACAGTAAAAACCTTAACTACGAAAAGGCAGCGCTGTAAATATTACACCAGGCCCTCAAACATCAATACACCTCCTATTAGGAAAACAGAACAAGCCAGCCTACTATTACGGGAGTTTGTAACCCAGTCCTCAGACTTATCTAGCCAGTGAGATATCCACAATGAATATGCATGAGATAGATTTTCATGCATTGTCTCCAATGTTTGCTTATTCATTGTGGATATCCTGAAATCCTGGCTGGCTAGGTGTGTCTAGTGGACTGGGTTGAGAGCTCGTGCACACATACAACTGTCTCTCAGAGAAGGAGTCCACCCTCTGGAGGCTAGAGAGGCAGACCTGTAGGAGCTAAGGCAGACAGAGAGGTATAAGATGAGACCTTCAGGGACATAATAGCCAAGTCCCAACTCCAGTCTGGCGATACTGGTGCTGCCTTGGAGGAGGAAGATTGGATTAGCTTCCCTAATTTCTCTTAGCATTTCACTGTCCGTCTCATCATTTTGGACAGGTGGACAGTAATATGGTGCAAGGAAGAGGAATTCAATTTTGTAAGGACCTGGGAACTGGGGAACCTTTTGGGGAAGGGGAAGTCTTTTATGACGGGATGGTCTCCACCTTTACCAGGGCAGCTTTTAAACTAAATCAAAGGGGAAAGCAGAAAGTCACTCAGCAGTGCATGGTTCAGAGGGAGGTATCTTCAAAGGATACTAATGATGCATTAGAGTTAGGGCATCCCAACAGAGAGGTTCCAATAATAAGAAAAGTAGTCCAAGTGCCCATAATTAGAGACTCACCTGAGCTAAAAGATGCCAAATGTATTCCTGTCAACTGAAAAGCAGAATGTAAATACAAACAAAAAATACATTTTGAAATGTTTGTATGTTAATGCCAGAAATCTAAGAATTAAGATGGGAGAGTTAGAATGTATTGCAGTGAATAATTTCAAAACAGCACCAAAATGTTCTGGGGAATTGGTCATGTGATAATCAAAATATATAAATGGATAACACCCCAGTGAATTTTAAATTTTGCAAATTATTAAATTATTAATAACAGTTCTCTGCTCGCAACCAAGTCTTTGTTTAAATAACCACTAAAAATTTTTTTTGAAAGGTCAACTGCAATGTGTAATGAAACACTTGCGAGCTGCCTAGATTGCTGAGACCACAAAAATTTTTAGACAAGTAGAGGAAGGGTTTCATATAAATTGTTTCAGCCCAACACAAGGTCTGATCGGTTTCCATGTATAATCATCAACCGATCCTCCTCCACCTGTTATTTATTTTTATAACAGGTGGAGGAGGATCGGTTGATGAATATACATGGAAACCGATCAGACCTTGTGTTGGGCTGAAACAATTATATATGAAACCCTTCCTCTACTTGTCTAAAAATTTTTGTGGTCTCAGCAATCTAGGCAGCTCGCAAGTGTTTCATTACACATTGCAGTTGACCTTTCAAAAAAAATTTTTAGTGGTTATTTAAACAAAGACTTGGTTGCGAGCAGAGAACTGTTATTAATAATTTAATAATTTGCAAAATTTAAAATTCACTGGGGTGTTATCCATTTATATATTTTGATTATTGCAGTGAATAATGACATAGACTTTATTGGCATCTCAGAAACATGGTGGAAGGAGGATAACCAATGGGTTAGTGCTATACTGGGGTACAAATTATATTGTAGTGATAGAGAGCAGCAACTTGGTGGCATGGTGGTACTTTTTGTCTGATATGACATAGAGTCCAGCAAGGTAAAAATCCTGCAAGAGACTAAATGCACAATTGAATCTTTATAGATAGAAATCCCTTGTGTGTTGGGAAAGAGTATAGCGATAGGAGTATACTACCGTCCACCTTTCCAAAACGATGAGACGGACAGTGAAATGCTAAGAGAAATTAGGGAAGCTAACCAAATTGGTAGTGCAGTAATAATGAGAGATTTCAATTACCCCAATATTGAATGGGTAAGTGAAACATCAGGACATGCTAGAGAGATAAAGTTCCTGGATGGAATAAATGACAGTTTTATGGAGCAATTGGTGCAGCTACAAAGGTTGAATGTTCAATAGGTTTGGACGTTGTTAAAAAAAACAAAACCCACAAAAATAAACTTAGAAGCGCACTTCATATGTATTCCTGGACTCCCGCCGGAGGGGCAAACAAAACTGAATATCTGATTTCCTGGAAGAATTACGGCCCAGAGGAAAATTCATGGGAGCCGTCATCTTACATATTAGACCCCAATTTCTTAAAAGACTACCATCAGTGATACCCAATTAAATCCAAAGCCTCACGGTGGGGCTTAAGAGGGGGCTACTATTGCATTTGGCTCACTGGCTGGCTGCTGTTTCCACAGCTGGGCCCCCTGCATCTCTTGCCGACGCGGCTGGATACTGCCGACTCTTCTTACAATGGGAAACCACCAAGCGCCATGCTGCCAGCTCCTGTTCTCCACTGACCATCTTAGACGTGCAGGCACCTGATGTCCTTCTTAAAGGGACTGTGGCAGGGAAGTCCCTGTGGCCCCTGATAATATCACCATCTTTGCTCTATATAAGTGGGGCTCCCCGATGTACCCTGCCTCAGCAACAGGTCCAGCTACGGCCTGTAGTGTGTGTTTCTTTCTGCCTTCTCCTGCCCAGCCTGTTCCAGCCTCCTATGCTGCTTGCTCCACCATGCTTATCCAGCCTATCCAATCTCAGCCCTATCCATCCCTTTTCCTCTCCCTCGGATGGATACTTGGTTTTGACCCTTGCATGGACTCTCCCTACACCTGATCACTAGCTACCTGTGAACCTTGCTGGACTCTCGCTTCTCCTGACCGCCGCCTACCTCTGACCATAGCCTGCCTTGGACCATGTCCCTCATCTTCAGCAGAGACCTTTACCTCAGCAGGGGTCAAGGCAAGTAGCATACAAGGCAAAACCCATGTCCAGGCAAGGGTCGAGGCAGGCAGCAGACAAGGCAAATTCCAGGGTCCAACGAAGGTCAAGGCACACAGAAGCAGAGCACAACAAAGCAGCCCCAGCACAAGCAAGCCTGTAGCTGAGGCAGGAAAGTGCTGAAGGTGCTGTGCTTAAATCCCCCAAGTTCCCGCTCTCAGCGTGGGAACTTCCGGTGAGGGCGCCCAGCAAGTCGACGGGGAGGAGTCGCCACAGAACGTGCGTGCTGCTGTCAGGAGACGCCTCCGATGACAGCCTGCATCACGTTGTGGAGCCGCCAGAGCAGCTCAGGTACCGTCATAACACTCTGGATAGGCTGGGGGGATTCCAGCCAGGCTAGTTTGTCCTTAATGTGAGTTAAGCCTCACAGGAAGTGAGCATGCAGAGCCAGTTCATTCCAGTTCTTGTCACTTACAAGTTGGTTAAATTCCATAGCATATTCTGTAACACCGTGCCAGCATTGACATAACCCCAAGATACTACTTTCCACTAATTGTACTTGATCTGAATTACAAAATGCTTGGGAGAGGGCTCCCATAAATAAATCCACCTGAGTCAGAACCAGGTCATTCCACTTCAAAAGCAATGTAAGCCATACAAGGGCCTTCTTGGTGAGCAGGTTGATCATGAAACCTACTTTTAGAGATTCAGAGGGAATATAAGTGTGAGTGTAGCTTGAACCATAGCTTGTATTGGTGCAAGAACTCCCGTAGCTTGCTTTTATTACCACAAAACATCTTGGGAAGCAGTAATCGGGGTTTTATAGGTGGTGTGCCTTGCCCGACAGTAGATCCCTGGAGGGATTCAGCCTTCAGCTGCATGGCAATGGAACTGGACCTGCCGCCCTTATACTGCCTCCATGAGGCCCTTAATGCAGCCTTGCAGTTGCTCCATTATCCCAATTATCACTGGGACAGGAGTACCATAGAGAGATCAGGCATTCTTTTTTTTTTTTCCATTTAAATGTTATTGTAAACTTTCACAAAAATACAAACAATCTAAGTTTACTCATCACAAAACCATGTAGATGGAATACAAAGTTAACAAATATCTCCCCCAACAACCCACCCCTCTTTCTGTCATTGCATTATCACAAATATGGAGTTCCAAACCAGGTTCTTCAAATAACCTGAAAGCCACAGTATATGGGACTAAATCTTATTAAATTTGTCCACAATATTGTGTTTAATCGCACTGAGTTAATTCATAAGAAACTAAGGGGTAGATTTTTTTAAAAAGCGCGATCGCGTACTTTTGTTTGCGCAGCAGGCGCAAACGAATGTACGCTGGATTTTATAAGATATGCGCATAGCCGCGCTTATCCTCTAAAATCCTGGATCGGCGCGCGCAAGGCTGCCGATTTTGGGCAGCCTGCGCGCGCCGAGCCGCACAGCCTGCCTCCGTTCCCTCCCTTCCTCTACCTAACCCACCCCCCGGCCCTATCTAAACTCCCCCTTACCTTTGTCCCTAGATTTACGCCTGCGAGAAGCAGTCGTAAATCTACGCGCGCCAGTGGACTGCTGGCGCGCCGTCTTCCGACCCGGGGGCTGGTCCGGAGGTCTGGACCACGCCCCCGGGCCGGCGCCACGCCCCCGGTCCCGCCCCCGAAATGCTGCGCCCCGCCCCTGAAACACCGCATCATCCGGTCCCGCCCCCCGACACGCCCCCTTCTAAAAACCCCGGGACCTACGCGCGTCCCGGGGCTCTGCGCGCGCCGGCAGCCTATGGAAAATAGGCGCACCGGCGCGCAAGGCCCTGCTCGCGTAAATCCAGGTGGATTTACGCGAGCAGGGCTTTTAAAATCCGCCCGTAACTGCTTAACAGCTTCCTTCAATGGTGCCATGTTTTTGGTTCAAAATGTAAGCTACTTCAGAGCGAGCTGCAGGAAGATCTGCTGCATAAGGAGTTGCAGCTCTCATGAAACTTGGTATATTGGTATACCAAGAAACACGTATTGAGGAGAAAAGCTATTCCTACCTAGGGAATGGAGCTAATCAGGGTGAAAACTTCACTCCAAAATCATGTTATAATGGGGCACTCCTACCAAATACGATAAAAAGTACCTTTCTCCCCACATTCTCTCCAACATAAATCATTTGGATATAATTTATATAATTTATCTGGTGTAAGATACCATCTCAGTAACACTTTATTTCCATTCTTCATTAATATGGAAGAGACTGAGCATTTGCCCATATTTAAAAAAGTGAGGTCCCTGCTGCTTCTGGGTGTCAGGATTCTGCCGCACTCTGCCTCTCTCTCAGCTGCTGCTGCTTGTGGATGCCAGGAATCTGTCCCACTCTGCTTCTCTCGCTTTCAGTGCTGCTGCTACCTGTGGGTGCCACACTCTGCCTCTCTCTCTCTCTCTCTCTCTCTGCTGCTTGTGGGTACCAGGAGTCTGCCTCATTCTGCCTCTCTCTCTCTCTCTCTCTCTGCTGCTTGTGGGTACCAGGAGTCTGCCTCATTCTGCCTCTCTCTCTCTCTCTATCTCTGCTGCTTGTGGGTACCAGGAGTCTGCCTCAAGCTGTCTCTCTCTCTCTCTCTCTCTCTCTCTGCTGCTGCTGCTTGTGGGTGCCAGGAGTCTGCCTCATTCTGCCTCTCTCTTTCTTTCTCTTTCTCTCTCTCTGCTGCTTATGGATGCCAGGAGTCTGCCTCGCTCTCTCTCTCTCTCTGCTGCTTGTGGGTGCCAGGAGTCTGCCTCACTCTGCCTCTCTCTTTCTTTCTCTTTCTCTCTCTCTGCTGCTTATGGATGCCAGGAGTCTGCCTCTCTCTCTCTCTCTCTGCTGCTTGTGGGTACCAGGAGTCTGCCTCTCTCTGCCTCTCTCTCTCTCTCTCTGCTGCTTGTGGGTGCCAGGAGTCTGCCTCACTCTGCCTCTCTCTCTCTCTCTGCTGCTGCTTGTGGGTGCCAGGAGTCTGCCTCACTCTGCCTCGCTCTCTCTCTCTCTCTCTGCTGCTTGTGGGTGCCAGGAGTCTGCCTCATTCTGCCTCTCTCTTTCTTTCTCTTTCTCTCTCTCTGCTGCTTATGGATGCCAGGAGTCTGCCTCGCTCTCTCTCTCTCTCTCTGCTGCTTGTGGGTGCCAGGAGTCTGCCTCACTCTGCTCTCTCTCTTTCTTTCTCTTTCTCTCTCTCTGCTGCTTATGGATGCCAGGAGTCTGCTCTCTCTCTCTCTCTCTGCTGCTTGTGGGTACCAGGAGTCTGCCTCTCTCTGCCTCTCTCTCTCTCTCTGCTGCTTGTGGGTGCCAGGAGTCTGCCTCTCTCTGCCTCTCTCTCTCTCTCTGCTGCTTGTGGGTGCCAGGAGTCTGCCTCATTCTGCCTCTCTCTTTCTTTCTCTTTCTCTCTCTCTGCTGCTTATGGATGCCAGGAGTCTGCCTCGCTCTCTCTCTCTCTCTCTGCTGCTTGTGGGTGCCAGGAGTCTGCCTCATTCTGCCTCTCTCTCTCTCTCTGCTGCTTATGGATGCCAGGAGTCTGCCTCGCTCTGCCTCTCTCTTTCTCTCTCTCTGCTGCTTATGGATGCCAGGAGTCTGCCTCACTCTGCCTCGCTCTCTCTCTCTCTGCTGCTTGTGGGTACCAGGAGTCTGCCTCTCTCTCTCTCTCTGCTGCTTGTGGGTACCAGGAGTCTGCCTCATTCTGCCTCTCTCTTTCTTTCTCTTTCTCTCTCTCTGCTGCTTGTGGGTACCAGGAGTCTGCCTCTCTCTCTCTCTATCTCTGCTGCTTGTGGCAGCACACAGAGCAATACTTGTCACATAGCAAGTAACACATTGAGAGCAGATTGTGCTGGGGTATGTTAACCTAGGACCTTATGTATACCTAGCTTTCTACTAGCAGAAAGCAATTGTATTGGGGATTCATTTTTTAACCTAGGTGTCAGGAATAGGCCCTGTAAATATGCAAGTTAATCAGTTATGAGTTGGTCAGGCTCGAGCCAGTTCCCTTGCATCTATTAATATAAGGGTGAGTCACTCCCTTGCTTTATCTGAATCCTTGATTGATTCTTGATGTAAAAATGCCTCTGGACCTCTTAATTGGGAAAATTCTACAAATCGGTGTGCTTAGGGTGGCACTAAATAATTAACTACTGGCTTTCTGTTTGAATCGGACATAACATACTGAAAAATGAACTTCATTCTGGATATATTGGGTGTGATCTTATTTTCCCAACTTTACTTCTAATCTTCTTAGTAATTGCGTTGTGTCAAAGAGAAGCTTCCTTCTGGAGTTCATAGGGTGAAATCTTTATCACAACACAGCAATGTATGCTTGGAAATTCTTCTAATCGGGCCAATGGAACCCAGTATAATTGGGACTATTTCTGTATCTTTCTGCCACACTTTCTTGTTCTCTGCATTTCTTAGTACTTAAGGATCTTCACTTTACTTCTGGGAGAATTCTGTGCAAAAAAATTAAAATTCTGCAAAATTCATATTGGTCAGAATAACACAATATACATGACAGTCTTTAAGTGATTAATTTTATTTTCTGTATTACATTTTAAATTATTACTTAAAAGATGCAGAGTTTTAAATATTTTGAGCAGAGTTTCCCTAGACATTTACTGTAAGAGTGTCTCTTCCACCTTCTTTCCCTACTCCCCTGGCCAGACTCCTTTCACTTTGCCCTCTCAAGCCCCAACTCCTACACTTGCCACTATCTCTCCTCCCCCCCCCTCTAGGCTCAACCCCCTTCCATGACCCCTCTTTCAGTACTGCCCTCACATAGGCTCCATTTGTCCCTCTCTCTTTCTCTCTCTCTCACATACACACCACACACACACACACACACACACACATATACACATACACATACCCCCCTCACCCTCATACAAACTCCCTCTCTCTCTCTCATGCGTACACCCTCACACAGCTAGCTATGTCTCTCCTCTCTCTCTCACACCCCTGCATACTCCCTCCCTCTCTCTCGCACATACAAATCCCTGTACACACAGACTCACTTTCACCGGGACCTGCTCCTTCTTTGCCACGAACATGACGGCCTCCGCTCATGGCACGCCTGGACCTGCTTCATCTTTGCCAAATTCTGTGCAGAAAATGGAATTTCTGCGCAGCTGTGCCTGAGGGGAATTCTGCGCAAAACTTTGCACTCCGCAGACTATCACTTTCTCCCTGTGGTCCGCAGAATAATTGCTGGGTACTTGAGCAATGTCATTCTAGTGTTATTTTTCCCTTCATCACAATATCTAGTTTTCTAGTATTGATCTTCTTGTCAGTTGGAATAAGTATCCCAGTTGATCACAACTTCTTTTTTATCTTATGTTTTATTAAGGTTGTGCTCCCAGTGTTTTTTGGTACATCCTTGTTATAATGTTTGCACAGATTTCACCTTGTGCCTTTCTGCATTTAGGCCTTCTGACATCAACGTGTCACATCCAGGGAAGAAATACATAACTGTTTCCAGTTCTGTTTTGCAGAATCTACTTTGCCTGTTTTACTATTCTTTTCTGTGCTGGCTGTGAACTATCTTGTCCTCAGTTCACTATCCTGTGCTGCAATTGTCTCTCATATCTATAGGTTTGAGTTCATCTCTCCTTAATCACTGTTGCGTCAAATCTTGTTTTCATGGAGTTTCTGAAGTAGCTCTCTATACTTCCCTCTGTTTTATTTGTTCTGCCAGTTATTTTTCCTTGTTTGCTGGTCTTATTCTTTAAAGAGTTTTTTTCTCTTGTTTTGCTAATTCTGTAGCTTCTTTCTGTTCATATTCTGGTGGATTTTCTTTCTTCCTATGTTTTTGTTTTTATTTTTGTGATCCTTTTTACTTTAGGAATGCTGATCTTTTGGCCTTTACTTTTTTCAGCCACCTCTTTTTGGAAAACCATACTGAATTTCTTTTCTGCTCACTTTCCTTTACTTTCCTGACACAAAGATCTTTTGCCTTTGCTATAGCTCATTTTAGTTTAGCCCACTGTTCTTCCACTTCACCCACCTCCTTCCACCCTGGTCCCCATTGTACCAAAGTCAGTATTTATTAAATTATCTTGGACTCCTCTCTGCCTTGGTAGTCTGAGGTCACGTTAAGGTGGGCACCTAATCCAGGGATTAGATTTGTAAGTAATGGTCCAGTATTACCCCTTCCCTTGTGGGTTCTGTCGCCATTTGTTTGAGGACTGTTCTTTTGAAGGGAGTCCAGAATCTCTGAACTCCTAAGCAAGTCTGCTAACGGGATACTCCAGTTAACATCTGGCAGGTTGAAATCTCCTACCCACACAAGCTCCTCTTTTTTTCCCCACCTTTTGGATGTCTTTGGCCAGATATCTGTCCAGTTCCTCCCCCTGATTTGGAAGTATGTAGACCACCCCAATGTAAATGGAAGTGCTATCACCCTTCCCTTTTCTCCAGGTTCCCTGAATTTCAGTCATTTTGATATTACTTTTGAAATAAAGAGCTACTTCTTTCCTTTTTTTTTTTTTAATTTTCAAAGTTTCAACAAAATATAATAAGCATAATTCTTGCTATGGAAATACAGTTCAATTCAAATATAGTAATAATAAAATTAAAAGGAAATGAAATATTACAATTCACTCTTTGTACTTAAAGGAAATACGGGAGAGGACAAGAAAACACGAGCGGAAAAACTAAGGAACATATGCATTAATCTTAATCAGATCGCTAAGTAATTAAACATTATCTACTCAATTTGTGGACCACATGTGCTTTATATCTGGGCATGAGCTTCCAAAAAAGCTCTTAACTGATCTATTTCAAAGAAGGCATAGTTAACATTGTTATAATTAATAGAGCATTTGCATGGATAGCGTAAAACAAATTTTGCTCCTAATTTCAATACTTCAGATCTTAACTCAAGGAAATTTTTCTGCTTCATCTGTGTACATCTGGTCAGGTCTGGGTAAACCCATACCTTTTGACCAGAACAATGATTGCCTATTACGAAAGAACATTTTCAAAATATTATTACGCTCTGAAATAAATGCAAATGTCACTAGAACTGGTCTCCTCTGGGTAATTTCTGTCTCCTTCCCTTTTTCTGTCAACCCTATCCTTCATAAACAGATTATAACCCAATATGGTTGTATCCCATTATTAGAACTTGTTGAGCCATGTCTCTATGATGGCATCAATGTCCAGGTTCTCCTCCTACACCATAAGGGTTTGAAGATCAGCAATTTTGTTGCTTTAGACTTACAAGCATTTGTGCTCATGGCTTTTCATGTATTTCTCTTTGGCTTGTCTATACTCTGTACAGCCTCACATCTACTCCCCTCACGTTCCTTGCTGCTCAAGAGTAGACTAGTGAGTTTCCCACTTTTGTGATTTTCCCTAGAATCTTCATTTATTTGTGGGGGTGACAGCTCAAATTTATCGGCTTCCTCTTGGCTGCCGCCTCCTCTAGTTTAAACACCTGGCAATATATGATTTTAATTTTTCACTTAGAATCTTTCTTTGTCTAACAGAAGAATGTAGACCATCAGTACAGTAAAGACGTTTATTGTTCCAGCCCCCAATATATCTAAAACCTTCCTCTTTGCACCAAGTTTTGAGCAAAGTTGGTAGTACGACTAAGCTTTTTATTTCCCTAATGAATAGACTATAACTCTGAAAATGCTATTGTCCTTGCCAATGCTTGAGCCTATTCTAAAGTCTAGAAATCTTTCTGTACTTTACTGATTTCATTTATTATGAGATGCTGAGAACAGAATCCAAATGATGGTCCGGATTTGTGTATTAGTTAGTGGTAACTTTTTTGTGGTATATCTAATCATTTCTGAAGGCACACTGATTGGGAAACACTGTTCTAGGAAACATAAACAGCATTACATTTGTCAAGTCTCACTATGCATGACATAATTAGCCAACAGGAATATTCCCAAATTGTATTTTTATTTTGGATTATTGTTTTGGACTCTTTCCTTGTATTTCTGTAGTCTGGCTGCCTCCCTATCACTGATAGCTGCTTCTTGGGGGGAGAGTTATTTGGAAACATTGGTTTCCAGAGCAGTCTTTAAAATGCAAAACTTAACAAGAAGTCAAATAATTTGAAAGAGACTACACCATGGATCTCGTGGGGAGAGCTAAGAATGCTTCCTGATTTGGCAAGTTCTAGACTTCTAGATCTTGAATTTCCTTTTCAGGACAAAACAAGAAATATCTGAACATTCTATAAAAGAAGTCAGGTTTGGTGACTTTCTCTGCTCCTTGGATTTGCATGATGTTTACTTAAACATTGCAGTAGCAGATGAACATCAGAGAATTACGTATTTTTCAATAAGGAATAACCACTGCCAGTACAGAGTCTTGATTCTGGTTTGGTTTGGTTTCATCTCAAGTCTTCATGAAAGTACTGCTGTTGTCAGAACTCAGGACCCAAGTACATTTTGTCTTCCTGTGTCTAGACTTTCCAATAAGAGTATCATTCTTTTCAGAAGCAGTCGAAGCCACAGACATGGTGATACCTTCCTTACAGAGCCATGGTTGGGTATTCAATTAAGAGAAGAATATAGTAGAACTCACTCAGGACTTGTTATCTGGGAGCAAGATGGCTCACTTTTGGAGCCTGATCATCAAGACCCAAGAAAAGATAAGAACATTAATTGAAGAGACAAGACCCTTGCAGTAGCTTTGGTACATTCCAGCCATCCAGAACGGTGGGAAGAATGCTATATAATGACAGTTTTAGTTTACTTTGGTCAAATCTTTTTATACCAGCCCCTCTAACATTCTGATGATTTTGCTAATGTTTTCAAGTTAATAAAATGGTATTCTAATTATCTGCTTAGCAATTTTCAATGTTAAGCTTTGAAAGTCATAACAAGTTAGAGACTTAGGAGTGATAATAGACAACCGGCTAAACTTCAAAGCACATATCAACAAAACAACCAAAGACTGTTTCTATAAACTCCATGTCCTGAAAAGGATAAGACCTCTCTTCCATGCTCAAGACTTCAGAACGATCATCCAAGCAGTCATCTTCTCAAAATTAGACTATTGCAATTCCCTATTGCTAGGTCTGCCCTCATCCTATTCCAAACCATTACAGATGGTTCAAAATTCAGCAGCCCGACTACTAACAGGCGCAAAAAAGAGAGACCACATAACTCCCATCCTGAAAGAGCTACATTGGCTACCCGTATACTTCCGTATCATGTATAAAGCCATGTGTGTCATCTTCAAAACTATACATCAACGCATCTCCCTCGATCTTCAAATCCCCCTCCAAGCATACAATTCGACAAGACCTACCAGAGAAGTTTACAGAGGCGCCCTCCAAGTTCCTCCCACGAAAACGACCAGACACATTACCCTCAGAGATCGGGCCACCTCCACAGCTGGCCCTTCTCTATGGAATTCCATTCCTACAGATCTCAGACTAGAACCATGCCTCCTAACTTTTAGGAAAGGACTTAAGACTTGGTTATTCAAGCAAGCTTTCCCAGACACAATCTAATGACACAATCCAAGGACTCAATCCAAGGACTCCCCAAAACATTCAACCATTAACAATACCATTTGTACATAGTATTTAATTAATTTAATTTGTATTTTGTCTAACCAGTTATTCTTTCCTATCTCTTCCTTCTTCTCCAAGTTCTGTGACCCTTGTTAATTGTAACTGTTTCCTTCGATCACCACAGTTTTAGTTTGATGTATTTAATGCACCCCGTTTCATGTAAACCAGCAAGATATGTCCTCATGATTGCCGGTATATAAAAACCTTAAATAAATAAATAAAATAAAATAAATAATAACTGGCAAGGAGATGGGGCTTCTGTGCCTAAACTGAGATGGGACACTGCAAGTCTGATGAGATTTGAGAAAATGGAATTGGTCCGAGTACTAAAGAGGACAGAACCCTGCCATCTAGACAGGTGTGGAAGTCTGATATAACAGGAATTGACTAAGGTAAGTCAAACTTCCCATGATAAATAAGTGAAACAGAACCCAGGTAAAACCACTTTTGTAAACATAATAAAAAGGTGTTGTTTAGAAAAAAATAATTACAAGAGCAGCAGATGATGCTTTTCTATTACCCTGGCAAATGTAATAAGCAGATTATTTTCCAGTATCATGTTTTTATGTTTCCAGTGACACTGTTCTTATAAAGTAGATTGGTACAGTAATATAGAGGTAACAATACATGCTGTAGAGTTTGTGCTTTCATTTGTCAATAGTAGAGAATGTCTCTTGCTGTTTTTCAGCAGCCTGATGTGCGGTTGAAAAGTCTCTTGGGTCTGCAGGGACTGTATGACAAAAAGAAACTCATTTCAAAAATGGATCTTTTTACAAACAAATTTAAGGTATTATTTTTACTTTTTTGGTTTTTGTTTTACAGATAAGCTTACATTGTTCCATCACATTTTCATATTATAAAAACAAAAATGTGACATCATTTCAACAAAGCTCAAAACTAGTAATATGTCTCTGTTATGAGTGTTTGAAAAGGAAAACTGTATTGCTGGTATTCTAGCATGCATGACAACTACCTGGGCAGTACCCTTTCTCCTAACATAAAGGATTCTCAAAATAATACTGAATATAATTAATTTTATATCCGTCTTATTTAACTTGTTAAAGGATTATACTATTATAATTCTGTGAAAATGTGAACCTTCTTATTTATCAAAAAAAGGAAACAATGTCTACAAAAACTAAGAGATAATGTCCAAAAAAAAGTAGACAAAGTATCACTTAATAAATTTTAACCAAAAACTCTCCATGCATAGTTTATTTTCTTTTTCTCCTGTTTAAGAAAATGGAGCATCAAATGGGCAGCTAAGATATACATTTTTCTAATTTAGCTTTATGCCCAGACATCATCATGTGCTCCAAGTCATTTTTATCTTGCAAATATCGTTTTTATGTGAAAACAAACGTGTCCCTCAAAGATTGGCTCACAATACTAAAAATCCAAGGAAAAAAAATCTCTTGGCAATTTCAGCACCTTACGTTCTTCCTTGTTTTCAAAATTGTACTGACATTGAAATTTTGGCCAATGCTGCATCAGGGGGCTGTTTCTAGTTTTGGTAAAGTGTGGATACTTGTTTGTTTTTAAAAATTATATTTACAAGAGAAAAATGACATGGCGTAGATTATAATCTTCAAAAGTTACTTGTCAACCATAGAGAAATAAACGCTTCCTTGATCACTGTGTTGCCTCCGCCCCAGGACGCAGGTATATTATGCATATTCTTTTTATATGTGCACTGCCAACACAGCATACACTTCCCGGCTACCAATCAAGGTAATTTTCCGAGGAGAGATAGCCCATTATCGCGTGCGTTAGGGCATTATCGCATGCGATAATGGGTTTATCGCGGCGGTAACATTAAAATTAGGGGAAGAGGTGGAGTTAGGGAGGAGTTTGGGAGGGGTTTAGGGAAATGGGTGGTTGCACCGCTGCCAGTGATGAATGTTTTGGACATTATCGCTGGCAGTAGCGCGGGAAATAACACCACCTATTAGTGTGGTGCTATGGAGGCGATATGTGCAGCATGGCCGCACCGCGGTAGGCAAAACTGCACCACCGTGATGCGGCCGGCTGCACCCTAGCGTCCTGCCCCTTTTTTCGCCTCCCCGGCCCCTTTACCACGGCAGCTCATCATTCCTCAGGGAATGATGAATCTAGCCCAATGATAGTTCCCTTGGAGGGTTATGTCTTATGCTCACTCGTTTAGCACATATAAAAGCATCTCCCAATGTGACCGTGTTTCCCTTTTTTAAAATTATAATCTTTATGCAACGAACTCACAGTCTTCATAATAACACCATTGTTAGAAGGAAAAGTGATCACTCCAGCAATTTTTGAAAACTTTGACATCTTGGTTATTCATGTCAACATTTTATGTCTCTTGATTACAACCTTGATGACATTTGATTATGCCGATTTCCTTTCTTAACGGATATAAGTTAAGTGCACTTTTCCCTTTTCATAATTGGGACAATAAGTTGAACTTCTTATTGGTTGCTTTGGAGAGCATTGTCTTTTCCAAAGATTATTACTATAAGAGTTGCTACTTATTTTATGGTATTGGGGATTGTGTGAATGATTTGGATGAGTGTCAGGTACTTTATATTTCAAGTAGAATTTTGAATCTAATAGATTTGTTTGCTGAAATTGAGTAAACTATGATATAATTGAGTACATGAGGGATCTGAATGTATCTCCATTGGTAGAGTGACCAAAATGATAAAGGGGATGGAACAGCTTGTTATAACAGTTGCTTATGCTATTGTTAGTGTGAGTTAGCTGCTAGAGGAAAAAGGAGTCAGACTCTGGCTGTTCCTTAATTGCAGTTTATTTACAGTGAATTTGAGAAAAGTGCACAGCAAAACAAAGGAAACAGGCAGCCCGCCTTAGAGTTCAGGTCTCTCACAATTAACACAGCGCAGTGCAAAGTAAAATAAACAATGTAGGCTGTTCACCTTGTCCATAGGCAAGTCCCAATCCTAAACAAAGTAGGTCTTTAGCTTATTGTCACTCTCAAACCTTTCATGTAGCAGGTTTCATATGTTGGGTCTCCCTCTGTTCCCTGGGCCCACTGAACCCTTCTAGGCTCTGAGGTCTTATACCCTCATGAAGGGTTCCTCCTTCACCCTGGATTCACTGAGAGTCTCAGTGTTAAGGAGTACCAGGTGAGACAGCTGTGCCCGGTCCTTTAAGGTAGTCTGGGGGAGTTTTCTGTGTACTCCCTTAAAAAAAAAGGCAGATTTTAAAAGCCTTGCACACCCAAAAATGGCCAAATGTGCGTGTATGTGGGCCACACGGGAGCTATGCAAATTTCAAATAGCCAGGAAGGACGCGCGGACATTAAGGTATGCGCGAGCAGAGAAAGTGGGCAGAAAAGGGGCAGAGCATGGGCGTTCCAGAGGCGGGGCCACTACTGTCACGTGTTACTCCAAATTTTCCTCAGCCATTGTGTGCATGATATGAGTGGTCCATATATAGAGTATCAGACCGAGCCCTATAAAGAGGCACCTTCTCTCTCTCTCTCCCCCTCCCCCCTCTTGGACTCCTGTGCCTAATGAGGAGTTGTAGGAAAGTGGCATGGGTAAGATATGTGCATATAGCTGCAGACATGCACATGTGAAGAGTATTTTATAACCTACACACATAGGGGCGGATTTTAAGAGCCCTGCTCGCGTAAATCCGCCCAAAACCGGGCGGATTTACGCGAGCAGGGCCCTGCGCGCCGGTAAGCCTATTTTACATAGGCCTACCGGCGCGCGCAGAGCCCCGGGACTCGCGTAAGTCCCGGGGTTTCGGAGGGGGCGTGTCGGGGGCGTGTCGGGGGCGGGCCCGAACCGCGCGGCGTTTTCGGGGCGTGTCGGGAGCGTTCCGGGGGCGGGCCCGGGGCGTGGCTACGGCCCGGGGCGGCCCGGGGGCGTGGCCGCGCCCTCCGGACCCGCCCCCAGGTCGCGTCCCGGCGCGCAGGAGGCCCGCTGACGCGCGGGGATTTACGCCTCCCTCCGGGAGGCGTAAATCCCCCGACAAAGGTAAGGAGGGGGGTTTAGACAGGGCCGGGGGGGGGGGGTTAGGTAGGGGAAGGGAGGGGAAGGTGAGGGGAGGGCAAAGGAAAGTTCCCTCCGAGGCCGCTCCGATTTCGGAGCGGCCTTGGAGGGAACGGGGGTAGGCTGCGCGGCTCGGCGCGCGCCGGCTATACGAAATCGATAGCCTTGCGCGCGCCGATCCAGGATTTTAGCGGATACGCGCGGCTCCGCGCGTATCTACTAAAATCCAGCGTACTTTTGTTTGCGCCTGGAGCGCAAACAAAAGTAGGCTATTCGCGCTCGTTTTAAAATCCGCCCCATAGATTATAAAATAGCGCATATTTTTGTACACAGTGAGATATGCGCGTTTATGGGCCCTTTTAAAATCTACTCTATAGTGGTTTTTGCTTAAATAGCAACCACTCGCTTTCTTGTCCATCTAATTTTTTGCTTCAGTTAACAGCACTTTTTAAATAACAGTGGGGCTGATGTAATAAGACCCGGCGGAAATCGGCGCTATTTTTCTGCATAAATTTTTATTTTTTACATGCACAGCAAAAGCAGGCACTTCCATCGGGATGTAATAAGGGGACAGCATGCAGATGAGATACATGCAAAAAACACATGGGATACCTAATACACGTGCCAATACCTGCATGAAAGTCCAAATGCAGAAAGCCATGGGAAAAAGGCACTAAAATAGGCCCTCGTGTAAATATGTTGCAGACTAATTTCTAATGATTTCAAGTTAGTACTATTCAAAAATAAATTATTTCAGCTCCTATTGGCCCTTTTATTAAAAAGTAAATTGTTTCAGCTTCTGCCAGCCCTTTTACTCCATTGCTGGCATTAGTGTGTGTGTGTCCCTGCAGCCTTTTCCTTGCTGGGCGCCTGGGGCTGCTTGGCATGGATCAGTTCTGCCAGGGGAGAGCAGGAGCAGGGATGGATGTACCGATGATCTCTAGGAGCTACAGGCAAAAGCACCAACTCTGCCTGGAGCTACAACATTGTCGGGACCGGGACCGAAAGATACCAAAGTGGTAGGAGCAATTGCAATCCCCAAGGCCTGGATGCCCAGCGAGGAAAAGGCTGCATGGAGACACAACCTAGCATCAGAAAACTATTCAAGAAACGAAGGGAGTTTAAAGTAGCTCAACAAAGCTAATGCCAGCAATGGAGTAAAAGGGCCTCCAGACAGGCGCTTTCACTTAACTCCTGTCCTGACCCAGGCTTCAAAAAAACCCTGCAGTAACTGATCTCCCTGCTAATGTGGCTCCCTGCATAGCCCATGAATAGAAAATTGCCTCCTTTACATGCCATTTGCATGCCCTCGCGCAAACCTGCCACAGGTGTATGAAAGTGATTTTTCCGCACTAAACATGTAACTCCATACACGTGCAAGAGTAGCGTGGAACACCACGTGCAGAATCCCACAGCAGGTTTTGCACAGCTTATTACATCAGCCCCAGTTTTTAATTGGTAGACAGTTTAATGCTGTTTCATAGAATGTGATATGTGCCGACTGTATATTGTTGAATCAACATTGTTATGTGACTGAATAATAAAACATAAGATGAGGTTTACAAAATTGTATTTCTATTTTATAACCAATAGGACCGTCTTGTGTCTATGACTTTGGACAAGGACCAGGAAGTAGCAGTTCAAGCCATGAAACTTTTGATATATATGTCACAGTAAGTTTTTTGGGTTTTTTTTCTTTGCATTTTTGTCAATAATTGTTACCAAATGAGGACTCCTGTGAAGTAGGCTTGGAAGGGTAATATATGCTATTACAAAAGACACGTGTTTAAAAGATAAAGAAAAGGAATGTATAAAAAACATATAAAAAGTAAAATAGATAATTATAACAATCCCAATAAATACAAAAATATATAAAATATGCATTATTATAAGTGTCTTACTAAAAGGATCAATAAAAATGCATAATAATAAATTAAAAAGTAGCATATAGAACAAATTACATACATAAAATCAATATCCTAAATGTTTTTTAATTGATCAAAAATGCATAGAAAACTAAATCACATAAAAGAAAATCATAGACTCAACATGATTATGTTTCGGCTTTAGACCTGCATCAGGCTACATATAGGTAACACAATAATAGTGAAAGAGATGTATTCTGACAATACCTATAACTAGTTCCCAACCTTTTTGGGAGCGTGGACCCCTTCTCGGCTTCCAAAATATTCATGGCCTCCCAACATGCTTCTCTTTTTACCTGCAGTTATATGCCCTATGTAGAAAAGTTATTAATGTAATAAAAAATAATTGTAGTATATGCACACCAGACTCATTCATAGTATATAAAATGTATTAAAATATGCTTACTGATATATAGGGAATACATATAATTACAAAGCACAGTAGTAAATGTGCAAGAACGTACTCATATTCATTAACTTATATAGTGTAACTACAGGCAGCCACACACCTGAATCTGGAGTGACTGGGGGAATGGACTGGTGGAGGGAGAGAGAGAGAGCCAGACTGGTGGAGATGGACTGGTGGAAGGAGAGAGAGACTGATCAGGGTAGACTGATGGGGAGAGAGAGAGAGACAAACAGACTGGCAAGAAAGAAACTGGTGGAGGGAGAGAAAGAGACTAGAGGAAATGGACTGGTGGAGAGAGAGACACAGACTGTAGAAATGTACTGGTAGAAAGATAGCAACAAATGTGGAAATGGACTGGTGGGAAGAGAGAGAGAGACTGATCGAGAGAGAGTATGGTGGGAATGCACTGATGGAGGGAGAGGGAAAGAGAGTGACAGATGGATAGACTGGTGGAGAGAGAGAGAGTGACTGGCGGGGATGGACTAGTGGCGAGAGAGAACGGCTGGAGGGGGGTGAACTGATAAGAGGGAGAGAGAGAGCAACTGGCTGGGATGAACTGCTAGAAGGAATGAGAGTATGACTGGTGGGGCCGGACTGGTGGAATGAAAGACAGAGACTTGCGGGAATGAACTAGTAGAGGGAGTGAGGGGACTGGATGGGATGAACTCTGTAGCAGAGAGAAAGTGAGAGACTGATGGGGAAGGAGGGATGTTTGAGACAGGCTCATGTTACTAAAAGGTAGAGAAAAATATGGTGCATCTATTTCCCTCCAGCCACTACCCTATTAGTTCGATCTTGGCTTGTGTCCAATGGCTCTCTCACTACCTGCCTGTTGCCAAATTCCATATAGGCAGAGACAGGACACTCCTACTCATAAGGAGTCACTGACTGCTACAAACATTTTGCACCATTATTGCATGGTACTGGGCATGCATGTCAGTGGCATCTCTGGTCAGCAGAAACCCCTGGCCAGTTTCAACCATCTAGTAAAACTACCACTAAAATTATTCAGGAGTATCAATCAATAAAAGTTCTTCTATATATTTCTTCTCAGATCAAATTCATGGAAGTTGAAGAATAGAAACTTTTTAAAATAAATAAACAGGAGTGTGACAGAATCCCAGTATAAAATCTGCACCTTAAGTTTTACAATATCCTGTGTTCACAGAAACTCGACCAGCAAAGGATGCAGAGCAAAACATTTCCCCTTCTCTAGAAAAAAAAAAAAGCAGCAAATTCTGGTGTCATCTCAATAACAGCAACAGAAACTCCCTCCACAACCAGGAACATTGCATAATATAAAATCTTGTGGTACTATAAAATCCTAACTGCCAGTCTCAAACAGTAGCAACTCTATCTATGAAAAGGCAAGACTGCAAATATTACACCAGGATCTAAAACACCAGTACACCTGATATTAGGAAAACATAACATGTCAGGTTGCTATAGATCCCTTTATAGAAATTATATGCTAGCAGAATACCTCACCTAAGTCACACTTGCAGAACAGCAAATACAGAATAAAGACACACTAAAGTGTAAATAGAAACGTGCAGATAGAAACTGGACTGGAAACTGCAAGAAGCCAAACTGCCTGCATTGCAATAATGGAAAAACAGAAATGTTGCCATTCCTTATAAAACATCAAACAATGCAGTCAAGAAATGTAAAATATCTATAGTAAAACCATACTAATAAAAATAATAATTCAAAACAGCAGACATATAGAACATTCAATAATTAAAAACTCATATAAGCTATTTTTAAATTTCCCAAATAAAATATTTCAAAACATCAGACACATTAAATAACAGCCAACAATTAAAACTGATAAGGATTTTTAAAAAATTTCTACACTCTTCATACCTGAAAATTTTGGATTTCCAGTCATCCTGAGATTGCCATGGATTAGTAGGAGTGTATGTGTATATGTATGTGGGGGCACAAACTTTCTTCTCTCTCTCACTCACACACACACTCACATACACATATGTTCCCTCTCTCACACACACTCATAAACATATGCTCCCACTCTCTCTCTCTTTCACACACTTGTTCTCACAAACATGTTTCTTTTCTCTCAAACACACATGCTCTCTCACACACATACTCTCTTTCTGACATTCACAAATCACACATACACACGCAAGCTCCCTCTCTCTCACATGTACACACACATGCTCACACTCCCTCTCTCTCATCTGGGCCTCTCCCTTTCTTTTTCCTGGGAGAGGATGGAGGCCTGTTTCTCACTCAGTGGTTTGGGATGCGCAGGCCTACTTGTCTTGGTCGACCCTGTGGCCTCCTTTAGTCTTTATCCACTGGCAGGATGGAGTATGCCAGCTGCCCCACGGTCTCCTTCAGTCTTCAGTTACTGGCGAGATGGAGTGTGCCAGTGGCCTGTAGATCCTCCTCTTTCATAGTCACTGCAGGATGAGGTTGGCGGCCTGTTGGGCCTCTTCTTTCATGGCATGGGCTTTCTCTTCTCTGCCCACAGCTCATTTCCCATGGACTCCCTATTATGTTCTAGCAGACCCCCTAGGGATCTGCGAACCACAGGTTGAGAACCACTGAATTATAAAATAAACATAAATAATAAAAACACAAATAACAGTAAGTCATTGAAAACACACATCAAAATATTATTGAGGGAAATTACTCTTATGTATGAGGAGAAAATAAAAAACAGAAAATACTTCAAATGAAAAAAGAGGAAAACAAAAAATAGCCTCCTTGATCTGAAGGTTAAAAGTCCCTATTTTGAAAAATGTAGAAAGAATTTGTAAATTATTGCTCAGAATGTACAATATAAAATATTAAAAAGTAAGTAAAAATGAAAACTAAAATATAAAATGAAAATAAAAATGATAGTGATAGAGTGTATCATCTCAAACAGAACAATGTCAGAGGAAAAATGTAATGGAAAATGTGTCTCTTTTTTTTCAAAGGATAGCACTAGTGTCCTACAGGAGGACAGTAATGCTGTGCTTTAAAAACAGAATATACAATATAAAATATAAAATATACTAAAATTATATATTAAAAACAGAATATAGAAAATTAGGGACTATGTAATATATTATTATTATTATTATTATTATTATTATTATTAAAGGCTTTTATATACCGAATTTCTTGATACAGATCAAATCAGCTCGGTTTACATCAAACAAGTAGGAACTGTAACCAACCAAACAGTAAAGACAATTTGAAGGAGAGTAAAGTTACATTATAACAAGGATGTGTAACTTGGAGGAGGAAATAAGAAGGGGGACGAAAGATTAAGATATACATTGGAATATGCGAAGGTGACAAGGAGAAGTCCTCATGATAAATTTGTAAAACATGTATGGAGATAAATGCTAAACCACATGTAAAATAATGGAAAAATTACTACTAAAGCGAACAAAAGAAGGAAAAAAGGAAGAAAAAAGAAATAAAGGGGAAAAAAGCCAAAGGGAAGTCCAGAGTAGAAAAAGGAACGAGAGAAAAAGGGGGAAGGGGCAAAAGGATGAGGAAAAAAGGACAAGACCAAAGAAGAAAAATGAAAAGAAGGAGGGGTAAGTGGAAAAGGGGAGGGAAGAAGATAGGGGGAAATGAAGGTGGGGAGAGGGAACAAAGGAAGGGGTAAAAAGCTAAAGAAGGTGGAGAAGGGAAGTAAAAGGGAAGAGGGGAAGGAAGAGGAGGGAATGGGAAGGGTGAGAGGGGGATAGCAAATGAAAGGAAAAAGAGGAATCAACGGGCTTAAAAAATGTGCCTGAAGTTAAACAAACATGGAATAAAAAAAAGTATAGTGGAGAAAACAAATAAGGAAGTCACAGTCTAAAAAAAAAAATCTAAGCCTAAGTGGCCAGTATAATCAACCTTCATATTGACAATACGGTATTCATACTTTATCAGATCTTTGGATTAGGACCTTGTGTAAAACAAAGAATGGCCAAAAATGTCCCTCTTCAAATAATCTTTCTCTGCTCTGTCTGAAAGTAAACACAGTTTGGAATACCCATTATAATCTTAATATTATAATATCAACAAGTGAGCAAAAAGAATTAAAATAAAATTAATCAAATGAGTACCAGAGCCCATATATTTGATGAACCAGTGATGGTGAATTCCAGTCCTTGAGTGTCACAAACAGAACAGGTTTTCAGGATATCCACGAGTATGCATGAGATAGATTTGCATACAATGGAGGCAGTGCATACAAATCTTTCTCACGCATATTCATTGTAGATATCCTGAAAATCTGCCCTGTTTGTGGCACTCGAAGACTGGAGTTCACCATCACTTGCATAAACCATAGCATTAGGAACCAAGCAGTTTTGGGTCTTAGACTAACTGGTAAATTTTATTTCAAACTTCTGTTATGCTGAGTTTGAAAATATAATAACTGCCAGTGGGCTTATGATATATCATCATAAATAAACCATTTTACACCTTTCTTATTAAGATGTCCAAATATGGGATCTCTTCTATAGTACTATTCACCTGGAATCTTAAATGTTGGGCTCGCTCATTCACCCCATAAGTTGTTCAGAGTCTTAACGTTTCCGAAAGGACATGATCTGTATATCAATTTCCAAGAAAAACATTGTTTTGGAAAATATGATTTGATGGAAGGAGGGATAACCAATGGGAGGATCAACTGGGTGGGGGTGTGGCACTTTATGTCTGGGAGGGTATAGAGTCCAACAGGCTAAAGATCATACAAAAGACTAAATGCTCAGTAGAATCTATATGGATAGAAATCCCATGTGTGTTGAATAAGAGTATAGTGATAGGAGATTACTACCGTCCACCTGGACAAAATGGTCAGACAGATGATGAAATGCTAAGAGAAATCAGGGAAGCTAACCAATTTGGCAGTGCAATAATAATGGGAGATTTCAATTACCAAAAGAACAGCGAAGCAAAGCCTTGCACATAGGCAAGTCACCAAAGACAATAGTGCAAGTACAAGTCTTTAGATTCCACCAGTGTTCCAAAATAAATTGTTTATTCACACAATATATATAGTTGATAATGGGCAACTCCACAGATATCAACATGTATTTGTATAAGTCCCCCGACACGGTCCCGTGTTTCGCTGTCGCTGCATCGGGAGGGACCACAATTTCAATAAGGTCTACAATAAAAACAAATATAAATGGTAGAACAAAAAGGACATAGGATACTTATTCTAATCGGCAGTCATAATACAAGTGCACACCTTTTAGGTGAATCATGGAGCGCAAACGCCCTCATCACTGTTAACCTTTTAAAGAACAGGATTGGCGCCAAACAGGATTCCATCGCGAGATCCCTGAACCAATCACAACGGAGCAAACACTCAACCGAACAGGTGCCATTCAATCTCTTTATTCATACCACTCGGGTAAATGGTATCAAGGGTAAATATCCACCTCTGTTCTTTCCTTCCCAGTATTTCAGGATAGTCACCTCGCCTGGACGGGCGAGGGACCACCTCCAACACTGAGAAGTTAAGATCAGAGATAGCGTGATCAAATTGAGACCATTGAGAATACCAGAGGTTCATCCATTCTTAAGAGATGGATATTGGAGCAGTGCTCAATCATTCTAGTTTTCATCATTCTGGTCATTTTTCCTACATACACAAGGGGACAGGGACATTGCACGGCGTACACCACACCCTTTGTTGTACAATCAGATTTCGCACGTAATCGAAAGATACGTCCAGTATTCGGATGGATAAAGGAAGAAGCTGCATTGGTGTGGATGCACATCTTACAATGTCCGCAAGGGCTATGTCCACCCTCCACCCGTGCCTCAATCATGTTACTAGAAAACTCTGTGTGTACCAGCTGGTCACGGAGATTCCTGCCCCTCCGAAACGTGAATCGTAAGGAACCATGAAAAAGGTTTGATAATGACAAGGCGTGCCAATGTCTCCGAATCATGGCAGCAATAGACTTGCTTACAATCGAGAATGGTAAGATACAATTGAAAAAACCTTCGTCCGAACCCGAAGGAGGAAGGAAAAGTCGATCACGGTTTGTATACAACGCCCGTTTGAAGGCTTTCTTAACCACTTGTGTGGGGTAGCCCCTGTCCAAAAGTCCTGTGGTCATAAGCTGGGCATGGTACAGAAAATCCTTATGGGATGAGCACAGACGCCGGAGGCGTAAAAACTGGCCTGTGGGGATATTGTCTCTTAATGGTTTTGGGTGGCAGCTGGAGTATGATAATAAAGTGTTCCGGTCCGTCTCCTTGCGAAACAGTGAGGTAGTGAACTGATTGCCCTCCACAGAGATTAAAATATCCAGAAAGGCTATTTGAGATGGATGGATACAAAAATTAAACTGTATATGGGTGTTTAACGAGTTCAGCCAATCTATAAACATATAAAATTGGATATCAGTGCCCACCCATATGATCAAGACATCGTCAATAAAACGTAGCCAAAGATGTATCAATGAAAACCAGTACTTGAATGTAAACCGGTGTGATATCTCAATTGAGATGAATGTCGGTATATAAAAATAATAATAATAATAATAATAAAATAAATAAATATATTGTGTGAATTTATTTTGGAACACTGGTGGAATCTAAAGACTTGTACTTGCACTATTGTCTTTGGAGATTTCAATTACCCCAATATTGACTGGGTAAATGTAACATCAGGACTTGCTAGAAATATAAAGTTCCTAGATGTAATAAATGACTGCTTCATGGAGCAATTGGTTCAGGAACCAACAAGAGAGGGAGCTATTTTAGATGTAATTCTTAGTGGAATGCAGGATTTGGTGAGAGAGAGGCAGGCGTAAATAAGACAACAAAGGTAGGGGGGGGATTTAGGTAGGGCTGGGAGCGGGTTAGATAGGGGAAGGGGAAGGGAGGGGAAGGTGGGGGGGAGCAGAAGGGAAAGCCATCGGGGCTCCCCTAGGGCTCGACGTGCGCAAGGTGCACAAGTGTGCACCCCCTTGCGCGTGCCGACCCCGGATTTTATAACATTCGCATGGCTGCGCGCGCAGATATAAAATTGGGCGTAGATTTGCGTGCACAAATCTACGCCTACACGTAGGTTATAAAATCTGGCCCATAATAAAAACTTTAAAAAATATATCCGAAGCAAGAAACCTGTCAGGGAGTCGGTTAGACCATTAGATGACCGAGGGGTTAAAGGGGCTCTTAGGGAAGATAAGGCCATTGCAGAAAGACTAAATTAATTCTTTGCTTCCGTGTTTACTAATGAGGATGTTGGGGAGATTCCAGTACCAGAAATGGTTTTCAAGGGTGATAAGTCAGACGAACTGAACCAAATCACTGTGAACCGGGAAGATGTAGCAGGCCAGATTGACAAACTAAAGAGTAGCAAATCACCTGGACCGGATGGTATGCATCCTAGGGTACTAAAGGAACTAAAAAATGAAATTTATGATCTATTAGTTAAAATTTGTAACCTATCATTAAAATCATCCATTGTACCTGAAGACTGGAGGGTGGCCAATGTAACCCCAATATTTAAAAAGGGCTCCAGGGGTGATCCGGGTAACTATAGACCAGTGAGCCTGACTTCAGTGTCAGGAAAAATAGTGGAAACTATTCTAAAGATCAAAATCGTAGAGCATATAGAAAGACATGGTTTAATGGAACACAGTCAACATGGATTTACCCAAGGGAAGTCTTGCCTAACAAATCTGCTTCATTTTTTTGAAGGGGTTAATAAACATGTGGATAAAGGTGAACCGGTAGATATAGTGTATTTGGATTTTGAGAAGGCTTTTTTTTTTATTTTCTATTTTCAAATTTTCACAATTAATCATGAAATACATCTTTATGAGAATTTGGTTCATATTCCGGAATCACATTAATCTTATCTTACTCAAAAACAATATGAAAAAAGATACTTTTCTTTCCAAATACATTCCTAAATATAAGAATTACTGAGGCAAGAACACATTGAACGAGTTAAACAGGAATTTCAAAGTATGTTAACAGAATAAGATAGGTGGGCAACCAATATATACTTAATCGATCACACATCAGGATTCTCTAGGAGATGACCCAATAAGAAATCCTTCAGTTGTTTAGGTTCAAAGAAAACATAAGGATTTTCAGAAGGCATTTGACAACGTCCCACATGAGAGGCTTCTAAGAAAACTAAAAAGTCATGGGATAGGAGGCGATATCCTTTCGTGGATTACAAACTGGTTAAAAGACAGGAAACAATATGCCTATCTTCAAGTTACTCATTTCATTAAATCAGAGAAATTCTCTTTGACAGACACGCTAGCAGTTCAAACACTACGGGAAAAGGTTCAAGTGGGAAGAAGAAGTAAACCCTCTGTTTCTTATTTTTACAAGGAGATGATAGGGTATTCCGATTTGCAACCCCTAAATTTACTATATGCCAGATGGCAAGGGTGGCCCCTTTTTTCCTTAACACATGCAGAGTTTGTGAAATGTTTTGAAAGTTTGAAGGCAATATCGGAAAATGTTCTTCTGCAAGAAACGCAGTACAGATTTCTCTGGATGAGCTATATTACACCCAAACGAGCCCATCAAAAGAAAATCGCACAAACATCCCAATGTCCAAAATGTACCAGACCTGACGGCAACTATTTTCATTATTTTTGTGACTGTAAAACATTTTCTCATTTTTGGAAATAAGTGAGTCATGCTTGCTCAACTATTCTGAAAAAACCTCTACCGCCAGACCCCAACCTTTGGTTATTCGGGATGGATGAATTGATGCATACCAAGTTATCCCCTCCCGAACTTTTATTTGTCTCAAAGCAGGTCTGGTGGGCAAACAGGTCATTCTAGTTCAATGGCTAGATGCCAGTGCTCCTAGTTATGACCATTGATTTAAGAAATTGGTGCGTCTTTGTTCTATGGAGCACGCCATTCTCATACCAGCTATGCCAAAGAAATCTGTACAGACCCCGCAAATTTGGGCAGCTTTTACAGATTACCTGGCCCCAAGGGTGGGAAACTATGTGGATCCCTGGCTACGAGATATGACGCATAACCGCTGAAGGAGGACATTGCATACTATCAACGCCGGAAAATCTCTCCAATAATAGAAACTGCATCAGGAAGATCCATCAGTGCTCAAACACGGACATTCTCCCCTGTACCAAAGGACAAGAAGGGAAGGGAAAGGGAGGGATAGAGACTGGGGGAGGGGGCGGTTGGTCATAGAGTGTATAACAGGGTTTGATCTGTGAAAGTTAAGTTTGTAATGTTCAAAAATCCAATAAACATATTTATAAAAAAAAAAAAAAAAGACAGGAAACAGAGAGTAGATTGACTAAATGGTCAATTTTCTCAGTGGAAAAGGGTAAACAGTGAAGTGCCTCAGGGATCTGTATTTGGACCGGTGCTTTTCAATCTACCTTATAAATGGCCTGTGACCGACGGCCCGCAAATGCGCAGTAGAGCGCAGCTCTACTGCGCATGTGTGGGCAAGGACGTCGGTCAGAAAAAAAAATGGCGGTGGGGCCGCAGGAGCGGGAGGAGAAGCAGCGGCGCCGCGCGTGCGCGGTGCCGCTACTTCTCCTCCCCAGATCTGCCTGCAGATCTCGGGGGGGGGGGTGTCGCTCCCGCGCCCCCCCCCCCCGAGATCTGCCGGCAGGAGCGGGAGGAGAAGTAGCGGCACCGCGCGCTACTTCTCCTCCCCAGATCTGCCGGCAGATCTCGGGGGGGGGGGGGCGCGGGAGTGACACCCCCCCCCCCCGAGATCTGCCGGCAGGAGCGGGAGGAGTTAATGGAGCTGGGTGAGGGTTGCGGGAAGTCGCGCTTACGGCGCCGGGAGGAAATGGAGGTGGGTGTGGGCTGCGAGGAGTTGCGAGTACGGCGTCGGAAGGAAATGGAGGCGGGTGAAGGGAGGGACTGAGTGGGAGGGAGGGAGAGGGGGACTGAGTGAGTGGGAGGGAGAGGGGGGCGAGGGGGGACTGAGTGAGTGGGAGGGAGAGAGAGGGGGGACTGAGTGGGAGGGAGTGAGGGAGAGGAGGGAGTGAGGGAGAGGGGGGAGAGAGGGAGGGAGGGACTGAGTGAGAGGAGAGGGAGGGTGGAGAGGAGTGGGTGGGGGAGGGGGGTGGTGAAGAGTGAGGGGAGAGAGAATGAGGGGGAGGTGAGAGACAGAGGGATGTAGCCTGTTTTAACGGGCTTAACGGCTTGTATATATATAAATGATCTGGAAAGGAATACGACGAGTGACGTTATCAAATTTGCGGATGATAACAAAATTATTCAGAGTAGTTAAATCACAAGCAGACTGTGATACATTACAGGAGGACCTTGCAAGACTGGAAGATTGGGCATCCAAATGGCAGATGAAATTTAATGTGGACAAGTGCAAGGTTTTGCATATAGGGAAAAATAACCCTTGCTGTAGTTACACGATGGTAGGTTCCATATTAGGAGCTACCACCCAGGAAAAAGATCTAGGCATCATAGTGGATAATACTTTAAAATCGTCAGCTCAGTGTGCTGCAGCAGTCAAAAAAGCAAATAGAATGTTAGGAATTATTAGGAAGGGAATGGTTAATGGTACGGAAAATGTCATAATGCCTCTATATCGCTCCATGGTGAGACCACACCTTGAATACTGTGTACAATTCTGGTCGCCGTATCTCAAAAGATATAGTTGCAATGGAGAAGGTACAGAGAAGGGCAACCAAAATGATAAAGGGGATGGAACAGCTCCCCTATGAGGAAAGGCTGAAGAGGTTAGGGCTTTTCAGCTTGGAGAAGAGACGGCTGAGGGGGGATATGATAGAGGTCTTTAAGATCATGAGAGGTCTTGAACGAGTAGATGTGACTCGGTTATTTACATTTTCGAATAATAGAAGGACTAGGGGCATTCCATGAAGTTAGCAAGTAGCACATTTAAGACTAATCGGAGAAAATTCTTTTTCACTCAACGCACAATAAAGCTCTGGAATTTGTTACCAGAGGATGTGGTTAGTGCAGTTAGTATAGCTGGGTTCAAAAAAGGTTTGGATAAGTTCTTGGAAGAGAAGTCCATTAACTGCTATTAATCAAGTTTACTTAGGGAATAGCCACTGCTATTAATTGCATCAGTAGCATGGGATCTTCTTGGTGTTTGGGTAATTGCCAGGTTCTTGTGGCCTGGTTTTGGCCTCTGTTGGAAACAGGATGCTGGGCTTGATGGACCCTTGGTCTGACCCAACAAGGCAATTTCTTATGTTCTTATGTTCACTCTCCTTTACCCCTCACCTCCTCACTCACTCTCACATATATGCTCCACAAGACCTTTAATCCCCTCACTATCATACACATTACACATCATCTCTGATCCCCTTATTCCACACACACTTCCATATTCCCTCCTTAACTTTCTCATCCCTTCACTGGCACCCACACTGAACCCTCTCTCCCTCCTCACTCACATATGTCAATCCCGGCCTCCTTAAAGTAGAGCATAGCAGCAGCAATACAGTGCCTCAGGCTTTGATCACTCCACCCTTTATCATAGGCCCTGCTCTCCAGTTTCTCACCTTTGCGAACACTCATGAGTTCCTGCTGGTAACAGGATACTGGACTTGATGGACACTTGGTCTGACCCAGTATGGCAATTCTTATGTTTAACTACACTTCTCTCATACATCGGCATTTGTGCAGCTCTGGTCCTCACTCTCTCAGCTTCTGCATGTTGCCCTACAGCAGCACCCCTTGCTTCAGGTGTCTGGCCTGTTCCATTCACTGCCCATGTGGTCCAAAGAGAGAGAAAATGTTGTTATGTCTGCTTTTAAAATTTCTTCAGGCTGCCCTTTTCAGCCTGCCTCCTGCCAGCTGATTGCGTGATAGTCTGCCCTTTAGCTGCTGATTGGCTGGGCTAAGATGACCAAAATATATTGTCAGGATGTAGGCCAGCACTGTGAGTTGCTCACAGTAGTTCCGGAACTCACACCAGCAGAATGCTTTTCTATAGAATTTAGCCCAGTAGAGTGAGTTGCATCTCTGAGTCATTTTCCTACCTTCCCCTCTCCCTATCTTACCCAACGTGTAGTGATCTGAGCTTTCTTGAAGTAGATTATAGTGGAAACAACATGGTATGTCGGGCTGCTTCCAACTCCTGTGCAGCCTGGTGCAGTAGTTTTACGCTTTGAACCATGGAGGTTACCGTAGTGCAGTGAGGTTTAAAGTGCGATACTCTGGCCCCCGGGCTGGACAGGAAGAGGAAGCCGCCTGAGGCGCTGCATTTATGCTGCTGTATTCTGCTTTAAGGAAGCCTGGATTAGTCTTCCTCAGAGCACATGGGTGAGGTAGGAGAGGGGAAGACGGTAGGAAAGATGTAGCGGTTATCTCCTCTACTTAGTGTCCTAGCCGCTGGTTTCCTACAGCAAATATGCGGAGAAGGAATTTTGTGGGAAGTGCTGGATTTTGCGATCCTTCCTGTGGCCACAGAATCAAAGGAGACTAGGGACCCTGACTTTGACTTAAATATTCTGATCCTAATTGATAAAAAAAAAAGACTGGGGAACATGACAAACACATTCAAATACTTTAATGATATGCATAATACACAAGAGCAAACCTTTTTCTAGAAGCAAATATTCAAGGAAAGTTTGTATTTTCCAGTGGTAGAAAAGGTTATGTTCATATGGTTTTGAGCAATCTCTCACAACAGCAGATCCTTCAGAAGTAGGTGAATCTCTGATTATTCTTCGTAATAAATGTCTGTGGTAACACGTAGAGTATAATATCAAATATCTATTGGACAAGGTGCTATGTAATCTCACACTGCATAATAGCCCACTTTCTGTCTTTGTGTAGGAATTGTGAGGATGTGTTCATGAGCGAAGACTATGAAATCTTGTACCAGTTTGTATATACAGCACACAGACCACTGGCTGCAGCAGCTGGGGAATTTCTTTATAAAAGGTAACTTTCTGGATATCCTTTATCTATTTTATCTCAGCTTAGTTTGAAGGGAATGTGACTACCAGTGAAGATTATTACTATAGAAAGAATATGAAAAATTTGCTTGCCTGATGATATAGAGTATCTGGATTTCCACAAGGTATTTGACAAAGTCCCTCATGAGAGACTTCATAAGAAATTAAAAAGTTATGGGATAGGAAGCAGTGATGTATTGTGGATTGGGAACTGGTTAAAAATTGAAAACAGAATAGGGTTCAATGGTAAATTTTGTCAATGGAGAAAAGTGAATAGTGGAGTGCCCCAGGGATCTCTTCTGGGTCTGATGCTTTTTAACATATTTATAAATGACCTGGCAATGGGAACAATGAGTGAGGTGATCAAATTTGCTGATAAGACAAAATTATTCAAAGTTGTTAAATCACAAGTCGATTGTAAGAAATTGTAACAGGACATTGCAGAACTGGGAGACTGGGCATGCAAACGAAACTTAATGTGGACAAGTGCAAAGTGATGCACTTAAAGAAGAATAACTCAAATTCCCTGTTTGTACCCGGATCAGTCCAGACCATGGGTTGAGCCTCGTGTCCAGCAGATGGACACAGACCAAAACTGAAAAGGGTATCCTATAATCAGGACAGAGCCTACCCTGCAGCCCTTCAGTATTTGTCTGTCTCCATCAGATGCGACAGCTCACCCTCCGGTTCCCTGTTAGCTTGCCCTTACCCTACGGGGTCTCTTGCTTTCTTCTTTCTCTTGTGGGCAAGCTCAAGCAAGTATTGGTCTGAATTACTTTAAATATATATATATATATATATATAGCGTTGTTATAAATGTAAACCGGAGTGAAGGCCCCTGCCAATACTTCGGTATATAAAAGACGTATAAATAAATAAATAATAATAATAATTTGTCACCTTTATTCTGTTAGGGAGACAGCCCTGTCTCCCTCGCTCTTGGGGTGCCTAGGGGGGCTTGCCCCTTGAATGGTTCAGCCTAGGCTCCCTTCCCGGTGAACTCTCGACTTTGGGGCGATACTGGTGGTGCCAGTCACTCCCCCTTCACCCTCTGCCTCGCCCCAAGAAGTTTTGTTCCTCGGGTGCCCTCTCAGGGAGGTTTGATTCCCCTGTTCTCCAGAAAAAAAAATACAATTTTTTTATAAACCCATCTGTATCATTTGGTCAGGTTTAGAGAGGCAGCAGGGTTTTGGGCACTGGTTGTCTGTGCATTAGCGGGAGAGTGCAGGGTTCGATCTCCTGCACTTCTCCCCGGAGGCTCCTGGCTCAGCTGTTTTTTCTTTCTCTCGCGGCTGTACTTACTTTGCTATGCCGCGTTCAAATTTGTGTCTGGCTTGTGGAGAACCGGCCTCCCGGCTCTCCCGCGATGGTGTGTGTTTCGGCTGCTTGCCAGGTGGGGAGGACCCCTCCTCGGCAGTGCCGAAGACCTCAGCCCGGGGACGCACTCCCTGACGCATGGCCAGGCCGTTCCTGACCCGGCAGACATCTTAGGAATTTCTGCTGATGCCGATTCAGCATTACAGAGGGCAGAGGAGCTGGATTTGAAGGTTCTACCCCCCGATTTAAGCCCGGTACTCTCTCATGGGGATGCCCTGGACCCCTCTTCTCCTCCCTCAACCCCCCCCCCCAACGGGAAAAATCCTCTCGAGCCCGATTTTCATCTGAATTTGTGCTTTTGCACAAATCTTATTTGGCTAGCCTACAGGAGGATGAGGACCCCTCCCTAGGGCCCCCTCCTCCAAAGATTCCTCGGATACCCGCTCCGCTGCCCCCCGCGGTACCAGATGCGCAGGGTCCTGTCTGGGTGCAGGTGGTCCCAGGATCCCCCCTCCCACCGGATCCGCCCCAACCTCCTGTGGACCCCCTACAGGATCCCAATGAGGATTTCTCCACACCTGCCTCCCCCTTGAGGGCAATGATTCTCGAGTCTTCCGTCTTTTTCAGCGGGAAGAGCTGGAGCCACTTATTCCTTTTATTCTCCAGGAATTGGGGATCGATGCTCCCCTGGAGGATACGATGACGGCCACAATGCCGGCAAACACGGACCAGGTCCTGGCAGGACTTAGGGCGCTTCCGCTCACGTTTCCCTTCCATCCAATGCATAAGCTACTTCTATTACGGGAATGGGAAGCTCCTGAAACAGGTCTCCGTGTCGGGAGAGTTATGGATAAGCTCTACCCACTCCCAGAAGATTGCTTGGATATGCTAAAGATTCCCAAAGTGGATTCTTCTGTCTCGGCAGTCACCAAGCATACCACGATCCCAGTGGTGGGCTCTACAGAATTGAGAGATGTTCAAGACCGCAAACTCGAGTTTTTTCTTAAGTGGATCTTTGATGTCTTAGCCTTAGGGGTCCGGGTGACAATCTGCAGCAGTCTCATGCAGCGGGCAAGCCTTAGGTGGGTTCAGCAATTACTCAGCACCCAGGACCTCCCGTTGGCAGAGGCAGAGCAGGTGGAACGCTTAGAAGGCGCCATTGCATACGGCGTGGATGCCCTGCACGACTTGCTTCGCCTACAGGCCAAGGCAATGGTTTACGCAGTTTCGGCCAGACGTCTCCTCTGGCTGCGCAACAGGTCCGCGGACTCTTCATCCAAGGCCCAGCTGGGCACACTTCCTTTCAAGGGCAAGTTGCTTTTTGGAGAGGACCTGGAGCAGCTTATTAAATCCTTGGGTGAAAACAAGGTCCATAAGCTGCCTGAGGACCGCCCTAAACAGTCTAAGTCCTTCTTCCCGACGCGTACCGCTTCCTGGTACAACAGGGCGCGCGGTTCCTTTCCCAAAAATAGGCACTTCCAGGTACAGTCATGGTCTCATTCCTTTCGGGGTTTGCCAGGCCTTCCGAGATGGTAGTCAGCAACACCCGGCCGCCAAGTCCGCTCCCCAATGAGATCCAGCCGGTCCATTCCTCCGCTCGAAACTTAGGTGGGCGTCTGCTCTGTTTTGCAAGGAATGGGCCAAAATCACATCCGATTAGTGGGTCCTCGAAGTGATAGGAAGTGGTTATGCGTTAGAATCTGCCAGGGACCTGCAGGATCTTCATCTCGTTTCTCCTTGCAGTCAACTAAAGAGGCCTGCGGTCTGCCAAACCCTAGCCAGGCTCCAGGAACTCGGGGCGATAATCCCGGTACCAGTACAGGAACAAGGTGCCGGCCAGTATTCCATTTACTTTGTCATGCCCAAGAAGGACAATGCCTTCCATCCAATCCTGGACCTCAAGCGAGTCAACCAGGCTCTCAGGGTGCCCTATTTCTGAATGGAAACCCTGAAAGCGGTGATAGCAGCGGTCCGTCCAGGCGAATATCTGGCCTCTCTTGACTTGACAGAGGCTTATCTTCACATACCAATTTGATGAGAGCATCAGAATTATCTCCGATTCCACATCCTGGACCAAAGCTTCCAGTTCCGGGCTCGACCCTTCGGCCTTGCCACCGCTCCCCTCACTTATCTGGACGACTGACTCGTGCAGGCCAAGTCATCAGCTCTTTGTGGTTGAGCAGTCGCCAGGGTTCTGGCTCTCCTCACTTCACTCGGCTGGATAATCAACTTCCTCAAGAGCAATCTTCAGCCCTCCCAGGTCCTGGAATTTCTGGGACCTCGCTTCGACACTCGGGTTGGAAAAGTGTTTCTCCCGGATGCGCGGGCTCTCAAGCTCATCGACCAAGTGAGCAACTTTATTTCCCTGCCGCTTCCCACGGCGTGGGATTATTTGCAGGTTCTGGGGACCATGGCCTCCACTATCGACCTGGTCCCTTGGGCTTTTGCTCATATGTGTCCATTACACATTACATATGTGTCCATTATCCCGCTGGCAGCCAGTGTCCGAGCAGTTCCAGGAGACCCTATATCTCTCTAACTCTACCATTGCAGACATACAATGGTGGCTGTCGCCAGCGCATCTCCTGAAGGGGATGCCCCTACTGACTCTTTTGTGGGTCATAGTCACGACGGGCGCCAGTCTCTCCGGGTAGGGAGCGGTCTGTCAATCTCAAACAACGAAAGGCCACTGGTCCCCAGTCCAGTCCTGTTGGCACATAATTCATCTAGAAGCCCGCACGGTGCGCCTGGCTCTCATGGGCTTTCTCCCGCTAATCCGCCACAAAGCGGTACGCATTCTCTCGGACAATTCCACCACTGTGGCCTATATAAATCATCAGGGGGATACCTGAAGTCGTCTGGTTGCGCTGGAAGCCAGCAAGCTCTTCGCTTGGGTGGAGAACCACTTGGATCGTCTAGCTGCCTCCCACATAGCGGGCAAGGAGAATGTTCAAGCCGACTTCCTCAGCCGACAACGTCTCGATCCTGGCGAGTGGGAGTTGTCCAACGAGGCAATGGATCTGATTGTTCGCAGGTGGGGTCCTCCTCACCTGGATCTGATGGCAACTTTGGACAATGCCAAGGCTCCCAGATTCTTCAGCCGCTGGAGGGAGCATTGCTCGGAGGGAGTGGATGCGCTGGCCCTCCCTTGGCCTCACAACATTCTCCTCTACGTGTTTCCACCCTGGCCACTAGTGGGAAAAATTCTCAGGAGGATAGAACTTCACCGGGGTCCAGTCATTCTCGAGGCTCCCGAGTGGCCTCACAGGCCGTGGTTCGCGGATCTGGTAAATCTGGTGACAGACGGTCCTCTTCGCCTCGGCCATCTCCCCCTTCTCCTTCGGCAGGGTCCTGTATATTTCGACCAGGTGGATCGTTTCTGTCTAGCGGCATGACGTTTGAACGGTGAAGATTGAGGAGAAAGGGTTATAAAGAAGAGGTTATTTCCACTCTGCTTCGGGCCTGTAAGTAGTCTACGTCCCTGGCCTATGTCTGCATCTGGAAACATTTTAAGAATGTCTGTGCGGAATTAGGTGTCTCGGCTCGTTCGCCTTCAGTTTCTATGATTCTCACTTTCCTTCAGCGGGATCTCTCCAAGGGGCTTTCCGTCAGCTCGTTGCACGTCCAGGTTTCAGCCCTCTGTTCCCTCCTGGGCACCATCGAAGGTCATGCGGTGGCCTCTCACCCAGATGTCGTTCGTTTCCTCCAGGGCACTAAGCACCTGAAGCTGCCCGTCCGGGCCACTTGTCCTTCGTGGAACCTAAATTTGGTCCTTCGGGTCCTTTGTGCGGCTCCTTTCGAACCTCTCCAAAGGGCTACTCTCTAGGATTTGTCTTCCTGGTTGCCATTTGCTCTGCCAGGAGGGTGTCGGAGATTCAAGCTCTGTCCTGTAGAGAGCCTTTTCTGCGGTTCTCGGATTCGGGTGTCTCTCTCAAAACTGTGCCCTCTTTCTTGCCGAAGTTTGTTTCCTCCTTTCACGTCAATCAGTCGGTGGAACTCCCCGCGTTTTCTCCTATGGACTTAGCGGGGTCAGGGGGCAGTGATCTTCGCCGACTGGATGTTAAATGCGTTTTGATGCGGTACCTTCAGGTTACCAATGACTTCCGGGTCTCGGATCATCTTTTTGTTCTCTGGAGTGGTCCAAATAGGGGCAACCAAGCTTCTAAGACTACGATCGCTCGGTGGTTGAAGGAGGCGATTGCTTCAGCCTATATCTGCAAAGGCCGGGCGGTTCCTGAGGGTTTGAAAGCTCATTCCTTGCATGCTCAGGCCGCTTCTTGGGCGGAGAGTCAATCAGTCTCTCCGCAGGAAATCTGCAGGGCAGCTATATGAAAATCCCTGCATACCTTTGCTCGGACCCATATGAAGAAGCTTACCATCCGGACCCATGTTTTAAAGCAATGGGCATTTGCAGTTTAAATTGGGGAATATAATATTTGTGAATTACTGTACATTGTTATTTCAAGTGCAATATGTTATTTTAAAAGGTATGTATGAATTGTGTGTGTATGTTAGTTCAGTTTTTAAAGTGTCTATATAGGTGAGTGTGCTATTTGTTAAATAAATAATACTGGATTTACGCGTGCAGGGCACTCGCACGCCGGCGCACCTATTTTGCATAGGCCGCCGGCGCATGCAAAGCCCGGGGCTTCGTAAAAGGGGCAGGAGGGGCGTGTCCGGGGGGGTGTCGGCAGGCCGGGGGTGTGTCTGGGGGCATGTCCGGGGTCACGGGGCGGCCCAGGGTGAGTCCGGGGGCATGACGACGGTTCGGGGGCAGGCCGGGAGGGCGGTCCCGAGTCCCCCGGCACTGCGGCCTGTGCAGATTTTATAAGATACACGCGGCTACGCACCTATCTTATAAAATCCGGCGTACTTTTGTTTGCGCCGGTTGCACAAACAAAAGTATGTGCGCGTGTACTTTTTTAAGATCTACCTCATTGTGAATATGTTGTCTCTATTTTGTGTGATAGATTTAGCTACATTTGTCAATGGTAGGAAAGAGAATGCTAAGTGAAAAATTCAGATCATACATTATCAGACAATTAAACTAGGAAGCGGGGGTGGCCAGTGAATTTGGCATGTCACCCCCATCAAAACAAGAGGAGGGAAAAGGAAGTAACAAAATCAATTAGTTCAAAAAACAGAAAAGGTAAATGTGAAGAGTAACTGGAAAGCTATGACTACAAATGCTCTTAGTCTGGGTAACAAATCCCAGACCTGCAGCTCTAATAGTGGATGTGGACTCGGACATTGTTGCTGTTACGGAGACCTGATTGGGATACAGCCATTCTGAGCATAACTTGCTAAGAAAGGATGAGACCTGATTGGGATACAGCCATTCTGGGCATAACTTGCTAAGAAAGGACAGAGATGACAGAAAAAGGGGAAAAGTAGCTCTTTATGTCAAAAACAATATACAAGCAACTGACTTGCAAGGGAATTGGGGTAGAGAAGAAACATTGTGGACCGTCCTAAATAAAGAAGATGGTGCTTCCATTTTTACTGGTGTGATCTACAGGCCACCAACTCAAACAGAAGAACTGGACAGAGAAGTCATTGAAGATATCCAAAAGGTGGGAATGAAGATTGCAATGTTGCTTGTTGGAGATTTTAATCTGCCGGATGTGGATTGGAGTATCCCTTCTGCGTAATCTGCAAGAAGTAGAGCGATAGTGGATGCTCTTCAAAGGGCTCTGCCTAAACAATTGGTAATGGAACCCACAAGAGAGGGTGCTCACTAATGGTGATAATGTCTATAATGTTCAGGTAGGGGCTCACCTGAGCACCAGGGATCATCAGATGGTATTGTTCGATTCTGCGAATAGTACAAAGAGAATTCACACAAAGACAAGTTTTGAATTTCAAAAATACTGATTTTGTCAAAATGAGGACGTACTTGGAAGAAGAAGAACTGGAATACTAGGAAAAAATGGGTGAGGTGGAACAACAGTGGGCCAAGTTAAAAAGAGTTATTACAAAGGCAACAAATCTATGTTTGGAAAGTAAACAATAGTAAGAGGAAAAAGAAACCAATCTGGTTGTATAAGGAAGTGACTGAAAAAATAAAGATAAAAAGAATAGCGTTCAAGAAGTAAAAAGGTTCCAAGGAAAATTGAGCATAGGGAGTAATATCTAACAGAAGTGAGGGAAACGAAGATAGAAATAAGGAAAGCAAAAGGTCAGTCAGAAGAAAGGATGGCCAAAGTGGTAAAGCAAGGAGACAAAACATTTTTCAGATATATCAGTGAAAGAAGGGAGGTCAGAAGCGGTATAGTGAAATTGCAAGGTGACAAGGAACAATGTGTAGAGAGTGACAAAGAAATGGCAGAAATATTAAACAAATACTTCAGTTTGGTATTCACTAAAGAAGACCCTGGAGAAGGACCGTTGCTGGTTAATAAGACTGTAGATTGGCATGTAGTAGACGAAACTCCATTTATAGAAGAGAATGTGTGGGAGGAGCTAGGCAAACTGAATGTGGACAAGGCCAAGGGGCTGGATGAGATATATCCCAGGATACTAAGAGAGCTCAGAGATGTGCCGGTGGGTCCGCTGAAGGACGTTTTCAATAGATCCCTGGAAACAGGAGTGGCGCCGTGGGATTGGAGAAGAGTGGTGGTGGTCCCGCTTCACAAGAGTGATATCAGAGAGGAGGCTGAAAACTACAGACTAGTTAGCCTCACCTCGGTGTCAGGAAAATTAATGGAGACTCTGCTGAAAGAAAGGACAGTGAACTATCTACAATCTGATGGGTTGCTGGACCTGAGGCAGCATGAATTCACCAGGGGAAGATCCTGTCAGACAAATCTGATTTCATTCTTTTGATTGAGTGACTAGAGAATTGGATCGAGAAAGAGCAATCGATGTGATCTTGAATTTTAGCAAAGCTTTTGATAATTTCCCACACAGGAGGCTTGTGACTAAAATGAGAAGCTTGGGAGTGAGTGTCAAGGTGGTGCCATGGATTACAAATTGGTTGACTGAGAGGAGACAGAGTATAATGGTAAATGGAACCTTCTCTAAAGAGAAAACTGTGTTAAGTGGCGTGCCACAGGGTTCATTTTAGGACTGGTTCTGTTCAATATCTTCAATATCTTTCTGAGCAATATTGTGGAAGGGATAGAAGGACCTTTGCCCAAACAGCAAGTTAGATGGTTATATGGATAGAAAGGAATTGCTGCAATTTGAAAGGGTGGGCATTCTTGAATTATAGAATGTGTTGCAAAACTTCAAAGATACTACATGTGAGCTGGACCCATGCCCATTGCTCTTGATTGAATCAATACCAGAAGATTTCTTGTCTAGATTGCAGTTGATAGTCAGTGTGTCCCTGGAGGAGGGTTATTTGCCCGGAGCCTTGAAACAGTCTGTGGTAACCCCTATTTTAAAATGGGCTTTGCGGGACAATTCAAACTGTGCCAGTTATCGCCCTATTTATATTTGTCCTTTTTTGGATAAAGTGTTGGAAAAGGTCATATGGTCCCAGTGGTTTAGTTATTTGGAGGAGGTGAAAGCCTTGGATAGATGTCAGTCGGGCTTTAGAAAGAGTTATAGTACCGAAATAGTGACGGCATGTATGCAAGATGAGTTATTGAAATACAGAGATAAGGGAATACTTGTGGTGATGATTCTGTTGGATTTGTCCAGTGCTTTTGATTTGATTGACCATGATTTGCTTTTGGTACAGTGTAGACAACTAGGCTTAGGGGCTAAGGTTTGGGATTGGTTATCTTCTTTTTTGGCAGGCTGTTTCTCTGTGGTACGTGTGAGGGGGGTCCCATCTAGACCATATAGCTTGAATTGCAGGGTTCTGCAAGGATCCCCTTTGTCCCCATTGTTATTTAATCTTTTCTTGCAACCATTAGGATCACTTATTCGGAAGGTGGGGTTTGAAGGTTACATCTGTGCTTATTGTTTCCAGTACAGGGTGAATTGTCGGTTTCTTTGAATAAAATTACTGGTGGGCTAAAGAAAATTTTGGTTTAGAAAGCTTGACTTTGACTCAGCCAACTAAGAAGACTCTAAACCTTTTTAGAGGTTTAGATTTTTAGATTGGTGGTTCAGGCACTGGTTTGCTCAGTATTAGATTATTGTAATATGGTATTGGTGGGCCTTCCTAAAAATAGTCTACAGCATTTACAGGTGGTACAGAATATTGCTGCACATTTGATTTTTGGTCTCCCACGCAGAGTGATTGCAACACCTTCATTAAGACGCCTTCATTGGTTACCCATTGAAAAATGAGTTAATTTTAAACTCATGATTTTGATGTATAAAGTATTAAATGGAGGGGGTGCAGTTTACTTACAAGATAAGTTTAAGGGTTACATTCTTACCCAGAATATTCGTTCAAAATCAGCAGCATTGGTGCTATTTCCGTCAAAACATGATATGTGTAAAGTGTCAAACAGGAAACGGATGTTCTTAGTTAGTGGTCCAGAGCTGTGGAATTCGTCTCCATTGGAGGTGAGAGTGGAGCAGAATTTCCTCAACTTTAGAAAAAAAGTAAAGACTTGGCTATTTCCATCTTAGCCTGGGGTAGACTTAAATTAAGCACAGTGCAGATAGTTGGGGTTGAAATATACTGTTTATTTCACTTGAATGCTATGTATTTTGTTTTGGAATTTGTATACATTGATTGTACTTTTATTGGATTTTATTGTAAACCGCTCTGGCATATGATGAGTGGTATATAAGAAATGAGAAATAAATAAATATTTGCAGATGATACTAAGATCTATAATAGAATGGACATACCTGAAGGAGTAGAGAGAATGAAAAGTGATTTAAGAAAGCTGGAAGAGTGGTCAAAGATTTGGCAGCCGGGATTCAGTGCCAAGAAGTGCAGAGTCATGCATCTGGAGTGCACTAATCCAAAAGGGCTGTATGTGATGGGGGGGTGAAAAATTGATGGGCATGGACCAAGAGAGGGATCTTGGGGTAATAGTGTCTGGAGAGCTGATGATGGCAAAGCAGTGTAACGAGGTGATGGCTAAAACCAGAAGAATGCTGGGCTGCATAGAGAAAGGAATAACCAGTAAGAAAAATGATGTGATAATGCCCTTGTACAGATCCTTGGTAAGGTCTCACTTGGAGTACTGTGTTCATTTCTGGAGTCCATATCTCAAGAGGGACAAAGAAAGGACAAACAAAGAAAGAAAGGACAAAGAAAGGGACAAAGGCAGTCCTGAGAAGAGCGACCAAAATGGTGTGGGGTCTGTATGAGAAGACCTATGAAGAGAGGCTGAAGGATCTGAATATGTACACCCTGGAAGAGAGGAGGTGCAGGGGAGATATGATACAGACCTTCAGATACCTGAAAGATTTAGTGATGCACATTCGACAAACTTTTTCCATTGGAAAAAAATCAGTAGAACTACAGCCAGGGAGGACAACTCAGAACCGACGTCAGGAAATATTTCTTCACGGAGAGGGTGTAGATGCTTGGAATGCCCTTCCGGAGGAGGTGGTGTTGACAAAAAAAGTCAGAGAATTCAAAAGGGCATGGGATAAACACTGTAGATCCCTAAAGGCTAGAGCAGTGGTCCCCAAACCTGTCCTGGAGGGCCCCGACTGGCTGGTGGCCCTCCAGGACAGGTTTGGGGACCACTGGGCTAGAGGATGGAAATGAAAAGAATGTGTGGGGTAAGTTGCTGGTGCACTGGTTACTACCCTTAACCAAAAATCCTTTATACTCTTCATGCAACTCCATCATGGCTCTTTGCTTCAGTGGCAGGGGGAAAAGGGGAATTGGATTTGAATAGCAACCAATGAGGGCACAGACTTTTACAGTCTGGGAAACAAATAAGTATGGGGGTAATGCTGATGCGATGGTTGCTGCACTTCTAATCTTCTAATCCAAATCTTGAAGCAAATTTTTGAGGAAAAGAAATTAAAGTGGTCCTTATTTATCCAAAAAGTTTATTATGTTTTCAAGATGGCAGAGCAAAGAAGTGCATGTTCCGCAACACGTACATGTTTTGCAACTGGCTGCATCCGGAGGGACAATATACTATAACAAATAAAGAACTCCAGAGTTGGCAACACTTGGAGGCCTTTCTCATTTCACACTGGCTGCAGGCCAATTACGATGTACAAGATCTCCACTTTTTTCGTGCTCAACAAGCTGCCTTGCATTGCTCGGGGTGGTAACTTTGCCAACATCTTACTCCATAAGGAGCACCATTTGATGTTCCTTCTACAGTGCCCTAATGTTTTGAACTAGAAATTGAGTGGGTTTCGTTTTCTTACTTCTTTTTTACTTCTTTAGCTCCCATTCCTCTTGTTTCTTTGCTTTATTTATTTGTATAAAACCTTATGTACACTTTTTTCTTTCATTCTTTTCCTTCTCTGTGGTTTATTTCCCACAATTTTTAGTGGTCCACAAAACAACAAAATTGCCAGTGTGCATTTAAAAGCTTAGTTCTGCAAAAATATATCTTTCAAATACTGTGAATTTTACTGTATTATGTATTGAGAGGAAAAGACCTCAGTACTGGGGGAAAACACTGCTGGCTGAATCCCGAACAAGTGGGTGCAGTCACTGATCTACAAAAACTTCTCAGTTTTTTAATTTCATGCTCAAAAAGTATTCTTTTTATATATTTTTTCTTAGTTTTTAATTCTTATATATAAAATGCAGAAGTATGCCCAGTATTGCAAAATTCATAAAAAGTTATCTTCCTGGGTTAACCATTGGTAGCATGTTCCTTTTAGCACAGTATATTTCTGCTAAAAGATTTTCTTTGTTCTCTTTTTGATTGGCCTATTTTCTCAAATTTCTTATTGGGAGAAGTGGTCACATGACCTTTTTAACCTGTATATATGATATATATATATATATATATATATATATATATATATATATATATTTTTTTTTTTTTTTTAGGTTTAACAAATTCTGCATTTTCTGAACTCGGCTTTGCAATGCTCTTTTTCTTTCCTTCTTTTGCCCTTTAACAATTTTGGTATATACTTCTTGACAGAATTTCTGTTCTGGCTGTTTCAATTGGTCCATTTTCTGCCTATGTGATTGGTGCAAAGGGTTCATGTACCCTTTTGGTGATTTTTTTACAAAACTTGTTTTAACTCTGGTTTCCCCAACTGTGCTTTTCAGCTGAATTATTTTTAAATGCCTCTGAAGCTTTAATCATGCATTGACTTACCAGGTATGTTTCACTTATGGGGCTATGTTGGTAGACTTTGCATGTCATTTTTAAGAATTTGTTTTTGTAAAATTAGCCAACTCCGGTGTTCTTTGTTTATTATAGTGTATTGCGCTTTTGAAATGCTTCTGAAACTTTAATTATATATTGACATGAGCAGGTATGTTTCACTCATGGGGCTATGGTGGTAGCTTTTTAATGCTATTTTTGAGAACTTCTTTTTGCAAATGTTGCCATATAGTGTACTGCCCCTTCCGATGCAGCCTTATGCAAAACACACACACGTCAAGGGACACAGCTGTTTCTACATTGCTTCTTTGCTCTGCCATCTTGACAATGAAATAAACGTTTTGGGTAAATTAATAAGGAGCACTTTATTAATTCCTTTTCCTTTGAACATTTGGTTGAAGATTTGGATTAGCAGATTTATTTTATTTTCATACCTCCTTCCCCCTTTTTTTTTGTACTTGAATATTTGGGAGGTAGGGCTGCTTTGCATCATTGTGTTTTAGGTACAAGTTTAGCACATGGGAGCTTCAGGGTAAATTCCTTGTGGTCAGCCAGACTTTAATCACAACCTGAAACTGGGGTTTGTGTCTTCGATTGATAACAAATTTCTTCTCTGGGTCATGGTTTTCTCTAAATTATTGTACACCTGTGCCCAGGTTTTTTGTAAATATCGCACCACGTCATCCACCTTAGGAATTTCTGTAGCTGGAGTGGCAGGAGGTAAACAAACAGGGTATTGGCCATAAACTGTGAAGAACAGTGAAAAACTTTGATTTACTAACATGATTGCTGTGAGCAAACTCAGCCTAAGGGAGCAATCTGGCCCTATCATTCTGGTGAGCAGTGACAAAACATTTAAAGAACTGCTTAAAGGCCTTGATTGATTATCTCCTTAAGGCCATTTGTCTTAGGATGGTATCCTGACAAAAATTGCAAATTAACACCAAAATTTTTACATAAGGCAATGGATACAATAGCAATCTGGCTTACATGTAAATCAATGATTATAGTAACACACACATTTATACAAGAGAGTATACACATTTTATTATCACAAAATTACTTAACACATACCATAAAGTGTGTCTCGATGGCTTCACAACACTCACTCTTATACACATTCACACTATGACCCATTCATTCAATTTAAAATACCAAACATTATCATTAATACAACCTTACTACATTGACTAACAAGCAGATGTAGATAAGTCTATGTATACATGTATGTGAATACAGATATTATATAACCTTATGGCTTACAAGTCATTTACAATTCTTATTATCCAACCTGTACCCTATTTACATCACAGGGAAAAAACTTTTTTTTAATAAACATCCATACATGTTTTTATGGAATAAACAATGCTGAGATCTTCCCATGTTTTCAATAAGCCACAGTCTCACTTGAGAGTCTCGGTTGTTAGCGATTTTCCAAGACATAAGATTTTCCAAAATCGCTAACAGCCAAGACTCTCAAGTGAGATTGTGGCTTATTGAAAACATGGGAAGATCTCAGCATTGTTATTCCATAAAAACATGTATGGATGTTTATTAAAAAAAAGTTTTTTCCCTGTGATGTAAATCGGGTACAAGTTGGATAATAAGAATTGTAAATGACTTGTAAGCCATAAGGGGCAGATTTTCAAAGGGTTACGTGCATAAACCCTGAAAAGCTGCCCCAAGCTGCCCCTGTGTGCGCCAAGCCTATCTTGCATAGGCTCTTTGGCTCGCGCAAGCCCCAGGACGCCCGCATGTTATAAAATCTACAAAATATAAAAGTGTAGATTTGTTCGCACTGGGTTGCGCGAACAAATCTACGCCTGTGCGCAGGTTTAAAGATCTGCCCCTAAGGTTATATAATATCTGTATTCACATACATGTATACATAGACTTATCTACATCTGCTTGTTAGTCAATGAAGTAAGGTTGTATTAATGATAATGTTTTGGTATTTTAAATTGAATGTATGGGTCAAAGTGTGAATGTGTATAAGAGTGACTGTTGTGAAGTCATCAGGACACACTTTATGGTATGAGTTAAGTAATTTTGTGATGATAAAATTTGTATACTCTCTTGTATAAATGTGTGTGTTACATGTAAATGGACCATCTCCCTAATAAAGATGATCTCCAAGCTGCCTTCAGCCTCTCAATTGGCTATGAGGATGAATTGCGCCATTTTGGAAAAATTGGCCACTACCACCAAGATGGCAGTACAGTTTGTAGAAATCAGGAGATCTGTGATGAAATCTGTGGAAAGTAGTGGATGCAATTCACCCAGAGGTTTATCACAAGGAGCCTTTGTTCTAGCACATACTAGACAGGTCAAGACATAAGTTTTACAATCCTTGCTCAGGGAATCTCCACCAAAAAACCCTGGAAATCAGTTCAAAGATTTTCTTAATCCCTAGATGTATGGAGAATTTGGAATCATGCCCCCATTTAAAGACAAGGGGTAGATAGATTCCATGCTTATTATCCCAGAGATAAGAAGTGGATTCCCGTACCTCCTTCTGTTCTTGCTCAACACATGAAACCATCTAGCAACCACCCTAGCAACAGTGGAACTAAAATTTATTTTTTGGAAGGTACTACTCTTAATAGCAGTAACATATGTACGCAGAGTGAGTGAATAACAAGCTCTAGTAGCACATTCTCAATATATGCAGATCTACAAAAAACAGAGTATTAATTAGGGATGTGAATCGTTTTTTGACGATTTAAAAAAATCATCAGATATTTTTTAAATCATCAAAAATCGTTAGAGTCGCGATACAATAGAAATTTCCCCGATTTATCATGAAAAATCGTAAATTGGGGGAGGGCGGGAAAACCGGCATACCAAAACAACCCCTAAACCCACCCCGACCATCTAAAACAAATCCCCCACCCTCCCGAACCCCCCCAAAATGTTTTAAATTACCTGGTGGTCCAGTGGGGGGGTCCCGGCATGATCTCCCGCTCTCAGGCCATCGGCGCCATTTTGGCTGCCACTAATATAAATGGCGCCGATGGCCCAATAAAAAAAAAAAAAAACCCCACCCGACCCTTTAAAATTACCCCCTTAGCCTCCCCCACTCTCCCGACCCCCCCAAAAACTTTTTACACATATCTGGTGGTCCAGGGGGGCCGCGGGGACTGATCTCCCGTTCCCACGCTATCAGCTGCGCTAAAAAAAATGGCGCCGATGGCCCTTTGCCCTTACCATGTGACAGGGCAAAGGTAGCACCGGTGCCATTTTGAATATTGGCATTACAGCCTGAGTGAGGGGATCGCTTCCGGACCCCCGCTGGACCCCCAGGGACTTTTGGCCAGCTTGGGGGGGGGGGCCTCCTGACCCCCACAAGACTTGCCAAAAGTCCAGCGGGGGTCCGGGAGCGACCTCCTGCACTCCGGCTGAATTGCCAGTATTCAAAATGGCGCCGGCACTACCTTTGCCCTCACAATGTCATACTTTCTTTAACATATAGTGCCACCCCTCCACCAATTTGATCCATCATGTAATTTCAATATAATTTGTACCCATTGGTTATCCTTCTTCCACCAGGTCTCTGAGATGTCAATTATATCTACCTCTTTATCCAGTGCTATAGACTATAACTCTGCCACCTTATTTTTTAGACTTCTAGCATTTGTATACAGACATTTCAAAGCTCATCAGTTGATGGGTAATTTGGAATCTTTATGCACTTTACTTACAGATACCTGGTCCACTTTGGCATTTATTGCAACCTGTCTACTGGGATGCCCTATTTTCCCTGTTCTCTTAGTATCCGTCAAAGATACATCATTCCGAACCATGCTGTTCTGAGCGATTGTTGGCTTTCCCCCATCATCTAGTTTAGAAGCTGCACTATCTCCTTTTTAAAGGTTAGTACCAGCAGCCTGGTTCTGCTCTGGTTAAAGTGGAACCCATCCTTATGGAAAAGCCCCTCCTTTCCTCAAAATGAAGCCCAGTTCCTAAAAACCTGGCTTTTTACCAGAGCTTTTTCAGACGATCTCAATTATCAGCACCAACAAACTCCCAACCAGACAACTCCAAAGAAAACAAAGACACCATCCTATCAACTTACGACAGACTAATCAATCTACGAACTCTATAACAGAAATCTAAAAATGTTTCCCTATATAATCTAACCCTCTTTTACCCCCATTGCTACCCAACTTTATCTTTAAATTGTATTTGTTAAAACTCTAATGTCACTCTCCTAATATAAACTGTTATGATGGCAAAACCGAATATACTGTATACAAAACATGTTAAAATAAATAAAATATAAATAAATTCTAAAACCCTCTTCCCTGCGCCATTGTCTCATCCACACATTGAGTCTCTGGTGCTCTACCTGCCTCTGGGGTCCTGCATGTGGAATGGGGAACATTTCTGAGAATGTTACCCTGGAGGTTTTGGATTTCAGATTTCTAGCTAAAACCCTAAATTTAGTTTCCAGAACCTTTCTCCTGCACTTTCCTATGTCATTGGTTTCCACATGTAATAAGACAGCCGGCACCTCTCCAGCCTTTCTAAAATCCTATCTATGTGATGTGTGAGGTCTGCCACCTTTGCACCAGGCAAGCAAGTTACCAAGCGATTCTCACATCCACTAACCACCCCGCTATCAACCTTACTAAGAATTGAATCACCAACTATAACGTCTGTCCTAACCCTTCCCTCCTGGGCATGTGCCTTTGGAGCCCTATACTCTGTGCAAGAGGATGCTACATCACCATGAGGAAATCACCTTGAGGACAGGTCTTAGCTACAGGATTGCTTCCTGCCTCATCAAGCAGATGCTCTTCTTCCAGGTGACATTTTTCCTCCTAAGCAGCACAGGGGCTACCAGATTTGAGGTGGGACTTTGTCTCTGAAGGTCTCCTCTATATATTTCTCTTTCTTCATTAGCTCTTCCAGGTCTGCCACTCTAGCCGCCAGAGTTCAGACTCGTTCTCTGAGGGTTTGGAGCTTTTTGCTTTTAGCACACACATACGGCCTTTTGCCAGCTGGAAGATGATCATACATGTGGCACTCGGTGCAAAAGACTGGAAAGCCTACCTGTCACAGCTGGACTACTTCCTTGCATCATAATTTTGTTGATTTGTTATCGGTTTAAAATGTCTAAGGAAGTACCTAAAGTACTTTTAATCTATGGATTTATTTTATATTTTTCTGTCAATGACCCTTAGAACACTACAATTAATCTACCTGTATCTTCCTAGTTACCCAACTTATTGACTCTTATTTTGAATTACATTCCTTACATATAAAATCTGCAGCAAATTACTCCTACCAAATGCTGTTACCATGTAAAATCAAAACATAAAAGAACAAATAAAAACAGATACGGTCTAGGTCTGATGTTTTTGTTTTCTCCCCAGCTTTTTTTTTCCTAAAATAAATAGAAAACCAACAATTTTTTTTATTTGTCTTTCATTCCATTTTGAAAACACTCGAGCAGTGATGGTCTAGAAAGGTGCACCATAGCATTCTGGGAAAATATTTTTCTATAGGATTCTAAAACAGGACTGTTTGTTGCTCTGTTAGCATCTACTTACAAGAGAGAAGAAACAGAAGAATTCTTTAGTATGAACAGTAGACTTTTTGAGGAATTAATTCCTTCCTTGTGTTGTTACAAGGCTGCTCAACCAGCAAGAACCAGAAGAGGAACAGACATATGAAGATAGACAGAAGTTTGTTCACAATGCTAGACATATCAAGACTCTTCTGATTTTCTTCTTGGATAATGAGGTAAAATACAGAAAATGTGAACAGTTGAGGCTCCAGTTGAGGCTAGCCATCAAGTACAATCAAACGTTTGACAGCATTTGAATGCTATTTTATATATCTATATTTATACATCTATATATGTATGTATACATGTTTAGTTTATTTGTTACATGTCTCTACAAAAAATCGAAGTGAGGTACAACAGAACATGCATAAAAGCAAACATGACAAGACAAAAACAAAAGATAAAAACTATAGACAGTAATAATACATAAAGTGTACGCACAATATATCATCTTTCCATCAGTTCTGATGCTCACTGTCAGGAACAGTTCAGCAAATCTGGAAGGAGGAAGAGGAGGAAAATGAAGACCCATCAGCTGCTTAAAAACCTGTGCCAAAAAAGCACAAATAAATGGAGGATCCGAGGCAGGCAAGGGGGAGAGGTGAGAGGCAGTGGTGTTTATCCCAGAAACTTCTAAAGTATTTTGCCTCAAGAGGGGTGTGTGTGTTTATATATACATGTGTCTAGGTAATGTGTAAACACATATATATATATTTATTTAAATCTTCTGTTTTCAACCAATCAACACTGACAAAAACCCTCAATGCAAAGTACATGTGGAGATCTAAATGAAGATTTGGGCACTTGTCTGGCTAAATTCTAGCCAGGTAATAAGTTAGCTGGCTAGAATGTATCCAGATAAGTTAGGGGCTTTCCAGGGGTGTAACTGAGCTGAGTTAGCTGGATAACTTATCTGACTAACTCTGGTCGATCCATAGACCTGTCCTAGAGTCAGCTGGGTAAACCTATCTGTCTAACTTTAAGATGGAAGGATATATTTTGCTGATGAATATGGACCTCTTGGTGTTTATTAGATAAATATCAAAAAAGTACCACTGCCCTAGTACTCTGTCACTTCTCCTCTTGCCAGTTTTGGATCCTCTACTCTATTTTTGTGCCTTTTCTGCAGAAGTTTTCAGTAGCTGATGGGCTCCATTTTGCTGGCTTTGCTGCACAACTGTTTCCAATGGTGAGCCTTGGAGCTGGTAGTAAGAAGAGAGCAAGAGGTAGGAATTTGAAATGGTAGAGTCAGGGGTAGTCAGAATGTTGAAGAATGGCTGGTGGGGTGAGAGAGTGATGGAACTGGGATCGAGGGAAGAGGGCACTGGGCTTGTGGTGTAGGAGGAGAATGTGTTGCTGGCTGGAGGAATATGCATGTTGGTGTTAGTTACTAGGGGAATTTGTGAGTATTGTCCTGTTAGGACAGTACATTTGTGTTATAGAAATGTATGTATTTGATTCAACCGGAAAAGGTATCCAGCAATCATATTTGTGCCAGAAAAACATCAATAAACACTAGTTTGTGTATGTCTTCAAAGAATCCCCAAATAGCTGGGAAAATACATACCTAAATTTTTCCTTGTCAAGAGGGGTGAATTTGCCATGACGTGGGTGATGTCATCCAGTGGCACCAAATGGACCCTTCTCTCTTAGCTTATAGAGCTTTTTGCTCTTCTGAGCTTGTGTGGTAGTTCCCTCATGAGCCCCTCAGTCTTTATTTTTGTTTGAGAATCTGCATGGATGTGTATCCTCTCTCTCTGTTTTTTATTTAAGGTATATCTCTTGGTATCTTCAGTTTTCTTTTGTCTGTTACTAAGTTGCCTTGCTGCTTCGGCAGCCCCCTAAACAGCACTTTTCAGTGCTATTTTAAGGTTCTTCACTGAAAATATCTGGCACTAAGAAGCCCACTATCAGTGGCATCAAGGATTGCGTGAGTGGTAAAATAATGTCCATTATTGATGGCCACAATTTTTTTTACCAGTGTTTAGGACCTGTCCATAATCAATCTAACTGCTACCACTATGACTGGATGGCTCCATGTTCTCCTAGGTCAAGCAGGATGGAAGTCCTCACATGTGGGTGACATCATCCATTGGAGCTTGGCTCGGAAAACGTTTGTCAAAGTTTCTAGAAGATTTGACCAGCAGACTGAGTATGCCCTGCTGCTACTATCCGCGTGTCCATGCAAGGACCCCCTTCAGTCTCTTCCGCGGTGCAGTTGCCTCGTGGTCGTGGAGCTCTCCATTTTTCTTGATTTTTTCTTAATAAATTTCAGGGTCCTGTTTTTCTCCTCATTGGGTCCCCCTTCGCGGTCAGTGCCCTCTCAGTGTGGTAGGTTTTTCCTATTGCTTTTTCCAACTTTGCGGTCAATTCCAGACTCTCACTGCGAGGTGACTGCCGGTCATCAACCGCACGCCAGGTATTTTTCATTGCATTGACCGGTTTTCGTCTGTGCCTGCGGACCATGTCTATCACGGATCTGCATGAGGTTTACATTCTCTGCCTGGGGGTCTCACATGACGTCCGTGGGTGCTGTCTGTGTGATCAGATGACCCCCAAAGGGTGTCGGGCGCGGCTCAATAAGATGGAGAAACTTTTCGGGGCCCTGAAGTCTGCTCCGTCTACTCCTGCGTCTGTTCCATCGGCGCCGAGAGGTTGCAGGGAGCCTTCTGACATGCTTCCCCTGGCTTTTCCTCTCGCCAGTACCTCCAAGGATCAAGGGGATGGTGATAGATGCTCGATGGTCTCACCGATCTCCGGACATCGGGATCTTCTTTCTCGGCGCTGGGGAAAGACCAGGCCGAGCACCAAAAGAGATCCTTCAAGCATCGCCCCCCGGTTGCCGTCTATGCACGGCTCCGGTTCTGGAGAGACACTGGTGGCCGCCGGGTCGCCATTGAAGGGACACCGGCCATCAGAGGGCCCCATCCTCCAATGCCCCCAGTAGTCCCAGGAGTTTACCCCCCACTACACCGGTGCTGGGCACCGTGCCACCTCAGAGACCAGAGGAAGAGCAAGTGACGCCTCTTACCCCTCCATCAGTTCTGACCACTATGGACTTCCAGGGGGAGTTGGACAGCTGGGTGCAGTCCGCGGTGCTTAAGGCTCTCCAGAGCATTGAGCTGCAAGTGCCACCGGCCCCATAATGGGGCCTGAGCCTCCCCCATTGATGCTAGCACGCCCTGCTGGAGCGTCTGGACGTCCTCCTGGGCACCCTTCCAACACAACCAGTGCCCAAGGGACTTTCAGTTCCCCAGCAGCCACTGATGCCCCTCCACCGGAGCAATCCCGATTCTCGGGTCCTCCAAGGAGGAAGATACGGCTGGTAGCGTGTTTCCCAGACCACGGTTCCTCAAGCACTTGCCAGGTCCTTCTGGCCTACTACGGTCTCCGGTCCCCTCGATGCCAGGGAACATTCGATGCCTATGGTACCCTCGAGGCCTCCGAAGCCATCGGAGCCCAGGGTTTTGATACCCCTCACGGACCTCGTCCACGGTATACTGGTCCCAGTGAGGAGGAAGGGCCTTACGACCCTTGGGATGATGACTCCATGGACTCGTCTTCGGATTATTCGGACGACCCCGTCTCGGAGCCCTCTCCATCAGAGGAACAGTGCCAGTCGCCCTTCGAGGACTTATCCTTTACGGGGTTTGTCCGGGCCATGGCTGAAGCCATTCTCTTTCAGCTACTTACAGAGGAGGATGCGCAACATAAGATGCTGGAAGTGCTCCAGTTCATCAACGCTTCCAAGGAGATTGTGGCAGTTCCTATCCATGATATTTTTAAAGACCTCTTCCTCTACATGTGGGAGCACACCATTTCTATTTCCCCGATCAATAGGAAGGCTGACACCACCTACTTGTTGCAGCAAGCTGTGGGGTTTGAAAAGTGGCATCTTCCCCACCAGTTGGTGGTTGTGGAGTTCGCCTTGAAAAAGGCTGGCACTCTTGCACTCATGCCTCTGCCCCTCTGGGTCATAAGCTCAGGGAGCTTGATGTCCTGGGCAGGAAAGTCTTCCAAGGCACCATGCTGGTGGCCCGCATTGCAGCCTACCAGCTTTATATGACCCAATATAATTGCAGTCTCTGGAAATGGGTCCAGAACTTTGCTGAGGGCCTGCCTCAACAGCAGCAGGAGGCCCTCTTGGCCATTACCCTGCTGATCTGAAAACGGGAAAGCATGAGATGCGTTCCACCTACGATGTTTTTGAGACAATGGCCTGCGTGGTGACGGTGGGCATTGGTGCTAGGAGAATGGCATGGCTCCAGACCTCTGGCCAGAGGTCCAGGATAGGCTAGCCGACCTCCCCTGCACAGGAGAAAACCTCTTTGGGGATATGGTCCAGGATGCGGTAGCGCAATTGAAGGACCATCTTGATACTCTTCAACAGCTGTCTGCTAATGCCTCAAGCCCTGGCCTTGGCAAGGAAATCCTCCAGGCCAGGTTCCCGGAAGCCAGCAGAGGAAATGTTATCCTCCAGCTTCCCGGGCTCGTACACCATGCACTGGTTCCAGGGGCCATCCTCGCCAACAACAAGTGCCTAGACCCCAACTGCTCCCTCAGCAAACCCCAGCCCCGGGCTTTTGACTGGCGGCAAGAGAGCGAAGGTCAGTTGACCATACCCCTGATGTCGAATCCCCAAGTCAGAGGTAGGCTCTTGAGCTTCGCCCATCGCTGGGAAAAGATCATGTCTGACCAATGGGTCCTTACTATCATCCATCAGGGGTACCGTCTAAATTTCAGTCTGCTCCCGGAGACCTCTCCCCCATGTCAATCGTGGGCTTTGTCCGCCCTCCAGGTCATACTTCAGATAGAACTCGCCACCCTCCTCATGGCGGTTTCGGTGGAACCGGTCCCTCGCCATCAACAAGGACATAAGAACATAAGAACATAAGAAAATGCCATACTGGGTCAGACCAAGGGTCCATCAAGCCCAGCATCCTGTTTCCAACAGTGGCCAATCCAGGCCATAAGAACCTGGCAAGTACCCAAAAACTAAGTCTATTCCATGTAACCATTGTTAATGGCAGTGGCTATTCTCTAAGTGAACTTAATAGCAGGTAATGGACTTCTCCTCCAAGAACTTATCCAATCCTTTTTTAAACACAGCTATACTAACTGCACAAACCAAATTCTCTGGCAACAAATTCCAGAGTTTAATTGTGCGTTGAGTAAAAAAGAACTTTCTCCGATTAGTTTTAAATGTGCCCCATGCTAACTTCATGGAGTGTCCCCTAGTCCTTCTACTATCCGAAAGAGTAAATAACCGATTCACATCTACCCGTTCTAGACCTCTCATGATTTTAAACACCTCTATCATATCCCCCCTCAGTCGTCTCTTCTCCAAGCTGAAAAGTCCTAACCTCTTTAGTCTTTCCTCATAGGGGAGTTGTTCCATTCCCCTTATCATTTTGGTAGCCCTTCTCTGTACCTTCTCCATCGCAATTATATCTTTTTTGAGATGCGGCGACCAGAATTGTACACAGTATTCAAGGTGCGGTCTCACCATGGAGCGATACAGAGGCATTATGACATTTTCCGTTTTATTCATCATTCCTTTTCTAATAATTCCCAACATTCTGTTTGGACGAGGGTTCTATTCGAGGTATTTCCTCATTCCGAAGAGGAATGGCAGTTTGCACCCCATTCTCGACCTCCGGGTGTTCTCAGGTCCCTATCTCTTCACTTGGTGAGCACAAAGCAGACAAGAGCCAGGGAAGTGCTAGTTTTCTGGGCCACATGGAGGTGACGGTTCATGAGGTCACTCTAACTCACCTTTATATATGAGTCCCGTGGGACCAGTGTACTCATCCCTTAACAATTCTGGTGACTGCCTCATAAGGAATGAAAAGAGAGGTCCACTGGTGATTAGAGTTATACATTTTATGGGAGAGTGCACCCTCTATCTACTTCCTCATCAAGTAACCTTAGTATCAGATGTGTCCATCAATTGATGGGGAGCAAACACAGTTGCTTTCCAAATTCAGAGAACTTGGTCGACAGCAGAAAAACAGTTCCATAACAACCTTCTTGAACTTTGAGCAATCAGACACTTTGGGTGCTTTTTCACATCTCGGGGAAAGAGAATTCTCATCAAAACTGACACCAAGTAGCCATGTTTATTTCAACAAGCAAGAAGGAACAGGTTCATAGACTCTTTGCCAAGAGGCCATAAAGATATTGAAATGGTATGCAACCATCAGATCGTTCTGTAAGTGACCTGTATTCCAGGGATTGCCAACACATTAATAGATCGCCTCAGCAGGATGTTTCACCTTCATTAATTGTCCCTACATCAGTTAATAGCTGACAGACTGTTCGACCTTTGGGGATATCCCTAATTTGACTTTTTTGGTTGGAGAAGAACAGAAAACTGGGAAGATTTTGTTCCATTCTTCCAAGTAAACTCAGATCAGCCCAGGACACTTTTCTACTCTCCTGGAATGTAGATCTCATGTACCCTTTTCCACCAATTCTACTGATAGCTAAGACAATGCAAAAAATGCTCAAAGACTTAACCCAGCTGATTCTTATTTTACCATAGTGGTTCTATGGTAATATGACCAGTTATGGCTTAGGAAACAGTCAAGAGGAATAAGGAGGCAGACTCTGGCTGTTTCCTTAGGTGCAAGTTATTTACATTGCAAAACAAAACAGAAAGAAAACTGCTCACCTTGCAGTACTGGGTACAAACAAACTCAAACATAGCTGGTCTTTTCATATACTGGCTTCCTGCCTGCTTTCTGGGGTCCTTCTAATCCTTCTGGGTCCTGGCTCCTTCTAGTATGGTTAGGGGAGCATCCCTTCACTCAGAATTCCTTGCATGACTGATGCTCGTGGAGGACCGGGCTAGATAACTGTGGCCTGACCCTTAAGGTGGTTTGAGGGAGTTTCCTATATGCTCTCTCACAGGCCCAGACAAATATGGTTCTCGTACCTAGTGCTGAATCCCTCTAGTTGCCAATCAGTCTTTATTGACTCAAGAAGAGAGTCACCTGTATCATCTGAGCCTCCTCTCTCTCAACTTGACAGCCTGGATATTGAGCGCTTACATCACTTTCTTTACCTGAGGAAGTTGAACACATACTAGTATCTGCCAGAAAGCTCCCAACTAAAAAGGCTTGCTGCTTTAAATGGAAACAATTATAATTCTGGTGTCAATGAAGCACCCTGGATCGGTTCACATGTGAACCACAGGAGCTGCTTCAGTATTTGTTCTGTCTTTCCTCCTCAAGACTCAGTACCTCATCAGTCAGGGTGCCATAGCAGCCTACCATGTTCAGGTAGATGGTAAACCTATTTCCACTCATTTTTTAGTATCAAAATTTAACTTAATATCATTCTGGCACAGCTTATAAAGCTACCCTGCGAGACATGAAGTTAGCTTCTTTGACATTTCTCACATGGAAAGTATTATTCCTTGTGATCATATCAGCCACAAGAGTCAGTGAGCTTCAGACATTGGTTCATTACTCTCTTTATATGCAATTTTTCCACAAGAGTAGTGCTCCACACCCACCCAAAGTTCCTACCAAAAAAGATGTCAAATTTTCATATGAATTAATCTGTTGTGTTACTACCTATGTTCATTCTAAGGCCACACACACATACACATGAAGGTGAGAAAGTCTTTCTTTAGACTGTAAGAGAGCCTTGACTTACTAGCAAAAGAGAACTCAGCCATATCGTCAGGCCTAGCAACTTTTCATCTCTTACAGTCATAATTGTCTGGGCATAGTAGTTGCCAAACATCATTGTCTAATTGGCTAGCAGACTGTACCATGCATTATTTTGCACTCTCTGGCCTCCAGATTACAGACTCATTTTAGGGCTCATCAAGTGAGATCCATGGCTGCATTAGTGGCTCATCTGTGAGCCATGCCTATTGACTTCTACAAAGCTGCAACTTGGTCGACCATGCATACCTTTCTGTCCCATTACTGTCTGGACAATCTAGAAGTGACAGTAAATTTAGACAAGCAATTTTGCATAGCCCGTTCACCCAGTAGTTTACTCTCCATGATGGGGTCCAGGTTGTCTTTTTCAATAAGTGCTCCACTGCAACCCTCAGTTTGGGGGTCTTCATGTATTTTGGCTAATGCAGCCCTGCTTGCTGACACAGAAAGAAAATTTTCTTACCATAAACAGGGTTTTCCATAGACAGCAGGATGAATTGACCATGCTAAATACCCTCTCATCTCCATGGAGAGTTGATACCTAGCTAAACTTAGCTCTAAAATCGACTGAGGGGCTCATGAAGCAATGCCCATGCAGGAACTCCCACACATGCTCAGTAGAGCTAAAAGATCTATGAGATGTTAGACTTTGTCAGATGATGTCTCCATGTGTCATGGCTAATTCATTCTGCTATCTAAGAAAAGCTCTGTTTTTGATAAGCAATTTGTTTTACAATTTATAAACACCTAAAAATGAAAGTGATATTTATTTATTTATTTATTTATTTATGCATATATGCACACACATGCACACATATATAAGTATACTCTTGCCTATTGAAATTTGTTTGGCGTAAATTAACTGTTTGAAGGAATACAACATTTTTGTGTTTCAATGGTTTTTATAATGAAGAAGGGAATATTGCTTTATAATGACAACTGTCTTTCCTAAGAAATGCAGAGAAAGTTTCTAGTTGCTGATCAAAAGTAGTTTTTTAAACAATTTTGAATATTTAAAGAGAACATAGCTGCAGAAGAACTGTTGTAGATATGAATATTTCTTTCAGATATGTTTGTTTTTAGTGATGTACATGAAATGGTTTAAATCACAGTTTCATTTTTAATCATCAGCTTCATGATCACGTCACATACCTAGTGGACAGTCTTTGGGACTGCGCATCCAGTTTGTTGAAGGACTGGGAATGTATGACTGCTCTTTTATTGGAAGATTGCAGAGAAGAGGAAGAAGGTAGATGAACTGAGATGGAATAGTCTATTTTCAGTTTGAAATCTGTAAAGATACACTTTATCTTTAGTTACCATTTCTAAGATATTAGTGGATAAAGTAGTGCAGTTGCTGTTTGGTAATGATGTTCTTCCACTGTGAGAGAAAATAGAGGTGGCTGTTCACCTTTATTTTTGTGCAAAATATCTGTGAGAAGGGCCCATGTTACCAATACTAATGATTCCTGATCTTAAAGTTTTATTGGTGTGCTGTATAAGGAGTGGGGGAAAAGAGATCAGAGATCAAGAGGTCCATATTCAGAACTGTTTAGCCGGCTAACTCAGAAGTGAGATGGCTAAATGAATACCTGGACACTTATCTGGCTAAATTCTAGCCAGCTAATAAGTTAGCTGGCTAGAATTTAGCCAGTTAACATAGAGGCATTCAAAAGTCACAAATTTTTATGAGGTTTAAGATATATATTAGATTGGTATCAAGGCAAACAACAGGTAATCTTTTTTTTTTAATTTAATTGATCTAAATTCTGTTCCCTATCACACATTCCTTGTTGCTCACTCTCAGGGATAAGTGGTGTCTTTCCAAAGTTTACCTGACTAGTAATAGTTATGGGCTTTTCCTCCAGGAACTTGTCCAAACTGCTTTTAAACCCAGCTGTGCTAGATGCCTTGATCACATCCTTTGGCAACAAATTCCATAGCTTGATTATGTGTTGAATGAAGTCTGCTACCTTTCAGTTTCATGGAGTGTCTTGTAGTCTTAGTGCTATTTGAAAGTGTAAATAGCCATTTCATTTTCACATGTTCCATCCAACTTATAATTCTATAAACCTCTATCATATCCCCTTTCATTTGCTTCTTCTCCAAGCTGAAGAGTCCTAACCTGCTTCACCTTTCTTCATAAGGGAGCCATTTCAAACTCTCTTATCACTTTTGGTGCTCTTCTCTGTACCATTTCTAGTTCTGCTATATCTTTTCTGTGATGGAGCAGCCAGACACACAATACTAAAGGTTTGGTTGCACCATGGATTGATATAGAGGCGATATGGTATTCTGTTTTATTTGCCATTCTTTTCTAAATCATATCTTAACATTCCATTTTCTTTTTATGACTGTCACCTCACACTGCTCTGAGGATTTCAGTGTATTGCCCACAGAGACTCCAAGACCCTTTTCCTTGGTGGTGACTCCTAATATTGAACTCAGCATTGTTTGTTTAGAATTGGGATTGGCTTTCCCTTTGCATTTATCCACAGTGAATTTCATCTACTCATGAGAAACACTTGAGAAAATTAAAAAGTCACAGGATAGGAGGCAGTGTCCTATTGTGGATTGCAAACTAGTTAAAAGATAGGAAGCAGAGACTAGGACTAAATGGTCAGCTTTCTCAGTGGAGAAGGGTAAACAGTGGAGTGCCTCAGAGATCTTTCCTAGGACTGGTGCTTTTTAATATATTTATAAATGATCTGGAAAAGGGTTAAAATTTGTAGACAATGCAAAATTATTCTGAGTTATTATATTGCAAGTGGATTGTGAAAAATTGCAGGAGGATCTTGTAAAACTGGAAGACTGGGCATTCAAATGGCAGATTAAATTTTATAAGGACAAGTGCAAAGTGATGACATGGGGAAAAGTAGCCTACACTGTAGTTGCTCAATGTTAGGTCCTATATTACTAGTTACCACCCAAGAAAAAGATCTGGACAGCATAGTGGACAATACTTTGAAATCCTCAGTTCAATGTATATCAGTGGTCAAAAAAGCAAACAGAATGTTAGGAATTATTAGGAAATGAACGGAGAATAAAACGGTGAATATCATTTATTTATTTTTTAAATGTTTTAACCGCTAATTTCAAAATATGTTCTAAGCAATGTACAGCATATATATATAATACAAACTTTTCTAATGCCCCTGTATCGCATCATGGTGAGATTGCACCTAGAGTACTGTGTGAAGTTCTGGTGGCTGCATCTCAAAAAAGATATAGTTGCATTGGAACAAGTACAGAGAAAGGAAACCAGAATGCTAAAGGGGATGGAATGGCTCCCTCATGAGGAAAGGCTAAAGAGGTTGGGTCTGTTCAGCTTGGAGAAGAGATGTCTGAGATGAGTAGAAAAGAACAGATAAATGTAAATCGGTTATTTACTTTCAAAAAATACAAAAGTGGGTATTTCCTGAAGTTATTGAGTAGCACTTTCAAAACAAATCAGAGAAAATTCTATTTCATTTAGTGCACAATTAAACTCTCGAATTCATTACTGAAGGATGTGGTTAAGGCAGAATAGCAGGGTTTAAAAAAGGTTTGGACAAATTCCTGGAGAAATCAGTAAACTTTTATTAACTAAGTAGACTTAAGAAATAGTCAACACTTATCTCTGTGCAGTAGCAGCAAAGGATTTATTTACTGTTTGTGATCTTGCCAGGTATTTGTGACATGAATTGGCCACATTTGAAAACAGGATACTGGGCTTGATAGACTCTAGGTCTGACCCAGTATAGCAATTCTTATGTTCTTATGTTTTTATCATTCAGATGCCCAATCCCCCAGAATCACAAAGTTCTTCTGCAGTTCCTTACAATCCACTTGTGTTTTAAGAACTTTGAATAATTTTGTGTCATCTACAAGTTTGATCACCTCACTTGTTGCTACCTTTTTCAGGTCATTTATGAACATGTTAAACAGCACTGGTCCCACTACAGATCCTTATGGCACTCTACTATTTACCCTTCTCCATTGGGAAAAATGTCTATTTAATCTTTTTCTTTGTTGCCTGTCTTTTAACCAGTTACCATTTCACTGGGGAGCAATGACTTTACTAGAAATGGTATCCTTGAGGATTAGACACACAGCAAAAACTATTACCTTTTCAGATATATTACCTGTTCATGGAAAGGAAATTGAAAGGTTATGCCTTATACATAATTTCAATTCCTGCCTCAAAACCTGGTGTAAGGAAAATAGTTTTGGATACATTTGTGGCTGGGGCCATGTATAGAGCAATAAAAGGTTATATGGTAAAGATGGCCTACATTTGTCAATGGAAGGGAAGAGGATGCTAAGTGAAAAATTCAGATCATACATTATCAGGCATTTAAACTAGGAAGTGGGGGTGGCAGGAAATTGGAATGTCACCCCCAAGCAATACAGGAAGTGGGAAGAGAAAGTAACAAAACCAATTAGTTCAAAAAAACCCAGAAAAGGTAAATACGAAGAGCAGCTGGAAAGCTATGACAGCAAATGCTCATAGTCTGAGCAATAAAATCCCAGATCTGCAGGCCCTAATGGTAGAGGCGGAATTGGACATTTTATATTGTACACTGTTTTGATCAATACTTTATTGCTAGACGGTATATAAATAATTATAAATAAATAAATAAATAAGCACGCTTCCTCGTTCCAATTCTTTAGTTACCCAGTCATAAAAATCAATCAGATCTTCCCCTGATAAATCCATATTTCCTCGGGTCCAGCCAGGAAAAATGCTGCTAGCAGTAATTTTTTATGGGTTTGACAGTTGCTTGATAAGGATTGGGAGTAATTGCATGGACTACCCTTAAGAGAAACCTGGGTGTGACCTACACAGTGTGGTAGAAATTACCATAAGAAGCTTGCTGGGTTGACTGGATTTGCCATTTGGTCCTTATCTGCTGTCATTACTTTTTTATCTTGTTATTATAGGACATTGTCTCTTATCCCATGAGTTTTTAATTTCCTGAGGAATCACTTATGAGGGAATTATTCAGATACCTTCTGAACATCCAAAAACTTTATGAGGACCATATTCAGTGCCATTTATCTGGCCATGCTCAGCAACCAGCACTTAACTGGCTATCTTTTTATCTGGCTAAAAAGGTAGCCGAATAAGTTGGGGGCAAAGTGTAGGCATTCCAGGGCAAAATCAGCTAGGTGGTTAACTTAGCAGAATAAATGCCAGTATTCAGTATTATCAGAATAATGGGGAGATTTAATAAGGTATGATATTTTATCTTGGTGGTGGGGGGCATGCCTGTGATAATTAGCCCCAAATTAGCCAAAATGACATTTCATCACACTCACCCACACTGAACAGCCTCTGCCTTCCATTTGCTTATAAAAGACACAATTTAAAAGTCTTAAGGACCCTTTGTGTAATAAAAAAAACAAAAAACCCTTGCCATTTTCAACCATCCAGTAAAACTACCATTTATTTATTACCCATGCCCTCCAGTGTTGAAAGCATCATTCAAGCACTTCTGTATGAATATGGGAGTAAAGCCTGGAAGTCTGTACAGGAAGGAATAGGATCTCAATACAAATGCCTCATCTTCGGTTCTGTAACACTCAATCTGCATCCATTGACATTCCCCCAGTAATGGAACTAGAATGTTTCTCCTTCCAGCTTTCCATACAAAACATGTTTTGTTTTTTTTAATTGTGGTGTTCCCTCAGTAACAGCCAAACAACTTCAATCTTCATAAACTTTGTGAAGTAATATAAAACCCTACAAAAAAACTCAGAACTTATGTAGCAAACCTTCCATACCATAACATACTAACCCCCAGGACTCAAACAGCAGCATCTGTGTCTGGGAAACAGCAGCACTGCAAATATTACTACAGGCCCTAGAACACCAATACATCATCTTTGGGAGAAACAGAATAAGCCATACACACACAACTCACTGACCATTTCTTAGCGTCCAGTCAGATGAATCCAGAACAAGTAGATTATGCACCTCTACCAGCAGATGGAGACTGAGCAAACTGATATCACAGTATATATACCCCTGCAGTGACATCAGCCTGCCAGTATTCTCCATCTCCAACAGATGGTGGTCATGCATCTCCCTAATGGGGATTGCTTCGATTTGAAAAAAAGGAGAAATAAGAGAAAATAAATTTGCCCCGCTCTCCTGTGGTGATATCAAAAGGTTCCTCTCCCAGCTGAGAATTCCTGAGGTAATTTCCACGTCCCTCTGTACTCAGCCAGATAAGGCTGATCTCAGGTAAGTTTTAAATTAAAAAAAAAAAATACAGAGGAGAGTATTTTGGCATAGGGCTTTCTCCCTTACTCTGTCTCCTTGCTCAGCGCGCTGTTTTGACATACCTACTACTCCATGGGATGTCGAGGGACATGGGCAGCCTGGAGGGTTGAGCAGCATCTGTAGGCTAGGTCCCACTCTGAGGATTTTCGCAGCACACCGTGTGGTGGGCCTCACTGGCCTTTCACACTGTCAGTTCGGTGTGTGCGTCTAGCTATGCATACAAGTTGTGCGTCCTGTTTTTGGATGCTTAGGCAGGCCTAGTACTCTGTGCATCCAAGTTAAGCGGTGCCTTAACTGGCCATCTGTTTACCTGTGCACACAAGTTGAATGTTGCTGTGCGTTTGTTTTTTATGGTACCTATAACTAGGGATGCCTAAGTCTTGAACGCCTATACATTGAGACGCCTAGGTGTTTGACGTCTAGGTTGAACACCTAGAATTTTTGGATGTCATAAAAAAAATGCAGCTAGACGTGCGCCTCTGGCCACTGATCAGTGCACAACCGGTCTAATGGTGCCTATATCTAAGAAACCTAAGCGCCTTTCTCTTTGCACTGCCTGTCATATTTGGGCATCTCAACCAGGAAGCTCAGGAAAAATTACCTTCCTCTGACTTAACTAAGCCTGGTAATTCCCTGCCAGATGTAGTTCTGGGTAAAGACGTTTCAGATGGGGCACCTGATTTTGGAACTCCCCTAACTGGTTCTTCAGCAGGGGAAGGCAGCTCAGTGAGTACGCCTCAGGTACCTCCTAGTCTGGATACTTCTACATTTTCATGAGTAGAATTTTTCCAAGGATTGCTTTCCTTTCTTCAGGCACAGTCCTCAGCCCTGTCCAGTGCTCCCAGGGCAGAGTCGCAGGTGCAGATCTTGCCTGGATATACTGTTAAGCGCCGGAGTACTCCTAGAACAGCAATGGGACTGCCCGATATTGATCTTGGTGGCACGAATGATGACTCCGATACTGACTTTCTTGAGGATGGTGAAATTCCTCCAGGATTAGAACCATATAGAACTATGCTACGGTTAATCCATAGAGATGAACTGCTGACCCTGATTTCCCAGACCTTGAAAATGCTGGGAGTACCTGGGGCAAATTCCATGTCTACGCCAAAGAAAAATCCCATTTTGGTTTCTCTGCGTAAAGCCTCTTGATTTTTCTCTGTGATGGAAGTCATTCAAGAATTGATTGATCTTCAGTGGGGTGCCTCAGAAGCTAATTTTAAAGGAGATCAGGTTTTGGAAGGCCTGAATCCTCTGGATCTGGTGGTGAGAGAGCATTTACATTTTCTGAAGGTGGATGCACTTATATGTGCAGTCTCCAAGCGGACGACTGTCCCCTTAGAAGGAGCGAGTGGCCTTGAAGGATGTAAACGATAGGAGGATTAAAACAGCATGGAAACGCTTCTGATATCACTTTCTGAAGTGCTTCTAAAAGCTCTAGACGCTGGCAAATCATATCTCATCGCCTTACTTGATATATCAGCAGCTTTCGACACGGTTAATCACAATACCCTCATAAGCCGCCTCTCTGAAATAGGTATTTCGGCCTCTGCACTACAATGGTTTCAATCATTCTTGAGCAACAGAACATACAGTGTCAAAAGTGGTCTAAGTGAATCCAAGACAAGAAATCTCGCTCAAGGATTTCCCCAAGGATCATCTCTTTCCTCTACATTATTTAATATTTACCTTACACCACTATGCCGGCTACTATCAAAACTGAGTCTTCAATACTTAATCTACGCGGATGATATTCAGATACTCATACCAATCACCAGTACTATCACAAATGCCTTGATCTCTTGGAATGCAGCCTTATTAGAAATTAAAACAATTCTCATGGACAATCAATTGGCTATTAATACCAATAAAACCAAGCTTATCATTATTTCACCTCCAAAAAACGCATCCCTGAGCTATGATAATCTTTCAAATGACATGCCTACTATTATTCAGCAAGTACACAGCCTTGGCGTCATCATTGACAGCAATTTCACATTTAAAAAATTCATCGCGGATACAGTTAAAAGTGGTTTCTTTAAGCTACATACACTAAAACGTATTAAACCTCTTTTATAACAATACGACTTTCGCACTGTACTACAGGCGACTATATTATCAAAGATTGATTACTGCAATGCTTTGCTACTTGGGCTTCCTAAAACTACAATTCAACCCTTGCAAATTTTACAAAACGCAGCTGCCCGCATCATCACTGACACAAGCCGCCATGAGCACATCATTCCAGCCCTTCAATCATTACACTGGCTACCCGTGGCATCCAGAATAATATATAAATCCTTGACGCTGATTCATAAAGCCACCCACAACAGAGATATGAACTGGTTCTCTGATCACCTTCAATTCAAAACATCAATCCGCCCAACCAGATTCCAGCATTTAGCTAAACTGAAGATCCCTGCACCCAACCTGACTAATCTGTCCACTACAAAAGAACGTTCTTTCATCATTGCTGGATCCAGACTATGGAACACCATGCCATCAGAATTACGACAGGAATATTGCTACAAAAAATTTAAACAAAACTTAAAAACCTGGCTATACAAAAAAGCCTACTATTCTTGAACTGAGTCCTTTGCTTTGCGTTCTAGTTTAATCCCACAGACACTCATATTCTGATATTTATTCTAATTATACAAAGTTTTTACATGGATTTGTATTCTGTCAGTTTTAATGTTATAATGTAAAGCAATATGCTGAATTAATGTTTGAATGTAAACCGAGGTGATGTTACTTACGTGCCCCGGTATATAAAAAACCCGTAAATAAATAAATAAAATAAATAAACTATACTTAAGCAGCCTTTTGAAGCAATGGCAATGACTTTGCAAATTGCTTCCTGTTGCTTCCTTTTGGTTAATTCTGTCTTAAGAGGTTGATGATTCTGGGAGGAATTCCAAGACAGTTATGGAGCGAGAGACCGCCTTCTTGGCAGATGCAGGCTGCAATTTAGTCTACACCTCAGCCAGAGGGGTGGCTTCTGTAATAGTGGCCAGGTATCATTTACGCCTGAGGAATTGGTCGGCCGATGCAACCTCCAAGGTTAATCTCAGGAAATTGCCCTTTAAAGACTCGCTCTTGCTTGGAAGTAAGTTGGAGAAACTGGCCAATAAGTGGGATGAATCACCGGTTCCTAGATTACCAGAAGATAAGAAGCAGACGCCATGCTCTTTTAACATGAGAGGTCATGCTAGAGGATCCAAGGGTGTTCGACTCTATAGAGGAGTGACATTTCAGAAGACTGAGCATTTTGGTAGGTCTTTCGTCCCAGAGAGCCCAGAAGGGGTGCGGGCTTGGGAAGTGGATCTTCCCGAGCTCCCAATGAAGGTTTGCCGACCCACCCCCAGGAACAGGAGACAGGGGGACGCCTCTCTCTCTTCCATCAGAGGTGGGTCAAGATTACATTGGATCAATGGTCCTGGAGGTGATACGAGAAGGATATGCGCTGGAGTTTTGCAGTAGTCCTCTGGATGTATTCTTGATCTTTCCTTGCCACTCCCTGCAGAAGAAGCAGGCAGGGAAGGATACATCAGCAAGGCTTCTCAGTCTGAAGGCTGTGATTCCAGTGCCCATGTCTCAAGAAAATATGGTTGATATTCAATTTCTTTTGTTGTGCCCAAGAAAGAGGGATCCTATCATCCCATCCTGGATGTCAAAGGTCTCAACCGTCATCTGTGGGTATCACATTTTCGCATGGAGACTTTGCACTCGGTGATAGTGGCCATGCAGTTGGAGGAATTTCTAACCTCTTTGGACCTGCCTGAAGCGTATCTTCACATTCCCATTCGACCAGAGCATCAACGCTTTCTGCAGTTTGTAGTTCTGGGACGTCATTTTCAGTTTTGGGCACTGCCTTTTGGTATGGCCATCCACTCCCAGGACCTTTTCCAAGGTAATGGTGGTAGTTGCGGCAGAATTGAGAAAGGATGGGATCCTGGTACACCTGTATCTGGACGACCGGCTGATTTGAGCCAAGTTGCTGGAAGAGAGCCGCTTCATGACCCGCAAGGTAATCTTCCTGTTGCAGGAGCTCGGCTTGGTAGTGAACCTGGTCAAGAGCAGCCTTCAGCCTGCTCAGTCATTGGAATACCTTGGGGTTCAGTTCCTTAAATATACAATTAGTGTCTCTCACCTGGTTCAGGAGTCAGGTGAATGGCAGATTCTTATCGGCTCATCCTGATGTACCCGTTTCCTGAAAGGAATGAAACATCTTCGTCCTCCTTTTCAGTTTCCGGTGCCCTTATTGAGTCTTAATTTGGTATTCTATTTCTTCTCATGTCCTTTTAGTCTTATGCGTAAACTGACCTTGCAGTTACTGACCTTGAAAATGGTGTTTCTTGTGCAATTTGTTCTGTGCGTAGGGTTTCCGAACTGCAGTCTTTGTCTTGCCAGGAGCCATTCCTCTGGGTGACTCCTGGGGTGGTATAGCTGCGAACTGTTCCTTCCTTTCTACCGAAGGTGGTCACTGACTTTCACTTGAATCCGTCCATCTCCCTGCCATCTCTGGACAAAGAAAGATGTAGAGGAGTATCATCTGTTGCGACCCTTGGATGTCAAGATACATATCGTCTGGTATCTGGAGGTTACTAAGCCTTTATGGAAGACGGATCGCCTGTTTGTCCTTCATAGTGGTAGTAGGCAGGGAGAATAGGCCTCCCGGACTACTATAGCTCGCTGAATTAAGGAGGTAGTCACAGCTGCATACGTTGATGCTGGAAAGCCGTTATCTAGTCAGATCAGGGCTCATGCAGCATCATGGGCGATAGTGAAATTGTTGTCTCCCCTCGACATTTGTTGCAGTGTGGTCCTCATTACACACTTTTTCCAGGTATCATCATCTGGATGTGCAAGCCTGGGAGGACGCAGCCTTTACACGTGAGGTTTTGGCTGGACCTCGGGCAGCCTCCCATCCTATTCAAGAGTAGTTTGGGTACATCCCACTTGCTCTGGATTCATCTGACTGGATGCTAAGAAATGAGAAATTACTACTTACCTGATAATTTCCTTTTCTTTTGGACAGTCAGGTGAACCCAGCTTCCCTCCTTTGGCTGCTGAATGGTTGTATTATGTTCCTCCTCCATGGCTGCAGGATATACAGGATTACTGGCATTGCAGGGATATATATACTGTGATGTCAATTTGCTCCATCTCCATCTGCTGGTAGAGGTGAATAACCCACTTGTTCTGGATTCATCTGACTGTCCTAAAGTAAAGTTAATTATCAGATAAGTAGTAATTTCTCATTACCTGATACAAAATAAGGGACCACAAATTAAAAACAGAAAAATGCAGACAAAAATCGAAATGGGAGCCCTAAGAAGTCCAACTCCACATGTAGTACAACACCAGAAAAAAAGAAACAAAAATGCCTTTCATCCTGAAATGATCAAAATGCAAAGATGAAATATTCAACTCTCTAAAAAATGTAAATAAAATATTTTCTACTTGTGATTGGATTGGGTTGGTCCTGGTCTTCTCCATTCCACTTTCCATTTCTTCTCTCCCCCTGTCTTCTTCCCTTCCTTCCCTACATCTGTTTCAGACATTGATCCTTCCTTTTCATCTTTTTCTCCAGTTTCTCTTCTTTGCCTTTCTATCCATTTATAGCTATATTTAACCCCCTTTTCCCCCTCTAACTGTCCAGTCCTCAGTCTCCCTCTTTTCATCTCCCACCTATCTAGCAGCTTTCCATCTTCCTCTCTAATCCCTCTCCAGCTCTCCCCTCTCTCTCCTTCTCCATTCCCCTCTTTTTCATCTAATCACTAGTCACCAATTCTGCCATCCTCTATACTCATCCTATCCTCGTATACCTTTCTGTGCCTTTCATCCCCGCAGCAGCCCTTCCCTTTCACTCACTCCCTTCCTGGTCTTCAGTGCATTCTTCTGTTTATTACTCCTTACCTAGCCTCCTGATTTCCCTCTTTTAATACCTTCCCAACCCTATTCCCACCCTCTCTCACCTCCTTCATTAACCCATCCCTTTTCTCTTGCACCCCTTCACTGCAACCCTTTTTACTGCCTTTCATACCACTTCTCAATCCCTCCCCACCCTTCAGACCCTCTTCTCTTTCTTCCATCTCACACTCACTCATAGCCCCCCCTCCCCCCCCCCCCCATAAGCCAATCTAACACTTCCTACTAGCACCTACTCATTTGCCAAGTCCCATCTTAGGTCCCTGCTCGCCACCATTCATAACTCCCTACTCTACTCACCAGTTCTGTCAGAGATCCAGCTCTCCCCCTCCCACCACTATTCAAGTCCCTGCTCCCCCCTCCCGTTCTTCCCATGCTCTCCACCTCAATACCTACTCTCCCCAAGTCCTTGAATCCTATTTTTCCCATTCTATCTCCCCAGTCCCTAATTCCCATTCTTCCCTTGGACTACCCCCTAGTTCCTGCTTACCATTCTTCTTCTGCCTCACCCCTCTCATCCTTGCCTCCTGTTTTCCCCTGCTTTCCCCTTCAGCCCCATTCTTCTTGTGCTTTTCACTGCTCCCTCAATAAATTTGACTTCTGCTCTTCCCCTGCAAAATCCTCTCTCTCCCTCTGCTCCAACTGACACCTATAAGCTGGTTGGGCTGCAGCTAAAACTCCAAGGCCGCCTTCCTCCTGTAGCCCTGCAGCGAAACATCCCCAGTTTTAACCACGGGTTTGGTATATATGGCGTCTCGAATGGTTCAGCTGTTAGAACTGTGTGATCTTATGCAGTTCTAACAGATAATGTTTGAACCATGTAGTGCTCCGTAGATACAAAGTCCCACAGCTCCATCAGGGGATGTTTCACTGTGGTGCTGCAGGAGAAAGTAGGCACTGATGTTTAAACTTCAACCCAAGCGGCTTAGAGGTACCAGACAATTTAGGTTGGTTGACAAAAGGGTGGCTTGTGATGATTTAGGGCAGGGGTAGGGGGATGGGCACTAGATCAAAACTTCTTGAAGCTTTGATGTCAAACTTCTGCACCGGGCTCTATCTGATGATGTCACCTCCAATTGTGAGAACTTTCATCCTACTGTCCTCAGAGAACCCCTGTTTCAAGTAATCAACTCTACATTTTTTCTTCAAAGGCAAATGGATAGAATTATTTCCACAAATTTTGCCCATGTTTCTTTCACCTCTTTTCCCTTGTGAATTACTGATGAGGTTATAATTTGGTTTAAGGCCTGAGTGATGCCCAGAAACGTGCACTCATTGGAGTTGTCACAGCAAGTGTGCAGCAAGCTGTAAAAGGCCATCCTCCTGCAGGTAGAGGACTGCCCAGAAAAGTAAGTGATTATTTTTTATTCTCTCTAATTTTTGCACTGAATGTTTTTCTTCAGCATAAGTTACAGATAATGGTATATTTTTTTTAATCTGAAAAAGAAATGGTTATACTCTCAGATACGTTTGACTCCTTATATTATAGGAGGATCTTCTGAATAAATGCCATGTCGTCATGTCTGCACAAGGCCCCTTCAAGCCAAAACAGTATAGCTTAGTGGAAGCTTTTGTAACACCAGCTGCTTTGTCTATTAATAACTTCTAGTCTGAATTCAAACTACACTTTTAAATTATGTCTATGTCCTTAAAATGAGAACTTTTTTTATCTATTGATTTATTTTGTATTTAGTTCAAATTTTTTTATTGGTTGCTCAAGATGAGTTACATTCAGGTACAATAGGTATTTCACTTAACTTCAGATGGCTTACAATCTAAAGGTCCTGTTCACCAAGCATTTTTCCCATAGGAGAAAACCTTTAGTAAATAGGTCCCTAAGGGGGTCAGTTTCCAAGGAGTTACCGCGGGTGATAATTCCGCAAATCGCGCTAACAGCCGTTAATGCGATTTGTGAATGCAAATTTTTAATTTTGTATTCAGGGGGCGGAGCAAATGTAAAGTAGGGAGGATTTATCGTGTGCCACGAAACAGCCGCAGTGTTAGCGCGGCTCCTAACGCGGCCAATAACTACACCTCTCATTTGCGTTACGTTGTGCGCTAGAGGCCGGTAAAGGTTTATCACGGTTCACGATGTTTCCGGACAGGCCTGTTTCAGTATGCTGCAGGCTTGAGAGAGAGAGTGAGAGAGAGAGAGAGAGACTCTTGCTATAGTGCCTCCCCCCTAGACAGGTATTTGTATCCCTAGGATAGGCCCACCTAGTAACTCGAGGTGAGAGTTAAGTATTAGTGTAGGGGGGTAGGGGCCACTTTGACATTCAACGTGAGATGTACGAACAGAACAGTGGTCTCTTGTGAAGATTTGCTGGCCTTCGGAGTGAGGAAACTCACTCCAAGATGAGATTTGGGCAATGTTCTCTCAACCTAGCTTGATGTTACCCAGGTAGAGAGTCCCTCAAGCTAGGCTGAGAGAACCTTGCCCAAATCTCATCTTGGAGTGAGTTTCCTCACTCCGAAGGCCAGCAAATCTTCACAAGAGACCACTGTTCTGTTCGTACATCTCACGTTGAATGTCAAAGTGGCCCCTACCCCCCTACACTAATACTTAACCCTCACCTCACGTTACTAGGTGGGCCTCCCATAGGGATACAAATACCTGTCTAGGGAGGAGGAACTATAGCAAGTCTCTCTCTCTCTCTCTCTCTCTCTCTCTCTCTCAAGCCTGCAGCATACTGAAACAGGCCTGTCCGGAAACATCGTGAACCGCGATATATACTGGCAATGTAAAGTTCCTTTATATTTCTTAAACACTGTTCTTTTTATTTTTATTTTATCAGACACATCCTTTGTGAACCAGATCGGTTTCTTATTTCTCTTACTTTTGTTTAATTTTCTAACATATAAATTTGTCACTTTTGTAGTTGCTCCCTTTAGTTTGGTCCACAGTTGTTCCACCTCTCCCATTTTTTCCCAGTCTTCAAGTTCCATCTCCTTGAATTTTCCCATTTCAGCAAAGTCTGTATTTTTGAAGTTCAAAACTTGAGTCTTCGTGTGACTTCTCCGTATCCGATTTGCAATATCAAACCATACCGTTTGATGATCACACGCCCAACATTGACAGTGTTTCAGCATCAATATATGCTTGCTTCAGGGGACTAGAATCTCTCTTATATCAGCCTACATTGGCTCCACATCACAACTCACAGCAAGGCTGATATAAGAGAGATTCTAGTTCCCTGAAGCAGGTATATATTGATGCCGAAACATTGTCAGTGTCGGGTGTGTGAAAAGTGAACCAGTGGCATCGCAGTGGGCTAAGGAAGAGTTGGAAGAGCCTAGGGAGATGAATATAAGTTAAGTAAAAATAGTGAAAATAAGTTTTGAAATTGACCACACAAAACAATTTGATGGGAAAGAAAATTGGTGTTGAAATTTATTATATGAAAAATGGGAAATAGTAAATGACGTGAGAAATTGTGTTCATTGATGATACAGTTTGAAACCCATTGCGGGCAAGAGCCTGGAGATTGCACAAGAGAGAGCACCTTAGTATCTGATACTAATTTCCTAAATCGAAATAAAAAAGTAAAAAAAACTGTTGTGAAGTATTTACCTCATGAGTTGAGGGGTTATTGTTTATGATACATGAGGTGTGTAAGCCAATTTTGATAACAAACAGAAAGATGTAACCCATCTTTGACATAGTCCTTTTCTGTTCCATAAATTGCCCCATCCTCCAATATATCCAAAACTTTGTTCCTTGCACCAAGTTTTGAGCCATGTTTTCAATTTGGGGCGGATTTTCAGAGCCCTGCTCGCCTAAATCCGCCCAAAACCGGGCGGATTTAGGCGAGCAGGGCCCTGCGCGCCGGTGAGCCTATTTTACATAGGCTCACCGGCGCGCGCAGAGCCCCGGGACTCGCGTAAGTCCCGGGGTTCTCCGAGGGGGGCGTGTCGGGGGCGTGTCGGGGGTGGGCCCGAACCGCGCGGCGTTTAGGGGGCGTGCCGGGAGCGTTTCGGGGCGGACCTGGAGGCGTGGTTACGGCCCGGGGCGGCCCGGGGGCGTGGCCGCGCCCTCCGTACCCGCCCCCAGGTCGCGGCCCGGCGCACAGGAGGCCCGCTCGCGCGCGGGGATTTACTTCTCCCTCCGGGAGGCGTAAATCCCCAGAGAAAGGTAAGGGGGGGGTGTAGACAGGGCCGGGTGGGTTAGGTAGAGGAAGGGAGGGGAAGGTGAGGGGAGGGCGTTAGAGGATTCCCTCCAAGGCCGCTCCGATTTCGGAGCGGCCTTGGAGGGAACGGGGGTAGGCTGCGCGGCTCGGCGCGCGCCGGCTATACAAAATCGATAGCCTTGCGCGCGCCGATCCAGGTTTTTAGCAGATACGCGCGGCTCCATGCGTATCTACTAAAATCCAGCGTACTTTTGTTTGCGCCTAGAGCGCAAACAAAAGTAGACCTATTCGCGGAGTCTGAAAATCCGCCTCTTTATGTATATGGCTTAGTCTTTTTTTTTCCCCTTTCCATGGACAGGTAAGACTTCTGAAAAGGCAATAGTCTTTGCCATGTGACTAATCTGCTTCGCTAGAGACTGGAAGTCTCTCTGTACCACTTGAATGCTATATCTAGTAAGGTTGTTAGTTCCCAGATGGATGATAATATCAACTTCCTTGTTATTTTCTTTGATCGCATTGGCTATTTGAATAGCATTACTACCAGCTGATGATCCTGGAAGTCTTTTAACTATAGTGTTTCCCTCGAAAAGAGTTCCCATATTAGTGCCTCTGATGACAGAGTCACCCTACACAATGAGCTTTTTCTTATGGTTATTGGTTGTATTATGGAATTTCTGCGTGCATTGGGTTTGTTTATTTATTTAAATGTTTTTTTATACCGTCATTCCATGTGAGAATCACTAGTTCATAATGGTTTACAGATTTATAAAAATCTAATGTATGCTATAAGATGGAAAACATAGAGACAGAGGAAATGCAACGGAAGATATCAAACATGATATCTCCTTTCCTTTCAGATTCCACTTCAATCTCCATCACTAGAGCTTCTTCATTATCTAATAAAGAGAAGGCATTTTGTACTTATGTCACTTGAGAGAGTGGATGTCTCTGCATCAAGGCCTTATTCTACCAGAGCCCACTGTAATCCATTTATTCTTGGGTTCCTGTATGCTCTGTGTAAGTGTGCGTGTGGGTGGGGGAACATGTGGGCTGCACAATTGTGAAGAATGTGGGTGCCTTTGGGTCATAGGTCTTATCCTACCTGAGCCCACTGTAAACCACTTTTTTCTGGGATTTTGAATTTTATTTATTTATTTATTATTTTATTTAGAAACTTTTATATACTGGTATTAGTGGGGACGTCATACCGGTTCACATAATAACTGCAAGCTTGGAAAGTACATTTCAACAGGGAGAGTAACTGGGCGCGGGGGTAACCAAAAGGCAGTATGAAGGATAGAAAACAAGGAAGTCATAACCAGAGAATAACAATTAACAATTTACAATTTACATTGAATATCTCCTTAATATAAGGAGAGGGCGGTCCCCTGGAGGGGGGGGAGCTGACTACGGAGGAGAAGGGAAAAGCTATTCTGTGTAGGCATGGTTGAACAGAAGTGTTTTTAGTTTCTTTTTGAATTTGATTGCACAGGGTTCAAGGCGCATGTGGACAGGTAGGGAGTTCCAGAGGGCCGGACCCGCAATGGAGATGGCACGGTCGCGGGTGGAGGAGAGATGAGCTGTTTTCAGGGATTGAACATGTAGGGTGCCTTTGTTGGTAGATCTCGTGGCTCGGGTGGACAGGGAGGCGGTGAATGGGAGGTCGAGCCAGTTGGAGTTGTGGGTGTGGATGGACTTGTGCATTATGGTCAAAGTTTTGTAGTGTATACGGGACAGGATGGGGAGCCATCCTGTCCCGTATACACTACAAAATGGGGAAACAATGGGGAAAAATGGGAAAAAATGGGGAAACAATTCCCTATATTGCAAAGTGGGTGAGGATTTCTTGGTGGATGCTAACAATTTCTTTATTGCAGCTAATTCAGCTTTAAGGTGAGCCAACTCCTTTTTCATGGAAAAGAGTTCTGAACAAATGGGGCAAGCCCTAGGTTTCCAGATGATTTGCCTCAAGATAAAATTAAACAGTGGACAGTTTAGTTTCAAATTACTTTCAGAGCACCCCCAAATTTCTAGTAGAACCAGTATTCTGAGTTCCTCAATTCAATAACAGACTTGGAAATTAGAATAATTAGCAAATTCCCACTACAGAGCAGAAAAACAGAAATTAGAATAAACTAGCAATTATTATTCCACCTTTTTTTTGTCCCCTTTTAGCTTAAAACCAGATAGTAAGAGCAGAAAATCTCTGTTCAGATCTCAATTATGCAATCACACAACAGAATAGCAGATTTAGAACAGAAAGCAATATATCTTGCAAAAATAGAAAGAAATCTTTTTAAACTTGCAGAAGCAGGAATCAGGTACGATGCTCGTGCCCAGTAGTAAGATAGTCAAGAAGGCTGAGGCCAGAGGACAGGGCTAGAAATCCGAGGAGGCCAGAGGAAAGGGCTTGAAGGTGAAGGAGGCCAGATGACATGGCTGGAAGGCTTAGGGGGCCCCAAGACAAGGCAGGAAGGCCAGGGAGGCCACAAGGCAAAGCATAGCAAGAAGGCCACAGAGTAGCAAGGTAAAGCAAGGTGGGCCCAATGCAAGGCATCCAGGTGACTTGAAGAGGTCCCAAGTTGTGGGAGAGGCAGGGCTAAATAGGGCTGGCCCTGCTGTGTCGTGGGAGCATCAAGGAGGTAGCTTGCACAGGAGAGAGGGTGGCCCCATACTGTGTACAATTCTGGTCGCAGCATCTCAAAAAAGATATAGTTGCGATGGAGAAGGTATAGAGAAGGGCAACCAAAATGATAAAGGGGATGGAACAGCTCCCCTGTGAGGAAAGGCTGAAGAGGTTAGGACTGTTCAGCTTGGAGAACAGATGGCTGAGGGGGGATATGATAGAGGTCTTTAAGATCATGAGAGGTCTTGAACGAGTAGATGTGAATCGGTTATTTACACTTTTGAATAATAGGACTAGGGGGCATTCCATGAAGTTAGCAAGTAGCACATTTAAGACTAATCGGAGAAAATTCTTTTTCACTCAACACACAATAAAGCTCTGGAATTTGTTGCCAGAGGATGTGGTTAGTGCAGTTAGTGTAGCTGGGTTCAAAAAAGGTTTGGATAAGTTCTTGGAGGAGAAGTCCATTAACGACTATTAATCAAGTTTACTTAGGGAATAGCCTCTGCTATTAATTGCATCAGTAGCATGGGATCTTCTTGGTATTTGGGTAATTGCCAGGTTCTTGTGGCCTGGTTTGGCCTCTGTTGGAAACAGGATGCTGGGCTTGATGGACCTTTGGTGTGACCCAGCATGGCAATTTCTTATGTTCTTATGTTCCTTGAAGACTTCTGCTGGAGGGAGGCTGCCTAGCAGCCAGGATCATGACAGTTCCTAGCTTTCAGTGTGTGTGTGTGTATGTGCAACTTATGTTCAGCAGCGAGATTATGTCAAATTCAATATTTAACATATGTTGCTGCTTTATTGCTGTTTCGTAAATAGGCCTCCTAGTTTGCTATAAACTTATGAAAGACACCAAGAACATCAAAACATGGGTTTCCTTTGCACAGTGTCATGGGCTCATAAATAGCTGTATTGTTCTGACTACTTTATTTATGAATTTACTACCTAGCATTTTTTCAGTAGTACAAACTTTAAATTTTGAATGTAATTGTTTTGTCTTTAGATCTTGGCAGCTAAAGAGAGGAAATTGCAGTTTGAAGATTGTGCTAGGATTACTGAACACTTTATTGTGGTGCTCCCTCAGCTTTTGGCCAAGGTAACTAGTAATTGCATTTTGAGCAAATGCTGAATATTTTATTACTATTCCTTCAGCACACTCATTCATGTTCTGTTTTATTCTGCAGTATTCATCTCACACACAAAACGTGGTAAACCTCCTGCAGATTTCTCAGCATTTTAATTTGGATGCATACAAGACTAAACATCTGGAGAAGGTAAAATTTTGTGTGGTGGGGAGGATTAAAAATAGAATTATTATGTAATATAGTTTGAAAAGCACTTGTAACTGTCAGGAGAGGCTATGGTAGCTGAAGTGTAATTAAGAATGCAGATACATTGCTGCCACTTTTAAGGCTCTGCAGTGAGATGCTGAATTATGGCTCAGCTATTAGTACATACTGGGAGAGAAGACCCTCATTGAGTGTGCTGCTCTGCACTTCATTTTACTATTAATGCCTGTCGGCTGTAAATATAATATTAGGAATGCTTCCAATAATAATTGAGAACATTGCTCAGTTTCTTCAATTAAACAATGCCTTGTTATCATCTTAAATTAAGAAGATATTTTCTTATGCTGTCACATCACGCCCTGCCACCTCTTTGCACATGCACTGGCTCACTCGTTACAGTCCTGCCAATTTGAAGGCAATAGTGGTGAAAATAATACAAGAAGCATTTGCAGCAGAGTTTGTGGACTTGTTTTTTGCAAATTTTCTGAGATAAGGGATTTACATTCATTTTTTGACATTCGATTGCCATATTAATATACAAGCTTGCATAACTTTTTATTGCATAAAGAATATTTTAAAAAAGGGAAAAAAGGATTAAAAAACTGTTGCTTTGGACTTGATTGGACCAATGATTAAAATGTTAGGCATGCTGGCTTAGTTTTAATTGACCTGTTGATCTCGTGATATAAAGGTCCTAGAGATATTTATGAAGTGTTAATGAGTAATGCAGTAATATATGTAAATATTAATTTTGGATTTATTCCTCTGTTGGGTGATTTTTTTTTTTTTGGTGCATGTAATAGCCCATTACACTGTTTGCACTAGCAGAGCAATCATCTTCAAGTAGTTGGCATCTTAGAAGATATTGCTTAGTTTGCGATCCATTTCCATCATAAATGGTAGCGTCATCAGTGATACTTCACTGGTTTGTTTGACCAATCAATTCTAATGCATAGTTGATTTAAGAAACGTCCAAGTGGTTAATAATAGTGATATTTTTTGTATCAAGGTTATGCACAATTCTACTAATGTGCCTTATAACTAATTTGACTCAAATTGTAGCAAAACTATGTTTACTTGGATGATTATAGCATAAGCTATAACCCTAGAATGAATGGCACCTTGTATTACAAACCCCAAAAAACAACCTAGTCACCCAGTTATAGTTTTGTAATATTTTAGATAACAAACAATAAATATTTCTTTTTCTTTGTAGGACCTTCAGGAGTACAGTTTATATTATACACAAACTGCATTTACCTGTGGGTCCAACTTTACTTTATTATTTTAATATATTACTCATTTTGTTTCTATTTTTATTAAAATCTGTTACCGGATCTCTGGATCATCCAAAAAACACCGTACTCAAGGTCCACAATGGAGCATTCCTTTCAAGAGACTATATTTTCAGAGAGAACAAACTCAAAATCCAAACTTAGCTTGACGTTCCAATCATCATCCCGACAAGGATCCATGTTTCGATATCCCATCTGCATCAGGGGGCCTCTCTATACATCACATAGCCTTCTCTTGTCTATTAGTCAAAAAACCACTCCATCAAAGAAACTTGCTTCATCTCTTAAATCATTTTCTCTTAAAAGGACTGCTCCATTGTGGACCTTGAGTACGGTGTTTTTTGGGTGATCTAAAATATTACAAAAATATAACTGGATGACTAGGTTGTTTTTGGGGGTTTGAGATGTTGTTGAAAGTCCCCAGATTACATGTTTCAGGCTAGTGTTTGGTGATTTTTTGACCTTATATTACAAAACAGGTTAAAAAGCTCTACTCTCCGATTAAACAGGCATGCCAAATTTTGTATAAATTGTGCTAGTATCCCACTATAAATTGAAGAGTACAACTAATCCATCTTTTTCTGTGGTGTCATAATGTGTCTAGTGCATGTTTGACTCGGTAGACTAAGTACTACTTTATTAAAAAGTGCAATATTTGTCTTTCTCACATCCACCACATGCACTGTAATTAATTTAAGTCAGAGATGATACGACTGTACAATGATATATTGATGATGTGTGACTAAGTACTATAAGTTTTCAGGAAGCAAGTTAAAACTTTCAAGGGTAAGAATGACTAAATGCACCACTACAACCCACACTACTACTATTACTTAACATTTATATAGTGCTTACGACATATGCAACGCTGTACAAACATACAAAAAGACAGTCCCTGCTCAAAATAACTTAACAATCTAATAAGAAGAGACTCAGGGTATTTCATAAAACCCTGTCCTGTCTCTTCCTGACTGGAATCAACTGAATACCCCACTCCACATGTTTATTTTAACACTGTCTATTATATAAATATAATCTATTTTGTATTGGTGTACCTACCTTATAACTGACTAATTATGTCCAAGTTGTGTTGTATTTAGTCTGTAAATTTATTTTTACTTTGCTATGTACCATTTCTTTTATCAACATCCGCAGATATGTAGATGTCATCCTATGTAATCAGTCTATTTAGCTGTATCAAAGTTATTATTAACCACCTGTTTTCCACTTTGATTTATAACACTGGAATTACTGTATGGTATAACAAATATTTAAATAAACTTAAGCATAATAGATTTATCAGTAAATTGTAACCCTACACTAAATAACTTTCACTGCTTTGGGTGAAAGTTTACTTAGTTGGTTAATAAGTCATCGTAAAAAAATAATACGATAAGACTGGTGTGGAAGATACTTCCCCTGTCTCGCCTATCCCTTTATTTAGCAGATTTATCTTGCTCTTTCAACCCCCTGAAGAGGTCTCATTTATTTATTTCATTACATTTATAAACTGCTTGATCATTGTTAATGCTGCAAGCGAGGAACAAGAACTTTAAACAATACAATATATGTTGACTTTGATTTTTTATTGTATTTAAATGCAAGGCTAATGATATAATGATGCCGCACTTGAATGTGAAGCTTAGTGTAACTGGGCAAAACTAATAAAATGTTTTGTTGGGTCACATCATCCCCATTCAAGTTGTGCAGCCTGACATTACCATGCATTGCATATTTTAACATTTCCAGTGATATGTCAAGTAACAGTCATTTCTCTAGCTATGGCTGAGAATGCATGAAATTGGTCAAGAATGTTGTCCCTGAATCTTTTCTCACTTCCTTGTTGTGCAGTTCATAGTGTTTCTTGATTCTTTCAACCTCCTCTCTTTCATTTTCTTCCAAATCAAACTAACATAAACTGCCTCACAATCTTCCCAAATCCTATTCTTCACACCAGGTAATTCAGACTCCCTAGCAGGCTGATGACTAGAAGAAAAGCCACTTCTGAGGTTGAACCTTTCATTTCATTTCTTTTTCCAATTGGAAGTTACACAGTAGTCAAACATACCCTAAAACTCAAGTTGATCACCTCTGAAATATTGATAAGTCTTGCTAGGCTTATAAGGGAGTATCTTGCTTTTCCCAAACAGCTACCACAGTGCTCCCTGAGCTTTATTTTTCTGAATGCTATAACCAAAATAAGATGTAGAGATGAAGAGGAAGGAGAAACATGAATAGTCCATAAATTGATTATGTTGATCTAATCCTATAGTGATAAGACTTGATGTTGTTACAGCATTTGGACGCTTTACTAAGGCAGTTAAAAGACATAGCAGAGAAACACTCAGACAGCAAGGTTCTAGAAGCATGCTCCAGAACTTACAACTTTCTCTGCAATGAAGAGCTGATAAATGACAGCCGGGTCAGTCTTGCCAGAAGCCAACTGATAGATGCGTTTGTGGACAAGCTTAATCAGTTGCTGGATGACCTTTTGCAAAAGGTATGTTTGTATATGTACATACACATGTGCAACTAGTAAGACGTGTTTTACCCAGCATATCATCTTCAGATTTAGAAACCCAAACATAAGGGTATGTAGTGTATCTTTGGGTTCTAAAAATAGTCAAGAGAGATTTGAATTGCTTCATGTTTGTGTGGAATTTAGGATTTATTTATATATTTTGAACAGATTCTTTACAGGATGTGTTACCTTTTGTTGGATCAACATACAAATTATCCATAACAGCTCACATAGGTCCTATCTTCAGCTGGCATGTAGAAGGCACTTTCATAAGAATTTGTGAAAGAATTTTGTTTTCTTTAGGATCAATATCTAATAAAGTTTAAAAGAAATGCATTTGTGCTCATAAACACACATATTGCAACACGAGCAAACATGCACCTAATTTTATAAAGTATACGCATAAGCCAACAGCCTTTATATGTGTATCTTATGCGCCCACACAAGGGGAATGGGGGAGAGGGCGAGAGAGAGTGCCTCTGTATAGAGTTAGTCTGATATCAGTATAGGTACCATTGTAGAGGGGCACTTTGAATTGGGGTAGGTTTTCAGGAGCGGGTAAGGGTTAGGACAAGTCTAACAAGAGGAGTAGATTTGTACACTGCAGTCTCTGCTATCTACATTGTACAAATCAACTCCTTTTCATCGCTTATAAGATTTGAAATTCTTTAGTGATGTCAATTTTTCAATTTTACCTCTGTGTCTGTAACACCACCCACCCCAACTCCAACCCACCCTGATTCAAAGTGCACTTCTACAGTGTTACCTATATATAGAGTGTCAGATTGACCCTATACAGAGGCACTCTTCTCTCTCTCTCTCTCTCTCTCTCTCTCCCTCCCCCTGTACCTCATGAGGACCTGTCGCAAAATTACGCAGGTAACATATGTGAGTTGCCTTTGCAAAATTCATGGTTACGTGCATCAGTCTTGGGAACGCCCATGCCCTGCCCTTTTCCACCTCCTTATTCTGGGCGTGTGTACAGGCATGCACGCACATCCTTCCCGATTTCTTAAAATTCACATTGCTCGCACGTGGTCGCGTATATGGCCATTTTTGCGTGAACACTTTTAAAATCTACCTCTACAGTTATTAGAACTCTATACTGCACAATTTAGGAACAGAATTACAGTTTCCTTCTGTGGGATAAAAACTAGGGAGAATTACATTCTCATTGTGCAAAGCATCAATAAGAAAATAAGTAACTGTATTAAGTAGCATAAAAGAAGCCTGTAAGAAATAAGGCATGTGTAGTGATTGTTTTTAGGAGTCATAGTTTAGGGATACATTGAATTCTTGGTTTCATCTTTGACTGTTATGTTAAATAGTAGAGATGTGAATCAGAACCGGAATCGGTTCGGATTCCGGTTCCGATTCACATGTGGGTTTTTTTTCATCGGGCCCGATCGCGGTTTTGTTTATCGGCTGCGCCCGAGCCGATAAACAAAAAACCCACCCCGACCATTTAAAACTAATCCCTTTGCTTCCCCCACCCTCCTGACCCCCCCAAAAACATTTTACAGGTACCTGGTGGTCCAGTGGGGGTCCCGGGAGCGTTCTCCCGCTCCCGGGCCATCAGCTGCCACTAATAAAAATGGCGCCGATGGCTTTTGCCCTTACCATGTGATAGGGTATCCGTGCCATTGGCCGGCCCCTGTCACATGGAGGGAGCACTGGATGGCCGGCGCCATCTTTAAAAATGGCACGGGCCATCCAGTGCTCCTACCATGTGACAGGGGTCGGCCAATGGCACGGATACCCTGTCACATGGTAAGGGCAAAGGGCCATCGGCGCCATTTTGATTAGTGGCAGCTGACGGCCCGGGAGCGGGAGATCGCTCCCGGGACCCCCACTGGACCACCAGGTACCTGTAAAATGTTTTTGGGGGGGTCGGGAGGGTGGGGGAAGCAAAGGGATTAATTGTAAAGGGTCGGGGTGGGTTTAGGGTTATTTTTGTGTGCCGTTTTTCCCGCCCTCCCCCAAAATGATAAGAGAACCCCCACGAACAAAATCGTGGGGTTTTCCTATCGTTTCGGGGGAGCCCCCGATTTCAGACTATTTTGAAAATATCGACTATATTTTCAATCGTCCGAAGCCCGATTCACATCCCTATTAAATAGCCTATGATTGATCTGTCTTCCTTAAATTTGTCTAATCCAGGGCTGTCATATGGTATTCATTAGGATATCCCTAACGAATATGTATGAGATAGATTTACACACAATGCATGCACATCTATCTTGTGCATTTTCATTAGGGATATCCTGAAAACCAGACAGGTATGCAGTTTGACACCCCTGGCCTAATCCCTTTTTGAGTCCATTTATACTATTTGCCTCCACAATGATCTGTTTTATTGGTTTCTTCACATTAACTATGTGCTGTGTGAAAAAGTACCTCTTTTGGTGTTTGAAACCTGTCACCTGACAGATTGGGTGTGCTCCTTAGTTCTTATATTGTGAAACACAGTAAAATAATAGAAAAATAGAAATGATGGCAGAAAAGGACCAAATGGGCCATCCAGTCTGCCCAGTAAGCTTATGGTAGTATCTGCTGTGCTGTGAATCCAATTCCCCATTACCCCCCTGCTTATCAATTTCCCAAATTAGCCCTTGTTGATTGTTGTTGAATCCAATTCCCTGTTATGCCTTGCTTTTGAAGCAGAGAGCAATGTTTGAGTTGCATCAAAGTATAAGTCTTATTGTTGGAGCACTGAGAGGAGAGAATCACCTTGCTGGTGGCTGAAAGGAATCAATAAGTTTTGCTTGGGAAATTTTCTTTTTTAAAAGTATTGGAACGAAGTTAACTATTTGGGAATATTATTTAGTGTTTGTGCTTTTAATAGTCAGTAAGGCAGGGAATAAACTGAAGTTACTGTTTGTATTTTTAAATAGTAAGTAAAGCCATCGCGGAAAGATGAAATGATTTTTTTGCTTCAGTGTTTACTGAAGAGGATGTTGGGGAGATACCCGTATCAGAGAAGGTTTTCATGGGTAATGATTCAGATGGACTGAACCAAATCACGGTGAACCTAGAAGATGTGGTAGGCCTGATTGACAAACTGAAGAGTAGTAAATCACCTGGACCGGATGGTATACACCCCAGGGTTCTGAAGGAACTCAAAAATGAAATTTCAGAAATATTAGTAAAAATGTGTAACCTAACATTAAAATCATCCAGTGTATCTGAAGACTGGAGGGTGGCTAATGTAACCCCAATATTTAAAAAGGGCTCCAGGGGTGATTCGGGAAACTACAGACCAGTTAGCCTGATTTTAGTGCCAGGAAAAATAGTGGAAAGTGTTCTAAATATCAAAATCACAGAACATATAGAAAGACATGGTTTAATGGAACAAAATCAGCATGGCTTTACCCAAGGCTAGTCTTGTCTCACAAATCTGCTTCACTTTTTTGAAGGGCTTAATAAACATGTAGATAAAGGTGAACCGGTAGATGTAGTATATTTGGATTTTCAGAAGGCGTTTGGCAAAGTTCCTCATGAGAGGCTTCTAGGAAAAGTAAAAAGTAATGGGATAGGTGACGATATCCTTTCATGGATTACAAACTGGCTAAAAGGCAGGAAACAGAGAGTAGGATTAAATGGACAAATTTCTCAGTGGAAGGGAGTGGGCAGTGGAGTGCCTCAGGGATCTGTATTGGGACCCGTACTTTTCAATATATTTATAAATGATCTGGAAAGAAATACGACGAGTGAGTAATCAAATTTGCAGATGATACAAAATTGTTCAGATTGTGATAAATTGAAGGAAGACCTGTCTTATGTTCTTATGTTCTGAGACTGGAAAATTGGGCATCCAAATGGCAGATGAAATTTAATGTGGATAATTGCAAGGTGATGCATATAGGGAAAAAAACTCATGCTATGGTTGCACAATGTTAGGTTCCATATTAGGAGCTACCACCCAAGAAAGAGATCTAGGCGTCAGTGGATAACACATTCAAATCATCGGTTCAGTGTGCTGTGGCAGTCAAAAAAGCAAATAGAATGTTGGGAATTATTAGAAAGGGAATGGTGAATAAAATGGAAAATGTCATAATGCCTCTGTATTGCTCCATGGTGAGACCGCACCTTGAATACTGTGTACAATTCTGGTCACCGCATCTCAAAAAAGATATAGTTGCGATGGAGAAGGTACAGAGAAGGGCAACCAAAATGGTAAATGGAATGGAACAGCTCGCCTATGAGGAAAGACTACAGAGGTTAGGACTTTTCAGCTTGGGGAAGAGATGGCTGAGGGGGATATGATAGAGGTGTTTAAAATCATGAGAGGTCTAGAACGGGTTAATGTGAATCAGTTATTTACTCTTTCGGATAATAGAAAAATTAGGGGGCACTCCATGAAGTTAGCATGTGGCACATTTAAAACTAATCGTAGAAAGTTCTTTTTCACTCAACGCACAATTAAACTCTGGAATTTGTTGCCAGAAGATGTGGCTAGTGCAGTTAGTATAGTTGTGTTTAAAAAAGGATTGGATAAGTTCTTGGAGGAGATGTCCATTACCTGCTATTAATTAAGAAAATAGCCTCTGCTATTACTAGCAACATTAGCATGGAATAGACTTGGTTTTTGGATGCTTGCCAGGTTCTTATGGCCTGGAATGGCCACTGTTGGAAACAGAACGCTGGGCTTGATGGACCCTTGGTCTGACCCAGTATGGCATGTTCTTATGGTTAAGGGTTGTAAGCACCGCATCAGCAAGTTGCCTCCATACTTGTTTCTCCAGACCATAAAATTTGGGGCCCTCGGTTGCTGAACAAATCCAATTCACCTTTTCCCCCTGCCATTGAAACAGAGAGCAATGATGGAGTTGCATCAGCAGTATCAAGGCTTATTGGTTAAGGGTAATAACTGCCACACCATCAAATTATTCCATACACTCTTTTCTTCATTTCTATCCTTTAACCTTTAGGGATCCACAGTATTTATCCCATGCCCTTTTGAATTCTTTCACTGTTTTGGTTTTCACCATCTCCTCCGGAAGAGCATTCCAGGCATCCACTACCCTCTCTGTGAAGAAATGTTTTCTGATGTTGGTTCTGAAGCATCCTCCTTGGAGTCTCATTTCGTGACCCCTGGTTCTACTGATTTCTTTCCAGTGGAAATGGTTTGATGTTTGCACATCATTAAAACCTATTAGATATCTGAAGTTCTGTATCATATCTCCCCTGCGCCTCCTCTCTTCCACGGTATACATATTCAGTTCCTTCAGCCTTGCCTCATAGGTTTTCTGATACTGACTCCACAACATTTTGGTAGCCCTTCTCTGGACTGCCTCCATCCTGTCTCTATCCCTTTTAAGATAAGGGCTCCAGAACTGAACACAATACTCCAGGTGAGGCCTCATTAGGGACCAGTACAAGGGCATCACCACCTCCATTTTCTTACTGGTTATTCCTCTCTCTATGCAGCCCAGCATTCTTCTGGCTTTAGCTATCGCCTTGTCACATTGCATCACCATCTTCAGATCGCCAGAAACTATCACCCCAAAATCTCGCTCTTGGTCCGTGCACATCAGCCTTTCCCCCCATGTTATGCCGCTCTTTTGGATTACTGTATCCCAGATATATGACCTTGCACTTCTTGGCATTGAATCCCAGCTGCCAAATCTTCAACCACTCTTCTAGCCTTTGTAAATCACTTTTCATTCTCTCTATTCCTTCAGGCGTGTCCATTCTGTTGCAGATCTTGATATCATCTGCAAATAGATAGGCTTTACCTTCTATCCCTTCCGCTTTGTCGCTCACAAAGATATTGAACAGAACTGGTCCCAATACTGATCCCTGTGGCACTCCACTTAACATGGCTCTCTATTCAGTGTAGGTTCTATTTACCATTACACCCTGTCTCCTATCAGTCAACACCCTGTCTCCTATCAGTCAACTCCACCACCTTGGCGCTCATTCAGAAGCCTCCTATGTGGAATGATATAAAAAGCTTTGCTGAAATCCAAATAGATTACATTGAGTGCTCTGCCTCGATGCAATTCTCTAATCACCCAATTAAAAAAATCAATCAGATTTGTCTGTCAGGACCTTCCACTGGTGAATCCATGCTGCCTCGGGTTCAGCAACTTACCAGATTGTAGATGGTTTACTATCCTTTCTTTCAACAGCATCTCCATTAATATTCCTACCACCAAAGTGAGGCTAACCGGCTTGTAGTTTCCAGCCTCCTCTCTGCTACCACTCTTATGAAGCAGGATCACAACCACTCTTCTCCAATCTCGCAGCACCACTCCCATTTCCAGGGATCCATTGAACATGTCATTTAGTAAACCCCGCCAGGACATCTCTGAGTTCTCATAGTATCTTGGGATGTACCTCATCTGGCCCCATGGACTTATTCACAAACAGTTTTCCTAGCTCTTCCCATACATACTCTTCTGTAAAAGGGAGTTATATAGCCATTCCCTTCTACGGTCTTGTCAACCAGCAACGGTAACTTCTCCAGGGTCTTCTTTAGTGAACACAAAACTGTTTAATATTTCTGCCATTTCCTTGTTTGTCTCGGCACATTGCTCCTCGTCACCTTTCAGTTTCACTATACCACTTTGGGCTTTCCTTCTTCTCTTATATATCTGAAAAATGTTTTGTTACCTCTCTTTAACTCTTGGGCAATCCTTTCTTCCGCTTGACCTTTTGCTTTTCTGATACCTTTCTTCGTCTCCCTCATTTTCACCAGGTATTGTTCCTTGTGTTCCTTTTTTTGGGATCCTTTTATACTTACTGAACGCTGATCTTTTTTGCCTTTATTTTTGCTGCCACTTCCTTTGAGAACTACATTGGTTTCTTTTTCCTTGAACTTTTGTTTACTTTTCTAATATATAGATTTGTTGCTTTTGTAATAGCTCCTTTTAATTTAGCCCACTGTTGTTTCACCTCACTCATTTTTTCCCAGTCTTCTATTTCTTCCTCCAAATACATCCCCATTTTGTCAAAGTCCATATATTTGAAATTCAAAACTCGGGTCTTCGTGTGACGTCTTTGTATCTTATTCACAGTATCAAAAAAATACCTTCTGATGATCACTTGTACTCAGGTGGGAATGTGTCCGGACATTATAGACATTATCCTCATAAGAGCATTGGGTCCAGGATTACACCGTCCCTCGTGGGATCCATTACCATTTGTTTGAGCATAGCTCCTTGGAGGGCATCCACTATCTCTCTACTTCTCGTAGATCCACATAAGGGATACTCCAGTCTACATCTGACAGATTAAAATCTCCAATGAGAGCACTTCTCCCTTCTTTCCCATCTTGTCGAAGTCTTCAGTCAGCTCTCTGTCCAGCTCTTCTGTCTGAATTGGAGGCCCATAGACCACACCGATGTAAATGGAAGCATCATCATCTTTTTTTTTAGACTAGCCCATAATGTTTCTTCCCTACCCCTCGTCCCTAGCATTTCAGTTGCTTGGATATTGCTTCTGACATAAAGTATTTCTCCTCCTCCTTTCCTGTCCTCTCTGTCCTTAGCCAGGGATGGCTATATCCCAGTCATGTGACTCCATAAACCATGTTTCTGTAACAGCAACAATGTCCAGATCCGCTTCTACCATTAGAGATTGCAGGTCTGGGATTTTATTACCCAGACTTTCAAGCATTTGTGCTCATAGCTTTCCAGCTTCTCTCCTTCAAGTTACTGCTGTTCTTGGACTTCTTTTGTGCCTTATGCAGCTGACTTTTGTTATCCCCTTCACCCATTTCTTTGAGATTTGGGGGGTGACATTCCAATTTCCTTCTGTCACCATTCATCCTCTAGTTTAAATGCCTTATGACATAGGATTTGAATTTATCACTTAGGATCTTTTTTCCTGCCAAAGACAGATGTAAGCCATCTTTGACATAGAGCCTTTTACTGTTCCATACAAGGTCCCAGTCCCCAATATATCCAAAACTTTCTTCCATACACCAAGTTTTGAGCCATGTATTAAAGTTATCTATATGGCTTAGGCTTTCTTTCCCATTTCCATGAACAGGTAACACTTCTGAAAAGGCAATCATATTCGTCATGTGACTAATCTGCTTCGACATAGTCTTGAAATCTCTCTGTACCACTTGAATGTTGTTTCTAGCAAGGTCATTGGTTCTCATATGGATGATATCAACTACATTATTGCATTGACTATCTGAATAGCATTTCTAGCAGTTGATGATCCTGGAAGTCGTTTAACTATAGTATTTTCCTCGAAAAGAGTTCCCAAATTAGTGCCTCTGATGACTGAGTCACCCAGCACAATGAGCTTTTTCTTATGGTTATTGGTTGTATTATGGAATTTCTGCATGCATTGGGTTTCTTCTTTCTTTTCAGATTCCACTTCAATCTCCATCGCTAGAGCTTCTTCATTATCTAATACAGAGAAGGCATTTTGTACTACTGTCACTTGAGAGAGTGGGTGTCTCCGCATCACAGGTCTTATTCTACCAGAGCCCACTGTAATCCATTTGTTCTTGGGTTCCTGTACGCTCTGTGTAACTGTGGGGGGACGTGGGTTGCACAATTGTGAAGAATGGATATCTTTGTGTCACAGGTCTTACCCTACCTGAAGAAACATACAATCACCGTATTTATATATAATGATATTCAGCATAAAGGACCATCATATTAAGCACTACCGGCATATACACACCTTTGTTGCTTTACATATAATCATCGGTCCTGTCCATCACATTTTTTTAGAATTTTTTATGCAAGTAAAATGTCACTTATCTCAAATCTGAGGCTGACACAAGTTTTCTTTTAAGTAGCAGCTGTAACAAACACCATCATTATATATAAAACACAATTGGGGTTTTTTTTTGTGTCAATTCATTTGATTACGTATCCTACCTGAGCCTACTGTAAACCACTTTTTTCTGGGATTTTGAATTTTCTGTGGTAATGGGGAAATGATTCCCTATAATGCAAAGTGGGTGAGGATTTCTTGGTGGATGCTAACGATTTCTTTATTGCAGCTAATTCAGCTTTAAAGTGAGCCAACTCATTTTCATGGAAGATAGTTCTGAACAAATGGGGCAAGCCCTAAGTTTCCAGGTGATTTGCCTCAAGATAAAGGCTCCACAATTGTTAGGTTGGATAGTCCTCATGTTGTTCGTTTGATTTGATAGAAAACACCTAAAGAATTACCAAATTATCTTTTTACCAATTATGTATCCCAGCCAAACTATATTAGAAGAATAAACCATGGGGTGGTGGGTAGAGGGTGAGGGTGGGAGGGAATTAAACAGTTGATATTAGCTGCTATAATTTTAGCTTGCATGTAGTTATAGGGATTTTGTAAGATCCTCTGCATACTTAAGTGAGGTTTGTTTGTTTTTTATATAAATCCTCTCTTTTAACACTGCTAACAATCAGTATTAGTCTTCCACACTTCATGGCCTTCAGTGCTGCAGTCTGAGCAATGCCCTCAAAGACACACCAATAATGCAAATATACAAAATGTTTTGGCTATATTTCACAGATTTAAGGCAACAATATGATATACTTTGATAGCTATGATAGCTTTGAGCCCTTCTGGACAGGAAATAACCAGAAAAGAGACTGGCACTTGTTCCTGCTATCCACAAGACTATCTGTCTGCTATTGATTAGGATCAGCCCCACCCCAAGACAAGCTGCCTATGGAGTTTTATTTAATTTTTTTCCTCTTTTCCACTGCTAACAATCACTATCAATTCTCCACACTTCCTGCTCTTCAGTGCTGCAGTCTGAGCAATGCCCTCTAAGACACACCAGCATTGCAAATATACAAAACTTTCTGGTTATATTTAACAGATTTAAGGCAATAATATTATATACTTAGCTTGGAGCCCTTCTGGACAGGAAATATCCCTGTTTACTTTTTCCTCACCTTTCAGGTCTCTTTTGGAAATTGTAGTCCCCATTTACTTTAGAAATTGAAGAGCCAACAATTTTTGTGTCTGTCCTCATATGTTTGTTGTCCTACACCTCTAATTATTTTTGCTTCCCTTCTCTGTACCTTTTTTATGCTGTACTATGTTCTTTTGGGATGTGCCCACCAGAACTGCATACCATACAGGCCGATACAGTACAGTGCGCTCTGGTGGAGCGCACTGTTAATCGGCATTTGGACACACGTTTTTGACGTGCTAGCTTTACCCCTTATTCAGTAAGGGGTAATAGCACATCGAAAACGCGCGTCCAGCCCCCCCCGAGACTAATAGCGCCCACAACATGCAAATGCATGTTGATGGCCCTATTAGTCATTCCCACAGGAGAGTGGCCTGTGCGCACGCCGGGAGAGCGGGCGCTCTCCCACGATTTTTACTGTATCGGCCCGAATCATTGGTAGAATTTATATTTGTTTCCAGATGTTCTTAATGATTCCCAGCATTTTATGTCTTTTTGACTACTACTGCATATTGGGCCAGTGGTTTTAGAGAATTATCCACCATGGTTGCAACATGTATCACCTAATTGGTAATAGAAAAAAAGAACACATTATTTTGTGTGAGAAGTTTGGATTATTTTTTCCCATGTGTTGAAACTAATCAGCCATTTTGTTGTCCACTGTAACAATTTTTTCTTTAGTGCTATCTATGTTACTCAGTGGAAATAAGACACGCACACACACACACACACACACACAGTACTGAATATACATATATATATGTGTATTCTGATAAAAGCAATGGTTATAATAAATGCAATACTGTATATGCAAAGGTAATATTCTGGTAAGTGTAATTGTGATTATATAAAGCTACTTATGAGAATGGACCAAAAGAACAAGAGAGAGAAGCATTTACAAGGATATATCTTTATTGATTGCTCTGCAAGTAATCAGATGAGCTCTGGTCTCCTGTCAGGTCTCCTTTCATTCAGGTATTGCAGTTCAGGTGAATCCCGTTGAGAGTTGGACGTAATCGCTCCCGGGTCTGACGACACATGGCTGGGGTTTGGATTAGTACAGGATCTCCTACATCTGTACTAATTGTATTTTGCAGTTTACTTTCTTTTATACTGTCTCTGAAACAGATCTGGCTTACACATGTGCTCTCCTATTTTCTTTGTTCTTTACAGCTCTACTCCCTCCCACCCCCAGCAAGGAGATACAATGCCTGAGTCATATAACCCATTATTCCCATCATTGCCTGTCCAGTCAAGGAACTGGTTTATCTGTAAACTGTTTCCTTTAAGATCATTTAAGCAGCTGCTTGTGCTGAGTGAAAACAGTTTCTTGGGCTCTAGCTAAAATATTTCTCTTTTAAAGCTATAATGTCTCTTCACAGTAAATTTTGTTTAGGTAACATTATTGCTTGTTCAGGCAGTGCAATGTCTTATGCTTCTCTTGGCAATGTTCCATTTAACATGGGGCTAACTATCCCTTTGTGTACACTGAAGTATCTTAACATCCACTTTACCTGCACTAATGCACCCACTTACTCAGTTTTGTGAGATCCCTATGTAGTTTTTCACTTTCAACTTTAGTCTTGATTGTGTAGCATCTGCAGATTTTTCCACTTCACTATTTGTTCCCCATTCTAGTTGAGGAGCAAATATATTGAACAACAGTGCTTCCCATGACATACCCTTGCAGAATGCCACAGTTTACTCCTACTTTGAAAAATGACCAGTTAGTCCTACCCTTAATTTTCTATCCTTCAATCACTTTTTGATCCTAAAAGGTCTTTTACAACTATCTCATGTCAAGTTGTCTGTCTCTCACACTCAGAGAAAGTGGGGCGAGATGGGGAAGCAGTAAATAGAAGACTTAGAGATTGATGTATTAATCTCTACGCATGCATTTATGCATGTTAATGGCTTATATACTAACATAGGCCATTAACATGCATATATGAAGTGATTATTGTATGTATTAATGGCCAATGTAAATGAGGCATGGCTTACCACAGATACCACAGGTATTCTTACAAGTACATTTGTGAACATAATCAAAGTCTAGTTTATATGCATTAACATTACTAACATGCATCAACTAATATGCACGCATTAACAGTGCTGTTTACCAGTTGTAATAGTGTTAATACACTGTAGTACATTGGTCCCTTAATTGGGGAACCTCAGATTTGGTGGCATTCGGACAGAGACATTTCAAACACATCCCTGAGATCACAGATGAGAGGCAAGAGGATAAAGAGGGAAAGGTAAGAAAAGAACGGATAAATCTGAGCATTGCCAGCAAAATAGTGCTATATACACTGTGGCTGGAAATGAGTAAATTAAGGGTAGTAAGATAAATTGAAAAGATTAGAGAACTAAGGACCAAGTCTTGAGGGTCTACAAATAGACAAAAAGAGGTTTGAAAGTTTGGTTCACAATAACAGAATAGGAACGATTGGAAAGATAGCATGAAACTTAGCAATAAACTGAACTCAAGATACCAATAGAAGATAGTTTATTCAGCTATCTGAATAAAGCTGAATATAGTTATTCAGAATGTCAAAAGCCACTAATAGGACAAGAAGAATTAGAAAGGAGGACTAATTGTTGAAGTAAAAAGTGAGAAAATGGTCCACCAAGTGTAGAATGCAAAGGGCAGGAAGCAGATTGTCAAAGGTAAAGGGATATACAGAGAAGAAAGGCTTGATGTTGAACAGGCATGGAAGTAAAGAAATAGGGAATTGTTGAAGAGAGAAAATGAATCTAAATAAGGCTATTTAGGATAAGGCTAATTGAACTATATATTTAAAGGTTATGAGAAGATGCCAGAACTTATAGAGGAGTTGAAGACTGAAGTAATGGGCTGGATTTTAAAAGCCCTACACACGCCAGGCTTATTTTATAAAGGCCTGTCGACGCTTAAAGCCCCGGGACGCATCTAAGTCCCGGGGCTTTACTAAAGGGGCGGGGCAAGAGGCCTCTGACACAGCGCCCATTGCTGCTATGTTGGAGGATCGTGTGCTGGCAGGCTGCCGGCGCGCGAAACCTGCGCCTGCCTGGAGGATTGTTAAGACTTTTGGCAGGGGTTAGAGTAGGGCTGGGGGGGGAAGGGGTGGGAAGGTTAGGTTAAGGGGAAGGGCCGCTCCGGGGAACGGGGGAAGGTGGTGCTGCTCAGTGCACAATTGTGCACCCCCTTGCACGTGCTGACCCCTGATTTTATAACTTTCACCGGGGTAGCGCATGCACATGTATGCCCGCACGCTGCTCTGAAAATCTACCACGGTGATTGGTACGGAATCATGCAGAGTAGTAGTAGATTTTCAAGCATGGATGATTTTAAGGTATGCTGTAGACTGAGGGAGGAAAGAAGACAGTTGAATCTTGAGATGAGGGGTCTAGCTGAGTAGGAAGGATAGAACAAATAGCATCAATCTTGTAGTTAAAAAAGCAATGAAATGAATCAACAAAAAATGGTTGGTGTGATGGGAGGAAGAAGATTGAGAAAAGAATTAAAGATTTGGCACACATAGAGGATTGAGATAGAATGTACTGACAACTCCCTCATTCTACCTTAAGGAGCCTGGTTCAGGTTTCTAATCAGTCCTACGTAAAGCAGAATACAGCAAGGATTCTAGGTGAAGGGAGGTTCCCTTTACCCTACCATAAGAACACAGGCCTAGAAAGCTTGAGAAGGCCCCAGGGAGCTGGTTGGACCTCCTGGTATATTCATACAGAGTATATTTACCTGACAGTTGTTCCTGATGCAAAGTGAGCCTATAATTATGAAGCACTGTAAATAAATACTTGCACCAGAACTAAACTGATCAAGTCTCATTCTGTTCCTGAGGCCACAGCAAACCCAAATACGAACACACATGGTGTCAACAGTGGGGGTTTTTTTGCTTAAGCAGGAAGCACAAGTAAAAATCCTACAGCCTCCCACTTCCTTTCTCTTACTAGCAAACGGCTATCGGTATATAAAAACCAATAAATAAATAAATAAATAAATAAATAAATAAATAAAATAAATATTCCTCTCTCTATTTTTCTGGCTTTAGCTGTCGCCTTGTCACATTGTTTCGCCGACTTTAGATCGTTAGACACCATCACCCCAAGGTCTCTCTCCTGCTCTGTGCACATCAGCCCTTCACCCCCCATCAAATACAGTTCTTTCAGATTTCCACACCCCATATGCATGACTCTGCACTTCTTGGCATTGAATCTCCGCTGCCATATCTTCGACCACTCTTCCAGTTTCTTTAAATCCCGTCTTATTCTCTCCACTCCTTCAGGCATGTCCATTCTGTTGCAGATCTTAGTATCATCTGCAAAAAAGACAAACTTGGACAGGACTCAGCACAACAAGCAACCCAAACTTCAACCAAGTTATAGCCTCACTAGCTTCTGCCTTGTTCATCATACATGTGTGATTTCCCTCATATACTACAAAACCTTTCCTTTCATTTTCAGTTCATAGCAGTGTCCTTCTTAGGCAGTATGGCAAAAGAAAACTGTAACAACTTAAAAGTCCAGTGGTGTGGAAAATCCTGCCACAATGTCCTCTTCCTCTGAGTCACCTCCCATGGTGAGAATGCACAGGTGTTCCCCTGGCTGTGTTCTCCCGTGATCTCTCAGCCCTGGCTAATTGCCCTGTTCAACTACTCCAGAAGGTTCTTATACCCCTCCGCGGAGTCTTCTGTGACATGTTAATTACTCCACCCAGTCCTGAGTCAGATGTGATGTCCTCTGGCCCAAGAGACTAGGCAGAGGCAATCTGGGAAATGTAGTTTCCTGCGCAACTACTTTCACTTTTCTCTTACTTCTACCCAATCCTGCACTGCTCCTATGGGTTAACCAGGGGTTCCTGCGCAGGGACTACGCCACAGACTGATGCATCACCACAGGAATACATAGTTAACAGAAATGCAGAGCGATCATAGGTTGTTTTGGTCTCACGATGTAGTCTTTTTAATGACCTATCCTCTCTACATTAAGAAACATAAGAGGAATGAGGATAATACAGCGGGGGAAAGATATAACAGAACACTAGATAATTATTCTGAATGGTTAACACCTTATAAGGAATGCCTGATTGGTGAGTCCATGATCATGACACCTGTTTAGGAAGGTTCGAGATCATGTGACCTCTCTGTTTAAATGAATGAGGGTTTTCCCATAAGGTGATGCCATTTTAACTCATAGGTAGAAGCTGAATGCTCGGTTAGAAGGTAAGCCTTTAGGAATAATTTTGGAAATATTGAGGGATTTATTATTATTTTTAGAATGAATGAATATATGTCTTTGCAGCAGAAAGCTCTCCTGATGCAGCATGAGTACGCTGAAACATTGGCAATGTGGGGATTGCTTTAGGAGAGTATTATCAGGATGACTGAGACAGGCTCAGCTGTAGCTGGGTTTAAGTTAAGTAACAAATGAGGAGATATGTAGTTTTTGAGAATTTTGATTTAATAAAAATAAATGAGTAAACATTAAAAAGAAGACAAGAGATTGTACATGATTACAGCTTCCAGTGCATCATATGACTACAGTTTGAAGCCCATTGAGGACAAGAGACTGCAGATTGCATATCGCATTGAAGTGCTGATACTATCTCTTGTATAATTGTTTAAGTATGCCTGAGGCTTAAAGAGAATGTTGTGTACAAATTTAATTCAGAATATATGTTTATATTCATTTTCACCCCTTATTTAAATATTTTAGAGATTGTGATACAATCATTTATAAAATAGCTCATAGTAGGCATCATCTCTTTGGAGATATAAAGAATGACAATGAAAATGTATTGTTATTTTATTTTTAGTGATAGTTTATCAACATGGCTCAGGAACATAATGCAATTTAAAATTTTAAAAAACAACATTGTATTGTATTATTCTTCAAAAGTGTTCTGTTTGAATTCAAGATTGCAGCTGAGGACTTGTATGCTTACCACACAGTGCTATGATGATTCTCTTCTAACACATTTTGTTTTAGAGAGAAAGTCTTTGTGCCAATGAAGACGTAATCTGCCAAATTTCATCGAGTTTGAGAAGAGTAGCAGCATTCCACAAGTGAGTTGATGGCAACATTGCAAGGTGCCGATGGGCCAGGGATAATGGGGACAATTGAGGAAGAGAAGGACTGGAAAAATTTTATAATCTGACAGGGTTTAGCCCTTGGGCCACAGTTTGCCCACTCCTGTTTTAGGGTGTGGAGCAAAAACTGAAGGGGATGGGAGGCAAACTTTTAAGAAAGCAAAGTTCATCTTGTAATCTTATTATTAATAATGACATGTAAGGCACTTAGTTCACTTTCCCAAGGCAGTGGGAACTGTGTCAGGTTTTTGTATAATAAGGCGGGTATTTGTATAAGGCCGGTATTGTATTTTAGGAATATTTTATATGAAATATGCAACATATGTAGGCCCAGCTTGAATTACATTGTGGATATGCACAATACTGAAGTTATTAATGATGAATAGTCATGGAGCTGCATCCTGCTCTGATCATGTACCCCATTTACACTTCTCAATTGCATAACAATGTGCTTGTGGCGATTCTAGTGTAACTGTAATTTGATGTGAAAAAGTCATTAAATGCCTTTAAAAACAGCTGTTAAAATGAAAAAGAAAGGTATTTTAATTTGTATTGTAAGTAATTCTTAAGTTTTCTTTCAATTATAGAGTCTAAAACATAGTTGTATGTTTTTGTGCCAGAGGCTGTTGTAGGGTGTTAGCCAGTCCTGGTGGTTTGTAGTACATTTTTAGATTTTACTTTGAAATAAATAGACAAACTGCAGAATTCTTGTCTTTACTCATTATAGAGCATCATTTCATGCATCAAATCAATTATAGAGCCTAAAACGTAGTTGTATATTTTTGTGCACATGGATGTTCTGTGGTGTTAGCCAGTCCTGACAGTTTGTAGTATATTTTTAGATTTTACTTTTAAATAAATAGACAAACTGCAGAATTCTTGTCTTTACTTATTACAGAACATCAATTTATACACCAAAATCATTTGTTTTCTTTCAATTATAGAGCCTAAATCATAGTGGCATAAAAACGTGTCTGCAGAAAACAAGTTGGCTGTTGTAGTGTATAAACAGAGGCCCAAAGATCTTTAATCATCCAAGGGCAGGGGTCAGTTTGACAATAAGTGGGTTTCAATCTAGATACTAAATTTTGTACTTCCACCTGATATATGTTGAACTTCTGTCCATATATCTATCATAATACCAGTATTTGTTTTAACAAGGAGAATTCCACTATCTAGTAACTATAACTGTAAGTCTTATATCTTCTCATCAAAATAGCTAGCTATGGTTTCAATATCCACAGTCACAAAATCAATAACCTGAGGGTTTTTATTAATTTGTTCACCGCATAGAATAACTCTTTAGGGTGATTTATAGCCTTGCTAATCAAATTAGAATAATAGTTGTTTTCTTAGCATCCAGTCAGTTGAATCCATAACAAGTGGGTTATGCACCTCTACCAGCAGATGGAGACAGAGCAAACTGATGACACAGTATATATACCCCTGCAGTGACATCAGCCTGCCAGTATTCTCTAGCAGATGGTGGACGTGCATCTCCCTACTGGGGATTGCTTCATTTTCTAAAAGGAGAATTAAGGATATTACATTGCCCACTGTCCTGCGGTGATACCAAAAAGTCCCTCCCCCACTTGAGAATTCCTGAGGTCATTTCCATGGTCCTTCAGATGAGTGCCTTGGTCTGGAAGCTGTTTTTTTCATCCGGCATGGACTTAGCTGCTTAAGCAAGTGCAAAAAGCCGAACACAGCGATGAAGACATATGCCCTCTCCCCCCTCAGCCAGAGACCGTCTCTGTACTCAGCCAGGTAAGTCTGAGCTCAGGTAAGTTTTAAAAAATATATATTTATGGAGACGTAAAAAAAGAGGCTTTTGTAGCATAGGGTTTCCTCCTTTTTTCCAGTTTCCATGATCAGCGTGCTGTTCCGACATTCGTCCCGTTCTGTGGGAGGTCAATTTTATTTATTTATTTGAAGGTTTTTTTATATACTGATTGCCGTTTGCACATCGTATCAGTTTACAAAGAAAACAGTGCAATTAGAATGGAGCATAACAGATACATATGTTATATTAGTTTACAACTAACATAGCGATTATAGTATGAGGCATAACAGTTACATGGAGCAAGCTGACACAATTACATGGAACAAAATGACTTCATATAAATATAGTATAAGTAAGAAGTATTTAAGTCAATCAACTTAAGAGCTATGTACAATTCTACGGAAGACCAAGAACAATGAGCTTATTATGATGAGGTATAAACGTACTATGGAGCAGTTGGAAGCATATGGCGGTATTGTCAGAGAATGCGTATAGAGGTAAAAGAGTATAGAGATCAAGAACGTGGGCAGCCTGGCAGGTTGAGCAGCCTCTGTAGGCTAGGCCCTGCTCTGAGGTATTTTTTTTCTCTGAGTGCTGTGTGGTAGGCTGCAATGACATTTCTCACAGCTTTCATTGGCTGCCCTCTATAGGATTGTCGGTTCGGCGTGTGCATCTAGCTGTGTGTTCAGGTTTTGTGTCCAGTTTTTGGACAATAGTCAGGCCTTGAATTCTGTGCATCTGAGTTAAGCGGTGGCTTAAGTAGCCATACACTTACCTGTGCGCACAAACTTTATTGTGCGATTAGATTGTTTTGCGGTGCTTATTTTTGTGATGCCTAAGTTTTGGACACCTAGGTGTGGCATGCCTAAGTTTTGGATGCCAAATTTTAGGATGCCTAGGTTGGATGCCTAGTATTTTTGAGCGTATTAAAAAAAAAAACTAGATACATGCCTCTGGCCGCCACTCAAGTGCCCTTTCAGCCATAATGGCGCCTATGCCTAAGAAACCTAAGCACCTTTCTCTTTGCGCTGCCTGTCATATTCGGGCATCTCAGCCAGGAGTACCTGCTAACTTGTGTCAGTGCTGTTTGAAGGCTCAGGGAGAATTGCCGTCCCCCGATTTCACTAAGCCTGGCTTTTCCCAGCTGGATGTAGGACTGGGGGCAGACGGCTCAGGTGGGGTGCCTGATTTTGGAACTACCCTAACTGGTTCCTCAGCAGGGGGTGGTAGTTCAGTGAGTACGCCTCAAGTACCTCCTGGATTGGATGCTTCTTCTTTTTCGTGGGTAGAGTTTTTCCAGGGATTGCAATCCTTTCTCCAGGCGCAATCTTCAGCCCTCTCTAATACTCTGAGAGCAGAGTCGCAGGTAGGTACCTTGCTGGGCCGTACTGTTAAGTACCAGAGTACTGCTAGAGCTGCAGCGGGACTTCCCGATGGAGGTCCAGATGGCACGGATGATGACGCTTATCCTGACTCCCTTGAGGATGGTAAAATTCCTCCAGGTTTAGAACCGTATAGAGCTATGCTATGGTTCTTTCATAAAGATGAATTACCAGCTCTGATTTCCCAGTCATTGAAAATACTTGGCGTACCTAGGGCAGATGCTGTCACTGAGCAGAAGAAAAAACCCATTTTGGTTTCCTTGCGTAAGGCCTCTTGTTTTTTCCCCGTCATGGAAGCCATTCAAGAATTAATAGATCTTGAGTGGGGTGCCCCACAGGCTAATTTCAAAGGGGTTTGGGTTTTGGAAGGCGTGCTTTCTGCGGTTTACAGTTTTGGGCCCTGCCCTTTGGTCTGCCCACTGCCCCAAGGACATTTTCCAAGGTAATGGTGGTAGTAGTGGTAGAATTGAGAAAAGATGGAATCCTCGTACACCCATATTTGGACAACTGGCTGATTCGAGCCAAGTCGCTGGAAGAGAGTGGCAGTGTGACCCCAAGTTGATCTCCCTGTTGCAGGAGCTTGGCTGGGTGGTGAACCTAAGCAAGAACAATTTTCAGCCTGCTCAGTAGTTGGAATACCTCTGGGTTTGGTTTGATACGAAACAGGGCAAGGTTTTTCTGCCAGAAGCGCACATTCAAAAGTTGAACACACATTTCCATCTGTTTTTGAACAATCTGCGCCCAACCGTATGGTCCTACCTGCAAGAAGTACTTGGCTTAACGGTGGCGACCCTGGAAGTGGTACTGTGGGCAAGGGCGCATATGCTGTCTCGGTGAAACCCGCAGTCTCAGGATTATTCAATTTGGCTCCTCCTTACGATGGAAATCTCCCAACTGCAGTGGTGGCTGCAGGCAGATCATCTAAGGAAGGGAGTTTCCCTAGCACCACCGGACTGGCTAGTACTGACAACAGATGTGAGCCTCCTTGGTTGGGGAGTGCTGGAATACAGAAGTGTCTCTCTGGAACATCAATCAACTGGAAGCCAGGGCAGTCCAGTTGGCATGTTTGCAGTTCACCGATAGGCTGCAGGGTCGATCATTCCAGTTAATGTCAGACAATGCAATGACTGTGGCTTACATCAGTCATCAGGGAGGAACCAAGAACCAGCACGTGTCGCAGGAAATAGATCAGCTTATGGAATGGGCAGAAGTACATCTCCAGAGGGAGAGTTTGGACCCAGGAGAATGGGCTTTATCAAATGAGGCGTTTCAGCTGATTCTGGATCGCTGGGGTTCCTCTTTCCTAAATTTCCTGGTGACTTCTTGCAATGCGAAAGTTCTGCGATTCTTCAGTCACAGGAGAGATACGAAGACACTGGGGATCAATGCCCTAGTGCAAGAGTGGCCGGAAGACAAGTTGCTGTATGCCTTCCTCCATGGCCTATATTGGACAGATTAATACGAAGGATCGAGCGCCACAGAGGGATGGTGCTCTTGGTGGCTCCAGATTGGCCCAGGAGACTGTGGTATGCAGATTTGCGGCGTTTCCTGGGCGACTTGCCCCTTCTGGCACACAGAACTTGCTAAGTCATGATCTGGTTCTTCACAAAGATCCAACTCAGTTTTGTCTTACAGTATAGCCCTAGAGAGGACTCGATTGCTGAAATGTGGATACTCTGTTGCAGTGATTTCCACTTTGCTTAGAGCTAGAAAGTTCTCCTCTTCCTTGGCCTATGTGCAAGTTTGGTGAGTGTTTGAGGCTTGCGGTACTTTTCCTCTTTCGGCCAAGATCCTGCTCATTTTGGAGTTTTTGCAGGATAGCTTGAATAAAGTTTTGGCCCTTAATTCCTTAAAAATACAAGTAGCAGTTCTCGCCTGTTTCAGGGACCAGGTGAATGGTGGTTTTGTCTAAATATTAGACTTCAATAAGACGCTTGTCAGCACTTTTTCAAACAAAGATATGACTCAGAATTTAGTTAGAACAAATATAAATTTAATATTTCATATCTTTGGAAGCACAGATGCCCTCCTTCAAGATAGGCAGAGCATTTATGTGTCTTCCAGTCTCTTGTGAAAGCTGTTATTTTATACTTTCAACTATACATAGAAAATGCTTGTGAGAGGATCATTCACACAATATGACAGTGTCATAACCTGACCTCTTCTAACCTGAAAAACAACTCCCTCCCACCTTAAAAAGTTCCTTTGTCAACATGGCTTTGATGCAGTTGTTCCTTATGATCTTCTGAGTTTTGTAAATAGATAGTAAGTCTGTGTTCTGTTGCTGGTGCAAGGTCTTTAATTAAAGTTTTGTCCTCCGGGAATCTTCAGTTCACCTGGCTTCTGTCAGTTGAGATAGGAATCTGTGAGAACCAAGCTTGTATTATGGTTCAGATATCTGCCATTGATAACCTCATGGCCTTTAATTATAGGCTTTGCAGAACTTACAAGTTTCCCAGATCTTCCACATTCTTGAGTCTGAGGTCAGTCAGAAGTTCACTGTATCCCAGCAGTGTCAGTCTGAAGCGCAGACCGCTAAGGATTCTGGGACTGGCTAAATGAACCAAAGTTCTGAATCAAAATCTTCATTATATCAGTTTATTGTCGGCTCATCCTAATATGGCTCATTACCTGAAAGGAGTGAAACATCTTATGGAGTCTTAATTTGGACTTGAATTTCTTAGCGGGTCCTGCATTTCGACCAATGCATAACCTATCCTTGCAGTTACTGACCTTGAAAATAGTGTTTCTTGTGGCAATTTGTTCTGTGCGGAGAGTTTCCGAGCTACAGGCCTTGTCTTGCCAGGAGCCTTTCCTCCAGGTGACTCCAGGGGCAATACAGCTGTGTACTATTCCTTTTCTACTGAAGGTGGTCACTGAATTTCACTTGAATCAGTCCATCTTCCTGCCATCTTTAGACAGAGAGAGAGATGTAGGGGACTATAGTCTGTTGCAACCCTTGGAAGAGACATATCCAGTACCTGGAGGTTACTGAGCCTTTGCAGAAAACAGATCACCTGTTTGCTCTTCATGTTGGTACTAACCAAGGAAAGCAAGTGTCACAGGCTACAATAGCCTGCTGGATTAAGGAAGTAGTCACTTCAGCATACATTGGTGCTGAGCAGCCTTTGCCTAGTTTGGTTAGGGCTCTTTCCACTAGGGATCAGGCAGTGTCATGGGAGGAAGTTAGATTGCTGTCTCCCATCAACATTTGCCGAGCTGCGATGTAGTCCTCCTTACACACCTTTTCCAGGTATTATTGTCTGGATGTGGCCCAGGAGGCTGCAGCCTTTGCACGTGTGGTTTTGTCAGGACTGTGGGAAGCCTCCTGCCCTATTCAGGAGTAGCTTGGGTACATCCCACTTGTTCTGGATTCATCTGACTGGACGCTAAGAAATAAGAAATTACTACTTACCTGATAATTTCCTGTTCTTTTGACAGTCAGATGAATCCAGCTCCCCTCCTTTGGCTGCCAAATGATTGTACCATGGTCCTTTTATGTGACTATGTGTTACAGGGATTACTGGTAAGTGTTAATCCAGTCCCTAGACTTATGTTTTTACATTCTTGTCTGAGCTCAGTATTGCCTGTTGGCTGATTATTGAAATGGTTATTTGTTTAATCAAGTTTTGCTAGTCTGTCCACAGTTGCTTTTGAAGAGAATACTGGCAAGCTGATGTCACTGCAGGGGTATATATATTGTGACGTCAGTTTGCTCCATCTCCATCTGCTGGTAGATGTGCATAACCCAGTTGTTCTGGATTCATCTGACTGTCCTAAAGAAAAGAAAATTATCAGGTAAGTAGTAATTTCTCATTATTTTATGGCCTGTCAATCTGCTAGCTTATAATTATTTTAAGCAGTTATAGATCCTTCTTTTTTGCTTTGTTCATTACTCTTATGACAACTCCTTTTGAATTGGCTCATCTCTTACCTTTTTTTTATCAATTCGGTTGAAAACCTAGGTTGATTAGTAAGCTTCTTTGAGCTGAAATCTTCTTAGAAGGAGCCAACTCATAAGTCATAAATAAAGTGGAATACCAGATATGAACAGTATCAGTTACATCTTTTAATTCATAAGTATCTACTGTTGATTGCTAATTGCACAAAAATTCCTGATCTGGTCTTAATCGAGAAACTCTGTCTACTCTTGCATAACTCTGTTGGGGGGGTTGTCCCACCTCAAAGAAAATAACATGGCCCCACAAGATCTGACCATAAAATTAAGCAAATATTTTATACAGTTCAGTTCTACAAAAGATTCATGACCACAATAAATCCAGAGTATGCCTTGAACACTGAGTGGGACCATGCACTAATTGCTCTAACCCTATAACACATTATTTCCTAGCGTGTAGCAGATGGACTCAAAACAAATGGGTATAGTGTGCTCATGCTAGCAGTTGGAGACGGATCTGATGTCAGCACGGGTACATATACCCCCGCAGGAAGTGCAGCAATTCAGTAATTTCCATCTCCAAAGCAGTTTGGAGCTACCTCACGCTCGCTGAGCGTGTTTCCAAATTCTAACGACTAAATTCCTAGAAGAAACCTATTGAAGCAAGCCCCACACTCCAGTGGTGATACCTGGAGGTTCCTCACCCAGTTGAGTTTCCCGAGCTGACTTCCGTGGTCCCTCGGATGCGAGAGCCTCGGTCCGGTGGCCGGTTCGCGGCAGGGACCTAGCCCCCGAGTGAGAAGGGCTCGGGCGCGGCTTGGCCCCCGAGTGAGACGTGTTCGGGCGCGGCCTGGAGGCAGCCTCGGTCCCGGCGTGGACTTGGCCCCCGAGCGAGGCGGGTTCAGGAGCGGCCTAGAGGCAGCGGGCGCACTTCCTTATGCGCGGCGGTGAAGGTACTCACCCTCTCCCCCCGCAGCCGGAGACCGCCCGGGTCACAGCCGGGAAGCGCTGAAGACAAGGTAAGGTGTACATCTTTACTTGGTCTCCGAGGAAGTGTGGACTTACTGGGCCTGCCTACGAGGCAGCACGCCAAGGAGGTCGCCATTTTGCCTGCCTACTGACCTACGCCGATAATTGCTAAACTTAGCGCGATAGGCGCACGTTGTTAGCGCACGTGATAGGCGCACATTGTTCGCACATTGTAAGCCGCCCGTTTCTAGGCGCACGTTTATAAGTCGCCAGTGTATAGGCGCCCGTGTATAGGCGCACATTTATAAGACGCCCGTGTATAGGCGCACGTTTATAAGACGCCTGTGTATAGGCGCACATTTATAAGACGCACGAGTATAGGCGCACATTTCTAAGACGCCATTCATAGGTGCATGCTGTCCAGCGCTCTTGTTAGGCGCACTTTATTGGGCAACACCGAATTTCAGGCGAATGGAGCATAAGAGAGCCCATGCGGCCGCAGAGCCGGCACCTCCAGAATCTGGCATGAAAGCTCTAAGCCTCTGCTCAGCATGCAACCTCAGAGCCACACAGAGCAAGGAAGCAGACTCACTATGTGCCCAATGTGAGGAGGCCATGGGAGTCCCAGGACAGGAACGGCCCCAGCCCAGCGGTTCCTCAGGGAGCACACTGGACTTAGCGGGCCGCGGTGAGCAACCAGGGAATCCAAGAGACCTGGTGCCCCTACGGCCAGATCCGGCTTCGCTTTCCTGGGTGGAATTATTCAAGGGGATTCACACCTTTGTCCAGATGCAGTCTGCTCCTTGAATGGGTCTTTCCGTCCCGGTTGATCCGGTCCCTGGACCCTCAAGACCTAGGCGCAGCCACTCACCACCCGACAGCCCCGCTTATGGCAGGCATGTACCCTCTGGATCCGGCGTCCAAGGAGCTGCTGGCGTGCCCCAGGGTAGACGCCATAGTTAACACAATAGTGAAGCACACCACCACAATTAGCATAAGTAACAAGCTCCTTTCCCAGGCTTCAAAGAAAAAACTTTCTATTTCAACTACTAAATCAAAAAACAGAAAAAGAAAGACACTAGAGCAAAGCAGCCCCTTCCCTTCTACTCTCTCTTTCTAAAGCTAAGTAGAAGAAATGCCCAAAAAGCAATACAAAAAATATTTCTTTTCAAAAACTGAAAAGAACATAAAGCAATTATTAAAAAATATTCCCCTTCAAAATTAGGTCTCAGCAGTAGAACTGGGCCAGAAAAATGACCTGTTTGTATTTGACCACCTTCAAGATACACCTTGGTGATTGTGATTTATTCATGTTTAGTACTAGAAAGATGGCCAGCAGATTTTCTTGCTGGTAAAAATTTTAAAAGATTGCCCAATCAGTGTATATGATACAGCGTGTTGAGATTCTGTGAATATCCAACATTTTGATTACCTTTGATTTTTGAAAATTTTAGCCCTCCATCCCTTTCAATTTCTTTGCACCACACGTTGTACACCCTAGAACAGCCGGCAGCACATTTTTGTGATGGTGACTAATTCTCTCTTTCCCCTTGTCCTGATTCGTCTTATGAGGCACTTTGACTTCTATCTGCACTGTGACAGTTGCACTGGTGATTCCAAAAATCAGTGCAATTCCCTCTACCCCCTCCCACCCCTCCAATTCCACCTGCTGTGTGGTTGCATCATTCACTGGCACAAAAACGTGCCACTGCCTGTTATAGGAAATTGAAGGTCATCAAGAAATAATATTATGCAAGGTCCTTAGTTCACTTTCCAGCACAGTGGGTACAGTGTCAGGTATTTGTATAATAAGGCCTGTATTATATAATAGGAATATTTTATATGAGATACAATATGGGGTAGATTTTAAAATGCCTACGTGCAACAGACGTAAAGCCCCGGACACGCGTCCCGAGGCTTCGAAAAGGGGGCGTGGTGGTTCATGGGGTGGGGTCAGAGGCTCCCAGCACAGCGGCCATTTGCCACTGTGCCGGGGGATCGAGTGCCAGCAGGCTGCCAGCGCATGCAACCTGCACCTGCCTAACAGGTATGATAAAGGAAGGGGGGGGGGGGCTAGATGAGGGCTAGGTGAGGGAGGTTAGGTTAGGGGGTTGGGAAGTTTCCTCCCAGCGCACTCCGAAATCAGAGCGGGCTGGGAGGGAACGGGAGAAGGCCGCGGGCGTCGGCACGCGCAAGTTGCACAATTGTGCGCCCCCACTTACGCGCACCGACCCACAATTTTATAACATGCGCATGTAGGCCCAGTTGAATTACATTGTGAATATGCACAATACTGACAGTCATAAATGATGGAAAGTCACAAAGCTGTAACCTGTTGCGCACTTCTCAATTGAATATTAATGTGCTTGTAATGATTCTAGTGAAACTGTACTTTGATGTGAAGAGTCATCAAATACATGTAGAAAAAGTTGTTAAAATGTGAAAGAAAGATATTTTAATTTGTATTGCAATTAATTCTTACATTTTTTTCAACTACAGAGCCTAAAACAGCATATTTTCATGCACGTGACTGTTCTAGGCTGTTAGCCAAACCTGGTGGTTTATAGTATATTTTTTGATTTTCTCTTTGAAATAGACAAACTGCAAAATTCTTGTGTTTACTTATTATAGCGCATCAATTTATGCACCAAAATTATTAGCTTTCTTTCAATTAGAGACTCTAAAACATAGTTGCATAATTTTGTGTACTCAGCTTTTCTAGGATGTTAGCCACTCCTGTCAATTTGCTGTTCATTTTTAGATTTTATTTTGAAATAAACAGACAAAATGCAGAATTCTTGTCTTTACTTATTAGAGCATCAATTTGTACACAATTTGTTTTTTGTTCAGCACCTGTTATTTATTTCGTTCACTGTACCTTTTATCACTCCCCTGTTTATTGTAAACCGGCATGATGTGATACCCTCACGAATGCCGGTATAGAAAAAACTAAAATAAATAAAAATAAATAAATAATACACCAAAATCATTTGTTTTCTTTCAGTTATAGAGCCTAAAACATAGCGGCATAAAAAACTGCTGGCAGCTGTTCTAGTCAGAAAAAAAATTGGCTGTTCTAGTGTAAACAGTTTTTAATTTTATTCATATCTACCTTGTAGCTTGTTTTCCTTTTCTTTTTATGTTTTATATGATAGTTGTTCTATGTATTTTACTGTCTATATTGACCAGCTTAGAATGAGTTTTATCACATAGTGTAGTCTATATGTATTTTAAACAAACAAAAATAAAATATTTAATGGACAAATATGTGAGGTCTCTTTGCTTTTTATTAATATTTCTTAAAAATGTATTCTTTCCTTTATAAATCGTAGTGCTCATAATCTCACAAGATGGAGTCTGTACAAGAAGACTTTTCAACTCCTCGACTTAGAAATGGAATGTGGATGCTTGCCTGCTCAGGTAATGTGCAAAATGTAGTAGTACAAATTGTTCAGTTAAGAGAGGCTGAATTCTTGCTTCATGTAGAAGCCAAAGACATTTTGATACCATCATTTGAACTTGAAAAGCTTTCTCTTTATCTTCTCTTTGCAGATTGTTCTACCTGCTCTTCAATGCACCTATTATTCACTTCTGTGGCAACTGACAGCAGTGATGGAAAAAAGTCCTTCCAAGGTTTGCTCTGTCAAATAATCCTTTGTTTCATATAACAGCATTAAAAAATAAACATTATCTTTGGGGATTGGAAAAGAGTTTCTATAGAGGTTGAATGTAAAGTGTAAAAACAATGGGGTCCAGTTTCAGCTGCTTCTAGCCAGCGCGATCAGTCAGATAATCTTATCTGGCTAACTTTGTGGGTTATTGAGTGAGGAAGCTGCACTATTGAATATATCTGACTATTTTAAAATTAGCCCAATAAGTTTATCTGGTTAACTTTAGGACTAGTCTACATATCAAACTCCACCCTGGAATACCCCATATTATCTGGCTAAATGCCTTTGAATATTGACCCTCATGAATGTAAAATTAAGCTTCACTATCTGATGATTTGCTTGGCATTGATTTCTGTAAATTATTACTGTTTTCCTGCATGGTGAAAGCATAGGTGCAGTATGTAGTCTCATAATTCTGGAATCTGTCCTGGTTAAAATATGTTCAGTGAAGCATGCCAAGAAAAGGAGAATATGAATCTGTCTTGTCCTGATTTAACAGATAGGCAGCTTTGCAGCTCAGTCTTCCAACACTAATATTCAAACTCCTCTTTGAAAACTACTTCAATCAAGGTGCTCCAATGTAAACCCCACAATCATCCTGACATTGATCAATGTTTCGTCATTCCTGCCTTCCTCAGGGAACAGATGAACACTCTACAAGAACACAAAATAACCATTAAACACAAAAAATCACAGGAGGACCAAGATGGCCGACACATAGGGCGTGAGGAAGGATCGCTCCATTCTTTGGTTCGTGAAATTTTACCTTTTGCTATTGCCTCACCTTGAATTACCTTCAAATTATGCCCCACACGAAGCATAAGTCTCGACTTAAGGAAAGTATTACCTCAAGGGAAGAAGGACTACAACAGCCAAAGATTGAAAGATTCTTCGATCCTACCCCGAGGACACCGGAGGCGAGGGCCGCTGGGACAGCGACCCAGGAGCTTGGATCGCTGTCCATGGCCGATGAGATCTCGCTGAGCTGGGGGCACCTGAGACGCCGACACCCCCGAAAGCTCGTCTGGGGGAGGAGCAGAGTGAAATATTGCGAGCTTTCCCGGAGAGGAGAGAGTCTCTGCACCCTGAAGCGGATGAGGAGGACGGGGCGTCGACGCCCGGAGAAGTTGGAGGAGTGACGGGAGATGTGGTTACCTCCAAACAGAACCACCACATGGCCAGTCCGGCAAGGAACAACAAGGAGACTACAGCGCTTCAGGATTTGGTACAGTTACAAACTAAAATGGCATTTTCACTTCAGAAACCACCCGTTGTTACTTTAGAGTCTTTATGGAATGCTATGACCTCTATTGAATCGGCAGTTACAACTTTAACACAAGCATTTTTGGAACTTAATAAAAGAGGGCTGAAGGTTGAAAAAGTTGCAAGTGAAAATCAAGAGAAAATAGGAAAACTAGAGGAAAAAGTTGTAATAATTGAAAAGGTCCAAGGTAATTTGATAAAAACTGAAGGTATCTCAGAAAGGAGATTTGAAAATATTGAGAACTCATTACGTTTTCTAAATCTTCGAATAGTTAATTTTCCTGTTGTAAAAAAAATGTTACCCCTGGACATGTTTAAAGAGTACATGGAGGTTTGTTTAAAAATTCCAAAAGAAATTATCCCGGTTATTACTAAAGTGTTTTTTCTTTCAAAAAAGTCAATGTTGTCAGAACCAGTGGAAACACCTGATCAACCAACTATGAATGTATCTGAATTGATTGAGCTATCTACACATATTGAAATTAAATCAAGAGGGACATTGTTGGTATCCTTCACTTTTGAACAGGATAGAAATCTTGTTTTAAAATTCTTTTTCAGAAATAGATCTGTTCAATTCTATGGGCAAAATATTTGGATATATCCGGACTTGGTCCGTAGTACGCAAGAACGAAGGAGGAAATTTCTCCATATGAGAGATGAAGTGATTAATAGAGGAGCTAGTATGACATTAAGATATCCCTGTAAATGTCTTTTGAAATAGCAAGAGGCTAAATATATCTTTTTAGAACCTGAACAACTAAGGGATTATTTAGACGGGAAGGCTTGAATTGCTGTATAAATTAGTAGGGGTAATCCTATGTGTGCGGTTTAATTTCTGTCTGTTTTCATGATATATGTGATGAGCTCCATAAATGCTTAAATCTTGGTCCAATATTACCTGATATCAAGAGATCCTTTGGAAAATTGCATGTAAATGTTTCTATGTAATGAAGTTAATGTTTGGATCCTTTATTTCCTATTGATTGATATATGATGTAATATATCTAAAATTGCATAAATAAAAAATTAAAAAAAAAATATCACCACACAAATCAGTACATAAAAATTAAAATGACTACCCAAGTACATACCCTCAATATTGACCCTCAGGTTCTCACTCCAATTTCTCAAAACATGGCGCCAAACGCTCACTCGACTCCACTTCTTCCTTTCTTTTTAAACCACCCATCCTCTCCAACACAGACCAATCAACATCCTTATTAAGATCTTCTGGGAGAATCATCTGTAAAGAAAAAATCCACTGTTGTTCCATCTATAGAATTTTACGGTTCTGCTCTCCCTCCCCCCCCCCCCCCACCTCCACCCCACCTACGATTCACTGCCAAAGTCTCAAGCACTGTAAAGAATAAATCGTCAAAATCATGACTCAAATCTATGCAATGTTGAACTAAGGGTGCTTCCATTTTTTTACGTTTGATTGCACTCCGATGTTCAATCATACGAATTTTCAGCTGTCACATTGTTTTCCCCACATATATTAATTGGCAAGGACACCAAATAATATAAATCACTTTCGTAGACACACAGGTAGTTTTAACCTTAGGCTTAAACCAATTCAATTTGTCCAAAGGTAGATCTATATTCGAGTGTGACTGTAAAGAAACTGAACAACTTCCGCAGACAAAATGACCTATTTCAACCCCTTGATTACTCTGTCCCTCACTAAACAGAAGAGGTGAAAGAGGTGGAGTCGGGTGAGCGTTTGGTGCCATGTTTGGGAAATTGGAATGAGAACCTGAGGGTCAATATTGAGGGTATGTACTTGGAAAGTCATTTTCAAAGCATACGTGCATTTTGTCAGTTTGAAATTTGTTGAAACTTATGACGGTAACTTTAGAGCAAGCGCACAGGCACCCATACATATGCAAATGTATGCACAAGTGGACATTCACTGGAATTTTAAATCATGCTCGCAGTTGTGTGTGTATAATTTAAAATACGCCTACCACATGTATATGTGCTCCTAATTTTAAGTCATTACTCGAGCAAACATACTTCATGTATCTTCCTTAGGACTTTGTCTACTTTAACACGCACAGGTAAATGGATTTAAAAACATTGTGAAGGACATTCCCAGTTTTACCAATTAGTCCACTAGTTTGCCCAGTCTATCTCAAGGCCATCTAGGGCCCTCTGGTTCTTCAGCCCGTACGCCCTCCAGTTGACCCGAACCATTCACTCTGTTATATTGGGCCTAAAAAGTGATTTCTGCAGACTTGCACCTCATAAGGACCAGCAGTATTTCCTCTGCACTTAGGACACTAGTGGGATATGCACCTTTACCAGCAGGAGTAAAAGCTGACGTCACGGACATATAGCCCTGCCCCAACATCAGCCCACCAGTATTCTCTGTCTCCAGCAGATGGTGGACATGCTTTTCTCTTCTGGGGATTGCTTGTGGTAAAAATTAATGAAAGGAGAAGATCGAAGAATTTTCAAACACCGCTTGACCTCCAGAGGGTGACACCAGTGGGTCCTTCCCTCAGTTGAGCGTTTTCAGCTCAGGAGCCTGCTTCAGGCATGAACTTAAAAAAATAAGTAAATAAGTGGTTAGAGCCCAAGGGATTCTCAGCAGTGATGGCTTGTGCCCTCTCCCCCCTTAGCCAGAGACCGGTTTGTGTTCTCAGTCAGGAGGACTGAGCTCAGGCACACAAACAAAAAAAAAAAAAGGAAGTGGAGAAAGTTTAGGGAATATCTTTCCCTTCCTTCCTTACCGGGTCTCCTTGCATTGATGCTGAGTGTTCAGCATCTCTTGCCCCCTTTCCCTCTCCCTTTCCTTGGAGTTTAGTGTAAAGTGGGCCATTGGATAGGCCCTGCTCGTAAGGCTCATTTTCTTCAGCCACGTGGAGGGCTGCAGCTGCCTGTTTTTCCTGCATGCCAGCAGGTGTGCGCACTGTGTAGCGGTACACTGAAGGGAATGCACAGGTTCGTATGTGCATAAGCACACAAGACCATGACTTATATAGAGCTCAGGGAGGGGGGGTATGGTGAGAGTGCATACTATTTTGAGCATTTGCTGTTAGTGCACACACAGTATCTGAGCGTGTACTGAGCGCTCATTCAGTGAGCGCACATTACAGGAGCACACACTGAGCACCTACTATCTGAGTGCATGCTGGGTGCCTGCTATCTGGGCGTATATTAGTTGAGTGCTTACTGTTTAAGCACATACTGTTTGGGTGCTTAATGTTTGAGCGCATCCTGTCTGAGAGCATTCTATCTGTGTACATACTGTATGGGAACATTCTCCCGTGGCCCTTTGGGTGTGTGTGTTTGTGTACATTCTTCCGGAACTGTTATGATGCCAGAGACATAGAGGTTTCAGCGTCTAACTTGGCCGGCCTCTACAAGGGAATATACAAGGGAACCTGCTCTAATGAAGTCATATAAAGACAGTTTGCATTGTGTGTGTGGTGTAATTATATTTATGCAGCTTGTCATATAAGGGCAATAGAGTCATTGTCTTCTCTGTGTCTGTGTTAGCATTGGTTGGACAAGATGATTTGCCTACTATGGTTTTCTTGACGTTGGACCATCCCCTCAGACTGAGGGGAGTGAGGCAGAAGGTGATACAATGAATGTATCCCTTCCTTCTTGATTTTCCATGACTGAGACATCTATGAGAGATGTGGGTCAGTCCAACAGTTTTTGTCTTGGGCATATGGGCTCCCAGATGGACTCATCCTCCTTTTCCTGGCTGGAATCCCAGGATCTTTAGGATTTTTCTGCAGGGTCGCCCAGTGGAGACTCCTGTCTCCCACTTTCCTGCCATTGCGTGCAAGCACCGTGGCAAAGCAGTTCCTGGTGATGTACCAGAGTATGTGTTTCACGATACATCAGATGCTTCCAACGGGGATTTGGGTTTCTCCCTTCTGGATGAAGGAGAGAGTCCTCCAGATTTAGAGTCACAATACACTCTGATCCGAGTTTTTCAGAAAGATGTGTTGCCAGGTCTATTGTTTCAGACTCTGAAGATGTTCAGAGTGGCTGGGGGTGACTGCTGGTGTGCAGAAGAAGGACCCCTTACTATGCAAGGCATCGTGTTTTCTTTCCCCTCCTGGGTGCAATTTAAAAGTTGATTGTCCTCGAATGGAGTGCCCCGAATCTAAATTCATTGGAGGGTGCGCTTCAGCGGGATTGTGCCCTTTGGTCAAAAACGAGGGTGCAGTTGTGATTCCTGAAGGTGGATACCGAGCGATCCACTATCCCAGTATACGGAGGGGCAGCTCTACATGATGCTCAGGATAGGTTTGAGAATATACTTAGGCAGGTCTTGCGATCATGGCGATGCAATTTCAGATTGCATCCTGTTTCTCCCTGGTAGTTTGGACTAGTTGCATCTCTAGAGACACACAAGGAACGGGGTCCGATGGCAGTTCAGTATATAACCAGTATATAGTCTTAAGCTTTAACCCATATTCTTTATTGTATTATGTTACAATTACCTCCTGCCTTTACTTTTCTTCCAGCTATTTAAGCTTCCAAGTTTTTACTCCTTGTTAAATGTAACTTTGCCTTATTCACTTCTATTGTCAATTACTTTATTTATTGCTTCAGTTATACCCTTGTTCTATGTAAACCGATCCGATATGGTTATTACTATGAAGGTCGGTATAAAAAAGTGTTAAATAAATAAATAACCAGAGGGGGGGGGGGGGGGGGGGCCACATTCCTAGCCAGTGTGATCTGTGATTTGATGTGGATGGCCACTAGATAGGTAGCTTCTGTGATTGTAGCTACAGGTCAGTTGTGGCTTCTATATTCAGGTCCAATCTCACAAGGTTACCCTTTTATGATGCACGCTCGATCTTCACAATGAAGGTCTGAAGACTCACCTACTGGTGACTATGCTTTGGAATTCCTCCGGATGCTTCTATGATCTCTCTGTGCAACTCTCTACCAAACAGAATGACGATTGAGACTACCCTAACAAGGCGCACATTCCCAAGGATTACCACTTGGACCTGCAGTGTTGACTGCACAGTGGGCAGCCTCTCGCCCTGTTCAGGAGTAGCTTTAGTTCATCCCACTCATGTGGATTATCTTGCCTGAGTGCAGAGGAAGGAGAAATTACTGCTTACCTGATAATTTCCTTCCCTCTAAGGGAGGGCAGGCTAATCCACAACCTGCCCTTGGCTGCCTAGTTGCTTTTAGCAAATCCCTTCTTGCGGATCGGTAAGTGACGAGATCGACCCCCCCTGAGATTAGTACATGTTAATGCTTTTGATTGATCTCTGTGTTCCCAATTGGGTGAAAACATGAACTGGTTGACTGTCAATAATCTTGCTCTTGTATGATCAGTTTGTCCACAGTTTAGCTTTTCCAGAGAATACTGGCGGTCTGATGTCGGGGCAGGACTATATGTCTGTAACATCAGCTTTTACTCCTTCTCATCTGCTGATAGAGGTGCATAACCCACTGGTGTGATTTAGCCTACCCTCCTTAGAGGAAAGGAAATTATCAGGTAAGTAGTAATTTCTCCATATATGTGACTAACAAGCTGCTGCATGCTGCGGCTGCCATAGTTAAAATACAGATTTACACATGTAAATATTGGGCCTGATCTGGAATGCCTACCGACATGCCATAACTCTGCCCCCCCTCCCCCCCCCCCAAAATTTTTTATTTTATTTTTTTTTACTCATGCAGCTTTACTCATGCAGCTTCTAAAATTCATGTTGCTCATGCGTGTCCCGGATACTCAGTTGTATCCTTTTAGCATGAGCAACTTATGTGGCAGCTCCCTATGTGCGGAGCTGCCACATAAGTTGCCCATGAGGTTACAAAATTACCCTCCCTAAAGCCAATTTTAAAAATCCATTTCTATGAGTAAAACAGTGTTTCAACAAAGGAAATATCCTTATATAAAAATTGCTTGTGTGATGAGCGGGATGTATGTTTTGCCAAGTCACAAATTAATTTATCTGTACTAAATGGAGGCATTTCTGGGGGCAGAGTTAGAAAGGAGTTTGGAATTACATGCATATGATAGATTTCCAAAACTATTTGCATACAATTTCATGAAACATTTCTGTGCACATTGTGGTAGTGTAATTGTGTGTGGATAGTTTTGGTGATATGATTTTCAAAGCAAACTTAAACGCATAAATCCATTTTGAAAACTGGTGCAGCTTGATTATATTTTTGTTGCCTAATTTAGGAAGGTTGTTAGAAATTACCCCCATAATTTGTAAGGAAAGTCTTGTATTTTTCTGTCTTCTAATGTTGGGAAACCCGGCTGCGGAGAGCCGCAACCAGGTCCCCCCTTCTTACCCGCGGATTCCGGAGCCGCCCGCAGGCTTCCCCATGCTGGGCCAACCCGCGTCGGGGCCTTTCTGCAGTGTTCTTTCCATGAGGGAGATGCCGCCGACCGCTGCTGGGGACTCTGCCCCTTAGGCGCGCATGCGCAGAAGCCTGGAATTTAAAGGGGCCGTGGCGGGAAACCTCGGCCCTGCCCCAAACCTGAGATTCGGACAGAGGAGGACATTAACAGCTTTAGGAAGCAGATAAAAACCTGGCTATTCGAACAGGCTTTTAGCCTGAATAGTTGACCCCGTTTTCCATAGTAGTACAGAGACACTAGGAGAGGAGGGAGAGGAGAGTCTAAGAGGGAAGGAGGGGAGATGGGTGGGTGGAGGGGAGGAGGGTAGATGGATGGGTGGAGGGAAGGGGGGTACCTGGGAAGATGTGGCAGAATTGTTGGGATTTGAAAGGGTTTAGTTTAATATATTTTTAGTCAGCTAGCTTTTGGTTTTAATGTATTTTAGTCATGTACCATGTTTTGTTTTTAGTATATATGTGTTTGAAGGTTGCTACTGCAACTTCAATCAATGTAAACCGCCTTGAAATGAACTTGAAAGCCGGTATATAAGATTGAATAAATAAATAAATAAATATATATATATATAGGCCACTTCTAACCCTTATGCCTTGCCTTGGCAACAGGTCGACTCTCTGAGTAGCTAGTTGCTGTTCCTGATCCTGCTCCAGTGTTCCTACATTCCTGACGCCGCTCCTGTGTTCCTGACTCCATTCCTGTCTTCGCTTGCTTCTTTGGTGTAGACTTCAGCCTGGTTCCTGGATTTCCCTGTCTGCTGACCTCGGCTTGTCTGCTGCCTGCCCTGACCTCTGGCCTGGTTCCTTGTGCTGCATCCTCGCTACCTGTCCTGACCTCTGGTCTGGTTCCTCGTGCTGCATCCTCACTGCCTGCCCCGACTTGGACCACCCACCAGACTTCCTCTTCCAGGAGAACTTCGCCTAAGTCCTGCCAGCCCCTGCACCCAAGAGCTCAACCTGCGGGGAACGAGAGCTTTTATAGGTGAAGTTCCTGTCAGGTCTCCTGGTCCTGTTCCGCCTCCCGGCTACGAGCGCCACTGTTGTCTCTTTCAGTGAATCTTCCAACTCTCGAGCCGGCTCAAGGGTCCACGTTTACAACAGTTTGCCAAGGCCATGGACCCAGCGGATCTCTCTGGCCTCCAGGCCATTCCAGGCATGGCCCAATGCCTGCAGCAACAGCAGCACTGTTTGGACGTTTTGGCAGCCACAGTCGAAAAGTTGGACAATCGCCTGGACTCAGCTCCTCTGGCAGCGGCTCTGCCTCCAGCTCCCATCCCTACTCCAGGGCCTGCCGTGTCTCTACACTTGCCGGTGCCACCTTGCTATGCTGGGGACCCCAAGCAGTGCCGGGGGTTCCTCAAGCACCGTTTCATGCGCTTCACCCTCCAGCCTGCGCAGTTTCCGTCTGACCAGATTAAGGCGACCTACATACTTTCCTTGCTGGACGGCTGAGCCCTGGCCTGGGCCTCTCCCTTGTGGGAGCGGGGCGACTCTCTGCTTGGGGATCTCCAACAATTCATCCACGCCTTCAAACAAATGTTTGATGAGCATTTTCGGCAATCCACCACAGCTATCAAACTCCTCCATCTCCGCCAGGGGGTCCCAGCCCTTGGTCGACTACGCAGTCGAGTTTCACACCTTAGCGTCAGAACTGGGCTGGCGGGAGGACAGCCTGTGAAGCATATACCTGGAGGGCCTATCCTCCAGGATCAAGGATGAACTCGCGGCCCGGGACCTCCCAGATGATCTCGAAGCATTGATTGATCTCACTGGGCGAATTGACAGCCGTCTTCAGCAACGGGTCCGGGAATGAAAGCCTGGTCAGAGACCAGTACCACTGGTGCCATCCTTCTCCCATCTGCTAGCACCTCCTCCTGAACACCAGCCTAACCGAGTAGAGAAACCCATGCAGCTTGGACGCAGTCCTTTCACCCTGGAGGAGATGCAGCACCGTTGCTCTCTGGGCCTGTGTCTCTATTGCGGTGGCAAGGGGCACTTACTAGCCCAGTGCAAGGAGCATCCGGAAACCTCCCAAGCCTAGGTGTCACCGGGGAGCTGACCCTAGGTTGTGTGTATCCTGCTCCCCAATGCACGGTTCCAGTATCCGTCACATACTCGGGGGGTTCGTTTTCAACATTGTCCTTCGTTGATTCAGGGGCTGGAGGAAATTTCATTCTGGCAGATGTGGTGGAACAGCTACAGCTTCCTGTACTGCCGCGTACCCCACCGCTGAGGATTTCTTTTATTCACAGCACTCCTCTTCCAGGCTGGGTCTCTGCCACCACCGCTCCAGTATTCCTTCGCATCGGGGTGCTCCATGAGGAGGAGATCTCCTTCTATATCCTAGAGAAGGCAATCCATCCTATTGTGTTGGGCCTACCCTGGCTCCAAAAGCACTCTCCACTCATTGACGGGACTCTCTCCAAATCACCACGTGGAGTCCCACCTGCTTTTCTACATGTTTGCCCAAGTTGCCTCGCCCTAGCGTTCCCTTGGCAACCACCTCCTTGTCGCTGCCACCACAGTACACGACAAGAACCTGGCAATTACCCAAACACTAAGAAGATCCCATGCTACTGATGCAATTAATAGCAGTAGCTATTCCCCAAGTAAACTTGATTAATAGCCGTTAATGGACTTCTCCTCCAAGAACTTATCCAAACCTTTTTTTAAACCCAGCTACACTAACTGCACTAACCACATCCTCTGGCAACAAATTCCAGAGCTTTATTGTGCATTGAGTGAAAAAGAATTTTCTTCGATTAGTCTTAAATGGTTGTTCGGACAAGCCTTCCCCTAATTCAAGACTAGTATTGCTATAGCATTGCCTTGCCATAGATCAGACGTAGGCCTCTCAAGTACCCACCACATCCTTAGTTGTAATTAGTTTATTGAATACTTTCCCCTCTGCGTTTCCACTTCCCAGTTGCATTCCCTTGTTTTATTGTAACTTTTGCTCCTTCTGGTTATGGTTTACTGTTTATTGTTAAGGTCTCTGTTCCATGTAAACCGATTTGATTTGATTTGTATCACGAAAGTCGGTATAGAAAAGCTTTAAATAAATAAATAAATGCGCTACTTGCTAACTTCATGGAATGCCCCCTAGTCCTCCTATTATTTGAAAGTGTAAATAACCGAGTCACATCTACTCGTTCAAGATCTTTCATGATCTTAAAGACCTCTATCATTATCCCCCTTCAGCCGTCTCTGAGAAGGTCTCCGCCATTTTTATTTATTTATTTATATATTTATTTATTTATGTGTTTTTTATATATCGAAGTTTAGCTAGATGCCTTCACTCCAGTTTACAGGTAAAACAATGTATTACAAGAGGAGTAACAACTAGAATTACAATATAACTGGTGTGACAATATATATGTCTAACAGTATAACTGGTGATACAATGTATATGTGCATGTTATGTCTATTTAATCGAATTGGTCATAGCCCAATTTAAAAAATAAACGGCAACATCGTGCCATAATGCAACGCCATCAGTAAATAGTTAACATTTTAAAATTCTATACATAGGGTTATTGTCATTGGTAATGTAACTATCAGTAATCGAAATTCTCGGTCCGTGATTGTTTGATGTGACCTTTCTTGTGTGTGTGTTTAGCCAATTCCATCTTTGAAGGCTTGTTTGAAAAGCCATGTTTTGAGTTCTTTTTTAAATGTTTTGGTGTTGTTTTGTGATCTTAGTTGTATTGGCAGTGAGTTCCAGAGTTGAGGACCGGCTATGGAGATGGCTCTGTTTCTAACATTGGAATGTTTGGCGGCTGAGAGTGTTGGTATGTCTAGTTGCAATTTGCTAGTGGTTCTTGTATTGTGTTGGGATACATGTTTCTTAGTAATGTTGTTTAGGCAAGTTCCTTCACTGTTGTATATTGTCCTATGTAAGATGGTTAGGGTTTTGTATTCAATTCTCTTTTCTACGGGTAGCCAGTGTAGACTGTTTAGTACAGGAGTGATTTGATCAGGTTTCTTGTGCCCGGTGAGTATTCTGGCTGAGGCATTCTGCAGTAGCTGAAGTGGTCGGATCGAGGCTTTTGGTAGTCCTAACAATAGCAAGTTGCAATAGTCGAGGCTGGTGAATATAAGCGATTGTAGAACGGTTCTGAAATTGGGTTGGTACAGTAGTGGTTTTAGATGTTTGAGGATTTGTAATTTGTGGAAGCCTTCTTTGATTTTGGTTGAGATGTGCTTTTTGAGATTAAGTTCTGGGTCTAGCCATATTCTTGTTCTTGTTACATTGTGTTCTTGTTACAATGTTCTTGTTACATTGTTACAATGTTCTTGTTACAATGTTCTTGTTACATTGTGAACCGATGTGATATCTTTGAATGTCGACATATAAAAACAATAAATAAATAAATAAATAAATAAATATTCCGAGATCTCTCACGTTGTCTTTTAATTTGATGCATGTGTTGTCGATTTTTATGGAGTGATTTGTGTTCATTCCTGAGTTTTTTCTCTCTAGTAGAATACATTTGGTTTTGTCCATGTTTAGACATAGCTTCATGTGGTTTAGCACATGAAGCTATGTCTAATTAAAGCTCTCCAGCGCTTCCTTGGATTTGCAAACTTTTACCGCCACTTCATTCCTCACTATTCCGAAAAGGTAGCCCCTCTCACTGCACTAACCAAGAAGGGTGCCAACGCCAAGGAAAGGCCACCCGAGGCCCTCCAGGCTTTTGAAGACTTAAAGCAAGCCTTTCTTCTCGATGGCTGTTTGCGCCACCCAGATCCCACATGACCCTTCATTGTGGAGGTAGATGCCTCTGATTTAGCTGTGGGTGTGGTCCTTAGTCAAGTCTCTAGCAAAGGCACATTGCTTTCCTGCTCCTACATAAAATGTGTTAAATCTTTGTCCTTTTGGATTAATTAAAACATTGAAAGTGGTCTCTTATAAAATTATTCAAAGTATAAGAACATAAATCTTTAGCTGAAGATATTCTTAAGAGAGCAACAATAAGACATGTACAGAAAAATTTGACCTTAGATCTCGCCATTGTGTCCATATTGACCACTCTCAAATATACACACTTTAGGTAAAATCATTGAAAATGTGTTTTGTTACAACTAGGAGATTGCATGGATAGATGTGAACCTCTTAGAGGTACCATCTTTAAGAGATTAAAGATTATAGTCCATGCGGGCAAGGGCTTTCTCATATGTGACCCCTCTATCATGGAATGCACTTCCCAAAGAGCTGCATTTTATTCAAGATATTAAGTTTTTTAGAAAGCAAGTGAAGACATTTTATTTCAATGATGTTTTAACTAATAATGTTTACAACTGTTTTTATGTATATTATGTTTTATTTTTTTTATTTTCATTCTTGTTATTTTCATTCTTTATGGATGTTTTGTTGTACTCTGCATTGATCATAATGTGGAGAAAGCAGATTATAAGAATGACTAAAAAAGTGAGTATATACAAAAAGCTTAAACCTGTGCCAGGCTCAGGGGACCTGTGTCAGGATGAGTGCAGTGTGCCTTGTCAGATGAGGAAGAATGTGGTAAACAGCTATCTGGACCAGATGGTATACATACCCCAGAGTTCTAAAAGAACTAAAAAATGAAATTGCAGATTTATTACTAGTAATTTGTAACATGATTAAAATCATCTGTTGTACCTGAAGAGTGGAGGGTGGCCAACTTAATGCTAATCTTTAAAAAGGGCTTTATGGGTGACATAGGAAACTATAGACCAATAAGCCTGACAGTGCCAGGAAAAATTATAGAAACTATTCTAAAGGACAATATTAACAAACATATAGATAGACATGCTTTAATGAGACAGAGCTAACATAGATTTACTTAAGGTAAGTCTTAGCTAACCAACCTGCTACAGGAGTCTAAAATAGATTTGGATGCGTTCCTAGAGGAAAAGTCCATAAACTGTTATTAATCAGGGAGTCTTAGAGATAGCCACTGCATACCGGTGGGCATTAGCAGCTTGGGCATATATGACCAGCACCCCATTTCCAACTCCCATTCCCCCTACAATGCATCCCATCTGCTGGTTCTACATGAGTTCCAGAGCAATCTCCAGTTGCTCCTGCCTAACTGGTAATGTTTTTATAATGAGAAAATAACAGCACCGGACAAATAAAGAAGGCTGGTGCCATTTTGTTTTATAGCAACATTTCAAAATGGTGTTGGCTGGCTGACTTGAGGTCAATACCAATATGAGAAACACCACCTGCAGGGCAGGAGTAACTGAGGATTACTTCTGTCCAGTATCATGTGTCTATGATCCCAATTCTTGGGGAGACTGAGGCTGGTGATCTGTACTAAATCAAGCTATGCTGAGTAGGTATCCACGCTAAGCAAGGCATCAATATAGTGCTTCTGGAGGACACTGAAGGAACTAGGTTGTGGAAAGAGAGGTGAACTAGCCTCAGTCAGAAGATCCAGCAAATAGGATTAGAGACAGGTAGGTGTATTAAATACACCTTTTTGAGCTGGAGTTAGGGCGGGCTTTAAATTCATTTAAAAAATGAAAATGAATGAAAACAAATTTTGTTGGGTTTTCTTTCTTTTTCAAAATGAAATAAAGCAAAAGCACATCTGTAATTGTTAGCCTAGTTTCTGAAGGAAAAGAAATCTTAAGCGATCACTTTGTCTGCATGTGTGTGTCCCTAATAACTTTCTTTTGGTGTCTTATCCACACCAAATTTTCAGGATATGTCCAGGAGGGACCTAAAGACTCTGACAGGGGTGTGTTTTTCCAGATCCATTAATATGCATGGATTTCGGACATAGGAGGGTCTCTAAAAGAAGAGTGGAACATCTTGGTTTTTGTATTATCAGTAATTCTTACTTATGTGTTACCGTTAACTTGCTTCAAGCACCACATTTGTAGTTTAGCAAATGCTGAATGGTTTGCAAGTAGATGATGAAAATATGTGTGTAATCATGGAATAAGGAGAATTATTGCCCTGGCAGTCTCTTAATTTATTCATCTTTTTCTTAATTTTTAGGAGAGTCTCCTGTTATTGAAAACACAGACATTGCATTTTTTTGAGATCTGTAGAAGCTATCTCAATCATAATAATAAAGCTATCCAGGAACAGGTTAGTATTGGTGCATTTTCAATTTAACAAGTAGTTTTGTTCATTTGATTTACTTCTATTTGCCAAGACTTATCAACATTTATTTATTTAGACATTTTATATACTGTCGTTTCATGTAGTGATCACAACGGTTTACAAAAGTATCATTCATAATTATTAATTGACAAATCTTGACAATTTACATATGTAGTATTCATATGCATGGATCTCAGATGAACTGAAATGTTCCAGTACATATTAAATTGCTTAATAAAGATCTAAGACTTAAGGCAAGTTATACAGGAAAATAATAAAACAGATCTCGCATAAATGTCTGAACATTGTTTTTAAGATTCTTATGTTCTCTCATTATGCTATACAAGATGAGTGGCTATGATCACCATTGTAGTTACACAGAGGTAGATATTTAGAGATTGGGTAAAATAATGGACCAGTTTTAGGCCGTTATCTTTAGGCAAATATTCAACTGAATCTAACCAGTTAGGATTTCAGCTACTGTTCAACTAAATCTAGCTGGTGAACATTTGACAGACTAGATTTAATATATCTGGGTTCCTCAGCTGAAGTTAATTGGTTAGTGGTAAAAATGAGTGCTAGCTGGTTGTTTATGGTATTTAATTTGTTTATTGAATTTTAAATATATTACCATGAAAAACTTTTTGTACACAACAGAATTGACAGAATAACACCAACAACTGAAAGTATAAAACTAAACAAGTAATTATCAATGCAATCAGTTCGCAATTCTAAGAAACATAAACAAAAAGTAAAAAAAAAGACAAACTTGCTTATACCTTACATCTGCATTGTAAAAGAGTAGATATGGTCAATCCAGGTACAAGAAATGTCAGCAGCTGCTTTTGTTAAGACCAAAAGTTACACAGAATGGGGCATTGTTTTAGTTGAATTTCCCCTGTAAATGTATTCCCTGTAAAGTATCTTCCTTTTTTTAAACTTTATTTTATGTCATTTTATCGTATTACATCACGCATATCACTTGACAAAGCAATCTTGCAATCAAATAAAAAGAAAAAAATACAGGTCAAGCTGACCTGAATCAAGCACCAAAATAAAAGAAAAAACTTAAGAGTGGACACTAGGCCCCATTCCCATGTGCCATCACATCATATGCTTAAAATGTGAGATGAAATTGCCCTGGCTTAACTCCTCTACATTTATTATCCTGGAAATATCTTAACTGAGAAGGCTCAGAAAAGGCATATGCAGGATCACCTATTCTAAGCAAACATTTGCAGGGAAAGCATAAGAAAAAAATCATACCAAGAAAGAGAGCCACCAGGAGCATTGCAATGAATCTTTTTCCTCCTTTTCTGTGTGGTCTTACTTGAGTCTGGAAAAACCCATTTTTTGCCCATAGAACAACGTACTGTGTCTATTATGAAAGTAGAAGTGCATTATATTGTGCAGATCTTGTATAAAGGCAAATGTGATCAGCACAGTAGTTCTGTTTCCTTCGTTCTTGGATTGATTTTCAAAAAAAGTGGATAAATCCAAGCTATCAACAGTCAAAGAGCAAGTTTCCTCTCCTCTATCCTGACCCCCTGATCTTCTCCTGGTAGGCAAGAAATAAATCTTGCTAATCTGAGGAATAGCTTCTTCTGGAACCTTTAAGACCTCTTGCAAATATTTTTAGAGATGTCTATGGGGGATATTAGGGGTGTTTTGGGGAAGTTGAAACTGACAAATTAAGCTGCTTGGTGAAATTTTCAAAGTGATCTATCCTGCACCAGTCCAACTTGCAATAAGGAGGTTTGTACCAGCTTGTGTTCCACGCTTACTATTTATTGGTCATATTCCTTTAGAGCAGATCCATAAGCCTGAACCTTCACATAAGTTTCATAGAAAAGTTTTGTCACAGAGAAAATTGATTGTTCTAAAAAAAATCAAGGCAGACCATATTGAATCCAAGGTTACTGTAGCAGGCTTAACTAAGGGGGAAGGTCTTTTATAAAGAGCAGTCACATAGACAGGAGCCAGAGACGAAGAATACATCCTGCTCCAGAACAAAGGACGGGTCTCAAAAAATCATCAAATGTTGAACTAGACACCATATTTCTAGTTTCAGCCCCAGATATAGCTGGTGAAGCCTTCTGAAGCTTTTCTAATCTTACTAGTATGTTGCTCCCTTGAACCACGGCCACCACTACTCCATCTCCCCCAATGAATATCAACTGCACAACCATTTCTGGGTTCGGTGGTGTTCCTGATGAGGCTTCAACACTGTGGCCAGGCATAGGGGAGGCGGCTTATACATCTGGACTGGCAACACCTTAGGATCCAGTAAACTGTGTGCTTCCAAACCAAACCCAGTAACAGAGAAATTGGGTGAGCTACACAGGGCTACAGATAAGTGCTCTATTATGGTGGTATTTCAGAGTAGCATAGGTTGTGAGGAAACAGAAGGAAATTCCCTCACTCTGCCTTTCTACTTATGAGGTATTACAAATTGAAAAAGCAATATCAGACAAAGTAATAACCTCTGAGGCACACTGAGAAGGCATGGCTCCTCATTCAGATGCTATCTTGGATCTCCATAAAGTAGCTTTCTGATAGATGTCTATTTTATGAGCCATCACAATTACTAGCCTTTCTGAGTAACAAGCAGTTACAGGATCCATCTGGCTCCTGTCCATTGGATCTCCTCTGCCATAAGATGATTACTGTAGGGGTGCCAAGAGATTAAATGATTTCTTTGCTTCGGTGTTTACTGAAGAGGATGTTGGGGAGGTACCTGTACTGGAGAAGGTTTTCATGGGTAATGATTCAGATGGATGGAATCAAATCACAATGAACCTAGAAGATGTGGTAGACCTGATTGACAAACTGAAGAGTAGTAAATCACCTGGACCGGATGGTATACACCCCAGAGTTCTGAAGGAACTAAAAAATGAAATTTCAGACCTATTAGTAAAAATTTGTAACCTATCATTAAAATCATCCATTGTACCTGAAGACTGGAGGATAGCTAATGTAACCCCAATATTTAAAAAGGACTCCAGGGGCGATCCGGGAAACTACAGACCGGTTAGCCTGACTTCAGTGCCAGGAAAAATAGTGGAAAGTGTTCTAAACATCAAAATACAGAACATATAGAAAGACATGGTTTATTGGAAGAAAGTCAGCATGGCTTTACCCAAGGCAAGTCTTGCCTCACAAATCTGCTTCACTTTTTTGAAGGAGTTAATAAACATGTGGATAAAGGTGAACCGGTAGATGTAGTATACTTGGATTTTCAGAAGGCGTTTGACAAAGTTCCTCATGAGAGGCTTCTAGTAACAGCATGCAACAGTCCACGTGGTTGGCTAATTCTATCATGCCATTGAGGTCGTCCGGCAGTTCCTTCGCCGCTAATTCATTTGGTAGACATGAGGATAGCCCTTCCAAGAAGATCCCATGGAGGCAATCTTCTCTCCAATTTAGCTCTGCAGCTAGACTGCGGAATTCGGTAGCGTATTTGGCCACTGTCCGAGTTCCCTGTCACAACCGAAGCAATTCTGAAACGGCAGTGGGTTTACGGATCAGCTCATCAAAAACCTGTCTGAAAGCAGATAGGAACGACTCAAGTTTTCGAAGACAGGGTCTCTTCTCTCCCACAGATGAGAGGCCCAGATCATGGGCTTTCCGTTGAGTAGGGACATGATGTAACTGGTTTTGACCAGGTCGCTGGGAAACTGTGCGGGCAGCAAGGAAAAACGGACCTGGCACTGGCTGAGGAATCCTCGACACAACTTCACTTTTCCAGCGTATCGAGAGAGTGCCGGGAGTTGAGTGGGAATTCCTTGCCCCAGGTCGCCCCCATAGGCCTGGATGGCATGCGGCTGAGTAGGGCGGCCTCCTTGAGCCCCAGGTGGAGACGGCAGGGTAGGGTTCATGGGCCCTAATGCCTCGAGGCGTTGGGTCAGGCCCTGCACTGCTGAGACCATGGCATTGAGGGTCTGTTGCTGATCCTTTAGGCGCTGCACCATTCCCGGAATGGCCTGGCGGGCAGATGCCTCTGCCGGGTCCATGGACTTGGCAATCTGTTTAGCTCTGGTTGTGAACCCTTGCGCCGACGGGAGGATGGAATTCCTTAGGAGGGAGGTCCGAAGATTCTCCCGTCGGGTGGCGAGGCTGAGCAGAAGATGTGACCAGCGGGCCCTTGGCACTGGAGACTGTGGCGACGGTGGAAGCGGAGGAAGAGTCGAGAAGAGGAGCTGTGTCTTCACCCCTGGAAGTCCGCGGTTCCCCCAGGAGGAGCCCGTAGGAACCCAGACCGCTGGGACTTAGGTGGACCTTTGAGAGGTCAGGTGACGGTACAAGGGCTGACTGGAGCTTCGCCCTGGAAGCCCGCGGTCCCCCCCGGGAGGAGCCCGGAGGTCTTGAAGGAGTCCTAGGTCGAGTGCCAGCGGGTCATCGCTCACCAGTCCGAAGTCGTACACCAGAGAATCACCGCTTGCCAATCCGAAGTCAGGAACCAGAGAATCACCGTAAGCCAAATCGAAGTCAGGAACCAGGAACACCAAGACGGAACAGGAACAGGATCCAAAGCTCAAGGGACTCACCAAAGCAAGCAGACTAGACAGTGCTGGAGGACGTTGCCAAGTCACTGGATGAGCAGAGGAAGCTGCCTTTTATACTTCCCCTGCTCTGGCTGATAGAGAACAGGTGAAGCCATTTAAAGGGATTGGGTCCCTTTAATTCTGTGGAGGAGGCGAGGCCTCGCGCCTAAGGATGGCGGCAGCCATTTTGGATTTCCCCCACTGAGGGGAGACGCCACTGGAAGGAAGCAGGACGGCTTCCCCTGCAAGGAGCAGCACTGGAGGCCGCGCGGGCGCGACTGCCCGAGTCAGAGCCCTCCCCCGGGGCTCCCGCAGCAAAGGAACGCCGCGAATCAGGTAGGGGGCAGCGGTCGTGGGGCGCCACGGAACACAACACTGTTCCATTAAACCATGTCTTTCTATATGCTCTACGATTTTGATCTTGAGAATAGTTTCCCAGATCGCCCCTGGAGCCTTTTTTAAATATTGGGGTTACATTGGCCACCCTCAAGTCTTCAGGTACAATGGATGATTTTAATGATAGGTTACAAATTTTAACTAATAGATCAGAAATTTCATTTTTTAGTTCCTTCAGTACCCTAGGATGCATACCATCCGGTCTAGGTGATTTGCTACTCTTTAGTTTGTCAATCTGGCCTACTACATCTTCCAGGTTCACAGAAATTTTTTTCACCAAGATCACACTGAGGTAATTAAAACAGACTTTATGCAGGGTTTCCTTATCCCTTGCTCAATGATCCCCCTCCTTCCCCCCCTTTGCTGGCTGTTCCAGTGCGTAATGCCTTGTCTGTAAAAACCCACATATCCATAGCCAAGAAAAAGATCCAACAGGTGGTTGCCTTAGGAAGGATAGCTGGCCCCTTTAAGAGTCCCCCATTCAATGACTTATTCATATCGCCTTTAGGGTTGATCCCTAAAGAAGAATCAGGTAAGTTTTGTCTTATCCATAGCTTGTCATACCCAGAAGGCCAACCAAGTAAATTATCATATTAACTCATGCTTATGCACAGTACAATATACATCCCTAGACAGGGCCATTTTGTACTGTTTTGGAAGTAAGGCACACCTCGCCAAATGCTGATATTGAATCACCTTTTCGTTTATTGCCCTTTTACCCCAACTCTTTCGGCCTACTGGGCTTTGAAGGAGTGTACTATTTTGACAAATGCATGCTGATGGGTTGCTCCATATCCTGGGCTTATTTTGAAAAATTTAGCTCATTTCTGCATTGGGTATTGGAAAAGACTTCGGGCTACTGGGATATCTACACTACCTGGATGATTTCATCAGCAATAGCTACTAGGAATGTGCTTCCTATTTCAAGGTATTGCGACAGAATTCAGTATCCCGCCCTGGCCCCGTTTATAGTCTTCTGGGCATTGTGCTTGATACATAGGGAAAATGTCCATGCTACTGCGAGGTAAGATAATAAACTTGGAAGATGTTTTGTTAGCAGTAAGCAAAGCATGGAAGATGACCCTAAAGCAATTACATTGCCTAATTGGATTGCTTACCTTCACCTGTTGAGTGTTTGAAATGGGTCAGTTATTCATATGGCAGCTGTTGAGAGCCACAGAAGAATTACAAAAGAAGCATCATCACATTAGAGTTACAGTCCCTATAAAGTGTGACCTCAGGACGTGGAAACAGTTCCTGCAAACTTTCAACAGTCTTAGAATGTGGCTAGAAACACCCCCCCCCCCCCCCCCCCAGGTACAATCACGAGGTAGAATATTTTTACTGATGTATCAGGTGACCTGGGTTTGGTATATACCCAAGAGGCTGCTGGTATGCTGAAGCATGGCCTGACACTTGGCACACATATGGCATGACTTGGGACATACAGTATAGTGGCATTCAACATAAATTATCAGTATAGAGGTTGTGATGACACTTCAAAGGTAACTGCTGAGGACCATCATAACACCCATCTGTTCCAAATGTTTGTTTCTTTGTGCACATCAGTCCTGCATCACAAGTAATCATTGGTCCAATAGTAACCTGTTTTATTAGATATTTTTATAATACAAATAAAAGTTACTTCCCTTTTCTTGCTTGAAATATTCTTGTAAACAGCAGCAGCATCAGTAACCATTAATTATCATGACTCGGGTCATAACATTCCTTGAATTGTTTCCCATTATTACTGAAATATATATCTGGGAGGAGGATCTAAGCAATAGAAACATAGTCTTCAATATGGCAGTGGTTTTTGAAATATAATATTTCAATGTGCACAGCACATGTGCCAGACCTGAAGAATGGCATAGTTGACTCTTTATCATGTTTTAAGTGATCATCCTTCAGGTCCTTGGCACCAGCAGCAGACACTAATGGGACACCTGCCCCTCCAGAGGTTTGGTGATTTGGCCCTCCAAGATTTAGGGAATGATGCTGAACTCTTTATCTGACAGCTCCCAAAAGAGTTACACCAGCACATTCTCAGATTTTCAAGATTTTAGGTCCACCAAGGACAGCAATCATCAATAACACCAAAACAAGTCAGTCCATAGTTAACTATATCCTTCAGTAAAGATTGATGCATCACTATGTTCTTGGTATCTAACCATTTTGCTGGGATAATATTCTTCATTAAAGCATTGGCTTATCAGAATTCCACATCTAGTTTTGTGGTTCAGAGGGTAATGCAGGGATGGGCTAGAAGGCGGCAAGATGAGAGAAGCCCAGTCACCCACGAGTTTCTGGTAAAAAAGTTTACACGCCTTACCGAGTTGTTTCAATCAATTTGAGATTCAGCTTTTTAAATTTATCTTCTCGCTGGCATTTTTTGTGGCTATGCAGGTTAATGAACTACTATCACGATCTTCCATGAGCTTACCTGACTCGGGTTTGCAAGTGAGGATGTGGCATTAGGACATGTTGACATAACCATTAACATTTATGGGCTAATACAGATCAAGCTGCAAAGGATGAAAGAGTTATCTTTAATAGGTTGGAGAGACATCTCATCTGCCTGGTGATGAACCTATGGTGCTACTTGTGCCTTAGGCAACGTGCCAGGCCTCTTGCTTATACACATGAATAAATGCCTGCATGCTACAGATGAGCCTAAGAGCTGCTGGTATAGATGGCAAGGGTTACTCCTCGCATTCATTTCAGATAAGGGCAGTGACCACAGCGGCAGCTTTGGGACTCATGGGTGAAACCAAAATGGCAGTGGGCAGATGGCGTTTGTGGAGATACCAACTTTATGTGAGGCCTGAAAATTATCATCACTAGTGTGTATGATTAACATCCTATGCTTATTTCAGGTGCAAGTCAACCAATGTGCTTATCTGGATCATAGACAATAATAAAGATTCAGCTATAGAAAGAGGAACTCAATGGGAAGTGGTATCTAGCAACCGTCATATATTGCCACAGTGGACTATATGGCTTATATTGTCAAGCCCATGGAACACTGGGCTTGTCTAATCATAGGTTGCACAGATGATAGAATAAACTCCTAAACAAGGCTGTATGACAGGTGCAGGCACTGCGAAAATTCTACTAATGCTTGCACTTATCTTATTCCACCAATGACAGGATAGTACATTCAGTTCTGAAGTGCATGCTCCGACACAGCGGTGTTTTGGAGTGTATGACTCCTTCCTCAGGAGTCATACACTTCCTTTAAATCCGGCAAAGACGCCGGATTTAAAGGAAAATCCTCCGACTGAAAACGGAGCCGGCAGGAAATGGCGTCTGTCACCCCAAATATGTCTGATCCATATAAGGAATATGACGTTGCAAAGGCAGCCATATTGAAAGTGCTGTCAAATCAGAGTAAACCATTCAACTTTTTCATTGAGCCCTAGTGGTTCAGTGGAATGTAAACGAAAGATCCAACGATTTTCTTTGAAATTCAACTGCGGCGATCTATCCCCACCTCTCCAATGCGGAGGAATGTGTTCAAGGATGATCCATTTGTAATCATCGAATGAATGTCCGTATGAAATACTGTGTTGTACCAAAGGAGCTTTGATTGCAGGTCTATTTCCAGAGGTGCAATTAAAATGGTTCTGCATTATTTCCAGGAGAGTATGAAGAGGAGAAAGGTCCCACCAAGCACTGGAAAAAACGAAAAAGAAATTAAGTGGATGAGAAGGTTTATGCCCATCATAAATGGTACCATCTTAGTGTATCATTTAATTGAGGAGAACTGTCCTGGATTGTTCCGCCCAGACGGAGTGCATTTGTCTGACATCGGCTTGGACATATTCAACAGCAGCCTTCACGATGTCATAGAGCTTCTGTTAACTCAGCTGAGCTGCATTGGTTAATCAGCTTGGCCGCAGTGTTTAGTTAAGAGTGGGGGTGGCCCCTGGCTAAAGAGGTTTTGTTACCAGAGAGGCTGTGGCATTGGAGCTCCCAGCACAGATAGCTGAACAGAGTTTTTCATTATGCAGGTATGACCCCATCGTATGCATTGTGATAGGCAAATTAATCTGATGCCACTACAGCAGTGGGGGAGGTATCGTCAACGCAATATAGTACAGGATACCAGACACCAGAGGTTGGGCCACTAATTTCATCACCAAGCGACAGCTTGTATGGCTCAATCAAGTGTTTGACATGACAATAGCGCTTTGTAAACATATTGCATATGGTTCTGTGCTGGGTCACCTCGAAGTTTTTAGGTTTATGGTATTATGATGTTAGCAAGTTGTACTGTAATGTTGATATGTATTATGCATTATGCTGTGGCTATTTATTATTCCACATAAAGTTTCCTTTTATCAAAATTATTAGCGTGATTATTTATGCACCCAGTAAAAGGAAGATGAAGTCAGTGTCTCTTTCTCAACTGCAAATGTTGAGATTATCTTCAGAAGAAACTGGTTCCTCACTCTTTTTAACTTCTGATTCCTTCCCCTTAGGAGGAGGCAAATAATAAGCCCACAAAATTGGCATAAGAGAATTAGCCAATATTTTGAGAACTTCCATCAAATATCTATGAAACATTTCTTTAGCTGACACCTTAGGAAAATTAATAAGGCATAAATTTTGCCATCTTAAGAAATTCTCCAATTTAGCCAACAACTGGACATTGTCTTTCACAAGTGATTGTTATATGATCTATATGATTGTTTTTCACAAGATATAGTTATATGATCAGTTTTAATAGAGATGAAGAATGCTGATCCAATTCTTCTTTAAATTCCTCCGAACTTTTACCTTTCTCCTCTAAGACAGAATTTTTAACAGCCACTAAAGCAAATTGTGAAGTAAGAACTTTCTCCAGTTTCTCACTAGCATCCCAAATTGAATTCAGAGTTAAAACGGAAGGCTTCTGCAAACTGAATGCTCCACCTGATTCAGTCTAAGACAAAGTTAGGAGTACCTGTTGGTAGCTGATCCTCCAGTGTTCCAATATTTCCAAGGCCATTCTCGTGCTTCCCAGCTACTCCAGACCTTCCAGCATTCAACCTTGGCGCTGAATCCAAGGTTTCTCCAATGGTCGCAGTCCCTGCAGTAAAAGCAACCCTGCCAATATCCTCAGTATGTGATTGCTACAACTTGGAGACACACATTTCCTCAAGGTCTGGAGCTGGTGTTCTCTCAGCAGGATTCAACAGTGAGCTCAGGTCCAGGGCGATAGGCAGCTCAACCTCCCCCACAACATACCCAAGGGCATACCACCTCATACGCATATTTGTTAATGAGAACTGTAGTAATTTGGAAGTTAAATGTTTATTGGTTATGTGTTGAAAAAAAGTGCAAGGGATTAAAAAGATAGCACAACAGATCTTTGCTAGTACACTATGTTGTGATTAAGTGATAAAGAAAATGAAAGCCGAGGAACATAACACCAGGAGGAGGTGGGGGTCTCAGAGTGTATGGTTTGGTCAGACTCAGTCGCCACGCTTACTGTTTTCTGATGATGGTAGGAGTCCTGAGCTCTGAAAGTGGTGGCAGAAGGCAAAAGATCGATTCTTTTATACCACTCAATAGATACCACACCTGGCCAGAGTGGTACACAATTCTAAAATATAAATATAAGCCTAAATCTGTTGAAAGTGTTTCCTAAATGCAGTACGGAGGACTCCAGGGATTATTTATGGGGGGGGGGGGGGGGGGCGGCAGGCAAGTCTTTCATGGCTTATAGCCTCTTTAAGGCCCAAGAGTACCAGGAATGAGCCATTTTACAGTGAATTAATGAATAGGCCCCATAATGAATTTACAAATATATGCAAAATGAAAAAAAAATGCTTATCTTTTTAAAACGTATTTTTTTCAAATGCCTTCTTTCCTTGATTTACTTTTGTTTTTTAGGCCTTCACTCTGCTGTGTGACCTCCTGATGATTCTCAATCACCAAAACTCTTGTGATGACGACGTTTTGAAAGTATTATCTTTTTCTCCGGATTCATCCTTACAGTCTGAGCTACTCACATTTGTTCAGGATCACGTTTTTATTCAGAAGAGTAGAGAAATGAAAGGTCAGCCTTTAACTCAAAGATGAACCAGCACTTTGCTAATGTCATTTATATATTATATAATAATCTGTGGCTTGCTAAAATTCTCAAGTCTAACCCTAAGTTTTGTTGTTCAGCTTTAAGGAAGAATCAGTTTGTATAATATACTTTGCAAAATATTGCTGGTGTTTTCTGCCAATTTTTCACTAGGGATTAACAAAATCAGCATTTACTTTTCTTAGGGTGGGAGATGAAAGGAGAATGAATGGGGGGGGGGAGTGGAGTGGGGAAAGAACAGGAGGGGGAGGTTCAGCAGTGGGGAGAAGGTGTGGGTGGGGGATAAATAGTGGGGTGGAAGAGTGTGTGTGAGACATCCTTTAACACCTATTCCTCTCACCCACTCATCTTCTCCACTCCCTTCACAAACTCACTTCCTTCCACCCCCCACCCCCCAATACTCACGGAAACCTCATTGTTCCAACAAAGGGCATGCTCTGCTTGCTGATAGTATATAAGGGGGCAGATGCAATATTTGTGCATAGAAAATGGCACTCCATGTTGAGCACCCGTTTTCCTAACACGCACCTAACCACCTCTTCTTGGCGTGCAATGCAAGATCGCGCTAAAAAAGAGGTGCTTGGGAAAATTTTGCGTCCCTAGTGCCTCGTCGGCATCGGGCACACAGGAGAGGTGGCTGTGAATTGCAGGTTGGGAAAAGGGATGCTCAGAAGAGCATGTTTTGGAGTCCTGTGCCTACGGGTGTTATGAATCCCCCAGAAAAGGTTTCCCTGAATCAGAGGATGAGAGGCATTTAAATTAAGTACTAGCTTCCAGGAATAATTCTGGATTGCCTGAAGAAAAAATTACTAAAGGCAGACAGGATATAACCATGGGAAAACAGAGACATGCTGAAGTGTACTTTTACCAATGCGAGAAATCTGAATAACAAAATTGATGAATTTAAGTGTAAGGTGATGAGGGAGAATACAGGTATAATCAGAATCACAGAAATAAGGGGGAAAGATGACAACCAGTGGGATATGGCAATACCAGGATGCAAAGTATACAGATGTGACAGGAGGGATTGACCCAGAGGTATGCTAGCCATGTACATCAGAAATGGCCTACAGTCAAATAACACTGATACAGGCTAAAATCATGAAACCTTATGGGTAGAAATTCAAAGAGAGAATAGAAGAAGTTCAGTATTGTGGGTAAACAACTGTCCTCCAGACCAGTGGGTGAAAATAGATGAGGGAATATATTTTGAGATCAAGCAAACCAGCAAAGTGGGGGACACTATAAAAATGAGGGACTTTAAGTACCCCACAATCAGCTGGGTGAATGTCTTCTCTGGTTACACAAAAGAGGTGACATTTCTAGATAACACTGTTTCTTGGAGCAGTTGGTACAAGATCCTATGAGACAAGGTGCTACCCTAAACCTCGTCTTCAGTAGAATGCAGAAACTTGTGGAAGGGGTAACAGTGGTGGAATGGATAGGCAACAGTGACCACAGTATGATAAAATTTGATATATGTCTTGGAATAAAAGTCTGGGATAAAGCTGCAACAGTTTGCCTGAATTTTAATAAAGAGGATTCTGAAAACATGAAGAAGCTGATGAGAAAGAAACTAAAGGGATCCAACAGAAGGGTTCAAGATGTGCATGAGGCCTGGTGTAATTTAAAAAATGCCATAATGGGAAGCCCAGTTGAAGTACATCCAACTTATCAAAAGGGGGGAGGGAAAGGTGCAAGCAATTACCTGCATGACTAAATAGTGAGGTGAACTTAGAGCCAAGAAAGATTCATTTGGAAAAGGGACCCAAACAATGAAAATAAAAGGGAGCATAAGCAATGCCAGAGAGCAAATGTAAAACACCGATAAGGCAGGCCGAACGACACTTTGAGAAGAATCTTGCCAGGGAGGCAAAAAATAAAAAGTGTTTTTGCAGTATTTATTTAAAACATTTATTAACTGCAAATTACAGGCTCTATTCTAAGTGGTATATCAAAAGTATGAGACCAGTGAGGAAGGGAGTTGGCCCTGTGGATGATGATGAGGTTAAGAGGTTTATCAAAGATGATAAGACCATAGCAGCTGAGCTGTATCAGTCTTCTCAGGAAGGATGTTGGGGTGATTCCTAAACCAAAGGCCTTCTGCTGAGATTGTCTCTAAAATGCTAAAAGACATCACCAAGGAGCAGGAAAAAGTGATGATAATCGGCTAAACAGTAGCAGGTCCCCAGGGCCAGATGGAATCCATCCCAGAGTTGTAAAACAACTAAAACTAAAAATTGCAGAAACACACTGATAATCTAATTTTCCACTAACAACGGCTGCAGTACCATAGGACTGGAAGCTATGACTCCAGTTTTTAAGAAGAGCTCCAGGGGAATTATAGAAATTATAGATTGTAAATCTGACATCAATTCTGTGTAAGATGGAGACATTTATCAAGAAAAAAAGTGTTCAACACATAGTAGGTCATAATCTAATTAGGAATAGCCAGCACAGATTTCTGGAAGCAAGTCATATCTGATGAATCTATTAAAATTCTTTGAAAATATAACTTGGTGCATGGATGTTGGTAAACTGGTTAACATTGTGTATTTGGACTTTAAAAAGGCATTTAACAAAGTACTGCACAAGTGATTACTCTGGAAATTTATAGTCTGTAGAATAAGGGCAATGTATATTCATGGATCAGTAACTGATTAAAGGAAAGGAGGCAGCAAGTGGGTTTGAAATAGCAGCTCTGAGACTGAAGGATGGGTATATAGAGTGCCCCAAAGGTTGGTACTACACAAGTACTATTGAATTTGTTTATAAATGATCTAAAAGATGGACCAACGAGTGTGATTACAAAATTCACAGATAATACAAAACTATGTAGGTTAGTTAAAACACAAGCTGATTGTATAAAACTGCAGGAGGACCTAGAAAAATTGGGAACTTGTGTATCCAAATGGCAAATAGAATTTAATATAGGTAAGTGCTGAATAATGCACATTATGAGAAAAAAATCAAAACTACCAGTGCTCGCTGCTGGGGTCCTTTCTAGAAAGCTACTATCAAGAGAGGGATCTTGTAATTACAATGGACTACATGCTAAAATCATTGGTACAGTGTGCAGCATGAGCCAAAAAGCCAACTGTATGCTAGGAATTATTTGGAAGGCATCAATGACAAATCCGAAGATGATATTCCTCTGTATAGAATTCTGGTGTGACCACATCTTGGAGTACTATGTATAGTTCTGGTCGCCTCCTCTCAGAAAGGATGGGTAGAGCTTGAAAAGATATAGACAACCAGAATGATGAGAGGATTAGAGCATCTCTCATATGAAGAAAGGCTAAAAAATGTTGGGCATTTTAGCTTGGAAAAAAAGTAGAATGAGGGAGACAGAGTAGAGATCTACATGATCACGAATGGAAAAGAACAAGCATGCTGCTGTTTATGCTGTCCAAAAATACTAGGACCAGGGAGCATCCAATAAAACTGTATGCTAGCAATTTTGAAATGAACACAAAAGAGGTCCATATTCAACAGCCATTTAGACGGATAATTCAAAAGTTATCTATCTAAATGGCAAAAGAGACATATTCAGCCTTTTATCCAGCTAAATTATAACTGGATATGTATTCATCTGGCTATAATTTAGCCTGATAAAAAAGGAGCGTTCCAGCCAAAAGTTTAATTATCCTCTTCCCACCCTCTCTCCACCTGCAATCAAAATACTATCTACCAAACACCCCCACCCCCGGAGATCACCTTGCTCCCAGCTGGGTTTCTAGGGGTCCAGAGGCCTTGGAAATTTATCCAGCCACACAAAGCTGGATAACTTAAGAACCTACCCAGCTATATTCAAACATAGGTTAGGTTTTTAAGTGATCGGGCTACACGTAGTCGGATAACTTTAAGCAAGTATGTTTAGTGGGACATTTATTCTGTTGAATATATAGGACAAATTATCTGGTCATCTTTATCTGGATAACTTGTCTACTAAACAGTCTACGGAATATTGGCCTCAAAATGTTTCTTTAGTCAGCAGGTAGTTAAACATGTTGAATCTGCTGCCGCAAAATGTCACAGCAAGCGGCATGGCAGGATTGAAGAGGGGATTGGATATATTCCTGGAAGACAATGACATAAACGGATATTAGAGATTGGGTGAAGGCCAAATGACTTCACCTTTTTATAGATCTACAGAGAGCGCTTAGATGAACTCTTATTTTCCTATTGTGATTCTGGGGCCACTGTCAGAGACAGGATACTAGGCTAGATTGTCTGACCTAGCTTGACCATGCTTATGTTCCTGGGAGCCAATATTCTGTGCAATGTAGCTGGTTAAGTTCAGACTTAGCCAGCTAAATGGCATTTTCTGAATATTTGAGTGCGCTGACCAACTGCCATTTAGCTGGCTTACTGTTTATCTGGCTAAACAGCCAGATAAGTGAGGGGGCAAGATGGGGTGTTCTGGGTTGGAGCTATTTAGCCAAATAAGTGCTAATATTCTTCCTTATCCAGTTTAGCCAATAGAAACGTGGAAACATTAAAATGACGGCAGAAAAGGACCAAACACTCCATCCAGTCTGTCTAGCAAGCTTATGGTAGCATCAAATGTATCAGGCTTATTGGTTAAGGGTAGAAACAGCTGTATCAGCAAGTTACCCCCATACTTATTTGTTTTCCCAGACCTTAAAATTTAGTATCCTTGCTGGTTGCTGTCCGAATCTGATTCCCCTTTTTTTCTTTCCCCCCTGCTGTTAAAGCAAAGAGCAATATTGGAGTTTTATCAACAGTATGAAGGCTTATTGGTTAAGGGTAGTAACCGGCACACCAGCAAATTACCTCCATGCACTATTTTCTTCATTTCCATCCTTTAGTCTTTAGGGATCCACAGTGTTTATCCCATGCCCTTTTGAAATCTTTCACCGTTTTTTTCTTCACCAACTCCTCCAGAAGGGCATTCCAGGCATCCACCACCCTCTCTGCAAAGAAATATTTCCCGATATTGGTTCTGAGTCTTCTTTCCTGGAGTTTCATTTCATGACCCCCTAGTTCTAT